>NW_026126541.1:15755000-17137500 GCF_943737965.1 Phodopus roborovskii | reverse complement strand
TGTATTTATCCATCCATTTTAATTGACAGCTTCCATTTTCCATTCCAAAATCTCCAATCTCCTTCTCCAAGCAAGAGCCAAGAACACTGATTCTTTCTTAGGCTTGTACTTGGCATTGTTTTTTCCCAACTTCAGTAAGTGGGGCATTAGAATTCCAGTTAATACAATAGTTCACACAGTCAATAAGATTCCCTTTTGTAACATGTTACGTCTAACTAAAACCCCTAAATTCTGGCATCTTTTAGGAATTGAGAGTAATGTGTCAGAAGCCTTCCAAAAACACTTAAGAGAGTTTAAAAAGGCACACATCGGTTTTTGTGTGTGGGTCAGAAAAAAAAAAATCAAAACAAACTTTATTTATTGGTAAAGCATGCTATTTTATAGCTAGGTCAAAATAATGCAAACATCTGCTGATCTTCAGAAAAATCACACCAGCAAAATATGAACACAATCTGGGTTCTCTCAAATTCATCTCACATTTCCATAGTTTTTACAGTCTCTATATAAACACTTACATTCTCATAATTATATTGCGAGCATCCTTCAAAGGTACCATAAAGTTTCAGTCTCCAATTAGTGTCATGGCTGCACAGCTCTTAAGTTCTAGTTTACTAGCATAAGTTATAAGCTAGAGTTCATCTTCGCTGAGAACACTTATCTTTAATGACATCTTTCCATTAAAACCAAGTCTCCAGCTGTACCAAACATCCATATTCCAGGTTTTAGCTTTCTGCTTTAGTTTTCCTCATGTAATTTAGTATAGGCTAGAATTTTCCTTCCCAGTTTTCTTCAGAGAATACTGCAATTGAAATTTACTTGTTTCTGTGTCAGGAGTTTGGCAATAAGTAGGTAAAGACACCTTTATAAATGTATTCACACTAGTTGCATTTGCTTAGAAAAAACAGTTACAGCCTTAGTGACTATTCATAAGTGGGTAGAAGAGAGGATGATGGTAAAGATGAAATAAAATTACTATGAGTTGATAGTTCCTTAAACTGAATGATTGAATCAATGTACAAATGTAAATTTAAAAAATGTTTTATAGTGATTTCCTTATAATAGAGGTACTATTAATATAATATTAACTGATAGAAACAACTAGTATTTATTAACCCATTATTATAGAAATAAGACAATAATAAACTGGCAAGTGAGAAAACACAATGATAAATAATAAGATGAGTATGGCTTGAAATGGGAGTTTAAAATGCCCTTTGTGTGTATCTATGGATACAAGCATGTGCACACACATTTGTATATCTACAGGTAAAAGTCTGGATAGAAACCCACCAAACTAGCATTTTATCCTGGCAACTAGGAAGAATAAAAGAAGTTGGTCATGCCTTATTCCACATAGTAAAATAATCTTTTAACTATAAAAATAGTATTAATTATAATTTTAGATTAATTTTGGAATCATTCTTAAAAGCTGGATGCTAAGAAATGCTAAAGTTACATGTCTACAATTCAAAACATGTTGCATAGAGAAGACAAAATCCATTTATCTGACCTATTCTCCCAAGTCATTGACCTTAATTAAGGGTTTTTCCTAACAGACTTATCTGGGGCTGCCTTCTGTTACTTCACAACAGGTTTTATTTAGTTCATTGATCTTTTCTGTTCCAGGCAGAACAGATGGAAGAAAACCATAAAATATTTATTTCCTTTTAGTTTAGCCCAAATTCATAATTTTCTATAAAATCATGATGGAAGTTGATTTGTATTTCTATAGCAACCAATATGTTCTAACTTTGTCTTTGACCTAAAGACACTACTATTCCCCTCCCTGATAAGGAGTTATTGCTTATTTATGTATTTCTGATTCACAGCATCTTCAATGCCTTTTCCTACTTGCTGTTTGTATGCTGATCAAATGTTTTTTCTCTATCAGATCACGTGTACTGAACAGTCATTCACATACCTCTTCGGTAAGACTGCAAGAAGGCTGCATACAGGGATGGATCTAGATTTTATGGGTCTTGAAACTAAATACAATGTAGGGAACTTTTGTCTAGAATATAAAACCATAAATACCAAATTATACATAAACTCATACATTTACTTAGAATGAGACAAGAACTTAGATTATTACAGATTTTAAGATTAAGATTGTGCACTTTCCAAGATGCCTTTAGGACAATTTATCAGAAATTTTTGCAGATAAATGCATTCTCATTGCAACTTGACTATTTCTTTCTCCTCCTAGTACTACAGTCATAAGAAGAAGCTGCATGAATGATAGATGCTATGTATAGGCTTCATTAACTGCACCATAAATCTTTCTAACTGCTTCATTCTGCACTTCCAGCATTGAACCTCAAATGTAGCTGAGATGCAGGAAGTAAAGAATTGGTAGGATATTGTTATTATTATCTTTAATCTAAGTTGCTCTTTAAAAGGAAATTGCATAGTACAGTCCTTGGTGTGGTAGTTCACCTGACTGGATTGAAGGATACTCAATAAAGCAGAACTCTGGTGTGTCCATGATGAACTTTTCATAGAAGATTAGCTACCAGGGAAGATTTGCCCCTGAATGTAGGCAGCAACATCAATAGGCAGAGCCTTGATATAGTAAAAGATGTGGGGGGGTAGTGACAAAGCCCTTTACTATAGACACACACTCTGCTGCCCATCAACCAGTGTTGCTCACCTTGGTGTTAATTCTCACCTCAGGGCCACACCCATGAAATCAGACAAACACAGACTAAAGCCTCAGAAGCCACTGGAGAAAGAAAACTGGCCTCCTTTAAGTTGTTCGTGTCAAAGTGACAAGAGCTGCCTAATGAATATGCTTGTTGTTGCCTAAATGCCCTTGATCTCTTCTCTTTCTTCTCTATGCTTTAACTACACCGGCCTTGTTTTACTATCTCAGGCCTGTCCATAGGTGGCTCCTTCTATCTAGATCCTGTTTTCATTTGAACTCCACCCTTCAGTTCAATTACAATACTGCTTTGTCAAGGAATACTTCCGGTTAAGATGTCCAGTCATCTCATCCATCTCATCCCAGGCCTGCTTCTTCCACAGTTCTTACCACAGAAGTATTCTCAATAGTTCTTATTACAGAACTATTATCAGAATATTTGAATGCTTGCTTTGCTTTTGGAATGAAAATTTCATGAAATTAGAGATATACACAGTAGACAAATAAATATTCTTAGAAAAAAAGAAGAATTGAATAATTGAATGAGGGCTAATACCCTAGAAGGTACTACTTGGCATGTATTGTAGAAAATGTGAAAATGTGGTATTAGGAACAAATACCAATGAAAAGAAACCAACAAAAAATCCCATAATAATAGTTGATATTTATTTCTAATTAAGTACTAGGCTTTGCAGTAATTTTATTTGAACCTCGATATGGTTCTCTAAGCAAGAAAATGCTAGAACAAATTTAAACAAATTTGATGGTTTCTATAACAAAACAAAACAAGGGAAATAAACAACCTGATGGATTTTGGTCGAAATTGCATTCACTCTCTAGATCATTCTATTATATTATCAGATTGATTTTTTTTCTCTTTATTCTCCTCCTAGTCTTCTTCCTCCTCATCTTCCTCCCTCTTTTCTTGTCTTCCCTCCTCCCCCATCCTCCTTTCTTCTTCCTCCTTTTTCATCTTCTTCCATGAGACAGGGACTCATGTAACCAAGACTTCTTTTAGAATTCACTATGTACCCAAGGATGGCCCTCAACTTCTAACTCTCCTGTTTTCACTTCATGAGTGCTTGGGCAATAGGCATGTGCTATCACAAATGAGTCTTGGGGGGTCCATTAGCTCCCCCTTGTTCAGGTCAGCTGTCTCTGTGGGTTTCTGCAGCCTGGTCTTGACCCCATTCTCTTATCACTCCTCCCTCTGTGCAACTGGATTCCAGGAGTTCAGCTCAGTGTTTAGCTGTGGGTGTCTGCTTTTGTTTCATCAGCTACTAGATGAGGGCTCTATGAATGGCAGGTAAGTTGGTTATCAGTCTCATTATCAGGAAAGGGCATTTAAGGTAGCCTCTCCACTGTTGCTTAGATTGTTAGTTGGGGGTCATCCTTGTAGGTCTCTGGACATTTCTCTAGAGTCAGTTTTCTCTTCAAACCTATAATGGCTCCCTCTATTATGTGCTCTCTCTCTCTCTCTCTCTCTCTCTCTCTCTCTCTCTCTCTCTCTCTCTCTCTCCTCTCATCTAATCATCCCTAGACTCAATCTTCCTGTTCCCACATGTTCTCCTCTCCTCCCCTTCTCTTTTTCCTAACTCTCTCTCCACTCACTGCCCACCCATCCACTCCCAATATGCTCAGGAGATCTTGTTCCTTTCCCCTTCCATGAGGGAGCTTGTATGAATCTCTTGGATTCCTCCTTATATCCCAGTTTCTCTGAAGGTGTAAATTATAAGATGGTGATTCTTTGCTCTATGTCTAAAATCCATATCTGAGTGAGTACATACCATGTTCCTATTTTTAGACTGACATATTAACAATAAGTGTTTTGTATAAAGTTTTCAGCATATAGGCTCTTATACATATTTTGAGAGAGTTATATTTAATTATTTTATGGTTTAGAGTAAATTTTAAATGCTATTTCAAAAATTTGTATTTCAATTACTGTCAGCAAGTGTACAGAAATATGTTTGTATGTTTCCCCATAACCATAATAAATTCACTTAGCCATTCCAGTGTTATTTTTGTTTCTTTGATATGCCTACATAACATCATCTATGATAAAGTTTTACTCATTTCTCTCCAAAATAAATGTTTTAGTATTCTTCAGCCAGTGTGGCCACCCTTGTTATAATATTATTGGTTAAAATATCCAGTCTTCATCTTTAAGTACAATGGTGGTTTTGAAGATGATCTTTATTAGATTGAGAAAATTCCCCTAAACTTGTAGTTTTCTGAGACTTTTTTTAAATCATTAGTAGGTAATGGTTTTTTCAATTGCTTCTTTTGCATGTATTGAGATACAATTTCAGTCTGAAAAGCAATTATTTAATTCTGAAGATGTAACACTGAAAAACCAGTCTTATATTCATGGGATAAATGTCATTCGATCATGATATATATGTATCACACATATATCATGATATACATAATATATGCAGTACTATTTATTTCAATATCCATCAAAATTCTACTGTAATTCTTCACAAAAATGGAAAATATTAAATTGCAAATGTAAATATGCAGGTATCATTTCAATATAAGACCTGAATCTGATAGAGGAGAAAGTAAGGAACATGCTTAGACTTAGAGACATAGGAAAGGACTTTCTGAACAAGACGCCTATATCACAAGACCCACAATTAACAAATGAGACCTCATGAAACTAAAAAAATTCTGTACAACAAAAATACTATCTGTAGGCTGATGAGGTAGACTACATAATGGGAAAAATTCTTTACCAGCTTTACCAGCTTTACATCTGGCAGAGTGTTAGTATCTAAAGTGTGTACAGAATTCAAAACATAAAACATTAAGAAAACAAATGATCCAATTAAAAATGTGACATGGAACTAACAGAGACTTCTCAAAAGGAGAAACACAACTGAAATAACTGAGAAATATTTTTAATAGTCAACCTCCTTAGTCATCAAAGAAATGCAAATTAAAACTATTTCAATAATTCAGCATATCCTAGAAAATAGCTAAGATTAAAGAAATCAATAAATACTAGCACGAATGTGTGGGGAGCAGAACACTTGTCACTGCTGATGATAACACAAACTGTGGCAGCCGCTATAGAAATCGGTTTGGAGATTCTTCAAAATGTTCAAAATAGGCTACCATGTCATCAAGCTGTAACACTCTTGGACTTATTCCTACTGCAAAGATATGTTGTTCATCTATGTTCATAACTGCTCTATTCACAATAGCCCATAAAAGGAAACAGCTTAGACATCTATTGAAAGATGAATGAATAATAAAAATGGAACATTTAAACAACAGAATAAAATGCCACATGGGAACCTGCTTTTGTAGATGATTCATAAAATATTTATATATACATATAAAAACAGTTTAATCTCTTGATTGTTTCCTTAGCTATAAAGAAGTGTTTCAGTTTTTATGAGGTTCCACTTGTCAATAATTGGCCTTATATCCTGGGCAAATGGGGTCCTGTCCAGAAAGTCCCTTCCTACACCTATACCTTGTTGGGTATTGTCTATGTTTACTTCTAACAATTTCAGTTTTGGGGTTTCAAGTTGAGATCTTTGATACATTTGGATCTAATTTTTGGGTAGGATGATAGATATGCGTCTAATTTTAATCTTCTGCATGTGGGAATTGAGTGTTCCCAGTACCATTTGTTGAAGATGCCATCTTTTTTCCAGTGTATGTTTCTTGCCTCTTTGTCAAATACCAGATGGCTGTAATTTCTCCAAGTGTTCATCAATAATGGAATTAATAAATTGGATATATTTAAATACCTTATAGAAATTATATCTACAGCTACATAATACAGTGCATACAAACTTCATAGAAACAGTATCGGGAAAGAATCCCAGTTAAAAAGTACATACTCTATGTTACATATATAAAGTTGGTACCAGGGAAGTGGTTTTACGTTGTGGCCAACCCTCACTGTTAAGTTCTTGAACTTTTGGAGTTGATCTGTGGAGGGGATTCAGAAGAGTTTAGATGTGACCTAAAGAAGTCTTAGAATACTACCAGGAGAGTCACAGTCACAGGGATTCAGGAATTCAGCAGTGTAGTTACTGTTCTATTGCTTCAAGGAGACATCATGATGAAGGCAACTCTTATAAAGGAGAACATTTAAGTGAGGGTTTTCTTAAAGTTTCTGAGGGTTAGTCCATTATCATCATGGAGGGAAGTAGATAGACAGAAAGCTGGAGCAGTAACTGAGAACTCTGCATCCTGATCCACAGGCAGCAAGCAGAGAGAAGGTGGGGAGGGGGAGAGAGAAAGGGAGAGACAGATGGATGGACAGAAGGACAGACAGGCAGACAGACTCGGCCTGATTGGGGCTTTTTGAGACCTCAAATGCCAACCCTAGTTACAAACACATAAGGACAGGCCTCCTAATCTTCCTTAGCAGTTCACCAGCTAGGAACTAAAAATGCAAATAAGTGAGCCTTTAGGGACCATTTCCAGTCATACTACCACAGCCAGAATGTCAACAGACTGTATTCATGACATTTCAGATGGGCATAATGATTGGGCTAGAAGTTCTTGATCTTACATTCTTTGAAAGACTTTGTCAATATTTGACCTATGCTCTGACAATCTGAAAGAGGCTGAATTTAAACATAATATATTAAATTAATTTTGCAAAGGAAAATTTAGAATAGCATTGCATTCAGGGTGTGGAACAGCCATTGTTGTTTGCTTTTAGGCAGGTTTAAAGTAAAAATTTAAAACAAAAGAGAGAGCACAAAGGCTTGAAAATGTAATTTTGTCAGAAAAGGGATCATGAGACCATTTAAAGCTGTAAGCAAAGAGGCCTGGATTGATAGGGAGAGGAATGCTGCTAAAGAGAAGGCAAACACTTTCATATTGGAACAACAGAAAGGTGCTTTGAGGATGCTTCAAAAAGTGGGTAGATGCTACCCACCCAAGCCCTGATGGAGATTTGAACTCATTTGAAATACTATTCTTAAAATGTGTTCATAGATGCCTTGATATTGCCCAAGGACAGAGAGATTGCTATAATCATGGTTGAAGGAGGTTAAGCTACTGCTTGAGATGTAGCAGACCTTGGTATCATCTATGTGGTAATGGCTATTCAAGTATGCAGAACGTAAGAATTAAGGGGTCTGGAGGCTTTCATCAAGATCTGCGAAAAGCCTGTGAGTCCAGGCAGTGTGTATCAGCCACGTTGGATTACCAAAAGATCAGTCCTAAAAGGTTATGTGTGAAGCTACAGGGGTGAAGTCTAAAATTTCACAGGAGACCCATGATGTTGGAGAATGTCTGCTGAGGAAAATTAAAAGCCCCAATGGGATCCAGTCCAGTGGATTGCTACATGGCAAGGCCATAGAAGCAGGGCTACCAATCCCATTTGAGTTCATATCATGCCATTCATTATGTTCTAGACATGAGAACTGTGGCCCCCACATTCAATATTTATCCTGCTAATATTTTTTCCCCTTTAGTATACTTTTCCTTGCTATCTTACTGTTCTTTCATTTGGAATGGAAATGTTTACTCTGTGCCTTCTATAATAGGAACCTGCAAATTTCTTTTTGTTTTTCAGGGGCTCACAGTTAAGAAATTGTGTCCATTATTTTTCTATGACTGTGATAAAATACCATATCCAAGGTAACTTATAAACAAAAGCATTTAATTTGAGCTCAGAGAGTTGGGGTCTTGATGGCTCAGCAAAGGCATGGTGGTAAGAACAGTTGAGCATTTACATACTGATCATTAAGTTGGAGGTAGAGATGTAATAGATCACGACCCCATAAATTTATCACTAGCAATGGAATACATAGAGAGAAATACTAGAAATGATAGAGATTTTGAAACCCCAAAGCCCATCTTCTACTGAGAGACCTCTTCCAACAAGGCCAGACCTCCTAATCCTTCCCAAACAAATCTACCAACTGTGGACCAACTATTCAAACATATGAGCCTATGGGAGGCCATTCTCATTACAACCACTAAAGATTATAGACTATTCCTTTACACTATGTTAATATATATTCCTGTGATTGGTTTAATAAAGAAGCCAAGTGCCCAATAGCTAGACAGAAGTTAGATGAAAGAAACAGATTAAGGACCCTGGAAAGAAAGGCAGACTCAGCCAGATACAGAGAGGGGCAAGATCAAAGAGAGGTAACACCATGTGGCAGAATGTAGATTAATAGAATTGAGTTAATTTAAGTTGTAAGAGTTAGTAATCAGCCTGAGCTATCAGCTGAGTATTTGTCACATTTTTTTTTTTTTGAGACAGGTTTCTCTGTGTAGATTTGTAGATCAGGCTGGCCTTGAACTCACAGAGATCCACCTGTCTCTATCTCCCAAGTGCTGAGATTAAAGGCATGCACCACAACCAGCTGACTCAGCTGAGAATTCGTAACTCATACTAAGTCAGTTATTTGGGAATTGTAGGCAGGAAAGAAAAGTCTGCCTATAAAAGGTTGCTCTGAGTCTTGGTAGAGACACGGCTGCTGAAGAATGTTAAACTGCTAAGACTATGGGACTCTTGAAGTCAAAGTAAATGCACTTTACACCACTAGAAGTCCATGGCTCTTTAAGGACAAAGAGCAAAATGTTATGATTTACATCTAGAGTGTTTCCCATAGGCTCATATTTTAAACACATTTTAAACACCAGTTGCTACTGGTGATATTTTAGGAGGCCATGAAACCTTTGGGAGGTAGACCCTAGCCAGAAGATGTAGGTCACTGGAGTGAGCCTTTGAAAGTTACATATGACCCTGGCTCCTGCTTCAATCTGTATCCTGGGAATAGATTCTACCATAAACTTCTGTCGTTATGAACTGATCTGCTCCACCATGCCTTTCCTGCCATGATGAACCGAAACTGTGAGCAAAAGTAAATATTTCCTTCATTATATAATTTTTCTCAAGTTGTTTGTCCACAGCAGCCAAGAAAGAATACAGTGTCCACTTACACTGTTTTACTGGATGGCCATGTTCTTGGAATACAAATAGAGAGACAACTTCAAGGATGCCAAAAGCTGGAATCAAGATTTAGTTCCGAGGCCCTAGCTCCCACCAGAGTCACAGCTAAGAAAATATTACAGCCTTGGCAGAACTCATAACCATCTGATTGCTGGAACACAATGTTTGTGTATCACTTGTCTTATGTATTAACTTTGATACATTCTCAAAAGGAAACTTCATACATCCCTTAAATTCGGTAACAACAACAACAACAACAACAAAACAATTCCACCTAATAATGGGCTGAAAACAGAGTTTCTTTCCCACCTAGTCCCACAGCCATTTAGTCCCAAATAATACACAGAAGTTTCTATTAATTATAAACTGTTTGGCCTATGACACAGGCTTCTTATTGGCTAGCTCTCTCTTAATTTTAACCTATTTCTATTTAAACTATGTATTGCCATGAGGCTGTGGCTTACCCATAATACTCCAGCATGCTACTCCTTTGGCGGCTACATGGTGTCTTGCTCTGGTGACTGCTTCCCTGCCTTCCCTCTTCCCAGCATTCTCCTAGTCTGGTAGCTCCGCCTATACTTCCTCCCTGTTACTGGCCAATCAGCATTTATTCATCAACCAATAAGAGTAACATATATTCACAACGTACAATGGACAAAACTCTTGAATAAGCCTTTTATCAAACATATACAAATGTCTACTATGTAAATCAAAAGGTTCTCAACATCATTATTCTAAGGGCAGTGAAAATCAAAATCACTGTTAGATACTATTTCACATCAATTATGATGAAACAAAGGAAGATATTGAGGAGGAAGACAAAACAAGTGTATGATAAGATTATAGAGAAGGAATTCAATTCTTTGAGCACTTCTAGAAATGTCAAGTGGTGTGTCTGCTATGGAAATTGGCATGGTGCTCCTTCAAAAGAATAAAAAAATACAATTGATACTCAGCAATTTTATTTCTTTTATTAAAAAATAAGGTTTTAAATAAACATATATCTACATAAAAACTAAAGGGTAGAAGCAATATTGTTGCCAAGAACTATGGAAAGAAAGGAATGGAGAGTTGTTATTCAATGGGTTCAGTGTTGTGAGAGGTGAAGAGCTCTGGAGATGGATGGTGATAATAGTTTGCAGCACTGTAAATATATTTAACATCATTGAACTGTGTATGGTTAAAACGATGGATATGATGAAGTGTATGTTAAGAAATAATTTTGTAAATATTCATATTATTTTTAATCCTGTGTGTGCCTGTGTGCCTGTGTGTATGTGTGCATGCGCAAATGTCCAGGTGAGGATTCCCACAGAAGTCAGAAGCATCATACTCCCCTCTAGCTTGAGTTCCAGGTGGTTGGGAGCCACTAGGCATGAATGCTGGGAAACAGATTTGGGTCCTCTGTAAGAGCAATATGTGCATTTACCTATTGAGTCATTTCTCCAGTCCCCTATATTTTTTTTATCACAATTAAAATAAAATGAATTAAAGGAAATGCAGAACACACACACAGTGACCAAACATTTAATATAAGAACTGAATTATATTTTCAAAGATTTTTAAAAATATGATCTTTACTTACAAAATATTTTACCTATTACTTTTCTATAATACCACTGGGAATGTCAACAGTGTAATACGGGGAGAAGAGGTGATGACAGAGAGGAAAGTGGGGTTAGGAATGTGCCTCAGGGACAACAGGGGGCTACTGCAGACTATAATCCCATCTTCTTCTAATGGGCAAGGGACACCTATGCTCCAGAATAAAATGGCTACAAAGGTTCCAGTCACTAGTGGAACAGTGAGCCTCAAGGCTTACACTCTCCTAAAAGGAGAGCAATGAATTTGTAGAAAATATTCTTGATACCTCATAAAATCTAACACTATAGGAAAAACGCTCCTATGGGTATCAGTAAGTGTTCTTAATAAAACTGTTATTATAACTCAATATTCTTTAACTAAGAATATATATATATATATATATATATATATATGTAAGAACCATATATATGTAAGAAAAGGAAAATTACATAAAATATTCTTTTTAGATTATATTTTTATTTAAACAACTTTAAATGTAAATATATTTGGACCATATTCTTCCTATTCCCCAAGTCCTTCCAGATCTATTACCCTTTCCCACACAACATTAAGTTCTTTCTCAGAAAAAAAGACAAAAAAATATAATGGGAAACCCCCCAAAACCAATAAAATAAAAAACTACCTAAAAAGAAAATTAGAAAACCAAAGGACAAAACTATAACCAAATAAAGGCACACACAAAAATCTGTGGAGTCCATTATATGTAGGTCAACTACTCCTGCACTGGATGGCTGATAACATTCTTTAGCAAAAAGCAAAGACACACATTTTGGCCCCAGAGAAGATGATTCTCGGACTCAGAATCAATGGCAATGAAGCAGGACCATGCTTTTTCAATAGAGGACATAAATTCCATTTGATTCACAATAGTTCATGATGATTTTTCTCAAGTTATTTTTATATTAAGGCATGCTTGAAAAATTTCAACCCAGATTTAGGTTTAAGTTTCCCAGACTTAATAAGTAATTGCCACAGTAATGAGTTCTTATGTCTTAATTTGGTCTGCTCCAGATGTTAACATCTAGATTATTTGTTTTCATTCTCTCCACTTTTGTGTCTCCTTATAAAATATTCATTTGTAAATGTTCAGATTTTGTTTTACATTGGGAGAGGGTAGAGCAAGAGCAAGCTAACAGTAGGGAGTAGGGTGGGCAAGAGGTTTAGAGTACTGTCTTCCACATTAATTTGACCAACTCTCTTTACTTTTGTGGTACTGGTAGTTTGCACTTAGTGTCTCCTGCATAGGAGGCATTCTCCCTTGCCCTGACCAACTTCTCTTAAAGAGACCCTAGAGAACATCTAGTTTTCACCTTAACAGAAATCCTAACTTTCTTATGCTTGAAGAAAGGCGCATTCCTGATGGCATGCATTTGAGGCTTCTGGTGTGCTTCCCCCTGTGCAAGGCACAGTATAGGAGGTCCTCTCTGAGTGGGAAACGAAATCTCCATGGCAAAGTTGGTATGTTGTATCAAAATCAACACACTCCTTCCACCCATTATTTTTGAACCAGTGTATAAGCCCCATCCTATAAACTAGCACAACTGAAGAACTGTTAGGAAAATCTTGGCTTATAAATCCCAGCCAATAAAGTAACAGGCTGATAGAGTGTATTAATAAGAACCTGCATCGTAAGCCCAGCTGGTGAGCAGCTGGATGGCAGCTGAGAGATCTGGGATTGTTCTCCAACAGATATGGGAGACCTCACTCAAGGGCAGTGGTTCCCACATTTTAGTATGCATGGGAATCATCTAAAATGATTGCTAAAAATGCTGGTCCCATGGCCACGGGCCTAACAATTCTAAGCCAGAAGATCTGGGATAGGACCCAGAAATATGCTCTTTTGTGAACAGCCTCAGGTGATTTTGAGGTGGTAGAGAGCCACATTTTAAGAAGCATGGCTCCTCAGAGCTACTAATATCGTCAGCATTCAAGACCGTTAGCAGCTGAAAAAGATAAATAAGCTTTCAACCAATCTTTCCATTTGGTTTTTGACAGCCGAATCCAATCCACAGCTGGTAAATAAGTTAGATAATGACCACAGATAGGTTTTGATCCCTTGGGACAGAATGCTTAAAATCATTTGGGGACCTCTGTTTCTCCCCCATCAATAAGACGGTTGGAATGTAGCCATAGATGGGCTGGAAATCCAGCTGGCACAAAAATTGGAAGACAATCCTCAGTGAGGCCTGGGTTCAATATCTAACCACTAAACAGCTTGGCTGTCTGCCTTGTGGTGTGCAGTCAATCTCCAATTGATACAGTGCATTGATAACAGGAGAAGCATGGGTTAAATCTAGAAACTGTAAGGAACTCAGATAAAAGTCCTAAGACCTAATGTTTGGTCCCCAAATGGCATGGAGGTTGGATGATATTTGGGAATGAGTTTAGTCCTCAAATGGTAAAAGTTTTGGATGTCAGGAATGAGGTCTGGGTTCAATCTCTTGTCATTAAATAAGCTTGGAAGACCAGCATAAAGTCTGGTTTCAATCGTCAGATGGTAAAGAGTTCAAATGACAACAATGGTTTCTAGGTTCAAGTGAAAACTGGCAAACAGCTTGAAATAAGCTTCAAGATCTGGATTCAATCTTGAAATGTTAAGGGTTTTGAGACTTTTCATGAAGAATGAGTTCAATTTTGAGGATCCTAAAAGTCTAGGTGAGGTAGCTAAGAATCTACACAAGATGATTAGAGATAATTTGTAGTCATGATCTGCACTGGAAAGGCTTTAGGTTATTGGCTGCTCTTCTTATATCAGGAGTACTTGTGTTCAGATAGCATGGACCTGGTGTTACGTGGTTAGCCAATGTAGAAAGAAGCCTGCGCTCCAGCCACAGAGTAAGGAAAGCTGTATTCCAGTACCAGGTCAGGTGCTAATCCTGCAAGAGTGCATTATGTGACCTCTTCATATCTGTGACTGTGGAGAAGGGTGGAGGCACCAGGCCCGAGAATGTGATTTTTAAAAGGGTGGGGCTCTTCTGACAGGGCTTTTGCTGACAGGATGACTGTTTTATATGACTGAGGAGGGCAGATGTCTGAAAAGCATTGAAATCTATGATGTGTGTTCCTAAGTGGGATGATAGCTGGTATCACTGCATGAAATCTTGTTCTTACTTTTACAGCTTCACTAATAATCTGATTTTGAATATTCTGATTTATCAACAAATGCTGGTTTCTGGAAGCTTTTTAAAGCATTCTGAAATATTCAAGAAGTAGATCACTCTCCAAGAACCTAGAAATCTATCACATTCTTAAAGACAAACTTGGAGCTATATTATGTGAAGAGAAATCAAAATCTATATAACTATACATGAGTGTCCGTCTTAATATCCTTATTCTTGGACCTGGCAGAGGAAGGTTATTTGATTTTATATTATTTTAATTTTTTTTTGTTTTTTTTGAGACAGGGTTTCTCTGTATTGCTTTGGAGCTTGTCCTGGAATTAGTTCTATAGATCAGGCTGGCCTCGAACTCACAGAGATCTACCTTCCTCTGCCTCCCAGTGCTGGATTTAAAGGCTTGCACCACCAGTGCCTGGTGGAAGGTTAATTTTTTAAATGGTATACCACAGGGATTTATAGCTATCCTAGTGTCCTGTGCCTCTTGAATCTGCACATGCTCTAAAGGATACCTTTAAGGGACAACCATATCTTCCTTCTGGAACATATTTATATGTGTTTCAGACATGGCTGTTGTGATGATATAGTTAACATTTTATCCAGTACAGTTTAATAGGTAACATTACGTTACTTGTGGTAGGTATCAGATAATAAAATTGAAGTTAAAACACAGTCGTGTCAGGTACCATATGAGATATTTCATGTACCAGTCTATTTAATTCTTCATAGCATGCTAAAACGTTGGTCTTATCATTATTCTCATGTTATAGATGAGGAAACAATCATAGGCGTTAAAGCATCAGCACATTTATCCCACCACCTTTCCAATAATAACAGAACAGTGACATGCTCCATCCAGACTTTGCAGTTGTTGTGATCGATCTTGTGATTAAATTTACCAAATGGAACCTGTAGCCTGTAGATAGAAGTTACAAAACCTTTTGAGCCTAGACTTTAAAAAAATTAGCGAAAACCCTAACATTCTTTTTTATAGCTCTGACAATAGTAAGCTTGGAGACTAGTGTTAAAGATGACATAATAAGATGTAGAATATTGAAATAAACAAATCTCTTTTTTTCTTTCCTTTTCTTTCTCTCTTATTTATTTATTTATTTTTTACTTTGGAAAAAGAGATTTGCTGTATAGCTTTGGCTGTCTGGCTTTCCTGGAACTCACTCTGTAGACCAGGCGGACCTTGAACATTGAGATCCACCTGCCTTTGACTCTGCTTCCTGAGTACTGCGATTAAAGGCATGTGCCACAACTGCCTGGCTAGAAATAAATCTAAATTTTATAAGGTATTTGGTAAGCCTAAAATACTACAGACAGGATATGTACTATCAACTTACATACCACTAGGAAGGAAAATGCTCAAATAAATAATGATGCTCAAGTGATTATAAAATGAGTTGATAAATTTCATCTTTATTTCAGAGATGTTGAATCATGATGAAATGATAGAGCTTAGCTTCACCACTATCAGAACTCATAGGAGGAATTGCAAGATGCCCCACAAATGGGGCAATAAAAGCTTTAGAAAGGAAAATAACCACAATTGACTGGGACTCATGAAAAATATTTAGTTCCCCTAATTCATACTGGTACTTTAAAAGCAAATAGGTCAGCTCTGAAGGATAATACAAATCCAATTCAGTATCTTGAGGAAAAACAATCAATCATTTATGTCATCTTCCTTATGTTAACTGTACCAATGAAAAGCCAGTAAATGAGAAGACACATTTCCAAAAGTATTATATTCAATAAATTAGAAAATAAAATCCCTGCATGACATCTACCCAGAGCAGATCAAACCAGAGTTGTCATTCATTGTAGGTGTCTCATAATTAAAGTGAACTTAAAAACTAGCAGTTTTAAAAAATCTATTTATTTATTTTATATATTGATCCCAGTTCCCTCTCCCTCCCTCCTTCCCTTCCTCTTTCCCTCTCTCCCCCCTCACATGCACCCCAACCACTCTCCTCTCCCATCCCCCCCCATTTCACATGCAGGGCTATGCCATCCAGGGGGGGTCAGGTAAATCTGTCAAGTCATTTGAAGTAGGGACTAGGGCTTCTCTCCTGTCTCTAGGTTAAGGCAGTATCCCTCCATGGGGAATGTGTCCACAAGGTCCTTTTGTGCACCACTGTTCCACTGTCTGAAGTCCCTTAGACTGCTCAGTCCTTCTAGCTGAGACCCATGTTCAGGGGTTCTGTGTCAGTCCCATGCTGGATTCCCAGTTATCAGTCTGGGGGCCCATTAGGTCCTCTCTATGTGTTTCTGCAACCTGGTCTTGTCCTCTTTCTCTGCATCTGGGTTCTAGTTCGACACAGTGTTTAGTTGTGGGTGTTTGCTTCTGTTTCCAACAGGTACTAGATGAGGGCTCCATGATGGTGGATAAGTTAGTTGTTGATCTCACTGTCTGGGAAGGGCATTTATGGTAGCCTTTCCACTGTTGCTCAAATTGTTAGTTGAGGTCAGTCTTGTAGGTCTCTAGACCTACAAGTTTTCTCTTCAAGCCAATAATGACTTCCTCTTTGATGTGTCCTCTCTCTCTCCTTGTCTAATACTAAACTCAGAAGAGAGGAATGGAGAAAAAGTAAAACAATGAGGAAGGGGGAAGAGACACTACCAAGAATTCTAAAGTGGTGTAATTGTCAGAGTTGCCAGGAAATAAGAGCTAATGAGAAATTAACATTAAAAGGCTCATTACAAGATGTATGCTAGTATGGATGCCAGGCTGTACGATTAGCCATCAGAGAATAGTGGCTACTACTCCAGGGGAGAGAGGAATACAGAGAAACAGGCACAGACTAAAGTTTCTGAACAAACACACAATCATTCTTGGGAAGCCTTAAATCTATTTTTTGTCAAGACAGGTTGCCAAGTGATAGAATCAGGCCCACCTACATTACGCCTAAATCATAAAATGTAAGCATAGCTACAAAGAACTTCGTAGTAATACCTGGATTCAAATATAAATAAACAGCTTGAAACTTTAGCTTTGTGAAACTACTATATTAAAAACACCACACTCATTAGTATTTGTAGTCTAAAACAGCAACATGAAGAAATATATACTGTAAATTTTATCCATGGTGATGAGGCTATTTTCTGTTAGAGAGATTTAAGAGCAGTAAGCCGGTTAAAAGGGATGTTTGGACATCATTTGCATTACAATGTACATACGGCAGGAAAATGATCTGTTCTAAGGAACAGGGTGGGTACTGGAATAGAGAATGCTAAAATTATCACCCACTGTCATCATTGGGCACTTTGTTTTCTATGTATAGGAATGAAAATTAATTTGTAAAATATTTATTTAATTTTATATCATTCAAAAGAATGATTGTTTCCAGGAAGAGAAGAAACTGGATTTAGGAACACAACTCTTTAAATATATTTGTGGATTTTGTTTTCAAAATGGGGGCAAATTTACTACTACATAACACATTTGAGTAATAGATATGGGGATATTCACAATATTGTCCTCTATAATTATTCTTTATTCTAGTATAATAATTTAAATGATTACAGCTTTTAAGATATTTCAAACTCCTAGATAAAAACATTTGATTTTATACCCCAAATATATGAGATCAATTTCTCTCTCTAATCTCCCAGTTGTAGTTTGTAGTTCTCACTTACAGCTCAGATCCTCAATAATTTATTTTCAAGTTGGAAAACCAGATTTAAATAGCAGTTTCAAAGGTTGCTGGTTTTGCAACCACAAACAAATTACTTCAGTTTTAAGCTTAACCAGTAGTCTGTCTCACACTGTCTTATTGCAATGTTCAACTATATTAAGATCTAATATTATACATAGAGTCTGGCATATAAGTGCTGAATGCATGCTAATTTATTTCTATACTATAACACAATTATCTTTTTCTTTTTTATTTTCTCTTTTAGAGAAGAATCTAGACATGTTACATTTTATTGTATTTCATAACATCTAGCACAGTGCTTGACATTTGGATAAATGTAAAGGATTATAAGAAAATGTCCATGTCCCCATCTTTTAATGCCACTGGGCTCCTGAGCCCTTAATTGACTTCTATCAGTAGACTCCTTTTGAGAATATGTGTATGAAGAAATCATACAGGCTTCATGGGACCAAGAGAGGTTAGAAATTTATGATGTGCTCCATATTTAAAATGCATAAACCATCTAGGAAGTTAATATAAAACTGTAATAGATCAGTTCTAGAAATGGGCCAGTGAAAAAATATGTGATCCACGTTTTACTATAGTATGTCTTTACTAATATAGGTAATGACCCATATAAAGAACATTCACTTACTCATCTAGACATAATTAAAATATGGAAACTTTATAAATTAAAACTCAAACCCATAGCCATGCAACATTAAAGCTGAAAGTTTAAATGCAAAAGTTAAGAGAGATAATTTTCTCATATTATTTATGACTGGCAAATAAATTCACATAACCCTGCTATTACCTTTGCTATTTATTTCATGGTTCTAAATTTATGCAAGACCCAAAACCCATCTCTCGGCCTTACCAGTACACTATTCTTGAAATATGGGGATCAGCCAAGAAATGGAATATAAAAGGGTAAATGACATTTTTAATCATGAAAATAAGTTCTTCATTCTATACCCACCAGGTTCAAGACACCAGATAAATTGAAGAAGGGAGATTCGAAGACGAAATGAAAAGGAACATCACTTTTCAAATCCTTAAAGTGTAAGATGAAGGCAAGACATATACATAAATATTTGTAAGAAGTATAAAGTTAAATAACCAAGTCCAATTCATTCCTCACTAAATGGTAGGTGGATCAAGTGGTCATAAATAACGCAGAAAGATGCCACTTTCCCCGTCTGATCCCACATTGGTCCCTGAGTGCTCATCCATGTGACAGAGTTCTCCTGAAGGTATTTCTGGGCCCATATGGGCATAATGGAAACACTATTGGGATTTTACAAGGTAGAAGAGGTGGTGATGGTAACTGAAAATTACTAAGAGGAGAACTTACTATAATTTTTAAGAAGCAGACATGGGATGAACATGTAACAATATGCATTCTTATTTAAATCTTCATCTCAGTGATGTAGGGATGATTCAACATATGGAAACCAACCAATGTAATCCACCATATAAACAAACTGAAAAAGAGAAACCACATGATCATTTCACTAGATGCTGAAAAAGCTTTTGACAAAATCCAACACCCCTTCATGATTAAGGTATTGGAGCGATCAGGGATAACAGGAACATACCTAAATCTTAAGACAATTTCTTACTTGGATTTTCTTTTTCTGTAAATAAGCCTTAGGGAATTTGAGTTAATTGTTCAAAATATCATAGCTGTTGGTTTCACTGTATTCTATTTATATCCACATTATTCATTTCAAGAAATGAATTATTTTCTTCAATAAGTAAACCCAAGGTAAAGTAAATAATTTTTATTTTACAAGTAAAAAGCTGAAAAGTGTTTCAGCTCGGCTTGTTAATAAGGAAGAGTAGACAATATAGTTTGGAGGAGTAGGTGACAAAAAGCTTTGAACAGGAGCTATTGAGTTTGGACTTTATCCAACTAGCAACTAAAGAGTTTTAAGGAGAATGAAGAATGAAGCATGGAGGGAGACAATGGGGCAGAGTGGTCACAGGGCCCCCTCAGCATTGTAAGAAAGGAGACTACCAATGGGAACATAGATTGCAATGGCGGGCAGATACATCCCAGATGACTTGAGTACTGATCAAATTTGAAAGAGACAAAATGAAGGATTCAGAGACAATAGCAAACTAGCAGGATACAAGATAAACCAAAAAAAAAAAAATCAGTAGCCCTACTTTATTCAGATGACAAAGGGGCTGAGAAGAAATAAGAGAAACATCACCCTTTATAATAGCCACAAACAACATAAAGTATCTTGGAGGAACACTTACCAAACAAGGGAAAGACCTATATAATAAGAACTTTGTGGCTTTAAAGAAAGAAGTTAAAGAAGATACCAGAAAATGGAAAGATCTCCCATGCTCTTGGATAGGTAGGATAAACATAGTAAAAATGGCAATCTTGCCAAAAGCAATCTACAGATTCAATGCAATCCCCATTAAAATCCTACCACAATTCTTCCCTGACCTTGAAAGGATAATAATCAACTTTATATGGAAAAACAAAAGACCCAGGGTAGCCAAAACAACCCTGTACAATAAAAGAACTTCAGGAGGCATCACCATCTCTGACAACTACAGAGCTATAATCCTGAAAACAGCCTGGTATTGGCACAAAAGTAGACAAGTAGACCAATGGAATCAAATGAAAATCCTGATATTAACCCACATACCTACGAACACCTGATTTTTGACAAAACAGCTAAAAGTATACAATGGGGCAAGGAAATCATCTTCAACAAATGGTGCTGGCACAGTTGGATGATGGTGTGTAGAAGACTGCAGTTAGACCCATGTCTGTCACCATGCACAAAACTCAAGTCCAAATGGATCAAAGACCTGAACATAAATCCAGCCATACTGAACCTCTTAGAAGAGAAAGTGGGAGGTACCCTTGAACAAATTGGTGTAGGGTACTGCTTCCTGAACATAACTCTAGTAGCACAGAGACTGAGATAGACAATTAATAAATGGGACCTCCTCAAACTTAGAAGCTTCTGTAAGGCAAAGGACACAGTTGACAAGACCAAATGCAGCCCCACAGACTGGGAAAATATTTTCACCAAACCGACATCTGACAAAGGGCTGATCTCCAAAATAAACAAAGAACTCAAGAAACTAGCCAACAAAACACCAAATAACCCTATTAAAAATGGGGTACAGAACTGAAGAGAGAATTCTCAATAGAGGAATTCAAAAAGGCTGAAAGACACTTAAGAAAGTGCTCAACATCCTTAGCTATCAGGGAAATGAAAATCAAAACAACCATCTTACTCGTGCCATTGGCTAAAATTAGAAATACCAATGACAACTTATGTTGGAAAGGATGTGGAGAAGGGGAACACTCCTCCACTGAGGGTGGGAGTGCAAACTTGTAGAGCCATTTTGGAGATCATTATGACGGTTCCTCAGGAAAATGGGAATTAGTTTACCACAGGACCTGGCAATCCCCCTCTTAGGCATATACCCAAATGATCCACATCCATGCAACAAAAACATGTACTCAACTATGTTCATAGCAGCATTATTTGTAATAGCAAGAACCTGGAAGCAACCTAGATGCCCCTTTACTGAAGAATGGATAAAGAAGATGTAGGATATCTACACAATAGAATATTACTCTGCAGAAAAAAACAATGGAATCTTGAAATTCGCAGGCAAGTGGATGGTACTTGAAGAAACCATCTTGAGTGAGGTAACCCAGTCACAAAAAGAAGAACATGGTATGTACTCACTCATATATGGATTTTAGACTTAGAGTAAAGGATCACTAACCTATAATTCACACCGTCAGAGGAACTAGGATACAAAGTGGATTCTAAGAGGTTCTTATAAGGTCCTTCACAGAAGGGGGAAGAGACAAATTCTCCAGAGCACATGGGGAGTGGGTGGGGCAGTGAGGGGAGAGGTAACTAGGAGAAAGAGAAGGGGAGGAGAGGAAAGCACGTGGGACTAGGAAGATTGAGTCAGGGGAGGAATAGAAGACAGGAGAGAAAGAGAGAGACAGAGACAGAGAGAGAGAAAGAGAGAGAGAAAGAGAGAGAGAGAGAGAGAGAACATCAAAGGGGGAGCCATTGTTGGTTTGAAGAGAAAACTTAACTTAAAGAAATATCTAGAGACCTACAAGACTAACTCCAACTAACAATTTGGATAATGTTATCCTGATAATGAGATCAACAACTAACTTATCCACCATCATGGAGCCCTCATCTAGTACCTATTGGAAACATAAGCAAACACACACAACTAAATACTGAGTCGATCTAAAACCCAGATGCAGAGAGAGAGAGGGCAAGACCAGGTTGCAGAAACACATAGAGACAGCTGACCTGAACAAGGAGGAGCTAATGGGCCCCCAGACTGATAGCTGGAAATCCAGCATGGGACTGACTTAGACCCCCTGAATATGGGTCTCAGCTAGAAGGCCTGAGCAGTCTAAGGGACCTTAGACAGTGGAACCAGGATGTATCCCTGGTGCACAAAAGGATCTTGTGGACACATCCCCCAAGAAGGGACACTGCCTTAACCTAGAGACAGGAGAGAAGTCCTATTCCTTACTTCAAATGACTTAACAGATTTACATGACCTGTCCTGGATAGCATCACCGTACATGTAGAGTGGGGAGGATGGGAGGGGAAGGTTGTTGGGGTGCATGTGAGGGGGGAGGGGAGAGAGACAGAAGGAGGGAGAGAGGGAAAGATGGAGGGAGGGAGAGAGGGAGAGGGAACTGGGATCGATATGTAAAATAAAAATAAATAAATAAACAATAAAATGAAACAGGAAATGCAGAAAGCCAGAATGTTCGGCAAGAAAACATCAAGTTTCAGTCATAATGACAGATATGAAGATGAGATAAAGGAATGACGTTCTAATGTGATGCAAAGGAAGTGAAAAGAAGCCGTGTTGACCATGCTTTTCTTAAGGAAAATTATTTTAATCTACTGCACATAGTATCAGATTATTCATAATTCTTGTTTCATGACATTCTAAATTGCTGTTTGTCAACTAGCCAAGATGCAAACAACACCTAATAATGAATTATAATTATACAGTATCATACATTTATCTACATGCTCTTCTCTTATTCTAGGTACTATGTCTGTATAGTATTTCTGGGGTAATTAGTCTTTTGTTCATAATCCATTTGGCTATTAAAATAGACTAATCATATAGGTATTATTTAGAAGATATATTTCTTAGCTTTAACTGATTTAGCTTCATGATAATATAGCCTGTATTTTTATTATTAACTTCTATTTTTTACATTCCAATCTCAGTTCCGCCTCCCTCCTCTTCTCCCACTCTTCCCATTCATCCACCACTTCCCATCTGCTCCTAGGAGAGGGTAAGGCCTAACCTATGAAGTTTACTAAGTCTGTCCCATCAGCTCATTGACGTAGGATCAAAGCAACTCTCTACTTAGTAAGGTATCTCTCCATACAGTATGGGCCCCACTAAGTCAGTTTGTGCATTAGAATTAGTTCTTGGATCCACTAACAGTATAGCAGTAACATGGGCCTCACTGGACCTTACTGTGGTTCTGAAGAATAATGACAAATATCATGCAGCTATAATATATCATTTGAATCACATCAGGCTTCCCTCAGAAATGAGCCTATAAGTGAAGTAGAAGCAGCAATAATTTCACATAAATATATTGTTAGCAATGATGTCTTTTCAATAATATTAATATATGAAGCTAACATGAAAGTTTCTATATATATGGCAAAAATATTTTATTCCAGTGGAATGTAGGTTCCATGGCTAATGCTAAAAATTAAGTATCTTTGTTCACAATTCTATTTATATGGGTCATAACTAATTCTTATGAAATACTAATTTGCATATGTTGGAGCAGAGGAAAGTCATACACAGAAAGCATGTGGCTTAAAAGACAAGATCCTACTGTATGTCTATGCTTTCCAAGGAATGACAATAGTGAAATCTCCAAATTTGACTGTCTCCACAAATATACTTTTACAAATCAAAATGTCCAATTAGATGAACTGGTTTTAGTAGCATTTACCAAATAACATACATCAATATTTTATAGTCATGTCAATATGGCATGATACATGTTCAAATTCAGTTTGATATATATGGGAAATGGTTGATATGAGAAGGAGGTTCCAATATAAAACAAGATATATTCTCAATCACTACAAAATTAGAGTGAAACAATGATACAACTAAATCAAAAAGTTTCTTATATTTGGCTTTGGTATTTGGTGGTTATTGTTAAAATTAGAGAGGTTTGGGAACTA
Organism: Phodopus roborovskii; assembly: GCF_943737965.1. NCBI lineage: Eukaryota > Metazoa > Chordata > Mammalia > Rodentia > Cricetidae > Phodopus > Phodopus roborovskii. The sequence goes on along the minus strand of NW_026126541.1, from coordinate 17,113,288 downwards.
TATACAGTTTCAGCAATTAAATTCAGTCATAGCATAAAGACAAGCAGAAAAAGAAATGAAAAGGTCTTCGAATTCCCTAACCTACTTCCTGCTAACAACTATTCTCATGCCAGTACTCGCTGCTGAAAGTAGACAAAACATCACTTACCATGACAAACTAGCATTCTACAACAAACTTACAAGCAATAAATCTTTCCTTCTCTATAAATAGCTATATTTGTGTGTTACTCTTTGCCCAGGTTGTGACAAGGGTATTGGAATGTTTGGGTTCCAAAGCTTTCCTGTGATGAGCTTATTGCCTAGTGAGAAAAAGCAAACAAAACCCTGAGTCTTTTGACTTAATTTTAGATACAGATATATCATCCAGTTTTAGAAAATGTTGCTATTACTTCATTTATAATTCTGGCTGAAGATAGATTCTCTTTCATTCCTAGGATGGTATTGGGACACAGGGATACTCCCATGCTCTAAAGAGGAACTCATTCACATGAGACATCAGTTGAGCTACTTCTGCTTCTCAGCCAAGTGGCTTTATGTCAAGTCACATGCTCAAGTCACTCTGGGTTTTGGTTTCCTTACTTGTAACCTGAAAACATAGAATGATAACCTCTGAGGTCTTTTCCAGAATATTATGTATCATTAATTTCCAGGCTAGAGGCATTAGCAAATGTTTCACAAGTGAAATGGAGGTATCTGCAATGGAAACTGGGTGGGGACTGTGTTAAAGGGTTGACAGGAACAAAGGAATGGGATAACTCTAGGCAATAATTCTGGTGTTTTGCTAAGCAGAGATGAGGAAGACCTGGAAGCAGAAACAACTCACCAAAATAAGAGTAGGAGTGAGGGCAGGAGTGTTCTCCCTCTTCTCCACTCTTCTACTCAAACCAAAACTGTAGTGCTATCACCTCCAGCCCAGTGTTATCAAAGAGGCATCACCCAGAAACGGATGGGAACAGATGCAGTGCCAAACACTAGGAAGAGACTGGGGAATCGCATAGGTTGTAGGAACCAGAGGGTTCAAGGACACCACAAGAATACTGCTCAAGAATCAACTAAGCAGGGCCCAAAGGGGATCACAGAGCCTGAAACATCACGAACCCTTTGTGAGTCTGAGCTAGGTTCTCTGCATATAAGTTATGGCTATGTAGCTGGGTGATTTGTGGAAGTTGTAGGGCAGGTGTCTCTGACTCTTGTCTGCTCTGAGAGCAACTTCCCCCTACGGGGTTGTTTCAGCCAGCATTATTGTAGCCATGTTCTGTTGATATCTCCGACAGGCCTGCTCTTTCCTTGAAGGGGAATGGAGGGGGGAGTGAATCATGGGGATTGGGGAGATACAGGGCAGGGAGAAGACTGAAGGCAGAAGGCAGAAGAAGAAATGAGTAGTGGGGGGGGAGGGTGAACTGTAGTTCCAGATACAATGTCTGAGAGAAGAATTAAAGAAAATGAGAGAGAGAGAGAAAGAGAGAGAGTGAGAGTGAGAGAGAGAGAGAGAGAGAGTGAGAGTGAGAGAGAGAGAGAGAGAGACTGTAGCACTGGAGATTAGTTGGGTAATCTCTAGTCTTCCTCATCACTTTCTCCATGACTCTTATTGTTTGTTCCAGGTGGTTGGTAGCAATGAGGACATCTTTAACAGCATCTAATTCCTGTTTACCTACATTCTGATCACTAAATCTATACAGCAAATCATAATGAAAAGATTGGCATGCAGTTACAGAAAGTAATCAAATGTCTATGGGAAAATGCTAATCTCTCAAGAAGATGTTCTATGTTTAGCAATACCATTATGAACAATGACAGCATTTTAATGTTTTCCATGGTGAACACTCTGATGAACAGTTCACAGCTGGAGGCATAAATCCATGGATCGTGTATAAGTAAGTCACATTATTTTCCAGTCGCAGCTGGAGTGCATTTCTGATGAGGCTGGGAGTGGCTGGACAGTGAACTTACAGTCTACTCTACAGTATGGGCTGACCAGTGCACAGGAAAATCACATGCTCACTCTGGTTCTGTTTCCTCACCTGTGTGCTGAAAAAGTAGACTAAAATAATGTTGGACCTTGATCATTCATAGGTCAAAGCAGCTGGAGTTCATAGATCACAAGCTTCTACTGATTGTCTTGGGACTGCTCAGTAAAGAAATGAGAATTTTTCATTATCAACAGTTACATTCCCCAACCAATAAGAATTCTCTATTCTGGGTATTTTCTCTTGAACAGATGTGGAATTAGTGGCCATGAGCCTCCATATGGTATGATATTTCTGTTTCCTATCAAGCAAGATAGCTTTAAGATTCTTTTCTGGAGTCACAGTTTGTTTACCATCACATGAGTTTTGGGGGCAGTATAACACTATTCTAAACTTACTGACATACAACTTAAAAAGAAAAGAAGCTAGGTCAAAAGTCTATACAATATTCTTACATTAAGAAAGAAAGGGAGGAAGGAAGGAAGGAAAGAAAGAAGGAAGAAAGAAAGAAGTCTACAGCTCCCTTCTATTGCTGTATTCAACCTCTCCACACAACTCCCATACACTTCTATCCTGACCCTCCCAGTCCATGTACTGTGCCCAACCCACCAGGTCTATGCCAGATCCTATATTCAGTACCCAGGCTTAGTCTGACTTCTCCTGCCTGTGCCTCAAGCAATCTTTAGACTTTTTCCAGAACCCCTCCTACCTATCCCCAACACAGGCACCTCCCACCCAACACCCACTCTTTTCACCCAGTTAGATCTGTTCCTACTTTCTAGGCTTGGACTAAGAGGTACAGTGAAGTTGGTTGCCCAACTTCACTGATCCCTAGTTATTTCCAAGCTCTAGGCCAAACCCACCCACAGAAGTGATGTGGGATAATGCTGTTGTTCACTGTAAAGATTTGTCACTTGTATTGGATTAATAAAATGCAAATTGGGGCTGGTTGGGGCTACCAGACTAGGAAAATGCTGGGAAAAGGAAAGGCAAGGAAACAGTCACCAGCCATATACAGAGGAAGCAAGATGAGAACGCCTTACTAAGAAAAGCTACCAAGCCCTGTGACTAAACATAGGTAAGAATTATGGGTTAATTTAAGTTGTAAGAGCTTATTCACAATAAGCCTGAACAATAAGCCACACTGTTTATAATTAATATAAATAAGCCTCTGTGTGTTTATCTAGAACTGAACTGTTATAGGATGGGGAAAGACAGAAACTTCTGTCTACACAGATCCACTTTTATGCTCCAATTCTGTGCATATCAGACTTGGAACTAACTAAATAAGTAAGTGCGTATGCCCAGATCTTATCACAAACATAGCACCAATGCAGACAATTGAATCAATGACTTCTCTTCAAAATATATCAGTTCTATAGAATTGACAATGAGAATCATCTAGATGAACCCAGGGATACAGAATTAAAAAACAACAATCATAAAATTTATCAAAGAATTGAAGAACACTCACACAACTCAGTGAAATGGAGGAAAAAGACCTTATAGAGAATGAACAGCTGAGTGATGCCTCCAAAACACACAATCATAAAGCTCATGGGAAAGACAAGCACAATACAGGGCCTAAAAATGAAATTCAATAAGGAGATAAAGACATTGAACAGTACTCAATCTAAAATGAAAGTGAAATTGAAAAAACACAGTAATTCAACTAGAAAACTCATAGGAACGCCTTACATGCAAAAGAAATCAAACAGAAGATAGAATATAAGGACTGAAGTAGAAAATCTAGACCAAACAAACAAGGAATATATAAGAAAATAATATTAACAAAATAAACAAATAAACAGCACAGAAAAGGAGCACATGAGAAACACCATCATAAAACCAAGACATAGACAAAGGAGAAGAATCTCAAGTCAATGGCATTGACCAGATTGTTAACAAGATCATAGAAGAAAATTTCCCCAAACAATAGGAAAGACACATTCATACTGATACAAGAAACACACAGAACACCAAATTGACAAGACCAGAAAAGAACCCCCCCCCACATCATATCCTAGTTAAATCACTAAGTATAAACAACAACAATGAAGAAAAACCCATCAGAAAAACAGCTGATTTATCAAGGAAACTTTGAAAACCAGAAGAACCTTAAGCAATACACTTCAAGTCCTAAAAGATTTTTGACAGGCAGCTTAGGCTAATATATCCAGGAAAACTATCCGTAATAATTTAAGAAGAAAGAAAATCTTTCCTCAATATAAATGGCAGCCACCAAACAAATCTAAAGGAAATGCAAGTAGCAATATTTAAGGCTGAATAGAGGAATAAACATAATAGGTTATAAAAAGAAAAGTGAAGAGATTATTATTAAAACACAAAGTACCATCATGAACACAAATGATAAGAATCAATAACATGATGACATCAACTAATACTCATTTCATTAACTTTGAATATGAATGGCCTCAATTCATTAAAAGAAACAGGCTGATTTAATGGATCAAAAACAAAATCCACTTACCTGTTGTCTACAAAGAATACATTTTAGCTTTAAAGGTAAGCACCTTAGAGGAAAATGATGGACAAAACACTTCCAATCAAATGCAACTATGAAGCAAACAGGTATCCTTATTGTGATGTCTGACAAAATGACTTCAAACTAAAATTAATAATATGAGATTAAAAAGTGACACTTCATTCTAATCAAGGGAATAGTTTACCAAGAATATATTACTGTCTTAAATATGCACCAAATTCTGGAGTACCTGATTTCATTACAAAACAAAACTGTTTATTACTAGATTTAAAGACACTGATTAACATTGATCCATTAATAGTAGATGACTTCAATACCCAATCAACAGATTATCTGGACAAAAACAAAAAAACACCAGAATTAACTGATAACATATATCAAACGGACTTATTAGATATCAACAGAATAGTCCATCCAAACACTAAAGAATACCACATTATACTCAGTGGCATACAGAGGCTTTTCTAAATATAGACCACATCCTGGAACATAAAGCAAATCTTTACAAATTCAAAATGATTGAAATAACTTCTTGTATACTACCACAAAAAAAACTTAAAATTTACAGCAAATGAATTTCTATTTTGTATTCATGGAGAATAAATAAATCATCAAAGAAGAAATCAAGAAAGAAATTGTAAAATTTCCTGGAGCTAAATTAAAATGAAAACTCACTACAATGTACCTTTTAGGTACATTGACTACAGCAACATGAGGGAAATTTATAGCTTTAAGTGCCTACATTAAAAAACCAGAAAGAGCACAGATAAATGATTTGATACAACTCAATCATTTGGAAAAGCAATAATAAACCAAACTCAAAACCAATAGGTGGTAAGAAATAATAAAAATCAAAGCATAAATTAATGAAATAAGAAGAAAATAATAGAATCAATCAAAACAAAGAAAATAATACAAAGGATCAATTAATCTAAGAGCTGTTTCTTTGAGAAGATTAAGCAAAATCAATTGACCCTTGGCCCAACTAACCAAAAGAAAGAAAGAGATTACCCAAATTAGCAGAATCAGAAACAAAAAGGGAAATACTACAATAGGCACCAAAGTAACTTAGAATATAAGATAATATTTTGAAAATCCCATACTCTATTAAGCTGGAAAACCTAAAAGAAATGGATGAATTTCTAGATTTAGACAAACCACCAAAATTAAATCAAGAAGTAAGTAACCTAAACAGCCCAACAACAAATAAAGAGATTGAACAGGTCATAAAAAGCATTCCTACAAATCAATCAATCAATCAATCAATCAATCAATCAATCAATCAATCCAGGGTCATATTCATTTACAGAAGAATTTTATATCAGACTTTCAAAGAAGATCTACAGCCAGCCCTTCTTCAAGTATCCAAAGGAAGGAAGGAAGAAAGGAAGTAAGGAAGGAAGGAAGGAAGGATGGAAGGAAAGATGGATGGAAGGAAGGGCATACTACTAAATTCCTTCTACAAAGGCAGCTTGACTCTAATATTCAAACCAGGTAAAGACACAACAAAAATGAAGACTACAGGCCAGTATCCAGTTTCTAGGTTTATGCCACCAGCAAGAAGTATGCTACCCACTGCTTTATAAACACCATTTAATTATTTGGTAGTAGGGCCTCTTAAAAGAGCCATGCAGTTTTAGTTTCTAACACTGAGTCAGGAAGCCTCTCTTAAAGGATCTGTGCCTCTGTTTGCCTCTAGCAAATAAAGCCCACCTGAGAAAATGCTGCTACAAAGAAGCTGTGATTGCCTCTGTTCTTTTGTGTTTAGAATCCCCTTTTAAGCTTTTGCGAGGTTTTATGAGGAGATTCTTGCTGCACATTGAGGGGGTGCCATTTGCAGATGGGAGGTTTCTGTTCTACCTGGTACCCATGGCCTTTAGTCCAAAATAAACACACAGAGGCTTATATTAATTATACATTGTTTGGCCTATGGCTCAGGCTTCTTACTGACTAGCTCTCTCTTAATTATTAACCGATTTCTATTAATCTATATATTTCTACATGGTCTTGGCTTACTGGAAAGTACCCAGCATCCTATCTTCCTGGTAGCTATCTTCTCCCTAGTAGCACTTCTCTGCTTTTCTCTTCCCAACATTCTTCTAGTATGGTAGCCCTGTCCATACTTCCTGCCTGGCTACTGGGCAATTTTTTGTCAACCAATAAGAGAAACATAAGTTCACAGTATACAGAAGGATAGTCCCCATCACAGGGAGTCTGGATCCTGTATGGTGTTATATTGACTTTAAAGTTTTTGATTGTTGATGAACAAACAATAGCTGTTAAGGGACATTGGATTATAAAAACTATTAAATTAAACCAATCTATACATTCTTAAAATGTCGTAAGTTCAAAGTGGTAGTCAAAAAACATGTTGGGGAAGAGGTTATGCTTTTATTTCCATAGAAAAGGAAAGGCTGTGTATTCATTCAAGGTTGATAGAGATAAGATTTGATAAGGGAAAATCCTGGCTACAGATGTAAAGAAATAAACAGAAAAACTACAAGACAGGTGACATATATTTTACCTACTCAAACATAAAACAGCAAAAAAAATCATCTTTGGCTAGTTTGTGTATAACACACAGTCCATACTTATGTTAACACAGATATGTATGTTACCTTTAAAATTTGGAGTATTTCCAGAACAAAAGGACTAGACAGGAATAAATACAAGACATGTAGTACAGGTGACCCAGCCTCTCAGAGTGCCTCTGTTGCAATTTCTTCAGAGTTCTGCATCCAGAAAAGCTTCAGAGATACTGACAGAGATGGTCCAGTCTGACAGACTACTCCATCCAGGACTTCAGGTAAGCCCTACATTTTCCCAATGACTGGAAAACAATGACACAGCTAGAGCTTCCAGGATTTGACCATTATCCCTATTTTCCCCCATGTCTCTAGGCTAAAGGAGTATCCCTCCATGGGGAATGGGCTCACAAAGTCCATTTGTGCATTAGGGATACATCCTGGTTCTACTGTCAGAGGTACCATAGACTGCCCAGGCCTCCTAACCAAAACCCATGATCAGGGGTTTTGGGTCAGTCCTGTGATGGTTTCCAAGCTATCAGTCTGGGGTCCATGAGCTCCTGCTTGCTCATGTCAGCAGTTTCTGTGGGCTTCTGTAGCTTGTTCTTGACCCCTTTGTTCATCATTTCTCTCTCTCTGCAACTGGATTCCAGGAGTTCAGCTCAGTATTCAGCTGTGGGTGTCTGCCTCTGTTTCCATTAGCTACTGGATGAAGGCTCTAGGATGGCATATAAGAGAGTCATCAATCCTATTATCAGGGAAGGGCATTTAAGGTAGCCTCTCCACTATTGCTTAGATTGTTAGTTGGGGTCACCCTTGTAGATCTCTGAACATTTCCCTAGTGCCAGATTTCTCTTTAAACCTGTAATGGCTCCTTCTATTATGTATCTTTTCTTGCTCTCCTCTATTCTTCCCCCAACTCATTTTTCCTGCTTCCTTATGTTCTCTCCCCTCCTCTTCTTCCCTTCTCTTTTTCCTGACTCCCTCTCCCCTTCCCCCTTGCTCCCAATTTGCTAAGAAGATCTTGTCCCTTTCCCCTTCTGTGAGGGTCCATGTATATCTCTCATAGGGTCCTCCTTGTTTGCTAGTTTCTCTGGCTGTGTGGATTGTAGGCTGGTGATTGATCCTTTGCTTTATGTCTTAAATCCATATATTAGTGAATACATACCATGTTTGAATATTTTACACTAATATAGATTTTTGAATATTGATACAAATTTAATGCTATTTTTGTATACCTATTCTTGTTTAAGGTATTATACCTATTCAGCTCATTTTAAAATGTAATATAAAGGTTTAGTCCTTGAAAGCTATTAGGATAATAAAGAAATATAGGTTAGTAGTTAGTCATCTATAGCAATTAAATATATAGCCATGTTAGGGATCTTTCAAGATCATATAAAGATGTATTTTAGATAGATGTGTGGTCTTCAAACACTTCAAAAACCTACTAATATGGCATGCAAAATATTTTAATAACATAAAGCTTTTTATGACAGTGAAACACCTTTGTTTCTGGCAGCATCAATTACTTCAAAAAATGATGATGGGCATTGAAGAACCTCCATATAGAGTTTACTTTCTTTGTGAGAGATTTAAAACCTTTCTTTTTTATTTATACAAAAGGGGAAATTTTTGTAGAATATTCCTTTACACTGTGTGAAGATGTGTCACTGTGATTGGTTTAATAAAACGTTAAATGGCCAATTGCTAAATAAGAGGTATAGGTAGGACTTCTATATAGAGACTGTACAGAGAGAGCTCTGGGAAGAAGAAAGGAGGAGTTGCCAGTGGATGTAGATGAAAGAGACATGCAGGAGGACAAGTAAAGGCCATGAGTTACGCCATGCTTTTGTTATTAATAATAAGTCTCTGTGTTGCTTTTGTTTTTTCTTTTCTTTCTTAATTTCTTTTCTCTTCTTTCTTTCTTTCTTTCTTCCTTCCTTTTTTCTTGTGAGATGACAGCCCAAAGGCATGTCTAACTACAGAATACAGAAAGTCTCTGTCATTGACAATACCATGTACTTCAGACACCTAGCTCAGAGGCCTATGAGTTGTAACTGACATGAGTGCATCTTCCCCGAGGACCAGCTTTCATAGGAACAGAAAGTGCAATGCAAGATTCCAAAGAAGGGAAGCAACCAACAGTCCTACCCAGCTATGATGCCTACAAGCCACAACAATCAACATTGTTACAAGCACTTTCTGGACAGCTTGGTCCCAGAGCTGTGTCAGTCCCAAAATAACACTCAGAGACAGTGTGTTAGATATAAAGCTGCTGGTCTGTCACTAGCCTTTCTTATTGGCTAGCTCTGTCTTAACTATTAACCCATAATCATAATGTATGTATTTCTACATGGTCTTATCTTACCAAAAATGCCAGACTCTCATCCTCTCTTTCTGAGATTACACAGAGACACCCTCTACTACACCTCCCAGAATCCTCCTTGTCTCCTAGTCCTGCCTATTTTATCTTCCTATTTGCCAACAGTGCTTTATTCATTAACCAATAAGAGAAACATATTTCCAGAATGACATCTCCCATCACAGCATGGCACAATACTGTATGTAAGTATATACAGTATTGGCAAGTGTACTTTGAACTTAAGAGCTCTCTAATTGAATTTAAGAACCACTCAGCAAGAGGGAAATCATGCTTGGTATGGGAAGCCTAGCCAACTACCCAGGGCTAGGGAAGTCATGGGTTTGAAAGGAAAAATTACCACCACTATTTTACTAGGCCAGTATGATTCCTAACCTTACTCTTAATATTTGTCCTTAAACATACAGATAAAAGAAACTTCTCTTTGCTGCAGAAAACACCACCAAAAGAGAGTTGGGAACTCTAGTTCCAAAGGATATACCCACAGAGCACCTCCCACACCCAAGTCTCTAGAAACATCGTTAAAGAGGGGAGTGGAAAGATTCTAAGAACCAAGGGATCAGGGAATGTGCTGTGAGTCTGTCTCTCCTAGTAATGCCAGGTTCTACAACCATAAAATCTCACAAACATGGGTGAACAAAGATAACAACAGACATTCCAAAGTGGACAGGGGAAAGACCACAATGCCTTCATCCTACATAAAGAACTACAGTCAACTAAGGAATGCTGACAGTGGGAAAAATAGTTTTTCCCAGGTAAGACACACAAGTACTAAATGGTCCTGAATACATACATACAAGTGACATACAGACTAATCAAGTTATATTTAGGGATACATAAGTATAAATATATGCATGTAACAACAATTAACGAAAAGAGGGGCCATGATTTGAAAGACAGAAAGAGAGGTATATGGGAGGGTATAGAAGGGAGAGAGAGGGAAAGGGAAAATGTAGTTATGATCTCAAAAATAAAAGAAACATATTTTTAGGAACCTATTTAAAGAGAAAGGAGTAAACGTTTAAGTGTGTTGCTATGTGTGTTGCATGTATGTATGTATGCATTTGTGGAGGGGCATATGCATGGAGGACCATGCATGTGCATGTAGAGGGCAAAGGTTAATGCTAGTTGTCTTTCTCTATTGCTTGCCAACTTATTCATTTTGAGATGGAGCCTCTCACTGAACCTGCAGCATGATGATGGGACTAGAAAGGCTGGCAAGAAAGCGTGTATAGTAGGGGTGGAACTGGGTTCCTGTGAATGGTCCTGCCAGCACTTACCACCCAAACTGTCTCCTAGCCACAAGGCCTAGATTTCTGATAACCATGAGTGCCATTATTGTCTGCATCCTAGAATCACTATACAAATCTATCTTTTGAATGTGAAAAAGAATTAAGCATGAGTTTTAAAGTTTTTTATTGGATTGAAAATTAAAAAAAGAAAACAAATTTGAATACACGGCACAAAGCTATATGTACTATCTCCTGCTCACATCTCTTTCCTCATTGTCAAAAAACCCAGGAACAAGGAAGCATCTTCTGGATCCTCTATGCTCTAAATGACTCAAAATTCAAATAACTTTATAAATAATGAAAGAAAATGAGAAAACAAACAAAACAAAAACAACAAAAGCTTGCCTAGGAGTGTAGCTCAGTGGAGTTACTTAGCATGTGCAAGGCAATAGATTCTATACTTAGCATTAAAGCAAACACACAAAAATGCCACTGAATCTCAAGCCCCAAATGAAGTGTACTGAAGTGAATGTTTATTTCAGGTGACCTTCATTAGTCAGCTGCCAAACGACTACACTAACACATTGTTTTCGATGACTTGAGTCCACCCTGATGAGTCCATGAGATAAAATTCACAACTATCATGTTCAAGTTACAGAAAAGTGCCAGATACAAAGTGGCCTTGCAATCTCATCGATGTTTCAAATGAATTTAAACTATAGGGTAGACTACTGATGGACAAAGTCAGCCTATGTCTCCCTTTGCACAGTCTGTCACAGTCTTCTCAAGTTTGCCATTCACCTTCAAACTCAATAACATTTGACAAGACACATAAACTCAGAATTATTCAAAGGGTTTCCCGGAGCTATGTGACCTAACCTAAGAATACATTGTTGTCGCTAAGCAACGGTGCTTCCAGAACTACAGTAGTTGACCCTTTAGTCTATCCCAGGCTGGCAGTTGCCAAACTATTACCAAATAAGGAAAATGGCAAACGGTGCTATTCCAGTAATCTTTGTTTGCTATTTCCCATGTTTCTGGTTATAAATGTAGTTTGCTTCACTACAACTGCAACTGCACATTCTGGATCATCTTCAGTCAGGAACAACATCCAGCTTTAGACCCTTTGTTTCTTCATCAAGTAAACTTTGTTAATCCAAATTCTATTTTTCTCCTGTTAATAACACACATACACATATGTATGAAAGATAATATTAGAAATGCATTAAAGTACTTTGTACTTTAAGCTAAACAAATGTAAGTTAACACCATTATGCTAAAAAAAATCAGAGCAAATAAGCAAAAGCACATGCTGAAATTTGAAATGACTGGGAGCTGTCACTCTAGGTGCAGAAAGGTAATCATGTCAAGGTTTAGGATACACTATGCAAGAAACCTATTGGAACTAAAGAGGTCTTGAAAAACCAAATAGAAAGTGTGGGCCAGAAACTGGGAAATTAGCTTAGATGTGTGGTAACAGCAGAGCTTGTTACAAGGCCTTCAGTTTGATCCTGAGAAACAAACACAAACACAAACACACACACACACACACACACACACACACACACACACACACAGAGAGAGAGAGAGAGAGAGAGAGAGAGAGAGAGAGAGAGACTTTACCAAGGTAAGAAAGTTCTAGAAAGTTAAGGAACAGGTCAGGAAAGTTTTCAGAAGTAAAAGTCAGAATCCACAGCCTCTTAGAGAGGAAGCTGAGAAATAAAATAATGGAAAGTCTCATTCTGCTTTCTCATTATACAACCAGAGCTATCCATAAATAGTTTATAAGATAGTCTTAAGCTCACCAAATTTTCTTTAGTAAAAATAAAACTGGATTTTTATAACTCAGTTCATGAAAACACAAAACTCAAACTACAAATTGTATCACTGTGGAACAAAGTTCTACTTTTATACAAACTAATATGTCATAATTAGGATCATTTAGAATCATCTACACAAATTCAGGTTGGCAATGTTTTTGTGTTGCATAAACTTACAAAAGAGTGTAGAGAAACAGATGTCGTAAATAAATATAGAGATAAATACGTGATGCTTTAACACCTATGATTCAGTTTTCTCATTCTTGAGGCCACTGTGGAAATATCATCAGTGCAGAGAATTCTCAAAAGCAAATACAAACGAATACACTGCTTGACCCAGCTGTATCACTTCTTGGCTTATGCCCAAAGGGCTCAACATTCTACTCCATAGAAAGTTCCTCAGCCTTGTTTGTTACCACCTTACTCACAATAGCTGGGGAAAGGAAACCGCATAAATATTCTTCAACTGATAAATGAAAAGTGAAACGGGTTTAGTAAGGGTTTGCATTTATGTGAAGAGTCACTGAGACAATAGTAACTCTTATAAGGAAAGCTCCTTTAATTGAAGTGGCTTGCTTACAGTTTCAGAGGTTCATTAGCATCATGGTGGGGAGCATGGTGGGCAGCAGGCAGACATGGTGCTGGCTACATCTTGACCAAAAGGCAGGAAATGAACTGTGCCACTTGGTAGTGTCTTGAGCACATATGAGACCTCAAAGTCCATCTCCACAGTGACTCACTTCCTCAAAGCCATACCTACTACAACAAGGCCATACCTCCCAATAGTGCCACTCCCTATGAGACTATGGGGACCAATTACATGCATACTACTGCATCCCACATAAGCTTGTAACAATATCGTAATTCAAATCCAACTTTAAAAGTCCCCAAAGTCCATTTTCCTGAGAATTTCAAGATTCCATTTTTTTTTGATTGAGTAGTACTCCATTGTGTAAATATATCACATTTTCTTTTTCCATTCTTCAGTTGAGGGGCATCTAGGTTGTTTCCAGATTCTAGCTATTACAAATAATGGATGGAACTAGAGGAAACCACCCTGAGTGAGGTAACCCAGTCACAAAAAGATGAACATAGTATGTACTCATTCATATATGGACTTTAGACATAGAGCAAAAGATTACCAGCTTACAATTCACACTGCCAGAGAAGCTAGGCTACAAGAAGGGCCCTAAGAGAGACACGCACGGTCTTCCACAGAAGAAGAAAGGGACAAGATCTTCTGAGCATATTGGGAGCAGTTGGGGAGGAAGGCTAAGTAGAGAGGGAGTTAGGAGAAAGAGAAAGGGAGAAGAAGAGATGAGAGGAGACCATGAGGAAGCAGGAAGATTGAGTCAGGGGAGGAATAAAGGAGAGCAAGAAAAGAGATACCATAACAGAGCATTTTAGGTCTGAAGAGAAATTTGGCACTAGGGAAATAAGCAGAAACCTACAAGGGTAATCCCAACTAACAATCTAAGCCATAGTGGAGAGGTTACCTTAAATGCCCTTCCCTGATAATAAGATTGATAACTACCTTATATTCCATCCTAGAGCCTTCATCCAGTAGCTGATGGAAACAGAAACAGACACCCACGGCAAAACACTAGCTGATCTCTTTGAATCCAGTTGCAGAGAGGGAGAAGTTATGAGCAAAGGGGTCAAGATCAGGCTGAAGAAACCCACAGAAACAGCTGACCTGAGCAAGTGGTAGCTATTGGATCCCAGACTGCTAGCTGGGGAAACCAGCATAAGACCGACCCAGACCCCCTGACTGTGGGTCTCGGTTAGAAGGCCTGGGCAACCTATGGTACCTCTGTCAGTGGAACCAGGATGTATTTCAGGTGCATTAAAGGACTTTGGGAGCACATTCCCCATGGAGGGATACTCCCTTACCTTAGAGACATGGGGGAGGTCCTAGGCCCTTCCCCAAATGACTTGACAGATTTTGATGATCCCTCATTGAAGGCCTCAACCTCCCTGGAGAGTAGAAGAGGAATGGGATGGAGGGGGTTGGGCACATCGGAAAGATGGGAGGGAGAGAGAACTGGGATCAATACATAAAATCAGAAAAAAATATAAAATAAAAACCCCATCTCCCAGAAGTCCCCATAGTTTATCAAAGTCTCAACCATGTTTTAAAGTCTAAAGTTTTTTCTGAGATGCATGCAACCTCTCAACTGTAATCCCCTCTAAAATAAAAATTAAAAATCACATACTTCCAACATATAATGGCACAGGACATACATTATTTTCATAGGAAACACTGAGAAAATACCAGACCAAAGCAAGACTAAAAACCAGGTAGGGAAACTCCAAACTCTGCATCTCCATGTCTGATGTCAAAATGCAGTTCAGATCTCCAACTCTGTTCAGCTTTAATTGCAACAGACTTTCTCCAGGGCCAGTTCCACTCCCTGTTAGAAGCTCTCCTTAGCAGGTACCCCATTAGTCTGACATCTCTAACATCTTGGGGTCTCCAAGGCAGTCCAGGCTTTAACTTTACAGCTTCATGCAATGGCCTTCATGCAGGGACACTCCTGACACGTCTGGCCTCAGTCACTTTCCTTAGTCTCAGGGGAAAATTCAATAGCCCTTTACTTCTATCCTTAACTCCAGAAGCATGTGGCTAAAGGTGCCAAGTTCTATTGCTTGCTGCAGGTAGAACATGGCCCCACATCCCATTACATTTTCACCAGCTTTCTATTTTTGACTGTTACATTTACTGCCTAGCCCTGGCTGGCCTTTAACTTTCTCTGTAGACCAGGCTGGTTTCAAACTCAGAGATCCAGCCGTCTCTGCCTCCAGACTCCAGGTCTCTAAACTTTTCTTTATTTCCTTTTCACGAATTGGAAACTTATCTGGATGGGATCTTACCCTGAGGTCACCACTCCCTCTTAATCCATTTAAGTCCTTGCACACAGGATTTAGTTCTATTCCACTTACTGGTCCACCTTTTCTCAATCTGTAAATTTTGAAGTTTTATTTGCTCAGGCTGCTCCTTTTCATTCTAAATCTTCATCAGAGTTAACACTAACAACCACATGATGACAGTCTGTACTAGGCTGCTTTGAGATTCCTTCTGCCAATGGAATTAATCCAAAACTCTTCCTTTAGTTTCAGGCAGACTTTTCAGACAATGGCAAAAAGCAGCCACATTCTTCACCAAAATATCACAAGACCAGTCTCTAGGCCACATACTAACATTCTTCTCCTCTGAACCCTCTTGATCCCCACAGTTCATCAAATCATATGCTGTACCACTGTCTTCCATACGCCTACTAGTATGGTCCACTAAGCAGTGCTTAAAGCCTTCCTATGCTTTCCTAACCCAAAATACTAAAGTTCAGATTGCTCCAAACAAAAAGATGGTCAGGTCTTTTGCAGCAATACCTCACTTCTGGTACCAACATCTTAGTTAAGGTTCTTATTGTTGTGAAGAGACTATATGAACAGGACAACTCTTACAAGGAAAACATTTCACTGTAATGGCTTGCTTAACAGTTTCAGAGGCTCAGTCCCTTAGCATCATGGTAGAGAGCATAGGGGCATTCAGGCAGCTATGGTGCTGGCTACATCCTGTTCAGAAGGCAACAGGAAGTAGACCGAGAAACAGGGTGTTATCTTGAGCATAGAAGAGACTTCAAGACCCATGTCCACACTAAACACACTACCTCTAACTCTACTCCACAAGTCCACACCTTTCGGGCCATTTTCTTTCAAACCACCACAAGCACATATCACAATAGAATTTAGCTGTAATGGGGTAGAACTAGAAAAATTTTAGATGTGAGTATATAATCTGGAGTAGCCACAGAAACTAAGAAAGTAAAAGAAAACCATGGAGTATGAGGGAAGGAGGTGGGTAGTAAGATGTAAGTACTATGAAGTGGAAAGGAATAAATCGGGCAGGGCTTTAACTAGAGATGATGGAAGGCACTACAGAGGGAGGAGGAGAAAGGAGGAATAAGAATGTTCATTACTTGAAAAATAATAGGGAATGCTTAAAAAGACTATAGGGAAACATCATTTTAACTTAAAAATATATGCATATATATGTACATAATACAACTATATGTGCAAGTATACATATATTCATTTAAGCTATATATTATGAATATACTATATATTATATATAATACTTGGGTACCAACTATACTAAAATACATATGATGTATACATATACATATATATGTGTGTGTATATGTATGTGTGTATAGGCTAAATATATTAATATATATATGTGTATGTCTACATGAAAGACCTAAAAAGTAATGTTAAGATGGACTAACCTAGAAACCAACATCTGTTCCTTGGAATTTGCTAGCTTCCTCTCACAAGGCCCTGAGATAAGAAGAATTCACACTGCCCCTCCTTTCCTGTGAGTCAACAGGTGGTAAATAGGGTCAAGAGATAGCTGTAACTCTGGTTTGCCCAGACAAGATTAATTAGCACACCTGAGGCCCTAAGGTCTGTTGACCCTAATAGCAGACCATCCGGCCACCAAGGGTCATGTACTCAATGGACAGAGGGTCCCACCCCCTCCCTTAGCTTGTGGGGTTGCCTTTAAAAACACCTGTGCCCGGGGGAGGGGGCTTCTCTCTAGCCTGCGTGCTGGAGGAGCCCGTTTGTGCAAACATTTCCTGTTCATTAAAGCCTCTTGCGTTTTGCAGCAACTGGACTGGACATTGAGTTCTTGGGGTATCGATCGAACCTGGAAGACTCCTCATTCTGAGGGTCTTACATACATACATATATAGACTAAAATACATATGACACAGTTTCCTTCCTCAGCCTCCCAAGTGGTGCAATTACAGGCACGAACTGACACGTAGTGCTAAAAGTGAAGATTTCTTTCAATGACTTCTATTCTTGCTTTAATTTCCTCTAGGCTACTTTCCTTTACGCTGCACGTTTCATGCTCACTTTACATTGTAATGACTATTTTATTAGTTGATGATGTTTTATGAGAAATGGCTTACTGTGCAATCATGCAGACAGAGAATTGTCTTAAGGTTCAGTTACAAGAAATTCAATTATGAATTTCTAAATGCGCTGCTCACTCAGCAAGACTGAAATGTGTTTTCTTTTATTTTTGAATATATCATTAGCCATAACAGGTCAGCATCTCTGCTTTTCAAGGTCAAATAATGACTTTAAAATTTTCCTTTCAGGACATAAAATGATACTCTAAAGGCTCAGCAGTGGAATGACCTGTAATGCAAATGAATTACTTTATTTGGATTTGGCAAACATATGTAAACCTATTACAGGCATATGCTCCAGGAAGGTGACAGAGAACATGTGCAGATAGTAGGCCTAACTACAGCTGTCTTCATGGGCCAGCGTTCTAGTAGAGAATCATCTGGATTGCAATTTATCAGAAAAGCTAAAAACATGAAACCCAGGACCCATGTCATTAAAAGAAGATACTCAATATGTGTTGAGAAGTAGGAAAACATGATTTTTGTATTTGTGTGTGTGTTTATTATTTTTTCTTATTTTAACATATAGATCCCAGTTCCCTCCCCCTCCCTCCCTCCCATACCCCACAGCCTCCCTCCTATCCCTCCAACCCCCACCCCACATCCTGAAGGGTGATGCCTTCAGGAGGGATCATCAGAATATGTCAAGTCATTTGGAGTAGGGACTAGGCCCTCATTCCTGCCTCTAGGCTAAGGGAGTATCCCTCCATGGGGAATGTGCTCCCAATGTCCTTTCGTGTACCAGGGTTACATCCTAGTTCCAGTATTAGAGGTCCCTTAGACGCCCCAGGGCTTCTGAGACCCACATTTATGTGGTCTGAGTCAGTCCCATGCTGGTTTCCTAGCTATCAGTCTGGGGGTCCATTAGCTCCTCCTTGTTCAGGTCAGCTGTCTCTGGTTTTCTGTAGCATGGTCTTGACCCCTTTTCTTATAACATCTCTCTCTCTGCAAATGGATTCCAGGAGTTTGGCTCAGTGCTTAGCTGTGGTGTCTGCTTCTGTTTCCATCAGCTACTAGATGAGGGCTCTATGATGGCATATAAGTTAGGCATCAATCTCATTATCAGGGAAGGGCATTTAAGGTAGTCTTTCCACTGTTGCTCAGATTGTTAGTTGGGGACATCCTTTTAGGTCTCTGGACATTTCTCTAGAGTCAGTTTTCTCTTCAAATCTGTATTGGCTCCCTCTATGATGGTATCTCCTTTTCTGCTCTTGTCTAATCATCCCCTGACTCAATCTTCCTGTTCCCACATGTTCTCCTCAAATTGTTTATTTCCTGGCATCTACTCCTCTAATAAGAGAAACATATATACAGAGGGACACTCCCCAACACTTAGCTGTCCTGAAACTCACTCTGTAGACCATGTTGTCCTTAAACTCAGAGGTCCACCTTCCTCTACCTTCCTGAGTGTTGGGATTAATGGTATACACAACCACCATGAGCTATGTAAGGATACTTTTTAAATGGAAAAATACCTAATATCCATGATCTTAAATGATGATAGCTAGATTTTTTTTTAATCCTTTGGTTGAGAAATTACATAATATAGAGCTTCTATGAACTCTAAAATTTCAATTTATTAATTATAATAGTAAAACACTTAAGTTATTAATAATATAAAATATATACATATATACTAATGTATATGTTGTACATACTATGTGAAACATACATGTTTTCATAATGTAAGTATAGATAATGACTTATGTCCAAATCGATCCAAAGTTCTTCTCTATTTCCAAGGATTCCAAGAATTTTTGTTTCCATGATAAACCACAGTACAACACTAAGAGTCATTCACTGAAACAAGAGCTTGCCCTTTCAGCTATACTGGCTGGCTAACAAGCCTCTCAAGATCATTCTGTCTCTCCTTCACCAACTTGGATATTCAGATGCACGCCACCAAGCTTGTCGTTTGCCTAGGAATGAGGGATTCAAACTCAGAATGTACAACATGCACTTTACACACTGAGGTATTTCCTCAGCCACACAACACCAGACTTAAAGAGTGTCTTAGTTACAGTTACCGTTGCTGTGATGAAATACCATGGCTGAAGCAATACTGTTATTCATTGAAGGAAGTCAGAACAGGAACTCAAGAAGGGCAGGAACCTGGAGGCAGGAGCTGATGTAGAGGACATGGAGGAGTGCTGCTTACTGGCTTGGTCCACATGGTTTACTCACCCTCCCTTCTTATAGAACCCAGAACCACAAGTCCAGGGATCTACAATGGACTGGGACTTCCCATATTAATCACTAATTAGGAAAATGTCCTACCCAATATTATCCTCAAGCCTTCCTGTGACTAGCTCTGCTTTCTGGTTGCTTCCTCCACAAAACTCTTCTATCATGATACTCTCTGCCACACCACAGGGAGAAATAACAGTCAAGCAACTATGGATGGAAACCTCTAAAACTGTTAACAGGAATCCTTTGTCTTTTGATTGCTTCCTTCAGTTGTTTGTTACAAAACTGACTAACACAGACTCTGTATCTCCCATCATGAAGAAAAAAGTCAGCTAAATTCCATTAGAAGATCTGACTAGTTCTGTTCAAATATATCAAGCTCAATAAAATCAAGGAGAGACAAAGACACCATTATAGCCAGAAGGAGCCCAGGGAGATATAATTTTAGATATAAGATGACATTCTGGATGAGTGACAGGAAATAAGGAAAAACCAAGGAAATACAAATAAACATCATCACTGATCAGAAAGAAAGAGAGCAGGCAGAAAAGGAAAAAGAAAAGATCCTATAGGCTTGCCTATAGTTGGATCTTATAGAGGCATTTTATCCACAGAGGCTATAGCTTGTATGAAGTTAACATAAAACTAGCCAATACAATAGAAAATGTCTTTGAGATTTTAATTGATCAAATTCTTGGTGACACACATTGTTTAATGGGATAAAGCAATATATCTTAACTTAAAAAAAAAACTATTAACTTTTTTGTAAGAGGCCTTAAAGATACTGAATGTTCTTAACTTCTCCCTGTCCATGAGATTTTAATACCACACATATTCTATATATCTGATATATACTGTGTTGGAGGGTCACAAACAATTATAATATCTAAGTTTTTTTCCACATACAATCCCCCAGAACCAAGTTTAATCAGCTTGGGGACTCTATTGCTTTTACTGAGACTGTATAGACTAATGAATTTTATTCATGATCTAATTTCATCTTTACAATGACTATTACTGCCTATAGAACAGACTAGGAATGGGCACCAAGAGTGCATGTACATAGGTGTCTGTTATGCAGAGCTGCTGTGAACCTATAGAAGGTGAAGCATCTGAGAGGTCCTGAAGCCAATGCTGCATGCCGGTGACAAGGATTATTGGATCCTAGTCTATTCTTAGTCTTTTTTTCTGCTTCTTGGGTTATGATATTAAGTTTTCTCTAATATGAATTTCCTGCCATTGCCATTATGCACCCTTAGCAGAGGTCATATGCAATGGGATGTCCCAATCTTTTAGTGGAGCTTCTGAAGCCACAAGTTCAGTAAATTATTTTCTATTTATAAACTGTTTGAATCTGGCACTTCAGTGTGGTACTTTGAAATTGACTAATATGACAGTTTAACATAATTATTTAATTTTCAGAACCTACCATATCTACTCAAGGACTGACACTCAACAATCATGTCCCTAGATATTAAACAAAATTATTAATTAATAGAGAACCTTTTTTCAATTAGAAGAATTAATACAAGTTATATTGTCATGGTTGCTATGTCTGACTATCTATCTATCTATCTATCTATCTATCTATCTATCTATTCATCCATATACCCATCCATCTAATGCTGAAATTTCACTACATAGTCCAGGTTGGCCTTGAACTCATGAACCTACTGCCTAGGCCTCCTGACTTCTAGGAATATAGGCATGGACCACTTTGTCTGGTTAAAATTACAGGCTTTAAAAATAGAAGCTATGTTAAATGATTCCTATGATACATCTAAATAACTGAATGTAGTTTAAAGAAAATGTGGGAAGCTTCACTTCCAATCAACACAGAATATCAAATTCACCACAAGGTTTGAAAACACTATGCATTAGCTAACAAAGGACAGTGCACTTAGAAATATGAAAACCAAATTAAGATAAGCTCTATAATTCCTCAGGATTCTACTTTAAGGGAGTTTATAACTCATCACACAGAGAAGAAATGAGATGGAGTCTGATAGAATTCTTGGCTTGAGAGGATGAAGGTGAGAATCTGGGAAGAACAAGGGCAGAGGGGTCCATTTCAAGTTATCAGGAAGGTGAGAGCTGAAGAGAGAAATAAATCTGGATGCCTGAAAGAAGTCTTCAAATATTCATTAGGACACAATGAATCTGGCTTTAAAATAGTGCTTGAAGTCAATTTCAAAGGAAACAAAGAAGAATTGGAAAATGTGGGATAATAATTGATATATTCTCCATCTCAATTATGATATATACATATTGTTATCAAATTAGATATTTCAGAAATTTCTTTGTGTCAATTAATATATCTTGATAAATATATAATTATACCCTTCCCCTCATCCTTATCCCTGCTTGGCCCACTACTCGTGGTGAGTGTCTGGCCAGAGCTAGGGTCCACCCCCCTACCCTTTCCTTGGAACTCAAAGCTCACATAAAACCTCACACACTCATAGTGGGAGACTTCAAACCTCCACTCTCACTACTAGACAGGAACACCAGACAGAAACTTAACAAAGACACAAAACAACTAACAAAAGCTATGTCCCAATTGGGTTTAACAGACATCTATAGAACATTTCATCCAAACACAAAAGAATATTCCTTCTTCTTAGCTCCATATGGAACCTTCTCTAAAATTGACCACAGACTAGGCAACATAGCAAGCCTCAACACATACAAAAAATTGGAATAGGCCCCTCTATTTTATCAGGCCACCATGCTTTAAAGTTGGAATTCAACAACATCAAAATTGCATAAACCCTACAAACTCATGGAAACTGAACAATGGGCAATCGCACCATTCCTGGGTCAAGGAAGAAATAAGGAAAGAAACTAAAGGTTTCCTAGAATTCAATGAGAATAAAGACACAACATACCCAAATTTATGGGACATTTGAAAGCACTGCTATGAGGAAAGTTCATTGCACTAAGTGCCCATATGATAGTCACATTAGAGAATTAACAGCACAACTGAAAGCCTTAGAACAAAAAGAAGCAAATTCACCCCAGGAGTAGATGCCAGGAAATAATCTATTTGAGGGCTGAAATCAATAAAGTAGAAACTAGGAAAACAATACAAAAAAAAAAATCAATGAAACAAAGAGTTGGATTTTAGAAAAAAATCAACAATGTAGACAAACCTTTATCCAAACTAACCAAAAAGCAGAGAGAGAACATGCAAATCAACAAAATCAGAAATGAAAAGGGGGACATAACAACAGACACTGAGAAAATCCAGAGAAATTTCAGGTCACACTTTGAAAACCTGTATTCCACAAAATATGAAAATTCAAAGAAAATGGAAAAATTTCTAGATAGGTATCACTTAACCAAAATTAAATCAAGAACAGATAAACAATTTAAATGGATCTATAACCCATAATTAAATAAAAGAAGTCATCAAAAGGCTCACAACCCAAAAAAGCCCAGGGCCAGATGGGCTCAGTGCAAAATTCTACCAGAAATTCAAAGAAGAGCTAATGCCAATACTCCTCAGTTGGGGTACAGAATTGAATAGAGAATTCTCAATAGAGGACTCCAAAATGGCTGAAGGACACTCAAGAATGTGCTCAACATCCTTAGCCATCAGGGAAATGCAAATCAAGGCAGCTCTCGGATACCATCTTACTCTTGTAAGAATAGCTAAAATCAGAAACACCAATGACAGTTTATGCTGGAGAGGATATGGAGAGAGGGAATACTCCTCCAATGCTGGTGGGAGTGCAAACTTGGATAGCCATTTTGGAGATCAGTATGGTGGTTCCTTAGAAAAATGGGAATCAGTCTACCACAGAACCTGGCAATTACACTCTTAGGCGTATACCCAAATGATCCACATCCATGCAACAAAGACATCTGTTCAACTATGTTCATAGCAACATTATTTGTAGTAGCCTCAACCTGGAAACAACCTAGATGCCCCTCAACTGAAGAATGGATAAAGAAGACATGGTACATTTACACAATAGAGTACTACCCAGCAGAAAAAAAATCAATGGAGTTTTGAAATTCTCAGACAAATGGATGGAACTAAAAGAAACCATCCTGAGTGAAGTAACCCAGTCACAAAAATACAAATATAGTATGTACTTACTCACGCATGGATTTTAGACATAGAGCAAAGGATCACCAGCCTACAATTCACACAGCCAGAGAAACTAGGATACAAGGATGACCCTAAAAGAATCATATAAGGTCCTTCACAGAAGGAAAAAGTGACAAGATCTCCTGAGCAAATTGGGAGCAGGGGTGGAGGGCAGTGAGTGTAGAGGGAGTTAGGAGAAAGAAAAAAGGAGAAGAGAAGGGAACAGGAGAATGTGAGGGACCAGGAAGATTGAGTCGGGGGACAAATAGACAAAAGCAAGAAAACAGATCTCATAATACAGGGAGCCATTATAGGTTTGAAGAGAAGACTGATTCTAGAGAAATGTCCAGAGATCTACAAGAATGACCCAAGTAACAATTTGAGCAATAGTGGAGAGGCTACCTTAAATGCCCTTCTGTGATAATGAGACTGATAACTACATCATATGCCATCCTAGAGCCCTCATCTTGTAGGTGATGGAAACAGAAGCAAACCCCAAAGCTAAACACTGAGCTGAACTCCTGTTACAGAATCAAGTTACAGAGAGGGAGAGGAGTGAGGAGCAAAGAGGTCAAGACCAGGCTACAGAAACCCACAGAGACAGTTGAACTGAACAAGGGGGAGCTCATGGACCCAAGACTGATAGCTGGGATTCCAGCTAACCCTTCCCAGACCAGCTGAACATGGGTCTCAGTAAGAAGGCCTGGGCAGTCTATAGGATATCTCAATGGAACCAGGATGTATCTCTTGTGCACAAAAAAATCTTTGGGAACACTTCCTTAACCTAGAGACAGGAGAGCAGTCCTAAAATGACTTGACAGGTTTTGATGATCCCTCCTGGAAGTTCTCACCCTCCCTGGGGAATAAGTGGGGAATAGAATGGTAGGGGGGATGTTGGAGGGGCATGGGAGGGTGGGAGGGAGAAGGAACTGAAATAATAAAAAGTAAATAGATTCTCAAATGAAACTCTACAGAGTAAATTAAGAAGCAGATAAAATGGCTAACCAAAAGTGTAGTAACATAGTGTGTAGTATTACTTATTTTCATAGGACTTGTTCACTTGGGCAATACTAACAAGTCAGCTAAGTAATAAGGATCTGTTTGTATGTTTTTTCTAATGAAAGCCATTAAAAATGCTGGGACTAATTCAATAATGTTTGTAAAGGAAATTCCCTTATCTTAAATCTCTAGAACAAGTAATTTGTCTTGAAATAAATTAATAAGAATAATTTTGCTCTATAGTTTTATTGAGGGATACTAAGACTTTATGGTCATATTCATTTTTTTCCTCTAAAAAATTCATATTTTATATTGTCATTGACTGGAAAGTTTTCAACTGGTTTTTTTTTACCTCTAATTGGCTTTTATTTCTAGAAATGAGCCAAAAAGAGCCATTTCTAGGAGATATTCCCAAAAGCTGCAGGATCTGGCAGACCTCACCCTATTTTAATAGGAATTCTATATAAATTGAATTAATGTTTAATTGTAACTTTAATTTAAAATGCACAAAAGGAATACATTTTGAACACATTGTTCATTATATTTGTTATTTGTGCCATATTTTAAAATACTGTTAAAAAGCAAGTCAAATTTTTATGAAAATACTTACATAAAGAGATGTATCTTCTTATAGTTACTCAGTAGAAGTACTCTCTTAGTAGTTAAAATAACACTACAGACCATTCTTAGTAAGAAACTAAAGTATAACTGTAAAACCTGGTTCCTGATAAGTCAATGCCCATAAGAGATGTGATTCCAAATGAGTGTCTCTTGAAAATGAGCTATATGATTTAAATCAATAACAAATTATTTGAGGACTAACTTGAATATGATCAGTAATTGTCCCATTATATAACTTAAGCCCCCAAAAATGTAGCAAAAAATATTAATTTCACTTCATAAATAGTTTTCAGAACTTGCAGAATCACAACAACTGGTAAACAGCAGAGCTCAGCTATCCATAGCAGAAGTGTTTATTAATGAATTTGATCTTTTCCTAGGCTAGCAATATGCAATGAGAGTATTCTCCCAAGATGCTGGGCAGTCTCAGCAAGTGGTAGTTCCTATCAGCCATGTAGTCAGAGGAGTAAAGAGGTGATCCTAGACATTCTATATACTCCATGAACAAGTCATGTGCAGAAGACATCAAGTAAGTCATTTTTCTGCTTTATTCTCAGCCTTCTCATCCATGAGTAGCAAGACAGAATGGTGAGCCTGACACATCCAATAAAAGGAATATACTGTTGTTTTTCCTGAAGTATTTAAAGAGAGAAAGAATGGTATGCTTTATCCTCCACAAGAAGACCAACACATTCCTTAGTTTCCCTCAGGCTGCCAACATCTACAGTCACCCAAATATCTTGCACAAAATGACATAGTATTTACATATAACTTATACATGCCTTCCCATATACATTAAATCACCTCTAGATAATTTACACTGTCTAGTGTATATTCTATGTAAATAGCTCCTTGTACAACACTATAAAGAAAAATTTCAAGGAAATCTCTATAGGTATTCAGTAAGGATTAATTTTTGTTAAATATCTCCTATCTGTGATTGGTTGAATTCACAGATGGAAATGAGATGGTTGAGTGAAAATTTTTATTGAGCAGAACCTGGGATTCATTCAACTTTGACTCACCTCCATATGAAAATATAGGGATATATATATATATATATATATATATATATATATATATATATATATATATAATGAATACATTTTTTTAACAAAATCACTTAAGTTACACCTTACAATTTTTAGTAGCAGGAAAAAGATGCATTGACTCCAAGACATGAATTACTATGTAACAGGACATTAGTTGAGGTGTCTGGGACATAAATAACTCCATATAGTCCCAGCAATGGCATTTCTCCATGACCTTTGGCATTGTATCCCACACTGAATTCTGAAAGTCACTGAAACACTTGATGATTTCAGTGCTCTGCCGCTTTTGAGGGGAGGGCATGAACACAGTCCACTACCACAAACTGTGTGCTCTAATTTCTCAACTTTGGAGAACTTGCAGGGATTAGCACATCAGGATAAGCCTCACCCTGGAAAACCACCTTCTTGTGATCACCTGTCAGGTGATTACCCAGTGTCCCTTCTTACTACAACATCCAGCATTAAAATGGAACTGTTTTGTTTCTTTGGCAAATACAAGTTATCTTCCTTCCTCAGCCACAGTCTGCTTGCGTTTCTGCTGGCCTGGAGCTATCAGGGGTTTCACTCTGAACTTTTAATACTTCTTTCCCCTTTGCAGTCCATCTGGAGTGATTTATACTGATATACCTTGAAGTTCACTCTTCTTTTCTTGGCTGCAAGAAGTCTGCTGATGAATCTATTAAAAATATTCCTCAGTCCTACTACATTGTGGGGGTTTTTCTTTCTAGTATTTCCCCTGGACTCTTTATTACAGTTTTTCTTCTCTACCAAAATTTTCCCATCTCTTTCATACATGCCATCTACCGTTTTCAACCAAGACTTAGCAATGCTAATTGCAGTTAATTTTAATTTCCTGTCTGATGATTCAAACATGCGAGTCCTCTCTGTGTCTGGCTCTGTTGGTTTATTTATCTCTCGTCAGAGGCCCCATGTAGTCTTTGTTCATGTGTGCATCTCATGATGCTGAAGTGATTTCTAGGCATGTGTACTGGATATAGTAGCATGTGGTACACAGTGATTATCCTGGGAAATGAGCCTGTCTGTTCTTTTCTGGGATATTATTATGATGAGGTAGAGTTATTCTGATAAAAAAAAACAAGTTAAATTGGGTTTTGTTATTGTTATATCTCTCTACAGGATGAAATTACTGTAGTATTATCTTTTGCTTAGGCAGGAAGATGCTTTTCAATGTATTTTCTGTATCTATGCCTCTATATCTTTGGTATGCTCTATGATCTTATATAATGGTTATCTCCAAAACATCTATAAAGTTGGATTGCCATTGCTCCTGCCACTCATGAAGCATTAGACCCATTGTTGCTTACTACATAAGTAGTTTCTGACCCCAATGATGGGAGGTTGAGAGCATGCTTATCTGTTGTCTTTTTCTAGCATCACACTTAGGTACGTCCTGAGCTCCTAGAAGAGGAATTTCTCATGATCTACTTAGCAAAAGGATCATCAAATATCCCAATGATCTGGGCCTAACCCTGTTTCTGTTTCCCAACCAAGAAGCAATATCCTTTTCATTTTCTTTTCTGACAATCATAGTGAGGCTATGCTTTTTAGTGACCAAGTTTTCTGTCCTTCTTCCAAGGACTTCAAGCATCTGCTACTTAGGGAAATAGGCAGCACCTATGAACTCACCTTTCCTGAAGTGGAATCTACTCCTATGCGTACATAATCAAGGAAGACTCTTCAGTTTCCACATAATTACATCTCCAAACTCCCTTGAACACTTATTGAAGAAAGCACATAGCTAAGTATGGATCCTCCTTCACCTGAAGCATCAGAACACTCATGCTCACTCAACATTCAAAAATAGCAATTAAAATTTGCATCCCCTTTCATCTTGTCTGTTCATAAGATAATCCTATCTTCTTGAGGTTGGCCTCAGGTAAACCAGAGCTTTCTTGGAGACCAATCCTTCTGCCAGGAAGGATAATTTCTATGCATTATGGCTTCACCTGATCTTTATAATTGTTAGGGTAGGAATGGCTCTCTTAATACCTTTTTACATGACAGATAGAAAGGCCTACATTATGACCTCCTGTCATTTACTCTAGGGCTAGGGATAGAGTTCTTTAGAATTTCATGTGAAGATGAAAGAATCAGCGTGAGCACTTTTTTTTTTTTTTTTTTTTTTTTTTGAGACAG
This sequence comes from Phodopus roborovskii, assembly GCF_943737965.1. Lineage (NCBI taxonomy): Eukaryota > Metazoa > Chordata > Mammalia > Rodentia > Cricetidae > Phodopus > Phodopus roborovskii. Next base: position 17,084,761 of record NW_026126541.1, on the reverse strand, counting down.
GGTTTCTCTGTTTTGGAGCTTGTCCTAGAACTAGCACTAGCTCTGTAGATCAGGCTGGCCTCAAACTCACAGAGATCCACCTGCCTCTGCCTCCCCTTTCTTCAGCTTGTTATATTCAAATGTAAATGTGTTCATCTTTAATCTGAGAGGACTGCTCACTGTGTGAAATAGAGTAGGCAAAATGACCCTGCAGTTCCTATAGAAACTTCACAATGGGCCAGCAAGATGGCTCAGGACTCAGGAGGTTAAAGTGACAGCAAGGTAGTCTTATACTCTGAGTACAACTCCCTGACTCATGGTAGAAGTAGACAATGCAGTTCTGAACTTTATCCTGTCATCTCCACAGGGACACTGACACACAATCCCTGCCCCTAAAAAATTTTTTCAAGTTTTTAAAACTCAAAGAAAAAGAACTTCATACTCCTTTCCTATCTCTTAAAAGATCTTCATGATTGTCTAATTAGAAATAATCAGTCCCAGAAGCATTCATACAAGTAACATGTTACCAATGCATGCATAGTCACATACATAAACATATATGCATGCAATAATAATTAATGAAAACATACACCATGAATTTGAAAGAGAGCAGGGAGGGGTTAATGGGAGGGTTGGAATGGGGAAAGGGGAGGGAGAAAAATACAACTTTAATCTCAAAATTTTAAAAACTTAAAAAAAACTCCAACTAGATTACTAACTCATTACCAGTCATTACAGTTTATGCTAATCTTGGTCTGTTCAAATTTAATTTCTTTCTATGAAGTGGAAAAGAAATTTCAGTTTATGTGCAAAGTATTTTAAACTGTGATGACTAAGGCTGGAAGGCCAAGAGTGAACCATAAATAGTTCATAGTTTGCGTCAGGGTGTTCTTTTTTTTTTTTTTTTTCTTCAATCAATTAATTAATTAATTTAATTTTCTTATTTTACATATCTATCCCAGTTCCTTCTCCCTCTCACCCACCCTCCCATGTCCCCCGACCACCCTCCTATCCTACCCAACACCACTCCACAGGTAGGGTGATGCCTTTTGGTGGGGGGTCAACAAAATCTGTCAAATCATTTGGAGTAGGGACTAGGCCCTCCCTCCTGCCTCTAGGTCATAGTGTTCTTAGGGGAGGTCACTGGATACTGTCCTAATTCCACCTTGTCCCTCTCACCTTCTTAAACATCTTTGTGACTTGGGATTCAAATAACAATAAACAACAGGCAGGCATGCAGGACAGTCTACATGCAAACGGGCCACTTATCCATGGTTGCCAGGCCACTCCCCAAACAGAAATAATCACTTCATGAGAACCAGATTGTTCTCAAAATAATGACAAGCATGACAGCGATAACAGCTTTTTCAGGATTACCCTGTGGAATCAGAACTGAGTTGTCAATGATCAAGCAGACTGCACATTTGGTAGAATGCATATTTATGCACACAACTTGCCCACCTACCCCCAACTCAATTCATTCTTCCCTTAAACTAAAGTGCATGCTAATGTCCAGGGACAAACTTGGAAACTTGGGTTCCCAGGATTCCTTTATCTTTTCCTTTTGTCAATGTGGCCATGTGGAGTAAACCCCTTTCCACTGCTTTTTACCATCAGTCATCACTTTAACTGGCACTGCAATGGAAGGCTGAGCTAAGAACAAGATTTTTACTAAAGCTTAGACAGCCTGTGTTGTCTATTAAGTATTGTTTATTAAGTAGTTTTTAAATCATGTCTTCTATGTTTTGATAATATACCTAGCCAACTGTCCAGGACTAGTGAAGTCACAGATCTTGGAGGAGAACCTGCAATCACCACTTCATTAACCCAGAATAATCCCTAACTACATCTACATGTTTGTTCCCACAGATCAGTGTTGCATCACTCTTTGCAACAGAGAGTGTTATTTTAAACATTGTTTTTACACTTATAGTCATGTCAGCCCATTGCTTACGCAGTAGTGAAACTTGTACTGAAAACTACACTCAAGAAACCTGGATATGATTAAATCCAGTAAAGAATGGCAGACAACTACTACCGAATGTCATGTTACTAGTGGGTTCCTTCCATTCTACTAAGATTTGGATGTTTTAAACAATAAAGTCAAAAATTTTCAACAATAGGAGTGTGTGTGTGTGTGTGTGTGTGTGTAATGTATGTGTGGGCACACATGCATATGGAGGCCAGATATTGGTGTTCACTTTATTTTTTGAGACAGGGTCTCTCACTGAATGTGAAACCTATCTTTTTGGGTAGAATGGCTAGCCAGTGAGTCCCTAGGGTCTGCCTGTCTCTGGCCCCCTTCCCAGTGCTGGGGTGACACACCTCTGCTGCTATCGTCTCAGTCCCTGGTATATCTTTTAAAAAGAACAACTGAGTTGAATTCACTTATATTTTAGAATAAGTTTAAAGTCCTGAGGTTCCATATATTTGATATGTAGAGTCACAGGCTGAGACAAGTGGAAAGCACTTATAAGTATCTCAGTTAATACTGCCCATTCACACAAGAGGAAACTCAGCTTCAGAGGGGAAAACTGAAGTAAGTTAGTGGTTACTATTACCTTTATACTTCACTGTCATAAACAACCTATGTCTAAGTTATCTGTCCCATGTGTATGGAATATGAAGGAGTGAGGCATAGCTAACTCAGAATATTATATAAGGTTTCTAAGTGTTAACTAGCACTAACATTTTTCTAGCAATTATGAGCAGTGGAAAACTCTGCTTCATTCCCACCATAATAAAAATTTATATCAACAGAGTGAATGTCTACATTGGAAATAATTCACATTTTCACAGAATTATAGAATTTGCTGGCTGTAAGGAGCCTTAAAGTTTCAATGTTCTCTAAAACAAACTTTGTTCTCTATTTGATATTCGAATTTAGTCTACAGCCCTACATCTAGAGGTCATCTATGTATTTACTTGGAAACATGCCCATCTTTGAGTTTTGAGTATTAAAAAGCTTTTTTAATAGTGCCAAAATGTATATCCCTTTGATCTGTCTCTCCATTACTTTCACACCTCACATACTATATTTTTATGACACATTAAAAAACCCTTATCTCTTTCTCCCACATGATAGCCCTTTAGAAGTAAGTAGGAGGATGGTCAACACATGGCTTCTCTCCGGGCAAAGAAGTTGTGATTGCTTTAAATATGGCTTATGTGGCATGTTTGTGAAGAGCTGAATCACTTGTGATATAGCATCTAATGTTTGGTGCCATATATACCCTTAGGGCTCAAACCTTCTAACAACCTGTTGATTGGATGATACGTAAATACTTGCCATTCTGTCAGCACCTGTGTCTTCCACCCCTATGAGAATTAGTAACGGTATTGACTCTACAGTGCTACTTTAATGATTCAGATACATAAGCTGTGTACAACACTAAATGTACTGGGCAGACATTGGCCCAAGACCCTCAAATTATATACTTTCATTCTATGTTATCTATCCAGGGCCTACAACTGGGGGTGAATCACCTCTTCCTGTTTCTGTGATACTGAAATTCGCCATATGAATTGACTTAGCAAATGGAAAATCAGAAGAAGTGTTGTTATCAGAGGCTTCATGAACACTTGTGCCATTTGCTCATTCTTGAACATCTTGTATAAAAATATGCTCCAGAGAGTCACTAGAATGAGGAAAATTCTAGGATACACACAGGTCAATTGAACCAAACAAACTGTCTGATACGAAGTTTAGCAATCTCAGCTAATGCCAGAAGAGCCAGAACTGACTCCAGGCTTCTGTTGCTGTGTGCCCATTGCACACTGAGGTTTCTGTTGTTATACAGATCAATGTTTCCATCATAATGCTGCAAGGAAAGTTACCCCCAAAACTCATCTAAAGATAGCAATCAGAATATATTTCTAGCTATACTGTCTATGGGTTGAATGGGGTTTAATTGATCTGTTTTTCTTGGCTCAATTGCTTCAAAGGCTGAAAATTGAGTCTGGGTCTGCTCCAAATATGTCCCACCTTCCTCCAACCACTAGCTTTCCAAACATGTTCATTACTCCTGGTTAAAGGCGGGAGTTCAAAAAGCCAAGCACAACTGAGAAAATACATAGAAAGATGGATTTTCCTTGTCACATCTGTTAGCTTAACTCTAGTCAAAAAGTCATGAACACAAGTCCAAAATCACGTGAGGAAGAAGTAAAGTCCATTAGTCCATGAGCCCCAAACAGGTTGAAAAGACAAAAACCCATATTTGTTATCAGTGGCTTGGAAAATTTTATTCTTCAAATGAATTTGGGAGGGGATGTGACCATTTAACCTAACACTATTATGTGACAAAAATTGATTCATTACCCAGAATAATATATGGTATATAAATGCTGGTAAATAAATCTTAGCCATTATAAATTAAATATAAACACAATGATTAAAGCTGTCAACATCTAATGATCTTCTCTAAAGACATTATATTACTATTCCTTGTTACAGTAGTACAACCATAGGATATGATTGAATGAAATTATTAGAATCTCCCTGTGTCCATTACTCTTATTTTAAAATAGCATAAGTAGAAGCTGAAAAGATGGGTCACAGTTAAGAGCACTTGCTGCTCATTCAGAGGATAGAGGTTTGATTCTCAGAACCCTCATTAGGCAGCTCATAGTCCCCGACATTGACTAAATAAATATTTTAAAAATCAACAGAAGCATTAATGATTTTATTAATCCCTTCACTGTTCCCTAAAATACTTTATTTCTTTCATATGAGATGACTCGCAAACATCTCTTTTCATTAAGTAACTGACCATTTGTATGCAGGGATAAGATATTCACATAGCTTTGAATCCTGATTTTATCACTTAGTGAAGTCCTTCCATACCTGCCTGTCTCACACACACACACACACACACACACACACACACACACACACACACACACACACCACTACATTCTTTACTTTCACGTCAAGTCATTTAAAAAAAATATTATGCTTCCAGCACAGAAGGGACTAAATTAATGGATTATATCTACCAAGGACAGCTGTAGAATTTTTATCCATAAAAACAGCTGACAGCTTCCAGAAAAAAAATGAGACATCTTGAAAACTCTGGCAATTCTATGAATTCATTATTCTCTCTGTGTTCATATTAGTAGCAATGTACAGCCTCTACTGAGGCCATTGGGACAACAGAGCACCGGGAGTAAAGGCTCAAGTATGCAGGAAAACAAATCTATACTTCTGGAGAAGCACAAGTGGCTCTAAGAGGTGTCCTCAAGTAAAGGAGTAACACTATGGAGCACAGACTGGAGAAACAGGAGTAAAATATAAATCCTCTGGCAACATGACATTCATTCAGTTGATGTTACAGAGGGCTGATTACTTGGGACTGAGAAGGAAATGGTAGCAGTATCTGAAAATCAAACTCCAAGAAGGCAAACTAGTTCTCTAATTTACCAGGCAGGTATTGAAGGTCATATTAATTTGAGTTTATTGTTTGTTTTTTAAAGTAGCACTGGACTAAAGTAAGTGAAGAGACCAATGGTATAGAAGTATATCTTGTATAATTGAATCCCTCTCACTTAGAGTCAACATTTCCTACTCAGATTCTACAATGGTTCTACAGCATTATTTCCAGGTGAAAAATATCAGTTTATTCATACATGTTTCATAATCAAAGGAATAAAAGCATATGGAATGTATTCATACTAAGCATTTATTCTGCCTGTGGTAAGAGTTGGACAGCTAAGTTATCTATAGCTCCTGAGGTCCATAGAAGCTAACTGGCTTGTCAAGGAAGCAAGTCTTTAAAGGGAAAAGCCATTATCTGATATGAAGAGCAAGCTTAGAGTAAGAGTTTACATAAAAAAGAAATACTTGTTGTGATTTGGGAAAGGTCTTCCAAATCTGTATATCAATTGTGGTTATTTTTAAAGAAGGTATAATGAGTTGCAGAATTTTTATTTGTGACATGACTCAAATCTATGCCCTACAACATTATCCACACTATGGCAGCTGACAGGAGTGACTGATGTATATGGACAAACATAATATAACCATATATACACTTTGTGGATTGGGAATCTGTTATTTCTCAAAACCCTAAAATATTCTAACTGTCCTAGAAAAGGAAATGTTTCAATTTAAAATCCTTAATTAAAACCACATTCATAATTCTAAGTATTTAAAGAGAAAGTTAAAGAAGAAATTTACTTTTGCACATCACAAAGATCATAATAAACAGAGAACCTTGCCAAAAGACATGCCTCCAGCTGCACTGACAAAACATCAGAGTAGACTAGAACTTGAATTCAGCAAGAAAAAAACTGAAGACAAAGTCATGTATAGAAAGGCAAACAACAATAATGTAAAACTCATGTTCCTTCTTGGAGTCAAATTTTGCAGAAACACATCTTAGACCATACATACATACATACATACATACATACATACATACATACATACATAATATGTGTACACAGAGAGCTGTAGTTTTCTCCAGTATTAACAACTGTCAACTATATGTCTGTTCTCATGAGGTCCACCAAGGCCATAGATGTTAATGAATAAAACCCATTCCAATTTAGCATCAAGCTCCACTAGCTTTGCCCTAGAAATGATTTGCATGCATCTTTACACTGTACAGCTCATTACTTAGAGGTTTCCAAGAGCTATGCATTCCTGCTGCCCACTGCAATAAGAGCATACACATTTATTTCCCCTCAGTATATACCATGTTAAGAAAAAAATTCCTCAAAATTCCTGTAATACCTAGGAAATCCACTGCCTCAAATGTAGAATGCCATATCATTAGAGAGAAAAATGAGTTCTCAACAGTTACCAACAGAGTCAGAATACTGACTCATAGTTATGCTACCACAGATGTTATAGTGCATGTACTATAGAAAATTTCCACCTATAGCCCAGCACTCACACTGAATGAGATGTGCAAAGATCATGCCTGTAACCTAGCATTTATGGAGCACGCACTATAAGAGGCTCATACCTGTAACTCAACTCATGGTGCATGCATTATGTATAGAAGCTTATACAATATTTTGGAAAGGTGTAGAAGTGCTCTGAATGAGATAAAAAGTGAGTAATATCTTTCACTTATTCAGGAAACACATTAAAAAGAACCTGACATACTATTTACAAGAACTTAGACATATAACAATGATACCGGAATAATTCAATATACATCCATGGCACTATCACCATCTTTATAGTGAATTTTCTTGTAACTTGTGATTTAAACACTGTATCTACATGTCCATGGCCTAGAAAATCCTGTTTGTATCTTTAAAAGCATCTCAGGTATAATACATATAAATTGAGATTACTTTTGAATTTCTCTAAATATGTTTATACCATGGTTATATCTTTGATAATAAACAGTTCCATGACTCTAGTCTATTTTGGTTCACTCCTGACTTACACACAGAGTGATTCTTTAACAGTATAAAATTAATTCAACATCTTATTTAAGAAATGCAATAAAGTTCTCATTGACACTGAGATAAAGCATCATGTTCCTCTTTTTCTTTTGTATTTTAAAAGTTCTCTCTCTCTCTCTCTCTCTCTCTCTCTCTCTGTGTGTGTGTGTGTGTGTGTGTGTGTGTCTGTGTCTGTGTGTGTGTGCATGTATGTGTGCTTGCCACACTTATGGAGGTTGGTTTTCTCTACTACATAGATCCCAAATTTAGGTTGTCAGGCTTGAAGAATTGTGCCTTTCCACTGAGCAATTTCCATGGCTTTATCTTTCTTTTTTCCTTTTTTCTATTTAAATTTGAAACAAAGTTTTTTTACATGTCAATCCCAGTTCCCTCACCCTCCCATCCTCCCCAATTTCCCCCACCAAACCCCAGCCCATCACAGGTGGGCATGAGGAAACAGGAAGATTGAGGAATAGAGGAGAACAAGAAAAGAGATCCCATAATAGAGGGAGCCATTATATATTTAGAGAGAAATCTGGCACTAGAGAAATACCCAGAGATCTACAAGGATGAACCCAACCAACAATCTAAGCAATAATGGAGAGGTTACCTCTAATGACCTTCCATGATAATGAGATTGATGACTACCTTATATGCCATCTAGTAGCTGATGGAAGCAGAAGCAGACACCCACAGTTAAACACTAGTCAGACTCCTGGAATCCAGTTACAGAGAGGAGGAGTGATGAGCAAAGGGGTCAAGACCAGTCTGGAGAAGCCCAGAGAAACAGCTGACCTGAACAAGGGGAGCTCATGCACCCCAGTCTTATAGCTTGGAAACCAGCATAGGACTAACCCTGACCCCCTGAATGTGGGTGTTAGTTAGGAGGACCATGCAGTCTATGGGGCTTCTGGTAATGGATCAGTATTTATCCCTAGTATATGAATGGACTTTGGGAGCCCATCCCACACAGAGGAATACTTTCTCAGCCTAGACACATGGGGGGAGGGCCTAGGCCCTGCCCTAAATGATATGACAGACTTTGAAGACTCCCCAGGGAAGGCCTCATCCTACCTGGGGAGCAGAAAGGGGATGGATTTTATGTTCTTAATCTAATCTATCACCTTCTAATGGCTCTCACCCAAACCATACATCATCCCTTATCTTCATGGCAGCTCCTTACCCACCAATCCCTTCTTTTCCCATTTTAAACAAAAGTAATGTTTTAGTTACTAGGACACATAATCATTCTTATTTCTGGGCTATTAAACAACTCTTTTTTCTTAAAAAAAAAAAAAAAAAAAACACACACTTACAGTTTATTTTGGTCATGGTTTCCTCTCTCCAAACTCCCCCTGATACTTCTAGCCTCCCCACCCACCCAAGTCCTGAGATATGCTAGAGAGGGAATGAAAGATTGTTAGTCTCTTTCTTTAAAGTGGAACACATTTTATCCCTTAGTCCTGATCATTTGATTCATCTACCAGAAAATAAGTAAAAACGTAATCAGAGAAAGTTGTGAAATAATATTTTTGTACACTGTGACTAAATGTCACTCAGATTGGTTTAATTAGAGGCTGAATGGCCAATAGGTAGATTTTGGGGGCAGAGAGGAAGCTGGGAAGAGGAAGGGTGGAGTCTCCAGTCACACGTGGAGGAAGCAGGAAAGCAACATGGGCAGAGTAAAGGTAATAAAGCCATGAGTCAGAAAGTAATTTAACAGAAATGGGTGAATTTTAACTATAATAACTAGTTAGAAAGGAGCCCAAGTTATCAGCGGAGCTTCTGTGTTCACAGACACTGAGGGAACTGAAAGAGTAACAAGGACAAGGACACACGTTAAAAGCCCACCTGCATTTGTCATCTATCTGACATCTCTCTTACACACACACACACACACACACACACACACACACACACACACACACCATAAATTTAAAAAAGGGGGGGAGGTAGGAATTTGAAAGAACCCAGAAGATAGAGTACACAAGAGGATGTGGAAGGAGGAAAGCAAAGGAAAAATTATGTAATAATAATTTCCAAAAAAATTAAAAACCTATATCCTACACTATTAGAACATCTAAAGGAAATATATAAATTTCTACATGCATATGACCCATCAATGTTAAATCAAGATGAAATAACCAGTTTAAACAGACCTATTACAATAGAAATAATTACAAATCTTCCAATAAGAACAAAGAGAACAAAGGGCCAGATGAATTTATCTCAGAATTCTATCAGTTCTTTAAAGAACAACCAGCAACAATAATTCTCAAATTGTTCCATAAAATAGAAAAAAAATAGGACACTTCAAAATTCTTTTTACAAAATCAATATTACCCTGATACATAAACCAAAAACAGACCCACAGAAAGAAAGGGGGCAGGCAATCTCTCCGATGAACACAAATGCAAAATCTCTTAATAAAATACTTTCAAAACTATAGCTCTATAGCAGAACTTAAGTCAGGGATTGTGATGCCTCCAGAAGTCCATTTGTTGTACAGAGTTCTTTTGGCTATTCTGGGTTTTTTGTTTTTCTATGTAAAGCTGAGTATTGTCCTTTCAAGATCTGTGAAGAATTATGCTGGGATTTTGATGAGGATTGCACTGAATCTGTAGAGCATGAGAGATCCTTTCATTTTCTTGTATCTTCTTTAATTTCTTTCTTTAATGACTCAAAGCTCTTGTCATACAGGTCTTTCACCTGTTTTTAGAGCTACCTCAAGATATTGTTTGTTGTTTGTGGCTATTGTAAAGGGTGATGTTTCTTTGATTTCCTTCTCAGGAAGGAATATATATATGAACTACTGATTTTTTTGAGTTTATATTGTATCCTGCCACTTTGCTGAAGGTGTTTATCAGCTGTAGGAGATACCCCATAGAATTCTTCAGGTCACTTATGGAAACTATCATAATAATCTGCAAACAGTGACAGTTTAACTTCTTTTCCAATCTGTATTCCCTTGATCTCCTTTTGGTTTCTTATTGCTCTAGCAAGAACTAATGAAAACAGCTTGGTATTGGCACAAAAATAGACAGGAAGACCAATGGAACCGAATTGAAGACCCTGAGATTAACCCATATACCTATAAATACCTGATTTTTGACATCAAAGCAAAAACTATACAAAGAAAAAAAGAAAGCATCTTCAACAAATGGTGGTGGCATAACTAGATGCTGGCAGGTAGAAGACTTCAGATAGATCCATATCTATTGCCATGCACAAAACCTAAGTCCAAATGGATCAAAATCCTCAACATAAATCCAGTCACACTGAACCTCTTAGAAGAGAAAGTGGGAGCTACCCTTGAATGAATTGGCACAGGAGACCACTTCCTGTACACATCACAATTGATAAATAGGACCTCCTGAAACTAAGAAACTTATGTAAGGCAACAGACACAGTCAATAAGCCAAAATGGCCGCCCACAGAATGGGAAAAGATCTTCATCAACCCCGCATCTGACAGAGGGCTGATTTCCAAAATATACAAAGAACTCCAGAACCTAGTCACAACAATACCAAATAATTCAATTAAAATTGGGGTACAGAACTAAACAGATACTGCTCAATAAAGGAATCTAAAATGTCTGAAAGACACTTAAGAAATTCTTCAACTCTATTAGCCATCAGGAAAATGAAAATCAGAACAACTCTGAGCTACCATCTTACATCTGTCAGAGGGCTAAAATGACAAACACCAATGACAGTTTATGCTGGAGAGAGGATGTGGAGAAAGGAGAATGCTTCTCCATTGCTGGTGGGAGTGCAAACTTATACAGCCACTTTGGAAATCAGTATGAGGGTTTCTCCAGAAAATGGGAACCAGTCTACCTCAAGATCCAGCAATTCCACTCTTAGGCATGAATGTGGTTATCAGCAAGGGGGACTGGGCAGTCTATGGGGCCTCTGGCAGTGGAACCAAGATGTATCTCTAGTGCATGAATGGACTTCGGGAGCCTATTCCCCATGGAGGGATACTCTTTCAGCCTAGATACCTGGTGAAGGGCCTAGGCCCTACCCCAAATAACTTGACAGATTTTGATGATCCCTCATGGAAGGCATCACCCTCCCTGGGAAGTAGATGGGGGATGGGATGAGAGGTCAGTGGGAGGCACAGAAGGATGGGAGTGAGAGGAAACTGGGATTGGTATGTAAAATAAAATTATTTATATATAACAAAAACTTTCACAAATTCATGAACCATCCATATGATCAACAACCACCACTATCAAATTTGCTCTATCTTAGATATTCAGGGATGGTTCATTATACACAAATCAATTAATTTATTCATCACACAAATAGTCTTAAGTACAGAAACCATATGATCATCTCACTAGATACAGACAAGACCTTTGAAAATTCCAACATCCCTTTGTGATAAAAGTCACAGAGAATCTAGGAATACAAAGACTATGTTTCAATACAATAAAGCCAATATATAACAAGTGCTCAGACTACATTATGATAAATGAAGAAAACTTGAAGAATTACCACCAAGAACAGGAACAAGACAAGATGTCCAGTGACTGTATTCCTGCTCAATATTATGCTTGAAGTCTTAGAGCAATGAAGTAAAAGAATGTAATAAAGGAGATACATATAGAAAAATTAAGATGTCCAAGAATCTTTATTTGCAAGTGAAAAGATTCTCTACATTAAAGACCCTGAAGATTCCATGAGAAACTCCTATCAAAGTAGCAGGGTGCAAAACTAAAGAAAAAAATCACAAGTCTTCACATATATCATAGAAAAATAGCAAGAGATAAGTCAGGGGGATGGTTTGGGGTGGAAATAATGTAAATACAGCATTTGTGTATGAAATTCTCAAAAGAAATAATAAATGTTTAAAAACAATAAAACATCTTTATCTCACACCTAGCATAGAACTCAAATCCTAATAAGTGAAGGACCTCAAGATAAGACCAGATACTCTGTCTCTGACTGATAAAGTATGGAATACACTTTGATTTATAGGCACAAGAAAGGATTTTCAGAACAGAACCTCAAAAGCATAAGCATTAATAACAGTTGACAAGTGGGACCTCATGAAGCTAAAAACCTTCCGTATAGCAAAGAACACTATCATTTGAGTGAAGAGGGAGCCCACAGAATGGGGAAACTTATTTATCATATATATATGTGTGTGTGTGTATGTATATGTATATGTATATGTATATATGTGTGTGTCTGTGTTATATATGTTATATATATCTGACAGAAGGTTGGTATCTAAAATATACAAACAACTGTATATAATAGATAATATAAACAATTATATATGTAAAACAACTAACCATCAAGAAAACAAACAATGCAGTTAAAAACTGGGGAATGAAATTAAACAGAGAGTTGTTCTCAAAAACAAAAATGAAAGAAAGAAAAGAAAGATAAAAGACTGAGAAACAAAATATTTTTATGTTCACCACCTTAACCATCAGGAAGATGCAAATTAAGACTACTAGCTCATCTCCATTCTTTGTGTTTCTACATCAACCCTCAGAACAGCTATCTACTAGGAACCCAAAGCCACTACACATGACTAGGATCCAGACTGCACAAACAGAAACCAAAGAACAGAATATCCACAAAGAAATGAGACTAGATATCTACATCAAGAAATACCACAAACAGCATAACTCCAGATGCCTAGGTTCCAGCACAAGTACACAAACATAAACAACCATGACACTACACCTCTGCCAGAAGCCAGTGACTTTATTGTAACAGGCCCTTAAAAAAGCAATTTAGATGAACCATAAAATGAGGACTTCAAAACAGCAATTATGAATATATTTAAATATTTTAAAAGGATATGAGAAAACACCTCAATGAAAACTGTGAAACTCAATTTATTGAAATAATAAAAACTGTCCCAGACATAGAAATAGAATTTAACAAATAAAATAAAATAAAATTTCTGCAGAAAAGTCAAACTGAAATAAAACTAGGATGGAAAAATTCAGGAAATGAAAAAACAAACAAACAAACAAACAAACAAAAATGAACAAACAAAACCTCAAAGGTAAGCCTCACCAACAGATTAAAAAACCTGGAAGACAAAATTCCAGGTCTTGAAGACAAGGTAGAAGAAATGGATATTTCAAAGGAAATGTTATTTTTTTTAATCTAGGTTAAAAAAAAATAAACCCCAGGAAATCTAGGACACTATGAACAGACTAAATGTAGAAATAAGAATAGAGAAAGGAGAAGAAACTCAGGTCAAAAGCACAGATATTAGTTTTAACAAAACCAAAATTTCCGTAATCAAAAGAAAGAGATACCCATCAAGGAAAAAGAGGCATGTAGTACTCAAAACAGGCAGAGCAGAAAAGCAAGTTCCCATGATATATAATGATCAAAACACTAAATGCATATAACAAAGAATGGCTATTAAAAGTTTCAAAGGAAAATGAACAAGTTGCATATAAAGGAGGCCCATTAGAATATTATCTCCAGACTCGGAAAGACAGAAGGGCCTGGACAGACATTCTCCAAGCTCTGAAAGACCATAGCTACCCATCCAGACTACTATACACACTAAAATTATCAACACATTCAACAGAGAAATAAAACAATTCATGATGAAAAATAAATTTAAACAATATTTGTTCACCAATCCAACTCTACAAAAGGCATGGTGTTATCTTGCCCTGGCTGCTGCCGAGGGCCATGTCTGGGTCCATGGTCCCATAGCAGACACGGTTTGTGCTGATGTTCCCAGCTTCTGTTGCTACAAGGGCCATGCAGATTTCCTGTGTCTGGGCCACCACCTGGGGCTATGTAAGTGTTTGAAGGCTGTGCTGCTGCTAGGCCAAGCCGGTGTGGGTGACGGTTGGGCCTGGGATGATGTGCAGAACCATGTCTGGGTCTGTGCAGCAGGGGTCTGTGTTGAAGTCCGTGACTCATGTTGCCACCAAGAGCCATGAGGATGACTGGGGTCAGGTCAGCCACCTGAGTCCATATTAGTGGCCAAGGGACATGCTGGGATCATGCAGATCTGAGTGTCCTTAGTTCCACCCAATGCCCATGGTGACAGCCAGGCCAGAGCTGCAGCTGAGGGCCACATTTGTGTCCATGGCCCTACTATATTCTGTGTCTGTGCTGATACCCGAGGTTCCTGTTACCATCCAAGACCACATGAGTGATGGGAGATGTCATTTTGTATATGTTTCTCATACTGGTTAATAATAAAGCACCATTGGCCAATAGGAAAGGAAGATAGGAGAGACAAGGAGGAAATAGAAAGAGTAAGGAGGAGTCAAGATGGAGAGTCTGGAAAGAGCTGGACACCAGCCGCCTCCCCGATAAGAGAAGGCCATGTGAAAATACATAGATCAACAAAAAAATGGGTTAATAATTAAAGGCAGAGCTAGCCGATAAGAAACAAGTAACCGGGCCAACAGGATTGTATCAAATACAGAGTCTCTGTGTATTATTTGGGGCTGGCGCGGCGGCAGGACAAGACCAGCGGCGGCCGGCAGGAAAAACTGTACCTTACACATGAGTGCCTGAGTTCTGGGACCTTGTTCTTGTCTGAAGGTCAACCTGCTGTTGGGCCTGTACTGCTTTGAGTGACATGCACTGTCTTTTGGGACAATGGTGACATCTAGACCCAGCTGCTGCTGGGAATCATATCTGGGTGTGTGGTCCCACTGCAGCCAGGGTCTATATTGCCACCAAAGCTTACAAGGAAGCCTGGGGTCAAGGCAATAATCTGTGGCCTTGTTGGTAACCATGGGCTATGTTCCCACCAAAGCCATCCTGATCTAAGTGGCCTGTGTCATCTGGGCCCAAGCTGCTGCCTAGGGCCATGCCTGGGTACAGGTTCTTGGTCCTGGTGCACCTGGGGGTCTGTGTTGATGTCTGTGGCCTGTGTCATTTCTAGGGGCATGGGAAATATGCATTATGGAATCAGAGGACAATGCTGAGCTGGTCCTGTCCTTTGCTGGCCCTGGGATAGCTGACCCTGTCCCTTACTGGATGCTGCAGCAAAAAAGCTATCCCTGACCCTCATAGGGGAGCTGTGCCCACCCCACCTCTGTACTTAAAAGACATGGTCCCAACCCCTCACTGCATTGGGGAAGAACTAACCCTGATGGCATGAGTTTAGGGGAGCTGGCTCCTTACCTAGACTGACCAGCTGACTACCCCCCCCCCCAGGCCCATGGCCAGACCTGGGGTTGGCCCACCTTAACATCTACCCCATTGAGGACTTGCTGGAGCTCATGAAAAGACTGGTCCTGTAGAATGATAACCGTAACTCGGGGCAGCCACAGAATATCTGCAAGGAGTTTCTGTGAGGGTCTAGTGATGATGGTGTACCCGAAACCAGAGTCAAACCAGTGACTCACTGCAATGAACGTCTGCAAGTAAAGCTGAATGACACACTGAGGTTCCATGTGCCACCAGGATGAATAAAGAGGTTCCATGTGCCACCAGGATGAATGAAGAGCTGTCAGTGAGGTGGGAAAGATGGACGAATGAAGAGGTTTTCTTCTTGTTGTTTTTGTTTATTTGGGAGTTTTTTCATTCTTCTGTTTTTGTTTGGTTTTGGTTTATTTTCTTTTAAACTATCGTTTGGGGGAATGTTACTGCATGGTGGAGGGGAGGGTATGGAGGGACTGGGATGTAAGCAGAACTGGGGTGTATGATGAGAAATTCCCAAAGATTCAATAAAGAAATTACTTTAGAAAAGAACAGATATCACCGTAGGGTAAAATGATGGTAAAAGGTACTCCAATCAAATAGAACCAAGAAACAAATAAGTACAGCTATTTTAATATCTAATAAAATGAGCTCTGAACCAAATCATTCACAAGACACAGGGAAGGAAGCTATAAATTCATTGAAGGAAAGATCCATCAAGAGGCTATTACAATTCTAGTCATTTATATACCAAACACAAAAGCACCCAATTTCATAAAAGTAACACTACTACAGATTTTTAAAAAATCACATACTGGTCCTAACAGAGTAACAGTGAACAACTTCAACACCTATTGTCACAAAAAACTGGTCATCTAGATAAAAAAAAAATACTAAATGGAGAAATACTAAATGGTGCTAAATAACATCATAAATGAAATTAATTTAATAGACAAATACAGAACTTTCTACCCTAACATTAAGACAAATTAAGTTTCAACAGTTATAGGAAACTTGAAATAACACCATGGATCCTATCTGAACTAAACGGGACATCAACAATAACAGAAATAGCAGAGAGTATACAAACACATGGAGGCTGAACAGCTCATTGCTGAATGAAAACTGGGTTAGGACAGAAATCAAGAAGAAAAAAAAATTTTAGAATTTAGAGAATGAAAACATATCATACCCAACATATGGGACATAATAAAGGCAGTTCTAAGAGGCAAGTTCATACAGAACTAAGTTCCTACATCAAGCAAACTAGAGAGAATTCATAAAGGAAAAACAATAACTTAATGACACGCTTGAAAGATGTAAAGAAAAACAAGAAGCAATGACCAAAAAAAAAAAAAAAAAATAGAATAGATGGAAATAAATAATCAAACCTAGGTTAAAATTTAAAACACACAAAACAAAGAATCAATGAAATGTGAAGTTGGTTCCTTGAGTAAATCAACAAGATTAACAAACCTTTAATCAAATTAAGGAAAAAACAGAAAAAAAAAAAGACATGAACTATGAAATTTGAGATGAAAAGGGAGATACTATAATAAACATTAAGGCAATTCAGAGAATCATAAAGATACATGTTTTATACATACCACTATACTAGGAAGTTTAAAATAACAGTATTATTTACTTGATATATATGACCTAACAAGGTTAAATCAAGGTGAAGTAAACAATTTAAACCGACCTACAAACCTGACTGAAATAGAACCAGTAACATAAAACTCCCTAAAAAGCTTGGGGCTTAATGGATTCAGTGCAGAATTTTCAAAGAACTAACACCAATATTCTTAAAATTGTTGAGTAAAATAGAAACTTAAGAAATATTCCTAATTATTTTTATAAAGCCTATTATCCTAACACCAAAATAATATAAAGACCCAATTAAAAAATAAAATGTTATTGCTTTTGGAACCCATTCTACCTACTGGCATGCCTTATCCAGCCTTAATGGAAGAGAAAGAGCCAGTCCCACGGGCACTTGATATACCTTGGCTGGTTGGTACCTTACTTATAGATGATATGATGCTATACATCAAAGTGCCTAAAGAATCTACTAGGAAATTTCTACAGAGAATGTGGCAACATGCACAGGGCCTGCAAGAGGCTGCATCAGATGGGGGTCTAAATGCCAGGAAAAGAAGTGGACACAATCCTTCATCCCTAACTCAGAAGCTATCACCAATCACTAACCACTTGCTAATAAAAATTTAGTCTCAGTGGGGATGCAAACAACTCTTAAGAGCAGGCCCCATGCCCAGCTGTAGATGGCCAACACAAAATGAATACAATTGCATCTTTGGAGGTTCTATGTCTCATAATATTTTGTCTTCAATAATGGTTCTAAGCCCATGTACATGCCATGTGAACAGAGTCAGTGATACATACTTTACCTAAAGTATATAAACTGTTTTCAAGTAACTCCAACTTTCAAATAAAATTAAAAATTGGCTTACACAAATTTTATGAAAATACATTTTACATTTTATTTAATATAAAAGTCATAGTGAGAGGATATATGTTTCCTTACAAACCTAGGCTAGTAGGTATTACTGCAAAAAATCACCAATTTCAGTAACAAACCTATCCGAAGAAGCAAAAAGGAAATTAAGTTGCTCAAATTCATTTTACTTTATAATAAAATGATGATGTTATCTATAAGAAGAATGTGTATACTAGGCTCTTATTAAATGGTAATTCACAATAAAACAAACCATGCTTTTAATGATTTAAAAACTTCACACCCATAAAAAAATCTCATTCTCAATATTATCACTAAACTAGAAGTATAATAAAAAACAATCTTAAAACCCCACAAACAAAACCCTTAATGAAAGCTTATCTGAAAATGTGGAATAATGAGATTCAGACATCACTCATCTTCTGTTTTAGTACAGAATGAACTATAACTAAGAACTTCAGATTAATAGAAAAGCATAAAGAGAGGGGGAGAATGTTTTAACTTCTATTATAAATGGTCTCAGCTAAGATGCATGCAACAATCATCTAAATGACCTTTCAGGACATTGCTCTCCAATGACAGCCTGCAGTGAAGATGTTCTATTGCTGCTGCTTACAACAAAATCCATATGCTTTGAATATTAATATACAATTGGCAAAGTTGATATTTTAATTTAACTAGAAAAGTCTACCCTAGGACTGAATGGAGGTAGAATGCTAGGTGGCTTGAAATAGGTTCAACATTTTCCACAAAAAGTAAAATACAAAAAAAGATTTAGCTAAGAAAATTTGTTAGCATGACAGTTAAATGCAGTCTTTAAGCATTCAACAAATATTTGTGGAGTGTTTGCTAAATACAAGGCTCTATGTTAAATTCACTCATTCCAGAGAACCGTTGGCATATTACCATGAAGCACTTAGTTTGGAAGCCCCTCCTCAACTGGGTAGCCCTACCAGAACTTAACTCACTTGCAACTAACACTCTAGCATAGTACTTTCCAAGTTGGAAGCATCTTCATGATTTTAGCTATATCCTACTACTATGTACTTAAGATTTCTCCACATAGATTATTACCTTTTTACTTCTCAAAACTTATCTTAACATCATTTCCCAACTATGATGAAAATACAGTTTTAGTTTCCAAAAATAAATACAATAACATGTATTAAGTATTTCTTAGCTATCAATAGTATACATTTACATTTTGATCATCACATGTAGGTGATGTAGGTACTACAATAAGATACATACACATGAGATATCAAAGAGAGGCAGAGGAAGCCAGAAATCCTAACCAAGGCATAATAGTCAATAGGTAGCAGACCTGGTATTTTTCAATTCATCTAAACAACTCCAAAGCCTATCTATATAATGTCTTGAATATACTTTTCTGGAAACACAGATAAAACTTAAAAATAAAAATCACTATTAAGGAAGCCCTCTGATTTGTCAGAGGCCACACCAGCACCCAGAACCCAGGTAAGTCCACCCATACCAGCAGACTGCCAACACTCCCTCAGTGCCTGCCTAGCTCACCCTCAAATGCCAATCCTCCCCTTGTTACCATATTTTGGCCCACAACTCTGGTAGAAGCCCCAAAGGTCAGGCAGACCAACAGAACCCCTTGCAGGCTGGTTGTCTGTGGATTTGCCCCACTTTCTCAGTACTTGCCCAGCCCAACCTCAACCAGCCCTCTCCTCCTCATCAGCCTCCAACTCCAGCAGAGATACCATGCTGGACCAAAAGGCACACCAGCCACCAGAATCACAGTTGGCCCACCCAAACCAGCAATGTCCCCACTCAGTGCCTGAGAAGCCTACCCCCAATTGCCCCACCCTTTGCCATCACCATATCACAGCTCCCATCTCCTGTGGAGGAAATCTGGATGGACCAGAAGCTATTCCTCCTACTAGAACTCGGCATCCACCTCAAGTGGAGATTCCCTGTTCAACTACAGGCCACTATAGCCAGAAGACTGGAAGAGAAATGGAAACCAAGGAAACAAACACCCATCCAATAAAGACAAACCTAGAAATCTGCACCTAGACCTATAATTACCCCAAACCCAGATGCTTAGGTGCCAGCTTAAAAACACAATCAACAGCCAGGGTAACATGTCACCACCAGAACCCAGCTACCCAACTACAGCAAGCCATGAATATTCCTATACAGCTGAAGCACAAGAAACGAACCTTAAAACCAACTTTATGAAGATGATAGAGGTCCTTAAAGTGGAAATCAATCTCTTAAAGAAGCAAAAAAAAAAAAAAAAAAAAAAAGCCATGAAAAACAAACAAACAAACAAAAACAGTTGAAGGACCTGAAAATGGAAATAGAAGCAATAAAGAAAATGCAAACTGAGGGCATTCTATGAAAGACAAATTTGGAAACTCAAACAGGAACTACAGAGGCAAGCAACATAAAGTATTTTGGGGTAACACTTACAAAACAAGTAAAATACCTATATAATAAGAACTTTGCGGCCCTAATGAAAGAAATTAAAGAAGATACCAGAAAATGGAAAGATCTCCCATGCTCTTGGATAGGTAGGATAAACATAGTAAAAATGGCAATCTTGCCAAAAGCAATCTACAGATTCAATGCAATCCCCATAAAAATCCCACCACAATTCTTCACTGACCTTGAAAGGATAATAATCAACTTTATATGGAAAAACAAAAGACCCAGGATAGCCAAAACAACCCTGTACAATAAAAGAACTTCAGGGGGCATCACCATTCCTGACTTTAAGCTCTACTACAGAGCTATAATCCTGAAAACAGCCTGGTATTGGCACAAAAATAGACAGGTAGACCAATAGAATCGAATTGAAAATCCTGATATTAACCTACATTCCTATGAACACCTGATTTTAGACAAAACAGCTAAAATTATACAAAGGGACGAGGCCAGCATCTTCAACAAATGGTGCTGGCACAATTGGAATAGGGTGTTGGATAATTTATTTTTAGTTAAATTTGAAACAAGCTTGTTTTACATGTCAATCCCAGTTCCCACACCCTCCCGTCCTTCCCTGTGCCCCCTTCCAGGGAGGGTGAGACCTTCCATGGGGGATCATAGGCTGCCCAGTCCTTCGAACTAACACCCACATTCAGGGAGTCTGGGCCGGTCCTATGCTGGTTTCCCAGCTATCAGATTAGATTTCTCTGCAGTCCATAAGGCCTTAGTAAATCTCTTGTTAGCTATAAACGGAATTCCCTGCCCAAAACAAATGATTGTGAGAACCCCAATAGACTTGATATTCCTATCTATTTAAAATTTCTTAAAGGATCTGTGAAACTAGTAATTGGGTCTTCACATCATCAGAATCAGTAACTATGTCAGTTTTGCCAGCATCAGGTGAATCACATTCTCTCGTAAAACATGCATTCTTGTTTTAGATTTTTTTCCCCCTCTTTCCTCATCCATAAGAAATAAGAACTGAAAATAAATTCAGTCTTAGAGATGAGGTTTATTTAGGTTTTTAAAGTTTCAAACTTGGGCTCCTTTGATAAAATGTATGGTCGGTGTCTATATACAAGAGGAAGAGACACAAGCGACAGCGTAGCGGCAAAGCGCACTGCACAAGGCACAGGGGTCAGCAACACTGGTTTGATGCGAACAAATCACTTCTCTCTCTTGAATCTTGTTTTATTAAGTGTTCACGAGATAATCCAGGAGGTCTCTGCCAACTCAAAACTTCTATTATTAGCTACAGAGCCCTCCTCCGTTTCATATCACACGCAATAGAGAAAGGAGTGAGAAGATGAAGGAAATGCATAGTCCTATCAAAATGTCACATAATTCTGTATCCTCACTCATGACTAGTATGCATAAGCCAGGGTTTAACTCTAGAGATTAATATAACTCTATCAAAGAGCAATTTGATAAACTATATCCAGAACAAGAGATTCATGTGGTGTTTGCAAAGTGCATGCCCTCATTTTTAGAACCAGGCTCCAAAACGCATTTGTTTAAGTTGTTTAGATTAACTATATCTTCTACAGTAAAGGTAATGACGTAGTTCTCTGAAACAGTTGTCAAGTTTAAATTAAATTTAGATGAAGGCCTGCACTGCTCACACAGTTCTCCATATCTGTTTAATTCTCAAACTGTATACTCTGTCTTTTTTTTTCTTTTATGTTTTGTCCTAAACTTCCACCCTTGGGAACTAGTTCTTATGTTTTAATTATAAATAAAATACAAGGGTAATTAATTAAGAAAGTCTTACTGATTGAAGAGGATAAATGCCCCAGATGAAAATTTTCAACAACTAAAAAGTGGCAAAAATCCTGATAGAGAATTAAGAAGCCATGCAAAAATTATTGCAAAAGATGGATGACATCATGACATATTCTCAGTAAAGAAAACATGACCCAAATGCACTATGAAGTTTAACCACATGAAAATATGCACGCAAGGAAATATCATGGAAAAATAGGGATAAGCTTATATCCAGGTAAATTTAATTATTATATCTTTCTTTCTTGTTTTTTCAAGTTTTATTATTGTTTTATAATACAATTTTTGAATTAGCCGAGTATACAAAAAAAGCGTTCAGTTAAAGGATAATACTAATAAGTGGCACTTCTGGATACGATGTGTTTGAAAAGGGTTGTTAGCTGTAGCCTCAGACATGGCTTTGCTATATATGGTGACTATAAAGGGTACCTTTGATATGGCTATTTTAGTGATAAGATTGGAACTCAAACTTCTCTTGGAATTCTATTGAATCACTGATTCTATACTTCAACTTAATAAATAACATTAGGAACTTCATTGGTGTAATATGACCACCATAAAATGTACATGTGCATACATTGTGTATATTAAAATTTTTATTGTCAACCAATTTCTTGGAGACACTTTAAAATGTATGAATATCAGAACATCACCTTGTTCTTTTATAAATCTGAGATTCTCAGTCAAAATATCTGTGATCTAAGTTCCAGAGTATATTAAAACATTTATATTTCCAATGCTCCACATCCTTGACAGCGTAAGCTGTCACTTGTCAACCTATCTCAAAACCTAGCTGTACCACTCCTGGTCATACACCCAAAGGATGTTCTACCATACCACAAGGCCACTTACTCAACTATGTTCATAGTAGCTTTATTCATAATAGCCAGAAACTGGAAACAACCTAGATACCCATCAACTGAAGAATGGATTTTTTAAAAATGTGTACATTTACACAAGGAGTATTACTCATCTGGTAAAAACAATGATATCATGAAATTTGCTGGCAAATGAATGGCACTAGTAAAGATCATTCTGAGTGAGGTAATCCACACCCAGAAAGACACACATGCATGTACTCACTTATAGGTGGATATTAGCTGTTAAGTAATGGATAATCATACTACAATGCCCAGATGCAATAAGCTAAGAACCAAGAAAGGCTCATTGAGGGAAGGGGATGTGGGGCAAACACCAATGACTCTCACTATGAAGAAGAAACATAATAAGCATCCCAGGTGGATGAAGGAAAGGGAAACTGGATGGGGGTTGGGCATGGGAATAAGAGTGGTCCAGTGAGGAGAGGATGGAGGGAAAGAGTACTGGAAAAGACAACTGGAATCAGGGGCATCTCTGGGATGTTCTAGGAACCTATTGGAAGACTCCCAGGAATCTATGAGGGTGACCCCAGCTAAGATTCCTTGCAAGGGGAGACAGGGAGTCTGAGCTGGCCATCTCCTATAACCAGAAAAGGTTTCCAGTGGAGAGATTGTAACCCCAACCCAGCCTCATCACCTTTGACCTACAATTTGCCCTAGAGTATCCCACTCCTGACACCAGCAGAACATGGTGTCATATTAGTACTCCGTTGACATGAGACACTATTGCTCCTGACAGCACCATGCACTTTCCCGAAAATATGTTGAACACTGTTGTTGGTCCTTCTGGAGTCCATTCTCCCTTTGGCTAATGGCCTCTTGGGCAAAGAACTACCCCCACATCAACCACTGATTTGGATACTTGGTCCTATGTGCTTGCAGGAGACAAACGTAGAAGACTGCTAAACCTTGCCAAGTCAGGGTAAAACAGCCTTTCTACCTCCCTGCTTTTGTTGTGGTCTGTCAGGTACTCTAGGCCTTAGCCTAAACTGGCTGTACTAACGTTGCTGTGAGACCCTGGGTGACTGTCCAGGTAGCCTGCTGTTTCTGTCCCCATGCTGCAAGCAAGAGAGCTCCCAGGGTCCCCTCCTCAGACTTAGTTCCCCCAGGTAATGTCTGCCCTTCTCCCCATCCCCAATGGACATTGTCAGCGCCACAGGTGTGGACCAAGTGAGTATCTCACTACAATCCATAGCACAAAAGGGTTGACAATAAACTAAATAAACAATCCAATTCCTATTAAATAGGTTCAGCTGAAGATCAGAGATGTAAAACATTCATTTCTATCTGATTCATGAAACAAAATAGAACAACATTAGCATATTTCATTTTTAACAATTAAACAGTTAACGTTCTCATAACACTTGGTTATATATCTATTAGAAAGAAAACTAGGGAGTGAGGACATATAAAAGATGAACAAACATATATCAAAATTAAACTAATGTAGGAAGAAGAAAAGTAAGGAAATAAAATTCCATTAAAAGATAAGAAGGCCCTCAGAATTAGAAGCACTATATCTCTACTCTAGTATCCAAATCCTTACTGTCAAACTTCAAGATAGCATATAACCAAATTCCCCTTGACCACAAGTATCTAAAATGAGTTTGAACATGAATTTGAATAAAAAATATTTCAATGTATTCTGACATCAAGTCTATCTTCTACTTAATTTGACACATATTTATTGGGTGTTTATCATCATAGTAGCTATAGAAAGCAATAAAAGTAATCAATAAACATTACCCTTATACTCCAGGTCTCATAATCTGTGAACTTCAAACATTTCAAAGAACTCTACAACCATTTAAAGATACCTTAAGGAACAAATAGAGCTGTTCCAGCGCCCTTTCTACTGACTTCCAGTTCCCATTTCCTAAAACTGATTTATCAACAAGCTAACTGCCTGACAAGTAAAATTAATTGCCCTTTTCCATTTCCCTGAACGATTTTAATTATCCCTGTAGCCAAGAATTGCAACTAACTTCTGTGACAGAAGAGCATTGTTGAAAAAAAGCAATTAATGTAGTTTTGTCTGCAATTTTAAACTTCTGTAAAGATGTCCTCTATATCAGAATAGGCTAGAGCTAATAAGTACTTACCAAGTCCTATTCCATGGCTTAGGGTGAGATGCGTACCATTTAATTCTTGTACACAATGTCACCACTTTCAGTTTTAGAATAAAGTTAAAATGATTAAATAATTAGGACACACAAAAAGATAGTCTAATAACCCATTTTTCTTAAGATAAAAGGCTATCATTCAGTGTAAACATCTGGTGTTATATAGACAAATCACAATAAGGATGTCAACAGCTAAGAGAACAGATATTAAAAGAAAGTGTCTGTATTGTTTCTGGGCAAAGAAATTACATTTTACAAATATTACTTGACATATGCACAAATATTAAATTCTGAGTATAATATGCTATAAATGGTATCACTGAGGCGGCAAGAAAGTAAGAAAAATCAATGGGCAAAGAAATTAGAAATACAGCATAAAAATGAAGCACTAAAGCTCAAAACCTTAGATAAATTTACCAGTGCCCTGGTTCTGGCATTAGTACACTGAATGCAAGAACTTCTCACGACAGAAAATCAAATAAACTATCTTGACTATAACCAGGTTATCGAAGTCTATAGCACAGTAAAACATTAAACTATTAAACAATAAAATATTCAAATAAAATGTCCAAAAAGTTGTAGCAATGGAAGTTGCAACACTTGATCTCAAATAATGTGAAATATGAGGAGTTTACATAACAATTCTAGCTATCTGAACAACTTATGTCTAACTTTGGGCATTACAAGCTTCTGTGAACTCTAGATGATTGACCCTGCAACCATTTTCATCAAGTCCAGAGGCACATCATTTCCCTATTAACCCAGAAAAACTGTTGCAGACTACTCATTTACCCTGGGTGAAGATGTGTCATTGTGATTGGTTTAATAAAGAGCTAAATGTCCAATAGCTTGGCAGGAAGAGGTTAGACAGGACTTCAGGGGACAAGAGGTCTCTGAAAGAAGAAAAGCTATAATCATAAAATTTCCAACATAGTATTTAGAGACCTTAAAAGGGCAATTCTCAATTTCATATGTAAAAATAAACAAACAAAACCCTGAGGATACTTAAACTAATCCTGAAATGAAAGAACTTCCAGAGTTATCACCATCCCTGATTTTAAGGTGTACTACAGAGCTATAGTAATAAAAACAGCATGATAATTGGCATAAAAACAAACAGTTGATCAATGGAATCGAACTGAAGACTCAGACATAAATTCATTCGCCTAAAAACACCTGATTTTTTATAAAGAAGCCAGAAATATACCCTGGAAAAAAGAAAGCATCTTCAACAAATGGTGCTGGTCTAACTAGATGTCTGCATGTAGAAGAATTCAAATAGATCCATATTTATCACCCTGTACAAAATTCAAGTGCAAGTGGATCAAAGGCCTCAACACAAACCCAGACACACTAAACCTGATAGAAGAGAAAGTAGGGAATAGTCCTGGAACACATTGGCATAGGAGACAACATTCTAAACAAAACACCAATAGCACATGCACTAAAATCAACAACTAATAAGTGGGACTTAATGGAACAGAAAAGCTTCTGTAAGGCAAAGGAAACCATCAAAAGACGAAGAGGCTGCCTACAGAGTGGGAAAAGATTTTTCACCAAGTCTTCACCTTACAGAGAGTTAATATCCAAAATATGTAAAGAACTAAAAAAATTAGACAACAGTAAGCCAAATAATCCAATTAAAACATGGGGTACAAACCTAAAAAGAGAATTCTCAGAGAAATCTCAAATGGCTGAGCACTTAAATGTTCAGCCATCATTACTTACCATTTGAAAGTCAAAACTACTATCTGTTCCAATAGCTAAGATAAATAACACAAGTGACAATTTATTCTGGAGAGGATATGAAGCAAGAGTAACACGCTTCCATTGTTGGTGGGAGTGCAAATTTCTAAAGCCAATTTGGAAATCAGTATAGTGGTTTCTTAGGAAATTGTGAACTGTTCTACCTCAAGACCCAGCTACACCACATTTGGGCATGTATCCAAAGGACATCCTGTCTGACCACAAGGACACTTGTTCAACTATGTTCATAGTAGCTTTATTCATAAAAGCCAGAAACTGAGAACAAGCTAGACATTCCTCAATAGAAAAATGGATAAGAAAAATGTTGTACATTTACACAATGGAGAATTTCTCTGCTGTTACAAAAAAAAAAAAAAAAATGACATCATGAAATTTGAAGGCAAATGGATAGAAGTAGGAAAAAAATCATCTAATCAAGACAACCCAGAACCACAAAGGCAAACACAGTATGTACTCACCTATAAAAGAAACATTAGCTGTTAAGTAAATGATAATCAAGCTACAATCCACAGAGCCAGAGATGCTAAGTAAGAAGGAAGACTCTAGGAGGGATGTATAGATCTTCTTGGAAAAAGGAAATAGAATAGTTTTTGCAGGTAGACTGGGGCAGGTGCGCTTGGGAACAGGAGGGATCAGGTGAGAGACAGAGGAAGAGAGCAAGGGGATTGAAATTGTGGGACACTTTGGGGGTGAAGTGGAAACCTAGTGCAATGGAACCTAGCAAGGACTCCTGGAAATGGGAGGATACAGAGTCTGAACTGGCCACCTTCTGTAACCAGGCAAGGCTTCCAGTGGTGGGACTGGGACACCAACCCAGCCACAAACTTCTATCTGCAACCTTCCCTCCTACCAGCAAGATATGCTTAGATGTGACCAACCAATGACTTATCTAACATGAGGCCCACACCATAAGAGGGAGCACATGTCAGACACCACCCTGACGGCCAGGATCCAGAAGCTGGATCGCTGAGAGACCAAGGGTAGAACTAAACAATACTGGTTAAAAAAGTGGCCATGAAATTATACCTAATGACATTCTGCTAGATTAATAGTGCCTAGTCCCATTATCATCGGAGGGACAACATCTGGCAACTGATGGAAAGGGATGTAGACACCTTCAATCGAACATTAGGTGCAGCTCAGGGAACTCCTCAGAAGAGAGGGAGGAAGAATTGTAGAAGCTAAAGGGGTCAAGGGCACCAGGAGAACAAAGTCAACAGAAACAACTAAGCGGGACAAGGGTTCATAAAGACTGAAATGGCAGTCACAGACCCTGCGTGGCTCTGCTCTGGGTCCTCCCCATGCATGTTGGGGTTGCTTAGCTTGGAGCTTTTGTGCAAAACCTAACTGTAGGTTAACTTTTTGAAGTGATATTTATTTCAAATATAGTTTTTCTACAATATTACTCTGGAAGTGGCATTAGTTGTATTGAAATTATATTTGTCAATTAGGAGATCACTGATTTATCAGGAGAATTTTTTCTTTTTTCTTTATATTTATTCTTCTTTTACAATACAACAGATCACAGCCTTCCATTCCCTCCACTCCTTCCAGTCGATTCCCACAACTCCTCCTCTCTCCCAACCCTGCTCCTCCTTTTCCCGTCATAAAGGAACAAGCCTCCAGAGATATCAACCGAATGTGGCATAACAAGATGCAGTATGACAGCCCAGATCCCCAAATTTGGATGTGGAAACCCAGTAGAAGGAAAAGGGTACCAGTAGCAAGCAAAAGAGGCAGAGACATCCCCACTCCCAATGTCGGATAGCAGAAATCTCTGACACAATCCCAATGGAAGAAGAGTGATGGGCACAAAGTCTTAACCCCATCTGAAGAGCTATTGGCATTTGATTGCTTCTGGGACAGGGAGACTTGTGTTTTTGGACCACACTCCAGGGCAGGCCCCACACCCAGAAATAATTGGCCAACACAAACTGGACTGCATGGGAGTAGGAAGAGATTCTGTGGATAGGGAGGTGGAGTAGATCTGAAAGAAGTTGGTCAAATACGTTATATTAAATTCATTAAGAATACAAATGTTTTAAAAAAAAACCTATACACTATGTTATCAGTATTCTACTTCTTGGTTTTTGGTCTCAAAGGAATAAAAGCGTATGTTCAAGTAAAGACCTGTGCATTGCCTTGTCGCTCTGGCAAAATGTAGCTTAAGAGAGAGGGTTTCTGCAGGCTCAGATGTCAAGAGTGAAGTTCACTGTAGTTGGGGATTCCTGTCAAGAGTTGGTCAGGTGACAACATTGAATCCAGACTGAGAAAGCAAAGAGTGGTGAATGTTAGTGCTCGGTTCACTTTTTCCTTTTATTTAATCCAAATACCCAGACAACAGAGTGGTGCTGCCATAGTTAGGGTGGATCTTCCCATATTAACTGGGCTCATTTAAGACCCCAAGAGCATGCCAGAGGCTAACTTAATCCTGGTAGTCCTCTACAGTTATTTCCAGATTCTTTTCTCTGAGGTGACTCCAGTATACAATCAGTATTAACTGTCAGAACCTCTCTTTATGCATTTTCCCAGAAGCTTTGCTTTTGATAGTCAAAAACTGCAAACAATCCAAATGGAATAAACTATTTGTGTCACAGTTATTGAATGGAATACAATTTAGGAATAAAATATGCAACGAGGGATAAAATAAAAATAATCATGTGCTGAAGACAGAAACAGGGTATATACCATAGTTATTCATTTATACATAATCCTAGAAAATTCAACCTAATCTAAAGTGACAACAGAAGATGAGAAACCCTGTAGGCATGCTAGATAAATATATCCACTATCTTGGTGATTGTTGGGGAATATTACTTTAACTAGGCAAACATATGTTACATCGGTTTATGCTGTAGGATAGTACTTTAACTATGTGAAAGTGTGTTACATTTGTTTCTGCTACCTTTGTTAATGATGTAAAGATGTGTTACATTCTTTTATTGTGCATTTATATAATTATGAAATGATGTGTTGCTGTTTGACCTTGCTTGCCTAAGGTACCTGATTAGTCTAGTAGCAAGCTGAATGGCCAATAGCCAAGCAAAAGAGGAATAGGCAGGGCTGGTGGACAGAGAGAATAAATAGGAGAAAGAAGAGAAGAGAAGGAGAAAGAGGGGGGCATGTCTGGGATCAGAAGCTGCCAGACAGACAGACATAGAGACAGAAGCAAAGTAAGTTATACAGAAAGGCAGATAAAAATCCCCCAGGAAAATTGGAGATGAAGAGAAACAGATTAAAATGAGAGCTAAGATAAGGCTGAGCACTCAGAACTAACAACAAGTCTCTATGTCATGATTTAGAAGCTGGTTGGTGACTGAAAAAAAGAAAGCCTAGTACAGGTAGTGGTTTTATAGGTATATACTTAGGTTAAAATTCAACAACTTGAATTTCTGAAGTGAAGTTTACTACATGTCAATTACATCCATCAAAGCTGTTGTAAAGACATATATAATAGACTATGACTACATGTCTATCAAGTGGATGAAATGTGAAAAACTAACAATGCTGAACACTGGTAAACATTTGGAATAACAAGAATTTTTCCATATACCGCTGTGAGGAAAGTAAAATAGTACAACCACTTTGGAAACTGTGGCAATGCCTTTCATTTAACATGAATTCTATTCTTATGTCTTTATTGAAAGCAAGTTTCATATAAAAATACATCCACAAATATTTATAGTGGTTTTAGTCACAGTAGCTAAGATCTGGAAACCATTCCATGGTCTATCAGCAGGTGTGTAAAAAGGGTGGTCATGGTATAGAGTACCACTCAGCAGAGTGCTGAGTGCATGCAACAGCGTTACCGACTCAGGATCACTGTGCTGAGAACCAACCCGGTTACTATGATTCTTTTCACATGGAACTCTGGGGAAAACTATTATAAGTTATAGGAAAAGCACAAGTGTTGTCACTCCCTTTCTGCGCTGGATTCCTTACGGACGGGATGGGGTGCGGTTGGTTGGAGGGGAGCTCAAGAGTACCATTGGAGCTTATAGAGAAGCTTTAGACCCGGTTTATAGTGTAGTGTTTAATTATATAAACTGTCAAAAGCATACAACTGAAAAGAGCAGAGTTTCTTATAACTCAAAAAGTTTCTCCAAGTGATGACAGTTTGGGGGAGTTCCTAAGAAAGCCCAATCTTTGGCTACATGCAAATACCCGGGCATTTCTTCTGTCTGAAGCTTGCTGCTTCACAGTGACGCCTTACCCACGTCTTGACAGCTCTGTCATAAAAATCTCCTCATGCTGAGCCTAAATAAACTTCCCTCTAATGGCCATTTCTGGTCCAAATTCTGCTTTCTGAACTACCCTAACATAATCTTTCTTGACAGTGTAATATATAAAAAGATGTGTATCTTGGAGACAGTGCAGCAGAGAGAGTTGTAACACGGGCTGTGAGATCTGACAGGCCTACAATTGAATTATGGCTATGTCATTTAGTCATTTTTAGGCCTCAGTTTCCTCAGTGTGAATATTCACAGCAACATCACTGAGACATTTAAGAGGACTGAGTGTATAATTAGTATAAGACATGCCACACAATTTCTGGCATAGGACAATGCTCTAATCACTATTATCACCTCACCTTAGCTTTCTTACCCAGCCTAATCAATACTAGATATTAAGTAATCTCTAACATTTTTAAATTCCCAGAAGATTTTGCCAGAAAGTTCTTTAAGTTGTTAGTGGAACCACATTACTTTACTATTTCTTTCAACATTACAGATCTTACAATCCAAATGCTGCCCTTTTGAAAGCAAGTGATAACGATGAAGGGATTAGAAAAGAGAAATTCTGTACAAATTATTAGTAGAAATAGACCTTTAATATTAATTTTCAAACTACAAAGAATATATGAATAAACTTGATCTTTGTTGAATAAAAAAGGGAGAACAGCTCTTGACCTTGGCTATATTTTCCATTGTTTAACAAAGTGATCCAAAAGTATACGTTATTGTTTAGTATATAAAATCTTACTTTGCTTAAGTCTATGTACAATATAGATGACTTTATTGCTAGGTCTGGGTACTATCAATCACAGTAATCATATCACCTAGGTTTTGGATGGTGTGAGTCTAAGTAGAAGTTTTGTTCTTTGCTTAATTCGGAACAAGTTATGATCCCTCCTTGAACAACACAATCTTCTAACTTGAAGTCCTAAAACCCAGTTCCATACCTGTGTGCATTTACTGAAGCAGTGAAGCCATATTAGTTATCAGCACGTTTCATGTATGCAAAGCTTGTGTGAAAGTTTTTACACTCAGTATACACAAATGATGTGTGTGTTGTATGTATTCATATGTATAAAACCACAGTATGTAAATGGAGGCCAAAGACAATTTGTGGGGTTCTCTCTTTCTACTGTGAGCTTGGAGGGATCAGATTCACATCCTCAGTTTTGGCATTAAGTACCTGCAGAATCACCTTATTATCCCCCCCACCACACACACACAAAATGGCCATCTTACACCTGTCAGCATGGTTAAGATCAAAAACATAAATGACAGCTTATGCTGGAGAGGATGTGGACCAAGGGGAACACTCTCCCATTGCTGGTTGGAGTGCAAACTCGTACAGCCATTTTAGAAGTCAGTGTGGTGGTTCTTCAGAAAACTGGAATCAGCCTACCCCAAGACCCAGCTATACTTATTTTGGCATATACTCAAAGAATGCTCAATTCTACCACAAAGACACCTGCTCAACCAAGTTCATAGCAGCTTTATCTGTAAAAGCCACATCATAGAAACAACCTAGATGCCCTTCTACCTAGGAAAGTATTAAAAAAAATATGGTATATTTACACAATGGAATATTACTCATCTTTTAAAATCAACAGAATCGTGAAATTTGAAGTCAAACAGATGGAGCTAGAAAAAAAAAAATCATCCTAAGTGAGGTAACCTAAACCAATAAGCACAAACATGATATATCACTCATAAGTGGATATTAACTGTAGAATAAAAGATAACTATATTCTAACTTATAGACTCAGAGAGACTAGGTTGTAAGGAGTAAGGTTTTTCCTCCCACTGCTGGTCTTGTCCTGCCGCTGCCCCAGCCCCAATTAACACACAGAGACTCTACTGGCCTGGTACTAGTTTATCGGCTAGCTCTGTCTTAAGTATTAACCCATTTCTGCTGATCTATGTATTTTCACGTTGTCTTCTCTTACCGGGGAGCTGGCTGGCATTCTGCTTTCTCCAGACCCTCCATCTTGACCCCTCCTTCCTACTTCCTCTTTCCTCCTTGTCTCCTAGTCCCTCCTATCTTCCTTTCCTATTGGCCAACAGTACTTTATTCATTAACCAGTATGAGAAACATATACAGAATGACATCTTCCATCACTAGGTAACCAGGAGAGTTCATGGGGGGACACTCAGCTCTCTCTCAGAAGGAGAAATAGAAGAGAATTCGTGAGTGGAGTGAGAGCAGGTGAGGATGAGAACATGAGTGATCAGGTTGAGGGTGTGCAAAGTGGGGCAGTGCTGAGGGGGACTGTAGAGGAGCATTTCAGGGTCAAGCAGACTCCTGATGCAGCGGAATCTCCCAGGAGTCTATGGGGAGCAGCCCAGCTTAGACTCCTAGCAACAGTGGATAAGTCGCCTGAACTGGCCATGCCTTCTGACCAGATTGGTGCCTGGTCCAATTGTCACCAGAGAGGTGTCATCCAGCCACTGATGCAGGCAGATGCAAAGACACACAGCCAAACATTAGACAGAACCCTGCTGAGGATGAGGAGAAAGGAGCTTAGGAGTCAGAAGCATCAAGGACACCACAGAAAGGCTCACACAATCAACTAACCTCATTGGGGCTCACAGAGACTGAACCAACAACCAGGGAGCCTGCTTGAGACTGATCTAGGCACTCTGCATGTATGTCATAGTTGAATAGTTTGGTCCTCTTGTGTGACTCCTAATAGTGGGTACAGGGGCTGCCTCTGACTCTTTTACAGGCTTTGGGACCCCCACTTCTTATACTGGGTTGCCTTGTCCAGCCTCAATACATGGAGAGGTGCTTAGTCTTACTGCAACTTGATATGCCATGGAAGAGGAGGGAATTCCGGGGTAGGAATGGGAATGAGGAGAGGGACTGGAAGGAGAGGATGGGCGGAGGCTGTGGCCAGGATGCAATATATATAGTTTTCTAAAAATGTTAGTTCTGATGTATAACCAAGGGAAATAAAAACATGTACATATATAAAAACTTAAGCATAATTATTTTACCAGGATTACTCATAACAACTGATAAATAAAAGTAACTTCAATGTCAATCAGTAGCTGATAAATTCAAAATGTGGCATATTAATTCAATTGTATATTATAAAACTTAAAAGAAATGTTGTACATTTACATCCTAAGAACAGGAATGTATAGTATCTACGTGAATATAAGACAGTCACAAAATATCACATCTTGTTGGATTCCATTCTCATGAAATGTCCATAAAGCAAATATATGAAATAGGTAGGTGGTTAGTGATTACCTACGCCCAATGGGGATCGAAGGATTGTGGATTAGTGATTAGTGGGTACACTGGAGGACCTGGGAGGTCACTAATGAGTGCAGGGAGTCCTTTTAGGGAAAGTGAAGCTGTTCTAAAATTTATTATTGTATATATAAAAAATTTCCTCCTATGAAAAGCCAATAGGTATATACATCATTTCTTATATTTTGTATATTTGATGTATGTGAGTATGTACAGATATATAGCAGGCTGGTGAGTGTTTGCTGTATTTCTGTGCAAGTATGTTTGCAGGTAGGTGTTTGGTGTGTATGTGAGTATGTGCAGGTGTACTCACCAATTCATTGATGCATGTTTGAAGGTCAGAGGTCAATACTGGTCAACAATTCTTGAACCATTTCACCTTATTGCTGAGACAATTGTCCCTCTTCTCTTATCCCTTCACCGCCCCCCCCCCACAGACACCTATATAGCCAGTCCCCAGGATCCTTCTAGCTCCAGAACTGGGGTTCCAGGCACACGCTGCCATGCTTTGACATGGGTGCTAGGGGCTCAGATTCAGTTTGTCATGCATGCACAGCAATCATTTTAAATAGTGAGCCGTCTGTCCACCTCAAAAGTTCAGATTCAGTTTGTCATGCATGCACAGCAATCATTTTAAATAGTGAGCTGTCTGTCCACCTCAAAAGTTCAGATTCAGTTTGTCATGCATGCACAGCAATCATTTTAAATAGTGAGCCGTCTGTCCACCTCAAAAGTTCAGATTCAGTTTGTCATGCATGCACAGCAATCATTTTAAATAGTGAGCCGTCTGTCCACCTCAAAAGTTGTAGACTTTTGGTGCATGAATCTTAACATAAGTATGCCTCGATAAAATTGTAAAGATGATGAAAACCTGAAGCAAAGAACTGATTCTTTGCTCTGTCTGGAATCTCCTGTAGTTCTTCAGCACTACGATCAGGAAGTAACCCCACTGGTATTTTCTCCAGTTTCCTTTAGTGGTTTTTACAGTTTCTTCTCATGTACCCTTAAAAAGCTGCTTCTGAGGCTTTCTATTTCACCTTTGGCCTTAGATGACCATCATTTGTGGGACATTTTCTATATCATTTTATTACTTAATAAAATAATAATATTGAGTGGTCACATTGATGTCAGATCAGTTAGCTGTTAAACTTCTAAGGTAGAAAGTCAAGTAGACCTACCATCTGCCACTGGAAAGTTCACAGCCAAGTGAGGAATATACAGACTTAAGATATGTCAGCATGTGTCATAATGGAAGCATGTAGAAGTGCTAAGTAGATCAACTTTGTAATTAGACTTAATGTCAGGAGACTTAGATTAAGTGAAGTAGACTTGTGATCTTGAACAGACGGACTTAGGCATCTTAGTCCCAGGGTTTTTTGTCTGTTTGTTTGTCTTTGGTTTTTTGTTTGTTTTTCAATTTATTTTTCTTATTTCTTTCTGTCCCTCCCTCCCTCTCTTCCACCCTCCCATACCCCCTGACCACCCTCCCATCCCATCTCTCCCCCACCCCCGACTCCACATAGAGTGATGCCTTCCTGGAGGGGTCATCTAAATCTGTCAAGTCATTTGGAGTAGGGACTAGACAATACTACATATGTCATCAGGTCATTTTGTGAAGTGTATACTATACCATAATATACCAATACATTACAATAATAATTGCTCTAACTGGCCTTCCTTGTAATCTGATCAGTATAAAGTTAGTGATGTGCTCAAAAAGCTGAGGAAAAATAATCTATACTTCTCTGTGCCTGAAAATAGAGATAGGATTTTTATAGTTTCCCCAAAAATGTAAAACAGAGTTCTGAAGATAAATATGAATTTTAATATAATGACAAGCTTAGTGTTTACCTCCATCAAGCGGCTTTGAAGGCCCAGCACTCATGCCAGGAGAGCAACATTCATCATCTCAAATAATTTTTCCTGAAAGCAAAACTGATTTGGAGGTAAAAATATCCTTTCTCTCTCTGAGTTATTTAACCCCCAAGTTCTATTATAGTTCATAGCAGCTACAAACTAGGATCTGAGCAATTAGATAAGAAGTGAGAACAGTATGTTTCTGGGTGATTGAACATCTGTTCATCAGTACAATGGTGAATTTTGGCAATTCTATATATTTCCTATACCTCTCCAATTCTTTAAAAGCAACACGAGGAACAAAAAAGGTAAAGATCAAAGTGATTAATAAGTATATATCAAGTCAAGGAACTTGAAGATGTTAAAAAGCAAATTGGCTATATAATGCAGATGATTTATGTTAAAGATATTAAACAATTTTAAATATAATATCCAATAATAGCATAACACAGCAGAGTGAATATATATACATATAAATGTATATATATATCAGTAAATAATACTATTTGAAATTTAATATTTAACCCCTGAT
This sequence comes from Phodopus roborovskii, assembly GCF_943737965.1. Taxonomy (NCBI): domain Eukaryota; kingdom Metazoa; phylum Chordata; class Mammalia; order Rodentia; family Cricetidae; genus Phodopus; species Phodopus roborovskii. The sequence continues at coordinate 17,047,862 of NW_026126541.1, read as the reverse complement.
ACATACGTGTATGTATGCTTATGTATATATGTTAAAACACTTAATATTTCAATTTACATTACAATTCTAGTAATATAATATTTCTACTTAATATTTCAATGTCCTCACTCATATGTATATATGATAATACCTACACATATATGTTGCATACTTTATAATATACAAAAATAAGGTATTTTAAAAGACTCTTTATTATTTAACACATTATTTACAGTTTTAACCAGATAGTGAAATAGAGGCCACATATAACATCCATCACATAAAGGATAAATATTTGCATATATTTCTACATATGCTTTAAAATGACAACTAAAAAGTACTTCTAACTAGATCCCAACAACTTTTAAATAGTGGGAAGAAAAAAATAGGCTAGAATAGTGAAAAGGGAAAGACTTAATTTAATAACCCATTAATATACAACTAGGAATCAATGAGTGGTCAACCCCAACTCAGCCTATCACACAGAGCTGTTAACTGATATTGCCATTCCAATCTTTATATCAGATAAACATTATAATCAATTGGTTTTCTTAATGAGTTTCAAAAATTGCATAGGGTTCTACTATTGAAAAGGGACAGGGTTGTTTCTAGGTTCTGGCTATTGTAAATAAAGATGCAATGAACACAGATGAGTAAGTGTCATGTGGTATGATTTAAAATCCTTTGGGTATATTGGTAAACTAGATTGCTATACTAGGTCTTGAGGTTTGAGTCCCACTTTTCCAAGAAACCACAATAAAAGTTTGCCCTCCCATCAGCAAGGGCAGAGTGTTTTCCTTTCTCTGCATCCTCTTCAGCATGAGCTGTCATTTGTGTTTTTGCTCTTAACCATTCTGACAGGTATAAGATAGAATCTCAGAGTCATTTTGATTTGCATTTCCCTGATGGCTAAGGATGTTGAACACCTCCTTAAATGTTTTTTTTTTTTTAGCTATTTGAGATTATTCTGTTGAAAATTCTCTGTTTAGATTTGTAGCCCCATTTTAATTCATTTTTGATATCTAATTTCTAGAGCTCTTAATATAATTTGGAGATTAGCCCTCTGCCACATGTTGGATTGGTGAAGATCTTTTCCCCTTCTGTAGGCTGCTGTTTTGTCCTATTGACAGTGTTCTTTGTCTTACAGAAGCTTTTCAGTTTCATGAGGTACCATTTATTAATTTTCTATCTTAGTATCTGTGCTTCTGGTGTTCTATTCAGTAAGTTGTCTCATGTGCCAATGCATTCGAGGCTATTTCCCTATTTCCTTTCTATTCAGTGTAATTTGATTTATGTTGAGGACTTTGATAAACTTGGACTTGAGTTTTGTACAGGGTGATAGACATGGATGGCTATTTGCATTCTTCTCATGCTGATAACCAGTTATGTCAGCACTATTTGTTGAAGATGCTTTCTTTTATTCATTGTATAAATTTGTCTTCTTTGTCAAGAATCAGGTGTCCATAGATGTGTAGGTTTATATCTGGGTCTTCTATTTGATTCCGTTGATCCACCTATAAGTTTTTACGCAAATACTATGCTATATTTACTACTATATTTCTGTAGGAGAGTTTAAGATCAGGGATAGTGATACCTCTGGAAATTCTTTTATTGTACAAGATTGTTTTAGCTATCCTGAGTTTTTTATTTTTTCACATGAAGTTGAATATTGTTCTCTCAAGGTCTGCAAAGAATTGTGTTGAATTTTGGTGGAGATTGTACTAAATCTGTAGATTGCTTTTGGTAAGATGGTCATTTATACTATATTATTCTTACCAACAACCTAGAAGCCGCTTAATCGAAGAATGGTACATTTACACAATGGAATATTACCCAGCTTTTAAAAGAATGACATCATGAAACGTAAAGGCAAATAGATGGAACTAGAAAAGAACAATCATCTACAGTGAAGTAACCCAAACACAGAAAAGACAAAAAACATTGGTATCTACTCATTTACAAATGATCCAGCCTCAGTCCCATACCACAAGAATGACACTGCCTGAAGTACCAGCACCCACAGGCTGGATGACACAGAGACCTAGGATAGAACAAACCACAACTGGAGGGGGAAAAGTCAATGAAATTATGCCTAATGGTACTCTGTTATACTCATAGATTGGTGCCTAGCCCAACTGTTGTCAGGGAGGCTTCATCCAGCAACTGATGGAAACACAGCCAGAGACCCTCAGTCAGACATTAGGCTGAGTTTGGAAAATCCTTCTAAAGAGAGGCAGGAAGGATTGTAGAAACTAGAGGAGTCAAGAACATCACAAGAAAACTCATAGAAACAACAAACCTAAGCTCACCTGTGCTCACAGAGACTGAACCAACAACCAGAGAGTCTGCATGGGACTGACCTAGACCCTCTGTAAATATGTTACAGTTTTATACCTTGGTCTACTTATAGGACTAATAGCAGTGATAACAGAGGTTGTCCCTAACTCTTTGGCTGGCTTTAGGGACCCATCTTGTTCCTCATACTGGTCGCCTTGCCCAGCCTTAATACATGGGAGGAGCTTATTCCCACGGTAGTTTGATATTCCATGCTTTGTTGATAGTCATGAGAGGCCTACCCTTTTCTGAACAGAAACAGATTAGGAGAAGATTGGGGGGAGGGGAGGGAATATGAGGAGAGGAGGGGGAAGAAACTACAGTTGAACTATATAATTAATTGATTAATTAATTAATTAAAAATACAAAAAGGGAAAAATGAAGAAAAAATACATAGAAAGAAATCAGAGTTCCTTAAGTCTCTACCATTTTAGAAGTTAGAGAAGAATATGAGGGTGTCTTAGTTAGGGTTTCTCCTGCTGTGAAGAGACACAATGACCATGACAACCCTTAATGAGGAAAACATTTCATTGGGGCTGGCTTATAATGTCAGAGATTTAGTCCATGTGGGTTTAGTCCATGTGGTACCATGCAGGCAGACATGGTGCTTGAGGAACCAGAGGTCTACATCTGCATGGGCAGGTATCAGGAAGAGAGGGTAACACTGAGCCTGGCTTGAGTATTTGAAACCTCAGAGCCCACACCCAGTGACACACTTCCTCTAACAAGGCGACATCTCCTTATAGTGCCACTCCCTATGGGCCTATGGGGGCCATTTTCATACAAACCACAAGAGAGGGGGAAAGTGGCAACAAAACCTGTTTTCTTTTTACTATGAATGATGTACTATAATGTACTCTGGAGTCTTGGAACATCAAACATAACAAACTGCAATGGCTTCAGTGCTGTATCCACTACATCTCCTTTCATTATTGAAAGACTTTGTTCCTTGACTAATGACACATAGATGACATCTCTTTCCCACAATTCCCCTTGTCTAAAAGGGACCTCTTTCAAGGTCATGCATTTCGCATGCAATGAAATGACTGACCATATGTGGGAACTGAAAATTCATCCCCTCGATTCTACTTCGGAAACTATTCCACCTCCAAGCTTCTTATAATTCAATGAGCTCTTATTTAAAGTTCATTTCAAGTCTAAATCACCCTTTTCCCAATTCTGCCCCCCTCTTAGAAGCGTTGTCCTAGAAGGCACTCTCCAAAAAGTTGCTCAGTATCAATTTCCATCCTAGAATCTGCTTTCCAGAAAATGAACACTTTTCATGTAGTTTCCCTGTGATGATAATGTGTTATTAGCAACACTGTAGGACTGATTCAAGGTATCTAGAACACTAACTGCTGGCCAGGTTCTTCCTTTGTTGTGGTTAATTCAACACACAACATCTAAATAAAGCATAGAACATCTGAAAAAGAACGAAGAGAGTTCAAAGAAAATTTGAGGAAATATGAAAGGATTTTGAATAATTTACTTCAGAGACAAATGACATGGCTTTAAAAAAAAACCACCACATACAAAGATATGGTATGTAACTTAATATAAAGTTGTAAAATATGAATTCAATCTTTACTGTCAACTTAGCTGGATTTAAAATAACCTAGAAGCCATGTCTGGCTACCTATGGGCTGAGTGTAACAGTGAATAAAAAGGGACCAAGAGGAGAGAGTGCAGAGTTCATCTCCCTCTTTTTACTGTCTTAAATGCCATGTGATCAGCTGTTTTACGTTCCTCCTGCCACCAGCATCCCACCAGGAAAAACTGTACCCTTGTTAAATTGTGTGCCAAAACCCTTTCTTCTTGAGTTGCTTTTGATCAAGCATTTTGTCACAGAAACAGGGAAAGTGATTATGGAAAGTGTATCTGGGCTAAACAAAAATCCCCCCGCCAAATGCTAGACTGTTAGGATAATTTGATGATTAGGTTTAACATTATTTACAAGAGTAATGACAAGCTTATTATGTTAAAAGTCAAATTAGTCATCTTATTTAATCTTCACAATAATGTTGTGAATTATTTTATGTTAATTTAAAAGGTTATAAAAATTATGGCTTGAAAATATAGCAACTTGTCTAGAGTTACACAGATCAAATGTGTGAGATTTCAACCCGTCTTTCCAACTCTGACACTCAAATCTAAGTATTAATCTCTCTCTCTCTCTCTCTCTCTCTCTCTCTCTCTCTCTCTGTGTGTGTGTGTGTGTGTGTGTGTGTGTGTGTGTGTGTGTGTGTGCTAAAGCTGAGAAGATGAGAGGAACTCCTTAATGAAGAGGAACTGTAATATTTTAACAGAGAGATCACGGAACCCATTGGGGCTGGACTGCTGTCAAAAAGAGGAGCGGATGCACTTTCCTTGCTTGGAGACCTCAGGAAAGCAAATGATTGGCGAAGGTTCTATTTGTCAATAAAATCTAGGGTTGAATATCTTGTTGGTACTAGCAGTTTTTTCTTTAGAATGTTCTATACTTTTAAGAATTAAATGGTGTTACTTAAAAGAAGCCTCTTTGTGTGGAATATTTTAGAAAACATAAATGACATCCTTATATTCAGTATAAAAGACAAGTCATGTATGTCTGGAGACCAAAGAGTATGAATAGGAATTCTGAAAATAGACTAATTTAGGCTTAGGAAATTGGATGGGAAGGTTCCCAGGAGAAAGTACCCTTGAATAAAAATGAGCAACAGAGGACTGTTAAAATCAGGATAGGTTGTGAGGTAATATGGCAGGTCATTCAAGCAAGACAGAATAACATGAGCAACATTAAGAATACGTTGGCATGTTTAAGGAAGTTTAGTCTTTTAAAAAGAAAGAAACATGCTTAACCATATGGGGAAACTTAACACCATCCTGTATGAAGCCCAGAAACAGCCTAGGTCAGTGTTATGCAAGTTTTCAATTGAAGACACAAGAACACATTTTGTACTTGCCAAGGCCATACCTGCAGCAATATGGTGTGTGTGTGTGTGTGTGTGTGTGTGTGTGTGTGTGTGTGTGTGTGTGTGTGTGTTCATCTGTGCTGGTATATATGGGAGGAAATCCTCAATCACTTTCCCCCCACAAAGTTGTTTTCAAACAGGTTCTTCTATTTGAAACTGAAGTGAGCTATTTCTTCTCTACTGGCTGGCAGTGGACTCTTGAGATGACCCTGTCTCCACCCCTTAGCATTGGAGTTGCAGGAATGGGTCACCATGACATTGCACCAGGTTTATTTTTTAACATTGGTTATGGGAATCCAAATTTAGTTCCTCATAGTTATACAACAAATACATTACCCATTGAAACAATTTCCTAGCCTCTGTATCACCATTTTTTCTAATTATAATTTAATTATAATAATTTAAATATTTCATTCATTAACAAGTTAAGATATCTACAATGTCTTACTTTGCTCGAGACTATTGTAGATATACAATTATAGTACTTGTACATGTATATAGAGATATTTGTGTTGTATGTATAAAGACTGGAAAATCTAAATATATTGAAATACATGTATGTGCATACATGTATATGAATATGCACACACATTATTAGTTTGAAGAATTACATAATTTTAATCATATTTAGCCTTTTCCTACAACTTCTCCCTCAACTACCTCTTTCCTACCCACCCAACTTTGTGTCTTCTTTAAAAAATACCCAGGGAATCCAACTTGTGCTGTACATATATTGTTGGATATATGACCTTCTACTGGAGCATGGTCAATCTACAAAGGGATGACACATCCTTAAAGAAAACAGACTCTGCATCTCCCATGAGCTACCCATTGCCAATAGCAATAGGGGTAGGACTTCACACCAATATCCTGTCTTCATGTTGAAATTTGGTCTGACTTGAGCTTACACAGGCATTGCATATGCTGTTCAACCACCTTCAGTTTATACATGGAGCTGCCTAGCTGTGTTTGAAAAACACTGTATTCTTGTAGTCATGTGCTGCCTCTGGCTCTAACAATCTTTCTTTTCCCTCCTCTACAGTGATCCCTGAGCCTTGGAAGGAAGGATACAATATGGATGTTCCACTTAGTACTGAGCATTTCATGGTCTCTTTTTATTCTCTGCCCCTTGTCCGGTTGTGGATCATGGCATTAACCACTATCTAATGCAAATAGAAGCTTCTCAGATGAGGTTTCAGAGAGGCACTGATCTATAAGTAAAATGAGAAATTGTTAAGTTCATTTAAACTATGTCCATTTAGCAAAACAGCAGTCGTAGGTTCTCCCCTCAGGCCTATTACCTCTCTAACCACAGGTTCTTAGCCCAGACACTGGTGACAGTTGTTTTTTTTGTTTGTTTGTTTGTTTGTTTTGTTTTGTTTTTGTTTTTGTTTTTTTTTTTTTTTTAAGTTTCATCTTGCCCTACTATTTTGCTCACAGAGTTTATTGGGTCTTTGAGTTTTCTTGTGACTCTTTAGGGTCTTTTAAATATAAGATGTCACTTGCAAACAGGCACTCTTTGACTTCTTTCTTTCCTCTTTGTATATCTTTCATCTCCTCTAATTGTCTTACTGCACTAAGACCTCAAACAATATATTGAACAAAACCAGTGAGACTGGGCATCCTTGTCTTTCCCCTAAGTTTAAAGGAAATGTTCTAGTATTTCCTCCATTTAATATAATGATGGCCATCAGCTGGTCACACATAAACTCTGTATCTTAAGATACTAGTAATAAAGTATAAAACAGGTGAACAACCTCTACAATAAAGACATCAAGACACTGAAACAAGAAGCCCCCTCCCCCATGCTCATGGACTGAAGTATTGGCATGAAAATAGCTATATTACTGAAAGATATCAACATATTCAAAACAATCTCTACCAAATTCCTAATGATGTTATTTTTTAATCTAGAGAAAAATTAACCGGAAGTTTATATAGACACACAAGATACTCTTTATAGCTAAAGCAATCAATATAGAAAAAGCAATGATCGAAGTATTATAATGCCTTATCTCAAATATTACTGCAGAATGACAGCAACAAATTTCATGATATTGGCCAAATCATAAACATGTGTATGAATAGTATAGAATTAAGTACACAGAATATACCAACACAGCTACAGCCACCTAGTTTCCAACAAAAGTAAAAACCATCAGCATTCTAGTTGATAATGCGAATCCAGAAGAATGAGGCCTAAAATTGAGACAAACTAAAGTCTCATGAAATAGTCAATTTTATTCAGAGCATCAAACAATTTATACTCTAAGGGTTAAGAAGAGTCACCGGAGTAAAGTATACAATCACAAGAACAAGCTGCATATAGCAGAAACATGTTTTTTTTTTTTTTCACAGAAGCATACAACACAGTTGAAGTAAACTCACTGCTATCCACTACACCTTGGAGAGCATTAAAACACATTCCAAAGACAAGTCTGTGCTTTGAGGAAACTGAGGTCCTGACTCTCATGTTCTTGGAGTGTTCTACAAGCACACAGGACTCTGCCCACACAGCTCCATTCCTGAAAGATGTTCCAACACTGGGGGAAAAGACAGCCTCAGCATCACAAATGAACGAAAGGGACAAGGAAAACTATATACCCACATGCTAATAAGTCAAGTCAGATCCACTTTGCATAAAAATAAATTAAAATGGCCCAAAGACCTTAAAGTAAGACTGAAAACACTGAAATCACTAGGGAAAGAATAGGCAAAACACTCTAGATATAGGCATATGCAAGCGCCCTCTGAAAATAACTTAAATAGCACAAAAACAATCCCAAGAATTGACAAACAGGATTACATGAAATTAAAAAGCGACACAGCAAAGGAAAACAATCACCAAGATAAAGAAATAGCCTTCGTAATGAGAAAACTTTGTTTTGCTATTTTAAAATGATTAATTTACAGAATATATTTTTAAAAACTGCCAAAATAACCACCCAAATTCCAAATCATAAATCAATAAGTGGGCTATTGAACTTAACAGACAATCCCAAAAGAAGAAATACAAATGGTCAAGCGTTAGGTTCAACACTCTTAGCCATCAGCGAAACGCAAGTTCAAACTGCTTTGAGATCTCATCTCATCAAAGTCAAGATGGCTATCATCAAGAAAAATGATGGCGGTGGTGTGGGGGAAGAGGAGGCCCTACCCACTGTTTGTGGAGATGTAAATTAGTATGGCCACTATGGAAATCTACGTGGAAATGTCTCTAAAAACTAAAACTACCACAATAAGACTCAGCTATACCACTCTTGGGCGTGTGCCAGAAGGTTTCCAAATCAATATGCCACAGAAGTACTTGCTTATTCTTGTTTATGTGACATGATTCACAATAGTGAATAAATGGAACCAACTGTGTACAAATAAATGAATAAGGTAAATATGGTGTATACACAGTGGGATTGGAGGCTGCTGTAAAAAACACCATGACACTTGCAAAAAAATGGCTGTAGCTAGGAAACATTATGGTAAGCAAAATAACCAAGCTCAGAAAAATAAATGCATCTTCTCTCAAATATAAAATCTAGATTTAAATTATATATGAGCACAATGTGCATAAGCGTGTGTGTGTGTGTGTGTGTGTGTGTGTGTGTTGACAGTAGAAAGAAGACCAAGAGATAGATGGGAGGAAAAGATCTTCAGGGAAGAGGAAAAGAAGAAAATAGATATGAATTTAATATGTGTGACATGGAAGTAGAAGAGGAGCCCTTTACAGGGATGGGGGGAGGTATGGGGAGGAGGGGGCATCAATGGAGATGGGGAGGTCCACGGGGGAATTGAGATGAGGAAGAATGAAGTGTAAGGACATACATGTATACAAATACTATTATGATCCCATTACTTTGTGTGCTGACTTAAAATTTAAATTAAAGAAATAATGTAGATGGATGGGAAACTAAGAACTCAAGAAGTCAAGCAATATGTGAAATGATAAAGAGCAACTTTGGTCACTTTATGGCAGTGTCAATATCACATTCTTTGGAGAAAAGTTGTCATTGTATACCAAGAGCTTCAAAAATACTCAAAGCTAGCATATAGTAGGTGTGAAATGGTGCATGCAAAGACAGTATTATTTTGCTTTATTTTCCATATATATGTATAAAAAGCTAACAGGAAATACATCAAGATTTAAAGGGGATTATTTCTTGCCAACAGGTTTGTGAATAGTGTGTTAGAAACCAATGTTGGACATTCCTCACGTCATTCCATTTTTTCCTGGGTAAGTTTCCACATGCCCTCAGACAGAAGAGTGGGGATGAGAGTGGATTGATTCTAGACCTAGATCTGGATGACCCTCAACACTTTTTCTCCTATTAATTATGACATCAAAGTCACTTTGAAGTCACAAAGTAACAGACCCACAAAGAGAATCGGCATGTATCCATCCTTATGCTTAGGGGAGAGTCAAATATCTGAACTCACTTTATAAAAAAGAAATTAAACTACAAATTTGTCAAGGTATTCGCACTTCAGGATCTGCTACTTCATTAGCTGATAACTTTTGCACAATACACTTTTTTATTCTTTCCTTTATTTTCTAAAACAGTATTAAGGAACATATAATTCTTCTGTGATTAGTAAAAGATGCTAATTTTTTGGACCTAATATTTTTAACTTGGTAATTTCAGTTTGGGAAATTTCACCCAGCCAATATGCTGAGGTGCAGACAAAAATGTATGCACAAGGTACTGCCTCTTAAGCTACCCTTTGTAAACAAGCAGGAACAAAAGATTATCATATAGATAAATTAATAAACCAGACCCATGTGACAGAATATTAGGTAACCAGTAATGAGGATGTTTAACAGTATAAGCACGGGTCTATAATGCCATGTTAAGTGATAAATCGAAATACTGGTACAATAGTGGCACAAATATTATTGTGTAACCTACTATTTCTGGTTGAATTTAAGACTTGCTCAGTGAGATAGAACCCAAACCTAACACTGCCAAAGCAGCTAAGAACTTGAAACTAGGTAAGTCACAGGCCTGTGGAAAACCTACTACAATTATTCTGCAAAAGGAACATGGAAATAAAATTGTCTCCAATGATATATTGCTGTACCCACAGATAAGTGCCTCACTCAGCTCTGATCAGAGAAGATGGTTTCTTGTAACATATAGGAACTAACATAGAGACTCACAACTGGGCAATGTTCAGAGTGGGAGACTTTGTACCAATTAGTCCTCAGTGGGATGTCTTCATTGATCCCTCCACTCAAGGCTCAGAGATCTATGTCGGTGGAAGCAGAAAGATCCAAAAGCCAGAGGTGATAGATAATTTCAAGGAAACGTCTTCCAGACACAACAGCGCCTTCCAGACACAACAGTGCTGTGGAATAATCCTCTTGTATACTGTAAAGATTTGTCATGCAAACCGGTTTAATAAAACTCCAATTGGCCAGCAGTCAGACAAGAAGTATAAGAGGGAGACCAAACAAAGGATGATGGGAAATAGAAGGGAGAGTAAGCAGTTGCCAGCCAGAGGCAGAGGGAACCAGAGATGAATGTGCCGTGTTAATAAAGGTACTACCACTTGACAGAGCATAAATAAGGAATATGGGTTAACTAAAAACATAACAGCTAGTTAGTTATAAGCTTGAATTACTGGCCAAACATTTATAGTTAATAGATGCCTCGGTGTGGTAATTTGGAAGCAGCTGCCGGAACAGGGAAATATCCAATTACACAGCAGGACTGAAGCATATATGAAATCACAGAGACTGTGGCAGCACACACAGATGGAGTCCCAGCACGGAGAAAGGCAAGTGGGCATTAACCAAACTCCTATCCAAAAGGGTATCTGTAACTGATACCCACTGGCAAAGGAAAGTGCAGTTTTCTTCACTGGCGTCTCAAGCATACTTCAGAGAAGGCCCCATGCCCAGAAGTAGTAGTTTACTAACACAAAATGAACTCAGCAGTATTTTTGTGGACTTTTTATCTATGTTTTCTTTGTTTGGGCATATTTAGGCTTATTGTTCTCTTGCTTGTTTATTTTGACTTCTGTTTTTCTGGTGTGTGTGTGCTTCTTTACTGTTGTTTTGGTTTGGTTTTCCTTTGTTTTTAATGAGAGAATGAGGAAAAGAACACAGTTGGATGGGTAGAGTTAGAGAGGATCTGGGAAGACTTGGGGAAGGGAAAATATGACCAAAATATACTGTATGGAAAAAAAGGTTTTCAATAAAAATAAATTAATTGAGCAAAAAGAAAGTTATTCAAATATGGGCAATCCAAAATATAAGTAATCTCTATGGGATTACTACTTTATACTCTTGTTGAGGTTCCCTAAAAGGAGACTATTGTGTTATTGTACAAAAAAAAAAAAAAAAAAAAAAAAAAACGTACAGTAATAACTATCAGTGCTGGGAAAATCACAGCATTATTGATCCCAGAACTATAGGGACAGACTGCTGTAGGTTCACTGCATGGACATCCAAGGCAGGAGGTGGGCTCTGAGCTGGGCCAGCTTCTTAGATGAAGTTTTTCCTGTTCAGTTCCCATCACCATCAGCACAGCTCCAGCTCCAGGAGACTCTGAATCACCAGGAACAAAAAGTTTAACTGAAAGCAATAAAGACGCCAGTGCTAACAGTTAGAAAATTCAGCACCAAGATAAATGAGGACTGCTCTGGGTGACAGCAGTAATCTCTCTATACTTCCATGGAACCCTTTGTCAAACATTACATAATGTTTTATAGACGTTTCACCTTATACATCATATTTAGTAATAATCTCAGCCAGATTATCAGTGAATCCACTGTGAGACTGTGTCTCCTGGAAATGACCAGGCAGCTTCACCCATGGCACATCAATTATAAAGCTGCTAAACAAGACCAGAGCAAGGACCACACCAAGAGACATGCTCATGTGGAAGGAGGAACTCTCCTGGAAGGGGGCATCCCTAAACAAAGAGCCACAGGCAAGTAAGGGATGCTGAGAGTCTCCCCAAGGGAAAAGCCCCTTAAGTGGTTACCAATACCAAGATCCCCAGCCCTGAAATCCCATACACATAAGTACAGAGAATGGACTCGGCAGGTTTACATATTTGTGCACATATGCGTATATAATGTAATAATAACAATGAAAGAAAAAGAGGCCATGAATTTCAGAGTGGGGGGAAAATGGAAGAAGTTGGGGGGAGGGAAAAGAATTGGGTATACTTTACCCTTTAAAGTCAAAAATAAAATTTTATAAATGTTGTCAACCATATCCTTCCAGCTGACAGAGAAGAGAAGAAGGCAGGGCAGGAGTGACAGTCCTCCTGTCACTGAAAACAGGCCCAGCTAAATGCTTGCAAAGTGCATCGTTAGGCAGGAATATAAACCAAGCAGCATTGTTGTAGATCACATCTGACTGGAGCCAGCCGGCCAGGGAAGGACAGTCCTCCAGAGAATGCTACCTACCCTGTGGACCACAGCGAAGCTGCTGCTCTCCATATCCCCAGGTCTCAGAACAAACTCTCCTGCTCTTATATGGACTCTATCAGATGTCCCTGCCTCTGGCTATGTTATACCTCATATCTACAATAAACGTTCTCCTCCACCATACCTAGGAACAGTGATGTCCTTCCTTTTTTATTTCTTTCTTCATTCACTGGTGGCCTTCATTTTCTAGCTTTCAAATAACTTTCTTCCTTGACTAAACAACTTGATCTCAAATCACTGGCCTTTTCAAGTGGTCAAAACTAAACATGTACACTGTTACATTTCTATATCACGTAACTAAGAATTTGGATGACTGAGAACAGATACCTTGAACGGAAGAGAGCTAGTAATATCCAGTTACCTTTCACCATACCAAATTCAGCACAAACTACATTGTAGATTACAAAAGCAACTAATGATATTAAGGCATGTATATTCAGAGCATTCCTCTCAAACCTTGCTTAACTGGAAAAAAAAAACTGATTCTTTTTCCTTTTTTGCTTAACTTCAACCAGTCATCCCTGCATCTATAGAAGTTTCTATCTCTGCCATAAAATAATCTTTGTGTATAGAATATACAATATCAAAAATCAGAATAGGAAGGAAGAATTAAGCCCAAGGGAAAGCCAGGATAACTTAGCCAAAAATAAAAAGGAAAGAGAGAGAAATAAAGAGGATAAAGTATAAGGCAGATGAGAAGTGTTGAACCTAAAGTAGGAAGAGAAAGGGGACTTTAACGAAGGTTGCTATAGTCTTTGAGCTATATATTTGTCTAAGGCATGATGTGAGTCTGCATTTCCTAGGGACAGCACATTAATTAGTGCCCTCTGTTAGACTGTTAATAGCCAGATGAAAAGTAAAATTATAATTATGTCTAGACTCTTGGTCTTACAGGCTTGAAGGCCTGTGAAAGAGACAGGGATAGGCATTTCAAGGTTCTCTGAATGTGCAAGGAACGTGTAGAGATCAGAACTTCTAATTCTATCTAAAGAAGGAGACAAGGAATTAGAGCTGAGTGTAGGAAGATTAATAAGAGTTCATACACCAAAAATGGCAGGTGGAGTGTGTCCCAGGTAACCCAAATGGCATAGACACATTAAGAATTCAGATAAGGCAGGTTTGATGCAGCTTCAGCCCAAGTAGCTGGGAGGCAAAGAAATAGGGCATGTGTCAGTGAGTAGTAGTCAGGGATGAAGAAGGGGGTCAGTTGGAGTCAGAGTGAAATAAACAAAGAAGTCTGGACTACATTGTTCAGGCAACAGAGCACATACATATCTGCATTTGTTAGAATTCACATAGTATTACTTTTAAAGGACTGAAAAGAAATAAAAATGGGAAGGAATATAGGAAAATGACTGTGATAAATTAAAGTGATTCAAATGATCTTTTCCTCTAAGATAAAAATTGTTTCTAGGCCAAGCATGGTGGTACACTCCTTTAATTGAAGCACTTGGGAGGCAGAAATAGGAGGATTCCTACACACTGAGTTCCAGGACAGTCGGGACTACATAGAGAGACGCTGTCTCAAACTATACACACACGAAGAAATTGTTTTTGCAGAACTGCTACTATGAGATTAAAATAAGATGGGCTTCCTGTTTCATTTTTATGTGGCAATGAGCGACTATTTTTAAATTGAATATTGGTTCACCAAATAATAATATGTGCAACTAGCTCCTGAATTCTATCACTGCCTCGTTTTGACTAAGAGAAACTAAAAAGAACCAAAGTAAATATTCATTTTCTACCCACATGGATGACAGTAAGGCTTGAACTATGTTATGTAAGTTAGAAGACAACTGTTTCCCATTCCATAAGATGACCCCTGTTTGTCAAGAAAGCACAGAGGGAAAGGATTTAATTATTTTATTTCCTCAAAGAGCTTTTGCTGCCAAATCCAAGAAAGGAAGAAAGAAAGGAAGGAAGGAAGGAAGGAAGGAAGGAAGGAAGAAAGGAAGAAAGAAAAACAACATTAATACATATACTGGTCAATCTAAATGCTCATAAAAATCTCTTAAAAATATGAAACCACTGTTGGATAAGTACTAAACCTGTACAAGAAAAAGCTAGCATTGCTACTTTGCAGAGGTGAAGACCTTCTTCATAGCACACAGAGATAGTCTAACCCTTTCTTAAGAGCCGAATTGGAGCTTTGCTAAGGCCTCATGGAGCAGGAAGACACAAAGTGCCCACCTGGAGAACAGTACTGCTTTTTTCTCCTGTCTGTTTGTGTGTTGCTTTTATATACTTCTGGCCAAGTGTTGCACAGTTCAAAAGGTATGTCTAGGGCATCCTCCATGCTTGTTAAGTTGGTGTGCAGGATGGTGGTCTTCTTGGGGCTGACCTTGACCTCACAGCTACTGCTTCCCTGACTGTGAACGCTTTCTCCCTCTGCATGTGGCAGTGTTCAACTTCAGCTTTAGCTTCAATGGCCGCCTGCAGCTCCTATTTCATTTCTTTCAAAGTTATGGACACGTTCTCTAGGAACCACTTCTCAGCCAGCCAGTGGTAGCTGCTAACTTCCCTACAGCTGACTGTGCATTGGTGACTTGGATGGAAACACAGTTTGTACTATCTAGCTACATATTCGGTAATAAACAGTAGCACACAGCAGCACAAGGCTCCGCTTCAAGCATCACTTAGGAGATAATATAGATAGGACTGGCATACTAATTGGATATAAGTCTTGAGGAAGATGTAGACAAATGGAAAGATATTTCTTTAACAGAATATCTTTTGAAATTAATTGTTGGACAAGAGTCACTGTAAACTACTCTTCATGTAGCAAGTAAATTTTATGTAAATTCCCATCTAGAATATTCAGTGACCACACAATGGAGATGTCTAACGTTATTTGGAAAAGATAAATGGCCCCAGAAGACACTGACATGGTTTTCTTTTGGGGATTCTTTCTGATATTTCTATCAATCTAAAGAAATTTAACTTGTGACAAAAATATAAATGACTTAAAGGGTACCAAAAGAGGAGTAAAATCTACTGAAAATAGCAGGAACGTGGTCCACTTCCTGAACACTACAGCTTACAGATGGCAAAATCAGAATTGAATCAAATGAAATCAGTCTCACACGGAAGGTCTCTAACATGGATCTTTAAAAAAAAAAAAAAATGCTAAACAGGGCCAGCATAATGACTCAGTGGGTAAAGACCCTTGCTGCTAAAGCTGATGACCTCGGTTTGATCCCAAGTACCCGCATGACAGAGGGCAGTCCACTCTCACAAATCCTCTGACTTCCTCATGGAGCACGGGCCTCCTCTTTCCCCAGCACTAATAACAACAGTTTCTTTTCAAAATTTCTTAAAACGGCAGCATTTAGTAAGTTAAAAACTAAGGATAAATTCCTTTAATAAAATCCATATATCAACTGAATGACTAATACAAATTGAATTTAAAATTTAAATTCAGGGGAATAAGTAAACACCTATGGTTTTGTTTTATTTTATTTTGCTGCTTCCCCTTAAGATCATTGAGGGAAATGAAATTTTAGAAGGTGAAAATGGAGAATTTAAGTACTTCGAGAAGTGGTACAATTTCTTCAACAAAAGTAAGAGGCAAAACAAAACAAAAGAGAAACCACCATGGATTTCTTAAGCCCACACAATTTAGAATCAGTTGGGGTATTTATGTTGCTGGAAGAAACCATAAAATAAAAAGTAAGATTGCTCCAATGTGTTGCCTGAAGGCAAATAGCAAACACTTCCTAATCCAGGACAGCCATCCTTAGTAACTTTGTACATCAGATGTCTGTCTGAGCCCAGATCTTCTTACACACATCATAATAACTGTGTAAGAGGAAAAGTTGCCCAGGTTCTATGAAAAAGTCACCTGGTGCAAGTGGAGAAAGCTGAAACCCCAGAATATTAAGATATCTGCCCTCTGTGCTCAGGGGTAAAGAGAAAAATTGAAGATGATCATCTCTGCTGCAAAACTTTATCCAGCTTTATCACAATCCAAATGCCAGAAACTGCAGCAGGGAGCCATAGAGTGGGCTTCACCCCAAGGCCTGTCCCTATATCAAGATAAACTTAAGAAAAGTCTACTATAAAATTTCAAAGATAGAGCAATACCTAAAACTGCATGCACAATAATATCTCAACAAGTTTAGCAAGTAATGTGTTCTGAAGCACAAAAATAAAACAAAGAAAAAACAGCACAGAGGAAAAGATGCCAAAAGCATAAATTACTTCTGTTTTGTTAATATGCTTATGTTGTGTTTTACATACTTGAACATATTTCAATGAACTTTATACAATTTTCATATCGTTCTGTACACTTTTCTATATTTCCTACTATGAGTAACCATTACTTTTTCAGTAAGAAAATATTAAAAGAAAGAACATTGAGAGTGAAATATTTACTGGCAGGGGAAACAATTCTAGAATAGTTTTTATGTCATCATCTACTCTGAACGTTAGCATCATCAAATACAATTGTGTTGTAACAACCTTGGCAGCCTAAAACTTTACATGCCCCAGAATCTAGTTGTTTCTGCTTTGTTTTTCCTCTATGCAAATATGATAAAGCATTCACATTAATTCCATATCACAGAAACACATGAATGAAAAGAGAAAGCAATTAATACACAGATGAGGAAAGATCTTTAGAAAGAGTGACCAAAAGGCGAAATATGTATAAATAGGTAGAAATGTACCTAAAACTCCCAAGGAGATAAAACTGAGGCTCTCCCTGCTAACAAGCCAGACAGCATGAAAGGGTGCAACTGAAGGGAAGGAGAAATGGCTCAAGAGATGGATAGCGGGAAACATATAAACCTTGAATGTTTCTTTATTTTCACATAGGATTCACAACATTCCTCAGAAAATTCAATTTAGTTGCCCCGTTCTAGCTTGCTAACCAGAACCAATTTAATTTTAAATCTACATGCAGAGCCAAGGGGGACGAAATATTTTGCAATTACTTTTAGCTCCCTGTTGGAAGGCAGAATAAGATTTAACCAGTTCTGCTCCGGCTACAGTAAGCGTCTAGGTTTGTCAAAACTCTAACTAGTACCCTTCCCCAAAGAATTGAAAAGTAGGAAACTGTACCAAAATGATTTGCCATGTTTAACCACTTAATAAAAATAAAATTTGAGAATGTAACAAATAGTTTTTTATTTGTCTGCGTGAACTAGTGGTGCAAGGGAGAAATTTGTCATGCAGACGATGTCCACCCTTTCTATAAATCTGCCCATTGTCACATTCTACTTGACATCTACTTAGGTGATTTTCAAAGAACTAGTTTGTTACTGCATTTAATGAAGAGCAGAAAACTGATATACGATTCTCTTGTTTCTCGGTTATCAGTCAATACAAGTGTTTTGTCCTCTTTTGTTCTTTCTTGGTCTTGTGTTTGATTGTGACAGTTAGGCAAACAAGCTGATTAAAAAAAAAAAAAGTGTTTTTAAAACAGGAAAAGTTATCACATTCATGCATGCTCTTGGGTTGTCACAAAACTTCTAACGGTATCTGGTTCAGCTCACAGTCTATACAGATTTATCCCAAATAACATAACCAAGTTTGCTTCTTGATTTCCATCAACATAAATAGAACGATTAAGTTTGGAGGACATTTACATTCTGGCCGATAGTCAGATCTCATCTATTCTAATTAACCTTAACACTTAGGCCTGGCCTCTGCCTCCACACATGTCAGCCTCACCCAGGGTTCTCTTTAGTCAGCCTTTTCCTCATTAGGGTTGCTCTGAGCATCTCTATAGCATCTGCCCTCACAGCCCTTTGTCCCACACCAGGCCTCCTGCTGGGAGGAAATGAGGCTGCTATAGTTTGACTGAAGTTTCCCTTGAGCTACATTGTGGTCTGTCTTTATTAAAAGCAAAATAAAAGTCATATATGGGGAATTGCCAACTATTCCAGATTATGCCAAGTTTTCAATGGCTTGATGTTTTGGTGGGATTAGTCGGGAAGGAGGAAGTCATTTGTAAACGCCATACACAAATAAATCTACCCGTGATTATTTTATCACTGTCAATTTAAATATAGAGACTCTTCTAAACAAAGTTCACCATTAGTCTTTGAAAGTTTGAGGATTTGAGAAAGAACCCTGAGCATTTTTGATAGAAACAATCCAAGTACAAATAAGAACCAAACTACAATCCTTAAGCTCTATATATTGAGTAGTAAGTAAATACAACCATGATTACAGATTTTTACTTTATACATCATCATTTAACTCAGAAGTTGATCATCAGATTCATGGAAGGATCCAGTGTGGGGGAAAGGTTGGGGAGGGTGATCAGCAGTATAAATTATGTCAGCAACCTGAGGAAATGATGAGAATGATTCTGAAATCAGTTAGAGAATTCATAGGACTATCCCAAACGCTAACCATGCCCTAATAGCCTAGCTTTACCACTTAGCCTCTTTAAGTATCCAATTCTTCATCTTTAAAAAGAAAATAGCATTTCCCCCCTGTGGTGGGGGGAATTGAATGAGAATGGTCCCTATATGTTCCTATGTTTGAATGTTTGGTCCTCATTTAGTAGAACTGTTAAGGAAGAATTTGAGGTGAGGCCTAGTTGAAGGAAGTGTGTCAATGAGAGCAGGGTTTGAGGTTTCCAAAGCCATGCCAGGCCCCTGTCTGTCTCTGTCTCTCTGTCTGTCTCTGTCTGTCTCTGTCTCTGTCTGGAAACAGGAAGTAAAGTAATTGGCTCAGTCCAGAGCCATGCAAGTCTTTTTCCCACCCTGACGACAATCACACATTAAACCCTCTAAAACCGTAAGCAAGTCCTCAATTAAATGCTATCTTATATAAGTGTCGCCTTAGTCATGGTGTTTCTCCACAGCAATAGAACAGTAACTATGACACTTCCCAATCGAACTATTAAGAAGGAGTCACTTGTTAAGTATTATCATGGACCCTCAAAAACTGACACTTGCTTTTACCAGTACTACTACTATTTTTTAGCCTATTTTCTTTTTACTTTTTACGGTACATTGAACAATAAATAAATAAGTAAAGGAGCACTAAACACCTAGAAACACTTCTAAAGAAGACACTAGACATCTGTCTTTTGTATTTCAGTGTCTATAGGAAATTGAAATGAAGAGCAGTCATGTATCAGGAGAAATATTTTTCTGTATATTAAATCCAATCTGATTGTTCAGGCATGGATTAAATATAAATAAAAATGGCACCAAATCAAGGAGTTTCATTCACGATAACTCAAGCGTTTATTTTATTTCTTGCCTATTGCATCACTGCATGTGTCAAAATATATGAATGGTTTTGACCAATTCAAAGCAGATAAGTAATGAAGCAGTTGAGATTAAGGTATAAAATCACCAACAACAAGGCCATTTATTGAATTTTGAAAGTGTTATCCCTTTGGTTTCTTAAACATACCTGCATTTTACTCATTTAATTCCCTTTCCACAAATAATTGTGAAAAAGGCTTTAGAAGACACTTTAGGGAAACATAAAAATTTCAGCTCAATTTTTGTTCAATTTGGCCATTATTTATTGAGCATTTTTCATGGATCAAATACTGTGTTGGATGCAAAGATTCTAAGGAAAAGCAAGACACAGCCTAGACCTTTGAGGTAACTGTACAAATAATTGTAGTGGAAACCATGTGGCTTGCAGGAGGAGATACAGAAAGAAATGTAACAGGATACAGTAGACCGAGTGACTGAGAAAACACTCAGAGGGCATGTGGTAGCTGACCAAATCGGTAGTGTGCTAAATGCATAAAAAAGAGTATACTCACTGTCTTAATGATAGTATTCTGGGTAGTTTTAATCTTTACTTCTCTGATGGCTAAGGATATTAAACACTTAAAAATAGTTATTAGCCATTCACATTTGTTTTCGCACTTCTTCTTTTGAGAATTCTGCTTCCTTCTTGCTGACTGTTTTCATATTGCTTTAAGGTACTATGCAAGTCCTTAGCAGTCTTACCTGGTTGTGAACCCTATAAGCTATGATACCAGCCTTCCTAGCAAGATGTGCCCATTGCCACAATAAATAGTACAACGACTTCTATGGAAGTGACTAATCACTTTTTGATTGAATTTTAGGCCTGCTTCCACAGGACGGGATTTATAGAAATAACAGTAAAACTGGTCAAGAGGTCATAGATCTCAAAGGGAAAAGAGTCCTACTGATGTTCTGCCAAATGGACATGGTGTCAAACTGTCTTCTAAGCCGCATATATGTTTATACCCATAGATTAGTTCTGGTCTTAGCCTTGGTCAGAGAAGTGTCTGTTTGCAGTGGGCAACAGTTAATGCAGAGGCTTATAACTAGTCAAAGGGAAGAGAGTAAGTGACTTTTGAATGCTCAGCACTAAATGGGACATTTATAATCTCCCCACCAAAGCTCAAGGAGCATCATAGAGACAGGGCTGAGGGAATGTAAAAACTAGAGGATGGGAGGAACACAGAGAAACAGTTTTCTGGATATGACTGGCTGTGAACTCAGACTAACAATGGCTACCTGCAAGAGGCCTGCATGAAAATAGAACCATCAACATTACATCATGGAGGAGGGGAGGGATTCCCAGGCTTCACCCTTTCCCTAAGGACTTATAGACAATTACTAGTTGCTGGGGGAGGGGAGGTCGTATTCCTCAGGGCTGTGGTCACTGGTAAATTGCAGTTACTCAGATAACTACTTCCCCCTCTATGCTCATGCAGACAATCCTAATTAGATGAAGCGAGACACATACATACAAGGAAGTAGGAAGGGATTTGCTGGGAAGAAGAAAGGGTTTGGTGGGAGGGAAAAGGAGGTAAGAGAGGATAATGGGTAACATGTTCAACGTAAATAATATTGTGAAAGAACATAATCTATGAATGAACTTTTCTCCAGCAAGCAGTAGACAGAACTACAATTATTTCCATAGCACTGGAAGAGAGGGCTAAGAGGGAGGGACTTGGAATAAAAGAGATAATGTTAGCAAGACAGATAAAAATAAGATTATAAAACCTCCTGAGACATTTGGTGATTTTGCTAAAATATAAACATTTTATATTTTTGGAGATTATAATTATGCTGCTTTTCCTCTTCCCTTTATTACTTCCAAACTCACCCATGTAGCTCCTTTCACTCTCTTTCAAATTCATGACATCTTGTTCTTTAATTATTATTGCATGTGTGTGTTTGTGAATATGTGTGTATACATATATATAATTCATATACACACTATATATACATATGTATATACATACATCTATACATATATATACACACACACATATATATATTCCCTAAATACATCAGTACTGCCTACTTAATCTGTATAATGTTACTTGTGTGTAAGTTTTAAGGGCTGACCATTTGCTCCTGGATAAGTAATTAAATGCCCTTCCCTTGAGAAGACTATTTCTCCCACTCTCAGCATTTCTTAACTGCCTGTAATTTGTCTAGGTTGAGGCCTGGTAAGTTTTTGCCCATCCATGTCTATTGGTATCATCCATGTTCAGGTAATGGTACACTACACGGATGCAGTTCCCGACATTTCTAAGAGACAAAAATCCCACAGCAAAACCCCTGATGCTGTATCTCTTTCTGCCCTGTCTTATGCAATGATCCCTGTGACACAGGCAAAGGAGCTGTGCTGTATGTATCAGATGGGTCACACAAAATATTGTCAACTGCCCCAGTCAGGTGAAGTCACGGACTTTTAGGAGAACCTGCACCTTCCACTTCCCTAAATCTACTTGATGCTGTTTACACAATTTATACTGGTAAGTCATTGGATGTCTCTATAGGAAATCTGTGTTTGGTAACTGCACAAGAGGTAAACTAAACAGTGACCAGATGAAAGGGAAAGAGAACAGAGAGCTACTAATATAATCCAACACACATGGATGAGAGAGCTGAGTCAATGTGATAAATAAAGAATGACAACAAAAGGAATAAGTTTTAAACATATTTGAGAGACAAAATTAACGATTATATTAGATTATTGATGTTTAAGAGGAAAATGAGAGTAAGTGCTCTATCAGCTTTCATCTACAAAAAGATCTGAAGTCAATAAAATAGGGAAGCATTAAAATGAGAAATGGCTTGGCAGATGAAGCACTTGCTGAGAAATAAAGAGATAGTGTCTAGGTCCCCAGAAACAACATAAGGCCATGGGCGCGTGTGGCTGACACCCTGCCTATAAGCCCAGCATTCTTTCTGGAGGTGACAATGGCATCTCCCAACCAGAAGCCTAGCCAGAGTTGACGATGTAAAAAGCATCAAGCAGGACACCTGATGTAACCTCAGGCTCTTGACATACAAGCACACATGTGTGCTTGTGAACCAGCCCATACACAAACTGCACAATACACATATGTGAAAAAAAATTAGAAACAAAAATGCCAATTTTACCATATTCCAAAGGGAAAGAGTCCATGGTTGAATATGGTGTCCAGAGGGAAAGAATGAGGAATTTTTATAGGATATGCTCTTTGAAGGGGGGCAGTCAGTTTTAGGAAAAACACCACAGGAAAGGGAAGTTTGCTTTTTGGTTCACTTGACACTGCTGTAAATTTTTTAAAAGTACTCCAGTTTGGCAAGACCATAAATCATAGCAGATGCAGAAGAACCCTGCTTGGAGCTCCCTTCAAGAGGCTCTGTTGCTGGGAGCATAGCTGTGTGAGGGGCCATCTGTTGTTAGACCTCTAGATCCCTACAGTTCAGTACCCCAACTTCTCCCGCTGAACCCAGCCCACATCCAGGCAACAACTGAGCACAGGAGAGCAGTAGAGGGAGGCCAGCTTCCCGCCCCATAATATGTGACTGCTCTAATAGGGGACTTCTACTTTAATGCCTCCCCAGCAGCCTGGGCGAGACTTCCTCAGAGACTCACTGCAGCCCAAGGCTCTTTCCGGGAGTCTCTCCCCATCTGCTGTTCCTATCTTAAGTGTCTGTGTCACCAGCTGGAGGCCCCTGTTGTGTGTTGCCCACTGGTGTTCTTCTCCTTTACCACGCACAGATATTTCTCAAGACAAAACCTTTTAGTATCTGTTACTCAGAATTCCTAAACTGATACAGTGGTTTAAGCACGTTTATTAAGAATAACAATCACAGGGAAAGGTGAATCTTCCCCCAGATCCTCACACCTCAAATCTAGCTGACCCTGAGGATTTTTCCGAGCTTACACAACCCAGCCTATGTTTACCAGCCCTCATAGTCAGACACTTTATTCCTTACTTACCCACCTCCCTTGGGTCATATGTTCCATTCTAACTTCCAGAACATCTTTTACTAACATTTCATATAATTGAATTAAATTAGATTAAACTTCCCATAAAACTGAATTGAACTAAAAATAGTGAAAACTCTATCCATAAGAATTTTATTTTGAACAGAATGAATTCTCAACTTAAATGATCACAGCCTCTTCTTTGAGCCCCAGAGGCACAGGCAATCCAGGCAGACAGCACAGTCTCCTCTTGAGTACAGCGGTCATCTCCCTCTCAGGAGAATTTGCCTTTCCTGCTGCTCACAGCTCCTGCCAGCTGCCAGGAGAATATTTGGACACCACTGTCTGAAAGTCAACACATAGGAATTCTAGTCAAGGGAGGCAATCTGGCACAGCAGCACAGTGTGTAAGCTCCATGCTCCTACACACTTGCATCTAAGCAGTCCCAATAGGTGCTCAACCTGAGTGGCCAGCGGGGTTGTTTCCTTTCTTAACCTCAGTCCCCTTTTTGTAAATTGACTATTCTAATAGAACCTTTCTGACGCCTATTGAGAGGGTTAAATGGGCCAGGGCTTGTTATACATTTAGCACAGTTCCTGGCAAATAGTAAGGACTCTGTAACTGGAAATTATTTATTTATGTCATCATTGTTAGTGGGAGCATCTGCTCTGAAAGCGCACAGTTACTATTCCACACTTGGAGAAGCCAATGGTCATATACAATGATCTGGCTTCTTTTTTGACGAGAAAGCTGAGAAGCTATTTAAGTGGCCACACATTAAGGCTCAGCCTTCACTCACAGCAGCAAAGGGGAAGCTGGCCTCTCTGAAAAGGGACAGACAGCTGGAAAAGGCCAAAGGAGGGATTACCAGAAGATTACGGCGGTCAGGGGAAAGCTGAAATAACTATTTTAACAGACGA
The DNA here is from genome assembly GCF_943737965.1 of Phodopus roborovskii. Classification (NCBI taxonomy): domain Eukaryota; kingdom Metazoa; phylum Chordata; class Mammalia; order Rodentia; family Cricetidae; genus Phodopus; species Phodopus roborovskii. The sequence continues at coordinate 17,023,072 of NW_026126541.1, read as the reverse complement.
TTTGTGCTCCAATTACCATCTAAATGTTCATGGTAAATAAGGATCCATAAAACACATCTGTAAACCCCCAGCTTTAGTGACTGGAACTTTACATGGTTCATTAGCACATATTTCTTTGCCCAGTTGTGACGTCACTTATCAGCACAGACTCTTTTCAAAGTCTGTTCTCCAGGAGTTGGAGTCAGTACCTTGTAATGAAATCTTCCTAAGTGAATATCTTTCACATTGTTCTGTCACCTCTTGCCATGTTCTTCTTTTAAGGTAAAAGTCGGTAACTAATGATTAGTAGGCAACAATTCAGGGAAAGCCTGGTGTGCTAGATGCAGCTGATCAGCTGTAAGAAAAGGGCAAAATGCAGGATATTTTCTATAACTTTTCCCTTGTTGGATACCACAAGTCTAGAGCAAATGCACTAAGTTAGATGTGTGATATCCAACAGCATTACAAAGTGAGTCACAAATGCAAATGAATATTTATACATTTAAATATCTAAGGCCCAAAAGAAGAGAAAAAGTAAAATCAATTTTAATAATATAAATTCCTAAATTACAAAATATCAGAAACATTTTAACATGTGATCATTATAAAATTATTGATAAGATTTTAAAATGCTTAATACTGTTCCAAAATCCTCTGTATACTTTAGATTTGCCACCACCTCAATTTAGACCAACCAGTCAAACGTTTAGTGCATGTATGTTGCTATTAGTGGCTTCAGAGTTGGACACTATACTTCAGGGCACAGGACTGACACTAAGCCTGTTTTCCTTAGAAGTTGATTATTTGGGGCATTTTGTCACACAGTAAAAGAAAGCTGGCAAGACAACTATTGAAGGCAAGTCCTTCAAACTTGAACTATATCCATGAGACAAAAACAAATCTTTATGTAAAATTTCCATCTGTAGTTATTGGGTTATAGCCCACAGAAAACGGGTTAGGACAATCTTTGCTCAGATGTCATTGTCTCAGTTTGGCATTTTTGAGTACTCTAAAATCATATACACTCCTTGAAAATACAAAATTAAGTTCCATTTCCCTTACTCCACTTTTATTAAGCCATAATAGTAAGTGATTTTTAATCACATTTTAATTGAAATTATTGCAGATTCCCATGCAGTTGAAAGGAATAGCATAGTGAGGCCTCTGATGCTCTTTAACAAGTTTCTTCCAGGGTAATTTCTTTTAAATTATAGTACATTATCACAACCAGAAAATTTGACATGATACCATATGATGCACATCTATTTTCATCATCTAAGGATGCTTCTGGTTCCGCTACTGTAACCATGCTCATTTACCTTCTATGCTCCCCGTGTAAAATGTCTCCTTTGGAAACCACTAAAATGTTCTCCATCTATAGCTTTGTGACTTCAAGACAGCAGGAGGGGTTCACAAGTCCTCTTTCCTAGCTGAGTAATGTTGACAGCTATACTGGACAGCCTAAGATCCATGGGTACATGAGCAGCACAAACTGGAACCAATGGGGTAGGGAAAAATAAGAGGACATGAAGTTAGGTGTGGGTAGGGTCAATCTGGAAGCACTTGAGGGGTCAATTTTGAATATGATCAAATTACATTGTATGCATGTATGAAATGTTGAAGAATTAATAAAAATATGACATTTTTCATAAAGAATGTCATGTAAGGGCCAGCAAGATAGTTAAGTGGGGTAAAGGTCTTTACTGTCAAGCTTAACCACCTGAGTTCAAGCCCCAAGACTTGTAGAATGAAGAACAGACTCCAAAGATTTTTCTCTGACCTCCCAAGATACACTAAATAATAAATACTTCCTTAGTAAAGGTTTGATGTCCATGAGACTGGAGTGGACTCTTTTCATCCTGATATATAATTTGTATATGTAAAATTTCCTTCTCAATTCTGTATTGCTAATTCATCAATTTTATTACCTTTTTTTCAGAGATTCAATTTTTGTTTCACTGATTTTTCTCTGTTATTTTTGTTCTCAATATCATCTATTTCTGTTCTTAATTTTATCATGTTTTTATTCCCTTTTGATGCATTTATTATTTTTCCTTGAAATTTCCTCTTTATCTTATGAATTGTTAGTGTTTTTATTGGTTTCCAGGGTTTTAATATTTACCTATCTTTCTGTTATTGGTAACCTCTTTATTTCTACTGTGATTAAATAAGAATTCCATGTAATCTCAAATTTTTAGACTTGTATTTTGTTTCATGGCCAAGGAATCTGTCTATCTTAGTAGCTATTCTATGAACCCCAGAAAATAATATGTCTGCTGTTGTAAGTTGGAGTAGTCTATACTTGCTAATAGGAATCCTTGGTTGAGATACTATTGAATTCCATATGTTGGTGATTCTATTTATGTTTTTATTACTTGTTGAAGGGAGGATGCTGACTTCTTCAACCACAATTGTGAATTAATATATCTCACCTTTCAGTTGTTAGTTTTTATTTTATATATTTAAGGCCTTATTATTTGGTGCATATCCATTAAGGATTATTGTATTTTCTTGCTGAATTGAAACCTAATGTGTACAGCAGCAATGATATTATATTATCACTTGGTGTATTATCACTATATATGACCTTTTATGTTTCTGTCAAATCTCTTTGCATTAAAATTTTAACTGTTATTATTATAGAATCGCCTGAATTCCTTTAATTGTTTCATGGTATAGTTTTTCTACTCTTGTAGTTTTAGCTTGACAATATGTATTTGAAATGAGTTTCCTAGAGACAAGATATTTATGGGTCATATTTTGGCTCACTTACTAATTTCCTAACTTTTAATTGTTATATTTAATGATATATCTGAGGTCTTAAGCCCTCCATTTTATTTTCTGTTATTTGTTTCATTTTTTTTATTCTTCTGTTTTAGTTTTACTCTTTTTGTTAAATAATTTTTAGGATTCGATTTCATATATGGTGTTTTAAAAACAGACATAAATATGGTATCTTTCCACCCAGCATTTTAATGGCTGTCCTAGGTATTACTTATATCAATCATACATATGCAACTTATAGCAGTCTACTGATGCCTTCATCTTACCAACCAATAAAAAACAGTAATGTCTCTTCTCCTTAGAAATCTTTGCCATCCTCTCCTGTAACTATTTAAAATATTTTCTCTAACTACATTTAAAACCACATCAGACTCGTTATATACTTTGCTTTAACTGTCAAACATAGTTTTAAGACTTCAGAGAAGAAAAACATATTGTGTTTACCCATTATTTTGTTTACATAGTATTCTCCATTCTTAATGTTTTAAGTTCTAGTTTTTATTATTTTGGTATATTTAGAGAATTTCCTTAGCCATTGTTATAGAATGAGTTTACTAGTAAGACACCATCTTCATTTTCCTTAGTCCGAGAATGTCATGATTACTTCTTTATTCCTAAACTGTGTTTTCACGGAGGATAGGATTCTGGGTTGACAGTTCTTTTCATTCAGCACTTAAAAAGCATTATGCTTCTTCCTTCTGACCTCTGTGGTTTCTAATGAGAAATCTGTTGTTTGAATTGTCCATATTTGTAGGTAAGGGGTCGCTTTCTTTGTTTGCTTTTCATTTTGTCTTTGTTTTTAATTTTCAGAAGTTTATGTTATGTCTTGGTATGGATTCATGTAGACTAGTTCTGTTTGAAGTTCATCCGACTTCTTTAATTTGTAGACTCACATTTCTTACCGACTCTTTGTTAAAATGCCAAGGGCTTCATCATCAGTGTCTCTTTCCTATATTCTAGTCACAGGAAAGTTTGCTTTCTTGTAGTTACACCTTCCAGGGCTGCCTTCTCCTCCATCTCTTTCTATTAGTTATGCTTCTATTCATTCTCTTTTTAGATCAGTTTTATCATTATAATCTAGCTTACTGTTTCTTTCCTCTCCTAGTGCTCTCTGAAATATACACATTGGGCTTTTTCATGGTGCTCTTTAGAGTGAAAGGGGAAAATATGTGTACTTTATCTTCTTGGAAGTGAAGACATTACCTTTCAAAATACCCTGCTTAGTGACAATGTTTATGGTCTTTCTTCTGCTGCTAAACATTGAGCCTCAAAATGCTTTCAGGGCTGGTGGAAAGACTCAGAGAATAATGTGCTTACTGCACAAACTTGAGGAGCTGGGTGTGACCACTGTCTGCCATATGAAATCCTGCATCAGTTATACCCATCTTAACCCCAGCATCGTCAATGGTGTATGCTGGGGACCTTTTACATCAACCTTGGACCTCCATTTGTGCACACATACATGAATACATCACACACACACACACACACACACACACACACACACACACACACACACACCCTCTGGGACCAGCAAGCTCCACAAGAAGCATGAGGAAAGAAGAAGAAGGAGAAGGAGGAGGAGGAGAAGAGGCATGCTTCTTATTAGCTTTCTGCAATATTGGAAGAAAAATAAAATCGAACTCCTCAATTTGTCACCAATCTATTTGCCTAAATACCTTCTCATCAAGTTCCTTATCTAACCCCAGTGTTCCCAGCATTGACCACAGTGGTTGTGACAAGGAAAAAACCAAACCAAATAACAACAAAAATCCAGCATGTCCTCAGGGCACTATGAAACATGAGGCATGCTCTTTCCACAACACTAATGGTAGAAAGAAAGGCAGTAATTGGGACACATAAAATGAAAAGTTATAATACATCTTGTCCCTTACTCATCCTTATTCTTTGCATGCCACTAAAACCTTGCCTGACCCAAACTATAAACTTTTAAAGGAAAAGAAATAAAAAATAGAATGTAAATATAAGCCTTTACATATCAAGCTATCACCAAATTCCATTACTCTATCCCAAGTCTATCCCTTCTCTAAGTCATCTCTGGCTTCTGATGCTCCATAACAGGGTTAGTTCAGCCATAGTCCCATTAATACCCACAGTATATCAAACATGACCTTGTAAATGCAAAATGAAAACAAAAATGTATAGAAATGCCACTGTCGATGTGCCCAGGAAAGAAATAGAAATGAGATCCCTCAATTACAGAAAGTACAGAAAAGTAAATATTTACTTTTCTTTTTGACCTTTTTCACTTTCTTAACCCCTTATTGACCCACAAAGGAGCAATACCTTCCTTAATTAGAATTATTTCGTGAATAAAATGAAAAATAATTAAACTCTAGATCTCATATTCTTTGTTAATAAAATAGAAAGTGGAGGTGAACAATATGACATCCAACAAAAGCTCTCACTATATTGATACAAGATATTACATATTAAGATTAAAATATTATATATATTTATTTCTTATTGTGAAAGCAAACAAAAAATGGGAGAAGGGGAAGCCCAGCTTTCAGAGCTATTCATATATTCATGTAGCTACCTATGGAAGTTTCCAGAAGATTTTCCAAGAACCAAAAATTTAGCAACTATAGATAAGAGCCTCATAATGAAGAAAAAGTGAAACTACACATACATAGTTCCTTTATTTACTCACATAAAACCTAGACCAGAAAGATAAGTGCCAGTGGGCAGTATCAGCCTGTTTCCATTAAAACCCACGAGATAATGTAATATAAATTTAAAAATGTCTCATAAAGCACAAATTGCTTTTTAAATTTGTCTGTAAATAAAGTTTTACTGCCACATAGACATGCTTTCCTGTTTATTCATTGTGAGTGAGCAATTTCATGCTATAAGATCTCAGTGGAGGAGCCATGTCAGAAACTGTATGATCAATTGCTAACTGACAATTTTGAAAGGTTTCAACCCTACTGTAAAACTGGCATTAAGAGATATTTTTAAAAGGCTACCTGTGAGAGGGGAAGGATGAGGACAAAAATTATAAACTTGTATTAAATATCTTTTTATTATTTTGAAGTTTGGAATACATAAATATTACCTATTAAGATTTTTTTAAAAATCAGGTATGGTTGTGCATACCTTTAATCCCAGCATTGTAAGGCAGGCAGATCTCTGTGAGTTCAAGGCTACCCTAGTCTACATAGATAGTTCTAGTCCAGCCAGGGCTACACAATAAGACTCTTTCTCAAAAACATAAAATAAAATAATACATTTTAATTCTTTCTTCAAAGGCAGTCTATAAGTAATTCATAACTCTTGCTATCCACACCCTCCCATATTGTAACAGGAAGTCTATGTAACACATAATGTTTGGCAGATGGTCTATTCCAAGATGGGTAATAGAAGTCGATGATTTCCTTTTTCTTTTCTTAAGCCTACAGCAACCAGTATTCTCAGATTGTCTCCCATTCAAGTACTTATCGGGCCCAACCCTGCTTAGCTTCCAAGATTGGGCATGTCCAGGATGGCATGGCCATAGAAGTCAATGATTTCCAACACACTTGGGCAGCCTATAAAATGACACATGCAGTAAGAAACTGAAGGCTTTGACTACGGCTACTTAGGGACTGATGCAACTTAGTTTATAAATACACCTTCTCCAAGCTGAGTCTTCAGATGAGACTGTAGTTCCCGGAAGTATCTTGACTGAAATCTTGTGAAGAACACAAGTCAAACCCTCCCACTGAATTAACTCTTGGATTCCTTCTCCATGCAAACAGAGATGATAAACAGTTAAGCCCATTTCTTTAGTCTACTATACAATAAAAGACAACAAACAAAGCTGTCATATTTAGCTGGTTTTTTTTTTCTCTCCTAGACACTGAAGGCCTCTCACACACTTTGTTAGTTCCCTGCAACTAAGCTACATCCTCATCCCCGCCATTTGATTTTGAGATAAAATGTAAGTGGTGGAATATAGTTGAGGGCCAAAACACACAAGAAAGCTGAGGGCTGAAAAGGCAACTACCAAGAAGATATATCAGTATATGTGCAGTTCAGTGTTGAAGGCAACAGAGTGTCATGATAAAGAGGAAGCAAGGAAAGTGACCAGCTGCATCAGGGATTCAAGACAACAGCGGTGTTTCTGAGAGATATTAGACAATCCCTTGGACTCTGAAACTTCTATTCCCTAATCTACAAAGGGAATTGCTGTGTAAAGCGACACTAGCAGCTCTACCAATAGAGCATCCTCTCTACACAATGCTAGATGTAATAGCACTGCTTTGTTTAGTCTGCTTATTGTTTCAGTGGACTCAGGGATGGGGGTATGGTAAAGCATCTCCTCACTCTGGAATGCAAATCAATTCATGACATGCCTCTATTGTTTGTTCCTTAATTGTTTACTGACTGCTTCCTCAGACCTAGGCACAGTATCTAAGGCTTTGGACAGGGAAAGTTAAAAAGTCAGTGAAATGCAGTACCATTCCCCAGAAAATGTGTAACACATTACTAATTCTCCCGAGTCTGACACAAACACAATTCCCTTAAAGGCTTAAAGTGACCTCTTTCCTTCATCAACATCAAAGGGGCTGGAGAGATGGCTCAGTGGTGAAGAGCACTAGCTGTTCCTCTAGAGGACCCAAGTGTGGTTCCCTGCACACACGTCAGACAGCTCAGAACAGCCTATAACTGCAGCTCTATGATAGACACTTGTATACAGCCTGTAACTGCAGCTCTATGATAGACACTTGTACACACACACACACACACACACACACACACACACACACATCCACATCAGAAATAACTTCAAGTTCTTTATCCTTGACCGTCTCAAGTTTAGTCACTGTGGTGATCTGAATGAAAACAGTCCCCATAGAGTCATATGGGGAGGCAATATTGGAGATGTGGCCTTGTTGGAGTGGGTGTGGCTTTTTTGGAGGAAATGTGTCACAGGCGGTAGGCTTTGAGGTTTCAGATGCTCAAGTTGGGTCCTGTTGCCTGTGGATCCAAATGTAGGATTCTCAGCTACGTGTCTAGTACCATGTCTGCCTGCATGCTGTTATGCTTCCTGTAATGATGATAATGGACTAACCTCAGAACTGTAAGCGAACCACAATTAAATGTTTTCCTTTATGAGTTGCAGTGGCCATGGTGTCTCTTTGAAGCAATAGAACCTCAACTTTTCCACAGTGCTGACTCTGATAAGAAAGGGCACTTGACAACTGAATACTTTCCTGAACACAATTATTATTTTCTGTGTGGCGGGGAGGGTGCTATGTATCTTTTATGGATTTACACATATGCAATGCAATGGTTCCTCAACCAACTGTGAACTCACTTAGGTGCAAATTCATCATTTTATCTACAAAATGTATGATATATAAACCTTTGCAAATTGCTCTATGGAAATTTAGTGCCTCTTTTGTGGCTAAACAACCTCAGAGATTTAAAAAAGGAACTTCTGGTAACTATATTTCCCAGCCATGTGAAAGTAAACAGTCTAAGAATATTCAGCTGATCAGAGAGTGGCTGAGTTTACAGATGAAAAGGGATAGTTCTTAGTACATCTAAGTCAATCTTGTCACTAATACCTCTACCTGAATCAAGAAATTTCTGCTTTTATTACCTACCTAAGTTGGTCTGAGACAAATGTCTGTCATTTGAAAGAACATTCTGGATGGATGATCTTATTTGGGTTACTAGAAAATAAACAGAGTCCTGTAAGGAGAAAGTTATATGATCCATGGAAGAAAGATCAACATGAATTCTAATTGGCTCATTTTACCTCATATACTGATCTACTGTGAGAATCCACATGCATGTCATTAACTTTGTTTACAGGAATGGGCATAATATTTATTATTAGTGGGGGTAAAACATTCACATTTTTACCACAGTGGCATAGTAGTGGTGAATTCTCAGGAGAGAACTCATCAGTCCTGAGGCCTCTCATCTCTACCTGACTCCTCTGGTATATGTTTATTATTTTGTTAGCTTTTCATCTTCGCTTTGAATCATTTTCACCTACTGTCATTCTACTTTGTACATATCCTATTAATTGAAATGCTTTTATTAAAAATTTGTGACAGAGCTAGTTCCACGACAAGCACTAAAGCAATACAGAGAAACCTTGTCTCAAAAAAAAAAAAAAATCTGTTAGAATCCCAAGTATTTGATTCAGTTTCACATATGAGGGAAATGGTTAAGGGAAGCACTTCACCATGAAAAAGGGAAAGCAACAATCTCATAATCATGATGGTTCTAACACATGCTCAATATTGACACCTCTGCACACACAGAACACTTCCTAGCAGTATTTGAATACTTATGAGTTAAAATTGCATATTACTTGAATAATCAAATTAACCTAAATCTTGGCACACAGTGGTTGTACATGATTGCTCTTTTATGTAGCAAAACACATTTAAATGTACTAGTATGGAAACAAATATGAAAATAGTTGTGGAAATTGTATGGTAGATTTTCCTTATATGTTTCATTTGTTTAAAGCAGAGGTTCTCAACCTGTGGGTCATGTCATGATCCCTTAGGGGGCTGAATGACCCTTTCATGGGAACCACCTAGAACTATATCAGAAAACACAGATATTTGCATTATTATTCATAACCATAGCAACAAAATAATTTATGATCATGGGTCACATCAACAGAAGGAACCATGTTAAAGGGCTGCGACATTAGGAAGGTTGAGAACTACTGGTTTAGAGCATAAGATTTCTTTTTAAAATTGTTCTGCCTGAGAAGGGGTAAATGAATACTGTATTGAAGACATACTTTAGATCTTCATCATGAGTTTTGTTTTAACTATTGGAAATTATATTGTTTCTGAGTATATAGAACTTTGTTGGTGGTTTAAACTAAGTTTTAAACTTGTATTTTACAAGAAAAAAATAATATTTGAAATCACATGTTACCAATGTTTCTGTTTCACACAGAAAATCTGGAGTTTATAAAAATGTAGGGGATGGAGAGATGGCTCATCCAGTAAAGACTAGGTTCACAACCATAAAATCAAGTTTTAAAGGGGCTTTGATATATGTGACACACAGACGGAAAATTCCAGATTTTAAAAAGACATAGCAAAAACAGAAGGTAACTTCTTGAACAGAATACCAATCAAGCAGGCACTAAGTTCAACAATTAGTAAATGGTACCTCATGAAATTGAAAAGCTTCTATAAACGACACTGTCAATAGGACAGCAGCCTACACAATGGAAAAAGATCTTCACCAAACCCACATCTGACAGAGGGCTGATCTCCAAAATATATAGAGAACTCAAGGAACTAGACCTCAGCAAACCAAATAAACCAATTAGATACAGATCTAAACAGATAATTCTCAATAGAGGTATCTCAAACGGCAGACAAACACTTAAAGAAATGTCCAGAATCCTTAACCATCAGGGAAATGTAATTCCAGTCTTGGGCTTATGTAATGTTCAAGAACTCTGAAGCTCCAGTGAGCCACCTGACCTGCACAGCTGCATACCTCTAGCATGAAATCTTGAAAGTAGGAAGACAGGTCCTCCACTGTACTGATCCCAGGCCTGTAATCAGCTTCCCAAACTCCCAACACAACAGAATGCCAGCCCCAGGTGCAATAGTAGCTACCTAAGAAGGTATGTGCTAGAAAATACTTGAAAGATGAAAGAGTACTTGCCCAGTCCGTAGGTTGCAAAGAAGCCCTGGTATTCAAAGAAAAGGAATTATGAAAGTGAGAACAGCTCTGGCACACATCAGATGTGTGTATAACACAGACATACATAACACCAGCAATAACCATAGTAAATATCAGAGTCCACAAATTCAGCTGACATCTCTTTGGTGCATGCACTTCAATACTTCCTTGTTTTACCTTTGCTTCTTTTTTCCCCTTTCATTTTATTTTAGTAGTATTTGTACCACACTTATCTATTGAACTCCTCCCAGATCTATCCCTAACATACACAACTGTGTCCTTAAAACAAAATCACAAAACAAAACAATACCCATCAAGTCCAGTTCGCACTACTTATAGACTCTTGAATGTAGGACCTTCACTGGATGGTGGTCAACTCACTAGGAGACACATCCTTAAAGAAAACCCTTCCTCTCCCAGCAACTACCAACTAGTGTGAGACTTTGTACAGTCTCCACACTGCAATGTTGTTTAGCTTGAGTCTGTATGGGTCTTATGTATATTGTCTCAACTGCTGTGAATATAAATATATATGCAACTATACTGCTATAACTTCCTGGCATTCCTTAACCCTTCATTTACTATACTTCTACTTTTCTGTGAATGAAATTTTCAGATAGCAAATCACTCTCCCTGACCTGTGTGTGTGTGTGTGTGTGTGTGTGTGTGTGTGTGTGTGTGTGTGTGTGTGTGTGTGTGTGTGCGCGCGCGTGCTCTGCATTTGTGTGTGGCTGTGGTAGTGTACAGCTTCACTCAATGTGTGGAGGTCAAGGTCAACATTGGACATCTTCTTCTATGACTCTCTACTTTGTCCTAAGTTAGTTTCTGAAACAGGGTCTCTCCCTGAATGGAGAACTCATCATTTTGGCTGTATTGGCTTACCAGAGACACCTCAGAATCTGCCTGTTTCTCCTTCCCCACACTGGAATCACAGATACATGCTGTGACAGCTTTTACTTGGGGGCTAGAGATCCAAATTCAGGTGCTTGGTTTTCCACTACTTGTGAAGTATCCTAAATGAGTGTTTTCTCATATCAGAAGCAGCTTGGCTTGTTTCTGAATTACTTTTAAGGAAATATAAAGTGCTTTACAACATAGGGTCAAGCACCAGTCAACATTACACAGTATGGCTTGGGAGTATGGCTCTACAAATTACAAACCCTGCTTCATTTAACAAATCAAAAATAAATTGGGGAAACATATTTTAATCTTTTTGTGGCAGCAGTTATAATTGCAATGTCAGAACAACAACATAAACACAGCAGCATCTCATGCCTTTCTATTATAGTTTAGTGAAACTAACAATAACCCAATTATAAATGTTTAGGCATGACAATGATGACCCCCCACACACACACACCAAAAACCAACCTTAGAAATGAAGGTGAAATTGAGCATTAAATACTTAATAAATCAAAGCATCAAAAATTCTAAAACTCTACGACTACCAGAATCTACATACATACATCACTCTACCCAAATAAGGAAAATGTAATGTTCTGGCCAGCCAAAGAAACAGACCACAATGACAAATGTTTATAGAGAAATGAGTAGGGGAATTTTAGGTATCAGTTAGGCACTATTTTCTCTGAGGACATTACAGTGAACATAAAAAATGAAGTCCCTCCCTCCAGAGCTTATATTCTAGGTAGCAAAGACAAGCAAAGGATCAATGTAATGAGAATTTCTAGTCATTGATAATGCCATATGGAAAGAATAACAGTAATAATAATAATAATAATAATAATAATAATAATAATAATGATAATAATCTCACAGAACACTGTCCGTTCAGGCAGGGGAAGGCAATTAAAACTGCTGTGGTAAGCTTGACTTACTATATAAAAGAATCGAAAGTGAAATGAATCTTTTTTCTCTCATTTGAAAGAATCTTGGTGGTAGATGGCCCAGAGACATTTCAGAGACTTTCAGACCTGCTCTGCCATACCTGGCGAACATCCTTCCCTGGTGACCCAAGTATTCTGTCCCTGTCCACATTAGGTTATTGAGGGCTCAGGGAGGACAAAAGGAAAAGAATGCATCTCTTTTCTTTCAGTGGTTCACACCTCATGGGCCCAGACTCAGTTACATATCCAATCCATGCAGTTGTTCAGCCACATTTCAATCTGACAAGCAAGGAGGAGAATGACACTGGGGCTCGGACAAGGATGTTGGGAAGAACAGCCACCATTCTTGCCGAAAGGAATGAGAAGGGGCCTCTCTGAAGCATTAACACAGGGCCTGATGCTTCACTGAGAGACAGAAGCCTTGAAAAGCCCTGGAGGTAGAAACTTTCTGTAAAAGTGAAAAACAGGTCTTCGGTGGTGGCACATGCCTTTAATCCCAGCACTCAGGAGGCAGAGGCAGGCAGATGTCTGTGAGTTCGAGACCAGCTTGGTCTACAAGAGCTAGTTCCAGGACAGCCTCCAAAGCCACAGAGAAACCCTGTCTCAAAAAACAAAAAAAGAAAAAAAAAAAAAAGGTGTGTGTGTGTGTGTGTGTGTGTGTGTGTGTGTGTGTGTGTGTATAAAATCTGCTGTGAAAGACAAACATCTAGGTCACTGACCTAAATGAAGGAGGAAGAGAATCACACAGCATGATGTCATGAAATTGGCTCCCTGGACTTCACAATGGATCATGGTAATAAGGACAAATGAGAGTATTTGTAGTCTTCTTGGAAGAGTCATCCATGATAGGATAAGAACGGAAAAACTTAAGCATGAGATCATCCTCAGTCCCTCTGTTGCAAACGGCGTCCACACAGTAGCCTTCTGATTCTTTGCACACCATCGCTAAAGTGGCTCTGGTTCCCGAGTCACACATGCTTCCCCCAATTTCCTCAGCAGCTTTTCCCAATTGTTACATTAGAGTGCTTGGGCTTTAGAAGATTATTTAAGCATGTCATGAACAGAGATACAATTTGAGGTAGTTAAATCTTAAATTCCCCCAAAGTAAACATATCAGTCAAATAAAATAAGATTTCATTGTTGGCTTCCAAAAAAAATATTCAGGAAAGCCTCTCAACCTTTGTTTTCAATAAAATAAGAGGCTCAATAGTTTTCATTTTACTTCCCCCTAGATCCCATACAGAGGCTTATGGGAGTGCACACATCTGCAGAACTGAGACAGAACAGCTGGAAGAGATGTCTACTTCCAGCATTTATTCTTTATAAGCTTTGACAATCTGAGTCTCTGATCTTCCAGGAAAGTTCAGCTGTTTAAAGAAGAATCTAGATTCCCTAGAGATCAGCAGCATGGTTAATAAAATAATGCCCTACAAAGGCCAATCATGTCTCAAAGGGTCTTCACTGTCTCTCTACATATCAAACTCTAATACATAAAAGCATGCATGCATATACATGGGCATGAATATACACACACACACCTTTGGCCAAATAATTTGTTTATAACACATTTCTAATATATATGTAGAATCTAGCAGAGCAGATTGTAAACACCAAGTTAAAATAAAAAATTAAACAGATAACGGGGTAAAAATACATGCAAAAACAAAGTTCACATGGGGACTTGTGAAACAAAAGAAAATCTAGTGGCAATAGGAATGTGGATTACATAAATTAATTATGTTAATGATGATAATATCATTCTAGGCTATATGAACAGCATTTTATTTATTCTTACCTCATTTAACACTAAAAAACTTAAAAGGGAGGTACCATTATATTTGGCTTGTATAAAGCAACTGTGCATTGGACAGACTGAATTTCTTGCCAGTATCTAGAACTAGTAAATGATAGAGCTGGACTCAAATATTCGTAGCTCTGAGTCCTGTACTCTGACAACTTCTTGCACTTAGGGCATGCAAAAATGCAACAGGGGGAAGAAAAGAGGAGCAAAGAAAATATAGACATAAGCTACACAAATATGCAAAGTTCATATTACCCAGATTACATTTCTATTGCAGTTTACCTATGAAAACATATTAAATTAAGAAATAAATTTAAAGACACAGACTTTCCAAAAATATGGGTTTCATCATTTCCAGCTACTTGACTTTGACAAGTTGCATGAAAACATCATTTTTTGCAGTCTGAAAGTGGGGGAAACATTACCTTTTCAGAATAAATGCACATAGTGGTACTATGAATAAATGAAGATGTGCCCAATACGTAGCAAGTATGGAGAGCGCAGCATTTACTACCTTTGTTCCCAGAAAAGTGTAACTTGGATATTGATCATTTTTGCAAGCATTAGCATGAGGTGCATACTTATACTTTCCAAGAGTGCCTTAGTTATTACTTTACATTCTGCTATAAATTGCAATTCATGAGTTTATAGCAGAACTCTTGTAGGACAAACAAAATACATCTTACAGAACAAATAAATCCACATTTCTCATAGAACTTAGAGGGATTCTCTCCAATCTCTTGTCAAAATTATCTCTATGGTGGGGGAGGGGAGCCAATGGGAAAGGAGTCCCAATGGCTGTTGAAGTCCTGCCAAATCCAAACACCAGTATCTCTTCAGAGGCTCAGCCCATAAAGAGAGAACACTTTCTATCTCAGCTGACAGCATTTATCCAGATTACATGGCATCAAAGCACTATTTGTGCCCAAGATGCTTTGTGAAATGATACTGATGTGTTTGACGATCTGTTTTTGAGAGGTTGCATTTCTGAAGTGATAAACTCCAGCAAGCCTCACTAGTAAAGTTCACTATTAGTACCTATACTTTGTCTGCATTATTCACGTCTGCAGGGACCTTTATCATCCCAAGCAGACACATGGTGGCACGGGGGTGTTGCCATTTGTCTAGATGAAGACAACTGCAAGGAAGACATGAAAGCTGATCCTCATTCATTCTTACTTTGGCCAAATGAAAACAAGAAAGTAAGACTACAAATGAGAACCAATCTCCATTCATCTCTTCTCTTCCTACTACCACGGCAGAAGTGTATGTGCTTCCACATTTTTTTACAGAAATATTCTTGCTTCAGATTCTGCCAGACAAGAGCCCTGGATAGCACTTCTTCTGTGAGCTCAGGCACTTTTCTGTTGTGTTGTCTTTAGTGATTTTAAAATTTAGACAGCTAATTCACCAAAGCCCTTGCAAAAATAGAGACTGGCACCACAGTGTAGAGAAAGACACCGAATAACCTTGACTCACATGGAGAGAAAGCAATTTACTTTCAGTTCTTTTTTCTGAATTCTGATTTGTTAGGAAGCATGTCTTGATGCCATGCTAATACATCATTAGCACATCTCCAACACTCACTAAACTTTCTTGTTATAAGGATTCAGTCTCAGCCAAGGAACAGGCAACACTACTAAGATAGAATTTAATAGCACCATTTTATTTATACTGTCTTTATTTTTAGTTACCATCTATTCATGGTAAGTGAACTGTTATTCCATTTATAGAAGTAAATTATGGTTTGCTTTCTACATCCATTTAAACTACTAAGGTTAAAAATATAGATCAAATACAAAATGTTCTGTACAAAGGGGAAATATGAAGGTGGGATAGTTAAATGTTGGAAATGATGATAATTATATGCTCTAAAAACCAAACATGTTTTAATGTATTACTGTTGTGGTGATTTGAAAGAAAATGGCCCCCAAAGGGAATGAGACCATTAGGAGGTGTGGCCTTGTTGGAGAAAGTGTGGGGGAAGACTTTGAGGTCTCTTTTGCTTAAGCATCCCTCAGTGTGGTAGGCGACTTCCTATCACCTACAAGAAGTAGGACTCTCAGCTGTTGCTGCACCATGTCTACCTGCATGCTGCCATGACCACGACATCATGATGATACTGGACTAAACCTCTGAAACTGTAAGAGAGTCACAACAACGAAATGTTTCTTTATAATGAAGAGTTACCGTGGTCACGGTTTCTCTTCATAGCAATAGAAACCCTAACTAGGACACCAGAACTATTCTTTGCTTCCTCTATTGTCTCATAGCTGCCTGTGTACCTCTATAAATCATGAATTAAATTTTTCTGAATTATGATTAGCCAAGTATATTTCTCCTGTTCCCCAAACCTTAAGCAAAACCTGTAGGTTTTTGTAAGACTCATCATGTTTTGAAGAACTCCTTATGTTACACAGAATGTGATCTGTCAGTATCAGTGGAGCTAGGAGTAAGAGTCATCTCAATGAAGCTCAGCATTCTCTCTGAGCTCCAATTGTGTCTTACTAGGCCTGAAGAATCTCTCTAATTAATGTCTTGCTATTATTATGTTAATAAATCAATTTTCTAATCCCCTCCCCCAAATCAGTGGCACTCTCTGGTTTCCTTCTCTCTTAATGGAGGTAAATCATGGCATTAGATAACCCAACTTAAAAGATGAATAGAAATTGGTAAGCTAAAGAGGGAAAAAAAGAAGTTTCAAGCAAAAGCAGCAGCTTGCACAAAAATTCTAAGGCCCCAAAGAACTTGGTAAATTAAAGAATGAAAAAAAAAAAAGGCTTGGATGTTATAAAAGGAAAGCAGTTGGTTTTCCTGAGCAAACCCATACTTCTTTTCAAAGGTACCAGTAATAATATAGAATAAGAACCACTAGTACTATAGTGAAATGACTTCAGACATGCTGCCAGGATAACAAAAAGAGAAACTAAACATTGGTGTTTTATTTTGACTATTGTTCTATGGTTTTTCTACTAAATACTGGCCAGATATTCCAATCCCTCTTTAGCCATCCCTCTCAACTCAATTGATATGAAAATCCTTCTAGACTTGGGCTCAGATTATGCCATGTTTTTTCTAGTCCTGGGTTAAAAATTTAAAGCTTTGGGGCTGGAAGATAGCTCAGCAGTTTAAAAGAACATTTAGTGATCATCCAGAGGTCCCTTCATTCAGTTCCTCTGTATGCACATGTGCAAACATGCACACAGAGACAACAAAATTAACTAATTAATCAGTTGGTTAAGCCTTCTTGCATGAAGGCTTACTGTCTACTTTGTACTCTAAGATGGAGAGGATTCAACAGATTAGAGAAAGTGGTAGACTCCAACTAATTTTCTTTTGAACATGTAGCTGCCACTTTCCATAAGGGCTTGAGTTCAGAAAGCTAAGGTGATATTGACACTGGGCATAAGCTCAGAGCCAACAGAAAGTTCCAGAAGTAGCATACCACACACTATGATATCAGCCCCACCTAAACTTTACCCCAGATGTGGTTGTGTGCTGGAGTTTAAGGTACTTCAGAGTGTTCATGCCACAGAAATCAAGAGGCTGTTTTCTTCTTGGCACTTAACCCAGTGGAAGACCCCTCCCACATGGCTACTTTTATCTAACCCTTCAGCTATTGAATTGTGAACTGTCTCCAAGCCATGTGAGATTGCTACTTCCCTGTGATTTATCCCAGTGCAAATGTAAGCACTTTCTGAGAAAGTCTGAGGCAAGCTTACGAGATATTTATGTTTCATTTAAGTTTTCAAGTGGAAAAAAACAATAGATGGTTCCCTATTTAAAAATAAAAAATAAATCTGTTGACTCTTACATACAAATAATTCAAACCAGCTGACCTTTAAAATGTCAGACTTCACATGTGGTCAAGCCTTATACACAGTCTAAGCTGAGCTTAGAAAAATATAACTTAAATAATGAACTGGCAAAGCAAATAAAGTGAAATACTTGGATGACGATTCAGGCAAGTAACAACTAGTGACCCCCAACTGCCATTTGTTATGGACAGATGCCTCGAAAGAGTTTAAGTTGGGAGAGTTTAGAAGCAGCCCAATTATGGTGGGTGTCTTTCCACATTGACCAGAGGCTAGAAGAAAGGAGTACTGACCCCATCAATATTGAAATCTGAGGCCTTGGGAAATGCTGGAGGAAAGTCTGATAGGTGCACAGTTCATTCCTGGCTTAAATTATAAACCGTTCAGATTAATGACACTTAGAATTTTATAGGAATAAAAAATACAGACTTTTGCTCTCTACCATCAAGACCTATCACATAATTAGTTAAAACAATACTACCTTGCAAGTGCAAAAATAATTAGTATAAGGAAGCCTAAGACATTTCTGATTTTCCCATGGTTGCCACTTTAATACTTTTTTTTAAAAAAATTAATGTCTGGGCTGGAGAGATGTCTCAGCCGTTAAAGGCTAGGCTCACAACCAAAATATAAAAAATTAACCTCTTTTTTAAAAATCTGGTTATTCAGTTTTTTATGACATCAAAATACATGCTTAGCTTGCTACTTTTCAGTGATTAGCACTAGATGGATCTCCACAGCAGCATTCTTTGGGTTTCTGACCATTGATTCTCCATAACTTCCAAAAGTCACTATTACAGAAGCACTAACAAAGGAGTCTATCACATAAATAAAAGGCCTCTCTATTTATATTACAAGAAAATTAAATGCGTATCTGTAATTTAAAACAGGGGAGATATGATAGCCCAAAGAAACCCATGTCTGATCTTCTTATTATCATGCAATAAACACATCCTTTGGAGGGTGATATACATACTTTATTCACCAAGGAATATTTATCTAGGCTGCTGAAGAACTATGCAAATCTAAGTTTACACATAAGTCTTATTAACCTATGGATTTTCTATAATAACCTTTCTTTTTCTCCACCTACCTGCTCTTTATATCAGGAAGGTAAGGTCCAGAGTTGATTGATAACCAGGTAAACTAATAGCTGCTTTTGTCTAAAGCCCAGTGCTAACTATTTTTGCCCAAACTTCTAATACATAAGAAAGAAAATTATTTACCACATAGGAAATAGAATTTGTACTTTAAACCTTTATTTGTCTTATTTCTGATTTTCTCTTCCTAGATAGTAATAGTTCACACTGAGTCTTTGCTTCAGAGTATTGGAAGGCCACATGGTATGCTTCCTTTAAAGCACCCTTAAATAGAGAATTCACTGTGATACCAAGCCAGTCATCATATACTCTATTAATCAGTAATCATTCATCATCTTAAAAGTTTGCACTAAAGCAACTTCAAATGTCCCTTGAACTCCGATGTTGTATACTTATGCAAGCTCTTCTGGCTCAAATGGAAGCAAGGACTGGGTTGGATAAGACGCAAAATAAAACTGAAAATAATTAGTGTGAGTCCTGCTTAGAACGAGCTAATGCTAACAGAGCACACTGACTCGGGTGGTGTAGGGCTTTTCTCTTAGCACTGCACACCCTGAGTCGAGGACAGAGTTGATCAAAGACAACAGTAACAAGTGGGTTCTATTTATTGTCTCCAGTGTTCTGTAAGTCTGCATTATTACGAGATGGAAGGAGAAAGGCACATGTCATCAAACAGCATGCCATACTTGTGAAATGGAAAAAGTTTGCTAGGACATAGAACTCAGAGTGTTTGATAAAGAGACAAGGTAAAGAAAGATGTAGGCAGGTGCCAAGCTGTGTATTAATTTTGAGGAAAGACATATTTTCTTCTAAAAGACAAATTGAACCAATAACGTGTTTAGTCTTAGAAACAACCAGATGGGTACTTCAGAAGGAAGCCTCTGTCTCATTGAGATGATCTGTGATACAGTGAGCAGAAATCGCCAGCAGTTTAAAATGTAACAGCAACAACTGTCAGGAATAAATTCCCTGCTGCTCAAATTGTATTCATCCATTCTTTGCAACAAAGTTGTGTTTAACACTTAGTCCTATGTAACAAATGAAAGAGTTACAAAGACTAGAAAAAAGAACAAAAAACTATTTCAAACAACTTAAAATTTATGAAGAAATTGTGTATTAAAATGCTATTCTTTTATTTTTATTTTTATTTTTATTTATTTTACATGGCAATCCCAGTTTCCTCTCCCTCCCTCCCTCCCTCTTACCCTCTCTCCCCCTTCACATACACCCTGACCACCCTCCCCCCCCATCTCCGCCACCCCCCATTCCACATGTTGGGCTAAGCTATCCAGGTGGGGTCATGTAAATCTGTCAAGTCATTTGAAGTAGGGACTAGGGCTTCTCTCCTGTCTCTAGGTTAAGGCTGTATCCCTCCATGGGGGATGTATCCACAAGGTCGTTTTGTGCACCAGGAATACATCCTGGTTCCACTGTCTGAGGTCCCTTAGACTGTTCAGTCCTTCTGGCTGAGACTCATATTCAGGGGGTCTGAGTCAGTCCCATGCTGGATTCCCAGCTATCAGTCTGGGGGCCCGTTAGCTCCTCCTTGTTCAGGTCAGCTGTCTCTATGTGTTTCTGCAACCTGGTCTTCTCCTCTCCCTCTGCATCTGGATTCTAGAATCTAAAATGCTATTCTTCATAGTGCCCTTCTGCTGCTCTGTTTTGCTTATGTTCTCAAATGTGGATATTATACCAGCTGTGTTCAATTCATAATATTAACACTTGTCCTAGAAAAACCCTTCCTTCTTGAAATGATTTTTGGTTTTCCTTTATTTGCAAACCATACACTCACATATCCCACCTTTAAAACAGACAATTATTTACATGTTTGTTGTTTTCCCTTTGTAAGCTTTTGTGAATATGCACTATGATGTGAGCATAATATATTTGTCTGTTTGCTTTGGCGAATCTTATTTTGTTGATTTCCTTTTTGTTTGTTTGTTTTGTTTTGTTTTGTTTTTTTGAGACAAGGCTACCTTATTGAGTGGTTCAGGCTTGCCTTGAACTCATGTTTCTCTTTCATTAGCTTCCCAAATGTTGGGATTACAGGTGTGCATACATATGTACATGTACTGTTTTGTTGACAGTACTTTTATAATCAGTGTATCTTGCTATATGTACCACCAAGTCAGTCACATTTTAATGGCCTTACATTGCTCCTTGCTGTTCAACCACTACATTTTATCTGTGCTTCCTCCTGGTAATGGATACCCAAGTTGCTTCATCATCTTCCCCCAACATAAATAGTACTGTAGAAATATCCTTGTGTGTGCCCATTTATAGACCTGCAAGAGAATTTCCATGAAGGTCTAAGCACAAGTAGAATTTAGAGTCAATGAATAAGGATAGTCTTTCTTTATTTCCTCAGTGTGTATGCTCAGAAAGTGTGCATGGCTCCTCACATCCCTTCCTTTTATTCCCTTGCTTCCCATTCCTCGACCCACATTTTATAATTTTGACATCACAATTGAGTAAATTTCCTACCTTTGCTAGTCTAATAAATAGAAACTAGTACCACAATATTTTTATAATTTGTATTTTCAAAATTACTAAGAATTATGGGCATGTAAATCTTAGGTTTATGGTTTACTTGTAGGTATATTTTTCTGCTTCCATCAACAAGCTTTTATTTGTGATTGGACAGTGAATGGAATAAAAATCTTTCAATGTAGTTGTCAGCACTTCCTTTATGGAATATGCTTTTAAATTTTTGTTATGAAGTCTTTGAGATCTTCATTCACCCAAATATGTACTTCAAAAACTTTAATTTCATACTTAGCCCATTGATTTGTGGCACTATTTTATTATACATGAATACATATACCTGAATCTTTCTTCTACATCTCTTATTATTTGTTATTTATTGGGTTACTTGTTTAACAATGTATTATTGGGTTATTTTTACAAGAAATAAAACAACCCTGCTAATGTTCCTTCTCCCTCTCTTCACTTACTCAATTCTCCATCTTAAAATAGAAGACTATAGACTACAAATAGAAGAAAGCTATGCTAATTCTTTTCCTTATTTCAAGCTCCACCTCAGATCAGTGTGCAGAACCCACACTGTTCAAATAAATGTAGTCTCATCTAGATGCTGTTGTTCTAACCTAAAAGGCAGGCATGCTTTTGTTTTGTTTGTATATTTGTTTTTGTGGAAGCATTCTATATGGGCTTGTTCCATGGTTAGAAATTTTAAAAAATACTTTGGATACAAATGATCTGAGTTTCTTTAAGTAATTTCATATAATGATTCTTGAGATATGTAATAGTACCACTATGATGACAAATATTCTTCTAGATTGTGCTAAGCAACAACAAAAACTGTGAATTTTTACATCTATAGACAGCAATAATTTCTACTACACAATATATGTGCTCCATAATTTCTATAGCTTAAGGAGGAATAATAAAAACATTAGTGAACTAGAAATGTAAGATTTACTGTGCCACCTATCGGATTCTACACCAGCCCTTACCAAGGAAGACCCAACTCAGTAGTTACACAAAATGTTGTGCTTGTCACTTTCTGTATTTAAATTATATCTATTATTTGAATTTAAAAAATCTATCTAGATGAACTGTCAGCCACAACAACAATAATAAAAACATCTTTTATAGGATATGTATTGTTTAGGTAACAGCTCCAAGCTGACATCTTGACCCCAGAGTAACCCTCTAGTCTACTCTCTCAGCACTGGAGAAGACACAGACTTTCCTCCCCCCACACACATTTGTCTCTGAAGGTGAATCCCATGAACAGTGAGGGCACTGAGTCCAAAGTGGACACCCAGATCTACGAAATGAAAATGCACTGGGCATGTAGACTGCACCTCTGTACGAGGCTGTCTCCATCATTATCACATCTTAGCTACAACAAAGGCTACATTTTAATTTTGCTCTGCCAAATGTGAACAATTTCTGTGAAAAAGAATTCAACATTTTGTTAAAGGAAAAAACAAGGGGCCAAAGATTTTCTTTGAAAATTTCCAGCACTACATTTGGGTGACTTTTGGTTTGGTTTGGGTTTTTGAGTTAGGTTTACTGGTGGTAGAGGGTCCTCTGTGCAACCCTGATTGTCCTGGAATTCACTCTGTAGACCAGAAGGGTCTCAACCTCAAATCCACCTGCCTTTGCCTCCCAAATGCTGGGATTAAAGGCATGCATCACCATGAGTGGCTAGTATTTGGATGATTTTTATTTATTTTATTTTCTGTAAGTAGTTTTCTTCCAAAATGCCTACAATGGGTGAAATGGAAAAATCAAACCATTTCTATTCTGAACACTATATAAATTCATATCCTAATCTATACAGTAAAAAAGGGGTGTAAAAAATATTGAATGAAAAAAAGAGAAATTTATAATACCAAATAGTTTCGTTGTTAATTACCTTTAATATAATATTTCATAGTTTAGATACTTCTTTCTGGGAAAAATAAAGAACTTATAATCACATAAAAAAAGATTGAATTTTTAAACTCACATGTTAGACACAGGAATTCAACTTTAGGATTCAATGTATTTATCATAAAATACTGTGGTGATAGTGATACAATATATTCATTATAATCTTTTATTATTTCATTTTTCCTTTTGACTATATTCAATTCCACGTATCTCTTACAAGTCTCCCATGCTAAGTTTCTGTTTAAAAACATTTTATATGCAGCTCTCATCAATGCCTCTGGAAGAACAATGGAATACAGTATATGAAATCCCTGAAAGGGTAGTGGAACTCAGCTGTCTCCAGCTAGTTTTCAACCTAGGCGGCCACAGTGGGATGGGCCTTCCTTTATCAGTTAATAATCAAGACAATTATGGTTGATCGCTTGCTGCTTTGTAGGGGCTTCTCTGACTATTTTGTCTGCTCTTTGGACTCTTTTCCTCCATTGGATTGCTTGGTCCACCCTCAATAGGAGGGCATTTGTCTTGTCTTACTGCATCCCACTTTATCATACATGGTTGTTGTCTCTTGGAGGCCTGCTTTCTTCTGAAGGGAAGGGGAATGGGGATGGATCTGGGAGATGACAGGAGAGGCTGGAAGGAATCGAAGGAGGACAAACTGTGTTTGGGATATACAGTATGAGAGAAGAACCTATTTTCAATTTAAAAAAAAAAAAAAAATACAGACGTGCTCACAGCCCATTAACCTAGGCAATTCCTCTTAGATGGCTCTAAGCTGTGTCAAGTTGACAGTTAAAGCAAACTAGGACATTAGTTAATCCTTATTAAGTGCTCACTATGTGCTAGGCCCTGTTTTAATTGCTTTATATGTATTAGTTCATTTAATCCATTTAAAATCCCAATAAACACTACTATAATTCCTATTTTATAGGGAAGTCTTACCTAAGGTGATATGCCATACCTAGTTAATAGTGGCAACAAAGCCTAAGTTTCACCATCTCTCCAGGGTTTTCAGACATGCATTCCTCTATCTTCCAGGGGTATGGATGGGAGCAGCATAGTAAATTTCTAATACAGATTTAGCATAGTTACCTTGGAAAAACTTTGGAATCTGATATACCCTAAAAAGACAATTGCTGTGTGTAATCTTAACTATATTTTGTACATACTTCTATCTTCGTGTTTACTCTTTGCAGCAAAATCATTCCTCATAACTGGATAAAGGATATGTATGTGGACTTGACAGTTGTTCCTACCTGTGCTATGCTGAAAAATGGCACGCAGACTACCCACATTGAATCCATCAGACCTGCAGATGTTAACTTTATTTTTTAAAAGGGGGTGTAGTTCTTTTAGAGGTATTTGCATAAAGGATTTGCAATGAGATCATCCAGAGGTATAAGAATGGGCCCTTAATCCAATAACAAAAGAATTTATAATAGACACAAAACAGAAAATTAGAATAGGAGGAAGCAATGTGACCACAGAAGTAAAGATTGGAGTAACAATAATGTAGCAAACAAGCTAAGGTACACCAGGTATCACCAGAAGCTGCGACAGGGAAGAAACGGGATTTTCTCTACAGCATTATAATGAAGCAAAACCCTGTTCCTAATTTAATTTCAGATTTCTAGCCTCTACAACTATGAAATAATACCTTTCTATTGTTTTATAAAATCATGTTTGTGGTAATTTATTATAGCATACAATGAAAATAAACATATTATCTGTCTATCTGTAATAAAGTAGGAGCTCCTTGAAGAATTGTGTGTTATGTGCCGTGTTTCCTTCCCTCTGTCAACCTTGAGTAATACCTAGGAATATATGAATTAAATAGAACATTATTTAGAATTGATAAAGCTGTTTTACAACATGGAATCTTTATTGTGGCACATGCCTATAATCCAAGTGCTACAAGGCTGTGGAGGAGTAATTGCAAGTTCAAAGTCAGCCTGGGCTACATAGTGTGTTTAAGAACAGCCTGGGATCCACAGTGAGATTGTTCGTCACAAAAGCAAGAGCTGAAAGTATAGTGGTAGAGTACTCTCCTAGTATATACCAGGCTCTTTTATCAGTTGCCCTACTGTTCAGTGATGTGTCTGCTATCCAAATGCCTTCTTACATGAATACATGTATGCTTCTTAACTAAAACATCTGTATTGCCTTATTCAAAGGGCTCAGAATGTCCTTCTTAGCCAATGGAGATGAAGGCATCTCTCTGTTTTTCATCTTCTAGTCGTGTTTTCTTCTATCTGTACTTACCAAGAGGATAACCCAATCTGTTCAGCTATATAACCAAGAACAAAACACATGATCCCTGCCCACAAATCTCACTACATTATCATATAATTTAATATTGTAAGAGTAGCAAAACAGGCTTCATTATCTCCAAAAGGAACAAATAACTCATACGTAATTATAGTAGAATCTGGGAACAGGTCAAATATTTTTTATTTGATTTCATCATAAAACAAGGAAATAAAAATAAATAAAAACTGCAAGAGGATTATTATATTCTCATTTTTAAAATTTTCCTCATCACATCATAATATATATATACTTTTTATAAGATGCTTAAGTTTATTTGGCATTGTGATATATGCATTTTTGCAAACTAGCTTTTACAACCTAAACTTTCATTAAAAGAATAAAATATAGAATTTGCATATTTTGTATATTTTATATGTGGTTTTGTGTATATTTACATATTTATATTATATATAATATCCTAATTCATCAGTTTTACAAATGGAAAATTAGACTTCAGAGCACAAATATTAGGTCTAAAACCACACAGCAGATAAGAGGCCATTCTAAATCAAGTTGAAATTTGGTTTGGTTTGGTTTGGTTGGGTTTGGTTTTGTGGTGTGTTTGTGGGCCATGCATGTGTTCATGTGGCTATGCATACATGTATGTATAAGTGTGTGTACACATATGTGCATGGAGACCAAACATTGAAATTTACCGTTCTATGCCCACCTTAGTTTTTGAGACAGGGTTTCTCAATGATCCTGAAGTTCATTAATTTGAGTAGGCTGGTCAGCCAGTGAGCTATCAGGATCTGCTTGTGTTCAAACCCCCAGCACTAGTATTGTAGACATACACTGCCATATCCAGCTTTATACATGGGTGCTGGGAATCTGAACTCAGGTTTGTGTGTTCAGGTACTGAACCAATAGAGTTTCTCCCCACACTCTAGTCTCAAAAGAATCCCCCTTCAGCAGCAGACCTTAAAAAGTAGGTGGGGTTGGGAGGGAGGGAGGGAGGAAGAGGGAGAGGGATGGAGAGAGGGAGGAAAAGAGGAGGGAGAAAGGGAGAGGGAACTAAGATCGATATGTAAAATAAGAAAAAAGTGGGTGGGGCATAGGATAGTACCAACATAAGTGAATAAGGTACTTGGTATTCAGTGTTATTTTGACACAATAGTACCTTGTTCTATTACTGAAAATAAACACTTTAGTAGATTCAGCTTTTGTTCAGTTAATTCAAAAGTCTCCTTTACAGGGATATTTTGAGAAGCATATAGTAACAAAACACATAGCAACTTTAAGATTCTTCCCAATTCATTTAAAGCTCATAAAAGGTTTGAAAATTGCAAGGCATAAAAAGCTGTGGTTTGTAATAATCCTATTATTGTTGATCCTTCTTTCAAAATCTATCTTTGCAAATTTTATTCCTTGCTAAAGTTTATTTCTAATGCCAAGGTCAATAAAATTGTATTTTATTATAGTATATTCTTGGTAGCTTTATGATACTTGCAGAATAGTTAAAAACATGAAGTCACCAGACATACAGGTTCCCAACTGAGGCTAAACTAAGGGATGGTCTTCTTTATTGTCAAAATGTAAATAATTGTTTTATTCGGATCTACTTAGTTTCACATCTTCTACATTTTTCTGTTTAATTGGTGATTTTGCTATTTAAAATGGATTATAAGCATAGTGTGTAATTGTTGTCTGGTGTTCTTAAGTTCCAGGAGGCTATGATGAGCCTTATGGAGAAGATAAACCTGTTAGATAAATTCATTCTAACATCAGCTAGAGTGAAGTTGGCAGTGAATGCAACGGTAAGGAATTAATAACACATTCAGGAAAAAAGGAAGAATCTTTCTGAACTATACCTGAATGTGCTAGAATAACTTCCATAATACTTGATGAAGCTTTGAAATGTTTGGAAAAGTTGGAGTATTTATGTATTCAAGAGATGATCACCTGTTTTATAAAAGTGTATCAAACAGCATTGTGATAATACTGAAAGTAAAAAAAAAAAAACATTTATAGTCACAGTATACTGAGAGTTGGGAAAATACTACACTAGTCTCACCAACTATTTATTATAAAGAAAGGTATATGGTTGGTTATTTAAGTAAATTTGCTGCACTATTGTTTGTTAAATAATCTGTGATTGAGTAAAAACACATAGAAAGCAGATTCAGTATTAATCCATTGATAAGAAAGTGACCTGAAGTTCACAAAAAATGTAACCCTTTTTCTCTGCCAGGAATAATGATGTGGTGTTCACAACTGCATAGATTACACCTACTACACTATAACAGTTCGTGGGAAAAGAATTCTAAAACAGCATAAAAAGAAGTCCTTTCTTGCTGATGCTGTCTTTCAATCATTCTTCCTATTTTCTAAAGGAACATTAACCAACAACAACAGAAATGTCAAAAGTTTTCAAAACATAAGAAATCCAACTAATTACGATAAAAAGGGATATTATAATTAGAACTTTTCAAATTCCAAGAAACTGTGAAGAACACTTTTACTGAAAGAGTAAATCTTGAAAAACATTTTAATAGCTGAGCTTAAGGTAAGACATTCAAAAAGTTTTGAGACATGTTTTTTTCTGTCATAAAAGCACTTTCTATACATCATGTTAACAACTTCAACATTACAATGTCAATTATTTCTCTCAATTCAAAAAGATTAACTAAAATCTATTAAGCTGTATTTCAAAAAAGGAGGCTTTACTCTTCCACAATAATTTCACATTCACTACATATTCAAAATACCTGGTTCATTACTCAGAAAATTCTACAATAAACCATTTTCTAATTCATGTCTGATTACACTCCACACTCTAGTCTACTTCCTCTATAATTGATTAAGTTTGTTTTAACCCCCACTTTTTCTCATACTATTTCCCTGATATCCTAGTTTGCTTTCTATTGATGTGATAAAATACTGATTAAAACTACCTTGAGGGAAGAAAGGGTTTATTTGGCTTACATCTAACACTCCTTGACTGATAGAAGCTAAGGCAGGAACTCAAGACAGGAACCTGGAATCATGAACTGAAGCACAGAGCCGTGAAAAGGTTATGCTTATTTACTTTTGTTCCTGTCTTCCTCAGTTTCTTTTATTACATACCCCAGAACTATCTGTCCAAGGATAACAGTAAGCAGGGAACTCTCATTTGTAACATTAATCAAAGAACTGCCACCACAGACTTGCCTACAAGCCAATCTGATGGTTGCATTTTCTCAACTGATTTTCCCTTTCCCCAGGAACACTAGCATGTGTCAAGTTGTCAAAAAGAAAAAAAAAACTAACCTGAATACTTAACAGGGAATAAGTTCCCTATCCTCTCATTTCAAATGACTATCCATATTCAAGTTATCTAAATTATTCAGTCATTTAGTAACTGTCTATAATACAAAAGCTCCAAGAATATATAACAACAAATTCCCCTACATTCAAATGGGCAGTTATATAAAATTAATGAACAAGCAGATAAAAGAAAATTTGGAGAGAAATAAACATAGGATTAGAACATGCTGATGTCAGAGTGAGGACTGATATTTTACACACATGACCAAGACAATCTTTCTTAACATTTGGACGAAGAAGGAATTAGAAACTAGCCACACAGGAATCTCAATGAAGAAATGTCAAAAGCAAGAAGGAACTAATAAAAAAAAAACTCTATATATAAACTCAAATTCTGTCTTTTCAAATCACTACAAGGAGGCCAGTGAGAATAACATAAGAACAGTCAGAAATAGATCAGAATGGGGGTGAGGGCAGTCAGTGGAGGATGAAGTAGGAAGCAAATGGTCAACCATTGAAGTCCAGTTTTAAAACTGTGTAGACATGTGGAGACATGAGAATCTACTGGAAAGTTTTGAACTGAAAAGTCACATTATTTATATTAGCTTGAAAATTCTGAGTGTAAATACCAACTGGAATATTATTTTATATTTAACTAAAATTGTACATGATGCAAATAAGTAAAATAACGACTGAAAAACAAAGACTGTCTACACAGCACTGGGAACTACTACAGCTAATATCATTATTACTACATTTGTATGGGCCCATTTATGATATATCATCCTCCAGTTTTATATTTCAATGTCAAGATAACTTCATTCAACTTAGATATTTGAAGACATCACTGTATATTTTCTCCAAACATTTTCAATACAAAATCTGAGTCCTCTTTCTTATTCATGAGAATGCTAATTATTATACCTACCCATGAAGCCAAGACTACTTCTGCTTATAAAAAGATACCAGCAAGAAAATATGCAAGTCACAGACTAGTATTATTCACTGTACATGTATATAAAAATAGACTGGTACCCAGAACAAGTAATGAACACTTAAATATTATCAAGGAGAGAAGTAATACCACTACCATCCAACCACCAAAACAAAATCAGACAAGGAATTTGATGGACATCTTATAAATGGGATCTGTGAAAAGATAATCAGCACTAGTGAACAGGAAAGTTCAGCCGTAATGAATTCAAATGCAGTGTAGAGAGCTGTGTTGTATTAAATAAACAACAACACCAGGACAGGCTCCTAAGCAATACAGAGAAACCCTGTCATGAAAACCAATAAATAAATAAATAAACCAGAACATTAATGTGAAATGCACAATTCTTAATAGCATTGAGATAATTTTAATTTATAGGTTTAGATCAGGCGCTAACATTAGGGGAAGCTATGTGATGGAAACTTAACTAAATACAAAATTACATTAAAATAAAAACATAATGAGATACCTTTACATACACACTAGGCTTGTAATATGGAAAGAATTAGTGTAGAAGGAGGTGTGGGACAATCAAAACTCTCTGATGTTGGTAAGAATATAAATGGAGAGAGCTACTTTGGAAAAACAGTTCCACAGTTTCTTAAGCATTAAAGAGAACGCCCCTGCTCTTTTACTCAGCAACTAAATGTTATTGTTGGTTTATATGTCATTTAATTGAACTATTTAAGTACAGTCATCAACGTACTGACACAAAACACTTGAGAAAAAGAATATAACTGAACCTTGGTGAAGATACTGCTCACCCTAGGGAAAGAGAAATGTGTGCACCCTTGCAAGAGTAGCGGACTCTCCGAGAGTGTGCTGCATGCTGCAGGTGTCAGGCATTTCAGTGCTCTCAAGCCAACAGAACATCATTTAACCCAAATCGGTGAAATGTGATTGGAAACTTCTGTTTTAAAACAAAACAAACAAAAAACCCTTAGGGAATGGTCACAGGAACTTTGCTCATCACAGCAAAGACCCAGATTCATATGCTCATCAACAAGACTGGATTATTTTAAATACTGTGTTTTGTTCAGGTATCAGAATCGTGCTCAATAATAAATGGAATGAGTTCCTTGTATTAATAACAACACAGATAAACATCAAATCATTATTCTGGGTGACATAAGCCAGGCAAATATAGTAATACTACATGACTATGTTTACATGGAGCTCTAGAATAGTCAAATTATACCAACAGCCATAAAACTCAACCATTGGTTGTTTGGAGGTGGGCACTGAGAAGAAATAAAAGATGATGGCTGACGTTAATGTACTGGGAGAATAAGGTACTAGAATTTTAAGGTGCTGGAAAGGCTGATGCTAAGGTACTGTTGGAATACTACAAGGTTAACCATTTGTGACAACTGATCAGTTCCATGCTTGAGACCCTCATATTTCACTGTATATAAATTGTAGCTTCAAAACAGTTTTAACAACTTAAGTGTGTTGTGTGCTTATTCCTTCCTTTTGTTTTCTGCTCTAAATAACGACCATACTTCAAACATATCCTTCCTACCCTGAACTTACTGCAATATTTTTAAAGCCTTTGATTAGAATCTTGTTAGAGATTTTTAAAAGTCCAATAGGATTATATCCACTTGTTCCCCTCAAAGTAGCTGCAAACCTATATTTATAAACAGGAGAACAAAGGAGATACAGCACTACCCTATTTGTGTTTTATACTTTGGCACATTTTTCACACACAATGTAAAAATATACAAATAGTCCTCTTATCTTAAGGAATCCTAAGTGTTTTACAAACCTTCAAAACAGATTTTTAAACTATCTAATATTTTATAGTGGGAACATTTCATGCACACTGAAGTACAGTCACATCTGGCCTGCAACATGGCAGCTGTGTAACAGTCATGACACCTCACAAAAGTTTAGGACAGGAAGTGAAGAATTCTGCAGCCAACTGAGACGAAGATGAGGAAGGCTGCAGAAGCAGAAGGCAGCGATGGCTGGGGTTGGAGCCCAGCCAGCATGATGTGGTTAACACATCTGTCGTAATGAAAAGCACAAGTGTCATTAGTGGTCAGAGCCTCATCTCACAGAAGGCGTGTTGCATAGCAAGTGACCTTTCCCTTCCATCAGGGGCAGTAGTTTATTTATACTACAACAGGAACATGCTCCCACCAGTTCTATCAAGGTATTACAATGCATACAAGCTTAACTTGCTGAAATTTGGTTGCATCTTTATGTTGGTAGTAGAGGTCAAGCCAGCATTTACTTGAGTATATTTTATCACAGCCAAATAGAATAGAGAAAGTTATGAAGTGAGTCAAAGCACTATAAACACACTGGAATCCAAACATTTTCAGTTAGATATTTTTTGAAAACCTTTGTTTTGCCAAATTAAGTTTTAAATGATGTTTTTCTACCATTGTCTTAAAGCAATTACCTGATGAAGAAACTTCATCTGGTTTGCATTTATTTAGCCTAGAATAAAATTCTAAATAGAAAAGAGATAACAGAAGACCATAGATCCTTCACACTATTTTGGCCAGTTCTGTTTGTCTATGAAAGCTTTTTCTAGAAAGGGTATGAATGTGCCTGTAAACAATCATCACACTGTGGCTTCTGCTCCTTGGAAGCATATATCATCCTTCATTTAGCTCTAAACTGTTCTGGTTGCTAAACCTCAAATCACTTTTGTCAAACAAAGAGAATGAGAGCTCAGCCTTCTGAAAGTAATTCCCCCAACAACCTTGTGATTATATAAGAATGTGTGCCTTGCATTTCAATGCTTCTCTGTTGATAGTCATGTCCTATTTAAGTCCTGGTTCAGATAACCCAGTAGTTACAGTTCTGTACTATAAAAAGATGCACACCTATTCAAAAGGTGCTGTCTGCCATTTATTGATACTGGCAGTTACTGGATACCAACAGACAATACCAACCTTGAAAACTTATCATTATCAAAGAAGTTTTATTTCCCTTCAGTTCTGCCCCAAAGGCAAATCACATCAGGGATAGAATTCTAATGAAGCCAGAAATTATAATTAACTATGATTGGATCCAAACATGTGGGAGAAGAGTGTTTGAGCACAATTGAGGATGAGAAAAATGTTGAGAAGTACTTACATTTAATGTCCATATCATCAGGTGGAAAATATACCAATCACTGGCTACATGCTACATCTACAGTATTCTTCTATATGACATAGGACTTAAGGGAAGAGAGGGGACAATCACAAAGAGGCCGTCTATCATAGTAGACATTAAATATGTAAAAGGAAAAAATGAGTTGTTCAAGCAACTTTGGCTTTGGAAGCTCAAATTCAACAAATAATTATGAAAATTAATAGGTATCAGACACTATACCTTGAAATTTTTAAATATTTCCACTTCTTTGACTTGTCCAATATTCTTGTAAAGATATGTATATATGTATGTACGTACAATATATGTATGTACGTACATATATATGTTTAACTGTTATAGATGAGGAAACATTGATTGGACAGGAAAAATGATTCATGTGATAGCCAGTAGAAGTCCTTTGAGTTCAAAGCTTTTATTTTTCTTTCTGTAGATCAGTGGTTCTCAATCTTATAATGCTGTGACCCTTTAATGCAGTTAGTCCCTCATGTTGTGGTGACTCCTTAGCATAAAATTATTTCATTGTTATTTCATAACTGTAATGTGGTATGGTTATGAACCATAATGTAAATATTTGATATGCGGGATATCTTATATGTGACCCCTGTTGGGGTGTGCAACCCCAGATTGAGATCCACTTCTGTAGACCATGCTGCCTTTCATGTTCCCAGTCTTTTCTGATGTAACTGTGTTAGAATTACATGTAAGCTAAAACTTGAAAGATATTTTCTAGAAAGAAATGGAGGAAATAGTTTAGGCAATTGGGCTAGACTCTATTTTCAAGCATGAAAGCCCAAACAAAAGATTATTTCAGTAGTAAAGAATCACACAGGGAAAAAAAAGAATAGCACTATGATAACTGGCTTGATTAAACCATAGAAATATCCTACCATTAACCTTGGGAATTCTTTATCCTCCCCCTTGTTCCCTTTCCTTCCCTTCCTCCCTTTCTCCCTCACTCCCTCCCTCTCCTTTAGGTCAGGTTAGTTCATGATGCTCCTGCTTCAGTCTCTCAAATAGTGAACTCAGATTAGTTTCACTGTCTTATTCTCTTAACAGAGAGGGGGCATCTACAGCCTTTTGTATGACATTAACCAACTCATTTTAAGGAAGATTTCTGGAAGGAGATATGATGGGTTGATTAGTAGGGTAAGAATAAACTTATATAGGTTGATACAGCAACACAACACAGAATAGTGTTTTTTAAAATTATCCAGCACACAGTGACCATTACTCAATAAATATTTATAAAAAGTCAGGGACAGGAGAGAGAAGGCAGTGAAAGAAAAGGATCTTGAAAACCTAACTTACTAGCTTTGGGAAACAGGAAAAAAAACTATCAAATATTATTCCAATGTTAGATTCCAAACAATCTTAGTGACAGTATAATCAGTAATATAAAGAATTTAAGAAACAGAAATAAAATTTAGGAAAGAAAAATATAGGATTAAGGAACACTGGAATGGAGACAACTCAAGAAAGCCCATGAAGACATACAGGAGAAAATTACCCAGGAGCAATATCAGGCTGAAATTTATATTTAATTATCATCTATATAGAATTGCATACAATGTAGAAAACAATCACCAAAGAAAATGACATGAAGTGATGAGACACTAAGGCTAAAAATCAGTATCTAATGTTGCATAAATTTAGATCAAGACCACAGCTTGAAGAAACTACTGGATTTAACAATTAGGAAGTCATAGTTACCTTCAATAGTTCAGGTTCATATAAGAAATAGAAGGAATGAATATTTCTGATAGCTAAAGGGAAAGTGAATTGAGAGTATGTAATAGGTTCCTCATTTAAAAGATTGCAGTACAAGATGAAAAAACAAAGACTTGACATCATGTGCCTGAGAGAATGTAAACTTTCTCAGTTCATTGTTGTAATTTGTATCTTTATAGTAAAATTCTCTTATACGGCACCATTATGTTATAATCTGATTGAGGCTAGACCATGGGTCAAATCCTGCCTCTTATTTCTGTGCATTGTATAGGATATTGGTCTCAACATACCAGAGAAAGCATATGAACATTAGCTTTGTTCACACCACTCTTATTGTGTTATTACAGGACTGAACTGTAATTTGAACTAATAAAACTAATGTTGCTTCACTGGGATTTTAATACATTTATTACTTGAAATAAATCACCTCATTTTTCTAATTACTCTCTATTGACAATTTTACTAATTTGGTGAGATTATGATGTTGGAGTGTGAAAAACATGTTGAAATCAGCTTTATGTCTAAATCCAGATGTTTAAACATGCTAAACCACTATGGAGTGTGATGATTTATATTCTCTCATGCAGGTCATAGCATATGGCTTGGAGAATACTTAGGAAAAGTGGGTTCATGTGCTCACATTTCACTGCTGGAACCATTGACTTTAATTTGACTAAATTTACCAATGAAGTAAGTTTGATGGACTTACACAAAACTCTAGTCAACATTTTTCACTTCATATTAAATTCTGAACATAAATGCTTTCATTGTGCAGACCTACTGCTATCAACAAGTAATTTCTCTAGTGTACAGCCATTTAAACAGTTTAGGTGATGATTATATAGACATTTTAAATCTGAGTCAGTAAAAGGAATAAAGATATAGTGGACTTGATTTGGGTTTTTCCCCTTTCAACTAGAAAAAAAAACTGAGAGGAAAGGTACTTTCCTAACTAATCAGTATCCAGGAAAGGAAACTGTCAGTCATCGTCAAAAGAAACAAAGCCACCCCAAATCATAAGTGTTTTAAATAGTCTTGCTGAGGGTATCATTTATGAATATATTTTAGGAACAATATCAAGTTATAAATTGAAGAAAATAGGACATAAATTTAAATTTGAAAATTCTGAAATTTGTATTTCTTCAAGTTATAGCTACAGTGCCTTGTGGGAAAGGATATAGAATAGCCTAGATCAAGAGTCATCAAACATTTTGTAAACAATCCCAGAGTAAATACTTTATGTCTTATAGGTCATACAGCCCTTGTGGCAATAATTAAAGTCTGCTACTGTAATGCAGAAGCTGCCATAAAGAATATTCAATAGAATTAAAATGGCCATATTCCAATAAACATTGATTATAAACAAAGATGGCAAAAGCAATTATTCAACAATGAAACGACACAAATGATGAACTGTATTAAAGGGACATGGGAACCCAAAGAGCTCTAATTCATCAAAGCTGATATTATCTGAACATAGAAGTACATGAAGTAATAGTGATTATACTAAAATATAAAGTAAGTATCATAGTCCATAATGATATTGATAGGGAATCATAAATGTGAAGGAGATAAACCTCTCATTTGCAATAATAAAAATAATTTTTGTAACGAATTCACCCTCAAGGAAGTGTGTAATAACTCTCTACTTCCTAAGTGTGGTGTACATAGCACTTCCTTCTAAAAAGCACAGTGTAAGAAGGTGTCTCAGTTAGGGTTTCTACTACTATGAAGAGATACCATAACCATGGCAACGCTTATAAAAAAAATTTAATTGGAGCTATCTTACAGTTCAGAAATTGAGTCTATTATCATCATGGAGCATGGCACATAGGCAGACATGGTGCTTAAAAAGGAGCTAAGAGTTCTACATCTTGATCCCAGGCAACAGGAAGTGAACTGTCTCACTGGATGTGGTTTGAGCATACAACACTTCAAAGCCCACCTCCACAGTGACACATTTCCTCCAACACTGTCACACCTATTTAAACAAGGCCACACCTCCTGTGCCACTCTCTATAGGTCAAGCATTCAAACACATGAGTTTATTAGGGCTATTCCTTTTTAAGTCACCACAGAATGGGAGGAAGAAGAGAAAGTTTGCAACTGAAGAAATTCAGCAAAGAATACCATATCTAAGGTGATAGAGATACATATCAACAGTGATACATCACAGTGACAGTACATAGTCTTCATATGATTCCACAGCAATGACCTTTACCCTCCAAAAACATATAACTCTAGTTTAAACATAGATTAGTATCAGTATAGAGAGATATTCTAAAAAAATAACTGTCTGATACTCAAAACTGTCAAATTTCCTAAAAACAAGAGATTGATAAACTAACAATCAAGAAGAGGCATGACAACTCAGTGATGTATGTTATGCTAGATACACTCCAGAAAACAGCACTTATAAAAATTAAGAAATTAAGAAAATTTATATACTTCAGATAATTTTTTAGATTAAAAGTTTGCTCAAGTGAAAAGTAAAATTTGTAAACATTTATTATAACCTATGTTGATGCACTTCCATGAATTCAATTTTTCCGGAGTCTACACATGAAATCATGTGTGGTTTTGTTTGTATTTTCTTGGTTTTCTTTTTGTATGTTTTATCTTATTGGTTGGTAGGGTGGCCTTTCTTCTGGTTTACTTCATTTAAGATCCTGGGGTTACAAATGATTTTCTAAGTCTGAATAGGATTTTATTGTATCTACACATCATATTTTCTTTATCTGTTCGCCCTAAGTGTTTAGCAGTCTCCAATAAACACATGAATGAAAAGCTCTCTGACCCACAGGTTCCATTTTCTTTCAATTATGCTTTAGCATTGGATCTGCTGAATCACATTGTCGCTCTTAGTTTTATTTGTTTATTTACTTGGTTGTGATTTTTGTTTGTTTGTTTGTTTGTTTGAGGGGGAAGACACCATCTTATTTTCCACAATGGGTATACTACATTGATTTACATGCTCACCAGTATATTGTGAAGTCTAGGATCCCAGAAATGTCTATGGAGGAGGGAAAGGAATGAGAGAAGGAATAATAATAATAATAATAATAATGAGGAGGAGGAGATCTCTTCCTTCTAGGGAGGACTTGCAAAATCTATGAAA
The DNA here is from genome assembly GCF_943737965.1 of Phodopus roborovskii. Lineage (NCBI taxonomy): Eukaryota > Metazoa > Chordata > Mammalia > Rodentia > Cricetidae > Phodopus > Phodopus roborovskii. The sequence goes on along the minus strand of NW_026126541.1, from coordinate 16,985,152 downwards.
TTGCCTCTAAAAGAGATACCTTAAGAGAGGGATCCAGTATATGCTTAAAAAGAAATCTGGAACTAGGGAAATGTTCAGAGATCCACAAAGATGAACCCAACAAAGAATCTAGGCAGAAGCAAAGAGGCCACCTTTCGAGCTCTTCCCCTATAATGAGATTGATGACTACCTTAATTGCCATCCTAGAGCCCTCATCCAGTCGCTGATAGAAGCAGAAGCAGACACTCACAGCTAAACACTGAGCCATACTCCTCGAATCCAGTTGTAGACAGGGAGGAATGATGAGTAAAGTGTCAAGACCTTGCTGGAGAAACACACAGAAACTGCTGACCTGAACAAGGGGGAGTTCACGGACCCCAGACTGACAGCTGAGAAACCAACATTGGACTGAAACAAACCCTCTGCATGTGGGTGCCAGTTAGGAGGCCTGGGCAGTCTATGAGACCTCTAATAGTATTTATCCCTAGTGTACAAAAGAACTTCGGGAGCCCATTCCCTATGGAGGGATACTCTCTCAGCCCAGATACATGGAGGGCCTAGACCCCCCCCCAAATCATGTGACAGATTTTGATAGTCCCCCTTGGAAGGCCTTACTATCCTTGGGAAGCAGGAGGTGGGGTGGGGTTGGTAGAAGGCATGGGAAGATGGAAGGGACAGGGAAGGGGGGATTGACATGCAAAATGATTGTTTCTAAATTTTAAAAAAGTGGGAAAAATGAGTTCCTTTCTCTGAACATCTTTTTAAAAATAGCTCTTTCTAATATGTATGGGGTGATATTTAATTATGGCACTTTTTAAAATCTGTCATTAACTACAGTAACTAGGTATAAATTAGATCTCTTGACTAAAATCTCCTAACTATAATTCTGTGTACTTTATCCTGCTGGTTCACAACACTATCAGCTCTGGTAACTGCTATTTTACTCAAAATTTTCATCAAGATTTTGCACATACATCTATGATATCATATGGCTGCTGGGCATCTTCTTTCAAAAGAAATGTTTGTTCATTTATTCTATTTTTCTCATTTTCAATCTTTTAGTCTATTTTGACATTTGTGTGTGTGTGTGTGTGTGTGTACAGGATATCTCTTTATTTTTCCCATGTTCTGAATAATTTTAGCCAAAACAAATTCATAATATATGATGAGTCCAGCACCTATGTTCTTTCACATTGTTTTACATGCCTGTTTTTATTTTAGCATCATGACATTTTGATTACTGTGGTTTTATAGTGTTTTAAATCAAGTAGTGTTATGCTTGCAGCTTTCTTCCTTTAACTCGTGATCCTTTTGGCCATTTAGAGTCTTTTGTAGTTCCATGTAAATCTGGGGATATTTTTCTGTTTCTGTGAAAAATATTATTGGAATTTTGATAGAAAGTATATGAAATCTGTGTATAATTTGGAGTAATATGGACATTATGAACATTTAAAGAATATTAATTCTGCATAACATAAGCATGCTATATATTTCCACTATTTCTGCCTTTTTCAGTTTCTTTTGTCAATTTCATTGTTTGATTTTACTTCTAAATATTTCTTTAGAAACTATTGTGAATGATAATGTCTTTCTGATTTCTGTTTCAGATTTTCTTCTTGTTTTTTGACAGGGTCTCATGTTGTAGTCCAAGATGTCCTGGGATGCTATGTAACCTAAACTGAAATCACTTTTGTTACTGTTTTGACATATTCCACTAACTAATTTTTTATTGGTTCAAATGGCTTTTCAATTAGGTTGATATATTTCTGTATATAAGACCAGGCCATACAAAAAAAAGGGATGGTTTATCTTCTTCCTTGTATTCTTTTTTCCCTGTCTAATTTCTCTGGATAAGGTTTCCACTATACTTGTATTAGTTTCTTTTCTCATTACTAAAACAAAATGTCAAGCCAAGAGTAATTTAAGGAACACGCATCGATGCCTGTTTGAAGTCTCAGGGTATAGATTATAGCCCTGCAGGAAAGGCACAGTGGCTGGAGCAGAAGACCAGCTGGTCACATGATGTCCACAGTCAGCAAGAGGGTGAACAGGAGTTAGGACTAGATTGTAAATCTCAAGACCTGCCCCAAGTGTTCTCCAATAAGTCTCTGTCTCCTAAAGAGTCCACAACTTTTCTAACAAGCATCAGCACCTGGGTGTCAAGTGTTCAAAAGCCTGAGCCTATGGTGGACATTTTACATTTAAACCATGGCATTGTGCCCTGGCCCTATAGGCTGATTACTGTCTTATAATACAAAATAAATTTGTTCCAGTACAAAATGTCCCCATTGTATTTAATATATTAACAGTACAAAATACCTAGGCTCCTTTGAGTTTCAAACTCTTCACTGTGACCCCTTGTAAAGTACATACTTCTAACATAGAACAGCTCAGAGTAAACATTCTCATTCCAAAAGAGAAGAGCAAGCACATGGCAAGATAAGATCAAACCAAAGCAAAACCAAAAACACAAAGGAAACTACCACGTCTTGCAGTTCTGTGTCTGTCATCTAGAGTGGTATCATTTCCACTCAGAGAAGCAAGTGTTGTCCTTCCCTTCCAGCTCTACTGCTTTTAAATTCCACTTAACATGAGTTCTCAGAACACAGGCATAATGCAGCCATATTCTTCATCAGATTATAATCTGAATGGCCTCTGTCACTGTTCCTAACAGAGCTGTTGCTCCCTTATGAAACATATAGCTAGGTCTTCACAACCAGCATTTCTCTCAGCTTTCTGGTTTCTAAATCCCCACTGGAACAGTCCATTAGTCTCTGTTTATAACATTTGAGGGTTTTTATAACAAGGGACTCTTCCATACACCTCCCTCATACCAGTTCTAAAGGCATAAAGATCGCATAGGTTTTCATAACAATGGCCTTGCCTCCCCTTACTTTTTATTTGTTGTTTTTTCCCATTGGCATAACAACAACAACAACAACAAAACTGACAGGAAGCAGTTTGAGGAAGGACGGTACTCTAGACTTCAGTTTTAGGGGAGGCATTCCATTATGACAAGGAAAGTGGGGAGTAGGAACTGGAGATTGAATCGCCACATTGCACCCACAGTCAGAAAACAGTATGAAACAGTAATCGGAGCCCAGCTTCAGAACTTGACCTTCCCATTCTTTCCCCATACTTTGTCCAGCATGGTTACCCTCTGAAAGTTCCACAGCCTTCCAAAATGACACTACCAGGGATTAATGTTCAAACACATATGCTTATGATGATTTTTCATATGCAAGCCATAGCTCTATTGAATATAAGTGGCAGGTATGATTATGTTGTTGTAGAATAACATATTTCATTTATTGTAATTATTAGTTATGAGTTTGCTATATATGATTTTTATTTTGTTGAAGTATATTCCTTATACACTCGATTTTATTGAGAGTTATCATTAAAGGATATTGAATTTTGTCAATTACTTTTTCTGTATCTATTGGCTTTGATCAATAATATGGCAAGAAAATTCAGTCAGGGGAAGAATAGAGGAGAGCAAGAAAAGAGATACCATAATAGAGGGAGCCATTATAGAAATCTGGCACTAGGGAAATGTCCAGAGTTTCACAAGGATGACCACAACTAACAGCCTAAGCAATAGTGGAGAGGCTACCTTAAATGCTCTTTCATGATAATGAGATTGATGCCTACCTTATATGCCATCCTAGAGCCTTTATCCAGTAGCTGCTGGAAGTAGAAATAGACACCCATAGCTGAACACTGAGCCGAACTCTTGAAATCCAGATGCAGAGAGGGAGGAGTGATGGGCAAAGGGGTCAAGAACAGGCTGGAGAAATCCACAGAAACAGCTGACGTGAACAAGGGGGATATAATGGACCCTAGTCTGACAGCTCGGAAACCAGCATAAACCAACCCAGAACCCCTGAACGTGGGTGTTAGTTAGGAGGACTGGGCAGTCTATAGGGCCTCTGGTAGTGGATCAGTATTTATCCCTAGTGTACAAATGGACTTTGGGAGCCCATTCCATATAGAGGGATACTCTCTTAGCCTAGACACATGGAGAAGGGCCCAGGCCCTGCTCCAAATAAGATGACAAGATCCCCCATGGAAGACCTCACCCTCCCTGGGGAGCAGATAGGGGATGGGATGGGGGTTGGGGAGAACAGGGGAGGAGGAGAGGGAAAGGGAACTGGGATTGACATGTAAAACAAGCTTGTTTCTAATTTAAAGAAAAAAGAGATAAATAATAATAATAATAATGATAATAATAATAATGTGGTAAATAATCCTTTGTGTGTTATTTATTGCCATAAATGGAACAGCCTTTGTTTCACCCATAGATATTGATACTATGTGGATGTGTGATTTCATTAGATCAAGAATACTTTAATTTCTCATTTTTTTCTTTGTGCTATTGATTGTTCAGGAGCATGGTGTTTTAGTTCCATGTATTTTTGTAATTTCTAAAACGACTTTTACTACTGATTTCTGGTATGACATCATTGGGTCTAGAAAAAAAAATACTTGATATTAAATCTTTGTGTCTAGCTTTTGACTTGTTTTTTGACCTAACAAATGATCTGTGTGCACTTGCAAAAAAAAAATGTGTTTTCTGCTATTGTTGGACAGAATATACTGTAACAATTTCAACCACTCTACCTTTGTATTGCAAAATATGCTTGTATTCAAAATACTTTTTATGAGAAAGAAAATATTACATGTTTTGTTATACTTTATCTGGTTGTCTTTAAGATCCTTTCTTCTCTTCCTTTCTGTCTCCATTTGTATTTAAGTAAACAGAATTATCAGCTTAGCCTAACCTGATGTAAGATGTTTTCTGTAAGCTTCATGGTACTTGCATAGCAAAAATGAACAGTAGAATCATGAAAGAGAAAAAAAAAGAACCAAAGTTCACATTCATTCAACTAGTACCAGCCTGGTAGAATGCCAGTCCAGAAGTTTAGTCTGTGCATAGCATCATGGAATTCTGACTCTGGGGGCATCTTACTGGAGCAGGTATGGTGTTCAGATATGAGGCATCGTGTGATATTTAATTCCTTCTCCTTCCCCAGGGAAAGTTTATTTCTCTCCATGCGTTGTAGAGTGACATGGATAGTGTAAAACTTGATTTTACCTTCCCTGGTGCATCTTTTCTTATCTCTCTGTTATACCCAGGTGCCTCAGCCTGTGGCCTAGTTTCTTTGACTGTTGTGAAGATATGTCCATGCATGGATGGTTGTTCCTACTCTGACATTTAACTGTAATCAGTCTGGACTTTAGTTCATTTGTGAAAAAAGCAATAGATGACAAGCTAAGATTTTTTCCCTTGGGGACACAGTTTCTTCATCCCAGTAAGGACTGCCTTCTAATCCATTACAGGTCACAATGGTCTCCCATAGGCACAAAACAAAACACAGAAATAGATGATGGCAATATGAGAAGAGAACCTTCTGAGATTCATCTCCTGTAAGCCCTTGTTTTACAGCTGAGAAGCAGAAGCTGTGCAGTCTTTCCTACCCAAGGCCAATCAGCTTGTAAGGAATAGATCTAAAACTGGGACTCAGAGTCTAACTTTCTGACTAAAGTTCTTTATATTATACTACATTACTGTCTTCTCACTCTCCAAAGTATGTATGATTCCACTTCAATTCAAAAGCACAGAAGCACTTTGGAAACTCAACTAACTTCAGCCCTCCAGAAAAGGAAACTCTTAGAATGCCTTCTTGGTTTTGTCCCAGATAAAGTATCCCCCAAGTTCCTACAAAAGAGGGCTAGCCTCTGCAGCACTGAGCACACAGGCACTAACTCTTCACTGCCTAACATCTCCTGGACTTGTTTACATGTGTTTGTCTGCAAAAGTTTTAATGGAATAAGAGAAAATGAGTTCTTTAATTTCCCAATAAAATCTTGCCATTGTGTGAGTCATTGTTTTCTTTTTTTACACTAGTGAGGGTAAAAACCTCTGGTTTTAATAACTAATACTGCTGAGTTCAATAAAAAGCACTTAATTCAATTTAACCCAAACCTTGATCAATGCCAGCTTCTCTTGGAATTTTATCTTTGTTTTAATTTGAGCCTTCTATGTTCAGAAAAATGAGAAGTTGAGAGGAAAGGAACAGAAGTCAATTAGCTGTAGGCTTGTTTCTAGACAAAAGACATGAAAATACAAAATTGACAGGTAACATCCAAAAGCAAAATGTTTCTGCCCCATCAGATAATATTTTTCTGGCAGAATTAATGTTTTCATTAGTTCTGAATCAAGAAACTTAAGAATTCACAGCCACACTTGGAAAAAGATTTTTAAATAAAATATTCCAAAACCAATTAGCATCAGATTTCTAAGCCAGGAGTATATTGACTTTAATGTGTTAATAATCGAAAGATACGCTACTGTAAAATTAGATTCAGAACGCTTCGGTCTGTTTAAATACTCAGCCAGCCAAACTCTGTGGTTAGAGCATGGGAATGCAGACAGGGAGTGAAGCAGGGAGAGGCAATCTTCAGGACAGTTCTGATAAGCTTTTCTTAAATAATCCTTTTATTGTGGCAATAAAGTTCAGTCTTATATCCGAAAGCATGCACATCCCAGAAGAATTGCCATACACTGTTAACTGACACTCATTTCTTAACTAATACCTGAGAGTTCCTCCTATTGTCCCATCAAGGGCAAACTAGATTTTGTAAGGGTTGTGAAGAATTAAAGGAAAAATTCTCCATTTTGCTTCAATTATGTAGTGTTTCAGTGCAAGGCTTTTAGAGCTGTTTGAAGGCTCATAAAAGAAAACCGAACACCAGGCCCAGTTTTGAATCTCCCCCAGAACAGGGTAACTGGAAGCCACATGGCTCACCACTGTCCAGAAGTATTTCTTCAACTGTGGACCAAAGAGGCAAGGAAGCCGGTCTCTTGTAGAACTGTAAACCTGATTTTCTATAACTGTTCATCTCCAGGTTTGACTGAACTAAAACTCATAGACTATAAGACACTAATCCTGGAAAGAACATTAAAACACATCAAAGCCAGTAAGTCATCCATGGACTGGTAATACTTTAAAATACATACTTTGGAGAAAACACCAAAAAATGTTGTACATTTTCTCCAGTCATTTACTTTTATACGGCAAAATTTAAAATTGCAATTATCATTAGTTATCATAATATTATTGACAATCTAAAAACAAAAAGTTAGGACAAATTTGAAACAAGAATTAAATAAATTTAGTTCATTTAACTCTGTTTTTATTTTCCTCCTAAGCTGCTGAGAATTTCCTCATGGATTGGTGTCACTTACAGACCATCGTTCAGGAGCATTCAGTTCAGGACTTCCTAAAGATGAAAAGACTAGGGACTATAGAGATAGCTTAGCTGGTAAAGTGTTTCCAATGTAAGCTTAAGAACCTGAGTTTGTCCCTCAGAACACACATTTTAAAAATAAAGTCTGAGAATGCTTCTAATCCCATCACTGGGGAAATGACAGGTGGATGCCTGGCCAAACTTGGCAAATGACAAGCTGATCAAAGAACCGGTCCCAAACAATAAGGAAGAGAGAGCCAGGGATATAGCTCAGTCAATGAAATTGCCACACATGCATGAAGACCTAACTCTGATCCCCACAGCCCAAGGTACCTGTCTGTAACCCAGATGCTAAGGAGAGTGACAGAGGTGGATCTAACAAGCTTGATGGCCAGCCAGCCTAGCCTACTTGGGAAGTTCAAAGTCACTAAGAGAGGCTGCCTCAACAAAAGAGATAAGCCTGGGAAACTGTCAGTAAAGTACTCACTGGCAAGCATAAGGATTTGCATTTAATCACCAGCACTCATGCAATGAAAGCCAAGCAGAGTGGTGCCTGTAAACCCAGTATTGAGGAGGCAGAAACAGCTCGGTCCTTGCTGCTCATTAGCTAGCCTAGCCTGATCCATGAGCTCCATCACCTAGAAAAACTCTGCATCAGAAAACAAGGCGGGTGGCTCTGAGGAAAGACACCTGAGGTTGACCCATATACACATGAACACACATCTGCACATACATGTACACATACACAGCCATACATAGATAAACACAAAACTCAAGGTTGTCAGTGCCTGAGGAATGACACCCCAGGATGACCACTGGCCTCTACACACATACATACACATGTGTATGTACATATGCACATTTATGTGGGTCTACACACACACAAATACATTTATGCACACACCAAAAACAAAATAGAAATCAAAATGATCGATGGCAGAGCTATATCAAACCCCACTGAAGTATGGGTATATTACTTTTAGTCCATAACAGATTATTTCAGTTACTCAAGAAGCATGTCTTAGTGCTGACTCCATGATTATGGGAAATTAACAACAACAAAAAAAAACCTCTTTAGTAATTGTGTAGTTAGAGGCTGGAGGTGTAACTCAGTAGTAGAGGGCTTGCCTAGCATATACAAAGTCCTGGGTTTGAGACACAGTTCCATAAATACTAATAAACAGTCAGGAAAGGAAGGTAAGTAGCGTTTGAAGAAGAGAAACACCCCTAATTAAGATGTATTTAATGTACAGAGAAGTTCAAATCTTAAGAGTTATAGAAAAAGGGAGGAGCCGCTCCTGGCAAAGACTTTGAGATATACGTGAGACTATATTACAGATGAGGCTGTATTCAATGTAAATTGAGTCTTAAGGAGGAAAGTCATAGAAAGCATTCCATTCCATAGCCCAGAACTGTCTGAATACTAATTAGTAGGAAAGTAAGTTAAGAAAATGTGATGACGTATCATGTGTGTAAATTTAGACAAAGTCAAAATCACCAGAAAGAGTAAGAAAAGTGGGGAGGGACATTTTAGTGAATGATAATACCAGTTTTAAAAGTTAACACCAGTGCAGCTCAAATTTTAGTGTATCTAAGAATCTCTTAACTAAAAGTTCTTGGGACTATGCCCAAAGCATTGGATTTAACAGTTGAGCCCCAGAAACTCACTTCACAGTCCCAGTTGATGCTGATGCTGCTATACTCTGGGCAACACAGAACAGCCCTGCAACATGCAGTTACATTCAAAGAAGAATTCAGAGTAGTTGGGGCCACTAAAACTTTTTGAGCCAAGAAACATTTAATTATTGTCCATTTATTTACTTGATTTGAACTGAAAAGGAAATTACCTAAATTTCATTACTATGGATCCTTAGACTCCATTCTGTGTAACCAAAAGTATTAGTCACTAAAGAAGTAGTTCAGTTAGGTCCTTTAGGAGTGAATGAGACCCTTTACTTGACAATGACATTAAATGAGTTGTCTGGGGTTACATAATGCAACTATTGTTTAACAAAGCCAAAGGACCAAGAAGGAAACCAAGTGAGTTCACTGCTCCTCTCTGAAAATATCTTAGCAGAAAACATTGTGAAAAGGCAAATAATGCAGACTCGGGAAAGAAAATGAACATGAAGGCAGCCTGCTTAGAAATATCCATCCTGCTTAGACACGGTAACAATGTTCAGAACACACCTCTCCAATCCTTAGTCACTTTAGACTCTGCTCTGAGAAACATTTTTAAGAACCTGCTTCATGACAGACATTGTATGTGTATGTGTCTTGAAGCATACAAACCTGGCATAATGTGAAATGAAGCCTGTTTACATTCAGACTACTTATCTAAGCAGAGGAGGACATAAGAGAAATAAGAAAAGTAGAAGGCAAGAGCATTTTATTAAGAACTCCCTGCTCTAGAAATAGCTTCGCATGAACCCTCATCAGTAGTGATCCTTCCCCTGGTTTGTAAAGGTTCATGCCATAAAATTCTACTAAAAAGCACATAGCACCTTGGAAGAGAAATAACTTAAACTCTAGCAGTTTGAACACTTCCTCTCTTTGGGCTTTAGTTTCCCCAATTGTAAAATAAATGTTTTTGACCAGATGATCTCTGTGATCCTCTCTAGCTATGAAAGTCTAGAACTCACTAGGCCTACATGCCAGGGAATGGGAGCAGCCTATGGCTTGGTTTTCAAGGCTGCCTCAAAACAGAGGTTAGCCTAAAGTACTTACAGAGCTCAAACTTTCTCCTAACCCTTAAGTTACAAGGAAAGATTTAAGCATGCCTCCAACTCTCATGGGCAAATAATTCCCTTAGAGCTCTTCGACAACCCTTGGCTAATAAAGATTAAACAAATAAATATGAAAAATGCTTCTACCCAGCATCCTAAGAGGCCAATTTACAGTTAATGGTGGTGTTTAGGCCCTGAAAGGGTATTAACTTACAGAGTAGTAAAGTCTCCAAACACAGCCCACAGCTTTAAAAGATGTACAGGTGCCAAAATTAAGGGCCAAATTACCAATCTGTTTTAAATGATGGTCTGGGAATGCTCAATATGACAAGGGAAATGTATGACAAATAATATCTTCAATACAAAGAATGAGTCGTTCGAATTTATTAGAGGAAATGTGCTGCCTCTTGGGACATCTTTTTTTGCCCTCTCCCCAAAGTGGTGATTTTTCAAAATAGAGTTGAAGATACACCTAATGCAAAATGACTCTTTAAGCACAAAATAAGGTCATTTTTTAAAAACTGAAACAATTTCCATGTCAGCATTTTCTAAAACCCTTGGGAATTTGGAAATCTCAAGGAAATGCACATTCCATTAGTATCAAAACTAGGTGCTTCCATGGTATTCTAAACACTGCATGACTCAACATGTGCAAAAACTTTAGACCAGAGTGAAGCCGGCTGCCTCTTTACTCACTGACAAGTTTAAGGAATTGCATTGGCAACACTGCTGGATGACAGCAGAATGACTTCCTGTCAAGTAACCCCCATTCTGCAAGGTGACAGGAAATGGGTTTAAACACTGGTAATATCACTAATCAATTTGAAGGAGCACATGTTCCAGGCTACAATTGTGAAATTTGGTTGCAATGTGTTTGCTGCTTGCTGGGCCATGTGATTCAGCATAGCGACAGATGAAAGGAAAGGTCAGATTTACTAAGTGTTGAAGAGGTGTCATCAAGCGCTGCATATTACTTCAAGATGTCCTCGGCATCAGAGGCATCTCAAATGTAAGGCTGCATTTCTCTTGCAAAACCTTTCAGTTTTCCAACAATCTTTTATGGGAACCCCTAAACTTATTTCAACACATAAAGAAATGAGCTTTTTCTATTCCTGTGTGAGCTTTTTCCTAATCCTGACTGAGACCAAATCGTCTGGGTTAATGGTCTTGCCCTTACATGCTCTTATATTGGTCTTTAAAGTAAGTACAAGTAAGTTCTTTAAAGCTTGGACAAACCCATTCTTGTAATCTTAAAATAGTCAGTTGTGTCTGAAAGTTCTTCCTAGTACTTCTATCTTGAGGGGGTTTGCCACTTTTTTAAATGAGACATAATTTAAAGGAAAAGATTTATTCAGTCTTACACTAAGAAAGGTGTGGAAGGATGTAACTTTCTTTTTATTATATAGTAGGGCCCTGGGGATTCTCCCTAGAGTCCTCTCAGCTTAAAGACTCATGACTTTAGTCATAACTTTCTCATGTTTAGTTACTGAACCCTTAATGTATTCAAAAATTGTCCTAAGTAATCACAAACAGTAAATAGATATGGTCCCTCACCTCTTACAGACATTGAATTAAATAATCAAACAATTAAAAAATTAGACAACAAAAAATTACATAATTATTCAATCAATGCATATTCACTAACTGAGAATTAGCAAATAAATGTAGGAAAGTATAAGAATATTCTAAGGTGTAGAAGTAAATATGTCATAGAATACTACTCACCTGACCCCTAGCCCAATTCTCGTTTACTCTTTATACTAGCACATTGATGCAAGCCTTTCCTTTCCTGGAGATGCTTTTTCCAAGGTGATCTTTTGCAGGTTCTCAGTACCAAGGTTTTCCAAGTGGTTAACAGCTTATTTCAACAATAACATGCTTACATTTGCTGAGGTATAGTTGAATGAACGGCAAGGTGTTATAGCTGTGTTTCATGTTTTGTGGAAGGGCATGTTGCCTTGAGACACACATCACAAAGAAGGTCACCTAAGTTATGCTAGTGAACAAAGACAGAAGTGCCACTTTCATGAACACTTTTCAGAAAGAAAACATGCATTTGTGGACAGGGTTTTAAAAAGCATGCTTTTCTAGAATCACTTTTAACAATTGTCTTAAGTACTGATAAGCTTGCCTGGAAATAATGATGCATTCCTTTCATCTCAGCACTTGGGAGGCAGAGGCAAGTGGATCTCTGTGAGTTTGAGGCCAGCCTGGTCTACAGAGGGAGCTCCAGGACAGCTGATACACAGAGAAACCCTGTCTCAAAAACCCCCAAAATAAAATAAGCCCAAAGACTTTAAGGGCCAGGGAATACATCAGCCATGAAAATGACCTGGCAAAGGACAACATACTCAGCTATGACACAGGATGATTCATGGCTTCTTTATCATTGTTTCCAAATTCAGAGATATAGGGCCAACTAGTCCATTTCCTCTTCCCACATCTTAGAGGAGACTGACATAAAGAACTTTTGAGTATCTGATGCCCCCACGGAAAGCTCCAAGTTTCCTGAGAAACATGATACTTCCCCCATTAATACAACTCATCTCATAGCTCACATTTCTGTCTCCACGAGAGAAAAGCAAATTGTCTTCAGTACTCAATCTACAAACTGTGTTCCTAATCGGTACTTAGTGAACACATAAGCAATGTGGACAATGGCATCAGTCTACATTTATGAACATCAACAGTAAGAATTCGTTAAGCTCTCATTTTCACTATTGTGTTTAATCCTAATTACACTGTAAGAGAGCTAATAGTATTCTTGTTTCAGAGGTAAGAGAACATAACGTGAAGAGACGTGAAATAAGTCACTGAAGGTTAATCAACTAGTGTAAGACACAGCAAAGATTTAAACCCAGCTGTGATTCACTTCAAATCTCCTGCTCCTGCTTACCAGATTCATTGATCCCTTGGTGTTCTATATAAGATAAAAATTATCTCATGACAGAATCCTACTCTGAATTAATTAAGACACTTTAAGGGAAATAAATAAAATAAAATAAAAATGGTAAATAAAAATACGTAAGTGTAATATTGTACATAAAAAGAGAATACATTATGTAACGTGTAACGTGTTCTGGGATGGTTTTGATTGATTTTTTTTGAAACAGGGTTTATCTGTGCAGCCCTGTTTGTCCTGGAACTAGCTCTGTAACCCAGGCTAGCCTCAAACTCATAGAGATCACCTACCTCTGCTCACCAAGAACTAGGATTAAAGGGGTATGCCACCATCACCTGGCAGATGTTTAATGATGTGAATTACTTTACAACTCTTTGGCCACTTTCCTTTAAGTACTGACTTTGTCTCCATATTTAGCCTTTAATAGAGTCAGGGTAACTATAGCAGTTCTAGGTATCACCTACCTCTTCACATACTGTTTCTATATGCTAAAAGGGAATTTTTGTTCTAATGCATTTTTTAAAAAAAATACAGAAAACTTTCCCAGAAACCCCACAGAAGTCTGCCAAGTTTACTTCTTTGGCCATTCCTAAACAAATTACTGGCAAATATATTAATATTAATTAGCATTGACTGAGTAGTCATTATCTATGTATGGATAAAAAGAAATTAGCACCCCCTGAAACACCTAACACGGTAACAAATGTCTCCTGATCATTTCTCATTCACCCACCTGTCTCTAAGAAAACAGTGATATGGTCTCCATTGTGGATAAGTTTGTATTTGGAACGATTTTACATAAATGAATAGTTTTCGATGTAGTAATATGTGTCTGTTGCTTAAAATGAAAATAGTATGAAGGAAAAAAAGTGGTGATTTTAAGGTGTTAAAACTTAGCAACTCGGGGTCAGGTAGAAACCTGGTGTAAGGGAATCTACAAGGATGACCCCTGTTAAGACTCCTAGCATTTATGGATATCTAGCCTGAACTAGCCATCTCCTGATCTGGCAAGATTTACACTGGAAGGACTGTGACACCAACCCAGCCATATAACCTTAGATCTAGTCTGTTCTGCCTATGAGATATACTGAGGTAAGGGTGTCCTAGAGATTGAAGGAGTGGCCAACCAATAACTGGTCTGGCCTAAAATCCATACCAAGAGAGGGAGCCCACCCCTGACGCTACCTGGCCAAGCCCTCGGCATATGTCATGGTTGTATAGTTTGGTATTCTGGTGGGACTCCTAACAGTGGGAGCAGCAACTGTCTCTGCTTTTGCTAGATTTTGGGACCCTATTCCTCATACTGGGTTACCTTGCCCAGACTTAATACAAAGGAAGGTGCTTAGTCTTATTACAACTTAATATGCCTTGTTCTGTTGATCTCCATGAAGGGAGGAGTGGGAAGGGGGAGTATGAGGTTTGGGGAAGGATGAGGGAGAGGCTGGAGTGGAACTGTGGTCCTGATATAAAATTAATTAATTTAAAAATTTTTAGCAACTACCACAAGACCTGAAATACAACAATTAATAGTCCTGATAAATGAAAAATTATATCTATTAGGTACCCTTTGAAATGATAATATGATAAAGACATACCAACTCTGTGATGCATCCCCCCAAATCCATAACTCTAGTCTGAACACAGGAAAACACAACACAACCCCAAATTTGAGAGATGTTTCTCAAAACATTTGACTGGTAATCTTTTAAGGTCATGAAAGAAGGAAAGACCAAAGAAACTATCGGGTATTGGAATATACTAATGAGTCATGACAAATAAATTCAATGGATTTTCCTGTATATGATTCTGAACCACAAAGTCAACATTGGTTTAAAAAAAAAAAGACAAAACAAAACAAAAAATTTTTAGGTAATCTAAATAAAACCCCCTTTCCTCTCTCATGAGTTACTTTCTACATTTCTGGCTTCTTTTCATACTTACTCCCATCTAAATATACAGATTTAGAAACTAGAAGTTCGGCTCTACATAGAAGAGAGAGAGAAAGCTTGAAAATTCTGAAGGAAGAGCTAGAAAGAGCAATAGAACCTGTGATGTGAAAACAAAAGGGATAATATTGGGGTGGAAGGGTTCAGCCTAGGTGGAGGGAGGTCCAAGAACAGGGAACGACAGAATCAACCAAAGTAAGTATGAATTAAAATGATACAAAGAGAACTGTTTCTTTCCAAGCTAATGGATGGGAGGGAGGGAGAGAGGGAGGAAGGGGGGAGGAATGGAGGGAGGGAGGGAGACAGGCAGGCAGGAATGAAGGAAGGAAGGAAGGAAGGAAGGAAGGAAGGAAGGAAGGAAGGAAGGAAGGAAGATTTCACAACTTCTGGGACTCTTTCACTCTCTGGGCTTTTATTTGGGGACTCCCCTCACATATAAAATTGAAGTAAGACTATTACCGAGGATACAATATACTTTGGCCACAAAACTTGGAGGAACCAAGCTGGAAATGACCCGGAAGCCTCTGACCTTGAGAACTAGCTCCCACGGTGCCAGGATCTATGCAAACCGCCAAGGGGGAAAGATAAATAGCCCTACCCAGCTGCAACACCTATGAACAACAATGACAAACATGGAAAAATACCTGAAAAGGAGCAACAGAAGCACATACCCTGGGAGTAACCAGCATCCATCTAAGTGGACTTCACGTTCACTCAATAGTACGGATTTGTACGCGGCAATGCAACCCAGTGTAATTTCTAACTGCATTTACTGCATTATACTCAGAAATGTATTGCAGCAGCAGGAGACGATTGCAGAAAGACCCATCTGGTCAAAAGGCAGAGTACAACTGACTGGGAATGGCCAGAGACAGTTGATACATTTATAGTACAACCCTGCACTCACCTCAGGGTGCACCACAGAAAAGGGAGTGGAAAGGCCATAAGAACCAAAGACCAGGATGGGGTGTCTGTTGCAAGACAGTACATTCTATTTATGTAACAGGGAAACTACACCAAGGAAATTTCAACAACATGGCTACCTAACAAGACCTAAGGGGCAATTCCTAATTACTAATTGTAGGACCAGCCCAAAAAAAAAAAAAAAAAAAAAAAATACACTCTGTTTCTGAATCCAGAGCCAATGAAAGAAACAACCTAGGAACTGAAACCTGAGCCAGTGAAGGAAATACTTTTAGCTCTTAACCCAGACCCTAAGAAACACACCCTAAAACTGGAATTAAACAATTATTTTTTATTTTATGTGCCTTGGTGTTTGGCCTGCATGTCTATCTGTTGGTGTCAGATCCCCTGGAACTGGAGTTACAGAAAGTTGTGAGCTGCCATGTGGGTGCAGGGAATTGAACCCAGGTCCATACAGGAAGAGCAGTTAGTGCTCTTAACTGCTGAGCCCCCTAATCATAGAGCCCGCATCCTCATATAGTAGCTGATGGAAACAGAAGCAAACACCCTTAGCTAAACACTGAGCTGAACTGGAATCCAGACACAGAGAGGAAGGACAAGACTAGGCTACAGAAACCCACAGAGACAGCTGACCTGAACAAGGGGGAGCTCATGGACCCCTAGACTGATACCTGGGAAACCAGCATTGGACCAACCCAGAACCCCTAAATATGGGTCTCAGATAGAAGGCCTGGGCAGTCTAAGAGACCTCTGAAAGTGGAACCAGGATGTATCCCTGGTGCACAAAAGGACTTTGGGAGCACATCCCCCATGGAGTGATGCTCCCTTAACCTAGAGGCAGGAGGGAGGGCCTAGTCCCTACTCCAAATGACTTGACAGATTTTTGTTGATCCCTCCTGGAAGGCATCATCCTACCTGTGGAGTGGGGGGGATAGGATAGAAGGGGGTCAGGTGGCATGAGAGGGAGGGAAGGAAGGAGGGAGGGAGAAGGAACTGGGATCGATATGTAAAATAAGAAAAAAATAGAATATAGCAGAATATTATTAGAAAAAGAAAAAAAAGAAAAGAAAAGAAAGAAACGCACCCTGACTCTGAAACCACAGCTAGAGAAACACACTTTGGTCCTGGAACAAGAGCCAGTGAAGGAAATATGCCCTGCCATACCCCACCCCAAATGCCAGTATGGCCCTGAAACCAGACCTAACTCTGCCCCTGACCAACTGAAACACAAAACCAACCAATCCCTGAGCAGGAAACCAACCAATTCCTGAGCACACAGAACCAGTAAAAGAAACACGGTCAGGATCTGAAACCTGAGCCAGTGAAAGAAACACTTTTTCCCTGAACACAGAACCAAAGAAACACACAGTGACTCAAAACCAGTGAAAAAGAAACACACTTCGTCCCTAGAATCACAGTGAGCAAAAGAAATACTCCCTTGCTCTCAAATTAGAGCCCAAGCCTAAAACAGACCAGTGAAAGAAACACAGTTTGGCCCCGAAACCAGAGCCATCCCTGCCCCTGACCAACTAAACTAACCAATACCTGAGCAAGAAAACTATCCATTCCTGAGCAGAGAAACTTCTCTCAGAAAATTCTGCCCCTAATAAGTGTGGTGATATATTGTTTATGATTTATTAAAGCTACTGGAGATCAAAATAGCAAAGCAGCCATACTAGTTAGCTATAGAAGCTGGGTGGTGGTGGCACACACCTTTAATCACAGGACTCAGGAATAAGAAGTAGATGGATCTCTGTTAGTTCAAAGCCACCCTGATTACAGGATATACAGATACTTTTTAAAACTGATTTGTATGTGTGTCAACTTGCGTGAGTATATGTATACTACATGTGTACAGGACCCCGTGGAGGCCAGAATTTGGCATTGGAGTCCCTGGTATTAGAGTTATAGGCAGTTGTGATCTATAATGTGGCTGCTGGGAAATGAACACAGATCCTCTTCAAGAGCAGCCAGTGTTCTCAAGTGCCGAACCTTCTCTCCAATCTCCAACCCATTTACTTAGATAGTTTACCTGGAATTTCTCTCTCTCTCTCTCTCTCTCTCTCTCTCTCTCTCTCTCTCTCTCTCTCTCTGTGTGTGTGTGTGTGTGTGTGTGTGTGTGTGTGTGTGTGTGTGTGTGTGTGTGTGTGTGTGTGTGTGTGTGTGTGTGTTTCTAGACAGGTTTTCTCTATGTAGCTTTGGAGCCAATCCTGGAACTCACTCTGTATACCAGACTGGCCTGGAACTCACAGAGATCCACCTGCCTCTGCCTTCCAAGTGATGGGATAAAAGGTTTGTGCCACCACCTCCCAGCTAATTTACCTGAAATTTTATGACTAATGTAAAACACAACCTATTTATTTTTGTCGATTTGAAATGTTAAAACTTTTAAACATATTGATTTTACACATATACTATAATTCTTTGTTGTGGTAGGGACTGGTTTAGGATGTTCACATGTGTATGCAGGTGTGCAATCTGTGGAGACCAGGGACTGATGGGGTCTTGCACTGGAACTGGAGCTAGCCAATTCAGCTACACTTACCAGCAGATCCAGGAATCTTCCTCTCTCCACTTCCCTAGTATTAAAATTATACCACCACATTGGATTTTTTTTAATGTAGACACTGAAGAATCACTAAGATCTTCATCCTTGCACAGTAAACATTTAACTGAGCCATTTCCCTAGCCTCAATACTTGTGTTTTTAAAATACTATGTTTTCTATATTTTCCTATTTTATTTAAAATGTTCTTTCATTTTACATACTAACCCTAGTTTCCCCTCTCTCCTCTTCTCCCAGCTCCCACCTTCCACCTCCCCCTTTCCAATCTCCCATCCACTTCTCAGAGTGGATAGGCCTTCTTTGGGGAGTCAACAAAGTCTGACATACCAAGTTGAGACAGGACCAAGCCCCTCTCCACTGTATCGAAGCTAAGCAAGGTATACTACCATAGGGAATGAGCTCCAAAAAGCCAGTTCATGCACCTGGGATAGGTTCTGATCTCACTGCCAAGGGAGTGATAGCAAATAATTCTTATAAGCTAAGTTGTCTAGATTTGTATGGAAAGGAGATCAAACATTCTATATAAAAAGTTTCAGTATGAAATACAAGCAAATAACTGAACAGAGACAGCCTTTAAACAAAACAGCCTGCTGCCCAAATTACAGCCAACTAAGCTTACAAACACTTACAAACAAGAGCAAATACATTAGAATAGAAGGAGCCCAAAAGGGAATAAAGGGAGATTTATGAAAAGATTGAACTATAAAATATGTTCTCTAGGCTACTATACATTGATTACTGATGAGGTGTAATAATAGTGCTTGAAGTCAGGGATGGTGATACCTCTAGAAGTTCCTTTGTTGTACAGAGTTGTTTTGGCTATCCTGGGTCTTTTGTTTTTCCATATGATGTTGAATATTTTTATTTCAAGGTCTGTGAAGAATTGTGCTGGAATTTTGATGGGGATTGCACTGAATCTGTAGATTGCTTTTGGGAAGATTGACACATACTATGATTTCTTTCCCAGCCCCTTTATCATCTGTATATAGTAAGGCTTCTCATTTTTTGGAGATGATCTTGTATCCTGCCACTCTGCTGAAGGTGCTTATCAGCTGTAGGAGTTACCTGGTAGAGTTTTTTGGATCACTTATGTAAACTATCATATCATCTGCAAATAGTGAAAGTCTGACTTCTTTTCCAATTTGTATCCCCTTGACCTCTCTCTCTCTCTCTCTCTCTCTCTCTCTCTCTCTCTCTCTCTCTCTCTCTTCTTATTGCTTTAGCTAGAATTTTAAGTACAATATTGAAGAGATATGGAGAGAGTGGACAGCATTGTCTTGTTCCTGATTTTAGAGGAATCACATTGACTTTCTCTCCATTTAGGTTGATGTTGGCTGTTGCTTTGCTGTATAATGCTTTTATTATGTTTAGGTATGTTCCTGTTATCCCTGATCTCTCCAAGACCTTTGTCATGAAAGAGTGTTGGATTTTGTCAAAGGCTTTTTCAGCATGTTCTGAGATGATCATGTGGTTTTTCTTTTTCAGTTTTTTTATATGGCAGATTACACTGATGTATTTTCATATGTTGAACCATCTCTGCATCCCCGGGAATGAAGTTTACTTGGTCATGGTGGATGATTTATATGATGTGTTCTTGGATTCGATTTGTCAGTATTTTATTGAATATTTTTGTATCAGTGTTTATAAGGGATATTGGTTTGTAGTTCTCTTTCTTAGTTGTGTCTCTATGTGGCTTGAGTACCAAGGTAATTGTAGCCTTGTAAAAAGAGTTTGGCAATGACCCTTCTGCTTCTATTGTGTGGAACAATTTGAGGAGTATTGGTATTAGCTGTTCTTTGAATTTCTGGTAGAATTCTGCACTCAAACCATCTGTCCCTGGGCTTTTTATAGTTTGGAGACTTTTGATGACTGCTTCTATTTCATCAGGTTTTATAGGTCTATTTAAATTGCTAATCTTTTCTTCATTTAATTTTGGTAAGGGATATCTATCCAGAGAATTGACCATTTGAGTTAAATTTTCAAATTTTGTGGAGTACAGGTTTTCAAAGAATGACCTGAAGATTCTCTGTATTTCCTCAGTGTCCGTTGTTATGTCCCCCTTTATAATTTCTGATTTTGATAACTTGCATATTCTCTCTCTGCCTTTTGGTTAGTTTGTATAAAGGTTTGTCTATCTTGTTGATTTTCTTGAAGAACCAAGTCTCTGTATTGTTTTCCTAGTTTCTACTTTATTGATTTCAGCCATCAATTTGATAAGTCATAAAAGGCTATACCATAGACAACATATGGGAAACTACATAACCTATGAACTCTACTCCAGTCAATTATTTCCTCTTGCATTAGCTTGTAGAGGAGAAAAGCCACATGAGTGCCATAATTCTCTGCCCTTTATCCATGAGAACATTCTAACAAACTTGATTTCGTGAGGATTATCTGTAGGTGATCAAAAGTTCCTAATTCTAAACAATGAAGGTCATATCCAGCACAAATGAAACAGCTACATGACAATAAGTTGTAGACAGCATAATACGCAGGTCAATAGAGCTAGACTTGATAGAATAGTCCTATAATCTCTTCTGTTGAAAGGCTGAAGCCACAGGACAAGTTCAGGGGCTGCCTTGGATATTAAATGAGTTTAAGACCAACCAGAGAAACTTAGTAAAGACTTGCCTCAAAATAGAAGTAACAAGAAGGGTTGAAGATATAGTCCAGTGCCAGGGTTCTTGCCCAACACAATCACCAGTATATCACAGGAAGAGAGAAAGGGAAGAAAGGAGTAATGGAGGAGGAGATGGAAAAACAAAAGAAAGAAGAAATGGATAAAGAAAGAGGAAAATAAAGGAAGGAGAAAAAGGAATCACCAGAGATTATCCAATATACTGAGAGAGAATAAAATATTGGAAAAATAAAAATTCCAAAGACCTATGGGACAACATCAATCATGTGATATATTTTAAAAGAGAGCAAAGAGAACATTGTTAGAATGGGTAAAAAGATGTTATACATATGCACAGTGAAATCTTACTAAGCTATAAAGAAAATACAATCATGAAATTCAAAGGCAAATGGATAGAACTGGAAAAAAATACCAAGTATTGTAATTCAAAAATGCCGCATGTTTGTCATTCATAAGTACATCCTAACTTCAAATCCTTTATTTTGTGTAACCTAGAATACAAGTGGAAGCCAGAAATAGGCCTCTGAGATGGGGTGTCAAGGGAGGGGAAATAAGAGATTATAAGTAAAATTAAGGTAGAGAAGCAGAATACTGGGGATGGAGAGAGGCTTAAACAGAAAGGGGAGCAGGGGTATGGATGAGGCGAGAGGTAGGATATGAAAATATCTGTGGAAGACTATTACCTCACAACCCAATTATAAATATAATTGGAGGTGTTGTAAAGGTATGTGATATGAAAGAGGAGGGGCAGATACTGAGTTATACAGGGATAGATTGGAGAGGGAGAGTAGAGGAAGGGTGATGGATGATTAACCAAAACTAAGGCTATATGAAAAATCCTTCAGAAAACATACTATTTAGTGAGCTAATTTCAAAATATAACTTTAAATACAATTTAAATGAAATTACCCTGCATGAGTGGACAATGTCACTTACAAAAGAAAGGGGTCATTAAATGAAAATATCATAATAAAAGGCATGCGATACCTTCCTACAAGCTATTGATCAAGGAGGTTCTAGGGGTCTCCAAAACTATATGGTAAGACCTAGCTAAAGAAGTGCTCACTTGAAGTAGGGACTAGGGCTTCTCTCCTGTCTCTAGGTTAAGGGAGTATCCCTCCATGGAGGATGTGTCCACAAGGTCATTTTGTGCACCAAGAATACATCCTGGTTCTTCTGTCTGAGGTCCCCTAGACTGCTCAGTCCTTCTGGCTGAGACCCATGTTCAGGGGGTCTGAGTCAGTCCTATGCTGGATTCCCAGCTATCAGTCTGGGGGCCATTAGCTCCTCCTTGTTTGGCATTGCCCTATATGTGGAATTGGGGTGAGGGGATGGGAGGGGAGGATGATCAGGGTGCATGTGAGAGGGCAGAGAGTATAAGAGGGAGGGAGGGAGGGAGGGAGAGGGAACTGGGATCGACATGTAAAATAAAAAATAAATAATTAAAAAAAAGAAGTGCTCACTTTGGCTGGAAGACACAGAAAAATCCATTTCAAACTGACTGCAAAACTTCTTTGTTCATGGCTATTGTTTTTTGTGTCAGGCTGTCCTATGAAGGCTGCTAGGGTGGCAAAGAAGACATCAATGGTCTTAAAACGCCATGGACCCTTTGTGCTAAAATATTGCAGGCTACATTGCATAATATTATGGGTATTTTGCCTGCATGAATAGCTGTGCACCTCCTGCACTCAGTGCTTCTGGAAGCCAGAAGAGAGCATCAGATTCCTGGGATCTAAAGGCAGATTGCTGTGAACCACCATATGAGTGCTTGGAACTGAACCCAGGTCCTCTGGAAGCATAGTCAGTGCTCTTAATACCTGAGCCATCTCTCTAGCTTCAAAAGTTAAGTCCAAGAAACCACTGGCTACATCTTCTGCCCTACAATCACTGTATAAAACAGCTATTCTGGAACCTTGGATTATAAGCAATTCTTTTAAATATCGTCACCCGTAGGCTAGTGAGCTAAAAACAACTACTAACTCCTACAATTACCATTTGGAAAAATGCTGCCCCACACCATTTTTACTAGCATTATCTTGTCTTCTATCCTGACGAGACTCCCAAAATAGCAACCTTTTTTCTAAGTCTTCGCCAAGGCTTTTTTTCTGTTTTCAAAGAAAATATTTCATTGTGTTTTATGTCTGATGACCCAAAATAAAAAATGTGAAATTATATAACCCTTTATTATTAGTTGTCTAGCCAAGATTAAATAGGAATATTCTTCAAATCCTTAAAACAATTAGTTTTAAAAAGCTTAGCATGAATTCATAAAGCTTAAATTTTCACGGAAATAAGTCTCCTGAAAATGCCAACTTGCTATTTATTTTAAATTGTAATGTTATGCATTTTCATTTGATGACATTCAAATTTCTGAGAAGAACAAATCAAATGTGTGCAGCAACATGTTAAGTGAAAAACAAAAGAGCTCATTCCAAACAGGTGAAGCCAAATAGCATAATGTAGACTATTAAAAAACAAACAAATAAATAAATAAAATTGTCATACTTTCATTTTCTGCACTAATTTTAAGACTTTAAAAACTTCCAGATAACGGGAAGCCTCCATGAGTCTTTGGAAAATGTTTCTTCATTCTATACATTCTATACACTTCCTACAGCAGCTGTCCTTTACAGCTTCAGAGCTCTATGGATATCTATCATAAAGCATGAAGGGAAAGAGGGGGTGAAAGCAAGAACTACCCTTCTCAATTGTCTTCACAGGTTAGATATTTGGGAGGGTCAACTTTCCAATCAGGGTTAGAACAGGATGAAGTATTTTACTCTTTCCCTCACAGTTTATAAAAGAAACTGTCCTTCAGTCTGATGACTGGCTCAGTTTTCTGTACTAGCTCATTGTTGGTCAATGCTTCTGGGATAATAAAAGAAGTACATTTTTATTTTCAAGATTTATACTTTTTCATAGAGATTACTACCAATACCTGATTTGAGGTGGGGGTGGGGACTAGACTTCAAGGTGACTCCTAACCCAATCTGTGAAGCATAATTTAAAATGGAAAAGATGGGAGATGGTAAGAGCATTTAGTCCACTATGGTCTGGGAAGCCACTTCTAAGAAAGCGATATGGTTGAGCCCGGCTCAGACACAAATGCACTAATGGATTTGGAGTTATATCACTCTAGACTCACTAATATTTAATATGCTGTGACCTTGTCAACTATGCCACTCACTGTTCTTCCAGTTTCTTTATAGAATTTGCTATGGGTGTCTCTTGATTGCTCATTTTTTACATTACATTGTTGCTTAATTTTTAGCTACCAAAAAATTTTAGGCTAGACTTCAGTACATTCAAAAATAAAGTAGCCATAAGCAAAGGAGATATCTACTAGAAATAACATAATAGTCAAAGAAGTTAATGATCACAGCTATGAACTTTTTAAAAATTAGTAATTATTCTGGACAGCTGGTAGTTTACACCATCACTAGGACAAACTAGCAGTCTATGTAATGGGAAAAGATCTTCACCAATTGCACATCTGACAGAGGGCTGATATCCAAGGTATATAAAGAACTCAAGAAACTACACATCAATAAGCCAAATAATCCAGTTAAAAAATAGAATATATATCTAAACAGAATTCTCAATAGAAGACTCTCAAATGGCAGAAAAACATTTAAATGTCCATCATCTTTAGTCATCAGACAAATGCAAATAAAAATGTCTTTGAGATTCCATCTTACACCTGTCAGAATGGCTGTGATCAGAACACAAATGACAACTTATGCTGGAAAGGATCTTGAACAAGGGATAATCAGCATGGTCTTGACCCTTTTGCTCATAATTCCTCCCTCTCTACAACTGAATTCCAGGAGTTTGGCTTAGTGCTTAGCTGTGGATGTCTGCTTCTGCTTCCATCAGCCACTGGATGAGGGCTCTAGGATGGCATTTAAGGTGGTCATCAATCTCATTATAGGGGAAGGGCATTTAATACACCCTCTCCACTATTACTTACTTAGATTTTTAATTTGACATAACACCAGTAACATAGATATTGAGAGCAACAATTAATAAATGGGACCTCCTGAAACTGAGAAGCTTCTTAAACAACAACAACAAAAAAAATGTTCAACAAGACAAAACAGCAGTCTAGGAAAAGTTCTTCACCAACCCCACATCTGACAGAGGGCCGATTTCCAAAATATACAAACAACTCAAGAAGCTAGTCACCAAAACACCAAATAATCCAATTAAAAAGTGAAGTGCAGAACTAAATAGAGAATGCTCAGTAGAGGAATCTAAAATGCTGAAAAACACTTAAGAAATTGTTCAACATCTTTACCATCAGAGAAATGCAAATCAAAACAACTCTGAGATACCATCTTACACCTGTCAGAATGGCTAAAATCAAAAAAATCAAGCACAGCTTATGCTTGAGAGTATGTGGAGAAAGGGGAACACTCCTCCATTAATGGTGGGAGTGCAAACACGTACAGCCACTTTGGAAATCAGTATGGAGGTTCCTCAGGAAAACAGGAATCAGTCTATCTCAAGATCCAGCAATTCCACTCTTAGGCATATACCCAAAGGATGAACAATTCATATCACAAGGACATCAGTTTAACTATGTTCATAGCAGCATTATTTGTAATAGCCAGAACACGGAACCTGCCTAGATGTCCCTCAACCGAAGAATGGATAAAGGAAATGTGGTACATTTACACAAAGGAACAATAGAAATTTTTAAAAGTTCTATCATTCAGTATTCTCAAAACAGAACATTTACAATTATCTAAAAGAATAAGACAATAAAAAAGATGTATTACCTATTAAAATTCTATTGTCAAATTCCACAAGTTTAGAAAAGAACACAAGAATTTCTATGACACCACAAAAGACCATGAATAACCAAAGCAACCCTAAGGAGTAAGAACACTGCTGGAGGTGCTACAATACCCAACCTCTAGTTATAATATAGACCTACAGTGACAAAGAGAGCCTAGCAACTGAATGAAAATAGGCAGGCGGACAAATACAATATAATAGAGGACCCAGGCATACAATGACAAAACTATGTCCACTTAATGTTTGACAAAAAGTCAAAAGTATACATTTGGGGGGAAAAAACAGCCTCATCAACAAAAAGCACTGGCCAAACTGAATTTCTACCTGCAGAGGAATGAAATTTAACTCATACATTTCACCTTGTACAAAATCAATTTACAATGGATCAAAGACTTTAAACCTGAAACACTGACTTTATAGAAAAAACATAAGCGATACCCTTCAATATATGGAGTGAGCCAGAACTTTTTGAAAAAAAAAAAATAGTATAAGAACTAACCGTAAGAATTAATAGATGTGATTACATAAAAATAAAGTTTCTGCATGTCAAAAGAAAAAATCAGCAGAGCAAAATAGATAACCCATAGAATGGAAGAAAAAAATTTACCAGCTGCACTTCAGACAGTGGTCTGATACTTACAAAGAACTACATATCTTTTTTTCTTTTGGTTTTTTGACAAAGGTTTTTCTCTGTATTGCTTTGGAGCAGACCAGGCAAGCCTCGAACTCACAGAGCTCCGCCAGCCTCTGCCTCCCGAGTGCTGGGATTAAAAACAGGCACTACCAACGTCCAGCTTAAGAACTGCAAAACTTAAATACAAAGGAAATAAAACTGCCCAATTAGTAAATCAGCAAATGAACCTAATGGAGTTATCCAAAATAAACATAATTCACCAATAACTATTTTTAAAGTATTTAAAATCTCTAACCATCAGTGAAATGCAAATTAAAACTACTATGAGATACCATTTCACTCCAGTCAGAACAGTTATCATCAATAAATCTGACAACAAATGTCACAGAGAAGGAGCAGAGAAAGGAGCCTATAGTCACAGTTAGTGTGGGAGGGTGAAAATTAATATAGCTATTGTAAAAATCAATCTGTAGTTTCCTCAAAAAGTAACCATACCTGATACAGCAAATGTGACCAAAAACTTGAGACTGGATAGGTAACAGGTCCAAAGGGAAAAAATTCTTCTATTATTCTGCTAACAGAGCATAGCAATGAAATAACTCCTGATAACATACTGTTATACAGTAGATCATGCCTCACTTGGCCCTCATCAGGGAAGCCTGCACTTGCAGTAGACGGTGATTAACACACAGACCCTCACCTGGACAGTGTACACACAGTAAAACTTTGGTGCACTCAGCCGTAAACTGGGTACTTCCAAATGCCCCCCCCACTCCAAGGCTCAGGGGTCTGTATAGATGAGGAGTCAGAAAGAACTGTAAGAGCCTGAGGTGGAAGATGACTCCAACAAGGTAGCATCTTAAAGACACAACAGGTCTTACACGCAGATCAACTCAGAGTCTGTGACAGTACACATAATACCTGCATGAGTTCAGGCCAGACAAAATTCTGGGCTGGGGAAGGGGAGGTGAACACAAATTCTCTACCCAGGAATCTATTTGTAGTTGACATATGCAGTGAGAGGAAAACTCAGTTTCACTGAGTATAGCAACCACACTCCAGGGCAGGCTCCATCCACAGGGGAGTCACTTGGAAATAAGAAATAGATTCCTAGTTCTTGTGTGCTATTTTGGTTTGGTTTAGTTTGACATTTTTTGTCTTTTGGAGTTTTTTGTTTGATTTGATTTTGGTTTTTGTTCTTTTATTTGTAGAGAGAGAGAAATTACATGTAGTCAGAAAAGTGGGATCAGGAAGAAGTCAGGTAGAGGAAAAAATATGATCAAAATATATTGTATTAAAAACGTTCATGCAGCCAGGCATTGGTGGTGCATGCCTTTAATCCCAGCACTCAGAAGGCAGAGACAGGAGGATCTCTGTGAGTCTGTGGCCAGCCTGATCCACAGAACTTTTTCCAGGTTCAGGCTCCAAAGAATACAGAGAAACCCTGTCTCAAAAAAAAAAAAAATAACAAAAAGGAAAAAAAATCAAAACAAAACAAAAAAAAAAACAAAAGACAAAAAAAAAATCATGCCAATAAATACAAGAAATGTGTAATTTCTAAAAGCCCTATAACAAATAGGAGTACCATATGACCCAGCTATACCACTCCTGGACATACATCCAAAGAACTTCATACCCTACCGTAGAGATATCTGCACCCCCATGTCATTGATGCCTTATTCAGTATAACAACAAATTGGAATCAGTCTAGTTGTCCACCAACAGATGAATCGGCGATAAAAACTTGGCATATGTGTGTGTGTGTGTGTGTGTGTGTGTGTGTGTGTGTGTGTGAATACTATTTAGCTCAGAAGAAAAATACAATTACAAAATTAGCAAACAAATGGATGGACTTACAATGTATAATATTGATTGAAGTCACACAATCTCAGAAAGAAAAGAAACACGTTCTCCCTCACGTGTAGAATCTAGTCACATATATATGAATATGTGCACATGTATATATAGTGTATACATGCATACAATATGTAGCATATGGTGTGAACAAAGATACAAAATTCTTCAAAATACCAAATTCAATAGCACATTAAGACAACCATTCATTATAAACAAGCGACATTCATACCAAGTATTAAAAGATAGCTTTACATAATACAAATTCATAAATATACTATACCACATTAATTAATTAAAAAGCAAGGAAACATATAATAGATTCATGAGAGACAACAAAGTATTGGAAAAATAAAATCAAAATCCTTTTGCAATAAAAGCAACAGATTACACACAAAAAAGAATGTGCCTCCATATAATGCGACCTGTGTATGCCAAGTTGACAGCTGACCTTGTAACAAATGGTGAAAAGTTGGAAGTGTCTCCTCTAAGATCAAGGACAAGACAAGAAAGTCATGTATAATCAGATTATTCAATTCAGTACTGCAGTTCTAGGCACAACAATTTAGGTGAGACAAGAGGGGCATTCAAATCATAAACCATGTGAACCTGTCAAAACTCCCTACTGAAACCATCTTACATATACCAACCCCTAAATACTCAACCATAGCTGACAGAGAAAATAAATGCAGTAAAGTTGAAGGTTATATAAATCAGCACGCAAAAAGTAGAAGCATTTTTATACTAACAATAATCTATCCAATAAATAAGTAAATAAATAAAACAATCCCACCAGGCCCTGTGGTGTAAACTAAGGAGGCTGAGGAAAGAACATGATTAGTTTTGGGACAGTTTGGGATGCATTGCAGCTTCAAAGACAGTCTGCCCTATACAGGGAGTCCTGATTCAAAATAAGTAAGAACAAAATAAAACAATTCTATTTCTAACAGCTACCAATATACCATAAAATGAAATTCATAAAGATAAATTTATTCAAGGAGGTGAGAAAAGGCTGCAGAGTGACTATTTCAAAACACTAATGAAAGAGGTTAAAGAAAAAGATGGGAATCGACTTTATGTTCATGATTTAGAAGAGTTAAAATGTTCATAGCAAAATTCTGTACAGATTCAACATAATCCATTTCAAAACCGAGTAACATTCTTCATAGAATTTAGCATAGATATCCTAAAATTTGTATTGAACTACAAAAGACACTGGATGTTCAAAGTAATCTTAATCAAAATAAGAAAGCTGTAGGAATCATACTACTTGCTTTCAAAATTTAATAACCAAAACAACATGCTACTGAAATGAAATAAGATAACACACAGGCCAATGAAACAGAAATATATCTACAGCCAACCAATATCCACTAAGTTCGCCAGACAACAATGCAGAAATAAAGCCCGTTTGATGTCATAGGAAAATTGTATGTACTTGCAGAATTAATTTGAACCCTAAATTCATGCCATATATGGAAAACACAGGGAAATGTCTTGTAACATGTTCCTGGGTGGTAATTTTTTAATATTATCTCAAAAGCAAAATAAACAAATGGGATTGCAGCAAAATAAATAGTTTCAGGAAAGAAACCACAAAAAGAGGAAAAAATGAGAGAAAATACAAACTCTAAAACTCTACATCTGACAAGGGCTTTATACCTAAATTTAAAGGAATTCAAACAACTCAACAGCAAGAAATACACAAGATAAACAGTGTCATTAATCATCAGTACAGTACAAACCAAATCCACAACAGTGTATCACCTCTGTAAGAATGGATATTATCAGAAAGGCCATGGGATAACAAGCATTTATGAGATTAAAAAAAAAAAAAAAGGAAAGTCTTAACCAGCATTGTTGGTACATTATTGACATGGCACTGTGGAATAGAGCTGGGAATCCAGCATGGGACTGACTCAGACCCCCTGAATATGGGTCTCAGCTAGAAGGACTGAGCAGTCTAAGGGACCTCAGACAGTGGAACCAGGATGTATTCTTGGTGCACAAAAGGACCTTGCAGACACATCCCCCATGGAGGGATATTGCCTTAACCTAGAGATAGGAGGGAGGGAAGTCCTAGTCCCTACTTCAAATGACTTGACAGATTTACATGACCCCACCTGGATGGCATTGCCCTACATGTGGAATTGGGGTGGGCGGATGGGAGGGGAGGGTGGTCAGGGTGCATGTGAGGGGGGAAAAGGGTAAGAGGGAGGGAGGGAGGAAGGGAGGGAGGGGGAAGGGAGGGAGGGAGAGGGAACTGGGATCAACATATAAAATAATAATAATAAAGGTATTTCTCAAAATCATGAAAGTGGAACATTCTATCCACCAGAAACTCATGTTGCCTTCATATACAAAAAAGAAACCAGTGGAACCAGTATTTATACCTATTGCACAAATGGGCTTTGGGAGCCCATTCCCTATGGAGGGATACTCTCTCAACCTAGATACAGTGGGGGGGGGGGGGGAGAGCAAGGTCCTACCCAAAATGATATGTCAGACTTTGATGATCCCTCATGGGAGATCTCACCCTCCTTGGGGAGTGGATGGGGGGCTGGTGGGGGACATGGGAGGACAGGAGGGAGAGGGAATTGGGATTGG
Organism: Phodopus roborovskii; assembly: GCF_943737965.1. Classification (NCBI taxonomy): domain Eukaryota; kingdom Metazoa; phylum Chordata; class Mammalia; order Rodentia; family Cricetidae; genus Phodopus; species Phodopus roborovskii. The sequence goes on along the minus strand of NW_026126541.1, from coordinate 16,954,323 downwards.
ACTATAACATAAGATCATTTTTAATTTAAATAAAATTTATTGGAAAATAAAAGAAACTAGTATGTCAAAAATAAAATGAAGAAAAAATTAATTCCAGTGTAAATAACAAGAAAGGACTAATACAGATCAAAGTAAAAAATCATAAAATAAGAAAGAAAATATAACAAACTGAAAATGAAAAAGAATAAAATAGCATCCGCATGGAATATGCAGACATTAAAGAAATATAAGGGCATATTATAAATATCTTTAAGCCAGTAAAATGGCAATTTAAAGATGGTGAGAAAATTAATTTTTTAAACTAAAGCTTAATAAAATGAACTTAAGAAAACTAGAAAATCTGAATAGTCTTATATGTGTGCAATAAATTATAGTGACAATAAAAATTTCCAACAAAGAAAACTCTAGACTCACTTGCAAACTCTATAAAACTCTAAAAGAAGTCTAGTATCACTTTAAAACTTCTTGATATAAGAAAAGAGAAATTGTTTCAACTCACTTAATAATCCTACTTAACACTAATACCAAATCTGACTTAGCAACAACAACAAATCTATAGCCTAAATTCTCAGCTACATAATTAAATGGAAATTAAACATTCTTTTCAACAAATGCTGCTATAACAACCATATAAACATAAGAAAACTTGAGCATTAATTTTCCTTTAAAAATCCAAATAATAAATTTAATATAAATGCTGCATCTATAAAATGCCTGAAAGAAAAATGGAGGAAAAAAAATGTAGATTTAGGAGTGGAAAAAGTTTTTTTTATTTTTTTATGGGGAAAAAAGAGCACTAACTATAAAAGAAAACTTTTGATAAATTAAACATTATAACAAAACTTTGTGTTCTACAAAACTTAAAACAACATCAAAGTCATCTAAGAAAATTTATACAAATTTGGGGATGTTCTTTCAATTAAAAATAATTTGGAGATGTTACTACATCTATGGGTATAAAAAAGATTTAAAGTTAGGAATTATGCCAGATTAACAGAGTGGCAGTAACAGACTCTCTCCTAAGATCCATGACCTCACCAGCCTGGGGAAGCTGGCTAGATTTCTGGTACCAGGTTGATTTCCCTTAGTCAAATAGTCCAATTAGACAGCTGGAGATGACCCCCAACATGTGAGTACCACTATTACACCTTTACAAGTATCTTCTTGATATTTGCCATTGTTATGGTCATAGGTGTTGCTTCTGGATCTTGGGAGGAACTGGAGGTGGAAAGGGAAGGGGAAAATTGATGTCATTATATAATTTTAAAATGTGTAAGGAAATTTAATGATGGGGTGGCTGGAGAGATGGCTCAGCGGTAAAGAGCACTTGTTTCTCTGGAAGGGAACCTGGATTCGGTTATCAACATCCACATGGTGCTTGACAATCATTTATAGTTCCAACCCCAAGAAATCTAACACCTTCTTCCAACTCTCACAGGCACCAGGCTCAGGGATGGTACACATACATACATGCAGGCAAAACACTCATACGCAGAAAATAAATGAATACATCTAAAAGAAATTGGGAGGAAATTAATGAACATAATGAAATGGATGGGTATTGGGAATAGTATGTTAATCTTAAAAATTCAGATTCAGGGGCCAGTAAGTTGTCTCAGCAAGTAAAGGTGCTTGTCACCAAGCCTGACACTAAACTCAACACAAGGGAGCTACATGGTAGAGGAAGAGAACCAACTCCTTCAGGTTGTCTTCTGACCTCATCCCTCATCAAACACACAGGTACACACACACACACACACACACACACACACACACACACAAAATCAATCAATAAATAAATAAGCAAAAAATTTTAATCCCAGATACAAAGGAATACATATCAAAGTGCAAAATCAAACAATAATTTATGGTGACAGAAGTAGGAACAATGTCTGCTTTTCAGAGAAAATTACTCAAAAGGAATAAAAGGAAAAATCATGAGTGAAAGAAACATGAAAACTCTTATTTGAGATGGTGTTTACTAGTAATACTTTCATCAAAACTGATTAAATTGTACATTTAAAAATGTTTTCAAAGTTGGACAGTGGTGGTGCACACCTTTAATCCCAACATTGAGAGACAAAGGCAAGGAGATCTTTGTGAGTTCAAGGCCAGCCTGGTCTACAAACCAAGTTCAAGGACACTCAGAGTTGTTACACAGAGAAACCCTGTCTTGGAAAAAAAAAAAGGTTTAATTGTGCTATATATAGGTTTAATTGAGATATATATATGTATATACACACATATATATATATATTACACTATATAGAATTACTTTCTACTGCTATGATGAAATACTGATGACCAAAAGCAACTTGGAAAAGAGAGGGTCTATTTTAGTGTATGTTTTAGACTTATATCCCATAATGAATGGAAATCGAGACAGGGTGCAGGAATTGAAGCAGAGGCCATGGAGCAATGCTGTTTACTCAACCACACGCCTGGCTTGATAGGTGTGCTTTCTTAGACACTCTGGGACAACTTTTCCAAGGTAGTACCACCCACTGTGGGCTGAGTCATTCCATATCAATCACCAGTCAGGGAGATGTCCTGAAGTGATCTCCTGCAGCGATCCAATGGAGCCAATGGAGGCATTTTTCTCATTGAAGTTCCTCTTCCCTAATAACTCTAGCTTATGTCAAGGTGACAAAAACTTTCCAGAATACCAAGTGACCCAACTGCCTTTCCTGAACCCATCAATAGATGACTACATAGCCTAAGCAGAAAGTTCAAAAATGCATTTAATTTCTACAGATTAGGAAAAGAACATTCACAACAGAAAGACAACGTGGACAGTAGGCAAGCAATAGCATGGTTTTTAATCTGCCAATTACTCCTTCCCATTGTACCCATACAGTGCTCAGCGTCTAAAGAAAACTCACCTGGACATCAAACAGTGGCTATAACCTTCCCAGTCTTGTCTCCATACATTGGGAATAACTCCAGACAAATATTGTCATCAAGACGACAGCCATTACCAATCCAGAAGCAATCATTTCCCAGTAGCCCCAACAAGGACATTCAAGTAGTAAGACTGACCTTTCCCAACATTAACCCAGGATTCTCACCACGCTGACATGGGGATGAACTTACTTTGTCCAGCTGGCTGCAAAACATATGCATAAATTCTTTCTTGCTCACCCTCCTGCTAGCCTTTCCCTCCCCCTCTTCCTGTTTCTTTTCTTTTTCACACATACACAAACAGTCACGTCGTCATATGAGACAAGTGAACACTGAATCTTATGGGTAAAAAGCCAGATGTTTTCCAATTTTCCTTCACAAAACTATATTTTATATCATGTTCTTCTATGGATTTATAGCCAATGAAGAGATGTTACTACATTAGCTCATGGAGGGGGATGATAAAAACTGGAAAGGAAGAGTCAGACAAGGCAGAGAGAAGCTATCCAGAAGGCTGCAATCGGAGAAGCATGACAAATGGGCAGCACCGTTTTAGAGGGTTCAGGCAGAAAAGCAGATTGCCTGACTGGGAGAGATTCCCCACAGCTGGAGCATCGCGCACACCATCTGGAATTTTTTAAATGTGCTTTCCCCCAGGTGATCTGATTCTCAGAGTGCCAATGGAGATGAGAAAGGGGGGAGTGGATAGCTCAGAATCGCTTCAAATGCTCCCCAAATTGTTTAATGAAATCTTGCTTGAAACAGCTTCAGCTGGTCCTAACTGAGCCTCTTGTTTGGTGTCATTGAATGTTAGGATTTTAACTCCTAAAGGTTTTCTGTGTGGGGAATAAAACCATCTCTTACTACAGTGGTCAAAAGAGGCATTTAAGCTGTCAGATCTGGTCCACATTTCAAGTCCAGGCCAATAGAGCCTCGTTTTCAGCCTACTCCTTGACTAATCTCACTACTCACTACTTTTGCCAGTTGCCAAATGGAGTGTTCATACCAAGGTCCTCAGTTTTCTTTCCCAGATGGCCCAAAGTCAAGATTTAAACACTAGAGGAAAATAAAATCTAAAAGATAAAGAACAAAAGCCCTTATAATAATGAAGGGTTGGTTTTCTTTCTTTCATAAGCATATGTATTTGGGAGTATGGATGTGGTCTTATAGAGAACCATGTGGAAAAGAAAACAGTAAAGAGTTTCCTTGGAGTAGAAGGATGGGGTGAGATTCAGTATAGTTGACAGAATTCTAATTACTCCCCCAACGCTTGCTGTTCTGTTTAGTTTGCTTGGTTTGGGTCCATTTATTTTGTTTTCTATCTCCTCTTTATGTAAAAAGAAAGACTAATTATTTTAGGCTTTTAGGCTACGGAGGCTCTGATACAATCACTGAATTCTGCCAGTATAGCACAAAAGTCACCATAGACATGAAAATGGGTGAATGCAACTACATTCAATATATCAATATTGAAATTTGAATTTCATAGACTTTGACATGTCATCAGATATTATTCTTCTTTTATTCTTTTTTCATCATTTAGAATGTTAACACCATGTTTGCCATACAGAATATACAAAAACAGGCAGTCGGTCAGATTTCAGCTCTATTTTTCTAATCCTTGTTTTATGCCAATGAAGATCATTTTCCTACTTTCATTTCCTGAATTACAAAATGGTTCCAGCAAAAATCTTGCTGATGACCTTCCTTGATAGATATGTTTTTTTTAATTAAAGTGTTTCATCACATTATGAAAGAATGTGGTATACAATCTCAGGATCAACACTGGTGTCAAATGACATACATACATAAAATAAATTACTTTCCTGCCTTTAAAACCTTAAGAATACTCTGTTTACCTAACCTTTTAGCGTATCTTCTTTTATCCTTACCAGGTTCAAGAAAGGTTGGTCTGTGGTAATTCTGAACATTTTCAAGTATCCATCACTGCTTTACTTTAATGATAACAAAGGCTAACATAGGCACCTTCCATTTCTTTCTTCTTTTTTTAGATCAAAGCATTAACATGCCACCCCAAATAAAGTAGCATTTTATCTTAGCAGACTCATTTCTTGGGAACAACAAATTCATAAGCCATTAAAACAAATATATGTAGGTACAAAGACTACAGAATAGTTTAAATTGTATAGCTAAAATTGCAGATGGACACATTGCACAGTTTTCCCTGGCAGGACTGTAGCTAGGAAAGGCTGTAAGAGACAACTATAGACATGGCCTCACACCATGAGTTGTATGGGTATAAAAAATGCTTAGAGAGCAGCACAATAATCACAATATCTCATATAATTTGTCACTCTTAAAATTTTATAAAAAATGTGTAATATCTCATCAATATGTAAAAAATAAAAACTATGAGAAAATTTCAAGTCCCAAAAGTATAGAAAAAAAATGCTTTCTTCTGACCAAGAACAAAATTATAAAATGCTTTAAAAAATCATAATATAATGAAACATTCTCCCCAACACAGATGAAAAAAAAAATACTATGGCTAAAGGAAAAGAAAAAAAAATAAGGCATTACAACAATAGTAAAATATGGGAAACAATTCACAAAGGATATACTAAAATTATAATAGGACTGAAAAGAATATCCTTGGGGTATTTATTGGGGATATATTGTTTAAAATCAGCTGTGTATTCAAAAGTTTAAGTGTGTAGTGTTTAAAATTCTACCAAAAAATTTAATAGGAAACAATAAAGAATCAAATTAATCAACTGGTGTTGTCTTCCCTGGGGAATGTGATTTCCCCACTCTCTGCATTCCTTAGTTGCCTGTAGTTCTTTGTACAGGGTTGGACCTCTTGGTTTTCCCCAGTCCACATTGGCATTGTCTATAAGAACACACATACGAATAACATTATACAGACTGAACAGGTTGTATTCATGTGTTTAGGGTGTGTGTGTGTGTGTGTGTGTGTGTGTGTGTGTGTGTACATACCTGTAAGTAACAACAACCAATGGAAAAATGAAGCCATAAATTTGAAGAAAAACATATGGGAGGGTTTGGAGAGAGAAAAGAGAGGGAGGGAGGGCTGGGGGGAGGGTGTGAGGGAGGGAGGGAGAGGGAACTGGGATCTATATGTAAAATAATATATTAAACTAAAAAAAAAAAAAAATGCTTTGACTCCAAAAATTTAAGTTGAAGGACAAGTTACTGGGGAAAAGGATTTCTATTTTTGTTTCCACAGAAAATGAAAAGATGTGGATTCCTTCCAGACTAATGTGGTTTGATCACGCCAGACTGTCTGAAACAGAGTACAAGCTGATCCTACATTCAAAACAGCTGGACAAAACAGCCCTACAGACTACAGCTAGGATATCTGAATCTTCTTCGAATCCCCCAAGACAGCGCCCCTTACCAGCAGGAAGTAGTTTGGAAAGAACGACGCCCAAATTCCCAAATATTGTGTATAAATGTTTGTATTCATTTAATTGGACTGTTATATAAAATTAAATAAAATTTAAAAAAATTAAAAAAAGAAGAATCAAATGAAGTGTCTGGTGACATCAAATGATAATTTATAAAAAATCTCTGAGAAGGCTGTGGACCAGGGTAGGACTTTCTGAACAATATGCCCCTGCATACAGGGTTATGCAAAGAAAAGATCAAGATGTTGAGAGGAAGAAGAGGTACATCAGTGACAGAGTGGAGATACTGGATGCAGACCACGAGCAGGAAAAGAATCTACCAATCATGGCAAAAAGAGCCTACCATTATTAGATTAAAACAAAGCCTAGATGGTACAATGTCAGACTGGATAGTTAAGCAATATAACTCCATGACAGGCCCACACCTCCTTTACATAGCCAGTGTGTGATAATAATCAATGCAGATTAGAATAAAAAAGTTGTTTCCACATGAATTTCGTAGGCATTAATTTTAAAGGGAAATCTTTGATTAAGAGAGCAAACTAATTCGCACATGGTTATATAATGAGTCGGTGACATGAAGAGGGCTCCAATCCTTGTGCACTGTCTCCCAAATTACCCAAGATTGCCACTGCAGAACACTGCAAATTAAATACTGCCCATCAGGTGCTTTAAATATACATACATACATACATACATACATACATACATACATACATACATATATATATATAGTTAAACTTGTGAGATGGCTATTTCTATCTAGTGAGTGTTATTAGACAGATGTGGCTTTGCTCATGTTGTAAAAGGACAATTGCTGAACATGTATACTGTAATCCACTTTGGTGGGAGGAAGGGAAGAACTACAAGAGGAGTCACTTGGGTCTCCCTACAATACCTATAAAGAGGTTTTCTCCTGCAATTAACAAGGGTGGGATCTTCCTGCTTGTGGGTTAGAATCATAACCAACATAGTGCTTTATAGTAGTGTTTCATTTTACAATAACAGTAATTGATAATAACCTCCTCCTGCTTTCTAGGTTTCAAACTGGCTAGGGGATACATGTCACTTTCTTCTAATATCCCTGCTCTTCTCAACTACCAGGTGTCCAAATTATTAGAATTACATGCCTTCAGTAACACACTCTAAAAGAGAAATAACTCATTTCCACTTACAAACAGAATAATGGAATATAGTGATCTTCCAACCTTTCTTTACTTGCTCACAGACACTTGGTATCCAGTAGCTAAATCTTCTCAATAAATATTTTGAGGCTGTTTTAAAAGGTGTCTTTTTTTGTTGTATCTTTCACCATCTCTCTGATGGCTGCAAATATTAAGGCCTACAAGGACAATATTAAGTTCCATGGCCTTCAACCAGACACTTAAGTCTAGAACCAGGGGATCCACTGAGATTTTGGCCAGTAATCTCTTCATAAGCAAAGCTGATGGTTAGAGCCAGAGTCATGATGTAAGCAAAGTTCAAACCCAAAAGCTAAGGCAAGAACTGCAATATGAAGTAGGCAGAGAGAAATCAAGAAGGGAAATGGGTGTCAAATCTAAACCAAGGGAGTTAGAAATACCTCGTCTCACCACAGCCACCTCTAGAGGAATTGCAAGATTATCACTGTCACTTTGGATAACCTCCTGAGACACTGCTGACCAATAAGAGAGTCTGGAGAAAAGCAGGGGCAGCACTATCGTCTTCTTTATCTGTACGTCTTCACTTTTCATCTGTTCTCTAGTTTCTCCTATTAGAGTACGAATTCACTGTCTAGCAGTTCAGGCTTAAACTTGTGCCCTGCTTTCGCACCTGGGTAAGTAGCTGAATATCTATGAGATTTAACCTCAGTTAAATGTTAGTAATGTCATAGATTTCAGAATTATAGGAGAATTCTGTTTTAAAAAACTGACTTTACAAAATTTTTAGAAAATGGATTTTTTATGAAATATATTTTAAAGACCTAAGGAGGTTGTTCCATGGTTAAAGTGCCCACTGTGTGAGCAAAACAGCATAAGGACCCAAGTTCAGAATCGACATGAATATTAGGTGGGCATGGGAGCTCACTTTAATATCAGTGTGTTGAAAGCAGAGAGAGACCATCACCTAAGCAAGACTGCTAGCTATGCTAGCTTACTAGTGATACCTTATCTCAACACATAAGTTAGGGAGCAATACTCATCCTGAAGTTAGCCTGGGTACCTTCAGGACCTTTACACACATGCTCCTGTGCAATAACTCCCAGCAATATATGCATATATGTGTAATGCATATTTAACAAAAATGTTAATATCTCCAATAAAATCTATACATTAATATGAAAAATAGAAAAACTCCCTCACATTTTAAAAATAAGGCAAGAGAAATCACCAGCAATTTACAAAACAAAACAAAAAAAAAAAAAACAATTCTCAGTTGTCTTAAGAGATCAGGGAATTTCAAACCAATCATAGAGCATTTTTCAACTTGACAGAAATTTAAAAGATTAATAAGATTAATATTGGTGAGAGTATGGTAGGAGGCTATAGCACACATTCACAGTGTAAAAAAATAAACCATTTAGATAAGCAATATACTTGTAAAATTTAAAATAAGAATAGACATTCATCTTCTAGCAAAATTTCATTAAAATATATGTATAAATATGTAGATTTAAATAATTAAAATGTGTACCAATCTAGATACTTGTATTTATTCTCACATGTTTGTTACACACACTATTTTTAGAGATTAATAAGAAAAAGTATGGATATATGTTTTGGCTATCCTGGGTCATTTGTTCTTTTTATATAAAGTTGAGTATTATCCTTTCAAGGTCTGTGAAGAATTGTACTAGAATTTTGATGGGTATTGCATTGAATCTGTAGATTGCTTTTGGCAAGACTGCCATTTTTATGATGTTTATCCTACCTATCCAAGAGCATGGGAGATCTTTCCATTTTCTGGTATCTTCTTTAATTTCTTTCTTTAAAGACACAGAGTTCTTGCTATATAGGTCTTTCGCTTATTTAGTGTTACTACAAGATATTTTATGCTGTTTGTGGCTATTGTAAAGGGTGATGTTTCTCTGATTTCTTTCTCAGCCCCTCTATCATCTGTATTTAGTAGGGCTACTGATTTTGAGTTAATCTTGTATTCTGCTAATTTGCTGAATGTGTATCTATTGGCTTTGATCAATAATATGGCAAGAAGACTGAGTCAGGGGAAGAACAGAGGATAGCAAGAAGGGAGATACCATAATAGAGGGAGTCATTATAGGTTTAAAGAGAAATCTGCCACTAGGGAAATGTCCAGAAACCTATAAAGATAACCCCAACTAACAATCTAAGCAATAGTGGAGAAGCTACCTTAAATGCCCTTCCTGGATAATGAGATTGATGACTACCTTATATGCCATCATAAAACCTTCATCTAGTAGCTGATGGAAGCAGAAGCAGATATGCACACTTAAACACTGAGCCTAACTCCTGGAATCCAGTTGCAAAGTAAAAGGAGTGATGAGCAAAGGGGTCAAGACCTGGCTAGTGAAACCCACAGAAACAGCTGACCTGAACAAGGGGGAGCTTATGGACTCCAGACTGATAGCTGGGAAACCAGCATAGGACTGACTCAGACTCCCTGAATGTGGGTGTTAGTTGGGAGGACTGGGCAGTCTATGGGGCCTCTGGTAGTGGATCAGTATTTATGCCTAGTATACAAATGGACTCTGGGAGCCCATTCCTCATAGAGGGATACTCTCTCAGCCTAGACACATGGGAGAGAGACTAGGCCCTCCTCCAAATGATATGACAGACTTTTAAGGTCCCCTATGGGAGGCCTCACCCTTCTTGGGAAGCAGAAAGAGAATGGGGTAAGGTTGGTGGAGGGCAGGGGAGGAGAGGAGGGAGAGGGAACCGGAATTGACATTTTTAAAAAGCTTGTTTCTAATTTAAATAAAAATAGAAAAAAATGTGGCCAAAAAAGAAAGAAAGAAAAAGAAAAAGTATGGATGGAAATCTATACAACTGTCCAAGTATCTAATCCACATAAGTAAAATCATGGAATGTAGAAGATGGAGGGGAAAGTTTATACTTTATATAGTCTATATATCTCCCATCTATCCTCATAGAGAAACTGTCTACAACAAGTCCTTTCTTGTCAGAAACTAAGCAATGAATGCATGCTTCTTACAACCTTTCCTTATTTTTCTACAGATACATATCCAGCAGGTAAATCTTCTCATTAAATACATGTATTTTGTTCTTACAGCACATTTGCAGTATTTGCCAATCCACATAAACTTTTCATAGTTTTTAAATAGAAAGATTCATCTCACCCCAATCAAAATGAATAAAGTAAAAAGTGACAACAAATTCTTATGTAGATGGGAAAAGGGGAACACTTAATTATTGACGGTGGGAGTGCAAACCGGAGCACTACTATGGAAATTAATGTGGAGGTTCCTCAAAAAGCTAGAAATTAATGGATCATGTAGCCCAGCTATACCATTCCTAAGCATAATCACAAAGGAGTCTATATCCTACTACAGAGATATTTGCTCATCCATGTTAATTGCTGATCTAGTAAATGGTTGGAGCTAGATTTGGTCTTTTCCCATATTTCCCACAGTGTCCCATATTTCTTGGATATTTTGTGTTAAGGATTTGTTGGACTTTAGATGGAGCTAGAAGTAATCATTTTAAGTGAGATAACCCAGACTCAGAAAGAAAAACATCACATATTTACTCTCACCTGTACATGTTAGCTTTTTGTCTCAGATATATGTGTCTCATATAAAATACCGAAAGATATTAGGAAACCGCTAAGGGACCATGAGGATGGGCTTTCAGAACAGGAGGGACAGAATACACTAGTACAAATGATAAATGGAGAATAATGAATAGGAAGGGTTAAACTAGGGTGGGGATGAAGGGCAAAGTAGATAAGGGAGTTTTGGGAGGGATAAAGTACACTAAAAGAATTTTTAAAAGATACATGGAAACCTACTACTTGCATATATGTGTGACACTATATATTCATAAATTTTAAATTGAAGATCCTCTATAACAAGGTAACAATGAAGCCAAGTACCAAAACTGGGTTACTTTTCTTGGAGCTGTTGGCCATTGAGGTTCTAGAGACATCCAAACACTCTAAGCTACTGTCATTGTTCTTGGTTACACTCCAGAATCTAATGGTAAGAATCTATTACTGAAGATAGCACATACTTCAGTCACAGAACACAGAAAGATCAGGCTGGCACTGACTTAGAAGCTTCATCTCTCCTAACTAGTTTTCATAGTTCTGGAAGGGGCTGTGTGAAAAGTCATCATCAGTCATACCCAGCTGTAAACCTTGTGAGCTATATATGCAAAACATGTGTACTAACATAACAGTGACATCAACATCATGGGGGTAAATGAGTACTTTCTGATTGGGTGCAAGTCCCGTTTTACAGGATGAAACCTGTACTTGGCACCATTATGGGCTAAGAAGCAGTGTCTAGACTGGTCATATGCCCTAGGGGCGAATCTACTACTATTCTTCTCCAAAGCAGAGAGTATTGTACTGACTCCTTAATAACTTATCATTATAGGACCAGACCAATATATCTCTAACCCCTCGTCTGAGAAGCCTCTATGTGCAGTGAATAGTAATTAACACGGAGACCCACAAGTGGCTAAAGTATAGAGAGTAACAGACTACACAAAGCTCGACTATAAATGGAACATGTGTATTTTGCCCCTCCTCCCAAGGCTCAGTGTCATTGCAAAAGAGGACTAAGAGTCAGGACAGCAGGTGACAACAAGAAAACAGTGCTTCTGGGCACAGCAGGGCTCTCAGACATAGAGACACACAGCAATGGAAACAGCATGTTCAAAATTCATGCAAGTCCAAGTCAGACCAAACCTCAGCAGGGAGATGGGAGTTGGGCACAAAATCCCACACCTAGCTATGGAGTTATCAATTGTCAGCTGCTGGTAGATGGAGAAACAATTTTTCTTAAAATTCTCTGGTAATTTGACCATGCTACAGTGAAAAAATATATCTAAGAATGTTTCAGCTGTGCAGTTGGCCTTAAAGGGGAAAAAAAAGGATAAGAAGTTCAGTTGGTTTGACAAGGAAGGAGAACCAGATTTGGGAAGAGTTGGGGAAAGTGAGTAAGACCAAATTAACATACAAAAATTTCAAATAACTAATTAATTTTAAATGTGAAGAAACATAAACCAAAACAAACAACAACAAAAATCATATACAGCAGGGGTGAGACTGAGTGATGAAAGATGACAAGGGCTGAAGACAGGGAAGTGGGGTTGGAAGGTGCTGGTAAATAAATACAGTCACTGTACACAGTGCACCTTCCCACAGTGATAAATTGTGACCCAGAATTGTGAGCCAAATAAATTTTCCTCACTTAAGTTTCTTTGCTCAGGATATTATTCTGTTAAAGCAACGGGAAGAGAAACTAGACATACAGTTAAGACCGGGTATTAAAAGAGACAAAGCTAAAGCAAGTACAAATTCTCACAGAACTTGAGAAGAAACACTCAAGCCAAGGCTTAATGAACAAGTGGGCATTAATCAGACAAAGTCAGGCAAGAAGAAAACAGTATGAAGAACAACAACCTGAGACCACTAAAAATCACATCATCTCTTCATCGAAGGTATGTCTGGTCTTGATGAGCAACGAAATTGAGAATAAAATGTAAGCTTCCTAATTTCCAGTTCTATTCATCATCTGGAATACTATTTCTATCACTTCACCTCCGATCATCTCCAAGTAATCATACAAAATAATTAACTAGTAAAATGAGAAGTCACAGAAAACCACAAACACAAAGCAGAAGCTGAACATGTATAAGCACACAGCTGGGGAAATAGTTTTGGAAAATCTTTCTGTAAAGGAAAAATATTTTGGACCAAACAGAATTTTCAGCAACAGTGTATATGCCATTAAAGATTGTAGCTTTGGCAGGATAGTAAATATTCAACCCCAGTGTCCTAACAGAATAAATATCTGGATGGTCTCTGCCAAACCAAGATTACAAACTACTACTATATCTTCTGAAGCAAAAATAATCAGCAATAAATTTATCTATTTTCAACTAAGCAATACTTAAAGGGGAATTTATAGCTTTAAATGCCTCTATTAGAAAGGGGAAAGGATCCCAAGTCACTAATCCAAGTTTCCACCACAAGAACCTAGAAAATGAGGAACAAATTTAACTCAAATCCTAGAAAAAAGAAAAGAAATAGTAAGGATTAGAGTGGAGAACAATTAAATAGAAATGTTTTTAAAATGTAAGTTAAACTGAATAAAACCAAAAATGTTTAACTGAACTAGAAAATAAAAGCATCAGAAGAAATTTAAATATGTCGTTTTTTAAACAAGGCCCCTAAGGAAGGAGGGATAGAGGAAGGAGGGAGGGGGAAAGGATGGGAGAAGACAAGGGAGTAAAGAGGAGACCAGGAGGGAATGGTGGATGGAAAGGGAAGTATGGAAGAGAGAGAATCAGTTATTAGACATACAGTCCAACTCCCAAAGAGAATCTGGGCTCTAGGGCCATCTGCTCTATGCCAAGCCAGGGGGAGGGGAACTGTAGTAACAGCCAGTATAAACATTTTTTTCTGACCTTGCAGGTCTTAAGGCTACTAGATTATGCCAGGCTCTTTCTTGTCAGTACTGAAAGACAACCCATTCTTTCTGTAGCCCCAAAGAAGCTGGGGTTGGAGAGATGGCTCAGCAGTTGGGAACACTGACTGCTCTTCCAGAGGACCTGGGTTGAATTCTCACCACCCACATGGCAGCTCACACCTGTCTGTGGTGCCACTTCCAGGGGATCTGGCACCCTCCTATACATACATGCACATGCAGGTAAAACACCAGCCCACACAAAACACAATAGAATAAAATAGGAATTGGGGCACTGGAGCGTTATCTATTCCCTTTTCTCACCAGATATAAATATAAAACATTTTTCTTCCATTTACTCCACAATGAGCCAAGGGATGGATTTTGGTGATGCCCTCAATAGTTCCTTGACACTCTCCAACAATCAGATCATTAAACAATCCCTTGATAGATTAGGACATTGGAGACATTATACATTATTCATTTCCAGGAAAACACTGCATCTTGGGAGTGGGACCGTTCCTTCCAATTATTTAGTTCTGTACCTTGGAAGAGATGATGTAGACAGGATTTCTTGGCATTACTATCATTCCTAAGTAGCCGGTTATGTATTTCCCTGAGTTACAGGCATTCCTCAACTAATTTCTGGATATCTCACAAAAATGTAATGTCTTCATTTTTTTTATGATTCAATTGGTGAGTTTGTGGGGAAAAATAATCTAAAGCTACCTACCTGCTTCATTCCCAAATCATCAATTGTTTTTATTTTCTTTTTTCCTTCCCTTTTCCTTCCCTCTTCTCCCCCTGCCACCCACTCTGCTACTAAAAAGTGAACCCAGAATCTTCTGCAGGATAGGCACCACCTCTACTACTGAGCTATGTCCCTAATGACCCCCATCTCAAACTTTTTTGGGGACAGGATCTCATCAAGTTGTCCAAGCTGCCTTTAAACTCACTCTGTTTTCTAAGCAGATGTTTTTGTGATTTTCTTGCCTCAGCCTGCCAAGTAATTGAGATTATAGGATTTTATCATCACACTTAACATATCACCAATAATTTATTTTGAAAGTATTTTGCTTCATTTCTGAGTTGTTAGTTTATAGTTACTCATTGTGACACAATTTTTTAATAGATTTAGTTTTGGATAGTAATAGTAACAACAACAAACTAAAATGTTGTTACTGTTTCTTATCTAGCAAGCATTCTAAATAAAACTAATATTGGATTATGAAATAATGGCTTTGGAGACAAATATAATTTGAATTTCACCCTTAATGCTATATAACCCTATAATGGTAAAGAAAATTTTGTCATTGATTCTCAAGACACTTGTTCTGGCTAGCTTTATGTCAACTTGACACAAGTAGAGTCATTTAGGAAGAAAAAGAGAAAGAAAAAGAAAAAAAACCCTCAGTTGAGAAAATGTCTCTACCAGGTTATTTAGCCCATAGGCAAGCCTGTGGTTCAATTTCTTGGTTGATGATTGAAGTGTGAGGATCCAGCCCACTGTGAATGGTGCTATCCCTAGGCAGATGGACCTGGATAGTTTAAGAAAGCAGCACTTCTCCTCAATGGCATCTTCTTCAGCTCTTGCCTCCAGATCCTTACCCTGTTTGAATTTCTTCCCTAATGTCCAATAGTGATGGGTGCTGATGTTGAACTGTAAGCTAAAATAAACCTTTTCCTCCACAAGTTGTTTGGGGTCAAAATGTTTCATCACAGTAATAGACATCCTAATTAGTATAACACTAGAACCAACTTTAGGAATGCAGGAAAATAATACTTAAAAATTCATTTCTTTTTATTTTGTGTTGCCTGACACTATTCGATCATCTTCTAAATGGGAATGATCCCAAGACTACATGTTTCTGATAAAATTACATTTGCTAATTAAAGCTCTATTTTATAAGTGATATTTGAGATATGGAGGCATTCATTACTCAAATGGTGCCCCTTGAAATAAGGAGAATGAGTCAGAGCTAACCCTCAAGTGGCATATGGGTCAAAGATGATTTATACAATCAGTTCTATCAGTTTCTACTAAAACCCTTGATAATGACATCTTTTAGCATATACAACAAGATTTTTTTTCACATTTATAGGTCAAAGATTCTCCAACAGCTACATCATGGCACAGTTTATGCAGAACAAGTTCCTATATTTTATATAAAGCTAACTTAATAATACATAGGCACTATTGCTTGGATTTCAGAAGATTCAAGAAACATAGTCTGATTTGGTAAGAAGTAGACACAGAAAGAGATCAGGGCTCATTGAAGTGTTTATATTCAAAGGCAAATGGGTGACAAGCACAAAGAAATTAAATATATATATAAGTGAAAATCTCTTGAAATGGATGTAAGTCAGACACAAGCAATGAATGAAAATAAGCTAAATGTCTACAGCTCTTAAATACTGCCATGAGTCCACATTTATAAAATAGGGAACTGAGTCTAAGATCAATCCAATCTTCCCAATTTTTTTGATGCTGTTGTTATAGCCTGTTCATTCTCCTCCTTTATTTAAATTTAAAACAATCTTATTTTTCTTATCAATCACAGTTCCTTCTACCTCCCATTTTCCCCACCAACCTCCTATCCCCTTTCTGCTCCCCAGGGAGGATGAGGCCTTCCATGGGGTAATCCTCAAAGTCTGTCATATCATTTGGGGCAGGGCCTAGGCCCTCCTCCATGTGTCTAGGCTGAGAGAGTATCCCTCTATGGGGAGTGGGCTCCCAAAGTCCATTTGTGCACTAGGGATAAATACTGATTCTGCTACAAGAGGCCCCATAGACTTCCCAGGCCTCCTAACTGAGACTCCAGTTCGGGGGGGTGGGGCTGGTTCGGTCCTATGCTGTTGCCCAGCTATCTGTCTGGGATCCAATGGCTCCCCCTTGTTCAAGTTAGCTATTTCTGTGGGTTTCTCCAGTCTGGTCTTGACCCCTTTGATCATCACTCCTCCCTCTCTGTAACTAGATTCCAGGAGTTCAGCTCAATGCTTAGCTGTGTGTGTCTGCCTCTGCTTCCCTCAGCTAATCCAATCTTTCTTTCCCTTCCTTAGAGCCTATTGATTTTAATGGTTTACTCCAAATCTCTAAATATTTTTCTCCTACCCAACATTGAGGGAAAACATAGTGAAACAAGAAAAGGAAGTAGAAAATGGGGATGAAGATGGGAAGAAGTGGGAATAGAAAGGGAAAAAAACAAAGTAAGTATGTGATATCTGGCACTGAAGTAATTGTAAGATATGATTCTAAATTCTTTGAAAATTTTTCCATCAAAAATTATGTTCGGAGATCCACAGGGATGACCCCAACTAAGAATCTAAGCAATAGTGGAGAGGCTACCTTAAATGCCTTTCCCTTGTAATGAGAATGATGACTACCTTATATGTCATCCTAAAGGATGGAAGCAGATGCAGACGCAGACACCCACTGGTAAGCACTGAGCCGAACTCCTGGAATCCAGTTGCAGAGAGAGAGAAATGATAAGCAAAGGGGTCAAGAACAGGCTGGAGAAACCCACAGAAATGGCTGCCCTGAGTAAGTGGGAGCTCATGGACCCCAGCCAGACAGCTGGGAACCATCATAGGACGGAACCAGACCCTGTGAATGTGGGTGACAGTCAGGAGGCCTGGGGCCTCTGGCAGTAGAACCAGTATTTATCCCTAGTGCACAAATGGACTTTGGGAGCCCATTCTCCCATGGAGAGATCCTCTCTCAGCCTAGATACACGAAGGAAAGGCCTAGGCCCTGCCCCAAATGATGTGACAGACTTTGATGACCCCCCATGGAAAGCTTCACTCTCCCTAGGGAGTAGATGGGGGTTGGGGGGATGGGGGCAGGCAGATAGCATGAGAGGATGGGAGGGATAGTGACCTGGGATTAATATGTAGAATAAGGTTATTTCTAATTTAAATTTAAAAACAAAACCAAACATTATGTTCCATTTTTTTATGTCAAATCTAAATAGGCTTCTGACCAATATACTACAAGTAGATTACAGAAAAACTGATGTCATGTGATACCCAAGATTAGGTCATTAAAAGGAAATAAGTTATATATGGCTCTTTAGATTTCTTGCTCTTTGAAGGTCCCTATAAAGAACCTACAATTTGGAACCCAGCCACCACATTGGGAAAGCCCTAAGTTTCATTGAAAAACCAAGTGTAGGCATCCTATTCAACAGTCCAGCTAAGTTTCAACCTTCAGTATTCCTATCTTGGACACCAAAAAGGAGTGAAAAGAACTAAGACAAGTATCATAGGTATGCAACTTGTACTGTCATGCAGGGATCCATGTTTAATGTGATTCTTTATTGTTCCAACCTTCAAGTTCATAATACTTTTATCTTGTAACCTGTATTTTTAAATGAAATCTAATGGGACATGAGAATGTGCTTGTCTTCAATAGTCTCTTGCTACCCCATTAGTATCTAGCAAGTAATACGCTAACTGTGCAGTTTCTACAACGTACTTCCCTTATACACAAAGTACTAGTATTAAAAGGATGCCATTCTTAATTTAATATCCTGATGTTGTCATCTTGAAATCATTTAACAATTATGCCTTTTAGATTTGTTTTGTGAGGTCCAACAGAAAAACAGAACCTAAATATGTATAGGTAATGTGCTTTATGCACATCTTCTCATTCCTTGCCACCTCCTCCACATTCAACTTCATGATGCATGGTTTATGAGCACACAATCCCAAAGCTGCATAAAAGGAGAAAGTCTAGTAAGGACTCAAAGCAAGTCCAAAATGCTCACATCTGTGACCAAGTAAGCACAATAGCTTTCTGTAGTCAGAGTGTCCACTCAGATCAGAATTTTCTTTGAATATAGAAAGGAGTAATATTTCAAGATGCATGAGAAATCAAAGGCCCTGACACTGTTTCTTCCCCCTTTTCCTTCCTTATATTAGCCTGTGACTTCTAATTAAAATTATTTATGAAAGGAACAGAAAAATAACACAAGCCACAATTTATTTTCTTCCCAACCTTCCTTGTTTTTAAGTTTTAATTTTGAGACAGGATCTCACCAAGTTGTCCAAACCTATTTAGACCCAAGATAAAGAGGCATGGGCTGCTGATGAGGACCAACCATGCCTATGTCTGTGGTCCTACCACAGTCAGGATCTGTGTTGATGTCCCTGGCCTGTGATGCCACCAAAGACCATGCAGATGCCCAGGATCTGGGCTACAACATGTGGCCATGTTAGTGTCTAAGAGCCATGCCACCAGTGGGACCAGGCTGGTGTGGGTGGCCTGTGCTGCCACATGGAGCCATGTTGTCATCTGGGTCTGGGTCCAAAGCCTAGCAGCAGTCGGGGTCTAAGCTGATGTCTGAGGGCTGTGCTAATGCCTGGCATCTGGACAGCCACCTGAGACCATGTTAGTGTTTGGTGGCCTTGCTGCTGCTGTAACCATACTGATCTGGGTGACCTGTGCTGCCACTGGAGCCATGCTGGTACACAGCTAGAGCTGTTGCCAAGGGCCCATGTCTAGGTCTGTGGTCCTGCTGTAGCTAGGGTTTGTGATGATGTCTGTGGTCTGTATTGCCACAGGAGGTCATAAGAACCATGAGTTGAAATCTGAGGAAGGTGCTGACTTGGTTCCACCCCTCACTGGCCAGTAATAACCAGCTCAGCTACCATCCAGACCCACCCACATCCTGGGCCTTGGGTTGGCCCACCCTAACTAACATCTACCCCATCTGTGACATGCTTAAGTGCATGAAGAGACTGGTCCTGCTGAATGATAACTGCAGGATTCCCAAGACTCAAAGCAACAACAAGGTATCTAAGAGGCTTTCAGTGAGGGTTCAGTGAGTGATGATGGTGTGTCAGAGGCCGTGAACCAGACAAAATGACTCATTGCAACATTTTGTGGGTAAGGATGATTGAACAAATGGTATACTATGTGACATACTGCATCTCCAAATGCTACTATGATGAATGAAGAGGTGTTAGAAAGACAGAAGAGCAAGGTGTTTTTTGTTTGGTTGGTTGGTTGGTTGTTTTTGTTTTTAATTGATTTGGGGGGGTATTTGTGGGGGATGCTTCAGGTATGAAGGTATGATATGGAGTGACTGGGAGGTGAGAGGGTTTGGGGTACATAATGTTAAATTCCCAAAGAATCAATAAAGAATTATGTAGTTTAATAGAGAATAATGAAGATATGCAAATGTACCTCATGGCACTAAGCCAGTTTTTAAATAGAGATCTTTACTTTGTGCTCTATGGCCAAACGATTGTGAAAAATAAAGATGCCTAGATGCCTGGGGGAATAAAGTCTTAGCAAATATATACTACATGGAAAATCTAGATAATGCAAGTATATTTCTTCTAACAAGGCTGAGACTTCCAGAATTTAAAGGAATATTCTATGAATACCATAAAATAAAAGTCATGAGAGTGTGGCAAAATGAAGAACATTATGGCAAGAATACCTCAGATCAAAAATCAGAATTCCCTTCTCAATGATATGAAAACTGACAAAGGCTGTCAAAAGAGAAATATATTCCCCTGCTCCATAGATTTCCTAAAAGTAATATCTCCATTTCTAAAATGACCAGAGGCAAGGGTGAATTATATACCTCAAGGTCACTAGTATACAAAAATTTTAACAAAAATTATCTATAAAAATAGGGTATTTGCAAGTGCCTAAAATAAATTATATAATAGGTCCAGGAGATCTTTTTAAATTGCAACTCCTTTTATTTTTTAGGAAATCTTATATTTAGATGGTATTTCACAATTTACAGTGAGCTTTTCTGTATTTCATCTCTTTAATTCTCTTTTTTTGTGACATGAAACCCTAGATTTCCTGCCTAAGCTTAAAGGATTGAAGAGTGAAGAGTAAAGTTCAGGAGGAGTCTTGGTTTTAAATAAGACAAATTCTATATCCCATTTCAACTATTTTTTACACTTATTTTTGTATGAAAGAAATGTTTGTTGAAACTCTGAATTTCTTTTCCTCAATAAATATGTTCTAGGAGTCAATAATTGGAGATGTATATGTGTATATATAATCACAAACGAAGGAAGAACAAAAGTCACAGGGATTCTGTGAGAGCCACAGGAGGGATGGGGAGTCAAAAGTACTTTCCGAGTAACCAGGCAACAGAATCAATATTTTAAAAAAGCAAACAAACTATAATCTTTCTATTATTTCTCTCATTCATAATTTACTCCTTTTCCCCATTTACCCTTTCCCTCTTGTTTTATTATTAATACTCTTAGCTCTGAATAATTATAAACTACATTCTCTACAACAACCAATCCAGTGTAAAAAATTCTTCAGGGGATGCTAATAGACAAAGAAGAAAGACAGTCTCATTCATGAGAGAACAGAACAAAATACACTTTGTGAAAAGAGTTCATAAGCAAATCCATCATGTACAGCATAGTAAAAAAGGAAACCCCTAATACAGGGGAGGAACTGAGATAGCAAACCAAACCAAAAGAAATAGTAAATTCCTCTGAATAATAATATTAAATGTCAATGGACAATTCAAAGATGCAGATCAACTAAAAGCATTAAAATCAGGATCCAGGGTGGGCAGTGATGGTACTCGCCTTCAATTTCAGCACTCTGAAGGCAGGGAAAGGCAGATCTCTTGAGTTCAAAGCCAACCTGGACTACATAATAAGTTCCAGGACAGTCTGAGCTTCACAGGGAAACCCTGTCTTAACAACAACAACAACAGCAAAGTTAACTTTCCAGAACTTCTAGGATATAGCTAATGATAAGTGCTTACAAAGAAAAAAAAAAGATCTCAAACAACCTAAAATACCTCAAAGTTATTTAAAAAAAAAAAAAAAAGCCAATCACTGTATTAAACAGTAAGAAATACTGAAAACTAGAAAAGAAATTAATAAATAGAGATCAATAGAATCAGACTTGGTACAGCAGGCTACATTTAAGTGTGTGTGTGTGTGTGTGTGTGTGTGATGGGAGATGTCATTCTGTAACTGTGTTTCTCATACTGGTTAATGAATAAAGTACTGTTGGCCAATAGGAAAGGAAGATAGGAGGGACTAAGAGACAAGGAGGAAAAAGGAAGTAGTAGGGAGGAGTCAAGATGGAGAGACCAGGGAGAGCACAACGCCAGCCGATTCCCCGGTAAGATGAAAGCATGTGGAAATACATAGATTAACAGAAATGGGTTAATACTTAAGACAGAGCTAGCTGATAAGAAACGAGCAACTGGCCAACAACATTATATCTAATACAGAGTCTTGGTGTGTTAATTGGGGCTAGCACGGCGGCGGGACAAGACCAGGGGCGAGAGGAAAACCCTACTCATTACATGTGTGTGTGTATAAAACAATGAAATCAGAGGATAATTAAATTCTAAGTTAATTAGAAAAGGAAAGGTCATGAATTTGAGAGGAGGGAAATCTCACTAAATGTTAATGGACTAAATATTGTTAACAATAGTTCTTATTTGATAACTGTTTTGTTATATACATTTTATTATGTTAAAGTTAAAACCCTTCTTTTTTCATAGAGAAATATTTACATAAATAATATATATGTGCCACATAACAACAGATAGATGGGGCTTTCTTAGCCTTAAGTCGGCTTGAGAATGAAGGACCCCCTTGACCAATTACCGAATAAGTTCTAGGGACATTAACAGCTGTGGAAATGAATTATTCAAATAACACCCTAGAGCTACAAATAAAGGAAACTGGTCCCTCCTTGCTTCACCCCATTCCTTATGTTCAGCAAGCAACTAGGCAGTAGAAAAGCCAGGCTTGTCTCTACCCCTGAACACTGTGGGGCAAAGGAGGATCCACTTACAACTGCACTTTTATTTTCTGTTTACTGTTTACACATTTTGCACTTGGGAGGAGGGAAAGTAAGGTTCAGTCCTCCCCTCTGAGGTCTCTCCAGTGGCAATGTAACCCATTTCTTTGTCCCTCTATTTCTCTGTCCAAGCCCTGGCTTAGGGACCAGAGGCAAGTTAGATGACTCATAGCATGTTATGGCTCAAGCTGAAGAGCTGGAGGAACTGGGATGCTGTTTAAGTCCCTACTGTTATCCTGGTAGGGGTGGGAGTTGTCATACTGTAATCCCTGTGAAAACCCCTGAAATATAACCACTCCATGTAGGCCCAGCTGTCAAGGAAAACCCTTCTTTTTATTTTAGACAAAAAAAAAGAGATGATGGGAGATGTCACTCTGTAAATATGTTTCTCTTATTGGTTAATGAATAAAGCCTTGTTGGCCAATAGGAAATCGAGATAGGCGGGACTAGGAGACAAGGAGGATTCTGGGAGATGTAGTAGATTCAAGATGTAGAGACTTGGGAGAGAAGAGGTCTAGATCTTCCGGTAAGATAATACCATGTGGAAATACTTAGATTAATAGAAATGTGTTAATATTTAAGACAGAAATAGCCAATAAGAAACACTAGTAACAAGCCAACGCTGTATATCTAAAACAGTGTCTCTGTGTGTTATTTGAGGCTGACATGGCTGTGGGACCAGGCTGGTGGGAAAACTGCAGGGTGCATGGGAGAAGTATCAGCAAGGACAAGGAAAGGTGAAATGATATAAAAATTATCAAAAAAAGTAATTAAAAAGTAATAAACCTGTCAAGAAAGAAATTAGGAAAGAGAGTCCAATCACAATAGCTTCAAATAAAATAAAGTACCCGTGGGGGGAAAAAAAAACCTAACAGTGGAAATGAAAGATGTGTGTGTTGTTTTCTTTGTGTTCTGACAAATAAACCCTGCCTGGTGATCAGAGGGTAGAGCTAGCCATTGGTTCACTATAGAAGCTGGGCAGTGGTGGCTTCCCTTTAATCCCAGCACTTGGGGCAGAAAGAGGGAATGATAAAGTGGGGCAGAGACAGCATCTCAGCCTTTTCGGAAGGAGGCAGGTAGGAAGTAACTGGTGCCTGCTCCTGGTTCTCTGACCTTCCAGGTTTTTACCCCAACATCTGACTCCTGGTTTTTATTGAATAAGATTAATTATATTAATACTGCAGAAAGAGCTTACAACTAAAATTTTTTGGGCATTTATGAAAGAAGTTGAAGAAGACACTAAAAGATAGAAGACTTTCCAGGCTTCTGAATTTGAAGAGTATTTTTAAAATAAATATACTAGTGAAAGTAGCCTACAGTTTATACACACTGTCCATCAAAGTCCCAGTGACATTCTTCACAGAAAAATAGAAAAGTCCTGAGGGCTGCTCTTGCAAAGGACCCAGGTTCTGTTCCCAGGAACCACATGGTGTCTCATAACTGTAACCTCAGTTCCAGGAGATCCAGTGCCCTCTTCTGACCAGCAAAGGCACCAGGTATTCACATGGTACACATACATACATAAAGACAAATCATTTGCACACACAAAGTAAAAGGAAATATTTTGGGGATTACAACATTCCTCCCTTCCCTTTGTTCCCTCTAGACCCTCTTTTAAATCCATGGACTCCTTTTTCACTGTTATTGAATGCATATGTGTATGTACATATATAATCTTAAGTGTAACCTGTTCAGTACATATATGTATGTTTTCAGGGCTGAACACCAGCACTGAGCAAGCAGCTAGCATGTTCTTCCCTAAGATAGGCCACCTCTCCCACTCCCAGCCTTCTTCAGTCCTACAGTTTTTATGTGGGGTTTAAACCATGTCGGCTTTTCCCCATCCACTTTGACATGTCCACTGGTGTCACCCTTGTTGAGCTCACATTTGGGAAGTTATGTTGGTGAGACTTTATGGGTGTAGCTTCTGGTACTTATAGGAAACACAATCTTACAGCAAACTCCTTGATCCTCTAGCTATTACAATCTTTCCACCCATCTTTCACAGTGTTCCTTGAGCCTTAGGTGAGGGGTTGTTTTGTAGATGTATCCATTGTGGAGCCTAATCTCAATACATATCTATTTTTTTTTAACATTTTTATCCTAAAGTCCAAAGCAAACATAAAAGACACTGAAAAGTCAGCGTCATATCAACAGAGATAGCATTGTGCTACCGTGAAAACAGTCTTGCAGAGTCATGGAATAGAATAGCAAACCAGAAATGAATCCAACAAAGCTATAGGCACCCAATTTTAACATGTCTTAAAAAATCCATGAAAATAAAACCTCTTCAACAAATGGTACAAAACTTGCAACCCACATATATAAGAACAGAAATACATCAATATGTCTCATTAAAATCTACTTTAAATGTATCAAGGATTATGATATAAAGATTGAACTGTTATAGGAAAAACACTTCAAGATCTAGACATAGGGAAGAATTTTCTTAAAATGACTCCAGTAGCACTGAAAATAGGCCAAGAATGGGCTAATAAGGTTTCATGAAATTAAAAAGTATCCACAGGGTAAAGGAAAAGGAAACAATCACAAGTAAAGAGACTATTGAATGAGAGAAAAATATTTTTAACTACACATCAGACAAGATGTTGATAAAAAGAATTTATGAAAACTATTAAACATATGTCTTCAAACCAACACATAAACTAATGAACTGAATAGATAGTTATCAAAAGAAAAAATAAATGACCAATAAACATTTGAAAAGGTATTCAAAACCCTTATGCACTAGAAAGATGCAAACCAAAACTACTTTGGGATTCTATCTCATCCTAGTAAGAAGGACTAACATCTAAAAAAAAAAAAAAATGAGAAATGTTGGCCAGGGTATGGAGAAAGAGGAAATCTTACCGACTTCTGGTGGGAATGTAAATTTGTACAGCCACTATGGACACCAGCATGGAAGTTCCTCAAAAACTAAAACAGAACTCCAGATACAGCACTCCTGGGTACTTAAAGAATTCTTAAGTTCTATCATAAAAAAAAATACCCGCACATCCATGTTTATGGCTACTCTATTCACAATAGCTAAGAAACAGAGCTAGCTTAGATGCCCCCAACATAACAGATAAAGACAGTGTGATACATATACACAATAGAATTTTGTTCATCTCTAAAGCAAAATAAAATCATGAAATTTACAGAAAAATGAATGGAACTAGAAATCCTGTTAAGTAATATATACCAGACTCAGAAAGACAAATACTATGGTTTCTCATATGCATATCCTAGGTTTTAAACTCTCTCTCTCTCTCTCTCTCTCTCTCTCTCTCTCTCTCTCTCTCTCTCTCTCTCTGTGTGTGTGTGTGTGTGTGTGTGTGTGTGTGTGTGTGTGTGTGTGTGTGTGTGTGTGTGTGTGTGTGTAAAGTGTATGGTTTTTCCACCCGCTGCCCGGTCTTGTCCCGCCGCTGCGCCAGCCCCAATTAACACACAGAGACTCTGTATTTGATACAATGCTGTTAGCCAGGTGCTAGTTTCTTATCGGCTAGCTCTGTCTTAATTATTAACCCATTTCTATGTATTTCCACGTGGTATTACCGAGAGTGGAGGAATGGCGGTTCTATTCTCTCCAGGCTCTCCATGCTGACTCCTCCTTCCTCCTTCCTATTTCCTCCTTGTCTCCTAGTCCCTCCTATCTTCCTTTCCTATTGGCCAACAGTGCTTTATTCATTAACCAGTATGAGAAACATATATACATAATGACATCTCCCATCGTGTGTGTGTGTGTGTGTGTGTGTGTGTGTGTGTGTGTGTGTGTGTGTTCACATGCACATGTGGTGTGAGCATAAAGGGAAAGAATTCTTAAAAGGGGAGGAAGAGACAAAAGACAGATTAATGGAGTACACAAGACATGAATGCACAAGAGGGCACCACTGTGGAACAGAGACAACAGCAAAGATATGGGGGACGGGGGAGGGGGATGGAGGATGGGGGTGAGGGATGGGGAAGGAAATGATAAGAGGAAGGGGATGAATTTTTTTAAGTGTGCATAGATATGCCATAGTGACATTTTATACCAACTGTACAACTTGTTTTCTATTTTATGTATACAGGTGGTTTTGCCTACATGTAAGTCTATAAACCACATGTATGCCTGCTGTCCACAGAGTCCAGAAGAAGCTGTCATATCCCATTGAACTTGAATTACAAATGGTTGTAGCTGCCACGTGGGTGCAGGGGGCAAATCCAGGTCGTTGGGGAAAGCAGCCAGTACTCTTGATGGCCATGCAGTCTCTCCAGTCCCATCTAGTCTAACTTTAAAAGCTAATAGGTAATAAGAATATTGTGTTCTAGAATAACTCATACATTTTGTGAAAAACAAAACCTGCAGTAAGAACAGTAGAGAAGAAGAAAAAGAGGACAAGGAAGGTTTCACACAGGCTGAAAATGCCTACGAGTTTGAACAAAAGACCCGCAAAGTCTCCTGAGACTATATGAAAAAATTTTGTTTTGTTTTGTTTTGTTGATTTTTAAGTAATCACTCAAGTTTTTCTAATGGGAGATGCCATTATGTATCTATGTTTCTCATACTGGTTAATGAATAAAACACTGTTGGCCAATAGGAAAGGAAGATAGGAGGGACTAGGAGACAAGGAGAAAAGAGGAAGTAGTAAGGAGAGTCAAGATGGAGAGGCTGGGGAGACGAGATGCTGGCCCCTTTCCCTGGTAAGAAGACCACGTAAGACCACGTGGAAATACATAGAAATGGGTTAATACTTAGGACAGAGCTAGCCTATAAGAAACAAGTAACTGGCCAACAGCATAATATCAAATACAGAGTCTCTGTGAGTTATTTGAGGCTGGTGCTGCGGCGGGACAAGACCGGGCAGGAGGAAAAGCCTTACTCGTTACAGTTTTCCACCAAAAGAAAAGCCCTAACTACCCCTCCCCCCTTTTAAACATGAAATGAAAAACATCATTAGCTGTTGGGAAAAGGCTGCCATTTACAGCCAGCTCAGAAGCCCAGATTTATTTGGCTGGTGCCCTTTGCAGTGAAGACCATAAAACACAATTCTTCCCCAGCCTGGAGTAAATGCTAAGCAGAGTAGTGCTTCAGAATGTCAACAGAACGCCATGGAGAAACATTTGCTTTCCTTGGTGACCAGAGCATGTAAGGGCACTGAAGTCCATGCTTCAAATTCCAGAAGCTAAAGACAAAACAAGGATTTCAGGATTTTCCCACTAAGGAAAATGCTGGGGAAAAACTAAAGTGCAAAGTAGCCGTCTTGCTTTGTCCCTTACACACACAGACACACACACACACACACACACACACACACACACACACACTCACACACCACCCACAGTGGCTCATCCATTCCTAGGTAAGCCAAGTTCCTGGGTCAGTGGAAGAGAGTTTTTAGGGTGCAGACCTTCCCTCCCCCACACTGAGTGGATTGTTTTTAATTAGATGCATCAGCAAACATGGGTGCTGAATCACACTGGGAACTACTTTTTACTCAGCAGATCAGCACTACCAGTTGGAAACTAACTTGCACAAGATCTGTGGTTTGAATTGTATCTCTTTAAGAAAAAAAAATCTAAAACTCCGAAACTAAAACCAAGTCAGATGAGAGACAGGGCCTGTTAGGAGTGCATGCTTTGGGTATCAGCAGACAGCAATTGCATCTTTAAAATTTAACAGAGTAGAACCTGTGATGACAAATCAATGTGTCAATGCCTCGGTCTACACTGTGCTTAACACCTAAAGCACTTTGGAAAGCAACAAGCTCTACAGTGAAGAAGAAGCTTAGCTCTTCCCATTCTATAAGTCTCCCTTCCTCCACTTCAAATACATTCCCATTCCCCTCAGCCCAGAGTATACTTCCAACTAGCAACTGCATTCCCTTTAACTCTAGCACTTTTCTTCTATGTCCCTTCCCTTGGCTTGTAAATGTGAATCAAGGAAAAAGAAGGAAGATGACAGGGCAGACACAGCAGTCTCCATGTGCATCCTCAGTGAAGAACACTGCTCTGCCTCACCCAGCAGCAGCAAATGACCCAAAAGTGCATTCCTACGAGGTGTAGCCGTGCAAGCTGAGTCTTGAAAGGGAAAGGAACCTGATGTTTTATACCAACCCTTCATTTTAGAACTAATAAAATAAAGCCTAAACAAATCATTTGTCAAGCCAGGGGTAGTGGCTCTCACCTTTAATCACAGTACTCTAGAGGAAAAAGCAGGCAGATCTCTGAGTTCCAGGCTAGACTGGTCTACAGAGCTAATTCCAAGACAGCCAGGGATACAGAGAAATCCTATCTCAAACTCATTTGTCCATGTATATTTCTTCAAGTCTATATATCTGTGGATAGCACCAACATCCAAGCTTCTAATTTGGAACCAGTCTACCATGCTAGAGCTAGATGCTTGACTATTCTAGAAACCTAGGTCACCTCATGTTTTGTAAGTAGTGAAAAATTTCAAAAGAGAAGCTACATGCTCTTTGTTTTCTGTGTTTCATCCAAGGATTTTCTATCATTGTTTTTCACTTGATTCCCTTTCCGTAGCCATGTATCTCATAAGACCATATATGCAATATTAAAGCCTTCCTGGAGAGAACCATATTTGTTAAAAGTATTTGTTTTATTTAAATTAAAAAATATTTTACATATCAATTCCAGTTCAATCTCCCGCCCATGCTTCCCCCAATACCCTGCCTCCCGTTCCCTATCCACTCCCCAGGGAGAGTGAGGCCTTCCAGGAAGGATCATCAAAATCTGTCAAATCATTTGGGGTAGGGCCTAGGCACTCCCTCCAGTCTGTTCTCTGTGGATAGCATAGTATTGGTAAGTATAGTATAGTGTAGTGTAGCATAGTATAGTATAGTATAGTATAGTATAGTATAGCATAGCATAGTATAGCATGGTAATGTTATAAAATAGTATAGTACAGTATATAATGTATAGTATAGTATAGCATAGCATAGTATAGCATGGTAATGTTATAAAATAGTATAGTACAGTATATAATGTATAGTATAGTATAGCATAGCATAGTATAGCATGGTAATGTTATAAAATAGTATAGTACAGTATATAATGTATAGTATAGCATAGTATAGTATAGTATAGCATAGTATAGCATGGTAATGTTATAAAATAGTATAGTACAGTATATAATGTATAGTATAGTATAGTATAGCATAGTATAGCATGGTAATGTTATAAAATAGTATAGTACAGTATAGTAATGGTATAGTATAGTATAGTACAGTACAGTACAATATAGGATATCTGCCCTTCAACAAATATTGAGCACCTGGCTATATGGGACCTGACTTTCAACCCAGAGTGCCATCCCTAGAATTAGACTAAAGCAGTCATATAGCAAATGTTTCATTAATAGAACAGAAGGTTTGAGGCAAAAGGCATGAGCCAGCATTGCACATACTAAATATGAAAATATAAAAGGGTACTTTCATCAAAAATGATCAAATGGTGTATATATGAGTCATATTTCTAGGAAGAAAAAATTATCCTAATCTCATCTTTCATTCCTAATTTTGTGACATTCTTATTTACTATTTCTTCTTCCTGAGGATTAGCACCAACATATCTTTATCTAACCCCAAGTCAGATCTTCTCATCTGTTTAATTTTTTTAAAAAATCCTAGTAATCAGGAGAAGGGAGAGTATGTATCTCTATAGCCCTGGCATTGAGGAAGTTAAGGCCAGAGAGTGTGAGTTCGGTAGAGCCTACATAGCTAGCACATCAACACCTGGGAAAAAGAAAAGAATTCCTAGCAGTTTTTTAACTCCAGACACTTTCATCATGGAAAGAACATCTAATTAATAAAAAGTTATACTAGTTTGGAGAATTACAGTTTACTCTGTATTATCAAAAATTACAAAAATTAAAGTAATCTTGGGATGTCAGGAGTTAAGATTTCAATTTCTCTACATTTAAATGTGTACAATGAGCAGAGGCTGAAAATACCACTGGAACCACCTACTTCATGCTTGAAAAGGCATGTGCATTCTTGAAAACACATTTGCAGATGATGTTTGTAAACTTGAAGAGTAATGGACAGGGTACACAGTTTGTGTCCCTGGGCCATTTTAATTTATCAGGGTTGGAATTACTGCAGAAAAGCCTCCCGTTCCTGGTTCCTAGCTTGTCCTTCTCAGCTGATCTGCAATGCTTTCTGGCACCCTCACACAGGGAATTACTTAGTTTAATGTCTAAGGACCAAAGCCAACCTTGGATACGTGTGAAGAGAAAGTACTGACGTCAATGGAAATTCTGGGTGTGCATCTGAGGGCAGACTACAGTCCTCTGCATATTCCTAAGTGATTGTCGAAAGTCTTCCTTAAGTCTGCTTTGATTTTGGCTCTGTTCCTCTTCAATGAACACACAATGCTAGAAGTGATGCATGAAATCTGTGATCACCTAAAGAGCCATACAGCGTAGTGAACTACTGTTTGGGGCTTTTGACCTAAGCAAATAATGAGGTTTTAGATGTCTATTAAGTTCCTGGTTCTGGTAATGTTCATGATAGCCAGCCAGGAAGAAAGAAAAACATTTTTCTTCCTGGAACCATCTTCTAGTTAAAGAGAAAATCAAGTTGATGTTCTAGTTAATAATGGTAACCTTTAAAGAAGATAAGAATATTGGGATTAAAGCTGCACTCGGTAGCAAAACAAAACAACTTGACTATTAGTCTTCAGTCATTAATTTGTTGCGTATTTGTTTGATAGTTACTGTTTTTTTAATGAACTTTTACTTCTCCTCTGATAATTTTAGGACATCTGTACAACTTGATATACATGAAGACAAACTGACAAAATGGCAATGTGAGGCTACTCACAAACCTGAGACTCAACCTAGGCTTGATAGCCATCTGATTGTGACCACCATGCATGCAAACATTGATCACAAAGACCACTTATGTGTGTGTGTGAGAGAGAGAGAGTCTGTGTGCGAGAGAGTATGTGAGTGTATGTGTGCGAGAGAGAGAAAAAGAGTGTGAGTATGTGTGTGTAAGAGTGTGTGTGTGTGTGTATGTTTAATGATAATAATTAAGGAAGAAATCATGAATTTGATAGGGAATGGGGGAATCAGAGAGGGGCCAGAAAGGGAAAATATATATGTGATTTAAAAAATGATATAAATACAATAGTTATGCATGAAATTCTCAAAAAATAATAATAAAATCCCATTCTTCAAAGCTTTACGCAGACCTCCACACATGTACCATAGCATACAATCCTCTGGTTGATAAGTTAATTAATGAATGTAACAACATTAAAATAGATTATCAAAACTTGATTAAACTTTGCATTTACTACTAAAATAAAATTGTAAATAACTTCTTCTAAAAATTCTGAACATGGAGATTCAATCCTAAACCCTATTTCTGACAATCATAAATGTAGTTCAACAAATCTGTATTTAGTACTGAAAAGCAGGCTCCAGATTTCAAACAGGATTAAGACAGGACCCCTGCCCTAAAATTTTATTTTTAAGTAAATGTTTTTATGTGACAATTCTTAAGCAGATTATTAAAATCCAACTCAGAATGCTTTCTAGTAATTTTAGGAACTTTACTCTATCTAGAAAGATCCTTAAGATCCTGTCTGCCCCCTACAATGTCCAAATTCTTCTTCCTCCTCCTCAACTCTCTGAAGATAATCTCCTTTCTACACCACCATTGTTCATAAGTCTTCAGCTCTTTGATGTCCCTGAAACATGTTCATGGCTCATGTTCACCCACATACAAACAAAAAATAAATGAGTGAGTGAATGAATGAATAAATAAATAAATAAATAAATAAATAAATAAATAAGATTAAGTTAAATAATTCCAGGATTCTTTTCTTCATAGCATTCCCATAACCATATAATAGAAAATGAGTGAACGTGTTCAAAAAGGACAGAGCATTTAGGAAGCATAATTTATCCAACATATTAACTCATTTTTCTTCCTTTTGTTGACAATAGATTCTTCTCTCATACAAAATATCTGACCACGGTTTCCCCTCCCACCTCTCCTCCCAGCTACTTCCACTTCCCCTCTACCCCAGATTCACTCAAATTTCCTCTTCAGAAAAGAGCAGGAGTCAGTCAAACAGGACAAGATACATTAAGACAGGGCAAAAACCCTCACGTCGAGGTCTGACAAGGCATCCCAATGGGAGGAAAGGAGTCGCAAGAGCAG
This sequence comes from Phodopus roborovskii, assembly GCF_943737965.1. NCBI lineage: Eukaryota > Metazoa > Chordata > Mammalia > Rodentia > Cricetidae > Phodopus > Phodopus roborovskii. The sequence goes on along the minus strand of NW_026126541.1, from coordinate 16,921,434 downwards.
AGATATACCTGCTCCCGTGTTAGGAGTTCCACAAAAACCCCACACTAACAGCCATAACATATGCACTGAGAGAACCTGGTGCAGATCCATGTAGAGCCAGTTTCATGTCTCAGTCTCTGTGAACCCATGTGAGCATATGTGAGCCCTGCTTCACTGATTTGGTGGGCAATGTTCTCCTGGTGTCCTCCTCCCCTGTAACTCCTACAATATTTCCTCCTCCTTCTGCAGGGTACCCCATCACCAAAGTAGTAACTCATTATGTGAAAACTCTCCTTTTACACACATCTGGTACCGGAGTTAAACCAAGGTGACACCGACAATTTAAACAGCCCTTTAACAAGCAAGGAGATTGAAGTATTAACAAAACACCCTGACCCAAGCCCAGATGGATTCACAGTAGAATTCTAAAGAGGTTCAAAAGTTTACTCAAATTAATTCACACAATAGAATGAACACTCCAAACTCTTTATACAAAGTGGAATATTACTCAAATATCAAAACCAGATAAAGACATATACACACACACACACAAAGAAAACCATAGATAGATCATCCCTGATGAACATAGTTGCAAAAATCTTAGCAAAATATGTGCAATATTAATATAGGCACACAAGAAAAAAAATTATTCAGCATTATCAAGTTGGCCTTATCCCTGAGATGCAGGGGGGGGGGTAAAAATACACAAATCAATAAATGTAATAAAACACAGAAATGTACTTAAAGACAAAAATCATATGATCATTTCAATTTATGCAGAAAAGGCTTTTAAACAAAATCCAGCATTCAGTCATAATAAAAGTTCTAGAGAGATTAGGTTTGGATGGAATATGCCTCAAAATGATAAAGGATCCATATTGACAAACCCATAGCCAAAATTATCCTAAAGTAAGGAAAAGCTCCAAGTAGTCCCATTAAAGTCTGGAACAAAGCAAAGACTCTTTTCCTCCACTTGTAGTCAATAAAGTGTTCAAAGTCTTAGTTGAAGCATTAAGACAAGACATTGAAATAAAGGGATACAAACGGGAAAGGAAGAAGTCAATGTATCCATGTTTGGAGAAGATATGATGCTATCTATACTTAAGCTACTCTAAAGACACCACCAGAAAACTACTTTAAAAAATTAACACTTTCAGCAACAGAACAGGAGACAAAATTAACACAAAAATTATTAGCCTTCCTATATGACAATAATAAACAAACTAAAAAAAAAAAAAAGAAAGAATCCTATCCACAATAAAAATTCTAAAGAACACCAAAGAATATATATATTCTATTCAGCAGCCCACAGAAGCTTTCCTAAAATAGACCACATTCAGGGACACAAAATAAACCTCAATGACTACAGAAAAAATTAAATACCTGTGTATAACTGACTAAATGGTATAAAGCTTAAAATCAACTACAAAAAAATCTCTAAGAATTACATGAACTCATTAAGATTGTACAACATACTACGAAATGATAAAAAAAAATCAAAGAAGAATAAAAAAATTATTGGAATTAAATGAAAATAAAAACACTGAAGAATAACTTTTTTAAATCCTCTGGGACACATTAAAGGAAGTCCCAAAAGGGAAACTCATACATTGATTTACCTAACATTTAAAAAATAAAAAAAATACAACTCAAGAGTTTGGGGGTGGTGGAGAACAAACCAAACCCAAATCCAATAGACAGGAAGAAATTATAATGAATGAATCTGATAGTGTTCCTTAACTTTCTATTTTGTAGGAAAATTTTAAAAAGAATTGGTATGAGGGCTTCCTTGAAAGTCTCATAGAATTCAGCAGTGAATCCATCTGGCCCTGTGCTTTCTTCTTTTCTTTTTTTATTTTCTTTTGAAGGGAGACTTTTTTATTATAGTTTTGATCTCATAACTTGTAATGAGTCTGCTTCATTTTTCTGGATTTAATTTTAGTAGATGATATGCGTTTTGAAATTCTTCTATTTCTTCTGTTTCCCAACTTTATACAGTGTAAGTTTTCAAAGTATTCCCTAATAATGTTCTGTATTTCATTGGAGTCTATTATAATGAGATCTTTTGATCTGTAATTATGTTAATTTGTGTCTTCTCCCTTTTTCTTTCCCTCAGATTGGCTAAGAGTTTGTTAATCTTATTAACTTCTTCAAAGAACCAACTCTTGGTTGATTTTTTTGTGTTGCTCCTTTATTCTCTGTTTCATCCCTGATGGTTTTTTTGTTTGTTTGTTTGTTTTTTTGTTTTTTGTTTTTCTTCCCTTTGTGGTCTACTAGGTTTGGAATTGGCTGCATTTTTTTTTTGAAGAACTTTGAGACGCTTAATAAAAAACAAAAACTACAGACCAATTTATTTGATGATCATAGATGCAAAAATTCTCAACAAAATACTTGGAAACAAAATTCAAAAACAACTTACAAAGCCTATACACTATGACGAAGTGGGGTCCATCCCAGAAAGGCAGTTGGTTCAATATACATAAATCAATAAATGTAATACACCATAAACAAATTTAAGAACAGAAACCACACAATCACCTCAGTTGTTACTGTGAGAATATTTGACAAAGTTCAATAATACCTTCATGATAAAAGTCCTGGAGACATCAGGAATAGGTGAAGCATACCACAAAATAATAAAAGATATTATTCAAAATTCTATAGTCAAATTAAATTGAGATAAACAAAGCATTTCCTCTAAAATCAAGAACAAGACAAATATACTTTCTCTCTCCTATCTTATTTAATATGTCCTCAAAGTATTGATTAACAGACAGAAAAAATGATATAAACATTATAAAAATAGAAAAGAAGATGAACTTACTATTTGCAAGGGGTATGGTCCTATACACAAAAGAGACTATAAATCTATTAGAAACATCTAATATCTGATTAAAAAATAAGTTTCAGGACACGAAATCATTATAAAAACACAGAAGCCTTCATATATACCAACACTATACTCTCAGAGAAATAAACTAGGGAAAATATCCCATTCATAATATCTCCAAAAATATTAAGAACCTAGGAATAAAACTAGCTAAAGAAGAGATAAGAACTCAACAGTGCAAATTTCAACACAGAAAACAGGGAAATAAAGAAAATAGATGATGGAAAGATTTTTTATGACCCTGGATTGGCAGAATTGATGTTGTGAAAATGGCTGTATTATCAAAATAAATTTAAAGATTTAATGCAATACCTATTAAAAATCCTGATGTCCTGTTACACAGATCTAGATAAAGCAATCTAAGAATTTATATGGAACCACAAAAGATCATAACTAGCCAAAGCATTCATAAGAAACAAAAACACCAACCTTAAATTATACTACAAAACTATAGTCATAAATACAGCCTGATACCAGCATAATGACAGACAGGTAGACCAACAGAATAGAGGATCCATAAATAAAAACAACAAAGATATGCCCATCAATTTTCTCTTTTACCTAAGAAAGTAAATAGTGCTGTCAAGACTGAGTATCAATCTGTAGAAGAATGAAATTAGATTGATATCTTTCACCTTATTCAAAACCAATTTTGAAATGGATCAAAAACTTTAAAAATCTGATGCAAAAAAAAACAGGGAATATTTGTCAAGACTTAGGGCAAGCAACAGTTTTCTGAACAGAACTTCAACACCAGCATTAGCCCCCAATGCCACTAGATAGGATTACATGAAATCAAAGAGTTTCTTCCCAGTAAAGGAAAGTATCAGCAAAGTACTCAGACAGCACATAGAATGGGAATAGTCTTCACCAGCTACAACTCAGGCAAGGGGTTAATACTCAGAATTTACAAGCAATTGCAGAAATTACCAAGGAAATAGAATTGTCAATCAACAGATGAGCTAATGAATTGAATAAACAGAATTAAAAAAATAAGAAAGAAAAACAAATGTCCAGTGACTATTTTGAAAGTGTTCAATACCCATAATAATGAAAACTACCATGTGATACCACCTGACCTCAGTTAGAATGGCTATCATCAAGAAATCTGAAAACAAATATTGGAGAGAACATAGAGAAGAACCCTTATTTACCGCTGATGGAGTGCATCATAGAAATCACTTTGGAGGTTTCTCAAAAATGTAAAATAGAACTACCATATGACCCAGATATTCTACTCCTTGTCATTTACCCAAATAAGTCTATATCCTACCATCGAGAAATTTGCATATCCCCTGTTTATTGCTGTTCTATTTGTTAGAGCTAAGAAATGGAGCCAGCCTACATATTCAGCAACAGATGAATAGATAATGAAAGTCTGGTGTATAGATAAACTGAAATGTTATTCAATTCTAAAGACAAATTAAATCAGAAAACAGGTAGGCTTATACTATGTAATATTAAACAGTTAAAAAATTAAGCAGTGGTCTTGAGAGATGATTCAGTGATTAAGAGCACTGGCTGCTCTTCCAGAGGACCCAGGTTCAATTACGAGCACATGGCAGCTCACAACTCTGTAACTCCAGTTCCGGAGGATCCAACACACTCATATAAACATGAATGCAGACAGAACACCAATGTATATAAAATTAATTTAATTTTTTTAAATTAAGCAGTATTTTGTTGCAGAATATTTGTTTAGCTATGCAAGCATATGTTGCATTTGTTTAATTATATAAAGATGTGTTGTTGTTTTACCTTGCCTGCCTAAGCTACCTGACTGATCTAATAAAAAAGCTAGATGGCCAATAGCAAGGGAGGAGATACAGGCTGGACTTACAGAAAAAGAAGTAGGAGGAGGAATTTAATTTCAGGATCACCCTAGGAAGGGGCGTTAGATAAGATCTGGGAAAACTGGGGGTGAGGGGGCAGTAGATGGGAGGGGATGTGAGATGAGTACATGAGAAAACAGGATGGTTGAGTTTAGGGAGGGATGGAACAGAACAATGAAAGAGACATCTTAATAGAGGGAGCCATTATGGTGTTGGGGAGAAACCTAGTGTATGGAAATTCCCGGGAATGACCCCAGATTAGTCTCCTAGCAATAGTGGAGAGGATGCCTGAACTGGCCTACCCCTGAAATCAGATTGGTGAATACCCCAACTGTCATCATAGAGCTTTCATTCAGCAAATGATGGAACCAAATGCAAAGATTCACAACCAACCACCAGGCTGAGCTCCAGGAATCCAGTTGAAGAGAGGGAAGAGAAAATTTATGAGCAAGAGAGGTCAAGATCATGACGGGGAATCTACAGAGACAGCTGAACCAAGCTCATGGGAACTCATGAACACTAGGCCATCAAGTGTGGAGCCTCCATAGGACCAAACTAGGCCCTCTGCTTGTGGGAGACAGTTATGTAGCTTGGTTAATCTGAGGGGCCCCTGTCAGTGCTACCAGGATCTTTGAGGTAGCTTTTAGGAGTCCATTTTCTATGGTGGGATGGAATGCTCAGTGCAAGGAGAAGGGGCTTGGTCCTGCCTTAAACTAACATGCCAGGCTTTGTTGACTCTCCATGGGAGGCCTTATCCTATAGGAGGAGTGTGTGGGAGTGGGCTGGGTGGGAGGTGGGGGACAGGGGGTGGGGTGGGTGGGACAACTGTGATTGGATTGGAAAAGGAAATTAAAAAAAGTAATCAGACCAATAAAAAATGTTGCTGTCTTATTCTGCTTATTACAAATTTGAATTATATGTCCTCACATGAGGTATATAAATATATATGTACATATATATGTGTATATGTGTATATGCACATATATATGAGTGAATGTTCAGAATATTTGATTATTAAATATATGCAATTAAAATCTGGAGACTAACCGCAACCTATGAGATTCTTTGTCCCTGAAAGCAACATAGGAAAGTGGGTATGAATAGGCATTTTGATGTTAAACTGAGTTTTTGGATTCTGTAATTAGCATATATTACTTGGATATGCCTCAGGCAGATCATTTAATCTTATTGTTATTTTTAAAATAAAGAAAGTGATTTGAGGATGAGTTTAGGTAATATGTGGTGTTTTCCATAGAAAGTCATGCACTCACAGAATGGCAGTATTTATTACCATTGATAGATTGTTTAATAAGGGAGAAAAGCAATCTGTAATCATTTCCTACAAAGAATTCATTCTAGAATTTAAAGGCAAAATTTTAATCAACTCAGGACAGAAATCCATCTATACTCCTAAGCTTCATTTGGGGGAAAAGAATAAAAAACAGAGCATGAATGCTAAAACTATATCCTTGACTGACTCTCTATGTGAACTTCCAATATAATGTTTTGAGTGAACAGCATGTAAGCTTTGTATTTACATGCTTTTCTCCTATTTCCAATTCTTTTCTGATCATATTTAAAATATATAGTTCTATGATAATTTTTACTTAATTTTTAAAAATCAGCTCTTTAAAAATTTTTCATGTAATGGTTCTGAAGAGGACATATACAGAAGGAAGTATACTATTTTTAGCTGTTTGTTTGTTTGTTGTTTTATAGAAGAATTTACAGTTTCATAAAAAGATTCCATAATCATGGGAGGCATGGCAGCAACTAGCCAAAGCAGGAAACTGGTTGGTCACATTTTTTTTCCCAAACACAGGAAACAGAAAACAGTTAATGGGACAAATCATAAATCCTCAAAGGTTGCCCCCAGCAACTACTGCCTCCAGCAAGGCTGTACCTCCTAAAAGTTCTATAACCTTCCCAAACAGGGTCACCAACTAGGGACCAAGGGTTTAAATACCTGAGCTTTGAGCACATTTCCCATTCAAATAACAACAACAACAACAACAACAACACACACACACACACACACGGAACAATAATAGATATAATAAACATTTTTAAAGAAAATAGTTTATTATATAAAAGCTGATCTAAGTATTTAATTTGCATTAAAAATATTTAGAAGAGCAACAGTTATTTCTGCATGTTTATATGTAGTTGCTACAGATTTCTTGCAAATGTCATATGCCAACTAAATATGTTATTTGCTACCATCTTCAGATCACAAACTTGGCAGTCATCATGTTGTGGGATATTCAATCACACTGTGAACCCAGACTTTCTGCTTATGCTAATTAAATAAAAGCAACCTTGGGTCAGGAGGCAGAGCCAGAAACTAGTTGACAAAAAGTAATCATAGAAAGTCAGAGGGAGTCTGGAAGATAGATAGAGAGATGCACAGGAAGTAGTAGGGAGGGACTTTGAGTGGGGCAGTCCTTTTTGGTTTGCAGGGGCAGAAGCACATACTTTTTCTGTGACACAGGCAACAAGGGAAGGTCAGCTAGTTGCTAATCAACCTCCCTGAGCCAGCAGGTTTAATGAGACTCCTGAGTCTCATTAAAAAATAGAACAGTGCAGAGTTCATTAAAAATTACATTCAGTGATGGCATCAGCAGGCAGATACAGTGGGATGTAAAAGTAACACCTGATCGCTGCCAGAGTCACAATTACTGGCCAAAACAGCAGTAGAGGCAGGGACAGCTACTGTGTCACTGGAAAAAGAACATTATCTTTCCTGTGATAATTAAATGGAATCTAACCATATGTAACTTGTACAGATTCAGTTATGGTCATTATTTACAGTTTTAGAAGTTTAAGAAAAAAATTACTTGCACTTTCAATGATACCAACTGCTTGAGCACTAAGTAGGTAAGAATTTGGGGACTCATTTAATATATCCTATGTTCGATTCCTTATGTTTATTTATAATAACTTCCGTATCCCCATTTTTTAATTTAAAGTTTATTTAGAATCTCATGTATGCATACTGTATTTCCATCATTCCATCACTCATTCTCCTCCTTCCACATTCCCCCGTGCTCTCTCACTCTTTCAAATCCATGACCTTAATGACTGTAGCCCACATATGTATGGGGCTCCTTCCTGGAGAAGATGGATTCTCCCTCTCTTGATGGCCATGAACTACCAAAGCTCTTCATCTAGGACCTTGAGACATTTCCGCCATTAGACATTGTCATGTCAACTAGTAGAGTCACTTTGTATTACAGTTTAGGAAATCATATTTTTGAAATTTCATGTGTGAAACTTCCCTGTCATTTAGAGAAGGCCCTGTCTCACAGATGTCTTAATTCTCTGGAACTTGATCTTTCTGCCCCTCTTCCACAATGTTTCCTGAGCCATATGTGTAACACAAATTAAATGACCCAAAGACTGAATTAGGGGTTCAAACTTCAAGCTGAATATCAGAAAAGCAAAGCAGCTGACCACTAGCTCTCACCTCTAGCTCATGCTGAAAGGACTGATACATATACAACCTCTTCACCAAGTCTCAAACTGCTGCCTCTCCTCAGTGAGCCTGGAGAATGAATGCTCATACAGAATACTGAAGGCCCTGCTTCTATATGTTATATACCCTTAGTGCTGGCATTAAAGGCTTGTGAGCTGTTACTCTTTTAGATTGATTCAATCTCGTGTATCCTGGGCAGCCTAGAACTCACAGAGATCTGTGTACCTCTTATTCCTGAGTCCTAGGATTAAAGGTGTGTACCACCACCTCCTAGATTCTGGCTATACTGTAGATATATCAGTCAGGGGTTCTTCTCATTTTGACCAGTTGAGTATTTTTTAATAGTCTCCATCAGCTGCAAACAACAACAACAAAGATTCTTCGATGAGGGATGAGAGCTATACTTATTAGTGAGTACATTTAGAATGAAGTAAGAAATTATACTGGGTTTAAAAAGTAACTAGTTACCAGTAGTACCAGGCACAAATTCTCTATTATTGAGCAGGCAAGTCAATTAGATCGCTGTTGGTTACAGCCGAGATATAATTTGCACTGTTTCATCCTTGGAGACACTCTGCCATGCTTGTCATTGTGTTTACAGCTGGGTGAGACAACTGATTGCTTTTCTCGCTAGGTAGCTTGACTTAAGTACGTCTTCTGTAGTATGAGAGACAGTCCCTCAAAGAAGTCCCCAGTTCAGTTCCACCTCACCTTCCCAGTCTTGTCATCTTTTGACAGAAGAGCTAAAAAGTAGTGGAGACAATGATAATTTCCTGCTCATGGGTTTTGAATCTCCAGACAGTAGACTAATGTGTGGCCACTACTTATAAGAGGTTTACTATAATTCCCTTACATTGCCAATAGTACATTATATTGATAATCAAAATAGGTCCATTCTAAATATGGAAAAAGCAATATGATTTCTGTTTCCAGTTTCATTTAAGGATTAGCAAAGTGGCTGTACAAGTTTGCACTCCCACCAGCAGTGGAGGAGTGTTCCCCTGTCCCCACATCCTCTCCAGCACAAGCTGTCATTGGTGTTTCTGATTTTAGCCATTCTGACAGGAGTAAGATGGAATTTCAGAGTTGTTTTGATTTGAATTTCCCTGATAGCTAAGGATATTGACCACATTTTTAAATGTCTTTTAGCCATTTTGGATTCCTCTATTGAGAATTCTCTATTCAATTCTGTGCCTCACTTTTTAATAGGGCTATTTGGTGTTTTGGTGACTAGTTTTTTGAGTTCTTTGTTTATTTTGGAGATCAGCCCTCTGTCAGATGTGGGGTTGGTGAAGATCTTTTCCCAATCTGTGGGCTGCCGTTTGGTCTTGTCAACTGTGTCCTTTGCTTCTCAATTTCAGGAGGTCCCATTTATTAATTGTTGATCTCGGTGTCTGTGCTACTGGTGTTATTTTCAGGAAGTGGTCTCCTGTACCAATTTGTTCAAGTGTACCTCCCACTTTCTCTTCTAAGAGGTTCAGTGTGGCTGAACTTAAGTTGAGGTCTTCGATCAATTTGGCCTTAAGTTGTGTGCATGGTGACAGACATGGGTCTATCTGCAGTCTTTTACACATCAGCATCCAGTTGTGCCAGTGCCATTTGTTGAAGATGCTTTCCTCCTTCCATTGTATATTTTTAGCTGTTTTATCAAAAATCAGGTGTTCGTAAGGTGTGTGGGTTAATATCAGGATTTTCGATTCCATTCCATTGGACTACCTGTCTATTTTTGTGCCAATACCAAGCTGTTTTCAAGACTGTAGCTCTATAGTAGGGCTTGAAGTCTGGCATGGTGATGCCTTCTAAAGTTCCTCTATTGTACAGGGTTGTTTTGGCTATCCTGGGTCTTTTGTTTTTCCATATAAAGTTGAGTATTACCCTTTCAAGGCCAGGGAAGAATTGTGCTGGGGTTTTGATGGGGATTGCATGGAATCTGTAGATTGATTTTGGCAAGATTGACACTTATACTTTATTTGTCCTACCTATCTAAGAGCATGGGAGATCTTTCCATTTTCTGGTATTTTCTTTAATTTCTTTCTTTAAAGATGCAAAGTTCTTTCACATGTCTGATTCGTGTTATCCCAACATATTTTATATTGTTTGTGGCTATTGTAAAAGGTGATATTTCTCTGAAGCAGATACTCACAACTAAACACTGAGCCAAACTCCTCCTGGAATCCAGTTGCAGAAAGGGAGGAGTGATAAGAAAAGGGGTCAAGACCAGGCTACAGAAACCCACAGAGACAGCTGATCTAAACAAGGGGGAGCTCATGGACCCCCAGACTGATAGCTGGGAAACCAGCATTGGACTGACTCAGACCCCTTGAACATGGGTCTCAGTTAGAAGGCCTGGGCAATCTACAGGACCTCTGACAGTGGAACCAGGATGTATCCCTGGTGCAGGAAATGATTTTGAGAACACATTCCCCATGGAAGGATACTCCCTTAGCCTAGAGACAGGAGGGAGGGCCTAGTCCCTACTCCAAATGACTTGACAGATTTTGATGATCCCTCCTGGAAGACCTCACCCTCCCTGTGGAGTGGGTGGGGTATGGGACAGGAGCAGAGGTTGGGAGGGAAGGAGGTAGAGGGAACTGGGATTGATATGTAAGAATATTAAAATATATTTAAATAATAATAATAAACATTCTATTTTTATTATCTGACTATTCTGATTAATCTACTTTGTCTTTAGGCTCTGATAATCTGTCTTCTATTTGATCTAATTCTATTGGTGAGTCTTCCACCATGGTGTACTTTATAGTTTTCTGTTGTTATTGTTAATCTGACTTGAGTTTTTCCTTCTTTCTATTTTCTTTTTTATTTTTATTGAAATTGGATTCTTCTCGCATACAGTACATCCTGATCAGTTCCTCTTTCCTCTAGTCCTCCCAGCCCCCTTTCCCCTCTCCCCAGATCCACTTCCCCTCCATTCTCCTTCAGAAATGAGCAAGCAGGCTTCCAAGAGACAAACACAACAAGGCAAGATACAGTAAGACAAGAAAAAAGTCTTCCTATCCAGGCTGGACAAGGCAACCCAACAGGAGGGAAAGAGTCCCAAGAGCAGGCAAATGAGTCAGAAATATACCTACTTACACTCTTAAGAGTCCCACGAAAACACCAAGCTATCACCCATTAACATATATGCAGAGGACCTAGTGCAAACCCACTCGAGGCCTCATGCTTGCCGCTTCAGTCTCCGTGAGCCCCCATGAGCCCTGCTTAGTTGCATCAGTGGCCCTCCCAGTGCCCTCCATCCTCTTTGACTCCTACAATCTTTCCAAATTTTGAATATGATTTTTTTTAGTACTCCTTTCTTTATTGAATCCTCTTTCTTAACTCTGTTTCATAATATTTGTCCTCTTAGAATTTATTTAAGATATATTAATGTCCTCTTTTGGCTTAAACATAATTACAGTCATTCTTTTCAGTTCTTTGTCTGGAATTTCATATAATTAATGAGTCATGTGTCTATCTATTGAAAGCTTGATGAGTGGCAATATTGGGAAGTGATAGAATCTTTATAACATGTGACCTAGTGGGAGAACCTTAACTAAGACATACAGTCTCTGAAAGAGAGTTCTTATTAAAGGAATGCAATAAAAGTAGCAAGATTGGCCCTAACTCTCTCTCTCTCTCTCTCTCTCTCTCTCTCTCTCTCTCTCTCTCTGTTTCATATATATATATATATATATATATATATATATATATATATATCAATCATTGGAATCAAGCAAGAGGTGAACCTTCCAACAGAATCTTCAAAACATAATTTGGGTTTTGAACTTTCAATACTAAAAATTAAATGAAAGTCTTTCCTTAATAAGTACTTTATGTCAAGCATTTGTGATACTAATGAAAAGCTTACTGATATCCTGGCACAATGCAAGTGCTATGTAAATAGTTATATGATATTGTGTTACTTAGAGAATAATGAGAAGAAAAATGTTGTACATGTTCAATGCAAACATAGTGCTTATTTTTTTTAATATTTTTTATCTTTAGTTGGTTGAATATGTTGATGAAGAACCTGCAGTATAGGGATAACAGTTTATCTGTTATCTCTTGGTACAGAGCATTGCTAAGTTTTCTTCAACACATATTCATTATTTTTACAAAAAAAAAAAAAAAAAAGGTTAATTTATCAGAGGAAGGCAGTTCTTAGATAAAGTGGGAAACATGAGAAGTTTGAGTTGTTTTTTGTACTAAGCCAGCAATTCTCAATCTGTGGATCATGACCCCTCTGGGATCAAATGTTCCTTTCATAGGAGCCACCTATGACTATCAGAAAACACAAATACTCATATTAAGATTCATAACAGTAGTAAATTTACAGCTATGAGGTAGCAATAAAAGTAATTTTATGGTTGGTTGGGGTTCACCACAGCATGAGGAACTTTATTAAAGGGTTGCAGCATTGGGAAGGTTGAGAACCACTGGACTAGGCAGAAAAGAACCAGGAAAATCATCTGCCTTAGAAAAATCAATCACGCTCAAATTTTTCCATGCTTAACTAGTTAGCAGAGAAATTTTTGAAGACATAATCCCTTCCAGTTTTCTTGCCCTTTCTTGCCAGCAGAAAATAGTAATATTCAGTGTGCACTTGTAAATACTGCTTCAAATTAAATCAGATTATTTTGGTTATTCATTCCCCCTCATGCAGGAAATGAGCAGCTACAAATCCTCTATTGCACAAGTAAGCTCTATTTTTGATTCTTTTGTTTCAATTTGTTTTGGGAGTATTGTTTTAGTTTTTTGTTTTTTTTGAAACAGTGTTTCTTTGTGTAACATCCCTAGCTGTCCACGAACTCGCTTTGTAGACCAGACTAGCCTCAAACTAAGAAATCCACCTGACTCTCTCCCAAGTGCTGAAATTAAAGTTATAAGCCATTACACCCAGCTCTACTACTTGCTTCTTAAGCTGAACTCCTGAAATTCAGTTGAAGAGATGGAGGAGTAATGAGCAAAGGGGTCAAGACCATGTTGGGGAAACCCACAGAAACAGCTGACCTGAGCAAGTGGAAGCTCAGGGACCCCAGTCTGACCGCTGCGAACCAGCATAGGACGGACACAGACCCCCCTGAATGTGGATATCAGTTGGGAGGCCTGGGCAGTCTGTAGGGCCTCTGGCGGTAAAACCAGTATTTATCCTTAGTGCACTGAATGGACTTTGGGAACCCATTCCCCAGTGGAGGGATACTCTCTCAGCCTAAATACATGGAATGAGGGCCTAGGCCCTGCCCCAAATGATGTGACAGACTTCAATGATCCCACATGGAAAGCTTCACCCTCCCTGGGAAGTGGATGGGGGTTAGTGAGGGACAGAGAGGATGACAGGTAGAGGGAACTTGGATTGGTATGTAAAATAAGACTATTTTTAATTTAAATAAATTTTATTTTAATAAGCTTATTTTATATTTATATTTGCATGTATAGTTTGCAGTCTTTAATAAGTTTTGCCTTGACTGTTATTGGACTATAGAGTGACTAATAATTTGCAGAGACATTGAAGTAAATGTAGTAAATGAAGTAAAGGTCTTCTTTATGGATAACCCTGGTGCCATTACATCCTATTTTGCTTCTGATAAGAATCACATGTGTACATGTGTGTGAAAGTGTTGGCTTTCCTTTCATAATATCAGATATTTTCATATTATATTTTTGTTATATGTGTATAATCAATCACATACACACACATATATGTATACATATACATATATATATATATTCCCTAGTTACAATTAAAAGCTACATAAATTGATTTTTGAATGGTCAAACTAATACCCATTTTAGGAAAGTGTTTTGAAAAGACAATAAACATTTCAAAACAAAAACTAAATGTTTCTCTTCTAAGCATCTGGAATATGCATATTTAAATACTTCATTTGGGATATTTTAATACTAGTTTTATTTGTAAGTTAAGGTTAGAAGGTTAGTTTTAAGCCTGCAATACTTTTGAGATGATTAAATAAACTTTGCTTCAAACATTAAAAAAAATATTTATTTTAAGAAAACGAAATCTTTACACTCTCAAACTTGAAAATTGCTATCCTGGGTAAAGATCCTGAAAATATCTTTAAATGAACTCTAATTTCATTCATTTATTCTAAAACTCAAACCACCATTGAAGCACCATGTGCTTCAATGGTTATAATTGTTAATACTTTGAGCATGTATAAAGATTAGGATAACACAGAGCTTTCACTTCTCAATTACTTCTTAAGTATATTATATGATGAAGGGTTCATTTCAGATGCTAATTTGACTAAATTAATAAATACCTGGGAAAATAGTAAAACACGAATACTGGATGTGTTTATGGCAATGTTTCCAAAGGAGACTGGAACATAAGTCTGACCATAGTTAATGAAGAAGGTCTCCCCTAAACAAGACTAGGTACCATCATTTTGGCTAGGGAACTACACAAAGCAAATGAAGCAGGAATAAAGCAATTCATTCGCCCTCTCTCTTTCTCTTCCTCCTTTACTGTCTCCTTCTCCACCTATGTTCTTCTTCATCCTTTCTCTCCCCTGTCTCCCCCTCTTCTCTTCTTGCTTCTCAATCTCTTTTTCCACCCGCCTATCTTCTCAGCTTCAAACTGAGAATTGCATCTTTGGCTTCATTGGTCCTAAGGTTTTAGAGCTGAACTAAAATGCATTACTAGTATTCCAAAGCCTTGAATCTGTAGGCAACCTGACATGGGATTTCTTTGCCTCCACAATCACACTTCCTTAATAAATTATTCCCTTTGCATGTGTATGATTTATGTAACATATGAAAATATATGCTGTGTATAGATAAGCATTTATATGTGTAACTATCCTATTGGGTTCTGCCTCTCTGGAGAATTCCAATACAATGGAACAAATTAAAATTTTTATTAAGTTTTTATAGTCATATACACATGTGTGTATGTATTATGTTCATGTAGCAAATCTATATCCTTGTATAATAATTTACTATGATGAGAAAAACCACTTCCCTCTTATATTAACAAATATGCAAATACATATCACAAATACTGCTGACTAACAACTTTTCAAAGTAATATTCAAACATTAATCTTATCTTCTTTCATAAGGTTGGTAATAAATGTCAGAGGGGAGGAGAACTAATAGGAAATCCTGCTATCTAAGGTTTTCATAATGTTGTACCTCAAATCACAACTACCTGGATTCATATTGATAGATAAATGTCCTTTCTATCCTACAAAGCAAAATGTCATCAAAAGAGATATTTCCTTGCCCTTTTATGTAAATATACAATGATGGTTTTGAGATTTTGAATGAGCTGAGAGAACATAGCAAATGAGAGAGATGAGGCTGCTTCAAGCACACAGAGGAAAGAAGAAAACATGGAGCATTTAATGACACAGTTTGTGCAGGTTACAGCAGTTATAGCAGATTCGTATCAAGCAGAGAAAATAAGAAAAGATGAATGGGTAAAAAGGATGGAGTATATCTCCTAATATCTCAAACCCAGTGGTTAACTAGACTCACTCTGTTGAAAATCAACTGGAGTCATTTAGAAAATATAAATAAGTTTCTTTAAACCATTAGAAAAACTAAGTAATTAATCAATAAACATTGTCAGAAATAATTTTAAACGTACATAGAATTGTCAAGTTAATGACACAGAATTGTTAGATAAAAGTAAAAATGAGGAAGTCTCTTTAAATTTGGATTATCAAGAAGATGCTACAAAGAAAATTCAAATCAAAAGCAGCTTTTGTTTTTAATGGGCTACTGTAGCCTTAAACTTACCTAAGGCCCCTGGGCATTATGGCATATAGACACAGTCTTGTTCCACTAATGTGAGTTAATTTGTTCAACTGATATCCACAAAATGGGCCATAGCACAGAAATAGAATCTTTTGCTATATTCATTTGTTACACTAACACAAGAAACCCAACCACAGACACACACACAGAATAACAAACAAACAAAAAAACATACTAGTTCAGAGTCTGATAAAGGTTAAAACACAAAACTAAAACTGGCAGCCAATACATGAGAAAATTCCTCAAAAAGAAATGCTAAAAAGAAGTAGAGTAATGGCATCTATTTCAATGAATACTTGGTTTCAAGCTATCCATACGCAGAGAAATGACTAAGTGATGTCATACTACAAATGGTTTAGATTTGAACTCATTACAGTGTCATTCACCATGCTCTATGTATTATTCAAAACACTACACAAATACACTCCTTGATTTCCAGTAATGAATGTCTAAATAAAACTCTAGAATATTTAGTTTGCCTTGACTCATGTGTTTTATTCACATAGTTACAAAGATCTATCACAAATGTTCTTTTTATACCTTTGACGGGAAAGAGGTGGAGGGAAGGGAAAATTTCAAGTTTTTTAAAAGGCATGTTAATATCATTCCCTATAATTAGTTTTCAGATTAATTCACAGTGTATAAAACAGAACATGTCAACAAGTTTACCCAGTACAACTATATTAAAAACTAAGAGCCCAAGAAATGTTAAGACTTGATCCTTGTTCTCTCTTAAATGCTCCCTGTTCCATTCTTCTTCCTGTTTGCTGTGCCTTTAGTGATATGCACAATGACTGCTCTTATGTTAAAGAAATTTCAGTATAATCATCCATATCCATGTCAGCAAGTTTGAGTGAAAATTGTAGAACACAACTTACCACTATTTAAAATGGTCCTATTTTGTCATGAAGTGCTCATTTCAAAAAACTTTCAATGCTAGCTAAAGCTAGTATTTGCAATACAAGTAAATCATTCAGATGAGAACATTAAGACAGCATTGGAAAAGGGATGACAATACTGCTCAATGGGTAAAGGTACTTGCTACCAGGCCTAATGAGCGGAGTCTAATCCCAGAGACCCACAAGGTGGAAGGAAAGGACTAACACCTGAAGGCTTTGACCTACATATACACACATAGACACACTAAACAAACAAGTAAATAAATAAAGGAAAATATCATTGACAAATATATTTAAAATATGATGTAATGAGGAAACATAATGAATTAAAGTTGATTTTTTTTTCTGTATTAGTTTCCATTAACTGAGGTATCAACAGAGGTGAAAAGTCTATTGTTAGTAAGTGATAAGAATACCTTCAAACATAGATCATCATTTTTCCTTCATCTGAGGGGTAGCTGGTTAAAAGGTATCAGTTGAAATACAGGCTATTAAGTGAGAATTCTCACCTCAACCCCAGACTAACATTCACACAAGCTAAACGTAGAACACCTACAGTTGAGGGATCTGCCTGTGACTGGGAATACGTACTTTTAACAACCTCACTTTTCAAACATATTGTTATATACACCATTAACTTGCCACAAAGCAACTGTTGTACACTCAAAACCATATACATGCAAGTCTGTAAATAATATGGGAGGGTAGGGAAAACTGTGAAAAACTTAACTTTTCCTGACATTTTTGTGGCCTGGTTTTCTAAGTACTTTCATTGCAAACATTTCATATACCATGCCAGAGCTATTGAAAACCTAAGTAGACTATCACCAAGTAGAAACCCTCAAGTAGATGTTCTGAGTAT
Organism: Phodopus roborovskii; assembly: GCF_943737965.1. Lineage (NCBI taxonomy): Eukaryota > Metazoa > Chordata > Mammalia > Rodentia > Cricetidae > Phodopus > Phodopus roborovskii. Next base: position 16,903,719 of record NW_026126541.1, on the reverse strand, counting down.
GTTGGTAAAGAAAGTCAATTCATTTGAGTGGTCTCTGCCCCTTCAACTTCACCCTCCTTACCAACGTACATTCATCACTGAAAAGGGAAATATTTACAAAACTTAGTTTAGTTATGTTTAAATATTATGTTTAGCTGTCTGGAGACCATGTTCTCAAGATTTATACAAGAAATCAAGGATTAAACTTCATAACAATTAGAAAACCACAGTGTGTAAAATCAAAGACTTAGTTAAAGGACATTAAAATAGTTTTACCATTGGTACTAAACCGAAATGACTCCATCTCTCCCAAACACCTGGAACTGAAACCTTTTGAACTTTCATGTAAACAAACGAGGGCACAGCAAACGCTCTGTCTGCTGCAAGGTACCACCTCTGTACAAAGGCATATGAGTGAAAAATGTGGAGAATGCCTGAGGTTGCTTTGAAGCAGCTTGGGAGAAGTAAGAGCAGGAAAGAGGCTCTTCTCTAGGGTAAGTTTGTTTAGAGGAAAGTAAGCAAGTTGTCAGGGTAAAAGTTGACAATGTTGATTCCAACAGTTTGAACTGTGAATAAACATCCAAAAGGATTATGTTACTGAGAATTAGAAAGATTCCATTGAACTCAATAGAACACTAGTGTTTTCAAAGATAATATGCCTTTGAGCTATACTCTGAATCCACAATTTAGGGTTAGAATTACCCTAAAGTCTTTTGTGTGCCATAATAAAGAACACAGGGTATGACCCCACTAATACAATTTTAAAATTATTAGAATAAGGGGGAAGAAAAATATTTCATTTTAATCACTAAATTGGAAAAAGATAAATATGTATATGTATGCACATTTTGGGATAAACTGGGCAAACCTAGAGAAAAAAAAAATCTATGTTCTTTTCAAACATCTAAACTTAAACTCAGTCTTATTAACCAATTTAGGGAAATACATGCATTGGCCATAAATCATTTTTAAGTTTTCCCTCCTTAATGACCTATCGAAGAGCAAACACAGCCTATACTTATGGAATCCATAACCCTCATCTCTGCTCACCAAAGCCACATTTAAATCTGGCTTTCATCTCATGCTGCTGGGTTTTCCACCAGGTACAAAATGAAAAGTTGGAAAAGTCTTGTGCTTTTTTAAAAGCAAAACAATTTGGTTGCCACTCAGCAAGCAATTCCTGGTGAAATGCCAGGAAGCATATAAAAAAAGTTAAAATTTTCCTAACTTAGAGTTCAGGAAAATAAATATGAGATGTTCATACTGTCAGATACCCCATCTCTTTTCATCCTTAACCATTCATAAACAAAAGAAAGCACATACTTTTCACTTGTTAAAAGTTCATTCAAATCAGTCATCAAGTCTACCCTTAGATGCTCCTGAGAAAGTGAAGGCAACTGAGACCGTTCTTAGTTTGTCTTGCCCTAAAGGACTCTGACATTAGAGTTTATGCAAAAATCTTTACAAAGCCTAACAAAATATGCAACTTGCATGTTCTTTACCAGAAAAGTTTCTAGGCAGTCCTGCAAAATGCCATTTTCCTTTGCAGCTCTAACTCATATTTATTTCTAGAACCAAGGATGTGACAAGTACAGTTTAGCCTGAAATCTCTTTATGCTTAAAAAGAAAATCAAATCCCCCAGATACTTCTAGACACTATCAGGAATAGAATATTATTCTCAATCCTGCCTCAATATCATTACCTATTTTACACTTCATTTTTGTATTTACTGAGTTCATAGAAAGGGCATAAGCAGAAAGAAGAAAATAGCTACTTCTTTAAAAGATACCAAATTTAGTAATCCTCTCAAACCTATTGGCACACATTTAGAAAGCTGTATTTTCATAAGACTTTATTAATTTCCCATTGGTTCTGTCATTTGAAAAAAAGAGAGAATCATCCATAACTTTGAACCAAAACTATTACAGACTTCAAGAAATATTTGTTACAGGAAGAGAAGAGTCATTACAATTAAAATGCAATGGATAAAGACAGGCAGCTGCGGACTCATCAGATATCACACTTTTATCTCCCAAACATTAACTTGCTACCTGACAGAGGTCATCAATAATAATAATGCTCTAAGGTTCTATTACCTGTTAATATGAGATTACTGTAAGTATTGGAGAACTGCTCCTTCAGAAGGACCAGATGCATCTGAGCTGCCTTCTCTCTCTGGAGCTCCAGCATAATGTCAGGGTGCTGGGCAATCTTACAGCCTTTCTGCTTATCCAAGGCAACATCACTCCGGACAATGTCTACAAAACAGAAAAGAGACAGACAGTAAAAACAAAACAAAAAGTATATTTACATAAAAGGGTTTTTTCTCCCAATGTGACAGAATTTATAAATTACCAGCCCTTTTTTTTATCAAACTGAAAAGATAAGAGAAGTAGTACCCAGGGGTTCTTTAGCTCTTTAGCTCCATACTGAATCCTTTAAGTTTCCTTTTTGTTTCCCCTTTTTTTTTTTTTTTTTTTTTTTTTTTTTGGCAATTTTGTTACTTAGCCCTCTCTGGCCTAACTAAAGACTCCAATCAAACATTTTTCCTTCTTAGCTCACTTCCAAGATTTATTTACTTTTGGGGGCCTTTTCTAAACATCATCTGCCATTCTCCCGAAAGATGAAGGAATAATAAAACAACTTTGAAAATAAGAACTATAAAATTAGCTTCCTCTACCTTCTGCCTTAGGACCAGGAAAAATATTCTAAATATTTGGCTTATTTTCAATTTACTTTCCAGCCAGACCATTCAGTCTAAGTTAGGACTGCCATTCTGAGGGTTACCTGATCAAGGACTCTCCTGCTATTTTTCATGTATTACTGGGGAACATAGCTTCAATCTGACTAGGAAATCATTTTGTCATTCAGAAACATTTGTGAGCCTCTGAAGTAAGACAGAGAGCTCGAGTCACTAAAGCCTCTCCCCTGCTATTTTTTTTCTTCATTAGTGGCAGTCATTGCTTTTGTACCTCAGGGTGGTTTTGTGCCATTATATACCCTCCAGAAACCAGTCTTCCTCAAAAAGCATCCATATAGAAAGCTTCCCAACCATTAGGAAACACATTCCATACACCATAATGTATGAACGTTACTTGTTCAGTTTTGTCAAATAAAATATAATTTGTCTGAATCTAATAGGAAAAAATGATAGTATCCAGAACAATCTGAATAGCAACTCTAGAAACTTACAAGTTTTTCATAGCTAATCAAAAGATTTTATGGAAAAAAAAAAACTAAAAAGAACCTCTGACACTGTTGATGCTATGATTACAAATGGGGTAAAAAACTGCCCACAGTAAGTATATCAATCAGAAAGAGTTCTCTTAAGCAGTGGCCAAAAATACCTACCAGAAAATACAGGCCAAAACATGGCATGAAGGGGGGTATTGTTCAGGACAAGCAGGCTTTTATTAGACCCTGCACCAAAGAATATCCCATCTATAAATAGAAACTCAACCCAATGCAAATTGGGATATGTGGCCACAAATATTAGCCAGATTTGAAAATAGTCCTTTCTAGTTCTTAGATAAAATAAGAGGTCATTGGAAATGATGTATTATTTATGCCTAACTGTATTTGTACCAATTTATGTAAATAGGCAATAAAATTAGCTAATTGACAGAAATAACTAATCTCAGATTTTGAGAGACTTATACACAGAGAATGAATTAAGTCAAAGACCCACTTAAGTTTTTAAGATTACCTAAATTACTAATTTCTTTACATTTTGAATCAAAGTATTTATATAAAATGGCTAATTATTTAAGTTTAAGTTATCTACGTTTTAGATTATTTCATTGAATCTTCACCACAATCTTATCGGAGATAGTGGCAGACATTACCCAAATTCTAAATACAATCCCTTGTGCTGGGCTCTCCTCCTCTACTACAGAGACTGGAAGTCTATATCATAAAATTATGCAGCACCCCTGGAAGCAAAGGCAGCACATATAACACGGTTCTGGAAAATAAGTTTGCCTGGTTCTGAGAAGAAACATATTACACTGTCCTCCTACAGCCCCATATTTGGTAATTAGAAAGGAAGGAAGGAAGGAACGAAGGAAGGAAGGAAGGAAGGAAGGAAGGAAGGAAAGAACATTTGAAGTAGATGAGATGATATTCCCCACTTCCTTGGGGGAAAGAAAAAAGAACCTCGAGCTTGTTTTGATATTTTTTCTTTTCTTTTTCTGTATTTGATTGCTTTATATTTGCTTTGTTTCCTCTCACTATTTTTGCAAATCTTTATCTAGTTACATCTATTGTTTACTTAACTTCAGTATTTATTCTGTCCTTGTTTTCATCCATTTTCTCTTCTTATATTTAATTATATTTTCATTAATATAAGTAACTTAAAGTGTTTTCCTTTCTAATTTCTTTTCTGGAGTCATTAGTATTGTAGATGTTATTTTAATAGCTTTTATTGAGTTTCTTTTTGTTGGGGGAGTCATTTTGCTTTGTTTTTACTATATCTAGAACTGATTTTCTTTTAAATTTTTCAAATTACTTTGGTTATTACTTTCCAAAATGGTACTAAAGACCAAGCTTAAGATATTTAACACAAAAAGTTGATGCTATGATGTTTATATACATTCCAAATGATAGAAATTGCACTAATACTGTTTACAATTTAATCTGCTAAGATTTAGGTAGATAATAAAGAAATGAGAGACAGAAGCCTACAGCTGACACTGCTCTCCAAGGAGGTGCAAACTATGAGGAAAAAGCTAGACACAAATAGTGCAATTTCTCCAGGTACAAAAGATACTAGCATAGGTCACTAACAATGTTTATCAAATTACACAGTTATAACAAGTCTAAAGGAATAATACAAAAACCTCATATTTGTTTATAAAATAGCTATCAGGTAGACCACACTTAACCTGAGCCATACAAAAAAAAGTAGGTAACTAAGGTTCCAAAACTATACATACAATCAGAACCCAACAAATATGTCCCAGAAGTCACAGGAAAACTACAAATACATGATCCAATTAGAATTAAGCTCAATACAGCTGACTATGGTAGCACATACCCATAATTCCAGCAGGTAAAGACAGGAAGATTAAGTCAGCCTCATCTATATAGCAAATTCAACACAATCTTTAATTATATTGACCCTGGTGCATGTACACAGGTGCACGTGCACGCACGCGTGCGCGCGTGCGCACGCGCGCGCACACACACACACACACACACACACACAAAGAATTGTTCAAGAGAAGGTCATGCCAGAAGAAGAATTATGATCGAAAGTTAAAGACCTATCAATATTAACAGATGTGCAATTCCCAACATAAAAACTCAAGAAATATGAAAAATTAATAAGCAATGTGATTCCACCAAAAGTCCTTAACTCTATTAACTGCTTCAAAATATATTAATATCAATAAAATATTTGATAAATAACTCCAAAAACTGGTTTTCAAGAAGGATCAGTGACCTTTGAGAAACACAGGAAAACACTTGAATATAAATTAGGAATACAATGGAAAATAAAAATAAATTCCAGGCCTGAACCATCAGCCCAGAAGCAGCCTCAGAGGGAGGCCCGAGTTTCAGGCCCTGAGCAGTGTCAGAGAGAGGCCTGAGCCTCAGGTCCAGGAGAAAGGAGCTACCACCTGGTGAGATGACAGCATCAGTTTCCAGCAATAGCTTCCAGAAACTATCACAAGAAATTCATCTGAGAAAGATCACCTGTGTCCCAGTCAGCATCCACTGCCATTTCTGGGTTGGAGATACCCCACAGGGCCCTCAGCCCCACCTACTCCTCCAGTAGGAGGTGCGTCCATTGGAGCTGTAGACCCACCTGCACCTCAAGGTGTGAGCCTGAGCCTTGGGCCCACATCTACCAGGAGGAGTGTTCACCTGAAGGAGTGGTCAATAGAGCCACAGCTCCCAACTATACCAATTGGAGAAGAGAGACCTCCTGAAGCAGAAGCTCCACCTATACCAATTATAGGAAGAGATGTAAACGCACCAAGGGAAGAACACACTCAACAATATAAAGAGCAACACTACACCACTAGAACATTTCAACTCAGATGAAATAGAAGAGGACCTAAAAAAATAACTTTATGAGGATTATTGAGGCCCTTAAAGAGAAAATTAAAAATTCCCTTTAAAAAAGGAGGAAAAGACAAACAAAAAAAAATGGAAGATATCAACAAATCCCTTAAAGAAAACCAAGAAAAAGCAATTAAACAAGTGAAGGAAACTATTCAAGACTTGAAATCTGAAATAGAGACAACAAAGAAAACACAAACCAAGGGATTTCTAGAAATGGAAAATCTGGGTAAATAATCAGAAACCACAAGTGCAAGCATAAACAAGAGAATACAAGAGATAGAAGAGAGAATTTCAGGAATTGAAGATACAACAGAAGAAATAGATTCATCTGTCAAAGAGAATTTTAAATCCAACAAATCCTTAACACAAAGTATACAGGAAATCTGGGATACCATGACAAGACTGAACCTAAGAATAATAGGGATATTAGAAGAAGAAGTCCAACTCAAAGGCACAGAAAATATATTGAACAAAATCATAGAAGAAAACTTTCCCAACCTGAAGGATATGCCTATTAAAATACAAGAGGCTTACAAAATACCAAATAGACTAGACAAAAAAGAAAATGAGAAAGAAAGAAGAAAGAAAGAAAGAAAGAAAGAAAGAAAGAAAGAAAGAAAGGGAGAAAGAAAGAGGAAAAGAAAAAGTCCCTTCACCACATAATAATCAAAACAATAAATAAAGATTATTAAGAGCTGCAAAGGAAAAAGGCCAGGAAGCATATAAAAGCAGACCTATCAGAATTATATCTGACTTCTCAGCAGAAACAAGGAAAGCCATAAAGTCTTGGTTACATATTATGCAAACACTAAGGAACCACAGATGCCAACCCAGACTACCCAGAAAAGCTTTCAATAACCATAGATGGAGAAAACAAGATATTCCATGGTAAAACCAAGTTTAAACAATGCCTATCCACAAACCCAGGCCTACAGACAGTACTAGAAGGAAAATGCCAACACAAGGAAGTCACCTACATCAACAAGGACACAGGAAATCCCAAAGAACAAAATTGAACACACAATGACATCACCAACAACAAAAACAAAAATAACAGGACCTAGCAATCACTGATCATTAATATCCATTAATATAAATTGTATCATTTCACCTATAAGAAGACACAGGCTAATAGACTGAATATGAAAATGGAATCAATTCTTCTGCTGCATACAAGAAACACACCTCAACGTCACAGACAGACAGATATTACCTCAGAGTAATGAGTTGGGAATTTTTTTCCAATAAAATGAACCTAAGAAACAAGCTGGTGTAGCTATCCTAATAACTAACAAAAGAGATTAAAAACTAAAATTTATCAAAAAATATAAAGAAGGGCATTTCATATTCATCACAGGAAAAGTCCATCAAGAGGAAGTCTCAATTCTGAACATCTATGTCCCAAACACAAGGGCTCCTACATTTGTAAAAGAAACATTACTAAAGCTTAAATCAAATATCAAGCCCCAGAGAAAATATTGGGATATTTCAACACTCTGTTCTCACAACTGGATAGGTCTACCAGACAGAAGCTTAACAGATAAATCAAGGAACTAACAGACATTATGTATGGTTCAAATGGTCTTAACAGACATCTATAGAGCATTCCACCCAAACACAAAAGAATATACTTTCTTTTCATGGAACCTTCTCAAAAATAGATCACATACTTGGTAACAAAGCAAACCTCAACAGACACACACACACACACACACACACACACACACACACACACACACACACGGAATAAACCCCTGTACCCTATCATATCACCACAGCTTAAAGTTAGAATTCAACAACAACATTAATTTCAGAAAGCCCACAAGACATGGAAATTGAACAATAATCAACTGAACCACCACCGGGTAAAGGAAGATATAAAGAAAAAATTAAAGACTTCCTAAAATTTCATAAAAATGACCACACAACATACCCAAACTTATGGGACAAAAATGAAAGCAGTGCTAAGAGGGAAGTTCATAGCACTAAGTGCCTACATAAAGAAGCTGGAAAAATCTCACACTAGTGAATTAACAGAACTGAAAGCACAGAACAAAAAGAACCAAACTCACCCAGGAGTAGATGGCAAGAAATAGTCAAATTGAGGGCTGAAATCAATAAAATAGAAACAAAGCAAACAATACAAAGAGTCAGTGAGACAAAGAATTGATTTTTTTGTATTAAAATTTGATTTTTATTGACTTTTGTAGTTGGTAATTACTAATTAAACATCTGCTACATTATCAGAATGCAAACAATGAAGAAAATATTTTACTAGACTTGGGATATATACAGTGTAATGGGAATGATTCTTTGAGAAATTCAACAAAATATTATCCAAACTAACATAAAGACAGAGAGAATATACAAATTAACAAAATCAGAAATGAAAAGAGGGACATAACAACAGACAGTGAGGAAATCCAGAGAATCACCAGGTAATACTTCAAAATACTTCAAAACTTATACTCCACCAAATTGGAAAGCCTTAAGGAGTCAAACAATTTTCTACATAAGTACCACATACCAAAATTAAATCAAGAACAGATAAACAACTTAAGTGCACATATAGCCCCTAAGTAACTAGAAACAATTATCAATAGTCTCCCAACAAAAAAAAAAAAAAAAAAAAAAAAAAAAAAAAAAGCCCAGGCCCAGATGTATTCAGTGCTGAATTTTACCAGATGTTCAAAGAAGAACTAATACCAATACACCTCAAATTATTCCACACAATAGAAACAGAAGGAGCATTGCCAAACTCTTTTTACAAGGCTACCCTGATACCCAAATCACACAAAGACATAGCTAAGAAAGAGAATTACAGACAAATTTTCCTCATGAACATTGATGAAAAAATACTCAATAAAATACTGGCAAACCAAATCTAAGAACACATCAGAAAAATCATCCACTATGACCAAGAAGGATTCATCCCAGAGATGCAAGGATGGTTCATCATATGAAAATCCATCATTATAATCCACAAACAAACTGAAAGAAAAAAAAACATGTGATCATCTCCTTAGATTCTGAAAAAGCCTTCTACAAAATTCATCACCCCTTCATGATAAAGGTCTTGAAGAGAATAGATACAAGGAACATAGCTACACATAATGAAGGCAAAATACAGTAACCCAGTAGCCAACAGCTAACAACCAACTAAATAGAGAGAAATTCAAAGCGATCCCACTGAAATTGAAAACAAGATAAGGCTATCCACTCTCTCCATATCTATTCAACATAGGACTTGAAGTTCTAGCTAGAGCAATAAGAAAACAAAAGGAGATCAAGGGGATACAAACTGGAAGAGAAGCCAAACTCTTGCTATTTGCTGATGATAGGATAGTTTATATAAGTGACCCCAAAAATTCTACCAGGGAACTCCTAAAACTAATAAACACCATAAATAATGTAGCAGGATATAAGATTAACTCAAAAAAAATCAGTAGCCCTCCTATAGCAGATGATAAATGGGCTGAGAAAGAAATCAGAGAAACATCACCCTTTACAATAGCCACAAGTAATATAAAATATCTTGGGGTAACACTAACTAAACAAGTGAAAGAGCTGTATGACAAGAACTTCAAGTCTTTAAAAACAAAAGAAATTAAAGAAGATATCAGAAAATGGAAATATCTCCCATGCTCTTGAATAGGTAGGATGAACATAGTAAAAATGACAATCCTACCAGAAGTAATCTACAGATTGAATGCAATTTCCATCAAATTCCCAGAACAATTCTTCATAGACCTTGAAAGAACAATACTCAAATTCATATGGAAAAACAAAACACTCAGGATAGCCAATATAATCCTGTACAATAAAGGATCATCTGGGGGCATCATCATCCCTGACTTCAAGTTCTACTGTAGAGCTAAAGTAATGAAAACAGCTTGGTATTGGCATAAAAAGAGACCGTTGACCAATGGGAAGACCCTGATATCAACCCACATGCCTGGGAATGCCTAATTTTTGACAAAGAAACTAAAATATAAAATAAAAAAGAGAAATCATATTCAGCAAGTGGTGCTGGTATAACTGGCTATCAACATGCAGAAGAATGCAATAGGTCCATATCTATCAACATGCACAAAACTCAAGTCGAAATGGATCAAAGACCTCAATATAATCCACATGGAACTCACAGAAGAGAAAGTGAGAAATACACTTGAACACATAAACACAGGAGACCGTGTCCTAAAGAAAACACCAGTAGCACAGACACTGACAGTAACAATTAATAAATGGGACCTCCTGAAACTGAAAAGCTTCTATAAAGCAAAGAGCACAATCAACAAAACAAAATGGTTCCCTAAAGAATAGAAGATCTTCACCAACCCCACATCTGCCAGAAGGCTGATTTCCAAAATGTAAAAAGAACTCAAGAAACTAGACATCAAACTAGCAAATAATCCAATTTTAAAATGTGGTATAGATCTAAAAGAATTCTCAAATGGCAGAAAGACACTTATGGAAATGTTCAACATCCTCAGTCATTAGGAAAACACAAATCAAAACAACTCTGAGATTCCATCTTACACCAATCAGAATGGCTAAGATCAAAAGCACCAATAACAGCTTACGCTGGAGAGGATGTGGAGAAAAAAGGTAACAATCCTTCATTGCTGGTGGGAGTGCAAACTTGTACAGCTGCTGTTAAAATCAGTATTGTGATTTCTCAGAAAATTAGAGATTAACCTACCTCAAGATCCTGCAATACCATTGTTGGGCATATACCCAAAGGAGGCACATTCACATCACAAGGACATTTGCTCAACTCTGTTCATAGCAACATTATTTTTAATAGCCAGATCTTGGAAACAACCTAGATGCCCTTCAACTAAAGAATAGACACTCAGCAGTAAGAAACAATGACATCCTAAAATTTACAGGCACTAGTGGATATCACTAGAAAAAAAATATTCTGAGTATCCTGAGTGAGGTAACCCAAAACCAGAAAGACAAATATAGTATGTACTTACTCATATGTGGACACCAGAAATAAAGCACAAGATACCCAGCCTACAATCCACAACCCCAGAGAAAGCTAGAGCCCTCCTCCTGAAACAGATGGAAGCAGATACAGAAATGCAATCAAAATGAGGGAGGAGCAATAATATGATCAAAGGAGTGAAGATCATGAAGGGGAAACCCACAGACTCAGCTGACCCAAGCTGGTGAGAGATCATTGACTCAGGTCTGACAAATGGGGAACCTGAATAAGACCAAACTAGACTCCCTTAACATAGGTGACAATGGTGTGAATGAGACAATATATGAGGCCACTGGCAGTGGGTCCAAATAATTCTAATGCACAAAATGACTTAGTGAAGCCATTCTTTATGGAAAGATACCTTGCTAAGCCTGGATATAGGGGTGGGAGTGGAGAGGTAGACTTCTTGGGAGAAAAGGCCTTACCCTTTCTGAGAAGCAGATGGGAGGTAGGGAAGAGTGAGGAAAGGAGGGAGGAGGAATTGGGATTGGAATGTAAAAAATAAATAAAATAAAATATATTTTAAAATAAATTCAATAGATAAATGAAAATTCTGGAAGGTGGGGCTTAAAAATAAAGGACTCAATACAGTAACATTCGGAATCAGTTGAAAAAAGGCAAAGGGCTGCTCACTTACATCATAGCACTCAGAAGGCTGAAGCAGGTGGATCTTGAGGTTATGAACACTCTAGACTACAGAGTAAGATCATGAATGTCACAGTTAGATCTGTTTAGCATGATAAAACATTGATCAAAATCACCTTGGTGAGAAAAGCGTTTAGTTGGCTTAAACAATCTGACCACAGCCCAACCTTGAGGGAAGCCAGAGCTGGAACTCAAGTAGAACCAGTGCAGCAACCATAGAAGAAAGTTGTTTATTGACTTGCTGTTCATGGTTTGCTGCTTTCCTGCTATACAACACAGGACCACCAAGCCAGTGTTGACACCATTTGTAATGGACTGAGCCCTCCCAATTCACCAATCAATCAATCAAAAAAAAAAAAAAAATGACACACAGGCATGTCCACAGACAGCCCAATCCAATGGAGATAATTCCTCAGTTGAAGTTCCCTCTCGCCAGATGTGCAAAGTTGACAAAAACCACAGCAGAAGTGACCAACCCGTTGTCAACTTGATACACAGACATATATCATCTTTTAACCATTATTTTTATTTTCTTGGTTTATTCCCAAATACACACAGTATAACTTTAAAAGTCCCATGGTCTCTAAAATGGTCAACACTTTAAAAAGTCAAGTTCTCTTCTAAAACCTAATGTCTCTTTTAAAAAAATCCAAATACTCAGCTGTGAACTCTTGCAAAAATCCAAAACAAATTCAATATTTTTATTGCAATATGAATAAAAGAGAGCACAAAAACAAAGCAAAAAATCCAAACCAATAAAACCAATAAAAATTTAGTGTTCAATGCCTGGCATTCCCTCATGATATTTTGAATTTAAAAAAAAAAAAAAAGTTGGGTAACTTCACTTCTCTGCCAACTGCAGATCACACAGTTTGTCTGGTAGGCTTTGACTGGTTCCACTCCACACCTGCTTCTATCTTTGGTAGTTATGCCATAGTTTTGACACCTCTGTTATTCTGGGTATCTATTCCAAATGAGTTTGCACCTTCACTGATGTTATCTCCTGGACTCTCATAATACTAAACCCAACTGTTCTTCATGACCCCCTTAATCTTACAGCTTTCATATTTCCAGAACCAGTACCATTTGGAAGACATATTATCAAGTTCACCTACCATCTTTGACCCACTTTGAACCACAGCTTCTGTGTAATGACCCTGAGTAAATACTTCCAAGATTTTGCCTCAATAATGCTTATTTCTTCTTAATAACAGATGATGTTTTAGCTCCATCTAATTGGCATCAATAACCCAGTAAAGCAACAGTTTCATTTCAGTGGTAATGATCACTTGTTAATCACAGCTGATTTTTTAAAAATCACAGTTGGTCAGGAACCACAGATTCCTAATTCAAATATTTCACTCTGCTTCCCTCTGCAATGTCATAAGCTAGACCTCCATCATCTGCATTCCTCTCAACATTCTTATAAGCTCTCACAGAATATTCCATTAAACCTTAAGCATCCAATGACTATTCCTGTCCAAAGTTCACAACTGTTACACAATATCCCAAAAACACGCTCAGTAATAGCCCACTCACTGGTACCAATTTTTGTTCTCTAATTTCAATCTGTTTGTGAAGCTAATCATCTATAATTGAAGCAAGAAGATTTTGCATTTAATGTCAGTCTGAGATAAAGAGTATGTCCCTGTTTTAAAAAAAATTGATTTTTAGTCTCACCTTGATCACCTTGATTACACTGATGTCTCAACCTGGCTATAAGGAAGAAAGACTAATATTTGAAGACAATATTGATACATTACCACATTCAAATAGTAATAAACAAAAATTATGATAAAATAATCAAGGTATTTAGGATGCAAGTATGAAATAATACTTAAAATTAGTAATCAAGATCAGATATGTGAACCCTGAAGTCCATAGGACACATCTGTAACATGAAAGCTATACATGCAACCCAACACACTTGTAGATGACATCATGTCATAGGGTCAAAACTTGGATATCTATGATCTAGAAAAAGGCATAAAAATATATTCCATGAAGTAGAAACAAAACATCTCCACAATCCCAAGAAAGGTATGGTAAAGATATATTTAAAGCCCCTACTACACAAGTAAAGACTCTCCACTCCACATATTACAAACAGACAAAAGGACAAACAATGACCATTGAAAGCAACAGAGAGGATCCAAGTACATGTAATGCCAAGATAATCCAAATAATAGCAGGCGTTTCATAAGAAATCATAGAGGCCAGCAGACCATGGAACAATGTATTCTAAGCCTTGAATGAGATTAACTGCCAACTTAGATTACTATATTTAGCAAAATTATTTTTCCCCATAAAACTTTTATTTAATTTTCCTTTAGTATTTCAGTAGCAACTCAAACTAATGTTACTTATGTCATCTGAATTCTTTTCAAAACCTTCAATCTGGTTGTGCCACTCACAAAAAAAAAAAAAAAAAAAAATTCTTTCAGGGAATCTAGGTCGGTCCTATGCTGGTTTCCCAGATGTCATACTGGGGTCCATGAGCTCCCCCTTGCTCAGGTCAGCTGTTTCTCTGGGTTTCTCCAGCCTGGTCTTGACCCCTTTCCTCATCACTCCTCCCTCTCTGCAACTGGATTCCAGGAGTTCGGCTCAGTGTTGAGCTGTGGGTGTCTGCCTCTGCTTCCATCACCTACAGGATGAAGGCTCTAGGATGGCACAAAGAGTAGTCATCAATCTCAGTATCTATCGGGGAAGGGCATTTAAAGTAGCCTACTCTTATTTCTTTTATTTTTTATTTTCTATCTTTTAATTTTGAGTCATTTATATGTTCTAGATACAAATACTTCACAAAATGTGGGGACTTTAAAAATCCAGTCCTACCCTATTTTATTTATCTAATTGTTTATCCTTTTACTAATACCATGTTCTTTTGATTGCTATAGCTATAGCTTCATATTGTCTTGAGAAAAAGTTCTGCTTTGCTTTTTTTCAGTTTTTTTTTTTCTGTAATTGCTTTACATATTGTAGTTCCATTGGGGTAATAGGAATATATGTTCTAGTTCACATGTGCAAACAGAAACATTTACAAAAATGTTTTCTTTTTGTAATATGGATTTAAGTGAAATTTAAGTGATCACATAAAGAAAAATAATGTCTTAATAATTTTCAGTATCTCTCCATTCATTTGATTTCTCTCACTACTGTTTCACATGCTTCAGGGTAAATATACTCTAAGTTTTGCTATATGCAGTAAAACTGCACTTAGAAAGTCCATTAGTTCTGGTAGTGTCCTAAAAGATTCCTTGGAACTTTTTCATGTAAATTATCATGTTACCTGTAACTTCAGACATATTAACATTTACAATTCCCATGGGTGTGCTTTGTAGTTCTTTTTCTTCCCTTAGTGCACTAAGACTTCAATAATGTTGAATAATAAATTTTGTCTTATTTGTTTTTTATTTATTTTGATTTTCATTTGTTTTTGTTTTTGAGACAGAAAGATAATGAAATGGAATAGGCAGAGGAAGATCTGGGAAGAGTTGAGGGAAGGAATAAAATATGAACAAAATATACTGCATGAAATTTTTTTTCAAAAGAAAAAAACAAAGATAATTATATTACATTACAAACCCACAAGCTTAGCTGTATGCTTGGGGCCTGAGCATCTTGTTTACTTATGAGCCCCCTTTGCCAGTAAGTCCCTTCTCCTTTTTCTTATGCCTCTCCTGCATCCCTTCGCAGCTCTCTCTGGCTGTGGTCATCTCTGTACCATAGGCCAAGCTCCAGACTGTCATCTCTGCACCACAGGCCAAGCTCCTGAGCAATGATGAGAAAACCATCTTTGCCTGGTCCAGTTAAACAGTTCATTCACCAGTCTGACCTAGCCTAGCTCAATTTGCACATCTCCTGCACTGGCCCAATCTAAGGAAATCTCATTATCACAGAAGACACACAACCAAAAAGTCGACATTCCCAGGTCAAATTGCACAAGCAAACACAATATGAATGTTCCTACAACAAACCCACTAGTCCTATAGAATAGTGTTCTCTAAGAAAACTGACTAGATAAACCCCAAGACATAGAATTTAAAATAATAACCATAACCTTTATCAAAGATTTTAAAGAATACATATTCTTCAATGAACTTCAAGAGGACAGCAACAAATGTTTGAGTTATGGCTAA
Source organism: Phodopus roborovskii (assembly GCF_943737965.1). NCBI lineage: Eukaryota > Metazoa > Chordata > Mammalia > Rodentia > Cricetidae > Phodopus > Phodopus roborovskii. The sequence continues at coordinate 16,887,893 of NW_026126541.1, read as the reverse complement.
GAAAATACAAATACACAGCTGTGTGAAATGACAAAGACAATTAGGGTTTTGAAAACTGAATTCAATAAAAAGATACACTGAAGAGAACAGAAACTGAAACAACAATAGAACTGGGAAATTTAATATCCCAATTGTAACACTGGGGAGAAAGTCTTGCAAGCATAATGTAATCAAGCAGAAGATAGAGTACTGGAACTCAAAGTAGAGGATATGGGAGAAAGTAAGAAATGAATGTGAAAAAGCTTTAAAATCACAGGAAGAGCATGCAAGAAATGAGGGGAATTACTTAAAAAAAAAAAAAAAAAGATAACCTTTGAATTACAGACCTAGATGAGGGGAAAAGAATCACAGATCACTGGCATAGACCAGATCTTTAACAGTACCATAAAAGAAAACTAACCCAAACTAAGGAAAAACATGCCCATTGAGATATAAGAAGCATACAGAACCACAATTATATAATAGCAGAAAAGAAACACCCTGTGACATACCATAGTTAAAATACTAAATATAGAGAAAAAATATTGAAAACTACAAGAAAAAATAACACAGTAATATATAAAGGAAACCCCTTCAAAATAATGCCTCATTTCTCCACGAAACTCTGAAAGCCAGAGGAGTTTGGAACAATAAACTCCGAGCTCTAAAACACCAAGACTGCCAACCTAGATTACAGTACCCAGCAAATCTGTCTACTCTATTGGAGAAAAACATCTTTCAGTGATACAACAGCCTGAAAATAACAGTCAAGAAAACAAACAAGTCCTTAATTAAATTAAATCAGAAGCATAACTAAGACTACAAACCAGCCTAAAAAGAACAACCAATTGACTACAATCTGCACACACCTTTCAATAATAACTCTACATGGCAATGACTTCAGACACAGGCTAGATGACTGGATTAATAAAATACATCTATCTGTTCTCTACAAAAGAAAACCTCATCTATCTTTACAGATAGGCACCACCTTAAAAGGAAAGGATGGAAAAAATATTCCAAGCAAATGAAGATAGAAAGCAAGCAGGTACTGACATCCTACTGTCTGACAAAATACACTTCAATCTAAAAACTATTCAGAAAAGACAGAGTATGGTATTATCAACTAATCAAGAAAACATTGCAATACTAAACATTCATGCACCAAACTCTGGTGCACTTAATTTATAAAAATCATGCCAATAGAGCATAACCCCCCCTCAAAATAGCTGGCAGTGGTGGCACAAGCCATTCATTAATTAATTAATAAGCAAGCACAGACACCTCAGAATTAAGTGACATTTTATATCAAATAAACCTAGTATCTGCACAAGCACCAAAAAATACCTTGAAACAATCCATGTAGCCTATCTGACTATTATCCAATAAAACTCAAAATTGTGAGAAAACAATATGTATAAATTCATGAAGATTAAACAACCCATTGCTAATGATGACTGAGTCAAAGAAAAATTAAAATATTCTTGTAACTAGTTGAAAATGAAAACATAGCGCAACAAAACTTACAGGACACATTCAATGCAGTTCTATGAGGGAAGTGTATAGCCCAATGTACCTACATTTTAAAAACAAAAAACTCAGAAGGAACAGAAAACTTAAAGATGCAATTCAAGAATTTGGGCGAATCAAAGAAAAAACAAACTCAATAGACAGTAAAAAATAATAAAAATCAACACAGAAATTAATGAAATAAAAACAACAACAACAACATAAACCAAGGTATCAGTGTTTCCAAGAGCTGGCTATTTGAGAAGATAAATGAACAAGATCAATAAACCCTTAGCCAAACTAACCAAAAGAAAGAGAGGTCCCAGATTAACAGAATAAGATATAAACATGGAAAGTTAAAACACACATATAAGAAATATAGAATATTACAAGGGAATACTTTAAAATCCTGTACTCCAGTAAGCCTGGAAATCTGGGTCATTTCTTGATTCATCTAAATTACAAAGTCAAATCAAGAAAAGATCAACCACCTAAACAAACCCTTAACAACTGAAGAGATTAAGTCAGTAATAAAAAGCCTTCCAACTAAAAAGTTCTCCAGTCTATCAGTCATATGGGTGGCAGTGATAGCATAATTATCATCATGAGTTCCTCTGTGGTGTCAGAATTATCTAGAATAAACCTGCCCAGAGTGTATAATCCATTGATGCAGAAAGCATCAATTAAAATCTTCAGGAAGCTGTCACACTTTTTGTAGTTAATGCTCAGCACAAACATGGAAGTATCCATAGAAAAAGAAAATCTTTGGAGTCCACACATTTCAAGTATATTCTAGTCCTCTCCAGGGTAGAAGGGTATCTGTAGATTTTCAGTGTATTAACTATCACCATCACTCCATTTCATAACAAACCAACTCCTGGGAGGGGGAAATGGGCTGTCCATTGATCATTTGCTTCCTGTTCTTTGCCTTTACTGTGCCACTGATCATACTGGAACATGCAGAACATGTGATTTAAGTTAAAAAAAAAAAAAAAGGAAGAAAGGAAGGACAGAAGAAAGAAAAAAAAAGAGGTTGCTTAAGGCAGCAATGCCTACTTTTCCCAAGATAAAAGCCCTGATGAGCAAGTACCAAATAGGTTTAATTCGTTTACTCCAGTCTTTACCATCTATTTCAGTAATATGACTGGCACTGCGTGAAAAGCCAGACTCAGTAAAACTTGGAATAACAAAGAACCTTTTCGCCATTTTAATATTGATTTCCACTGTCACTGTGATAATACTGGGAAGTGAGTGTCATGATTTGAATTAGAAATGTCCCTCCATAGGTCATGTATTTGAAAATATTGTCCCCAGTTTGTAGTGCTGTTTGGAAAAGTTATGGAACATTTAGGATAAGGAGTATTACTGAAAAATGTCACTAGTGTAAGGCTTTCAGAGTTCATAGCTTTGCCCCATCTCTGGTATGTGCTGTCTGCTTCCTTTGTGCAGTTGAAATATAATCTTTCAGCTTCCTTCTCTTGCCACCTCCTGAACTGTAAGCCAAAACAAAGGTTCTTCTTTGAGGTACTTGGGCTATGTATTTTAATCATAGCAACAGAAGTAACTAATAGAAAAGTTGGTACAGAACATTAAAGTTGTTGCTGTAAAGAACCTGCCCATGTAAGTTTCTTTGTTTGTTTGTTTGTTCATTTGTTTGTTTGTAGGACATGAAAGACTATGGACAAGAAAACTGGTTGTATGCTATATGTAGAGTTTAACAGGTTGTCATGTTAGGACTCTGGAGCATAGTAGTGATAAAAATAATGCTGAAAATAGAGGCATGACTCATAAGGTTCCAGAGGAGAATAAGGTATCCTTTAGAAACTGGAGCCATTATAGAAGCCACTTGTAAGTTATTTTTGGAAAGAATCTGATGGCCTTCTATCCATGCCCTAAGAACTTGCCTGAGGTTAAACCAAAAAAAAAAATAATAAACTAATTTCTTTGTAGATGAAATTTTAAAACAACATAACAGTGAGTCTGTGACATGATTGTTACTGATTACTCTTATGCAGAGCTACAATGAAATAAAGCAAGAGAAAGTCAGGACTCTTCCTTCATGGTTTCAAAGCCACTAAGGCAAAGCAATACATGGTACAGCTGGAATTTCTTCTATAAGGTTGTCAGAGGCCACTACATGAAGTTGTGAAAATGAAACCTTGGTTGCAATGGAGACACTATAATACTGAAGATGCCAGGAACATGAGAACTCTGCCAAGGAGAGCTAGACACAGAGAGTAGAACCACCCTAAGAAACATGTATGTTGTCAGCAACAAAGTTGTGACATATTATTTATGATTTATTAAAGCTTGCCTGAGGGTTCAAAATGCAAAGCTAACCACAAGCCATAGAACCAGGCAGTGGTGATACATACCTTTAATCCCAACAGCCGTCCTAGCTAGGCATAGAGACAGGTGATAGTGGCACAACCTTTAAATCCAGGACTCAAGAGACAAGCAGATGGATCGCTGTTAGTTCAAGCCCATAGTGAGCTCAAAAACTGACCCAATCCTAAAGAGAAATGGCTTACACAAAGGTGATCTCAGCACTTCGGATCACACACCTTTAATCCCAGCACTTGAGATATGTAAAATAGGAGCAGATATGCAGTTTGTAGCATTTTGATCTCCAGCCATGTTCAGGCAATTAGTCTCCAGCCACATTGAGGGCAGGATTGCTTCAGCCTGAGTAGAAGTAAGAGTTGCTGGCTTGGCTAATTTGCTTCTCTTATCTTTCAGGTTGAACTCCAATTATCTGTCTCCGTGTTTTTATTTTTCATGTTACATAAAGTGGCCTAGGTGGAACCATCTAAGCCATTTGAAACAAAAGTCCCAGAGAAACAGTCCTGGCACTACACAATTTGATGTTTGACATGCAGGGTTTTATTCTTGCTTTGGTTCAGTCTTTCTTCATTATGCTCTGATTCCTCACTTTTGTGATGGTAATACATGTTCTGTGGCATTATTTGTGAGAAGTATGCATTATTTTTAATTTTAGAGATAAACACACTTGAGCCTCAAAATAGACTTTGACCTTTTGAATAATATTTAGACTATTAATGATAAGGACATTTAAAGTTGACCTAAATACCTTTTGCATTAAGATGGCCATAAGTCTATGAGCATCCAGGAAGGAATTTTGTGATATTAATGAGAATCATCCCCTCACCCACCCCACTTCACCCCGTCTCATGTATTTGAACACTTAGTCCCTAGATGGTGGCTCTGTGTGGAAAGATGTGGAATTTTTAGGATGGAATTGTGGTAATATATTGTTCATGATTTATTAAAGCCACTGGAGATCAACATAACAAAGAAGCCATACTAATTATCTAGAGAGCTAGGCAGTGTTGGTACACATCTTGAATCCCAGGACTCGGGAGTAAGAGGTAGTATAAGGCCACAGAGACTACACAAAATTGATCAGTCCTAAAAGAAACAGCTCACACAAATGTGATCTCAGCACTTGGAATCACACACCTTTAATCCCAGCACTAGGGAGGTGAAGACAGGAGAGATATGGCTGGGCAGAGAAAGGAATAAAAGGAAAAGGAGACACGAATTCAGAGCCTTTTGCCCTGAGGATTTGTGGAGACGGGATTGCCATTTCAGCTTGGTACAGATAAGATCCACTGGTATGGCTGCTTTGCCAATATCTGTCTCTTGGTCCTTTATTTTTTTGTGCTCCTTGGAGCCTTACTGTATGAAATATTTACTAAGGGTGGACCTTGAGACCTTGCTGTCTGATTCCTATGTGCAGTTGAGATATGCGTTCTCAACTTCATCATCCTACCACCATGCCTTCCCCACCATCACTGACTCCAGCATTGTGGAACTGGAAGCCAATATAAACTTTCTCCCCCAAATTGCTTTTGGTTATGGTATTTTATCACAGAAACAGAAAAGGTAACTAATACAATGAGCCTTCAAAGGATGTTTAGTTTTCAAGATTAAACCTTCATGAATTGACTAATGTTATTACAATAGTAGTGGTTTTCTCCCTCATATTCTCCAACTATGTAAAGACTTCTTCCGTGTTATCACAGAAGACAGAGGTCTTTAATATGTAAGGGCATCTTACATATTCTCTGCCTTCATTTCTGTGATCCAAAGAGGTTTTATTCATTGTAATCTGTTGTTCGTATGTACAACTAATGAGTTGACAACTAAACTATTTGTAATAGCAAGAACCTGGAAGCAACCTAGATGCCCCTCAATTGAAGAATGGTTAATGAAGATGTGGCACATCTACACAATGGAATACTACTCTGCAGAAAAAAAAATAATAGGATCTTGAAATTCATAGGCAAGTGGATAGCACTTGAATAAACCACCTGAATGAGGTAACCCAGTCACAAAAAGAGGAACATAGTATGTACTCACTCATATATGGATTTTAGACCTAGAGCAAAGGATCACCAGCCTATAATTCACACCACCAGAGGAACTAGGATACAAGGTGTATTCTAAGAGATTCATATAAAGTCCCTCACAGAACTGGGAAGGGACAATTCCCCCAGAGCACAGGGGAAGTGAGGGGGGCAGTGAATGGAGAGAGAAGTAGGAGAAAACGAGGGGGAGGAAAGGAAAACACATGCAACTAGGAAGATTGAGCCCGGATAGGAATAGAAGACCGGAGAGAGAGAGAGAGAGAGAGAGAGAGAGAGAGAGAGAGAGAGAGAGAGAGAGAGAGAGAGAGAGAACAAAAAGAGGGAGCCAATATTGGTTTGAAGATAAAATTGAACACAAAGAAAGGTCTAGAGAACTACAAGACTGCCGCCAACTAACAATTTGAGCATCAGTGGAAAGGCTACCATAAATGCCCTTCCCAGATAGTGAGATCAACAACTAACTTATCCATGGAGCCCTAATATTGTCATAGTAGTACAAAATGCAGTAAGACAACCACCTAACACTCTTGTTGCTCTGTGGAAATTATGACTCAGAAAACTACTGATTATTTTGTCAGTTGTGCTTGCTGTGAAAATAAAAGTTATTTTTCTACAGCATAAGAGCCTCACATTTTCTTCCAGCATCTAAGAAATATTGGTAAGCTCCCCTCTGCTCACCTACAAGTAAAATTTTCAGACTCTTGATAGTAGATGACCTTTTAATGCTAGATAGATAGAATCACAAGTACAAAAGTAACCTCAAAACATTGTTGAATTCTTCCTGATTTTAAATGGAGCTTATAATATTCTATCATTACAAATAAAAATTGATAAGTGTCTAGGTACATACCATATCTTCTGGATAGGGACAATAGTTAAAAAAGGAATCCTAGCCTTTTTAACTTAGAAACTGATGCCTTATTGCCCTGAAACATTTGATAAAGCTCCAAAAGTAGCTCTCCTTATACTCAAAAAAGATGAGTACTGATAAGAAATCTAGTGGAATTTTATATACCACAGTTCTTCACCTGTTCTCCAAAACATCTGAAATACTTAGCTCCCACCAAAACCAGAAACATACTTAATCTCAGCAGCTGAAAAAAACCCAATTTTTAAAAATGTTTCTAAAGTAGAGGTTGGTAAACTTTCCATAGTCATAATATTTAAGATTTTGCATTTGATACTCTGCTTCAACTACTCAACTTTGCTATTATAATGCAAAAGCAGTCATAGATAACAAATAAATAGGCATGGCTATGCTACAACATATCTTTAATAAAACATATGGTTACAAAAGTTTATCTAAAAGATATACTTTGCTGACTTCTGATCTAGAGGGCCAGGCAAAGCATAAAATAATCTCACATTTCACAGATACAGAAATGGAGGTTGGCCAGGAGGTGATTTGCACACCTATAATCCTAACACTTGGTAGGCAGAGGCAGGTGAATTTCTGAGTTCAAGGCCAGCCTAGTCTACAGAACAAGTTTCAGAACAGCCAGGGTTATACAAAGAAACCTGTCTCAAAAAACAAAAACAAAAATTAACAAATAGATACAAATAGTTTTTTTTAAGTAGAAATGCATTTTTAAAAAGAAATGGAGGTTTGTGCAAAGTGATTTTTCTGCTAAGCAAAGATTAGAAGCCAGGCCTCCTGACTGGTGATGCTCTTTGACTGACTCACTCAGCAGAATAAATGACCCTCTGGCAAAAACAGCCCCAGCAAGTATTTTTTCCACTTGTACCAAATATATGCAAATATATATATGGATATTTGGCAAATGCCCATGAATATTTAAGTCTCTCCTTGAGCTCTCTCTTTTCTGTGATCTGCATTATTTCTCCAGTTCTGCATCATTCCCAGATGAAGACATCATTTTCATTTCAATAATGTTCATGAAAACATGCATAACTGGGTTGGATGCTGAACCATGCAACACACCACTAATAAGCATGCATCATTCATCTGCTACATGTTTCCATGGCCTGCCCCACTATATTAACCACAAGTCTGGTTTGTCATCTGCAAATTAGTACTACTACTTTGTATCCAAGCAACCTCATTTCTATTATCATGAGAGTATCCTTGAAGAGCTGGATCTAGTATTAATCTAAACAAAGAATCATCATGTATCGGGACTATTTTACTTCTTTCATCTGCAATTTTTGAGATTCCACTCACTAAGATATTTTTTTTTGCCTCGTGGATTTTTTTAAAGTGATAAATAAAAGGACTGTAAAAAAAATCATAAATGTCAGCACTGATATATAAAACTTGAAATAAACCACTAGTTCTTAGGGGAAAAAATGGGAGGTACATAATCAGGCAGGTCAAGAGCAAGACATCTGCTGCTTCATTCAGGTATCCTGGGGAATTCTAAATCAAACCAGTGATATCCATGCATTGTGTTAAAAAAATACATTAGCAAAAAATTTTATAATCTAAGATTCAGTTATAGTTATTCTAAATTTCAAAAAAGAATAATTGGTATGGTCTGGAGAACTGGTGAAAGATGAACTCCATAAAATATGAAAATGTAGATATTTAAAGAAAAGATAAAAGAGCCATGGTGGTATTAATAGCTTTGCATGTTCCATTTATATCCATCACCTCTAAACATTAAAGAATCAAAATGTCCACAAGTCATAGACTCATCCTGGTTTTCAGGGCACTTTAGAAAGACATCCTTCTTGGAAATTTAGAATCAGCTCCACTAAAACAATAGTCATGATGCTAAATATGGCCAATAGACTGGCATATTCAATAATTAATCAGCAATAAACTTATAAAGTAATTTCTGTTTCAATCTAGTATACTAAAAATCCTTTGAAAGTTGGATGCATTGGGTAAGCAGGGGAGTGGAAGAAAAATGGGAGGAATTAGGGTAGGAAAATGATTGTTGTCATAATACATGCTACAAAACGCTCAAAGAATTACTATGATATTATTTTTTAAATCCATTGGAAGTTAAGTTAATGATAAGTAATGAAAACCCCAAGAATAACCTTTACCATGCATGTTTAGATGAATAAATACCTTATCTTCATTCTGCTCATTCTCATCTTACAGAAGTGACTTTTTCTCCATGGCATGCGTAAATTGGCTATGAACAGAATGTCCCAGTTCCTAACCTATCATTTTAGTTTAAGTTCTCCAAAGAAAAATGAATAATCCAAGGCTGATGATGAAGTCAAAAAGAAGAGAATTTGAAAAATATAAAATATTTCGATGCCTACATTTTTTTATAAGATTGTAAAGCATCATCAGATCTTTGTCTAACCTGGAAACGTACCAAATTTCCTTATGTGGATGGTTTTGGAGCCTCCTAGTGGCAGCCTCAGGGGACCTGCAGAGCTAGCTAAGAAAGGCTGAGGCTTTGAACAGATATAATTCATTATATATGCTGGTTATTAATTATACTAGTTCCTATAACAAATATACTATATTGAACATGAGGAATGAAAATATGAATAAATGTTGGTGAAACAAGCAAATACCATGGAAATGAGATAACAGAAATTTGCTAAAAACAATGTAATAACATATATAAACCTAGGGAAGGGATAATAAGAGATCATATATTTATATTTATATATAATGGGGTGGATTTTTTTACTAAAAGGTAAGTAAAAGTCTAAATAAGAATCAAAGCACATATATTTTCAGCCTTCCCTAATTCTTCTTCCTGTTTGGATGATTCCCTTCCAATAATACTTAGAATACTAAGACTTCTTACAACAGATGAGTGCGGAGAAAGCTAGAAAAACAGGTTAGGAACAAATTCAAGGTTTGAACTTTTATCTTTCATGCTTTGAAGAGATAATAGAAGCTGTGAATCAATGAAATGGCCTACTGAATTCCATTCACTCAAATAACTCTGGAAGCCATTGGGGAACATTTTAGGACAGCTGGAGATTAAGGAAGTCCATTAATCTATCACAGCAATCCAAGAAAGAAGTAAAAGGAGCCTGTCTGCTGTGATAAAGCACAAGAGTGTCAAGATTCCAGAAAAAAAAAAAAGAATAGCTATACATAGTGGCTAATAAAACATCGAAATTATACACAGAGCTCTATAAGACATAAGGTAAATTGTGAACTTGTAACAAAGAGAAAGAACCACAGGAGATGAAAGTTGTTATAGTTTGAATCTCAGATAACATGAAAAGGCCCATGTGCTCATGGCTTGATTGTCAATTGATGGACTTTGGGGAAGTGACAGAATCCTAAGGGCTCTTACACAAACAACGGATTACTCTCTTGGTGGATTGATTGTATGATGGCACTGGTGGGAAATATTATAATGTAAGAGATAGGGTTGTGTTGGAGGAAGTAGATCAATGGGAACACTCTTAAAAGATGTCTGTTCTCTCTGGGATTGCCACAGCTAGGTCACCCTTGTAGTAGTGAGCAGGGGGCTGGATTGGTTCTCCTGCTTTCATGTTCCCAGGGTTGGCTCTCCCACGCCAAAACCAGCATGGATGGCTGTACTGTGTTGCCCAGATCAGATGTTGCAGCTGGTGAGGGACAGGAATAGCTTTCCTGATTTTATGGCCTCCAGGCCTGCTTTCACACCCACCACAAGGGGCAGAGTAGGGCTGGGGGATCTCTCCCATCCCATACCACCATATTCTGCAGGATCTCCAGGACACCAGGCAACAACAGGATATTCCAGAGAAGTCCCAGTTAGGGCCCAGTAACAAAAGTATAGCAGAAACCAAAGAATTCAAACCAGACTAATGACTCTGAAATGAACACTTCCAAGTATGAACAGATCAATTTATCTATTTTTCTTTCTTTCTTACTTTTTCTCTCAAATTTTATTTTAAGGAGAGGTTGCAAGGGCAGAGGGCAGATATGAAGGCATAGGAAGATGACTGGATTAAGATTCATGATATGAAAGGCAAAAAGAATAAATAAAAAGCAAGTTAAAATTAAAATGAAATAAAATTGACAATCTAATTAGTAATATGGAAGAACTCTTCAAGAAGCCCAACATTTAATACTTGGCATAGCTTTTGCTGGATGATTTTAACCAAGTTTACAGACAAAGTTGTGAGCAAAAAGCAAAGCAAGGATGTCTGAAAAAAAAATCTACTTGCCATTATTCCAGAAAATAAATCCTACAAAGGAGGAACCAAAAAAAGATCAGCTAATGTGATAACTATGGTCATTAAGGCCTGCTCAAAAAGAGGAAAATGATTACTAGCACTAGAAATCTAGCCAGCTACCCAGGGCTAGTGAAGTTATGTATCTCAGAGGCAAATATGCAACCACTACTATACTAAACCAGCATAACCCCAACTACACTCTAAATATTTCTCCTTATATCCACAGATAAGTGCAGACATCACACCTCATTAGTAAATTACTCTTTGCAACAGATATGAGACCATTATGGAACACTACAAGCAGTCAAAATACAGAGTCATGGAGTCCAGCCCCAATGAATACAACCATAAAACAACTCCCACAACTGAAGCTCAGGGAACATTGCAGAAAGAGCCTGAAGATCAAAGAATTTGCTGTGAGACTGTCTCTCCTAGTAATGTCAGAAGCTACAACCATAAATTATCACAAATGCCTAAACATAAATTGAACAAGGACAGCAAAAACAGACATGCCTGGATGGGGAAAGACCATGAGGCCTCAACCCTACACAAAGAACTACAGGCAACTAAGGAATGCTGAAAGTAGGAGAAATAGTCTTCCCCATGGAAGAACACACTAACTGGTTGTCCAATGCCAAGTAGTGAACCCTGGAAATATGCATACAAGTTAACATTAGACAGACTGAATAGGTTATATTTAGGAATACACATGTATATACATATACACATATATGCATTAACAACAATTAATTAAAAAGGAGAGTATGAATTTGAAAGAGAACAAGGAGGAGTATATGGGAAGGTACAAGGGAAGAAAGGGAAACTTTTGATTATACTATGATCTAAAAATATGGAAGAAATTATTTAAAGACCAAGTGTTTTATTTCAAAAAAAACAGGAAAGAGTTTTCCTGTTTTCCTTTATTTCTACAGATATGAAGATATGAGGAATAAACACCAAAAAAACTCTACAGGACAGACAACATCTATGCTGATCCCTCTACTATAGGAACAGCTCTGAAATGGGATGAGATATAATAAATCCTATTGGTTACAGAGTTCTCATGATATATTATTAAATGCCATCCTTTCATATGGCATGGATAAAGATTTATTTATAATTTGGTTATACAGAGAAAAAGGACAAGAAACCAAAGAAGACAAGCAGCCCAGATCATCCAGAAAAACTTCAAATATTCTAGCTGAGATGGTCCAGCCTCACAAACTATTCCACTCAGAACTTCAAATAAGCTATACACTTTCTCATCATACAGAAACTAAATTAAAAAAAATACAGGTAGTTCTCCAAGGACTTGACCACTTGATCATTACTAGAATTTTCCTAGGGTCTCATAAAGATGCCATCACCCCAAGACAACAGAAAGCCATCTAGAGAACAGAATATCCAGATTCCCAAGAGGTGATATGGATGGTTCTACTCATTTGGTGGATGTTTGTCATTGTTTAAGAAGGCTAGTTTCAAGTTGTTAATGCTCATGGAAAAAAAAACTAAACATAGGAGGTTGGATTCAAGAATCTAGTTCTTAAAACAAAATTTTGCAGGGAGGAGGTTAGGAAATTGTAGATTATTGAACCTACTTTTAAACTAAAATAAAAAGCAAGTACTAGCCTTACACATTTTATACTGATATAGGTTTTTGTAAATTGATATAAACTTAAGGTCATTTTTGTTATGCTGTTATTTTTCAAATATTGAGGTATTGTATATATGCAACTCAATTAACAATGAAATGTAAAGTTCTAGTCCTTGAAAGCTATTACGAACTTCTTAGGAGAATTAAGAAATATAGGTTAGTCGTTAGTCCAAACTGGAAAAGAGGGACTCAAAAGAAGGTGATTTACAAACATTCCTAGGATGAGATAGAACAGTCCTTCAAAAATTTACTGCTTCATAGAAAAATGTGTCAGATATTTGGCCTATAAGCCAAAGATGGATGCACCAACACTGAAGACAAACCTTTTATGACTGTCCAAGAAGACATTTCTAAAGTTTTGGAAGTTGTTTACTCAGAACTTCCTGTTTACTCAGATAATATAATATCCTTCTCCAGTCTATGATGGGGTTGAGTTTTCCTTGTTACCAAATTCAGAAAAGAAACCTACAAAAGAGGCATAAAGTGTGTATGTAAGGTTGAGAGACATAAAAGCTTAACTTATTTATCTAAGATGTTTTTATGTCTAAAAAGATATTTTGAGGTTGGTAAAGTTACAATAGAAAGTGGTTTAGGTATCAAACTTCAGACTCACTAAGATAGGAGAGCTGGAGTAATTTCTCTGAGTATGCCAACTACAAGTAGACTGAACACTGTGAATGTAATATCTGCCTAATAATTGTGCTAATTGTATGTAGTTTTACTATGTTAGAGTTTAAAAGTTTCCTTTTATTTAGACAAAAAGGGAGAAGTGTTGTGGGATATTTGTACATTGTGTGAAGCTGTATTGCTGTGATTGGTATAATAAAAAGCTGAACAGCCAATAGCTGGACAGGAGGGGATAGGCAAGATTTACAGGGAGAGAAAGAGAAGAAATCTAGGCATTCAAGAGACTACAGGAAGACACTAAAGGAGTCACACATACAGTACATAGTACAGGTAACCAAGCCACTTTGAGATGGTAGAATAACAATAACAGGCTAAGTTAATTTATAAGAGCTAGTGGGGCAGGACTAAGCTAATTGCTAAGTTTTCATAATAAGAAGTCTCCATATCATTATTTGTGGGCTGGCAGTCCCAATGAAAAAAAGCACAACTCCATTTTTGGTTTTGGTTTTGTTTTGTTGGGTTTTTTTTATTATAGCCAGAGATTTTAATATCTGTCTCTTAATAATTGGTAGACTAGGAAGATAGATCATTAGGCTTCAGAAGACTTAAACAATGCTATCCACCTGATGTTGACATTTATAAAACATTTATAAAGCTTCCATCATAAACAACAGATAAAGATTTTTTTTCAAATACACAGGTAACAAGTAAAAGCCACAGTAAAAGCCAAATCTAAATCATTAAACAAGTCTTAATAAGTTTAAAGGGAATAAAAAACCCATTATTGCAAAATGCTGCTTTTAGAAGATAGAAAAACAAATGATCTTCAGATACAACCAAATTTAAAATTAATAACAACAACCAAAATATCTGGGAACCTCTCAAATATTTAGGAATCAAAAAACAAATAGCTAAATGAAACACATCAATTAAGAATCCCCATTAAAATCCCACCACTATTCTTCACCGACCTTGAAAGGATAATAATCAACTTTATATGGAAAAACAAAAGACCCAGGATAGCCAAAACAACCCTATACAATAAAAGAACTTCAGAAGGCATCACCATTCCTGACTTTAAGCTCTACTACAGAGCTATAGCTCTGAAAACAGCCTGGTATTGGCATAAAAATAAACAGATAGACCAATGGAATCGAATTGAAAATCCTGATATTAACCCACACACCTATGAACACCTGATTTTCAACAAAACAGCTAAAATTATACAATGGGGCAAGGACAGCATCTTCAACAAGTGGTTCTGGCACAATTGGATGAGGGTGTGTAGAAGACTGCAGATAGACCCATGTCTGTCGCCATGCACAAAACTCAAGTCCAAATGGATCAAAGACCTCAACATCAATCCAGACACATTGAACCTCTTAGAATAGAAAGTAGGAGGTACCCTTGAACAAATTGGTATAGGAGACGGCTTCCTGAATATAACTCCAGGGGCACAGACACTGAGAGAAACAATTAATAAATGGGACCTCTTCAAACTTAGAAGCTTCTGTAAGGCAAAGGACACAGTGGACAAGACCAAACTGGGAAAAGATTTTCACCAATCCTATATCTGACAAAGGGCTGATCTCCAAAATATACAAAGAACTCAAGAAACTAGTCAACAAAACACCAAATAACCTTATTAAAAAATGGAGTACAGAACTGAAGAAATTATTCTCAATAGAGGAAATCACAAAGGCTGAAAGACACTTAAGAAAATGCTCCACATCCTTAGCTATCAGGGAAATGCAAATCAAAACAACTTTGAGATACCATTTTACCCCTGCCAGAATGGCTAAAATTAGAAACACCAATGATGACTTATGTTGGAAAGGATGTGGAGAAAGGGGAACACTCCTCCACTGCTGGTGGGAGTGCAAACTCATACAGCCATTTTGGAGATCAGTATGGCGGTTCCTCAGGAAAATGGGAATTAGTTTACCACAGGACCCGGCAATCCCCCTCTTAGGCATATATCCAAAGGATTCACATCCATGCAACAAAGACATCTGTTCAACTATGTTCATAGCAGCACTATTTGTAATAGCAAGAACCTGGAAGCAACCTAGTTGCCCCTCAATTGAAGAATGGTTAATGAAGATGTGGCACATCTACACAATGGAATACTACTCTGCAGAAAAAAATAATGGTATCTTGAAATTCGCAGGCAAGAGGATGGCACTTGAAGAAACCATCCTGAATGAGGTAACCCAGTCACAAAAAGAGGAACACAGTATGTACTCACTCATATATGGATTTTAGACCTAGATCAAAGGATAACCAGCCTATAATTCACACCACCAGAGGAACTAGGATACAAGGTGTATTCTAAGAGATTCATATAAAGTCCCTCACAGAACTGGGAGGGGACAAGTCCCCCAGAGCTCAGGGGAAGTGGGGGGGGGGCAGCGAAGGGAGAGAGAAGTAGGAGAAAACGAGGGGGGGAAAGTAAAACATGTGTGACCAGGAAGATTGAGCCTGGTTAGCAATAGAAGACAGGAAAGAGAGAGAGAGAGAGACAGAGACAGAGAGAGAGAACATAAAAGAGGGAGCTAATATTGGTTTGAAGATAAAATTGAACACAAAGAAAGGTCTAGAGAACTACAAGACTGCTCCCAACTAACAATTTGAGCTTCCGTGGAAAGGCTATCATAAATGCCCTTCCTGGAGAGTGAGAGCAACAACTAACTTCTCCATGGAGCCCTCAACTAATGCCTGTTGGAAACAGGATCAAACACCCATACATAAACACTGAGTCGAACTAGAGCCCAGATGCAGATGGAGAGGACAAGACCATGTGGCAGAAACACATACAGACAGCTTACCTGAACAAGGAGGAGCTAACGGGCCACCAGACTGATAGCTGGGAAGCCAGCATGGGACTGACTCAGGCCCCCCTGAATATGGGTCTCAGCCAGAAGGACTGAGCAGTCTAAGGGACCTCAGATAGTGGACCCAGGATGTATCCCTGGTGCACAAAATGACTTTGCGAACACATCCCCCATGGAGGGATAACTGCCTTAATCTAGAGACAGGAGAGAAGCCCTAGTCCCTACTTCACATGACCTGTCAGATCTACATGACCCCAACGGGATGGCATTCCCCTACATAGGGAATTGGGGTGGGGGGATGGGAGGGAAGGGTGGTTAGACTGCATGTGAGAGGGCAGAGAGGGTAAAAGGGAGGGAAGGAGGAATGGAGGGAGGGAAGGAGGGACGGAGGGAAGGAGGGAGGGAGGGGTGGTGGGAGGGAAGGAGAGGGAACTGGGATTGACATGTAAAATAATAAATTAAATTTAAAAAAAAAAAATGCTTTGACTCCAAAATTTAAGTTGAAGGACAAGTTACTGGGGAAAAGGATTTCTATTTTTGTTTCCACAGAAAATGAAAAGATGTGGATTCCTTCCAGACTAATGTGGTTTGATCAAGCCAGACCGCCTGAAACAGAGTACGAGGTGATTCTACATTCAAAACAGCTGGACAAAGCAGCCTTACAGACTACAGCCAGGATTTCTGCATCTTCTTCGAATCCCCCATGACAGCGCCCCTTACCAGCAGGAAGTAGTTTGGAAAGAACGACGCCCAAATTCCCAAATACTGTCTATAAATGTTTGTTTTCATTTAAATGGACTTTGTTATATAAAATAAATTTTAAAAATTAAAAAAAAAAATAAGAATTCAAGGGAAAGGAGCTGGAGATGATTCCGCATTAAGGAGCTGTTGATGTTCTTCAGATAACTACAGTTCAGTTCCCAGAACCCATGTTGGACAGCTCACAACCAACTGGTGTTTCGTGTTTTAAGTTCTTTATGTATACTAGCTATTACACCTTATCACATAAATAGCTGGCAATTATTTATGTCATATTATCACTTCACTCTGGTAATTTTTTTGTGTTTTCTTTTGGGTTTTTTGTTTATTTGTTCATTTTTTTATTTGCAGAAGTTTTTTTTTTTTTTTACTTTTATGCAATCCCATTTCTCAGTTCTTGCTATTGTTTCCTGAGAATCATAAGGACATATTTTTAAAACCTGTATTCCACAAAATCTAAAGAAAATCTAAAGAAATGGGCAATTTTCTTGAAAGGTACCCTTAACAACATTAAATGAAGATAAAATACAAGGTGCCCTTTACCAAAGTTAGATTAAATTAAATAAACAATTTAAATAGACCTGTAACCTCTAGTGAAATAGAAGTAACCATTATGAGTCTCCCAACCAAAAAAGCCCAGGGTCACATAATTTTAGCACAGAATTCTACCAGACTTTCAAAGAAGAGTTAATGCTAAGTCTCCTATTCCACAAAATTGAAACAGAAGGAACATTACCAAATCCTTTTTATGAGGCGACAGTCACCCTGATACCCAAACCACACAAAGACTCAACAAAGAAAGTGAATACCGATCAATTTCCCTTAAGGACATAGATGAAAAAATTTCAATGAAACACTTGCAAAAAGAATCCAAGAA
This sequence comes from Phodopus roborovskii, assembly GCF_943737965.1. Classification (NCBI taxonomy): domain Eukaryota; kingdom Metazoa; phylum Chordata; class Mammalia; order Rodentia; family Cricetidae; genus Phodopus; species Phodopus roborovskii. The sequence goes on along the minus strand of NW_026126541.1, from coordinate 16,870,154 downwards.
CACATCAAAAAAGAACTTCCATCATGATCAAGTAGGCTTCATCCCAGAGAGGCAAGTATGGTTCAAAATAGGAAAACTTGTGAATGTATTTCACCATGTAAAAAAAAAGAAAGGAAAAAGAAACACATGATCACTTCATTACACTCAGAAATGGTCTTTCACAGATCCAACAACCATTCATGATAAAAGTCCTGGAGAGAGTACAATACAAGGAAACATACCTAAGCATACTAAAGGCAGGTTACAGCAAACCTATAGCCAACATTAAACTAAATGGCGAAAAACACAAAGCAATTCTGCTAAATCAGGAACAAGACAAGGTTGTGAACTTTCTCAATATCTATTCAATATAGTACTTAAAGCCTTAGCTAGAGTGATAAGACAACTGAAGGAGACCAAAAGGATACAAAATAGAAATAAAGAAGTCAAAATATTATTACTTACAGATAAGAATGATAGTATAATGTGACCCTAAAAAAGTTCCACCAGATAACTCCTATATCTGATAAAGACTTTCAGCAAAAGAAATCAGTAGCCCTCCTACAAATGACAGACAAAAGAAACTTACACAAATGATCAAAGACAAAAGCTAAAAATACCAATAAAAGGCATCATGATTGAAAGTTTACTATACATAAGTATGGATGTAACAATAATTTCACCCAAATCCAGATTAGCCTCTTCAGGAGGTAAATATTCAGCTTCTAGTGATTAGAACTTTATCTCGGGGTGGGGGGAGAGAGAAGAAAAAAGGAAGTACAAGATGTGTTGAGTATATAGGGCCACTCAGAAATTAAAGCCATATGTGGCTAAAATAGCAATAAATTTATGAGGATGTGATTGGTGACAGAAATAGAAAACCCAGATTAACATTTCTGAAAATCTTAAAAAAAAAAAAAAAGCATAAACTAGCATATATGTCTGAGAGAAATATTAAAAGATATTCTCAAAAAGAGTCACCAACTATTTAGATTGTACATAAGTGAGGCACAACAGTTGCTGGCCTTTCAAAGGTCAGCCCTATCTTCAAAATAGTTAACTGACAACCCTGTCTGGATGGGATACTAGCCTTTGACATCAAAAAAATTACAGACATTAGAATATCTGGTACAGGAGTAGCTAAATGCTCAACATATTGAAAGACTGACCAGTCTCTGGAATTCCTCTATATTTGCCATTAAAAAGAAATCTGGAAAACAGAGAATGTTAACAGATTTAAGATCCATAAACAAGGTGATTCAGCCAATGGGCTCTTTGCAGCCTGGAATTCCCTTGCCTTCCATATTACTTAAAGGATGGTCTATTATCATGATTGATTTAAAAGACTGTTTCTTCACCATACCTTTACAAGAAGAGAAAAAAGAAAAGCTTGCCATCAAGTACCCACTTATAATTCATAGCCTGTCAAAAGGTATCAGTGGAAAGTTCTCCCACAAGTGATGTTAAATAGCTCCACCGTGTGTCATATTTTATACGACAGTCATCAGAACTCAGAAAGTTTCCTCAGTCTATAATTTACCATTTTATGAATTATATATTACTAGCTGATTCAGATGCAGATGCCTCAGAATAATGTTTAAAGAAGTGAAGAAACTTTGACCATGTTGGGCATTACAAATTGCTTCTTAATAAAAAAATACAAAGAGAAATTCTATTAATTACCTAGGATATAATATATATTTACAAAAAAAATCAACCACAGAAAGTACAAATCAGGAAATATCCATTGCAAATTATTAATGATTTTTCAAAAGTTGATGGGAGATATTAACTGGCTATGGCCCACAATTGGATAACTACTCAAGAACTAAGCAATTTACTTCAAACCTTACAAGGCGACAAGGACTTAAATAGTCAAAAAAAAAATTATCAGTTGAGGCTAAGAGATAATTGGCTTTGGTAGAAAAAAAAAACTACAGAATGTACATGTGGATTGCTTGGATCCAGAGCTTGATTGTACCCTAATAATTCCATCTTCTAAACATTCTCCTAAAAAAAATCCTTATGCAGAGAGAAAATGTTTTAGAATGGATATTATTGTCACAAAAAAAATTTAAAAAAATAAAGTCCTATGTAGAAAGGGTTTCTGAATTGATTCTGAAAGAAAAATGAGACTTTGTCAATTAACAGGATAGACCCAACAGAAATTATGAAATCATGTACCTTTTGTTGTTGTTGTTGTTCATAGTATTGAGTTTATTTTAGTATTTTTATTTAAATTAGAAACAATCTTATTTTACATGTCAATCTCAGGCTAGGCTCACAACAAAAAAAAAATATTTACTAATGCAGAAATTTTCTTATTATGGGCAGAAAATGAACATCAACCAATAGCTTACAGTAATTTCTTAGAAGAGATTAGCAATAAATATCCAAAAGGAAATAAGTCTATACTGATGCAAATAAATAAGGAAAAGCAGGTTATAAGTCAGGAAATTTAAGTAAAGTGACTCAAAGACTTTATGATTTTATTTAAAAGTCAGAATTATATATTTTTTCTCGTGGTATTATTAGACTGCCAGAGACCATGTTGTTGTCTGTGGCTCAAGCTCCCACCACAGCTGTTGATGCCATGCCATCCACGGAGTATGCAACCACTGGAGAGCAATATCACTCCTGGGCAAATATCCAAAAGATGCTCTACCAAACCACAAGGACATTTGCTCAACTATGCTCATAGCAGTTTAATTCATAATAGCCACAAACTAGAAACAACCTAGATGTCCATCAACCAAAAAATGGGTAAAGAAAATGCAGTACATTTACATAATATATTATTACTCATCTGTTAAAAAAATGATATCATGAAATTTGCCAGCAAAGGGATAAAAACTAGAAAAGATCATCCTAAGTGAGGCAACCCAGACCTAGAAAGACTAACATTGTATATACTTAATTATAAGTGGGTATTAGCTGTAAAGGATAACCATGCTATAATCCACAGACATAAAGAAGCTAAGTAACAATGAAGGTTCCAGGGGGACTCATGAATCTCACTGTGAAGGGGAAATAGAATAGAATAGATACATGGGGGAGGGTCTGGATAGGGGTGCAGGCATGGGAACAGGACAACAGGAAAGAGTACCACACAGATGGATGGTGGAGGGGTCTGGATGGGGTATAGGCATGGGAACAGGACAACAGGAAAGAGTACCAGGAGAACATAACAAAGCTAAAAAGTATACCACATACATAAATAAGGAAATAAAAATCAGCAAGTTTATCACAACTTTGATAACAGCAACAAGATGCCAAATAATCCATGAGTTAGAAGAAGTTGATATAGAAACTAAATGCTTATAAAACCAATTCAATGAAATTATAATTGAAAAAATGTCCCAAAACTTGGGAAAGATATGGATATCCAAACACAAGAATCATTCAGAACCCCAAAGGAATATGACTAAGAAAAAGTGTTTCCATAGGATGTAATGAACTAGTAATCATACAGAACAAAGAATCAGCAATAAAAGCTGGAGGGAGGCAAACTCCCTTACAGTACAAACCCCTAAAAAGTAACAGAAACCCTAAAAACTAGGGAACTATGAAACAATATATTTCAAGCCCTGAAAGTGGCTAACTGCCAACCAAGTATACTGACTAAAGTTATTTTTAATATTTCAAGAAAAGCACAACTAAAGTATTCATGACTACAAATCTATCACTGAAAAAGATATTCATACTGAGGAGAAAAAAGTCTAAAACAAGAGCAGTGTAAAGAATAAATGTCATAATGAAAAGAATAAATGGACAAAGAAAAATTAGGAAACAAAATGGATGTCAAATCAGCACACTCCCTAATGAGAATATGAGAGAAAAAAATAAACAATATTCAAAAAGCCACCAACAAAATTACCAGAATTAGCAAACCACTCTCAATAATAACTCTAAATAAGGATAGTCTTAAGTCTTCAATTATAATATGCAGATTGTCTGACACTTGCAACTGCTTTTTGTCTACAAAAAGCACACCAACCTGAAAAAACACTATGACTCTCACAAATTGCTGGGAGGGAAGCAAAATGATCCAAGCACTTTGGGGAAATGGCCATTACTTATACAGGTAAACACATCTATCAAAGAATCCAGGAATTCTAACCTCTAAGTACTTGTCCCAAACAAAACACACATTAATGTCCATAGTGATATTCTCTGTAACAGCCAAAACCTGAAAAAAAAAAAAGTCCACCAAATGGAAAAGGTAAGATGATGTAAGCAAGCTTCTAATAAATGCAACAATGCTGAGGAATTTCCAAAGGATTATACTAAGCAAAGGGGAAAAGCCCAACTCTATTAACAGATGGTAAATCAATAGTTCTTAGGAGTGAATCAGGGGATTAACTGTAAAAGGGAAAGAACAAACTTTTTGAATAACAGAATTGTTTCTCAACCATTTGCAGTAATTGTAGAAACTAGCAAAACTGACTCATAATTTGGTGTTTCACCTAACTAGTGTTACCAATAAAAAGAAGATGTAGATGCCAGGCAGTGGTGGCAAAGGCCTTTAATCCCCGCACTAGGGAGGCAGAGGCAGACAGATCTCTGAGTTCAAGGTCAGCCTGGACTATAGAGTGAGAACAGAGTCAGTTCTCTGTCAGTCAGGGCTACATAGAGAAACTCTGTCTCAAAAAAAAAAAAAAAAAGAGAGAGAGAGAGAGAGAGAGGAGAAGAGAAGGAAGAAGGAAGGAGGAGGGAGGAAGAGAGGGAGGAAATGGTGAGAAGGGAAGGAAAGAAGGGAGGGGACAGAAAGAGGGAAGGGGAGAGAGGGGAGGGGAAAGGAGGAAGGGAATGAAAAAAAAAACAGGTAGTGACAGTGCATGCCTTTAGACCAACCCCGTACTTGGGAGGCAGAGGCAGGTGGGTCTCTGTGAGTTTAAAACCAGCATGATCTACAAAAGCTAGTTCCAGGACAGGCTTCTAAGCTACACAGAGAAACTCTGTCTCAAAAAAAAAAAAAAGAAAGGAAGGAAGGAAGGAAGGAAGGGAGGGAGGGAGGGAGGGAGGGAGGGAAGGAGGGAGGGAGGGAGGGAGGGGGAGGAAGGAAGGAGGGAAGGAAGGAAGGAAGGGAGGGAGGGAGGGGGATGAACATATGTTCCATTCATATGCACAGGTGATTTCTTACCTTAACCAAATTGAGATAAATTTAAATACACATGAAACAGGAAAAGAATAGTACAATGCATTGAAAAAGGGTGTGGTTACTATATCCTGCTCTTTTAAATTTAGAACTTTAGGCAAGATTAACAAACCATTGCAATTAGAACATCTGAGAGGAAAAGGAGGATACAAGTGGAGTTTGAAGGCAGGGTAAATCTAGAATTGAAAAGGATCCTTTGGACAATTGAAACAATCTGTTTAAATATTTCTACAATATTCAAATGGAAATACATTTTCAGAGATGAAACGCTATCCTTGGTTCAAGCTCCTACATTCTTCATGGATCCATATGGACTAGCTTGCATGCTCATGACCTCATAGTTCCGAAGAAAAGCGGAAATTCTGCACTCTCCTCTCTGCTAGAGCCCTACTTCCCCACATGACTTTTCTCGCCTTTTAATACCACAAGAGACATCTAATTAACTTTTCAGCCACATGCAGCTGGCACTAAAGCAAACCAAGCTGTGAGGTGGCTGACCCAGAGTTTCTGATGAATGTTCAAAGTAAACAGGCTTTCAGCCAATCTGGAATGGTATATTTCTAAGAGGACAGAGAACCCGGAAAGTTAATTAACTCATAGGGACAAACTGTCCACTCAATGGAAGTTTTTCACTAATGAATATCAGACCACAGATCTTTTTGCAGCTGAGCATGCTCATCATTCAAGAAGGCTGCTTCTGCATGTCTTGTGGAGACTTCACGATTATTTATTTTCACTGGCTTCTGACTTCTTATATTCATATAAAAAGGCCAAGAAAGCAAACATCAAGTTTAAATAGAAGATCCTACACTTCCCCAAAAGGCAGAAATACTTCTTTTTCACATGTAGAATTTTGGAAGAGAGTAATAAGCTCCAGAAGTAAGCATGAGTCTATTTAATTGGTTTTGTTATTACTTGGAAATTGTAATAAAGTGTTCTCTACTGAGATTTTTGAAGATGACTATTGTGACCTAGAAGAGAAGGAGAGGTAGGAGGAGGGGGAGGAAGAGGAAGAAGAGGAGGGTGAGAGAAGCTGCATTAGGCTAACAAGAAGATTGAAAACGGTAACCTAACATTAATTATGAAGTAATAAGTAAATGTCCTGAAAATATTCAACTTGAGTTCATGAAACAGGTAACATATATATCCCAGATCACTTTAAGGGGCCACTAAAAGGAACCGTGTTCATTAAAATCTTACTTAGCACCAGATACTGTGCCAATACTGTATGTATGTATGTATGTATGTGTGTGTGTGTGTGTGTGTGTGTATGTATGTATGTATGTATGTATGTATGTATGTACTTGGTGCTTTTCTATAATATAGCATGATGTTACAATATGGAGTAATAGCTGGAGTATAAATTCTGGAGTCAGACTACCTAAATTAGGCTTTGGGACTTTCTTACTTCATCATGTAAAAGTAAAATGAACTTGGTTGAGGTTATAAGACCTGTTTGTTCCTTAGTGCCTATGTCTGTCTATAAAATAGAGATAGAGAATCTATTTATAGGCTTTCTTGAAGGAGAAATCAAATATCAGTAAATGTGAGCCATCTATCATTTTATAAGTTTTTTACTAGAGTTTTACTAATAAATAGAAGTTCAGAAATAAAAAGTTACTTGGCCAAGGCAATGGAATCAGGAACAGAATATAATCTTCTGACAATATAATACTGTTATCTTCATTGCCTGTCTCTAAACTATGTTATTTGTAAGGAGAAAACAATATAACATATATTTTTATATCTTAATGTGCTTTGGTTTTTAAGTTTTGCATATATTAGTTATATTTTAACACAACTATGTGTTATAAATAAATACACAAGATTTTGGAGTATACTCAAAATTATTATGCTAACAAAAAGATGCTGTCAGTAAGTTTAGACCTCTATTTCAGTTTCAATAACTAGAAAACAGCATGGTGCTATGACAAAGGACAGATTACAATAGAGTATCTATGACATTAACTAACAGTGTCTTCCAAACCCAAAGCTCAGGTACTCTGCTAAATAAAGGGAAAGAAAAGAAAAGAAATTGGTATGGACCACCCTCAAAAGTGAAATAACTTTTTCTTTTTGTGGTTCTTAAACTTTCAAAAACATAAAACCCAGTTTTACTTAGAGTTCTTAAGAAACCAAAGTGTGTGTGTGTGTGTGTGTGAGAGAGAGAGAGAGAGAGAGAGAGAGAGAGAGAGATTTAACATGGTAGATGATATAATTTTATTGACATAGCACTTTTTTGAGTACACTTTCTCATTGCTGTGATAAAATACCTGGGAAAAAAGTAACATAAAAGAAAGTGGTTGTTTGAGCTCCAGTTCCAGGGGTATTCAATCAGTCATAGTAGGGACACAAAGCTACAGGCAAGGAAGGCAAGGCACAGGAGGCTGGAGGCCACATTGCATTCACTCAAAAACAGAATGAGAACAGGAAGTGGCACCAGCCTAGCAGGCCTCAATCCAGCAACCCACTTTCTCCAGCAAGGCTCAACCTCCTAAAGGTTCCAAAATCTCTGCAAGTAGAGCCACCAGCTAGGGCCCAAGTGTTCAAGCACATGAGCCTATGGGAGATAGTCCACATTCAAACTGTATTTCACACAGGCCCCTATAGGCTTATGTTGGTCCTGATGCAAAGTGAATTCAGTTCAATTTCAAAAGTCTTTAACAGCCCCAATACTATACAAAAGTCCATGTCCAAAATCTTCTTAGAGACAAGATAATCTCTTAACTAAGATCCCCCTCCTATGAAACCAAAAACACAAGTTATGCATTTCTAACATACAATGACACAGATTATACATTCCCATTCCAAGAGGGAAGAATGAAGGCATAGCAAGAAAGTCTGCAAGATCAGACCAAAAGAAGACTGAAACCAGTAGAAAAATACCTGTACAGCTATACATCCAGCCTATGGGACTTATAATGGAATTATCTCAGTTCTAAGAAGCTTAAATAGCCATGCCCATTCAGCTCTGCTGCCTGTACCACAATTAATTACTTTATCATTTGAGCTGGCTCCAGTCCACATTGGCAGCTTTCTTCACCAGTGCTAATAGTTTTAGCATATTCAGCATCCTACTGTATCCCAGTGACCTTAACTTTCATCTTCACTGCTTCATGAAATGGATGTTCAAAGTCTCTTTGTCAGGGCTCCAACCTTGTTATACTTGCCTGGCTTCAGATGCTCTCCAAAATCATAAAGACTCCATGACCCCTGATCATATATCCTTAATGCTGATGAAACCAGCACCATGTGGATAACACTATCAGTTTATATTGGCACCTCAGGATGGATCCTGAAACCCTTGGACCATGGTTGCAACAGATGGTGATTATCCTGGAGAAACATATCCCTAGGCAGTTGTTTTCCAGAGCATGAAACCTCTTCAACATCCTGAACTTTGAGCTCTCTCCTTTCAAATGATTCATTTTTAAAAGTTGGATCCTTTAATGAGTGCAACCTTGCCCTTGGAATACCTTTCTTATTGTCCTACTATGTAGGTAGATAAGGTCCAGAGATGAGCCAACCTGGAGTCTGCCTAAGGGCCTAGCAACAGGCACTGTCAGAAGTCCTGATCTTGCCTAGCTAATGAGGGGTGAGCAGGCAATGTCACCAGATCTGAAAGCAGACTGGGGCTAGGAAGAGGGTATACAAGACTCTCCCCATTACTGCATAAATGAGTCTGCTGTTTGCCTTTTACCTGACTCCCAGTGTCTGTATCATCGCCGCCAAGCCCTCTCCCTCCCTCCTCCCCCCCCCCCAGGGAACCTTTAGGACCCAGTAAGTTCTTCTTCAATGGCTCTAAGTTCTTTAACTATTGCAAATGCTTTATAATCTGCACTTTCCTAGTTTATAACTTAAAGCTTCCTCGCACACCTTTCCTCATCAAACAACATTTTTTACATCTTTTTTGTTCCATTTGCTTTTTCCTCTCACTGTAGATCTGAACAAGAGCAGGAAGTAGCACCAGTGACACCACTTCAGTGTTGTCCTTCCTAGACAGACAAACAGCTGCATTACTTTTCATCAGGCGTATTTGAGCTCTTAACAAACAGGAAGAATGCAGCCAGATTCTTTATCAGGGTTACCCTATAGAATCTTTGTTTCTTCTGAAACCTCCTGAGACAGACCTCCACATCCCACATTTTTCATTACCTCCTGGTCTTCCAAACTCCCACCAGAATGGTATATTAAACTCTGCTAACAGCACTCAAGGGCTTTTCTCACCCAAAGTTAGAAGCTCTGCCACATTCCTCCCATAAGCCAGTGCCAAATGTTTAAGAACTTATGGCCAAATTTACCACAGCAATAATCAAATTCCTTAGTACTAAATCTCTGATTAACCGCCTTATGATGTGGTCAAAATACTCTGGCAAAAGCAATTTAAGGAAGAAAAATGACCTAATAACTACAATTAAGATTTGTGATATATATATTGTGTATACATCAACTTCCTCATATATGGTTATATGGATAATTTCATCAACCAATACCTATAATGTATACAGAACAGTACCTAACTTATAAGATACACTCAAAGAATATTAATTTTACCATAATCATCCTATCATCATCATCAAATCATCTACCATTTTCATTTATTTAAACTATTTTCAAACTTGGACCCTAAAGTTCTCCTTTTTTTAACCTTAATATAGTTCAATCTATTCACACTGTGTATTAAGGATGTGACTACTCTGAACATTTGCTACATTGATCCCTTGGATGTACAGAAAATGACTAGTTTGATAAAAGCTCATATATCTATGTTTACCTGTACTTGGGCACCATAACCAAAAAATAATCCATTGCCAAAACCAATGTCATATGACTTTGCCATGAGAGTTCTAGTAATTATGTCACTTAAAGTCTTGGATATCTTTTGATATATTTAGTATATTTGTGTATATGGTTTAAGGTAAAGATGCAACTTAATTCTTTTCCAGACAGACAGTGTGATGATGAACTCTAATTGTCAAGTTGATACAACCTAGACTCACCAGAGAAGAGGATCTCACTTATATATTCTCTATATTGGTTGGCCAATGAACATTTCTATGTGGGAATGTCTTAATTAAATCAATTAATTTAATATGTTATGAGTGGCACAATTCCCTAGTTCAGGCAGGGGTCCTGAACTGTGTGAAAGAAGACAAACCAAACTGAGGACAAGCAAGTGAGCATGTATACACATATTCTCACTCTGCTCTTAACTATGGATAGAATGTGATTAGCTACTCCAAGATCCTGCCTCTGTGATTTTCGTGATATGATGCATTGTAATCTGGAATTGTAAGATGAATAATTCTCCCCCACACACACACACACCCCAAGTTGCTTTCTGTAAGTGTTTTCCCCCATAGGAATATAAATACAATTAAGACAGTATCCAGTTTTTCCAAAAACATCTGTTAATATAGTTTTCTTTTTGTGCCTGTTTGGCATCCTTGTTAGCTATATACACATTAAGATTGTGTATGGGCTCTCAGTTCTGTTTTATTAGTATATATACCTATATGCCAGTACCATACTGATTTAATTACTATAACTTTCTAATATACTTTGAAATGAGAACATGGGATGCCTCCTGCTTTATACTGTTCTACCAAGGTTGTTCTAGCTATCTGGGTCATTTGTGATTACAAGTGAAATGGTTTTGCTAACCCTGTAAAAAAACAAAAATGACACTAGGATTTTAATAGTCATTACAATCGAATATATAGATGTATTTGAACAGAATGGCATTTGTCTATATTATTTATAATATGAAAACAGAAAATCACTTTTAATGCATTTGTGACTTCTTCAGATTCTTTCATCAATGTTTCATAGGTTTTAATGTACAAGTACTTCATTTCCTTATTTAAGTTTGTTTTTTCAGTATCACTCTCTTATATGCTATTTAAAATGAGATAATTAATTGACCTGAATAATATTTATTGCTCTGTACACTATTTTAATGTATAGAAATACAACTGATTTTTGTATGATGTATCTGTATACAAAAATTTCACTGAGTCAATTTATTAGTTCTAAGATTATAAATTTTGTGATTTATCACAATAATAAAACAAAATCATGAGTCCTACTGCAGCCTGCAGTCTCCTGGGGACTTTGCTTATTAGTGAGGACCCTTGTGTCTCAAGCTCTTTACCGCTGCTCCTCCCAGCCTTTCCTTCTTAGCACACCTCCAGTCCTTTATGTCACCCATTGACACACAGAAACACTTTCAACCATCCTGGTGGTAGTTTGACTATGAAGACCCCTACAGGCTCATATATTTGAATGCTTAGTCCCCAGTTAGTGGAATAGATGTGTCAGTGGGAATGGGCTTTGAGGTTACAAAGTCCATGCCAACCAGGTACAGTCTGTCTCTGCTGCTTGTGGATCAGGATATAGCTCTCAGTTACTTCTACAGCACCATGCCTGTCTGCCTGCCTCCATGTCCCCTGCCCCTTTTAGTTGTGTGAAAAGACACCATGACCACAACTCTTTAAAAAAAATTGAGCTGGCTTGCTTACAATTTCAGAGGTTCAATCATTATCATCATGATGTCTGCATGATGGCATACAGGCAGATATGGTGCTGGTTGCATATTGACCAGAAGGCAGCAGAAAATCAACTGTGACACTTGTGTCAGTGTCAAAGAAACCTTACAGCCCACGCCCACATCCTCCAACAAGGCCATCACACTCCAACAAAGCCAAACCTCCTAATAGTTCTACTTCCCATGAGATTATGGGGGCCAATTATATTCAAACTACCACACTGCCATAATGGCCATGCAATAGCCCTCTGAAATGATAAGCAAACCCCAACTGAATATGTCATCTTAAAAGTTTCCTTGGTTATGGTGTTTTTATCACAGCAATAAAACAGTAACTAAGACAACCAGGGAGTCCATATCCACTACATTTGCCTAAGATCCAGATAGTACATCAACCAAAGAATGGAAAAAAAATCTACCCAAAAAGGAAAAGACCTGACATCTACACTAAGAAACACCTCGATAAAACTAAGTTAGATTCCAGCACAAAAACAGAAACATGAACAGCCAAGACAGTTTGCCTTCTTCAGAATCTGGTAATCCTATTACAATGGGCCATGGAAAAAGCAACTTAGGTAAAACACAGGACAAGGACTTCAAAATAGCGTGTGCGTGCGTGCGTGTGTGTGTGTGTGTGTGTGTGTGTGCGTGTTTTCAAGCACCTTAAAGGTGATATGAATAAATTCCTTAATGAAAAGTTTATTTAAAGTAATGAAACATTTTAAAACATGAAAAAAGAAATAGAATCACTAAAGAAAACACAAACTGAAATAAAGCTGGAAATAAAAAACATATTATAAAACATGGAAAAGAGAATTTCAGGTCTTGAAGACAAGATAGAGCAAATTGAAAGCTCAGTAAAGAAAATGTTAATTTTTTTAAGCAACCAGGAAATCTGGGACACTATGAAAAACCCAAACCTATGAATAATAGGGATGGGAAAAGAGAGGAAACACAGATCAAAGTCACAAAAAAAATTAACAGAATCATAGAAAAAAATATCTCCAGTCTAAAGAAGGAGGTACCTAGCAAACTACAAGAAGCATATAGAACACAAAATAGATAGGAATGGAATAAATATTATCTGTGAAATGTAATAATCAAAGCAATAAATATACAAAACAAGGACATTAAAAGCTGCAAGGGAAAAGGGTCACTAGAGTTTCTGAAAGGTCCTAGACAGCTGTGCTACAAATGCTGAGAGACTACAGTGTGGGTGCCCATAAAGATGGCTGCACTCCATCTTGGCACAAGGACAGAGAGTTCAAAGCTGTGAGCAGTCATAAGACCTAAAGGTAAAAGGTGTTTGGCTGTCTTAGTATAAATAACAACAGACTGAATCTGAGGTGTGGCTACTCCTGACATTCAAGGCTAGTAAAAGAGAAGCTGAATCTGAAGTGTGGCTACTCCTGACCTCAAGGCTAGGGAACAAGAATTTGGAGCTAAGGTGTGGTTACTGAACCCTTAGAATAAGTGAAGAAGAAGTCTGTTGTTCTGTATACATGATACTGTGTTCCCCTTTTTGGTTAAGGTATGTAAGAGTGGTGAAAAATAAACTCCTGGCATTTCAGTATTGACTGATCTGCCCTCCTGACCTTTATTCATTCTGTCTATCTTTTCTTTATTGTCTATAGCTAGCCTTTCCCTCATCTACACTCCTCCATTCAGTTACAGACTTGGGGACACTCGGCTGGCTCCAATTGCAGCTCCACAAAGACCACTCCTGACACTACAGACTACAATACCCAGCAAAGCTATCAATCACAATTGGCATAGAAAGAAAAGCATTCCGTGACAAAAACAAATATAAGCAATTTCAACCTACCACCACACTAGAGAAGGCACTAGAACAAAAACATCAATCTGAAGAGATTAACTATACCCACAAAAAGACACAAGGAATAATTAATTCCAGATCAGTAAATCAAAAGAGGTTGAGAAGCCAATACCATAACAACAAAATAACAGGAATCAATGATCACTTCTCATTGATAACTCTTAATAATAATGGTCTCAATTCAACAATAAAATTATTCAGAATAAAGGACTGGGTTAGAAAACCAGATCCCTCCTCTTCTACATCCAAGAAACATACCTTAGAATGAAGGATAAACATCACCTAGGTCAAAAGAATGGAAAAACCTATTCCAAAAAAAATGGACCCAAGAAGCACTTAGGTACAGCTATTTTAAAATCTGACAAAATATACTTCAAACCAAAACTAATCAGAAGAAATAAATAAGAGTGATACATTATCATTAAAGAAAAAATACATTAAAAAGATATAGTAAACTAAACATTTTTATATCAAACACAAGGGCACCCACGTTCATAAAAGAAACACTACTACAGCTAAAATAACACATTGGCCCTCGCTCACAGTGATAGTGGGTGATTTTACTCTCACCAATGCATAAATCATCCAGAAAAGAAACTAAACAAAGAAATGCTATATTTAATAAAATCAAATGCTATATTTAAAAATCAAATAGACCTAGTAGACATCTACAGAATATTTCACACAAACACTAAAGAATATGCTGTCTTCTCACGAACTCATAGAACATTCTCCACAATTGACCACATACTAGGACACAAAGCATGCCTCAACAGATACAAGAAAATTAAAATAACACCCTGCATCCTTTCTAAAAGAGGGTATTGACAACAGAAACAACAGGAAGTGTACAAGCTAGTGGAAACTGAACATCCAGGTAATGAATAAAAAATGAGTCAAGACAGAATCATAAAATTTTTTGGAATATAATGAAAGTTAAAATACAACACACCCAAGCCCATGGGATTCAATAAAGGCCATTCAAAAGGGCAAGTTCAAAGCATTAAGTGCCTATATTTAAAAAAAGTGAAGAGATTTCATATTAGTAATATAATGACTCACCTGAAAGCTATATAACAAGGAGAAAAGTATTAAAAAACAGTATATGGGAAGAAATAATCAAACTCAGGGCTGAAATCAATGAAATATAAATAAAAAATTTACAAAGATTCAATGAAACAAAGAGTCAGTTCTTTCAGAAAATCAGTAAAATTGACAACTTCTTAACAAAATTAAGTAAAAGATGTAGGTAGCAAGAAGATCCAAATTGATAAAAATTAAAAATCAGTCTGGGAGAATTAAAACCAGGACCAAGGAAAGATAGAGATCATAAAATCATAAGGTCATACTTTTAAAAATCTGTTTTATACCAAAGAGTAAAACCTATTAAAAAAAAAAAAAGACAAATTTCTCAATACACATGATCTACAAGAGGAAATAAATAATTTAAACAGACCCACAATTCCTATCCTAGTCAGATAGAAACAGTAATTAAAAGTCTTTCAAAAAAAAAAAAGCCCAGGGACAGATGAATTTAGTGAAGAACTTCAATTAATTAATACCACTACTCCTCAAATTATTATTCAAAACAACTACTAAAGGAACATTTCCTAGTTCTTTTTATGTAGATACTATTGCCCTGATACTAAAACCACACAAAACACAACTAAAAAGAATATTGTAGAATAATATACCTTATAAATGTAGATATGAAAATTTTCATTAAAATACTTGAAAGCCACATCAAGATTATTCACCATGATCAATTTGACTTCATCCCAGAGATGCAACAATGGTTCAACATTCATAAATCATTAAACATAATCTACCACATACATAGACTTAGAGACTAAACATGATCATTTCATCAGATATTAACAAAAATCCATCATCCCTTCATGATAAAGTTCTGAAGAAACTAGGGATACAAAGGACATATTTCGATGTAATAAAGGCAATTTATAGCAAGACCACAGCCACCATCAACCTACATGGAGAGAAATTCAAAGCATAGCCACTAAAATCAGGAATAAGACAAGGATGTCCTCTCTCTCCAACTTATTCATTCAATAGAGTACTCAAAGTCTTAAGTACAGGAATAAGACAACAGAAGGGCATCAAGTGCTCCAAATAGGGAAGGGAAAAGCCAAAGTATTCTTAATGGTAGATGATAAAAATACATAAAAGACCCTAAAATCTCCATCAGAAAAATCCACAGCTGCTACGCATTGTCAAAAAAGTAGCAGGATACAAAATTAACACACAAAAATCAGTAGCCTACCTGGATACATAGGACAAAGAAAGAAATCCAGGGAACAGTATCTTTCATAGCACTTCAAAAATTACCTTAGGATAATTCTAATCAAGCAAGTACAAGTCTTGTATAATAAAAACTTTAATATAATGAAGAAAGAAATTGAAGAAATACCAGAAGATGGAAAGATCTCCCTTGAACATGGAATAGCAGCTTGATATTATAAAAATGACCATCCTATAAAAATCAATCTGCAGATTCAATACAATATCCATCAAAATCCCAGTGCAATTCTTCATATACACTGCAAAAGCAATCTTCAAAAACCAGGAATCCTGTTGAAACACACACACACACACACACACACACACACACACACACACACACACACAAAGCAGAATATCTAAAAAAAAAATCCTGAATAATAAAAGAACTGCTAGAGAAATCATTAACCCAGATGTCCAATTGTATTATAAAACTACAGTAATAAAAACTGCATGATATTGGCATAAAAACAGACATGGTTATAAATGGAATTAAATTGAAGACCCAGACATAAGTCCACCCAAAGGCCTCTACAGGCTACTACAGAGGCACTTGCTCAGCCATGTTCATTGTTGCTATATTCAGAATATTCAGAAACTGGCAACAGCCTACATGTCTATCAACTAATGAGTGGATAATGAAAATATATTAATGAAAATGGAGTTTCTATCCTTCCTGGTCCTACAGCCTTTTAGTTCCAAATAAACACAGAGACTTACATTAATTATAAACTGTTTGGCCAATGGCTTAGGCTTCTTATTGGCTAGCTCTCTCTTAATTATTAACCCATTTCTATTAAACTAAGCATTGCCACAAGGCTGTGGCTTAGCCATAATGTTCCAGGATGTTACTCCTTTGGCAGCTGCATGGTGTCTCCCAGATGGCTCCTCCCAGCTTTCTCCTTAGTCTGCCTGGCTACTAGCAAATCAGCACTTATTCGTTAACCAATAAGAGAAACATACAGAAAGACATCCCCCATCATATTACATTTACACAATGGAATATTATTCATCTGTTTAAAATGAAGTCATTAAATTCCCAGCTAAATAGATGACACTAGAAAGAATTATAATGTGTTAGATACTCTAGACCCAAAATGAACCAATATTGTATGTTTTCTCACATATGTGGCTGTTAGCTAATAAGCTTTCAAAATACATGCTACAATCCAAATAATCAAAGGGGTTAGTTACATAGCAAGGGACTTGGGGGAGCAAAGGATCTCCCAAGGAAGGGGAAATATAATGTAGTTTTTATGGAAAGATAAATGGGGAAACTAACAGAATTAATGGGGATCAGGATTGGAGAGAAAGATAAGGGAAAAAATATGGAAAGGGTCAACTAACACTTAAGGCCATTTGAAAAACTATATGGAAACCTACTACTATAAAAGCTTCCTAATATATATACAGATATGAAAAGAATCTAAATAGAGACACAAAATAATAGGGAAGGCAATGTCCCAACTAGACACCTTGTACCACAAAGTAAAACCTCCAGTGCCAGAAATAGGTTACATTATTGAGTCATTGGTCAGCCTACAATGGAATCCTGAAACATCACAGGCTATTGTCAAGGCTATTGGTTGCTCTCCACAGCTTTATGGTAAGGTCCTACTGAAGAAGATAATGCTCATTTATGTCAAGCTGGTAACCAACCAGAAGCTTCACCTCTACTATTGTTTGTGGGGCTGGAATGTACTCTACATGCTACCAGAGGAGAAAAGTAATAATCAATATCAATCACCCAGATACACACCCTGTGACCTACAACAGTGACCTGCCTACAAGATACACTAGTACAATAGTGGAGGAAATATTGTGGGAGTAACTAACTATATTTTGTTGGCTTTCAGGATCACTCTAGGAGACGAAATTCATAACTAGCACTGAGAAAGTATCCAACAACCCAAGACTAGGGAGTCAGTGGTTTGGTGAAAACCTACTACTATTCTCCTAAAGGAACATAATGATAAAATAACTGCTATGCCTACATATCAATGCCTCACTCAACCCATATTAGAGAAGCTTTTCCTAGCAGTAAATGGAAATGAGGCCCACAACTGCACAGTGTCCAGAGAGTAAGAGATCTTAGAGCAGCAGTTCTAGATGAGATGCTTTCATTGTACTCCTCCCCTCAAGGCTCAAGGATCTATGAGGAAGAGGGGATGGACAGACTGTAGAGCCAGAAATGACAGATAACTCCAAGAAAACAGTGTCTTCCAGACACAACAGGACTGATAAACATATGAATTTGTATAGACAGTAACAATACACACAGTTCCTGCATAGGTCAAGCCAGAAGGGGATTCAGCACTAAGGGAAAAGTAAACACCAGGTTCAACCCTCTAACCAAGAAGCTACCTGCAATCAATATCCACTGGAAAAGGAAAAATCACTTTTCTCCAGTGAGATTTCACTTGGAATATCAATCATCTCCCAGGGAAGGAGCTGCACAATGCCCAGGAAAAGAAGCCAACACAAACTCAATGGGCTTTTTGTCTCACTCTGCTTTATTTGATTTTTTTTTTTTTGTCTTATTACTCTTCTGCCTGACTGTTTTGATTTTTCAGGGTTTATTGGGGGGCTGTGTTTCTTCTTTTTTGTTTATTTTTGTTTGTTTTCAAATGAGAGATGAAAGGACATAAAATTACTGGGTAGGGTAGTAGATAAGATCTTGGAGAAATTGGGAGAGGGAAATGATCAAAATTTACTGTGTGAAAAATTTTAATTAAAAACATGTCAGACTCATTACAATTAAGCAATGACTAACTTAAAAACATTTGGTATGTAACAAAATGCTAGACACATGGAAACATGATATTAAACATTTTGTAAATAATTCCTTCTCTTCAAATCACATTTCTCTTTGTAAGATAAAACATTATGTTATGGTTTGTTAAATCCTAAAATTTATGCTACATATACATCTGTACCTATTAGTGATGCACTTGGAAGTACTTCACCACGTATATTAGAACTTTGTATTCAATGCTATAAGTTCCTGACCTCCCTCTACTACCAATTATCTCTATAACCCTGAGCAAATCATTTAATATCTCTGAGCCTAAGCTTCTCCATTTGTACAACAATAAAAATGGCATCCACATCAGAAAATAGTTAAGAAATTTAAAATAGTGTTATAACATCATAATTTTAACTCATATCAAATGTTTAATCAACTTATCAATGATGGGAGATGTCATTTTGTAAATGTTTCTCATACTGGTTAATGAATAAAGCACTGTTGGCCAATAGGAAAGCAAGACAGGTGGGACTAGGAGACAAGGAGGATTAGAGGAAGTAGTAAGGAGGAGTCAATATAGAGAGATTGGAGAGAGCAGAACCACTGGCCCCCTCTCTCTGCTAAGATGAGACCATGTGGAAATACTTAGATTAATAGAAATGGGTTAATACTTAAGACAGAGCTAACCGATAAGAAACAAGTAACTGGCCAACAGAATTATATCTAATACAGGGTCTCTGTGTATTATTTGGGTCTGGCACCACAGTGGGACCAGGAGGTGAAGAAAAAAACTACTCACAACATATTAATAATAAAGATAATCAAATAATAATAAAATTTGACTGAGACATTCACTTATCTAGTCCCTATTTAGTGTCAAGAACATAAATTATAGAACAACCAGGATGGTTTATGTATACAGCATTAGATATGAAAAATCTTCTCATATAACAAGATGTACACACATAAAATAAAAATATATCACCAGAAAATGGAAAGATCTCCCATGCTCTTGGACAGGTAGGATAAACATGGTAAAAGTGGAAAACTTGCCAAAAGCAATCTACAGATTCAATGCAATCCCCATCAAAATCCCAGCACAATTCTTCACAGGCCTGGCAAAAACAATACTCGACTTTATATGAAGAAAGAACAAGGGTAGCCAAAACAACCCTGTACAATAAAGGAACTTCAGAAGGCATCACCAACCCTGACTTAAAGTTCTATTATAGAGTTATACTCCTGAAAACAGCTTGGTATTGGCACAAAAATAGACAGGTAGACCAATGGAATCTAGTTGAAAATCCTGATCTTAACCGACACACCTATGAACACCTGATTTTTGACAAAGAAGCTAAAATTATACAGTGGGAAAGAGGAAGTATCTTCAACAAATGGAGCTGACATAACTGGATGCTGACTTGTAGAAGACTGCAGATAGATCTCTATCTTTTGCCATTCACAAAACTTAAGTCCAAATGGATTAAAGACTTCAACATAAATCCAGCCACACTGAACCTCTTAGAAGAGAAAGTGGGAGATACCCTTGAATGAATTGGTAAAGGAGACTGCTTCCTAAACATAACACCAGTAGCACAGACATTGAGATCAACATTTAATAAATGGGACCTCCTCAAACTGAGAAGCTTCTGTAAGGCAAAGGACACAGTTAACATAAAACGGCAGCCCATGGACTGGGAAAAGATCTTCACCAACCCCACATCTATTATACACCAAAATATAAAAAGAGCTCAAGAAGCTAGTTGCCAAAACACCAATAATCCAATTAAAAATTGGGGTACAGAACTAGAGGATTCTCAATAGAAGAATCTAAAATGGCTGAAAGACACTTAAGAAAGTGCTCAACATTCTTAGCCATCAGTGAAATGCAAATCAAAACAACTCTGAGATACCAGAAGGAAGAAATATTTCCAGATAATCCAAAAAGAACTAAAGACTATTGTGCATTAACTGAACGTCTTACAAATGATGCCTGGCTTATGTCCATGTTACTCATCCCTCAGTTTATAAGCAGTTTGATCAAAGGAAATCTTTTTTTCCAAAAGAAATAGATAAAGCTTCCCCTTTGTGTTCAGTCCCAGGCTATATTCATTTGCAACATATCCCTGTTACCCCTTCTTTCTAACCCTGCTTCACTAATGTAATAAATCCCATCTCTCTCTTGAATCCCTTGAATCAAAAGCCTCTCTTTGGTCCTTCTGTGGTAAAGGCGACCATATCAGTGTTCCAATCTATCCTATATGTTAAGGTACCATGACACAAATCTTCCTAAATTATCAAATACAATTTTCTTTTAACTTCTATTGATTCTCTCTGGATTTCACATCATGCATCCCAATTTCATCCATCTCCTCATCCCTTCCAATCTGTCCTCCTCCCCTGCAACATTCCCCCAAAATTAAAACCAAATTAAAAGAAAAACCAAAAAAAAAACAAGCAAACAAAACAACAATTAGAAGAAATACAATTTTCTTAGTCACAGTTATTCCTTGACTGTTTTATCCTTGCTTAAAGAGGAAAAAAAATCTAAATTTCCTCATTCAACTCTCAGGTTAAGTCTATCTTCTATAGTAATTCCAAACACTAAATTAACTTCATATCTTTACGGGGGCTGGAGAGATAGCTCAGAAGTTAAGAGTACCGATTATTCTTCCAGAGGTCTTGGGTTCAATTCCCAGCATCCACATGACAGCTCACAATTATCTGTAACTCCAGTTCCAGGGGATCTGACACCCTCACACATACATACATTCAGGCAAAATATCAATGCATGGTAACATACTATTTATGATCTAATAAAGCTTGCCTGTAGAACAGAAAGCACAGCTAGCTATAGCCATAGAAGCTGGGTGATGGTGCACACCTTTAATCTCAGGACTCAGGAGACAGAGGCAGATGGATCTCTGTGCATTCAAGGCCACCTTGGGCTACATGAGAGACTGATTCACTCACACACACACACACACACCATACACTCTAAATAAGTAAATGCAACTTTAGAAGTCAATACAAACTGGATTAATGACTGAAAATTAGATCTAAAAATTAATGACTAAAACATTAAATATGCTACTTCATAGAACATAGAAGAAAACTCCATGTTATTTGTCTAGGCAGTAATACAAAGTGACTCCAACAGCAAAGGAAACAGGAGAAAGTTAAGCAAATGAGGTTACATCCAACCAGAAGGCTTCTGAACTAACAAGAAAAAAACAATGTGAAAAGGCAAGCTCTAGAATAGGAGAACCACTCATCTGATATAAGGTTAAGATGAATTCAACTCAAAATAGGAAAACAATCCCATTTTAAAATGGTGAAAGGACCTAGACAGTCTTCTCTCAAAAGACAATGTATAAATGGATGGTAAGTAAATGAAACTAATGTCTATTGCCACTAATCATCAGAGCAATGAAAATTAAAACTACAGTGAAATCTATCTGCTAAGTATCTATTATCAAGAAGATGAAGGCTGGGGGTATAGTTTACTGGTAGAGCACTTGCCTGACATGCTCAGAACCTTGGATTCAATCACCAGCACTGCAAGAAAACAAGACAAATGGTGTTGTGGAATAATCCTTCTGTACACTGTGAATCTGTATTACTCTCATTGGTTAATAAAAAGCTGACAGACCCATAGGCAAACAGGAAGTATAGCTGACAGCCAGACTCAAGAGGACTCTGGAAGGAGTGTGGATCCAACAACCCCTCTACCTCTGTGGAACATCCTGGGTCTGCTCTGAGCACATTGGACCCGCCTATTCACATGGGACCTCCTTGAGGCCACACTCACCTGATCTCTGGACCCCATCACTTGCCCTCTGCCAAAGGAGAGACCTCCAAGAGAGCTTGAATCATCCAGAGTTACAGACATCGAACTCCTGACCCACCTACACCCACTGAGAGAGCAGGGTAGAGAGAGACTCCACCTGCACCCACTGGAAGAAGCGATAGGAAGGCAGCAACACAAGAAAACACCCAACAATAGAAAGACCAGTATGACACCACCAGAACCCAGGGTCTCTACACCAACCAGACCTCAACACACCAAACCAGATGAAGCAGAAGAAAACGACTTAAAAAATAACTTCATAAAAATCATAGAGGCCCTCAAAGATGCTGTAAGAAAATCCCTTAAAGAAATGGAAGAAAAAAATTGGAAGAAATAGAGGAAAAGAAGGCCTAATAGTCCAGTGACAGACGAAGGTTAAAGACACCAAAGGCAGCCAAACAGGTGGGAAGAGAGCAGGCAGCACATCTGAAGGAGTCAGTACACTGATAGACTAACTAACTAATAAAAACATCTCTTTAGGGAGAAAGAAAATAGACTGCTAAGGGTAAACCAAGAGGCAGAGGTAGAGAAAAGAAAATAGAAATCCTTGGTATCCTTGGGGTAAAATATTTTAAATCATTATATTTACATAAGAGAAAAAAACCTGAGGAAGTCACTAACAATAAATTCCTTCATAATATCTGACACAAGAGTTACACTATGGTTACACAGACCATGATCTCCATGCTTATGCCACCTAAGATCACAAAGGCCATAACCAAAGGACAGCATCACATTTCATTAAAGTCAGGGGAGGGAGATCCCTTTGAGGTAAACAACCCTCTCAACAGTGGTTGGAAGTCAGTACCTTACTCAGTGTCACTGTCAAGGAAAGAGGCAATAAAATAAGACTGGAATGTGCTGTTCTTCCTTGAGCACTTACACTCTGGGCTCACCTTCTTCAGAAAAGGGAATCTGAAAGAACCTTTAAGAATTAAGCCCACAGTCCACCAAAGTGGGGAGATGCATACGTCTTGGCTCTGCTATTTATCTTCATAGGATTTAGCCAGAGATTTAACCTCTCTGCGCCTAAATTTCCTCTTCCATAAAATGGGAATAATAAAGAATTTATCTCTGGGGTACTATGAATTTTTAAAAATCGTGACAGCTGTGTTGGTGCATGCCTGTAATCCCAGAATTTTGGAAGCTAAGGAAGGAGAACCATGAATCTGAGGCATGACTGAACTTATATATCGCAAGGACATAACCAAGTAACTGTGGGGGGGTGGGGAGGGGAAAGGCCACTGGATTAGAGGAAAACTATGCAAACTATATATCTGATAAGCTACTTACATTCCTAGAATATATACTTTTAAAAATTTCAACAACATAATTTTAAACAATTTTTTAAAAAAGCAAGGAATTGAATAGACATCTCTCACAAAAGATATACAAATGATCAAAAGTACAAGAAAAGATGCTGAATATCATTATCCACCAGTACTATGAATCAAAACCATATAAGATACCATTTCAAATGTACTAAGAATTGCCAGAATAAAAAAGAGATAGAAAAAAGAATAAAAGATGCAAAAAAAAAATCCTCATACCTTTTGGTTAAATGTAAATAGTACAATCATTGGGTATATTTGTCAGTTCTTCAAAGTTTAAGCATAGAATTACTATATGACCCAGCAAATAATTATATTCCTTGGTATATATCCAAGAGAAAAGAACATACATATAAATGTTCATAAGAGCATTATAAATGAGAGCCAGAGAGGAAACCCAAATATCCATTAAGCTGACAAATGGATATCTATATGGTTGATTACAATTAAAAATAGACAGAAATCAAGTACTGACATATGTTAGAACCAGGAAGAACATTGAAAACAGTGTGCTAAATTTTAAAAAGTGAATCACAGGTCAGATGTGGTGGTTCAGGCCTTGAATTTCAGCCCTTGGAAGGCAGAAGCAGACACATCTCTGAGTTTGAGGCCAGCCTGGTCTATACAGCAAGCCCCAGGTCAGCCAGAGCTACATAGATTCTATCTCAAAATAAAAATCAATCAGAAAGTATTATTTCATAATAAGATTCCATTCATCTGAACCATCCAAAAAGGCAAAAGGATTAGTGGTTGCCTACCACTGGGGGAATAGGGGATAGGGGAGTAATGAGGGATTAGCTAAGGACCAAAAGGCTTTCTTTATAGGTGAGGAAAATGTTCTAACATTTTAGTAAATGGTTTCACAGCTCTAGCAATACATTGTTATTTAACTGCCAACTTTAAGTTGTATGCAAATTGAATTACATCTCAAAAAAAAGCTTTCTTAAAAAAATTAAACAAATTGTTGATATATTGAAAGGTACAACTCTAAGACCACCTACTAGATGGGATAAAGTAGATTATTCAGTGAGGTGAGTATTTGCAGTGTCGAGATCTGCTAACCACTGGCTTTAAACATGAATTTGAATACCAGAGGTAAGACAGAAATGGGAAATATGAATATTTTTCTCACCAGGACATTGAAAATCTGAGATGGAACTTGAAGAGTCCCAAAATCTTGGTTTGTGTTTTTTTAAAAAAAAAAAAAAAAAAAAAAACAAAACCTAGTATCTAAATAAGGGATAATTTTAATAGTATTAATATCGTTTCTTCTGCCTTAGAAGTTATAGATAAAGAAATTTGTGACTGAATAAGATCATTATACTGGAAAATAGCTATGAACTATGAACACCTTTCTGTCTCCTTAGATCAATGGTTTGAAAGAATGTCTGTAACTCAATATAGATGTCCTAGGAAGCTGATATTCATAAGAAAGTATCAGAATATACTCTAGGAGAATGGAACTTTTTATTTGTGTGAAATAATTGAAAAAAGAAACCCCACATTGTGTCTGCTCCTTTGCTTTCTTACTCCCATTTTATTTTCTATTGTAGCCATTTACATTATGCTATGGTTTCAGTAAAGTTGTTTTTTTTTTTTCGAAAAAAAATTAAATGAACCAATGCTCATAAAGTTCATAGCATAGTGTCAAGTATCTTGGAAGTGTTCAATAAATATAGGCCAATGATGACATTAAGAAGATTCTAGAAAAATGCTTTAAGTGTGTGTGGGTGTGTGTGTAATGATAATAATCATATAGACCTTCAATTTCAAAATTATAAAGCCATTCTGAGTTGAAATTTTTTACATTCTCACCAATGGCCTCAATGACCTAAATTACAGTTGCAAACATTTTCAACAATCAGAAACAAGTATATAGTGATACTTTTTTAAGTCTTCCTCAACTATTTTAGAAATACTTTATTATTTCTTCCTCAGAAATGCCTGTGTTTGTATTTATTGCACCATTATTGAGTCTATGTCTTTTTCCCACTAAAGCATGAGCCCTTAAAAGTCAAGAACAATATCTTCCTCATTTTTAGGGCCTGGAAGAGTAATCTATTAAAGGGCTGGTACATAGTAATAGTAGGTGCCAAATTAAATGAAGATTTAACCCTGAAAATGTCTGTACTTTTAATTTTTTTTCATTTATCTGAACTCATGCTTTGCCTCCTTTAAGAAAAGACGTAAATGCATTGGGAAGGTGGCTCAGTGGATTCTGCATTTGGTGTGCTAGCCTAAGAACCTGAATTTATTCCCAAGAATCATGTGAAGGTGAATGAACCAACTCCACAAAGTTCTCATCTGACCTCTAGCTGCACTCAGTGACATGCATGTGTACACACACATGATATATGCATTCAATAATTAATTAATAAACGGAAAGGAGTTTTAATGACTGAGCAGTTTAATAGCTGCAACATCTCTACCACATGAAATTGCCTCAATGACATTTCATTTAAAGGAAGTTTCACCAGGCTTTATATTCCAAGAATTTTAAGAACAGGGACATAACTTTAATGAGATGATATGGCCCTAGAAAGCCAACAGCAGCCCAAGGCAAACTGGATGGGAGGATCCTCCCAATCCCAACTACTACTGCCTTTCAGTGAACATTTTTTCCTTCTGGTTACCATCAACACTAACATTAGTATCCATAGAGCCAAGCTTTGTGGCTCCAATGTGGCCTGCAAGCACAAAAATCACAGGGAAACATGTCAGAAAGTGGCAAGTCACTTTTAACCAAATATCCAAATGATGGGCATGCATCATAGGTTTAGGCATCTTAAAATATTTAGCTAGACCTGGGCTCTGGATTTGGTATTCAGTATAGCTTAGGTATCTTAGACAAATCACTTCACCCAGAAATTCTCATGCAGGTGTGCACTTTAGACCCACAGGGGAAAATGGTTTTGTTTCTACACTGTAATGCTGGAGCTCCTTCCTGATATTGAGTTAATTTACCTAGGGCCTGAAGTTTTTTTTTTTAAAAAAAAAAAAACTTCCCTGGCTAATTCTAATAGGGAGTCAGAAGTGGCAAGCCATGATTAACTTCTCCAAACTTAAATCAAGTAAAAATAATTAGTAAATAGCTCTGTTCTATTGGGTAAGGAGAACCCAAAATGGTCACCTTTGAAGAGCTCACAATGCCCAGTCACTGGAACAACAAATGGTATTACAGTCACACTTAGAAACAGAGAAATAAATACTTCTGCAGCAGAGAGAACATGAATAGATGGAGAAATACTAGCCTGAGTCCCATAATACAGGTGGGTACCTGCTGCAATCAAAGAGTACATTATCCTCAGAACGAGGTTTCTTCTTGCTGCAAAATGGCAGCTTCAAGGAAGCACACAGTGTCAAATAAGGGGCAAAGATGTCTCCAAGGTGTCAGAAAGGCCAACATCTTACTTGCAATGTATTGACGGGAAGTGGAGGAGACTACTTCAGCAGCTCTGAAACCCAGGAAATCCCCTCAGCGCACCTTCCTGATTTACACTGGTTGCTGATACACACCACATGTGTCTTCAACTCCCTTTTCTACACCCGCCCCAAGTTCTCAATTGTTCAGCTCCACATGTAGGTGATGAAAACTTAAAACCTGTGGTTATAACTTCTATGAGAAATTTCATTTTTAAAGCTTTCTAAATTTCTACTTTACTGCCATGAGGAAAACAGAAGAAACAAAAGGCCTCAGTCATCCACTAACACAAAACCCCTAGTGAAGACATTTAATAAGTGGAAGTGTTCTGTTGAAAATCCTGACCTTTGGACTTGGGTGCCAGTCACTGATTTTTACAAATGTTCTAGGAAACAAAAGCATTTATTTTTTCAATGGTTTTATGTTACGTGTTGAGTTTCACCCACAGACTTGAACTTGGCTAAGTCTGGCCTGGAGTTCCTTTTGTATCTAAATCTCACCAGATTTGCTTAAAGCTGATAGGGGGCTCCTAACAGCTGGACAAGTAAAGCTACAATCTGTTTTTCCAATAATTATAAGAAAATAAACACCCCGTTGAGAATAGCAAAACTATCTCAGACCAAGGAGAGATACAAAAAGATTTATCTACGTGTATTTGTCCGTGTCCATGGTTTAATGACTACGTCACCAGGAAGCTCAAGTTCTAGTTTCCATTCTGCTTCCACACCACAAGCCCCTTACATAGTAAATGAAACGCACACCTCCTCCCTTTTATTAGGTGCACTGTAACAGGTAATTAATGTCTTCATTTGAAAAACTTCTTAATTATTCCTTGGAAATCTCAGCAGTGATTTTGACCTCTGATAGGGCATTCTTACAATCTCCTCTATCTCCGCCGCCCCCCCCCCATATTCTCTGGACCCTATTCTCACCCAGGCTCAGATCCTAAATCTAAGTGGTATCTGGAATTTGCCTCCTAAATCTCTAAAAATACCATTCTGCAACCCCCTTTTTCTTTTTTTTTTTTTTGAGTTTGGCAATGAAGAATAGTTCAAAAACATGGAAGCATCTAGGGTTAAACTGAACTCCAGCTCCTTTACAGCAGACATGCCTCTCACAAATACCAGAGTGCCATTCTAGCCTCCCAGAGAAGTGACCAACCCAGTGCCACAGAGCACAAGTACCCATGCCTGTTCACTGTGCCAGGAATGCGTGGGGGGGAGGGGTGGTGAATCACAAGCTGCAGTGAAACTGGCCTGGAATCAACCATGCCATCCAACTATCAGCATGGTTACTTAAACAGTCCTGAGACAATGTGAAAAATGCAACCTCTTGGGCTGGAGAGATGGCTCAGAGGTTAAGAGCACTGGTTACTCTTCCAAAGGTCCTGAGTTCAGTTCCCAGCAACCACATGGTGGCTCACAGCCATCTGTAATTGGGTCTGGTGCCCTCTTCTGGTATTGAAGCAGACATGTAAGCAGAGCATTTTAAACACAATAAATAAATCTTTAAAAAAAAAAAAATGTAACCTCTTGTTTCCTTGAGTTCTTAATTTCAAGTGGCTATTTAAAAGGTTATCTGTGGAATTTAACAAATCTCAATTCGAAGAGACGAGACTTGAAATCCCATCCTTACCAGCTCCCTTCACAAATTTCCCTAGAACTTAAAGGAAAAATAAACCAGAATCTAAACTTACCTGACAATTTTTCAAATTTTTCCAATATTTTTCCAAAATTCTTATCTACTTCCTTGCTGCCATTTCTTACTTCAGTAGCACAGCTGACTAATTTCCCATCATTCCTACACTCTCACCGCAATGGGAACTCTAACCCTGTCCACACTAGTACTTTCATTCTGTCCCTTCAGGGTTTCCTAAAAGGTGACACTCACCTTTTTCAATTATCCTTGTGTCCCCCTGTAATTATCTTTTCATTGTGTTATCTAACAACCATCTTGAGACCTAACCCACAAGACCTTTGACTATGTCTATGATGCATAGTTCTTTTAATGCTCCACAAGATTTAACCTATAGCTTTCAAATTCCAGGTAAGTGAATGGATGAGCAAATTCAATAAGTAAAAGACCAGATCCTTCTCTTATCTAAAAAAAGTTGTTCTAACTACTTTATATCTGACTTTGTAAAACACAGTAAGAGGTTGTGCTGGCTTAGTTTTCATTAATTTGACACAAACTTAGACAATACCTGAGAAGGAAGAATCTTAATTGGGGAACTACCTCCATCAGACTACCCAGTGGGCATGTCTGTGGGGCCTTGATTAACATTGGTGTCTAGGCCTCAGCTCACGGTGGGCGGTGTCAGCCGTGGGCAGGATGTCCTTGGTTATATAATAAAACTGGCTAAAACTGGCGGAACAAGCCATGGACATCAAGCCAGTAAACAGTGTTTCTTCATAGTCTCCACTTTCAGTTCCTACCTCCAGGGTTCTTCCTTGAATTCCTGTCCTGACTTCCCTCTGTGATCTACTGTGCTCAGGACATGGAAGATAAATGAACCCTTTCCTCCCCGAGTTGCTTTTGGTCATGGTATGTTATCACAGCAATAGAAAGAAAAGTAGGACAGAGGTCAAGTACTGTTGCCAGCATTATTATTCTCCCTAAAGCCTTCTCCTGGGTTCCTCGCCTGATAATTCAGCTCTCAGGTAATTATCTTCTCTCAACTATAACAACCCAAAAGTTTTTTCTATGTCCTTTGACCTATGGTTATCTCCTTTTTTGTCCTTATAACTGTTCCCCTGGTGTATCTTGGGAACCTTAAGAAGTCTGTATTTCACAGAATATTAGAATCAGACACTAAACAGAGACTACAGGGTTAACTATCTTCGTTTTAAATTCAAGGAAGGTTTCAGAAGAATTAACAACAATCCCAAGAGTGCAATAGTACACAAGTGCTGTTAGAACCAAGACTAGTACTGAAATCTCTATGCATCTCACAGAAAGAGGCAGAGTTTATGCCTGCAAGTTTAAGTGGCAGACACCATTAAGTTCCTATCCCACAACCCATTAGGTAGATAGCTTTGGATGATTACCTACACTGCACTGTGCCACAATTTATCCTTCTGTGAAATTAGGTAAATAAGACTTTCCTCGGCAGATTTATAATAGGACAAATGTGCTAATGCATATAAACTGCTTTAAATAGTACCTGGCACATAATAAATATACAACAATATTGAGTAGTACAATAATTATAACTATTGTCATGCAGAAAAACATTTTTCAATAAATCTAGAAGTTATATAGACCTGGATAATTTACGTTTTCCTAGCTTTACAATCCCACATTCTTCAGTGGGATTGTCTTTCCAGGACGAATTAAAAGAATTGAATTTGAAATCTAATTCCTTCAACACACACACACACACACACACACACACACACACACTCCCCATTATTTCCAGGAAATATATTCTAATCCTTCAGTGGATATCTGAAAATGGGGGAAGTACTGAATTGTGTGTATAAAAATAAATATATGTGTACATGTTTTCCTATAATACATAATTATGATAAAGCTTTTCTTATAAATTAAATATAGTGCAATAATAACTAACATTAAAACAGAGCAAATTTGGGGCTAGAAAGATCAATCAGTGATTAAAAGCTAAAAAAAAAAATCCACCTTCAGTTCCCAAAATCCCAGTTCACAGCCATCTATAATTGAAGTTTCAAAGAATTTCACACCCTCTCTCAAACTCAGAGGACCCCAGGCATGCACATGATGCACATACATATATGTAGACAAAACACTCATACATATAAAATAAATTGAAAATACAGCAATTGTAACAATATCACACATGCACCTAATTTTTCTAACTATAAAGTTTTTATCTTTCAATCATCATTATTTGCCACATAAAAAATAAAATAAATACATTTATCTTGAAGGGAAAACAACTTAATTTTTATAGGATTCCCATCTCCCAGGACTTGGGATGACAGAAGGAATTTTTAAAATAAATTTGGCAGGAGAAATAATGGTGTTTGGTATGGATAACAGTGTCACAGTTTATATGATACAAGAAATTTGATTGATTGCCTGTGACTAATCTGACAACCATACCTGGTTTCATTTATTTTCTCTGACTTGATGAAAACATAGATCTGAAGTTTGACATGGTAACAAATGATTATAATCTCAGCTATCCTTCAAGAGGTTGAGGCAGGAAGATCACAAATTCAAGATCAGCCTAGACAACTTAGTGAGACCATCTCAAAATTAAATTTTTAGGGTCTGGAGGGGTGGTTCAGCAGTTAAAAGCACATACTGCTCTTGTAAGGCTCAGCTCCCAGGACCTATATCAGACAACTGTCTGTAACTCAAGCTCCAAAGATGCCTCTGGCTTCTCCAGACATATATACATATATACATATATACATATATACATATATACATATATACATATACATATATATTCATTCATTTTATATACAGACACACACTCACAAAGCTATTTTTTTTTTTTGGACAGGGTTTCTCTGTGTAGCTTTGTAGACCAACTGGCCTTGAACTCACAGAGATCCACCTGCCTTTGCCTCCCAAGTGCTGGGATTAAAGGCCTGTGCCACCACTGCTCAGCTAAGTTAAAATATTTTTAAATAATAAAATTAAAAGGTCTAAGATTGTAGCTCAATGGTACTGTTTGCCCAGCGGGCATGGGGTCCAGGATCCAATTACTAGTACTATACAATATATAGATAGATAAAAGATAGATAGATAGATAGATAGATAGAAAGATAGATAGATTAAAATATAAATAGATAGATAGATTCTACATATCTGGAACTAAAAGCTTCTCAGTGAATAAATGAATTAACATAACAAAACACTGGCTTGCTTTTGCTCTACAAATGAAAGAAATAAAATATAAAAGGTATTGGGCAGTGGTGTCACACACCTTTAATCCCACCTGGAGGCAGAGGCAGGCAATCCCTGTTAGTTCAAGTCCAGCCTGCTCTACAGAGTGAGTTCAGGACATCCAGGGCTACACACTGAAACCCTGTCTCAAAAAAAAAAAAAAAAGCATATTTTATTCTATGATCTTCATTTTATAAGCCTGGCATTGTAAGTGGATAAATAATTCAATTTTAAATCATCTATCTTTCAAATATGCTTTAACTCATACTTTATCAAGTGCAGTTACTATAACACACTTTAGCTAAAGGGCATGAATGGTCTGAAAAGGCTATATGAATCCAAGTGTCACTGAAAGCTCAAGTTGAAATGTGCCCTTGAGCTGGGGATATATTAGTAGCTCATAGGTAGAATTCTTGCCTAGCATGTAGCAAGATCTAGAGTTACTTGCCCCAGAACCATGGAAATATCTGGGGAGGTCAACGGGATAGGGGCTAGAAAAGAAACAAAGGAGATACAAAGGGAAAGGGGGTGAGAGAGTTACATATTTCATGTCTACCAAAAATGCACTTGAACATCATAAAAGCCAAGTTAGATATAATTACTAGCAACATGAATTTGTTTGGAATCATTTATAACTTGTACTTTTTAATTACAAACTTTTCATAATTAAAAATGTAGAAAAGAATCTGACACAGTTCTGGTATATGAAGTAAGACAATTTCTAATGTACTGAGAATAGTTTCCTTACTGTCCAATCACACCCTAATACCTTATCCCGTGCTGTTGCAAGTTAAATGCCTTCTCTCCTGGACTTTACATCATTCACAGACTCACCCTGACTTGTGCCTACGCCTGGACACCTAGTCTTGCTATACTTGGGCAAACTCATTTATTCTCCTTGGATGGTAATTCTATGCTGTCTTAGTGCTACTCTTCACACAGGAAGAGAATCTATGAACATATTACTGAAACCAGCACTGACATCTGTCAATAAATATTACAAGGTGGTGTAAATAGCCTGTTTCGCTTTAAGGTTTGGCTTATTTAACAATGAGTTATAGATTTCCCAAAGAGCAATTAACACTAATGTTCAAATGGTGATTTGGGACATGATCTTTTATTTATTTTTCTATTCTGCTTTTCATTGTTCAGCATAAAATTAAACCCAAAGTAGGTAATTAATAAATTTTTTTCATTAACTGAGTTTCAAGAAACATTGAGATATTGAACACTGTGCATGTTCAAGCTAATATGTGTGGTTTGGCAGGTGTGCTATTCCTGTGTCATGTATTTCTATTGATGAAATAAGAACAGAAAGGAGAGTAATTAACTACTTGATCTTCATGAAAACTGGAAAAAGTTCCTAGAGAAAATGAAACAATAATATTTGTATCATGGCTTAGAGTTTAACAATGTTAAGAATGTTTAGGATAGCAGAAGCTCTCTGAAAAGCTTTCCAGAAATGAATAGTAAAAGTATATGAAATTGTGAAAAAGCACTAGTGTATCAAGAACTAGAAAATCAGACATAGGAACTACATAAAGCAAACAAAAAAAAAAAAAAAAAGCAAAAATCAAGACAGAAAAAGCATGCACACTACCAATTAACAGTTACTTCTGACCCAGTTGCAAAGCTTCAAATTTAATGGTAAAGTTAAACTTAATGCATAGCCTGGAACCAAGACAACTTTGATAATCAAGGATAAAATGTCTGTATATGTAGCTGAAATAATGAAAAAGTTACTAAAATAGCATTTAGAATGGACTTCAAGGGAGTATGCAATGGAAGCAAAATAATGACATAGATTTATATATACCTTGATTCATTGCTTCATTAGTCACTTCTATCTCCCTAGAGCTTTGCCCAGAACTATTGAACTACTGGAAATATTTACTAAATAATAAAGTTCTGAGACTATTTACTGAAGATCTATCATGTGTCAATTACATGATATTTAACTACAATCTCCTCCTATATTTTGCATTTCAGTTGAAAAGGTAAACCAAACATATATATGGGAAGTTCCATGTCAAGACAAGGTAAGAAGAGCCAAAGAATAAACAGTATAAAGAATAAAAGCATGCTTTCTAGAGTAAGAAGAGATCACTTGAAACTTCCTGTTCAAAAAAGAAAACTGTACAAATAAAGAGTATTGCAATATCCCTTTAAGACAAGTATGGTGGAGTGAGATTTGAACAGAGCCTGGAGAAAGACATTCAGGCAAAAATATGCTAGCCAAAAAAAGAAGAAGAAGAACATGGGTTTAAAACAAAATATACTTTAGAGGGGTCTGAATAATCAAGGAAGGCCATATTAAAAAGTGGCAGGGAGTATAAGGTAGGAACAGCAACGGCTGGAGTGAAAGGCTGTGAACACCATCTCCAAGAGTTTGAAAAGCTTATATAAGCAATTCACAAATAATCAAGGCTTCCTGGCAAAAAACAAAAAGAATGTAACATGATAAACATAAAATTTTAGACATTTAGTTTTTAATATGCATAATAAATGTCATACCACTTCATTACAGATATAGTTAGAGGGCCATACGAGCAAGGAACACTGAAGACGTAATGAAAAGAGGTAGGCTAGGACAGGACAGACCGAAGAAGGAAATATCCACCCGTTATGTTGTGGGGAACAAGTAAAACACATAACACAGAAGAGAGAGAGAGTTAGGCGAAAGTGAGATTCGTAGGGTTTTTTAAAAGTCACTTTTTACTTCCTCCATCATTACTATGCTAAATGTGAAATCCAAATTGTCCCTGCACAAAGTTCAAAAAAGTGCAATTGTTCTACTGTGCTCAAGAAGTATTTGAAAAATAGAAGCCACATGACTTATTAATTGCATATTAATTCAAGAGAAAATTTCACAACAGAGTAGCAATATGAGTCAATTAACTAGAAAAATATGGGTTTTTCCCAAGCAGGAGCTACATTTCATTTTAATGTTAGTATATCATAATACTAAAGGTTAATCTTTTCTCTAATCACCACACAGGAAAAAGCTCCGTTGGCCTCTCACTTCCCTATTGTAAAGTGTCCCTATATTCTTTCAATCCTCTTAGATAATTCCATAAAGCAAAGGCTTGCTTCCACACTGACTTCAATCTTTTTGAATCTTAATCACTACTCACTACCACTTTACAATATTAAATGTAAATACTGTAAGAGACTTTAGCCTTCTTATATGCTTTCTCATCAACAAAATAGTTACAAATTACTTTTCATAGTCCTCACAGGAAAAAAAATGCAGAGCAGGTATCATCGTTATCCATGTTATTGAGAAGAAGTGAGCCCCAGACCCCACAGGCAGAGTGTTAGGTCGAAGCCTACAGTGTGAGCTAAGCCCAAATTCCATATGTTCTTCAGTATAACATTGGTTTTCATATGGCATTTGCGAGTTCATTGTTATTCAATATCATGTTTAAGTGAATATTTTTCAAGTAGTAGTCTTTATATTTATATTTTGCACAGATTTTCATTTAAGCTACAAATATTGAGCCTGGCCTGACACAATAAGTGATTTCAATACACTGCTTTCTCCCATAGACAGGTCATCTGTTCTTCTGATTGGTGTAGCCTGCACCTCAAATGGATACATTTTAATAAGATGCCTTGGTGATCAAGAATACAATGCAGAGCAATATACTAAAAGAATCTAATTATTTTGAGATGTCTGTGATGATTACAACTATCATTGAATGACAAGTGACAAGGAGCATTAGTTAAATTGTTGTTATACCAAAACATTTTTGTCTTAAATTCTGCAATATAACATTTAACAGCAAAGACAACACAGGTGACTTAAGATATGTGAAAATCAAAGGGCAAGAACAGGGCATTCCTACTCTCTTTAACTCTGGTAAGGCCTCAACTGCTGATATAGTTCATAGCATCCTATTACCAGGCAGACATAAATCAGAAGGAGTTCAGCTAGGAGCAATAAAACAGATTAGGGCCTGGAAGGGCTGACTTTAAAGAAAGTTTTAAAAGAATTAAATCCAGGTAGTCTGTGGGGTTGGTGCCTACACCGAACACAAGTTACTTTGAAGGTGTTCATCTTCAAAAATACACAAGTATCACTGTAAATATCTGCAGAATATTAGAAAAAGGAAGTTCAGGAGAAATTTGCAGGCAATAAAAAGAAAAAGAAAACCTAAAGGTAGGAGAACTCTCTCCCTGGGGCATGAAAAGAATATTCCTACAGGTGTTTAATACCAGGTTGGGTGGGGAGAAAGTCCACCTGGGATGACCCTGTATTGACTCTAAGGTAGTGGAAGGACTGAATGTGAACAGACTTTTCTATTCTTGTAGTTTGAGGGGTGTTTTGTTTTTGTTTTTAATTTTGCAAAGTTTTACAGACACAACTATCTGCCAATTCCTTTTGCTTTCATGATGCTCACTTTCTCTCTTTATAAAGGTAAATAAACTTCATTCTTCACTTTAAGCAGAATTTGCTACACTCAGTGAAGGGTTGGCAGAATTTTTAATGCAAGGTTTGAGTCGATTTCTAAAACATACAGTTTTTTTTTTCTCCTCCCAGAAATTTCTGAAGGTCTTACAAGTTTTTCCATAAACTTAAGAGGAAGTATATTTAATGAATTTGAACAAAAAAAAATACTCTCACCAGGAAAATCATTAATACATCCCCCCTCTGTCAGACAGTGCCAGAGCTGACAATGACCCTGATGACAATGAGACCCTGGGTCACATCACCACCAGAGATGGTGCTCAGATTGTCTTTTACATTTCAGTGTCTCATGCTGATTGACAGCAGAATCTACATGCAATTCCTATTTTATAGCAATGACTTTCACCTTTAAAAAGACGAATCCTTAAATACCTTCACTCTCGGGCAAATATTTCAAAAGAGCAAGTCTTAGTAATGCTTCCAACTCAGAAAGCTATAATCTTGCCCTTTATCTACTCTGGCTTTCTCTCTCTCTCTCTCTCTCTCTCTCTCTCTCTCTCTCTCTCTCTCTCTCTCTGTCTCTCTGTCACACACACACACACATACACACACACACACACACACACACACACACACACACTCATCAGCTACCCTACCCTTGAAATAGATCCTAATACCCCCCAGAAGTCTCATTCAATGGAGTCCCAAAATTACAAAGATATCTCCTTGTTCAGGTGATTTATAAGAACAAGTTGTAACAAAACCCCAAGGACTCTGAAACTTGTGCCCAGTTCCTTAAAATAATAATAATCCTGTGAGAAGTAACAGCAGGAGAGAGACAGCGCTTAAAAAAAAAAAAAAAAAAAAAAAAAACCACTAATGCCTCCTCTACCAACTTTAACATCATAGGTGGCTGAAGATGCT
This sequence comes from Phodopus roborovskii, assembly GCF_943737965.1. NCBI lineage: Eukaryota > Metazoa > Chordata > Mammalia > Rodentia > Cricetidae > Phodopus > Phodopus roborovskii. Next base: position 16,832,774 of record NW_026126541.1, on the reverse strand, counting down.
ACAATTGCCACCTATTTCTGGTCACACTGAAAAGTTTATAGACATTAACACCAAACCTTTTCTAGAACGCTTTTAAATGCCAGTTCGATTCATTTTTAATAAAAAAAATTGTTCAAATTTAAAATGATTGCCCTCTCACACAGGAATAGAATTTGGAGCTTTGCAAGAATTAACTCATCTGATTCTGGCTATAAAGAAAGTTGACATCTGCAATGGCACTGTTAAACTGAGGAAAAACACATGACTATAGATTAGGCAGTCCAAAGAAGGGAGAACAATCTAACAAGTATTATCCCATTACATTTTAGAGTGGACTTCAAAAAAGGTTAAGTCTTTATCTCCAGCTCTAGGAAAACAAGAAATAAGACAAATAAAAAGTACACGTGCCTAGAATTTTAGGAGTGATGTTTGCCTGGCTCTTCAATAATCTGGGAACCTGGCTGAAATTTCTCGAAAACAAACAAGAAAATAAAAACATCAGCACTAGCTCAAAGAAGTGTGGCCTACAGATTCCAGGACTGCTGAAACTTTACTGCACAGAACAAAAAGCAGCCGGCCTGGATTGGGAAAACCTGGGACACTCTGTTACCTCAGGAGTCTCACACTCCTAGTGAACCCTAGCCTGCTGCTGTAGTTTTTCAGGGAAACTTCAGTCTCTGTTCAAAGTCTGCCCCCTACACACACACACACACACACACACACACACACTCTCTCTCTCTCTCTCTCTCTCACACACACACACATACACACACACACACTCACACACACACACAGAGAGAGAGAGAGAGAGAGAGAGAGAGAGAGAGAGAGAGAGAGAGAGCTTGCTCCCACCCCCAATTTCCTCCAACACTGAAAATCGGGACCAAATTTCTCACCATCCTCATAGTTTTTGAGATAGTAATCCGGGCCCGGGCCCCCGCGGCTTTTCGCCGGATTTCTCAGGTTCTGGAACTGCAGGAAATCCGTCCTTTTGCCCCCGAAGCGCAGAAAGGCGGGCGAGAGTCCCCGGGCCAGGGTCACCAGACGCTTGGAGCTGCAGGGGTAGAGAAAGAGAGAGAGGAAAGGATCCCGGGAGAAGGCTAGAGCGCACTGGTCAGGGAGCAAGGCCCCTTCTCACTCCCTGCAGGAGGCCGGATAGGAGATTTATTATCTAAAGTCCGCTCCAGCTTGCAGTCGGACGGGGCAGAAGGCTGCTCTGCAGCGGCTCAGGCGAACCGGCTCTGCTGCCGGCTTTCCCCTCAGCCTCGGGATTCCCTAGAGCTGTTCTTCCTGATCCCGGCCGGCCGTAGCAGCACCTCCCACCGACACCTGGATGCCTTGAGAATTAGTTTCTAAAGGGCTGAAGATGTGTTTGTTCCTTGAGTTGGGATAGGGGCTTTGTGCGGCGAACCTGGGGCCAAGGCACAACTGGCTGGCTTCTACCACTACTGGGAAAGCGCTCCTGGCACAGATGCGCTAGGAGCGGACCGTCAGCCTGGCTGTTGCCAAACTTCCAAACTGAAGTCCGCGTTGCCTCTCTGGCCCCAGGGGCATAGTAACCTCCAAGATGGTGAAACTTGGCCTACTTTCTCTAAATCCAAGCACTGCACCTAAGGTTAAGAGGATTTTCTTTTATGCCAAAGCTGATTTTCCGTTTCTATTAATTATATTGTAACTGAGTAGCTTCCCGAATCTTCAAGCAGGCAGAGAGGTTCCCAGGATAAATCTTTGGCTTTCAGAGGACGCCCTCCACCCCCCGCCGCGCAAAAAAAAAAAAAAAAAAAAGTCCCACAGTGTCTTTTTTGGCACTTGAAATAATTCAACCTGATCCCATGATCCCATCCCTCCTGACACACACACACAAACCACTCCTGGCTTCATCTGGGCCTTATCTTTCTTTTTCCTTGCCACTTACAGATGTTTGGTAGCGCTGGATTTGGAAAAAAAGAAAAGAAAAAGTTTGGCTTATTTTGGAACTCATGCGTTGGGGAAATTCTGATTACCAGAACAATAGCATTTGCATCTTTTCAAGTTCAGGATTTCCATCCACAGATTTTAAAAGCTAAAGACTGCTACTCTGGGGGGAATGGGGAACCAGCCCTGCGGATGCTGTTGATGCAAGAGCAATCAGCTGTTTAGTTCCTGGTCTATACATTGTTTTTAACGCTTTGCTGGTTCGGGTTCTGAGAATCCAGATCAAAATGGAGACCTTAAGGAGTATCATAAAGGAGGTGGATTCAAGGAGCACAGAAATAAACGGAAATTCCACTTTCAGATACTTGTGGGGAAGATGCATGTCTACCCTGAGAGTTCCAATGGCCCCGAACTTTTGGCTGGACTCTCCAGGACCGAGTTCCAAGGCAGGCTCAGTTTAGGCGTCGCGTGGGCCGGCTGAGCGCAGAAGGGACGTCCACGCTAGTGTGACCCCAGGGAAACGCGGCATTTCCAATCTTCCGGGTAAAGCCTGCACAGCCAATGCAAATGCTCCCCGCCACGGCTTCTTCCCCGAAAAGCTGCCTTCCAGAATTTTTCTGCAGCACGCAAATATTTAGCGCGAACAAGCTGACATTTTTTTAAGGAGGAGGAGGAGGAAGGAACTCGGAGTCCGCGCAGCTGGAGCACAGAGCAAGTAGGGCGTGCATTTAGGAAAGCCCCTGTAGCACCCCACATTTGGATGGATTCAGAGAAGCATTCTGCTGCACAGAAAAGCTTTCAAGGATGAAGCCCGGTAGTGCAATGCTGTTCCCGCCCTCCCAACAATTGTACCCTCTGGAACCACGAAACGGCCTTCGCGTTGGCGGTGGCGACCTCCGGGTCTTTGGGCTACGCTACTACCGGACAGAGTAGGAGCGCTCAGAGCAGCGCCCACAACTACCTGCTGCGTCTGCAGACTGCAGGCAGAGCGCTAAGGGGCGGGTGCACCCGGAAAAGCAAAACTCGGATTTCTCGATGAGTGAAAAATGCTCACTAAAGATGTGTGTCGGACGCAGCCTCGGATCTGGAATGGGATGGAGAGCATTTCTGGGCGCTTTGGAACAGTCCAAGCCGAGGCTCTAACTTGGAGGGAATTTTCAAAAACTTAATACTTGGAGATTCGATATGCAGACGTTTTCCTCCCTTTTTCTTTTGTAGTTTTCTCATTTTTATGTCCAACACCCCCCTCCCTGCAACTGTCCCTGATGGGAAGGGATCGCGGTTGCTCAATTGCCAGAATAGTAACAACTGGGGAAGAGGGTGAACCCAATTAGATTGCCAGGGAATCTCAACCTCCGGGTTTGCTAATCCACCACTGCTGGGTTTAGGTTCAAAACCCCCATCGCTTCCCCCTGAGAGTTTCTAGGGTCGCATATGATATAACACTATGACCCAAGCAACGATTATTTTTCCCATTGTAAAGAACTATGCAGTTACCAAGGAAAACTCAAAGAGGAGGGCTGAGGGGGAAGGGCTCCATCTATAAAAAGTGTCTTACAAAGTCCTCAAGTCTGGTAATGACAGCGGAGGATACAAAATAAAAAAATGTAACTCCAGTCCAACTTGCTCACTGCTCAAGACTCTCCTTAAATTCGTTTTCTGTCTAGGAGTGAAAACTGAGGAGACCATCTTTCCCGTGGCAAATCCCACGTTCATGCAGTCCAACTGAACACTCAGACACACACGCACACAGCTTGCTCTCACACACAGCCACTCCTCTGAAGTCTTTGTTGTCCCAGATCTTCCCTTCTGTAACTTCCCTGAACCTCTTGTTTCTTTTTCAGAAGGGGAGGCTAATTGTGGATATATGTAAGCACAACATTTTTTCAGTCATAACTGATAAGTTTCTGAAATGCCTTCTGCATTGCAAACATGTGCATCTTAATAGAAAACACTGCTTTTCTCAATCACTAGTTACAGCCTCACAACAAATATTCCAGGAGGGGGAAACCTCCTTTTTTTTCTCTTGGAAAGGCAGATCGGCTAGCTGCTGCTGCTTCTGCTGCTTCTGCTGCTGCTGCTTCTGCTGCTGCTGCTTCTGCTGCTTCTGCTGCTGCTGCTGCTGCTGTTGCTGCTGCTGCTGTTGCTGTACCCCCTCCTCTTCCTCTCCTTCTCCGCCTTCTTATTCTTCTTCTTCCTCTTTTTCTTCCCCCTTTGGAGCAGGGGATAGGAAGAGAATGGGGGTGGGGGTACTTAAACTTTTAAATGATCCATTGAAGCCCCTGCCTTACCTTAAGAAATCGAGCCAGCCATCATGAATGATGGAGGGATCCAGCTGCAGAGAGAGGAAGTTCTCATTGACTGTCCTGACTGGGTTCTTGGTGCTCACATCAAGTAGAATCAGGGTCTTTTCCTTCAAACCTGTAGCTCTGTCTACAGGCAAGGGTCTCCTGTCTCCAGCTTGGAAGGAGAGGGAGAGATGGAGCCACAGAGCCAAGAAGAGGGCCACCAGGGCTAGGCACGAGGGGGGGCAGGAGCTGCTGGAGGACATGGCTTCAGGGAAAGCACAGAGCACCCTCATTAAATCCCTCTGATTTAAACTTCTCTCCCTACTGGGTCTCGGTGGTGACTAATTGTCCTTATCTAAAGTGTGTGTCTATCTGCCCCCTCCTCCCCCCCCCCTATTCTCTTTCGCTCTCGCTCGCTCGATCTTGCTTGCTTGCTCGCATTTTTTTTTTTTTTTCAGTGTTTTGGTGCTGGTGGAGCGAACTCACGCCCCTAGCCAGCCTTCTCAGCAACTCGTGCCAAGAGTACTGTTCACCAGCACCGCCCCTTTAAGAGATTTGACTGCAGACATTTTTTAACATTTTAAAGGTAAGAAGTGGGGGGAGGGGAAGGAAGGGGAGGGGTGGTCGCTGTGCCCCACTGATTTAACCCTCTAGGGTCAGGAAGCGGCCAGTGGGATTGAAACAGACTGTGGTACCATCTTGGGTTATAGTTAGCATCATGTTTTCACTTCCCCTCACCAGGAAGCTCTGGGGAGGGTGCTTCGCTGACCCAGGGTCAGTCTGTCCTGACTACCTCTGTTATACTGTCTACTCTGTGCCTTCCTTTTGGGGTTGAAGTAGTAAATGTAGGGGTTGTTAGCTGTAAAGCATCTCCTGGTGCAGACTATAATTTTTCCAAGGCACAGAGCAAAAGAGTCTGTGCCTAGGTGTGCAGACCTCTGAGCCTCTCAAGACAACCATAGAGAAACAGTTCTCCTGAAAAGGAGAATGGGGGACCAAGGTGAGGGAGAGAAGACAGAATGCCCAGGTCAAGGACATTCTAATCTAGTTAAAAAAAAAAAATCAGCATACTTCATGGCCCTGCTACTTACCTGTAAGGTATGGTCTAGAGCTTTCCATATGTTGGCTTTGGCAAGGTCAAGCAACCCATTGCACTGCACTTGGATAGTCAAGGCACTCTGTGTACATTTGAGCCACTCCTTGACCAATGTACTGCACTGCAAAAGTAAAGATGCCCCTCCAATGTCTCCTTGCCAATAACCCTCGCTAGCCCCCCTGCAGGTGAGTGTCCCTTTCTGAAGAAGAAAGGTGCTACAGAGCCTTCAAAGCCAGCCCCTGGTCAAAATTAGAGTGTGCCTGCTTGTAACTCCTGGACACAGATCAGCCTGGGCTTCCAGATGTACTATAAACCTCTGCTCTTTGAATTCCCACCCTCAATTGAGTATAAGTTATTCTGAGTCCCATCCTAGCACCAAAAAGGAAAAAGAACCCAGACATAGATCTGAGTAGTCAGTCACACCCCTGGTCCACTTTCAGCTTCCTTCCGGGATATGACAAGCCTTCTGCGTAGCGACAAAGGGAGCTACTTCATGAAAAAGTGGTACATAGAAACATTCCAAGGCATTCTTGGGTAAAACAGAATAGATGACAGTTGAATGCAGAACATAGATCCAATACCCCCACTCTCCACCCCATCCCATCCCCTACCCAGGGTGGATGCACAGTGGGCAGCATCAGAGCTCAGCAAACACTATAATAACCAACTTTCCTTCTTTCAACCAGAAGGGATTAACAAACATGGGTAGAACTGGACTAGATCACCTTCAGCTAACATTCCCGAGGATTCTCTGCTAATATAAGCAGAGGATATGCTGCACTAAGCTGAGAAGTGCTATGAGAACCCTCTAAAGGTATAACTAAATTAGAAGGAAGCTATCAGAAATCCCAGGTCAGATAGATCACGTAGAGATGGTTTCTAAAACTACATTATAACATGAGTTAAATACTGGCTCGAGCCTTAACACCTGCTTCCTTCAATTTTCTCATACCCCTATGTCCTTAAAGACATACTTATGCTCCCGAGGTTAGGATGAGATAGTCATAGGTTCCGGTACAAACTATTGTAATTTTGAAGAGTACTGACATCTCTTGGAAATGGCAACAGTCTGGTGATAAAAGACTTCCCTTTATCTCCAGACTCTTGAGTCAGTAGCTAGGGCATACATAATAGTAAATCAAACCAATCCAACACACTGAGATCATACGCTGCTCTCGAGAAGAATTTTACTTGTCACAGTAATTGTATTTTAAGTTCACTGATTTGTTTTCATAGTTATTAACACTTTCCTGGCCATCTCCATCAGGAAGCACTTATTGTCAAAAGCTGTTAGTTTATTTTATATATTCAGAATTAAAATAAACTATATCTTAACAGAAAGTTCAACTTTCCAAAGACCAAAACACCCCCGGCTTATAGGTAAATGAATTGTGGAAGCTATATTGACTAAGACCACTGGAAATCCATTTCAATGAAATAAACCACTTAGCCGTTAGATGTCTATAATTAATATATCTTTCAAAGGTATTCATTCAACTAAGATATATTGAATATATTGAGCATCTGTTAAATTGTGAGTTTTTGCAATTTTACTGATTGCTGTTATGTAATACTTTGGTTGCCTAGTTACTTTAACTAGTATTTAATGTTTAGTGTTTACATAAAACCTGTATATAGTGGTAAAATCAAAACCAACAAAACAAACTTACTTAATTGCTGATGAACACCATCTCTAGGTTACCCGCTGAAATTCAATAGTTATATCCAGCCTCAGGGCATCAGGGGAAAGAAATCAATTTGGTAACATTTTAAAGAGTTCCAGATAGCCTTAGTTAACTCCATGATGATCTGATTTGGAGGCCTTTGATCTATCTTGATTCAAACTTTCAGAGCTAATCTTTGTATATAATCTCTCTTGCCATCATAGCTTTTGTCTTGACTCTCATTTGCCCCTAAACTACATACTGTGGATAGTTCTTTACTAATCTAGATATTATGCTGATGCTTCTGGCATATTTTCTCTGTGCTGGGTGACAACAATCTCCATGTCGTTTCTGTCTTAGATTACAGTTCCCTGCATAATAATAACTGAACCTCTGTCCAAAACTATCAACTATTAAAAACTAATACACTGATTTCCATACTACTTCCATTTTTGTTACAGTGACAACAAACCTGAACAGAAAACATCTTGAGGATTTAAAGATTTGTTTCAATTCATAACTCTAACTTACAGTCCATCAAAACACCCAGTCATGTCACATCCACAGTCAAGAGCGGGCAGAAAGGAATGGATGCAAGCTTATTGCCAAAATTGCTTTCTCTAGTCTTAGAGAACTCAGGACCCAAACCCAAACCCACTTTCAGGCGGGGTCTTCCCACATCAATTAACATGTCAAGATAGCATCCACAAACAAACCCATAGGACAAGCTGTTCTAGAAACTCCTCTTTGAGACACTCTCCCCAGTTGATACTAGTGACTTCAAGTTGACAATTAAAGATCACAATGTCTCCTTTGAAACACTGTTTGATTCTCTACTAATACTCTGTATGCTTCTTTTAATATCTAAGAGGTTAAGTTCCCAAAACTATAAGAAAACTTGAAGATTAACTATTTCATAATTTCTAGGCTTTGGGATTTTGAAATCAATATTAGTCAATGAAAAGAACAGACATATATCTACCATTTTACTTTTACTAGTAAAGACCTTTCAAAAAAAAATCTAGAAAAACAGAAATGTCAAAAAGCAGGTATTTGAATTGGACAAATTCCATATTTCCACTCTTACAATTTTATCTCAGAGAAGTATAAACAGTACATAACATAGTACTTGGACTGATACTGAGACTAGTGATATTTACTGTTTATGGTCAATTCTGTTTTATCACATAGATATGACAGCAAGATTTATATGATGTTAATGATTGCCACCTTGACTACCCTATTTTCCCCTCACTTTCCCTGTGATTTTTTTCCCCCTCAATTTCAGTCTATCACAAATTTTAGCTCATAAACACCACCTCCTTTTCCTTCTACTAAATAAGGATTAGTTATCTCTATACCTATTCCATTTTTCTGAAAAATATTATACATACAGCAAGAAAAGAGCCTTTCTATCATAAGCAGTAAGAGAAAATTTAAGGATACAGCAGTCTACTCATTATGGCACTGTTAGTGCTTGTGAACTTGTGAACTGTAAGGGTTGCTTACTGAGGCTGTGGGGAGTACTCAGAGCTCAGTGGCTATACATATTATCTTGTTAACCTTGAATAGTTCTGAGAGGTAGAATATTTCCTTACTACAGGTGTGTGTGTGTGTGTGTGTGTGTGTGTGTGTGTGTGTGTAAATGAAGGTTCAAATGATAGTCAATTTCTCATGCACATAACTAACAAATGGCAACACACCCAGGGACAGTTCCCTTCAAAACCTATTTTTTGTGTTCTTTATCACCATACTCTACTTACAAGTGTATATGGTGGTTGGTGGGATCCTTGGACTATGAGTTGCAAGACCTCCATTTAAACATTTAAAGTCCCAAATTTGCTGGATCTGGCTTTGTGATACTGAGTAATTTTTTAAAACTATTCTAACCCTCAGCCATCTAAAATGTAAAATTAACACAACAATGATGCATGCAACAGTAATTGAATACATTTATATACGGGGAAGCTGCTTTGTAAATTCTAATATAAAATTATGGTACTTGTTTCCAGTTTTTATTCATTGTCTTCCATACCTCTCATAAATATACTCTCCTAACTGATAGCAGAGGTAAGAATTAATACATATAACTGTCTTCATAATAACCTGATGTCAGTAAATAAGGCAACAGCTTACATCTAAAGAAGAAAAAGCAACATTAAGTGGGTTCTACGTGTCTGTCTCAGTTTTCCACTAGAAGAGAAACATAGGCAGGTAAAGGTAAATGCCAGTTAGAAAGTATGTTATTTCATCCTCAAAGACAAGTGGAAATATGCCAGTTATCAAAATGGCCACTAGGGCTAGAGACGAGACTAGTGATATTCCCTGTTTTTATGACAAAATTTCACCTCTCACATACAGTATTACCACAAACCATACATGGAAGAACACTATGCATCTGGAAGATCAAGGGATGAAAACACTTTCTATGAACAGCTGAAGCAGGCATCTGTGACTGTGGTTACTCTATCTTCTGATATATGCCTGGATGGTGTTTAACCCATCACTGCCATCAAGCAGCACACTTGGTCAGGGAAGATCATATCCATAATAAATATAGTTTAGTAAGTATTGTCTGTGAGCCCTTGACATGTTAGGTGAGGAGGTGAGGATGACAGTTATTTGAAGGACTTCTATATGTGGAAAACCAACTAACAGATCAAAGTTGTTCACATGTTAGTCATCGCCACTTTTAAGAAGTCTTATTTTACATTGTAGCACATTTGCTTCCAAAAACAGTTATCACATACTGGAAAAAGCTTGGATTTGGGGGTTTTGATTTAAATATAAATCACAATTTACTGTCTCTACCACGGCCTTTGTTGTACAAGTCATTCATTCTTATTAAGCTTCAATTAACCCACCTGAACAATGGATGTATAAGTACACCCGTTCCACGTGTGTTGTAAGAATTGAACAACACAGTATCTTTAGTACTTGTCATTTTTCTTCTCCATGTTGGATTTCATTGTGGAAGTAAGTGTAGTTTACACAGACATGGCAGAAGGAAACTATGCACTTAAAGCCTAAGATTTTGAAATATTACAGTAATAAATAAAAGTATTGTATTTCATTTTATGCTTAGATGACAGGATTTAGTCTTTTAATTCAGGTAAGAAAATAGGGAGTCAAAAGGTCAAGCTGTTCCTTGATGAAACTAAAACCACAGTCTGCTCTTCTGACTGACAACTAGATCATAATTTTGACATGTTTGTTATTAAAAATAGCTGAGGGTTTTAATATTTAGTGTCCCCAAGAACAAATTTAGATTGCCTTTCAGGTGTTCCATAGTTTCATTAACTACACAAGTAGGTATAAGATTAGTTATACATACTACTTTCCTAGTCAGACAATTCTTGAGTATCAATGCTGAAGACAATGTCTAAGAAAATGAAACATATAAACCTTATCTATTCATCTCAATATATATGAGGTACTAATCCTGAAATGGAGGAATTGGGCCCATAACAAAACATTTACCTACAGCAGAGTGTTGCTTGTTGACTCTAAAATTGACTAACTATAATTGCATTTGCTTTGGTTCCCACTGTTAAGGGTACATTTTGTTCTTTCAAACACCATTATGTGCTTGTTTTGGTCTGCTCCTCAACAGCCAAAATTGGATGATAAGACTGTAGTTTTTATATATACATACTTGAGTATTTTATTTCTGCCTGAAGTAGAATTTTCTTCTAATTCTTTGGGGTAGCTGTGTCCCCAGATAGGCAGATACAAGTACTTCCTTGTTTCAATGCAAGTTAAAAGTTTAGCCTTAGCAGACTTAACTGCAACCAAAATCTTCCAGTTCTCCTCATCCTTTTGATCACTTAGAAACACTTAGCATTGATGACTCTAAGTGTGTGTAATTTCCACAAGATATTTAAAGCTTAAATCCCTATTTGATTTAATTAAAGCTAACCAATGTAACAAAATGGTGTTTTCTGTTTACTTTAAAATAGTATTTTCTGTGTCAGGCAAAAAAAAGAAAAAACAAACAAGCAAAACTAAGACTCTGGGACAGTGATTCTCAACCCTAGCTGCATATTGAAATCTTCTGAGGAGGTTACAAATCACTGATCTGGAGCTGAAGAGACGGCTCAGAGGTTAAGAGCTCTGGATGCTCTTCCAGAGGTTCTGAGTTCAATTCCCAGCAACCACATGGCAGCTTACTACCATCTTATGCTGTCTTTTGGCATTCAGGGATACATGCAGATAGAGCACTCATACATAAAGTACATAAATAAAAAAATTTAAAAAGCTCAAATCACTGATTTAGAGTGGAGCTTGAACATAACCTGAATCTCTCACTCCACAATGCTATTTTTTCTGGTTCCAGAGGAAAAATTTGGATGACCAAGGATGTCACATAATTTGAACCTATTTAATTCACAGTTTTCAGATAATTGGACTCCAAATTAAAGAGGGTAGGTTTGTTTGACACAAAGTCATGCTATAGAGCCTCAGCTGTCCCAAACTCAAAATCTGCTTATGTCAGGCTCTCCAGTGCTGAGATTACAGGAGTGCACCGCCACCCTGGGTCTATGTAAGAGTTCACCTACTTTATGATTGGGACTAGTTAATGGTTGAGGGCTGTAGAAATATTATAGTGCCATCTGCTGGTGGAAACGTTTCAAATCCCCCATTACCCCTTCTCTTCCAACTCCCCACAATCTACTTCACAATTTGTTTTCAAAAGTAAAAGCAAAACAATCATATCTGGAGTAGGATAACTGGGTCTTAAGGTAATCTTAGAAATCATTTAGTTCAGGGGTATGGTTTTGTAAAGGAGTAATTACAATATTTCACGTTTTATTATGTTACTGGGATTGAACAAAGAGGGCCTGAAAATTGCAAAACAATCATTTTACCACTGAGTCATACCCCTAATTTTCTCTTTACTTTTTGAGACAGTCTCACTAAGTTAACAAGTTGTCCTTGAATTTACTTTGCAACTCATGCTTGAATTTATAGTGCTCCTGCCTCAGCCTCCTGAGGCTAAATCATCAGTTATGGTTTAAGATAATTGTCTTTAAAATAGAGGATCAGGGCTATACATGTAAATGTGGACACATACTTTCATAGCTTAGTTTCCCATGTAAACATAAACTCTCTTAAGGGTTTCTGAAAGAAATTCATTTTAAAAATTCTCTATGGTGTTCATTTCCTTAGAAAATAGCTTCTTTCTGTATGTAAAGAAGCTTTGAGATTAGTCTTACACTCACTTCAGCTTTACCATATATTACAAAGCCTTAAGGAAGATGCTTAAATTTCCTGCATGCCCTTTTATGCACAAAGTAGTGATGGGAGATGCCATTATGTATATATGTTCCTCATACTGGTTAATGAATAAAGCACTGTTGGCAAATAGGAAAGCAAGATGGAGAGACCGGGGAGACCAGACGCCTGCCCCACTCCCTGGTTAAGAAGACCACGTGAAAATACATAGAAATGGGTTAATAATTAAGACAGAGCTAGCTGATAAGAAACAAGTAACTGGCCAACAGAATTGTATCTAATACAGAGTCTCGGTGTATTATTTGGGGCTGGCGCGACGGTGGGACAAGACCAGGCAGCAGGCGGAAAAACCTTACTCCCTACAAAGTAGGAGCAGAATTCTTATAATAATTTTGGGGTGTGTGTAAAAATAAAAAACACAACAATGTCGGAAAAGTTCAGTGACTAAACTACCCCTGATATTAATTCTAACTGGGGCTAAACACTAAATCCTATATCATTTTCTTTGATATTTTCTTTGATATTTGCATTTAGAACATAGACACTTGAAGAATCTAAGACATCACATAACCCTGATTCCATAAAAAGTGCAGACAGGATATAAAATGTGTTGTAATAGTGTACTGCATATATAAGCAAGTCCACAGATTCAACAGCATCAGCATCACCCAGATGCTAAATAAAATCTAGCTCCATTATTTCAGAAGACTCTCTAGAACTATTACCATTCTAATCCTTTTGGTTAAATTTACCTAAATTTTAGCAATTAAGTACATAATCTTAAGTTCTTTAAAATCTCAGTAAGACTCACTTTTGTATTCCCTATAATACAAAACATACAATCCAGGGGAACAAGGAAGAAAGGTACAAGTAATGCCAATATGTCATTAGTAGACTAATATTCCAAAGTCCAAGCCTACGTTGATTGGGCAAATACCACAAATAATATGAAAGCGTAGGGTTCCTGTTACTGAGATCAGTAAGCAATTGCAAAATTTGGAATAGATCATTCATAAACATAAAAATTACTGCCTACAGATATCCCTGTACATGTTTGTTAAAATAGTGAGCCATGGAGCAACAATCTCAACCCTTGCAACAGCACCTCTTAGGTATAGGCAGTCTGAAAGCCTGAGTGATGATGAGGGTATGCCAGATGAAAATAACATTGGACATGATCCTTGAGAACCCTGATCAAACTATCTAAACATACAAATGACATTTACATTAGTAAAGACAAAACTTTTATCAAATCTCTTCAGTGTCTACTGTAGAAAAGTATGATAAAATAAAAACAAGTCATGGCATTAAAGATAAAGGATACACATGGAAGGATGCAAGCAAATTAAAACCACTTTTGCCAAGGAAAAGCTCAAGCTTGTCTTTCATCACCTCATGTAAGAAATCTCAGCCATGCAAATCAGCAATAACACTTAACGAACCAACTTCCTTAAACATATATTTACAAATAGATGCTGTAGAAAGCATTTTGTTGTATTACTTCATTTCATCCTTATAATAATTCTAGAATATGAAAATGAGTTGCCTCATTTTAAATAGAGGGGAAAATAAACCTAAGAATTAGAGTCATAATATAACTCACTGCAAATAAGCAATAGATTAGGGATTCAATCTAGATAGACCTGCCATTACAAAGGCTAAATTTTTAATTACTGGCATATTCTGAATTAAGCCATGTAACATGTAAGTGGGCCCATATATTTAATTACAGTTAATGAACATCTAAATGAATGTTCATGTCTTCCAAAATTTTTATTAACTTTCTTTCCTTAATCTAACTGATTCTTACTTTTAAATAACCATTTTTGTTTCTTAGCCCTGGCTGGCCTCAAACTCAGAGATCTGCCTGCCTCTGCCTCCCGAGTGCTGGGATTAAAAGAATATGCCACCATCACCAGCTTTATTTTTCACAAAACAAAATTTAATTCCTTCCCACCCACCCCCCCACAAAAAAAATGAACTTTAATTTTTTTTTTACAAACCATCAATATTTTAGATTTATTTCACATGTTTGAGTGTTTTGCCCACATGCATGTCTGTTCCACATGTGTGCTTGGTACCACAGAGGTCAGAAGAGGGCATTGAGTACCATAGGACTGGAGTCACAGAGGGTTGTTAGCTGCCATGTGGATGCTGGGAATAGAAGCCTGGTCCTCCACAAGAATAAATGCTTTTAATTATTGAGCCATCATGCAACTAGCCCTTGATTTTCCCTATGAACTTTTTTATTTAATTTTTTCTTATTTTACATATTGATCCCAATTTCCTCTCCCTCCAATCTTCCCATTCTCCCCACAGATGCCCCCCATCCCATCCCCCATCCACTCCCCAGGGAGGGTGAGGCCTTCCAGGAGGGATCATCAAAGCCTAGGCCCTCCCCAATGTCTCTAGACTAAGGATGTATTCTTCTATTGGGAATGGGCTCCTGAAGTCTGTTCCTGCACTAGAGATACATCCTGATTCCATTGTCAGAGGTACCATAGACTTCCCAGGCCTCCTAACTGAGACCCACGTTCAGGGGATCTGAGTCAGTCCTATGTTAGTTTTGTAGCTATCAGTCTGGGACCCATGAGCTCCCCTTTGTTCAGATCAACTGTTTCTGTGTGTTTCTCCAGCCTGTTCTTGACCCCTTTGCTCATCATCCCTCCCTTACTGCAACTGGATTTCAGGAGTTCAGCTGTGGGTGTCTCCTTCTGCTTCCATCAGCTACTAGATGAGGGTTCTAGGATGGCATATAAGATAGTCATCATTTTCATTATTGGGGAAGGACATTTAAGGTCTCCTCTCCAATATTACTAAGGGTCATTCTGGTAGGTCTCTGGACATTTCCCTAGTGTTATTCTCAATGAAACATGCTCATGTATTCATGTACCCTCTGTACCGAGCAGCAAGCATGTTTGAAAAAAGTGAACAAGTTTACATACCTTGATTTATGAATGGTTTCCAGTAGCCATGAGAAGTCTGAGGCAAAGGTACTGAGCACCAAGCTGAATAGCCTGAGTTCAATCCCTGGGACTAACATAGTGGAAGGAAAAAACTAAGTACCATAAGCTGTTTTCTAACTTATGTATACACAGCTGTCTGCTCACACATACACACAAATCATACATAAATAAATGTCTATACTTTGTGAGCACACAAACTCAAACAGCCCAAACTTCAACAAATAAAACCCCAAACTCTTTCTCAGGAAAAGACTTGATATTGGATGGTACATAGGAAAAGAAAGAGCAGATAAAATTGAGGAAGGAAACAAAATCAGCATATCTCAGAAAACAATAGGTCACACTTTTTAATTATATGCACACATATCACAAATGTGAGTTTAGAGATGTGAAGTCAGAAAAATATATATAACCCACAACTCCTTCCTAAAGTTTCAGAAAACTAATTTTGAAAAAAAAAAAAAAACTGAACAAGAGTGGGCTGGAGAAATAGCTCAACACTTAAGAGCACTAACTGCTCTTCCAAAGGATCAGGGTTCAATTCCTAGCAACCACATGGTGGCTCTCAACCATCTATACTGAGATCTGGTGCCTTCTCCTGGCATACAAGACATACATGAAGGCAGAACACTGTATAATAAATAAATAAATCTTTTTAAAAAATGAAGAAGAGAAAAAATCATAACCAACACCATGGAAAAAAGAGTAGAAATTGATAATATCCCCATAAATAAGAAAATCATGTCAGAAAAGATGTTCATGAAAACTATGAATACTTCCACCGTAATATTTTTAAATTATAACATGAAAAGTCATAAATCCTAAATATAAAAACTCTAAAGTAGGATAACAAAAAAACTCAGAAAATAACTAGAAATAAAAGAAAACAATGATCTTAGAAATGAAACCAAAATAATTAGGTGACTCAGAAAACCTTGGAGAAAGAGGCAGAAAGAACATAAAAGATGGAGGATGGGAGCGAGTTATGAAACTCAGTCATCTGGACATGGCATTGCTCACAACAGCAGTGCCCACCTGCACAAGATCAACCCTGCCAAAACACCAGCAAAGATGAGTAATGTATTCTCCAGTAAGTTACTCGGGAGTTACTAACAGCTGATAGCTGCTGGAAAGGAGAATCACTCTTTTTTTTAAAATATATCACCACTGGTATTTCCCAAGTTCCAGTGGATGGCCTTATACCTGTGTCTTAATTACTGTTCTACTACTGTGAAGAAACACCACAATCAGGACAACTTATAAAAGAAAGCATTTAATTGGGGGGGCTTCTTTACAGTTTCAGGGGTGAGTCACGAGGGGAGCATGGTAGCAGTCCAGCAAGCATGGTGCTAGAGCAGTAGCTAAGAACTTACATCTCATCCACAGAGAGCAGACACAAAGAGAGAAACTGGTCCTGGCACATTGGCTTTTGAGGCTCAGAGCTCACCCAGAGACACACTTCATGCAAGGACATACTTCCTAATCCTTCTCAAAAAGAGTTTCACCAACTAGTGACCAAATATTCAAATATATGAGCTTATGAGTGCCATTGTCATTCACACCGCCACTATGTACGGGCAACACTGATGGGACTTAGATGACAAGAATTTTGGAAAGAGCCTTATTAGGGGAATTTCAGGGAAGTTGGAAGGAGGTAAGGGAAATGGATATGATCATGTTTTATCATGTACATATCAATTCTCAAGAGTAAAAAAAAAATATATAATAGAAAAAGATCAAGGCAGTCAACATTTTGGCGTAGATGGGGAGGTGTTCTCCATGCTCCATCCTAAACTGGCTGATGATAGCTTGGGGTGGGAGAATCGCTTTTTTTTTTTTTTTTTTTTTTTTTTAAGGATGTTCCCAATGGTAGGTTTCTCATGTTCCAGTGAGTAAAGAAAAATTATAATTATCAAAAAGAAACACTAATTTATTTCACAGTTTTGTTGCCTGCAAGTCCTAAAAGTAGGAGACTCTTGTACAACCATACTGTGTCCCCTCGTAGTACTTGGCAACAAGATGCTACTATGTAACGTAAGAAGCAACACATGGCAAGTCCAGAAGCCACAGCACTGGGAGGGTTCAGTAACAACCTCCCACAATGATTATTAAAATCTTGTCAATATCTAATAGCATCACACTAAGGACCAAGCTCCAAACACTATTGGTATACATACATAACCAAGCCATAACTGAGCTATATAAGTGTCATTGTATAACTTGTATCACTTAACAATATAGTCATAGTGTATTAGTTTTAACTTTTAATCTTCATATGAAATAATGTTACTTTACATGTCACACATACCCAAAAATTAAAAAAAAAAACCTGAGTGAATGAAAAACATAAAAGACACTCTTACAATCAGAAAAGTTACTCATTACAATGAATGGTGGTGGATGCAGAGACACACAGCTGCTCAAGGTGCAGAAAATAAATGATGTTTGAGTGACCAGCCCTAAACAGAGCAAATATTTATACTGACCTAAAGTTCATGAAACATAATGGAAGAGGAGGAGGATGAAATCTAAGACACAGAAGCTAGAGTGAAATGCTGTCTTCTGGTTATGAACAGCCAATGCTGCCATGATTTCTAATTCAGCGAGTCTACACAAGAATGAGCCTATCAACTGATGGTCCAGAAGGTGACTTGGGACCTGCTCTTCTCTGCCAAGCTACTGGCTACTAATGGATTCTGGAGAAAAGAAAGTCATGTCTTCAGTTGTGAACCTTCTGGTGAACCCACCAAGCTCCAATGGACAGTTCCAAAGTCATGGTAGCACAGGTGATCCTGGTTAAACTCAGTGGATCTCAAAACAACAACAAAAAGAAAACAAATGCTTCAAAGAGAATTGTAGTCAGCCTTGAGTGTGTGTGTGTGTGTGTGTGTGTGTGTGTGTGTGTGTATGTGTATGTGTAATATTAGACAGATTGAGCAGGTTGTATTTATGTATTTGTGAATATACGTATGAATATAATATAATATAATATATAATGTATATTATGTATATGTAATATATATGTAAAACCAAGTAAAAAGTAAAAAGAGACCATGAATATGAGAGACAGCAACCAGGATTAATGGAAGAAGTTGGAGTAGGGAAAGGGAAAGTGAGAAAAATTACATAATTATATTATAATTTCAAAAATAAACTTATGCAAAACTTCAATTATATCAGCTGTTGCTTTGTCATTTAAAATATGAAATTCAATAAAAGCAAAACTGTTAAAACACTAAAAGAGAGGAATTGTAGGGATAAGGAGGTAAGTAAATATTAACTACAGAGTCCTCATACGAATTATTACATGCCATCTTTTCATATGGCATGGATAGAGATTTATATTGCAGTTTGGCTATACAGTTCAAACAGACTTACAAAGTTGACAGATGCCATTTACCTGCTCAAACATAAAACAAAAAAAAAATTATCTTTAACTGACTTGTGCACACCACAGATTTCATACTTGTGTTAATGCATATATGTATATTACCTTTGAAAGTTTGTGTTTCAGAGCCAAGGGACCAGACACCGATGAAAATTGGTAGCCCAGATGACACAGCCTCTCCTCCTGTTGTTTGGGGGTAATGTTATGAGTAGGTTTTTCCCTGCCTGTATGGTTCCACTGCTGCGCCAGCCCCAATTAACACAGAGACACTGTATTAGTTATAATTCTGTTGGCCAGTTACTAGTGATACTTATTGGCTAGCTATGTCTTAAATATTAACCCATTTCTATTAATCTAAGTACTCCCATGTGGTCTTATCTTACCGGAGAGAGGGGCTGGCGTTCTCTCTCCTTCCTCCATCTTGGATCTCCTCCCTACCACCTCCTTTCTCCTCCTTGTCTCCTAGTCCCGCTTATCTTGCTTTCCTATTGGCCAACAGTGCTTGATTCATTAACCAATAAGAGAAACATATTTACAGAATGACATCTCCCATCCTCCTCGCCAGAGTCTCTGTGTATTTTTGGGGGCTGGCATGGCAGTGGGCCCAGGCTGGCAGGGAAAACCTACTCATAACAAAATGGTGTCCAACATGGGGCACAAATTTTCACTTAAACCTTGATAAAAGCTTAAAAAGGGATTTTAGAACCAAATGAACAGAGACAAGTAAGACTTCTTGGTAGTAGCATTTTTCTCAGTTGAACTATGTTTTGCTAGAGACAGAGATTTGCGCGGAGGTTTCCTGACTCAGCATAAGCGGCAAAAAAAAAAAAAAGAAAAAACTGCATGGCTTTTAAGAAGTGCTGCTAACAATTTATTGGTGTGTATGAGAGCTGGCAATGGCAGTGACCACATCTCCAAGCTGGCAGCATGCTGCTGGATGGTAGCATAGACCAAGGCAGTGAGCACAACCCTCAGTTCTGGAGGTAAAAGTAGCCGCTGCCATCTTGGATAGACCTCGGCTAATACAGCTGTGGCTTTCATTTTAGCAATGTTGTTGTTTACCAGATAAAAGACTCGTGGCCAGAAAAAAGATAAAGATTTACAGTAAAGACAAATAAACATTAAGAAAGACCGCTAAAGGTTTACAGTGTGTTTTAAAATATACGTAGGCTTGGGAGAGAAAAAGAAACAGGATAAAATGTTTTAAAAAGACAGAGTGTCGCTAGGTGTGGTGGCACATGCCTTTAATCCCAGCACTCGGGAGACAGAGGCAAGCAGATCTCTGTGATTTGAAAGTAAACTTGGTATGCAGAGTTAATTCCAGGGCAGATAAAAGTTACACAGCGAAACCCTGTCTCAAAAAATGAAATAATAAAAGTAAAAGAAATAGAGTAATAAAAAAAGCCACTTAAAGATGGGAAGCACAAAAAGAGTGTGGATACTATATGCTGTTCTGTTTTCTTTAAATCGTTTGCTGAGGAAATAACAGCAACTGTTAAAGCAAATGCTGCTGGATTAATTCAATTTATATATTTTAAAAATGCTCTGACTTCGAAATTTAAGTTCAAGGACAGGTTACTGAGGAAAAGGATTTCTATTTTTGTTTCCACATAAAATAAAAAGCTGTGCCTTACAGACTACAGCCTGGATTTCTGCATCTTGACAGTGCCCCCTACCAGCAGGAAGTAGTTTGGAAAGAACAACGCCCAGATTCCCAAATATTGTCTATAAATGTTTGTTTTCATTTAAATGGACATATATATGGATTCCTTCCAGACTAATGTGGTTTGATCAAGCAAGACCCCCTGAAACAGCATCCCAGGTGATTCAACATTCAAAACAGTTGGGACAAGCCAGCCTTGCCAACTACAGCCAGGATTTCTTCATCTTCTTAGGATCCCCCATGACAGCGCCACCTACCAGCAGGAAGCAGTTTGGAAAGAATGACGCCCAAATTCCCAAATATTGTTTATAAATGTTTGTTTTCATTTAAGTGGGCTTGGTTATAAATGATTAATGACCACAACCAGTCTTTTTAAAGGGAAAAGGGGGATGGTATAGATATACTTTGTTTTAAAATAATTTTCATTTATTGATACAATTTAAGGTCAATTTTGTGATATGTATATTTCTCCTCTTGTTTAGGTATTGTGTTTATATAGCTCATTTAAAAATGTAATGTATAAATTAGTACAGATTATAGATAGTTACATATGATAGCCAAACTTAGAGTAAAGTTATTTGGTTTTCAAGATGTATTTGAGATGTAGTTGAGGTAAACAGTCTTTAAACTTTTCAAAGACCTATAGAATATGGCATTTAAAATGGTTTAGGGTTTTTCTTGACAATGAGACATAACTGCTCCTGGCAACACCACCTGCATCAGAAAGGAAGATGGACCTTGAAGAAAGGTATTATAAAGTTTGCTTTCAATATGGCAAGACTAACCATTTGGACAAGATACTGCTCTTGTCTGGACTGTTTGACTTTATGCTGTATAAACTGGACATGCAGGACCCACAGAAAAGTGACTGCTGATTCAAGATAGACATTGCTACAGAGTCCCTGCTTCATGGAAGAGTCTGCCAGACAGTCTGCAGGACACAGAGAAAAGTGACTGACAAACTGCCAATACAAGAAGACAGTTTAAAGTTTCCTACTTTGCTGAAGAGTCTGCCAGACACACTATAGGCTATGGGCTGAAGATGGAAGATTACAGAAGAACTTTAGGTGACTGACAATGCAAGATGTCTCTGTCATTTCTAGAGTTTATATACTACCCTTCTGTGGTCTTTGAAGGAGTTGAAGACAGATAGTTATGGTTATAGTTTTCCTTAGTTAAGCTTAAAGATATGTTACATATAGGACTTTAGACTCACAAATATAAGATAGATAATAAAATAGTTTCTTTTAATCTTGCTAAATGTTAATGAACTAAATATTGTTAACTGTGATTCTTATTTGATAACTGTTGTGTTATATATTTTGCTCTGTTGAGCTTAAAACCCTTCTTTTTATTTAGACAGAAAAGAGGAGATGATGGGAGATGTCATTCTGTATATGTTTCTCATACTGGTTAATGAATAAAGCACTGTTGGCCAATAGGAAAGGAAGATAGGAGGGACTAGGAGACAAGGAGGAAATAGAAAGGAGGAAGGAGGAGTCAGCATGGAGAGACCGGGGAGACCAGACACCTGCCTCACTCCCCGGTAAGGAGACCACGTGGAAATACATATGGGTTAATACTTAAGACAGAGCTAGCCTATAAGAAACAAGTAACTGGCCAACAGCATAATATCTAATACAGAGTCTCAGTGTGTTATTTGGGGCTGGCACGGCAGGACAAGATTCGGCGGCAGGCGGAAAAACCCGTACTCCTTACAAATAAGTCTCCATGCTATTATTGTGGAGCCAATGCTCCTGATGACTCAAAACGACTATGTGTGACACTCAAAATGTTGTGGAATATTCCTTTACCCTGTGTAAAGGAGTGTCACTATGATTGGTTTAATAAAGAGCTAAACAGTCAATAGCTAGGCAAAAAGGTAGGTAGGATTTCTGGGGACTGAGAGGTCTCTGGAGGAGAAGAAATGTGGAGTCACCAGCCAGGCATGGAATAAACAGGATGGGAATAATGAAGATGAGGTAACAAGCATGTGGAAGAAAGTAGATTTTAAAATATG
The DNA here is from genome assembly GCF_943737965.1 of Phodopus roborovskii. Lineage (NCBI taxonomy): Eukaryota > Metazoa > Chordata > Mammalia > Rodentia > Cricetidae > Phodopus > Phodopus roborovskii. Next base: position 16,810,561 of record NW_026126541.1, on the reverse strand, counting down.
GGTTAATTTAAATTATAAGCAGTAATTAGAAACAAGCCTAGGCTAATGACAAGCATTCATAATTAATAATAACTCTCCAAGTCTTGTGTGTGTGTGTGTGTGTGTGTGTGTGTGTGTGTGTGTGTGTGTAAGAAAGAGAGAGAGCTGGCAGACCAAAAAGAAAAGTCTATCTATAATAGACAATAGGAGACTCTAGTAATAAGAATGTACTTTACATATGTATGAAATTGCCAAGAGTTTCAATAGATATTTTAAATAATCTTAAAAGAAATTGATTTTCAAAAGAGAAAATGCGTTTAAAAAGTCAAAAATAAGATAAAAACAACTAGAAATGAACACATATCAAAAATAGGCTTAAGAAAGATCTAACATACAGGTGACTCTTTATAAAGCGAATTAGGAATGGCATCAGTCTCATAATCTGAAGAAAGATCTAACATAAGTATAATAGGAGTTTCTAAGGAAGAAAATCAATGTAGTGGATAAGAGAGCTATTAAAACGACTACTTAAAATTCTTCTAGAAAAAAATTAAACTATGTATTAAAAGAATGTTGTATCGCAGTGAATCACAGATACATCTATTGTAGTAAAGTGTTGCATAAAAAAGAAAAGAAGTGCCAGAAAATTTGGAAACAGCAGTTAAGACGTGCATGTGCAAGATGCACTGTTCTTAAAAAAGACACAGGTTCAGATCCCAACACCCATATCCGGCAAAACAAACCACAACACCTATAACTCCATCTCCAGTGACACATGACACCTGCCACCTCTGAAGTACACCCATACACACACACACACACACACACACACACACACAATTTACACACACATACAACACTAACACTAATTAAAACTAATAAAAATGGATCTCATTTTTTAAAGAAAAAAATATCCTTTGGGCACAGGCAAAAAGACCAAGTTACTTAAAAGGGTGAAAATCAAATTTATCATCAGTTTTCAACACCAATATTTTACTCTAGGTAATAATAAAACAACAGGCTGGAGATACCCAAAGGCTGAAAATGTAAAACAAGAATTTTATATGAAGCCAAAATGATGATTTTCAAGTATAAAGGCTAGAAAGAAAAATGTTAGGGAATGGGGAATATAATAGCTCAAAGAATGTTCTCAGGAAGCCTTCCAGAGAAATCTGTTAGAAAACAAACTCCATGTAACACAAATGACTGACGAGATTTCTATTTGAGAACTGACTGTAATCATTAGCTGTACATGTACTTACAGAACTAAGACTAAACAATAGTTATAAGGAATAAAACACAGGAGGTAACAGCTATATTCTCTAACAATGTAGACCCAGTATCACAAGTAAAAACTAAGTCAATGATTGAAACAACACACACATTATATATATATATATATATATATATATATATATATATATGTATATGTATATGTATATGTATATATATATGTATATATATATATATAGAGAGAGAGAGAGAGATATCGTTGATTGATTTACTAAAGTAAAAAAAATAGTACTTTAAATTAGATGCTGAGAGAGAAGGAAAGACAAAGATTACCACTCCTTTCAATAATGCTTACTATTAGGAGGCAAATAAAAGAAAACTACAGCACAAGTAGACTATTATATTATCGAGGGAAGTTAGGCTTGCTCTATGATTTGACTTCTTTGATGTAAACTTTTACTTAAATATAAAAGAAAACGTATTTTAAGATATCTCTTAAAATTGAAAAGGAAACAAGGCAACCTAAATATGTGTCCAGGAAGAAGTTAACCACACATGGAAAAATTACTTCAAGTGATTTCATATCTGAATATTACTGTAAATCTCTAATGACTCCTTAATGTTAGTGATGATTTTGGTATTATTATTCTTAAACTCTTATATGTATAATATAGGTTAATAAAGCAAATATATTTTTATGTGGCAGTCTATAATGTGCATTATCCAGGAGAACTGAAGTTCTATGTATATATGAATGCAACTATAATTAGAAAAACATTTAATATCAAAAATGAAAAAAAACCTATGAGGCTGAGTAAAATTCTTGTAACTCTGAATTTAAATGAAGAAAAATTCAAACTAAGTGTGTATGAAAAGGAGAAAAGACACTAGATAGTAAGCTAATTACAAATACAACTTTTAAAAAGTAAAGTTCAAATAGAATTACCCTGGTTGGGTGGACAGTGTCACTCCCAGAGGATGAGTAAATGAAAATTGCAGCATAAGCTGGAATATACCTCCATGTAAGTTATTGGTCAAGGATGATCCAGAAGTCTCCAAAACAACCCAAACTATTGTCATCACCCTTGGTTATCCACAATAAATACAAAGTTAGTAAGATCCTATTACTGGGCTGGAGAGATGTTGCCCTGATTAAGAGCACTGGGTGCTCTTCTAGAAGACCTGGGTTTGGGTTCCAGAACCCACATGGCAGCTCACTATCTATAACTCCAGTTGCAAGGAATCCAACAATCTCCCTCTGACTTCTGCAGACACCAAGCATGTACATGTGCACAAACATATAAATAGCAAACCATACATAAAATAATAAGAAAAATTTATGGTAAATTTTAAAGACTTTATTGCTGAAAACACCACACATTTTGGCAATAGGACAGAGAGAGAGAGAGAGAGAGAGAGAGAGAGAGAGAGAGAGAGAGAGAGAGAGAGAAACAAAGCAAACAAACAAACAAAAAAAAAAAAACACCTCAACTAGACCAGGAAGCTTCCTGCCTGTTGGCTAATGGTCCTAGTGCCAGAAGGTGCAATTCAAGCTGCTGGAGGGCAGAAGACATCAATATTCTTACCCAACACTAGATTCTGCATGCTACAATACCAACCTGACAGGCAAGATACATCCACTGCTATAATAGTCACATGACTGCTATGGGGTAACTAACAGTATTCTGATTGTATTTGAGGCCTGCTTCAGCTGGAATTTCATGCCAGATGCTGTAACTTAGGTCAAAAGCCCATGGCTAGGAAGGTCATTTAATCTAGTGTACTATAGTATACTAGTGTAATAATCTAGTGTTATTATTATGGTAAATGGTAATGCTGTGAAATTACCTTGGAAATAGTTATGTTATAGTCATAGGTCTGAAAAGCTTTCAACCTTTGTCAAAAAAGTTCAGGGAGCAACAGTCAATAGAGGATGCAAAACTGGTCAAAATGGTAAAAAGAAAAAAAAAGTGAGTCAGTTCTCAGCCCTAAATAAGACATCTTTATGAACCACCATTTCAAGGCTCAGGGAAGATCTCAGCATCTTAGTACAGCAAATGGAAAAACTGTAAGCCAGAGGATAAAAGAAAAGTGTTGTGTTTGCTACCAAACATGACTATCACACTCAATAACTCAAGCTGTGGCTACCTACACATGATCAAGCTAACTAAATTCCAGCTATGCTGGGTAGTTTTATGTCAACTTGACACAAGTTAAAGTTATTGAGGTGAGAGAACCTCAATTAAGAAAATTCTTGCATAATATGGGGCTATAGGCAAGACTGTAGGGCATTTCTTAATACCGCCCACCATTGTGGGTGGTGTCACCTACGGGCTATGGTCCTGGGTTCTATAAGAAAGCAGGCTGAGAAGCTATGGGGATCAAGCCAGTAAGCAGCACCCATCTATGGCCTCTACATAGTCTCCTGCCTCTAGGTTTCTGCCCTATTTGAGTTCCTGTCCTGACATCCTTGAGTGATGGACTATAGATGCAGAAGTGTAAGCCAAATAAACTCTTTCCTATACAACTTGTTTTTGGTTATGGAGTTTCATCATAGTAACAGTACCCCAAACTAACACACCAGCATAGATGGGGAAGTAGCTCTCCAGATTCTATGCATTCCTGTGGAGCTACTGACAGGTGATACTGGCTGGAGGAGAAAGAACCACTCTTTCTTTATGGTGTGGCCACTGGTAGGTTTTCCATGCTCCGGTGGATGGCCTCCACACCCCTAAACACATAGGCAGCACTAACTGACTTAGTGGGTTATCAAAAAACAGCAAACAAACACACAAAAGGGCACGAAGTTGAGAGGCTGCAATATGGCCACCCGACACTGGGGAGCCAAACATGCGCAGTGGCAGGGTCATAACCCTGTCCCTCCGTTCCGGCGTGTCTCCTCCCCAGCCGCCTAGGCCCATGGCCCCTCAGTTGCTGCTCTGGCAGCCCCACCACACTCTTTGGGGTGGGGGATATGCTGGAGGGCCATGGGAGGTATTGAAAGGACAAAACGGAAATGGGAGTGTATATTGTCATATTTCATTCTATACATATATGAAATTCTCAAAAATAGAGAAAAAATTTAAAACTAAAATACAGAAATTCTGGGTTTATTTTAACTTGATAAAAACAAACTTCCTAATTCATCCACTAAAATAGCCTAGAATAAAATGCCAAGTTTTATGTGATTTGATTACTAAAAACTCCTTATCTTTAGATATATGACAAACATCTTTAAGGCTTAGCCCAGTGCTGAAAAGTCCAAGAAGAGCATTTACTTGTGAATGAAGTTGACCGTAAGAGAGTGACAGCATGGAATTGAGGTTTAAATTATCTGACTACATGTTCTGGATAGTAAATCTTTAACAAATAACTCTGGCCTTCACTGATAAAGCTCCAAACCCCTGTTCACATGTCCCAACTTTTCCTTCATTTCTTAGAACTTTCCCATTATGGAAGTTTCCTGTAAGCAAGAACTAAGTCATAAAAATTTCTACAAAACTCATGCTGTTCTGACTCATATGTGTTTCAAGTTCATAAGTTAAGAGATGCATTCTAAAATATTTATGAGTAAAGTTGCATATTGGGGCTGTTTTAGATAGTCTAGGAAAAGACATTAAAGAGAAGACAAATGGCCAAAGCATTCTCAAAGCACTGTTCATTACTGAATCTGAGTAATAGAGGCTCACTACACAATTCTACTTAGAGATCTTATGGAAATACAACAAAAAGGGGGTGTTTTTAATGTTAAAAAAAAAATCATGGACTGTTAACTCCCTCTTCCTGACTGTTTTTAGCCAAAATGTCATAATTGGCAAAGGATAGAGTAAGAAAAATAGAATCTAAGAAAATAGGATTCTAAAACTAGGCAATAAAATTTGGAAAAATCAGACCCTTCATAACTTTTCCACCAACAGAGGGGGGTAAGAGGTGTGGGTATGGGATTCATTACCAAGAAAAGCAAAGGAGACATGTCCCTACTGAATTTGCTTCATGTAGAAATTTAATCAATGTGAAACGGGCAAATGGACGAATGGCGAGTAGACAGAGAAGGAGACACATAAATGATCAACTAACAGAACCCACTAAAACAATAATGAACAATACAAGAGGGGTGGCGGCAACAGAAGCCAGGATGCTCTGGCCAACAAAATTATGTAACTATTTCTGCTATCAGAGATACGATTTTTAAGATATAATCTTAACCAAGCCCTTTTAGAAGATAAAGGCAAACGGATTCTTAAGTCATATAACCTGTAACTTTTGAATAAATAAAAACTAGCCAAATGCCAATTAAGCCAAGCTAAGCTTGGAGGTCCTGAACTGTAATTGGTCAACCAATGGAAATGGAAATGAGAGAGGGCTTTCAACTCCTGCATCAGAAATGCTTGGCAACAAACACCTCTTTACAGGCAAGCTCAAGTCTGAGGCTTTCTTAAGGGGCTAAATGCAAATAACAAAATTCTCTAACAAGATGTCATGGCAGCTATCTGAAAAGAAACTCTTCCCCTACACACACACACACACACACACACACAATTTCCACAGAATAAACAGGCAAGCAAGTCTTTGCATAGTATAGAAACACACACAATGCTCAACTTGGAAATATATCTCACCCATAACAGATTTAATTATCTCATATGTACAACTTTTGAAACTATGATAAAATTCTGCATGAGTGCTTTTTTCTAGTCTCATGAAAAAATAATCATTTAATATTGGAGCTAGAAAGCAATTTAATTGAATCCTTCATCTGGGAATCTTGTAAAGCCAGAGAGGGAAAAGTCATTCAATTAAACCTAGAACCTAGTCTCTCCAAAACTCAACATTAGTTTTGTCAAAAAGTGTAACATAACATTGATCATTGGAACAGCAATTGTAATAGCTCACTTAGTAACTACACTATCTTCACTGCATCTTAAACATTCTCTTTACTAAGTTATATTTACCCTGCAGCCAAGAACTATTCCATTTGTCACTAACTATCATTATTTTGTTAGCACACAAACCCCATGGGAGCCTGGTGTCACACATCTTTAATCCCAGCACTCAGAAGGCAGAGGCAGGCAGATCTCTAAGTTTGAGGCCACCCTGTTCTACAGAGTTCCAGGATAGCCAGGACTACACAAAGAAACCCTGTCTGGGCAGAAGGGATGAGGGGAACACTAATCTATCATGATTGGGTCCTTGTGGAACACACTGATCCCTATCAATGCATATGTCTCAAGTAACCTTTTGTGGTTGTTTTTGTTGTTTTTGTTGTTGTTGTTGTTGCTAGTCATTCCTTTTCACTGGTGCCCTCAAACATTCACAGCCTCATTCAACTTATATTTATAACGGTCTTTTATGCATTCTAAAAGTTTTCTAAAACTCAGTGCTATTTCTTTTCAATCTTTTCTTAGAATCTTGAAAATCCCATAGCTGGCAAAAGGCTGCTATTAGTAACAACAGGCAAGAAACAATATTGAGTTCTATTTTCTACTAAGGTTATTAAAATGTGATAAGACACAAATACTTAGAGGCAAATTCATGTTTCAAGCCACAGAGGTTTTATTCAGTTCTTTGGGAGCAGCCTAGTACGTTGAATTAAACACCAGGTAGTAACTTGGATACCAGAAAGAATAATAAAATATAAAAATATTATTCTGTTATAATACTGGAAAATATTTGTAATTATAAAATAAAGTAGAAATATCTGCTTATAACCACTTGCATTTCTACCACCTAGTTAGAATACAAATAATAAATTATGCTCCTATATTATCCAGTCATACTCTTTAAATTACCTGGTCAATTCTGAACTAGGACAAGAAGGAGAAAATGGATAATGACTGCCATCTTGTGGGCTTTTACCTAATTACAGGGAAAATATTTAAAACACAAAGGGACATTGTTGAAAGTCAGTTTACCCTCATTCATGTAAATCAAGATATCTCCCGGAGGTAAAATAATATAAAGACAATTTATGATATTATAAAGCCCAAATATATACATGACCATACTCAAACACTCAAGGGATACAGAGCAATTTGAATCATTTAAGAAATATAAACATATTATGAGAGAAGAAAAGAAACTGCTAAGATCCTAAATAAACTAAATACTAACTTTAAAACAATAAAATTGTATTTCTCCAGATCTGCATTTTGACAGCACTATTATACCAAATCAACATCTTACTTAATACTTTTACATTTATTTTTTTTGACTCAAAACTTATATCAAGGAAAAAAGTACTTAGCAGAAATGTTCAGAACAAATCCAATAACTGTTAACCCTATCACTTATCTGCAGGTAAAATGTCCTAAGACCCGTCAGTGCTCTTTTCTTTACATGTGTACACATAAATTTGATATCTTACTAAGCACTTATAATACACTACAGCAATAAATTTTGAAGTTCGTGATACAAAGCAAACTCAGTTTCCCTTTTACTCCTTCATAATTTTATGTACAAAAGAGTCATTCTTACCACACCAACATCATCATATGATTTTCTTTCTTTATTAAGTTAAGCCACTTATAGGAAACATTTCAGAACTTGTCTGAACTGTGGGTATCAATACACTTGCACTTTGAGGCCATTATTAAGTAAAATATGATTACCTAGCATTGTTACACCACAAACATTATGGCAGCTCAGATGGCTAAGCGACTAATGAGCGGGTAGCACATGCAGCAGAGACACGCTGGACAGAGAGGTGATTCCTGGCCTGTGTGGAAGGAACACCATTAGAACTTACTGTGCTACTCAGAACAGCATGCAATTTAAAACATGAACTTCTGCTTAATACTTACAGACTTGGTTAATCACAAGCAAGACAGAATGGTTCATGTCCTGTGGAGAAAGGCAGATCCAAAGAGGTGCAGATGGTGAGGAGTGGAGTGAGGTGGAAGACCTGCTTGCCGCCTGGGGCCATGGTGATATCCCAGTCTGGGCTGCTGCCAAGCCCCATGTCTGGGTCTGTGACCCTACCATAGCCATGGTCTGTGGTGATGTTCCTGGCTCCTGTTACCACTGACTGCCAAGAGGTTAGAGCTGGACAGAGTTAGCCATGTCCCTGGATGCAACACTGGGGAGAACTGGGCCTGCTCCTCCCTAGCCGCAGGGGGTCCTGCATCTCCACTGGGTTGCATAACAGAGCTGACCCTGTTGGAGGGGCATGGGTGAGCAGGCCGTGAGTACCCAAGGATAGGAGAACTGGTCCCACCTCCTTGTCTGCCATGTGGTCAAGGGAAATTGCCCCCCTGATTCCCCTCACATCTGAGTCAGGCACCCAGCCCCTCACCAGCTACAGAATTAAGGTGAGTGGGCCCTGCACCTTGCCTGAGTAGCACACTGGAGCTGACCCTTTGGACAGGGGCACAGGAGAGACAGACCCTCATCTGCCATATGGTGCTATGGGCAAGGGATAGAATCTCCCCCGCCCCACCCACCATCACCTGTGGCAGGTGGGGGAGCAAGAGAGCTGCCCTGCCTCTCACCAGCTGCCCCTGCACCTCATCTGGCCAACACAATCGAGCTGACACTGGTGGTGCTGGTGTGGGTGAGCTGACCCTGTGGGCATGAGCGCAAGAGAACTTGTCCACCCTCTGCTGCTTACTGCATAGAGTGAGCAAGGCAGGGCAGTGCGGAGAACTCCCCCCGGTGGTGAGGATGAGAGACATCTGGTGGGCTGACCCACCCAGCACCACTCAGGACCAGAACCATGGCTGGGAGTTGGCCCATTCCCAACATCCACCCCATTTATGAGCTGCTGGGGTATGTGAAGAGGAAGACTCAAAGTCACAGGATCTCCATGACACAGGACAATAGTATATCCAAGCAGAGCCCAGTGAGGGCCCCATATCAATAGTGTAGCAGAAACCAGAGGCCTTGAACCAGACCCATGACTCATTGCAATGAACACTAGCATAGGAAGATCTATGGACTAAAGGGTATACGGTGTGACATACTGTGTCACATTATAGCTTTCATGAGATTTTTCTCTTCTTTTAAGTTTTATTTTGTTTTAGCTTGTTGGTAGGTGAGGAGGTTGCAAGGGCAGAGAGTGCATTCGAAGGGACAGGGAAATGAATGGGATCAAGATGCATGATGCAAAATCCACAAAGAATCAATACAAAGTAAAATTAGAAGAATTAACCAAAAAAATTTTGTATATTGTTGAGATTAAATCAGTTAAACTATATAAAAGTGTTGCCAATAAAAGAAAGATTTGGCCACTACCAAGAGGTCATTCCAAGAGAAAATTGTGCAATGAAGAGAGAAAAGAAAGAATAATCAAGAAATGTTTAAAAGAGGCCATGTTCTTAAAAAAAAAAAAATCAGCCAGACTTCAAACTACCACAGCTGAGTAAGTGGTAAATCTGCAATTTACAAAACTATGTTTCTTTCCTAGTAATTAAATTCATATGAATTGTCTGAATATTTATTTAACATCAGAAAAATAAATATTTTGGAACATCAGACTTAAGCAATTATCTTTTTTAAATAGATAACAGAACCAAATAGGAAAGCATTAAAAAAAATTACTCTTTTCCTAAAAAACTGCATTATTCCTTCCTGATACCATGGAAAGCAAAAGCATATTAATAAGCTATCTCATAAAAATGCTACAAGAAGATTATGTTCAGAAAGAATGGGTTATTCTGGAGTTTGAGTTCAAGAACATTCTGACAGAGATTGTATCGGCACAAAAGAAAGAGGTGAGAGAGTTAGATTCTCAGCTGAAAAAAAAAGAGGATTTTATTCTTCGCCTAAGGGACTACACTTAGCTAAGGAAGATTTCTAATTTGTAAATAAAATCCATGTTCTAATCTTTTACTGTTAGTAAAAGTCTAGAATTTTATGTTGAGTATCCTGGTCATCAGACCAGCCACAAACCCAGTTTTTAAGTGGTAAGTTTTGGCAACTTCAAATTTAATGCATGGAGTTACCTCATAAGTAAATGTGAGTGCCCAATACATAGAAAACAGAAGCATTTAATAATATCCAGCTTTGTCCCATATGGGACTAACCCAGGACTCTTTCATTATGGGAAATCAAACTATGACAAACAAAACTCATGGGAAACTTAAAATGTATTCCTCCCCACTCAGAGACTGGCAAGTCACCAGGGGAGGCAGACTAAATAAATTCTATATTTGCATATTGCTGTCAGGGACTACACAGAGTAAATAAAACAGACATGACTTTCTTTAAAAATCCCATACTCTGTATATGAAAATTCACACAAGTACATATTTTAAAGCTGATGTCAGAAGAGATCCACAGGCCTCTCAGCATATTCTGCACATACTGCTTCTAGCAACCAAAAACTAGAGTAGGGCTGTCTGCATACAAAGCCTCACAAGTCTAGGATACTAACTAGCATGAATTTGGACAAGTCTCTTCACCTTTCTGGAGTAGAATTTGTTCAAAATCCTTTCCACTTTTCAAGTACTTTGCCAAAAAAGAAAAAAGAAAAGAAAAGAAAAATCAGATTGACCACAACAGAGGGTGTAGGCCTGCTTAGGCCAGAGCTGCGGGGGTGAAGAGGATGTATAGAATGCACTGTAAATGAACCAGCACATGAAACGGTGTAGTGTGGAAGAATAGGATAAAAAGAGAAGTTTATCAAGAACATAAAGGGCTTTAAAGTCTTCTGCATGTTTTTAAAAACATGCCTACATTTTTTTTATTTTTTTTTAAAAACATGCCTACATTTTATGTAATTCCTACAATATACTAAAGCTTCAAATGACCTCAGAGACATAGAAAGGAAACAAAATGGACATTTGAGATTCACATGAATTTCCAAACCTCAATTACCTTCAACTTCAAGTTGATTACTTCAACTTTTTCTCCCATACCTTTCATCAGAGCAGTTGAAAGATGATAACACACCTTCCAAAGTTCCCAGAACCTCCTAAAATTGTGCCACTAGCTGGGGACCAAGACTCACACTCAAGCCCATGGAGGATATTCCATAATTAAACCATAAAATGGTCAATTGATCTGCAACAAAGGTGCCAAAACCATGCAATGCCAGTAGAAGTTTTTCCAACAGTGCTTTATAAATTGTGCCCCTTTCATTATCTCCCCTCTGGTTTGCCACAGAGACAGCTGACCTGAGCTCCTGAGAGCTCATGCACTATAGACCAACAGCTAGGGAGCCTACAAGGGACAGACCTAGAACCTCTGTGTGTGTGTGACAGCTGTGTAATTTGGTCTGTTTGTGGGGCTCCTAGCACTGAGATCAGGACCTGTCCCTCCACCTAGCTGGCTTTGTCGCAGAAAGAGAAGCTTGGTCCTGTCTCAGATTGATGTGCCATACTTTGTTGACACACATGGGAGACCTGCCCCTTTGTGAAAGGAGTTGGAGGGGTGGATGGGGGGGAAGGGGTAGATGAAAGGTAGGGAAGGGGAGGGAAAACTGTGGTCAGTATGTAAAATAAACTAAAATTTTAATTAATAAAAAAGCTGCCTTGCATGAAATAATGAAGCTAATAACTAAAATAAAGCTCAGTGGTTCAAATTATCAAACATACATGAGGTCCTAAACTCAGCCCAACACCATCAGACTTTACGTTATGCCACAGAGTTTTTAAAATAGTTAAAACTCATCAAAAAACCTAAGTGTAGGAGTTCAAAGAAATCTCTTAGAAAAAGATAATGGGGAACTCTTAGAACCTTTGACTTGGCAATGCTTTCTTGATTATGACCCTAAATACACAAGCAAAAGAAAAAGAAAATGAGTAAAATGTATTTATTTACAATTAAAAACAATTGCATGCTAGCAAGAAAGTGAAATCACAGCCTAAAGAATGGCACAACATCTTTGAAAATCACATATCTAGTAAGAGTTCACTGTCTGGAATAGTCAAAGAATTCTTACAACTCTACCCAGTGTTTAAAAGAATGATAGCCTGTTGTTGGTTATTTTTATACACTTTTTACTCTTTTGGCTCTTTGGGGGCCTGTCACCCAGATACCAAATAAATACACACATGGAGACTTATTATTACTTATAAATACCCAGCCTTAGCTTTATTTATATCTAGCTATATTTTCTTAAATTTTCCAGCCTACCTTTTTCCTCTGGGTTTTTATCCTTATCCTACATTCCTTTCTTTACTTCTTACTCCATGGTTTGCTGTGTGGCCAGGTGGTCGGTCCCTGGAGTCCTTCTCTGGCTCCTGGTTCTTCCTCCTCCCAGATTTTTCCTCCTATTTTTTCTTTCTGCACCCACCTATCCTTTCTCCTGCCTTGCTATTGGCCATTCAGCTCATTATTAGATCAATTAGATGTTGTAAACAGGCAAAGTAACACAGTTTTACAGAGTTAAACAAATGCAACATAAAGGAATACAACACATCTTTACAACATTAAATAAATATTCCACAGCATAAACAAATGTAACACATCTTAAAATAATATTCTACAATAGACTTTCAACATTTCTCCAAAGTATTATATAAAAGCCAAATACACAAGTGAAAAGATGCTCAAATTATTAATTAGAAAATATAATATCAAGGCTACAATGAGTCACCCCTTCACACCCATTAGTACGTATATAATAGCAACAATGGAGAAGAAATCAAATACTGGCAGGGATAGAGAACAGTTATAAGCTTCATACATTGTTGATGGGAAAGAGAAATGCTGTTATAGAAAACAGTTTGTAAGTTCCTCAAAAAGTTAAACGTAGAACATATGATCAACAGTTCCACTTTTATATACTCAAAATAACTGAAAACAGAGATTCAAACAGACTGCTACATAAATGTTCACAATAGCCAAGAGGTGAAAACAATTGTGAGATGATAGATAAATTAAATGTATTCAATGGAACATCCTCAGCCATAATAAACAAGTCCTGACACTAGGGAGATAGCTGGTGGCAGAGCATGTGATCACCATGTGCAAGGCTCCGGCAAACAAGCTATGTAAAGAGAAGCCATTCATTCCTCTAAGCTTTGATGAACTTCACAGTTAATCAAGTTCATTGTCAGTTTGATGGGACTTAGAAATGCCACAGGATATATTCCTGTGAAAAACTTTCTAGACTAAGAAAAGTGAAGTGGAAAGACTCACTTGAAATGTAGGCAGCGACACCCCAAGGGTTGGGGCCCCTGGGTGAATGAGAAAGAGGAATCCTGCTGGGTACCAAGAATTCACTCACTGCTGCCTACAACCTAACTGCATCTGGGGTGGAACAAGCTGCCTCAAGCTCCCGCCGTGACTTCCCCACCACAATGGACTGTACTCCCTAAGTGCAAGCCCGAAGTAACCCTTCCTTTCTTGCTTCCTTCCTTCCTTTCCTAAACTACATTTTCCATGTATTTTGTCACAACAGTAAGACAAATAACTAATAATACATTAATGTTAAATATTAACGATAAAGGAGATTATCCCATACAATGTCAAAGGTGTCATCTAACCCATCCAGTAGCCCTGGGTGATAGAGTTATTGTTAAAACCTGAGACATATGACCTGTTGTCCTGAAGTTTTCTTTAGCTCCTAGCTCATAGATCTTTTTAAAGTGGGCCTTCCTATAATCCATTTCTGCCTTCTCTCATAATAGTTGGAATAGCACTAGATGCTGTTACCAGGAAGAGCCACAGTGACCATCTGTAGTCCTGTTTCCTTGCTTCCTCCAAAGCCTCAAGAGATGTTTTCCCGAGCCCAGTCTTGAACCCCCATCGCCAGGCCTCTACTAGAGGTGAGTCTGGAACCAATCCGGGTGGAATCCCCACCCAAACACCCTTCCCTGGGAACTCCCTGGATTGGCCCCAGATCTCGCTCACCTTGTGTCCTGTCTCCATCAAGAGTGCTCCTGGTGCTCTGATACACACCCACCCACCCCTACCAAGAGGCTGCCCTCCCCCTACCCTTGCCCTACCCTGCCCACTGTCCCACTACTCTGGTTGAGCACTGGGACAGAGGGTGGAGCCAACAATCCTGCCACCTTCAGGGAAATTCCTGGAGCTGTTCTGAGCACACTAGACCTGCCTATCCATGAGGGACCACCGGGAATTCCCACCTGCCTGGTCTCTGACCCCCCACACCATCGGTCCTCTACTAGAGTTCTGAGCCCTTCCCAGAGATCCACCTATCCCCTCGGGGCCATCCTGTGCCCCTGCAGACTGGATCCTTGACCCCCATCTCCAGGCTTGATCCCCATCTCCAGGCCTCTGCTAAAGAGGCCTCAGCTGGTAAGTGCCAGGCCCAGGCTAGATCTGCCTATCAACGTGCAGAACATCCTGATAAAGATCTTTGACCCCCATCACTGGTCTTCTGCTGGAGCCTAAACTTTGACCCCCATTGCCAGGCCCCTGCCTGAGGAGAGACCTACTAGAGAGCTTGGACCACCCAGAGCTACTGACATCAAACTTCTGACCCACCTAAGCCCACCTGGGGAGTACCAGAGAGAGAGAGAGAGAGAGAGAGAGAGAGAGAGAGAGAGAGAGAGAGAGAGAGATCCCACCTACACCTACTGGAAGAAGCGATGGGAAGACAACAATACAAGAAAACACCTAACAATAGAAAGACAAGCATGACACCACCAGAATCTAGGGTCTCTATACCAACTAGATCTGAACACCCCAAAGCAGATGAAGCAGAAGAGAACAACTTAAAAAATATCATAATAAAAATGATAGAGGCCCTCAACGACTATGTGAGAAAATCCCTTAAAGAAATGGAAGAAAAAACAAACAAAAAATTGGAGTAAATGAACAAATTTCTTAAAGAAAGTACAGAAAACCAAGAAAAAACAATTAAACAGGTTAAGGAAACAGTTCAAGACTTGAAAACTGAAATAGATACAATAAAGAAAACACAAACTGAAGAAATGCTGAAAATAGAGAAACTGGGCAAACGATCAGAAACTACAGACACAAGCAATAACCAACAGAATACAAGAGATGGAAGAGAGAATCTCAGGCGCTGAAGATAAAATTAGAGGAAATAGATTCATCAACCAAAGAAAATCGTAAATCCAATATATCCTTAACACAAAACATCCAGGAAATGTGGGACACTGTGAAAAGGCCAAACCTAAAAATAATCAGCATAGAGGAAGGCGAAGAAACCTAGCTCAAAAGTGGAGAAAACATATTCAACAAAATCACTGAGGAAAACTTTCCCAATCTGAATAAGGACATGCCCATGAAAGTACAAGAAGCATACCGAACACCAAATAGACTGGACCAAAGAAAAAAAGACCCCTTGACACATAATAATCAAAACACCTAACATACAGAATAATGGTAGACTATTAAGAGCAGCGTAGGAAAAAGGCCAGGTAACATATAAAGGCAAACCTATAAAAATTATACCTGACTTCTCCATGGAAACTCTCAAGACCAGAAGGTCCTGGATAGATGTTCTACAAGTACAAAGAGTCCGTGGATGCCAGCCCAGGCTACTATACCCAGCAAAACTCTCAATCACTATAGATGGAGAAAACAAGATATTTAATGACAAAGCCAGATTTTCACAATATGTATCTACAAATCCAGCCCTACAGAAAGTTCTGGAAGAAAAACTCCAACCCAAGGAAGGAAAACTCCAACCAAGGAAGTTAACTATGCTCACAAAGACATAGGCAATAGATAATCCCACTTCACCAGAACCCAAGGGTAAAGCAGGACAAATATATTCACAATACCACTGCCAACAACAAATCTAAAAGAAACAAGCATTAACAATCAATGGTCCTTACTCTCCCTCAACATTAATGGTCTTAACTCGCCTATAAAAAGACACAGGCTAACAAAATGGATACGAAGACAGAATCCGTTCTTCTGCTGCATACAAGAAACACATCTAAGCTTCAAAGATAGACATTACCTCAGGGTGAAGGGCTGGAAAAAGATCTTCCAATCAAATGGACCCAAGAAGCAAGCAGGTGTGTCTATCCTAATATCTAACAAGTTAGACTTCAAACCAAAATTAATCAGAAGAGATGAAATGGTCTTTTCATATTCATCACAGGAGAAATTCATCAGCACAAAGTCTCAATTCTGAACATCTATGCCCCAAATACAAAGGCACCCACATTTGTAAAAGAAATGCTACTAAAACTCAAAGCTCACATAAAAATCTCACACACTTGTAGTGGGAGACTTCAACACCCCACTCTCACCACTAGACAGGAACACCAGTCACAAACTGAACAAAGAAACAAAAGAACTAACAGATGTTATGTCTCAATTGGATTTAACACATATCTATAGAACATTCCATCCAAATACAAAAGAATATACCTTCTTCTCTTCTCCACATGGAACCTTCTCTAAAATCAAACACATACTGGGCAACATAACAAACCTCAACCGATACAAAAAATTGGAATAGTCCCTTGTATCTTATCAGACCACCATGCTTTAAAATTGGAATTCAACAACCACACAAATTGCAGAAACCCTACAAACTCATGGAAACTTAACATTGCACAATTGCACCATACCTGGGTCAAAGAAGAAATAAAAAAAGAAATTAAAGGCTTCCTAAAATTCAACGAGAATGAGGACACAACATACCCAAACTTACAGGACACCTAGGAAGCAGTGTTACAAGGGAAGTTCATTGCACTAAGTGCCCATATGAAAAAAAAAAAAAAAAAACAGAGCATAATCACATTAGAGTATTAATAGCACAACTGAAAGCCTTAGAACAAAAAGAAGCAAACTCACCCTGGAGGAGTAGATGCCAGGAAATAATCAATTTGAGGGCTGAAATCAGTAAAATAGAAACCAGGAAAACAATACAAAAAAAAAAAATCAATGCAACAAAGAGTTGGTTTTTTGAGAAAATCAACAAGATAGACAAACCTTTATTCAAACTAACGAAAAAGCAGAGAGAGAATATGCAAATTAACAAAACCAGGAACGAAAAGGGGGACATAACAATGGACACAGAGGAAATCCAGACAATTTTCAAGCCATACTTTGAAAACCTGTACTCCACAAAATTTGAAAATTCAAAGGAAATGAACAAATTTCTGGATAACTATCACCAAAACTATCACAAACAATTTAAATAGCCCTATAACCCCCAATGAAATAGAAGCAGTCATCAAAAGCCTCCTATCCTAAAAAAGCCCAGGGCCAGAATTCAGTGCAGAATTCTACCAGAAATTCAGGGAAGAGCTAATACTCCTCAAATTGTTCCACACAATAGAAACAGAAGGTTCATTACCAAACTCTTTTCATGTGGCTACAATCACCTTGGTACCCAAGCCACACTAAGACACAACTAAGAAAGAAAACTACAGGCCAATATCCCTGATGAACATTGATGTAAAAATACTCAATAAAATACTGGCAAACTGAATCCAAGAATACATCAGAGAAAGTAGGCTTCATCCCTGGGTTGCAGGGATGGTTTAACATATGAAAATCCATCAACGTGTTCCACCATATAAACAAATTGAAAAAGAAAAACCACATGACCACCTCCCTAGATGCTGAAAAAGCCTTTGACAAAATTCAACACCCTTTAATGATAAAGGTCTTGGAGAGATCAGGGATAACAGGAACATACCTAAACATAATAAGAGCAATATACAGTAAACCAACAGCCAACATCAAACTGAATGGAGAGAAGCTTAAGGCGATTCCTCTAAAGTCAGGAACAAGACAAAGCTGTCCTCTCTCTCCATCTCTTCAATATTGTACTTGAAGTTCTAGCTAAAGCTATAAGACAACAAAAGGAGATCAAGGGGATCCAAATTGGAAAGGAAGAAATCAAACTTTATTTGCAGATGATATGATAGTTTACATAAGCGACCCAAAAAACTCTACCAGGTAACTCCTACAGCTGAGAAACATCTTCAGCAAACTAGCAGGATACAAGATAAACTAAAAAAAAAAAAAAACAATAGCCCTTCTTTATTCAGACGACAAAGGGGCTGAGAAAGAAATCAGAGAAACATCACCCTTTACAATAGCCACAAACAACATGAAGTATCTTGGGGTAATGCTTACCAAACAAGTGAATTCTATATAATAAGAAATTCTTATTAAAGAAGATACCAGAAAATAGAAAGATCTCCCATGATCTTGGATAGGTAAGATAAACATAGTAAAAATGGCTATTTTGACAAAAGCAATCTACAGATTCAATGCAATCCCCATTAAAATCCCAGCACAATTCTTCACTGACCTAGAAAGGATAATAATCAACTTTATATGGAAAAGCAAAAGACCCAGGATAGCCAAAACAACCCTATACAACAAAAGAACTTCAGAAGGCATCACCATTCCTGACTTTAAGCTCTACTATAGAGCTATAGTCCTGAAAACAGCCTGGTATTGGCACAAAAATAGACAAGTAGACCAATGGAATTGAATAGAAAATCCTGATATTAACCCACACACTTACAAACACCTGATTTTTGACAAAAAAAAAAGCTAAAAGTTTACAATGGGGGAGAGGAAAGCATCTTCAATGGTGCTGGCACAATTGGATGATGGTGTGTAGAATACTGCAGATAGAGCCATGTCTATCACCACGTACAAAACTCAAGTCTAAAAGGAACATAAATTGAGCCACACTGAACCTCTTAAAAGAGAAAGTGGGAGGTACCCTTGAACAAATTGGTGTAGGAGACCGCTTCCTGAACATAACTCTAGTAGCATAGACACTGAGATAGACAATTAATAAATGAGACCTCCTCAAACTTAGAAACTTCTGTAAGGCAAAGGACACAGTTGACAAGACCAAACAGCAGCCCACAGACTGGGAAAAGATTTTCACCAGTCCTACATCCAACAAAGGACGACTGATCTCCAAAAAATACAAAGAACTCAAGAAACTAGTCAACACAACACCAAATAACACTGTTTAAAAATGGGGCACAGAACTGAAGAGAGACTTCTCAATAGAGGAAACCAAAAAGGCTGAAAGACACTTAAGAAAGTTCTCAACATCCTTAGCCATCAGGGAAATGCAAATCAAAACAACTTTGAGATACCATCTTACTCCTGCCAGAATGGCTAAAATTAGAAACACCAATGACAACTTATGCTGGGGAGGATGTGGAGAAAGGGGAACACTCCTCCACTGCTGGTGAGAGTGCAAACTTGTAGAGCCATTTTGGAGATCAGTATGGCAGTGCCTCAGGAAAATGGGAATCAGTTTACCATAGGACCTGGCAATCACACTCTTAGGCATATACCCAAATGATCCACATCCATGCAACAAAGACATGTGCTCAACTATGTTCATAGCAGCATTATTTGTAATAGCAAGAACCTGGAAGCAACCTAGATGCCCCTCAACTGAAGAATGGATAAAGAAGATGTAGCACATCTACACAATGGAATACCACTCTGTGGAAAAAAACAATGGAATCTTGAAATTTGCAGGCAAGTGGATGGCACTTGAAGAAACCATCCGGAATGAAGTAACCCAGTCACAAACCCACTCGCTCATATATGGATTTTCAACCTAGAGCAATGGATCACCATCCTATAATTCACACTGCCAGAGGAACTAGGATACAAGATGGATTCTAAGAGATTCATATAGGGTCCCTCACAGAAGGGGGAGGGGACAAGTTCTCCAGAGCACATAGGGAGTGGGGGACAGTGAGTGGAGAGGGAACTAGGAGAAAGAGAAGGGGAGGAGAGGAAAGCCCATGGGACTAGGAAGATTGAGTCAAGGGAGGAATAGAAGACGAGAGAGAGAGAGAGAGAGAGAGAGAGAGAGAGAGAGAGAGAGAGAGAGAGAACACAAAAGAGGGAGCCATTATTGGTTTGAAGAGAAATCTGAACCTAAAGAAATGTCCAGAAACCTACAAGACTGACTCCAACTAACAATTTGAGCAACAGTGGAAAGGCTACCATAAATGTCCTTCCCTGATAATGAGATCAATGACTAACTTATCCACCATCATGGAGCCCTCATCTAGTACCTTTTGGAAACAGAAGCAAACACCCACAACTAAACATTGAGCCAAACTAGAATCCAGATGCAGATAGGGAGGACAAGACCACACTGCAGAAACACATAGAGACAGCTGACCTGAACAAGACTGATAGCTGGGAATCCAGCATGGGACTGACTCAGACCCCCTGAACATGGGTCTCAGCTAGAAGGCCTGAGCACTCTAAGGGACCTAAGACAGTGGAACCAGGATGTATTCCTGGTGCCCAAAAGGACCTTGCAGGCACAACCCTCATGGAGGGATACTCCCTTAACCTAGAGACAGGAGAGAAGGCCTAGTCCCTACTCCAAATGACTTGACAGATTTAGATGACCCCTCCTAGATGGCATCACCTTACATGTGGAGTGGGAGGGAATGGGAGGGGAGGGTGGTCGGGGTGCATGTGAGGGGGGTAGAGAGGAAGGGAGGAGGGAGGGAGAGAGGGAGGGAGAGGGAACTGGGATCCATATGTGAAATATAAATAAATAAATAAATGAAAGAGATGTTTCCCCAAAAACTCCTATTCTTAGGGCTGAGATTACCATGCTGCTTTTCAAACTGTCTGTCTGTGTGTGTGGGCTTTACTTCATGGCTTGCATGCTTACTCTAGCTCTCACTATGTAATACTTGGTTATGAAAGGCAATAGCCTGTAAGGGCTCCAATCTGTCAAGTATATTACATTATAGGAAGGTCCACTAAAAAAAAGACCTACTCAGTCACTGTCAAATTCCGTTCTTCAGTGGAATTTAATGGAAATTACATGGAATAACGAAAACCTGGAAATCAAAAATATCTTTGGGAAAATAAAAGGTTGCCAGAGTCTACACACCGTTGTTGGTATGAAGAAGTTCAAAAAATAAAAGAGTTTAGAGGGAAAGGGATTAGAAAGAAGAAACTAAAAAGAAGACAGAAAGAAAAGAAAGAGGCAAATAGCCAGCCATATTACACTGGAAGTGTCTGAAAGCCATTGGGGACTGGCTAAGAACAAAGGAAGTAGACAGAAAGTTGGCTGGAAATTTCCACGAGAAAGCATTTTTCTTTTATTCATTAATCTAATAAATATGGGTATTTTTATTGTTGTTGTTTTGGTTTTTGGTTTTTTGAGACAGAGTTTCTCCATGTAACAGCCCTAGCTATTCTAGAACTTGCTTTGTAAACTATCTGGCCTTGAATTCAGAGATCTTCCTGCCTCTGCATCCCAAGTGCTGCAACTAAAATGGCATATGCCACCACACCTGGATGTAATAAGTATGTCTTCACTGCCTGCTGTGTGTGTTTGTCACTCTACTAAACCTAGAACGAGATTCTCAAAATATTAAAACTCATACACATGATTAAACAAGCATTAGGAGAATGCTTACTACACTCTTGGTCCTGTGCTAGACAGTACACATACAGAAACATGTAAGACAGCCCTGCTTCCATGAAATTAACCAAAATAAATGTAAGTGCCACAAATAACAGCCCAGATATTAATTTTAAACTCTCTACTAACCATTCTTTTCAGTTTTCTATTCAATGTTTTGGTCATATTTCCCCTCCTTCAAGTCCTCCCAGATCCTCCCCAACTCCCCAAACTTCATGTTCTTTACCTATTGAGACAGACAGAGAGAAAGAGGGAGGGAGAGAGAGAGAGAGAGAGAGAGAGAGAGAGAGAGAGAGAGAGAGAGAGAGAGAGAGAGAGAGAGAGGGGGGAGAGAGAGAGGATAATAAATTCTGGATATCAAAAGAAGGTAAAAAGACCAAAAGAAAAAAGTCAAACCATAACCAAAAAAACACACAAAAAAACCACAGATTCCATTTTGTATTGATCATGAGGTCTGCCCTGGAGTTTCCTTGATATACCCAGAAAACTGGCTTTCTCTCTCCCAGAAGATATTGATTGCAAATAGCATCTTAGGGGTGGACCTTTCTTCCCACTTCCCCTTCTCCACTGCAGTCATATTAAAAATAATAATTATTTTAGTAATATGTTTTATTGGGTATAATATGGCCAAAGTATTATTTCAACATGTAATTAATCCAAATATAAAAATAATTTATGTTTTCCATTGTTTTTTTCTTTTTTAGCCTGGCTGTTACACTGCCTGTCCTGGAGCTCACTCTGTAGACCAGACTGGCCTTGAAGTCACAGCATTCTACGTACCTCTGCCTCTCAAGTGCTGGGATTAAAGGTGTGTCCCATTCTTTTTTCTTATAAGTCTGAATCCATTGTAGTTGCACATCCCAATTCACTCAAGCCACATTTGAAGTGTTCAAAATTAACTATCTTTTTGGTCAGAACAAATTTAGAGTCACACCTTTTAAACTTCTATTTTGGGTTTGTTTATTCTTTAGACAGGATCTTACACTAGCATAGGCTGACCTAGAACTCACTCTGTAATCCAGGCTAGCCTCCCATTCAAGGTGATCCTCCTATATCACAGCCTCCCAAACACTTCAATTACAGGTGTGATCCACCACACTCTGTTCAAACTTCTTTGATAGATGCTAGGCACATGACTTTAATCCCAGCAGCCAGAGCTGGGAGATGATGTACACACCTTTCGTCCTTGGAATTAAGAGACAGACGGATCTCTGTGAGTCCAAGGTCGCCCAGATCTACACAAGATTGAATCAATCTAAAAGACAATTATAGCTCACACCTTTAATCCAAGGACTCATGAGAGGTACATAAGACAGGAGCAAGTCTCAGTATGAGAGATTCATTCTGCAGTCACATTGAGGTTAGGAAAACACTGAAGTCTCAGGATTCCCCAGCTACGCTGAGGAGAGGCAGCAGGATTAGCCCAGTCAGCCTGAGGTAGTGGTAAGAGCTAGTGGCCCACTACATTGCTTTTCTGTTCATCAGCTTGAAGTTTGAACCCCAGTATCAATCTCTGGGTCTTTTATTTATTCATGTTACAATACCCACAGATAAGTAAGTGTAGTCCTCACCCCTCATCAAGGAAATTTTCCTTTACAGAGACAAATAAAGAAAACTACAACCAATCAAAATGGAGAGTTGTGGAACCCAGCCCCAACTGATACATCTACAATACAGCCTCTCACACCAAAGGCTCAGGGGTCCTTTGTGGAAAGACTGTTAAGATCCAGAGGAATTGAACAAGAACAACAATAGATATGATAACACAGACAGCCCAGGAGGCCTCAATCTTATACAAACAACTACAGCAACTAAAGGATGCTGAGTTGGAGTAGAGAAATAGCTCAGTGACTGAGAGCACTTGCTGCTCTTCTAGAGGACCCTTACGGCAGCTCACAAATCTCTGTGACTCCAGTTCCAAGAGATCTGACACCTTCATACAGAAATACATGCAGGTAAAACACCAATGCACATAACATAAAAATAAATAATTGTTTATGGAAGGAATTTGGAGAACAAAAAATAGTATTTCATATTGGGAAGAGTACATCAATTGGTTACCCAGTGCCAAATGGTCATCCCTGAAAACATGCATAGAAGTAACATCATACAGACTGAGCAGATTGTGTTTATGTATTTAACGATGTACTTATATCTAGATATATATGTAAAAACAGTAAATGAATGAAAGCAAACAAGGAGGGGTATATGGGAGGGTTTTGATGGAGGAAGGGGAAGAAGGCAATGATGTAATTATAATTTCAAAAAAAAGGAAATAATTTTAAAGAAATAAAGAGGTCATGAATTTGAAAAGCAGTAAGGGAGAGAACATGGGAGGGGTTGGAGGGAAGAAAGGGAAGGGAGAAATTAAATAATTGTATTTTAATTAAAATTTCTAAGTTATTAAGAAAGAAAGCAACTTAAGACAGAAAGGGTTTACTTATCTGGGCTCACGTCCAAGGGCACAGTTCACTATAGTGAGAAAAATCAAGGAAACAGGAAATTGAAGCAAATGGTCATATAGGCTGCCAGGAAAAAGACAGCAACAAATGCATAGTGTTACTCAGTTTCCTTTCTCTGTACAATCCAGGATCTTGGGCCTTGGGATTAGTACCACCCAGAGTGGATGGGCCTCCCATTCAACTTATAGAATCAAGTCAGTCCCCACAGGCATGCCCAGAGACCCATCTCCCAAGTGATTCTCCATTCTGTCAAGTTAACAGTTAACACTAATAATCACTGATAAGTAGTCTAAGTCCTACAAAATCCTTATGAACATAGACATCTGTTATGCCATTATAAATAATGGTATAACCTAAATATTTATCAGTAGAATATTGACAGTTATACAGCTTTTATTCAAATAGAGGTTGCTTTCTATTAGACAATATTCATTTGTCAATTCTCTCAGCCCTCTCATCACATAACCACTATCTTCTCCATTTAAAAATGGAGAAACTGGAGCTAAGGAGATCCCTCAGTTTGTAAACTGCTTACCACTCAAACATGAGGGCCTGAGTCCAGACCACTAGCACAAATGTACTAAGTCCTGGCACTGCAGAATGTGTCTATAATCCATACAGGCAGAAGAGGGAATGGAGCTGGGCAGCTCCTTGGAGAGCATTGGTCAGCTATAACTCCAGTTCCAGGGAATCTGACTGCCCTCTACTGGACTCTGTAGGTGCTGTATCCACATGGTGCATTTACATACAAGCAATACACTCAGGCATGGATGCATGGTGCATGTATAGATAGATAGATGGATGGATGGATGGATGGATGGATGGATGGACGGACGGACAGACAGATAGATTTTAAAACATATTTCTGACCAGAATTCAGTTTCCAGCATCCATGTCACAGACTCACAGTCACCCATAACTCCACCTTTGGGGGAATCTAACTTTATCTCCTGGTATCAGTAGGCACTTGCACTCACATATACAACCCCTCCCTGAACACACACACACACACACACACACACACACACACACACACACTAAATCTAAAAAACAAAATAAAAAGTAAGGTGAAGAACAATCCAAGAGACACTAGATGTCAGCCTCTTGGCTTCCACGTACACATGTGCACAAGCCCTCACGTGAAAATGTACATACATCATATATGCATGTGCACAAAAAATGCTTAAATGAAATGGGAAATTTGAAGTTGTTTAAAGTTATACAGCTAAATAATAGAAGAACCAGGATAAGAACACAGATAATCTAGAATCTGTGTTTTTAGCTGCCATATTATATGGCTTTTCAGAAGACCAGAATAGTGGCATGGTTTATCTATACAATAACTTATTAAATATATGTTAAATTGTATTTACGGATACTAAACTAAAACTGAAAATTTTTATTACAAAAACCTGAAAGAAACTTCATCACCTCAAGAAAGATCTGTCCTCATCTATAAATGGGGATATAAATTAATCCTATGGTTAGCCTAATGATAAATAAGATGGTTGAAGTAAAAAAAAATAATTGGGAAAGCAGCTTGATACGATTTCCAAATTTGGGGCATTGGTCAAAGTAACATTTATGTTATCATCTTAAACAATGCTGCATCCAAAGAGTGTCCCCCTACTCTCCAAATCTAGCTTTAACCTTGGCTTAGTCTTTGCAGGACCCTAACCATATGACACATTTCTCACACTGCAGTAGTCTATTTAATTACTTTCTGTTGCAAGTAGAGCTTCAAAAGTTTGCTTACAGTATCTTCCAAAAGGTCCAAAAGACCTTTTCTAAAAGCACAAAGCTCCATGTAGAACTAAGTAATCTGAAAGAGATGCACAGCACTCATAACTAAAGCTGGATAGACGCCAAACAATATTCAAAGCCACCAGAAAACCACAAGTGCAATAAGAAATATAAGGCAAAAATCCAGAACCCAGAGTAATTTTAAGAGCGCCTGCCAGTTGTGAGCACGAGCTAGTTGGTGAGACCTGTAACTGGAATTAGAGGAGTGACAGAATGGTGATATGTCAAACCTCAACTACAAACTCCCACAAAGGATTTTCAGGAATCTGAAATCAAAACTTGACATATATAAAGGAGAAGTTTTCTCCCGTGCTCTTGGATAGGTAGGATAAATAGTAAAAATGGCGATCTTGCCAAAAGCAACCTACAGATTCCATGTAAACCCATTAAAATCCCAGCACAATTCTTCACTGACCTAGAAAGGATAATAATCAACTTTATAATGAAAAACAAAAGACCCAGGATAGCCAAAACAACCCTGTACAATAAAAGAACTTCAGGAGGCATCACCATTACTGACTTCAAGCTCTACTACAGACCTATAATCCTGAAAACATCCTGGTATTGGCACAAAAATAGACAAGTAGACCAATGGAATTGAATAGAAAATCCTGATATTAACCCACACACTTACAAATACCTGATTTTTGACCAAAAAAAAAAAAAAAACTAAAAGTATACAATGGGAGGACTAAAGGAAAGCATCTTCAACAAATGGAGCTGGCACAACTGGATGATGTTGTGTAGAAGACTGCAGATAGAGCCATGTCTATCACCACACACAAAACTCAAGTCCAAATGGATCAAAGACCTGAACATAAATCCAGCCACACTGAACCTCTTAGAAGAGAAAGTAGGAGGTACCCTTGAACAAACTGGTACAGAAGACCACTTCCTGAACATAACTCTAGTAGCACAGACACTGAGATAGACAATTAATAAATGGGACCACCTAAAACTGAGAAGCTTCTGTAAGGCACAGGACACAGTTGACAAGACCAAACAGCAGCCCACAGAGTGGGAAAAGATCTTCACCAATCCTACATCTGATGGAGGGCTGACCTCCAAAGAAACTAGTCACCAAAACACCAAATAACCCTATTAAAAATGGGGTACAGAACTGAAGAGAGAATTCTCAATAGAGGAAATCAAAAAGGCTGAAAGACACTTAAGAAAGTGCTCAACATCCTTAGCTATCAGAGAAATGCAAATCAAGGCAACTCTGTGATACCATCTTACTCCTGCCAGAATGGCTAAAATTAGAAACACCAATGACAACTTATGCTGGAGAGGATGTGGAGAAAGGGGGACACTCCTCCACTGCTGGTGAGAGTACAAACTTGTACAGCTATTTTGGAGATCAGTATGGCGGTTCCTCAGGAAAATGGGAATCAGTCTACCACAGGACCCAGCAATCCCACTCTTAGGCATATACCCAAATGATCCACATCCATGCAACAAAGACATCTGTTCAACTATGTTTGTAGCAGCATTATTTGTAATAGCAAGAATATGGATGCAACCTAGATGCCCCTCAACTGAAGAATGGATAAAGAAGATGTGGCACATTTACACAATGGAATACTACTCTGCAGAAAATAACAATGGAATCTTGAAGTTCGCAGGCAAATGGATGGAACTTGAAGAAACCACTCTGAATAAGGTAACCCAGTCACAAAAAAAGAGGAACATGGTATGTACTCACTCATATATATGGGTTTTTGACATAGAGTAAAGGATCACCAGCCTATAAGTCACACTTCCAGATACAAGGAAGAATCCAAGAGATTCATACAAGGTCCCTAACAGAAGGGGAAAGAAAGGAACAAGATCTCCTGAGCATATTGGGAATGGGGGAGCAGTGAGTGGGAGAGGGAGCTAGGAGAAAGAGAAGGGGAGGAGAGGAAATCACGAGGGACTAGGAAGATTGAGTCAGGGGAGGAACAGATGAAAGGAGAGAGAGAGAGAGAGAGAGAGAGAGAGAGAGAGAGAGAGAGAGAGAGATATGTGCCATGAAGAGGGATCCATTATAGGTTTGAAGAGAAAACTGACCCTAGAGAAATGTCCAGAGACCTACAAGACTGACCCCAACTAACAACTTGAGCAACAGTGGAAAGGCTACCATAAATGCCCTTCTCTGATAATGAGATTGATGACTAACTTATGCATCATAGAGTCCTCATCTAGTAGCTGATGGAAACAGAAGCAGACACCTACAGCTAAACATTGAGCTGAACTAGAATCCAGATGCAGAGAAGGAGGACAAGACCAGGCTACAGAAACACACAGAGACAGCTGACCTGAACAAGGAGGAGCTAATGGGCCCCCAGACTGATAGCTGGGAATCCAGCATGGGACTGACTCAGACCCCTTGAACATGGTTCTCAGTTAGAAGGCCTGGGCAGCCTAAAGGACCTCTGACAGTGGAACCAGGATGTATCCCTGGTGCACAAAAGGACTTTGGGAGCCCGTTCCCCATAGAGGGTTACTCCTCCCTTAACCTAGAGGTAGGAGAGAGGGCCTAGACCCTACTCCAAATGAATTAACAGATTTAGATGATCCCTCCGGAAGGCATCACCCTCCCTGTGGAGTGGGGGGGGGTAATGAGAGGGGAGGGTGGTCGGGGAGCACGGGAGGGTGGGAGAGAGAAAAAGAGGGAGAGAGGGAGAGAGAGGGAACTGGGATCGATATATAAAATTAAAAAAAAAATAAAGTAGAAGTTTAGAATCTATTGATACACAGATACAAGCCCTTGGTGGGACCAAGAGCCTTGAGTAAGATCAGTAAGAGAGAAACCCCTGGAGACGATACTAACATCTATTACATTTTTCTTCACATTTTCACCTGAAGCTAAGAATCCAGACTTACCACTGGGCAAATAAAGAAACCAGTAGAATTTTACCAGCTATGTGATCGGGAACTTGAGTGACCCCAACCCACAGCCATTTCCTCCTCAAAACATCCACGGGAAAATTAGCACAGTATAGAGTGCCTGCAGTTCCACATAGTCTTTTGATCTTAGGGATTCAAAGCCACACAGCAAGGTCCCATCTCAACATATCCTTAATTAGTGATACAGTATTAAATATGTTATTTATTATGCCCAATGTCGCTCACAGACCACCAGGATCCGAATGTTAAGAATTTCTTGTTTAGAACCAACAAGATGGTTGGCATGTTGCCAACAAACCCTGGTGACCCCAGTTCCACACACACCACCCACATACATGGTGGAAGGAAAGAACTGACCCTTCCATTTTTCTCTGACCTCCAGAGCATAGTGTGACACACCTACACGGAGAGAGACATGCACGCACAAGCACATAACATGACTGAAAAAAGAATTCCTGCGGTGAAGGAGACGATAAGGAAGGAGACTTTGGGGTGACAAAGGACAGGAGGAAGGAATGGGATGGTGAAGGCGAGCAAACACGGAATTAATCTGTCCGGGCTCGGGAAAAGGCTTGGGCTGTAGCTACTTCTACAGTGACTTTATAGTACCAGTTTGTGACCAGTTCCCAGCTCCCGAGGCTCCTGGAAGCCGGTAGTCCTCACCTACCTTCCGGCCACCTGCTGCTGTGTCCCTCCCAGAGGGCACCCCTCGGGCTCCTCTCCCAGTGGCCCAACTGCCAGACGAGGAAAAGGATGGCGTTTTCTCCCTGGGGCATCCGCCCTGGGCTTTCTCCTCAGAGGCCCAGCCTGGCACAGGAGCCGTGGCCCCCACGGCGTGCGCACAGGGCAGGGCCACTCTCCCCCGGGGCTTCAGCCCGGTGGCCCCGTGCCTGCACCAGCTTTGCCAGCTGTCATGCACACCAGCTCCGGTCACCGAGTCAGGGCAAAGGCCCAACACGTGCCTCCAGAAGCGAGCTGCGCATGCGCGCGCGCACACACGAGGCCCTGCCAGGGAACTCCCGGCATGCCCCGCAGCTGCAGAAGATGGACTTGATGGATGCGGGGCGGTCCACCGGCTGCTGCCTGAACCAGCGCTGCTCTGGACGCTGTCTCTCCCCTCTGACCTCACTGTCCGCACCACAGCCTAAACAGCCCCGCAGCGGAAGGCCTCAGAGGGGAACGCCAGGAGCAAAGCAGCCCAGAACCAACCTGGCCCCGTCCCCAACTCCTGTCTCTCATTTGGGTGAAGTCTGGTGGTAAATCAGGGCTTTGCATGGCCCCCACAGAGTCAAACGGGAGGAGACAAGGCTCAGTTCCTGTAGTCTCCATGGAGTAGAAGACCCCAGTCACAAGATTTGAGTCTCTTTGTTTGTACATATTCTGTTGCTGAGGATAAATACGGTGGTGGGTCCCCGAAGGGGCAGGATCCAAAGCCTTGTTAGGAAAATAGAGAAATAAACTGGCATTTCCAATTCAGTCCTGCCCCGAAGACTTTCAGGTTATGTCTCTGTTAACCCATATACATTGAAAATTCTGTAGAGTGGAATGTGTTTAATTAATATACTCAGTCTGTGGAATATCAGTTTAGCAACATAGAACAGTCATAATGGAGTGGTTGAACAGCATGGAAGACCATCACGCTGTCACCACTAGCAAGGAATACAACTCAGTAACACCTGAAGTCCATCTTGCAGAGTACACCTCAGAGCCTTTGGTGGCCTTCTCTAGGGTGCACATGTGGCCTCCATAGCCTCCACAGAAAGGGGTCTCAGGAGGGTCAGGATGTGATTTGAATGATAATGTCCCCCACAGTCTGAGGCTATGAATACTTGGTCCCCAGTTAGTGGCACTTTTGGGATAGGTTTAAGAAGTGTGACCTTGCTGGATGAAGTATGTCACTAGGGAAAGGTGCTGAGGTTTCAAAGCCATGCACCATTCCCAAATTTCTCTCTTTGATTTATGCTTGTCGTTCAAGATGTAAGCTAAGCCTTCAGCTTCCTGCCCCTGCTGACATGCCGTCACTCCGCTACCATGGACTCTAACCCTCTGGAACCATAATGCCAAAGTAAATATCTCTCTATAAATTGCCTTGAACATGGTGTTTTGCCACAGCAATAGAAAAGTAGCTAATTCACAAAGTGAGCCAATGAGTTTATTGGTTAAGCAGAAACACAAGTGGCTGTTGGAATCAAGCTGAAGTGTAAGAGTGGGAAAGAAAAGCAGAGAAATGCCCCAGTTGTGGCTGGATATGTGATTTCAGGGCTGTGAAGCTACCTCGTCTACCCACATCATGGATGTTATAAAGTATATGCTGATAGATTGTTTTTGTTCTTGATGAAGAAACATTTAAGTTCATTCTGTACAGGCTTACCGATGCAGACAGGAGAGCTAGGAGAGATAAGCTTCTCAAAGGGATTCTTATGTGCACATAGATTATAAAGAGGTTTATAATAGTTCATGTGGACTTAAGATATAGTTTGATACCCATTTCAGTCTTGTTTCTCAGAAAAGGAAGTTTCATACTTTTGCAGGTGGCCTGCCTAGTTATGCTAAAATTCCTATGTGTCTGCCAACAAAAGAATGAAAATCAAAAGTTTTCCACATCCCCTAAACAACTGTCCTTCTGAAATATCACTTATTGCTAGCCCATTAAAATTAAAATTCCAAGTGTGCTAACCAAACATGGTGAGTGTATGCACTTGGCAGACTGAGGCAAAGGCATAAGTTCAAGACCAGCATGGGCAACATAGCAAGACCCTTCTCAAAAAGGAAAGAAAGAAAGAAAGAAAGAAAGGATAAATCTTCCTAATGAACATGTGTATCACTTTTCACTTCCACAAAACTGGTTTCTTCATCAAAATACACCATAAATTGAAAGTTGGAAGTAATTATATAATGAATGGTAGATGCCAGGAGGTACAGGATCTATTGTAATATAAAGCACAGGATTTCAGTTTCAACCTGAGGGAAACCACTGAAAATATTTTGAAGAAACTACCAAGATGAGATCTGAAGGATTGTGGAAGTCCTTTTTGTTTTTAATTTTTGAAAGACTATTTTTGTTTTTACGTGAGTTCCATGGATAAGTGCAAGAAATCATTGCCATGTTTAGAGAGAAATGAAAGTTAACTTACTTATCAAACCTTTAAAACAAATGGAGTATGTTTCTAAAAGAAAAGTGGAATAAAGATCCTAAAAACTGTCTATTGTTAATATTCAAATTAAGGGAGGTGATTTTTAATCAAGAGGGTGATCAATGGAGGGAAAATGCAATCAGAGGCAGCAATATGTAGCAAAATTTGAAAACAAGAGAGCATGGAACTCATAGAAGAAACTGAACAAAGTGTTCGAGATGGCTGAATCCTCAGGCAATGGAGGGAAAATAGTTAAGATTATTGGCACCAGGTAATGGTGGTGCACAGCTTTAATCCTGGTGGCACTCAGGAGGCAGAGATAGGCCATCCTGGTCTACAGGATGAGTTCAAGGACAACCAGGGCTACACAGGAAACCCTGTCTGGGGAGGGGTTGCTCTGGAGCTGGAGAGATGGCTCAGTGGATAAGAGAACTGGCTGCTCTTGCAGAGGATCAGCTCTCGGTTCCCAGCACACACATGCTGACTCACAACCATTTATAACTCCAGTTCCAGGGAATCCGAAGCACCCTTCTGACTTCCATGGGCACTACATCGTGAAGTATGCATACATGCATGCAGGCAAAACCCTCAACACACATAAAAATGCTTTTGAAAAAATAATATTGGCTCTGGACGTAGCTTATTCTCAGATCATCAAGTCTCAGTTCTGCCACTTATACCAAACAAATAAAACAAAATGCTAGAGGAAGCAACTTGTGAAGGACTTTGATTGGCCCTGGAAAGCAATTTATGTTTCATCCTTTAAACAATAGAAAACCAGTGGGTGGGAGGTTCGAAACAGGATATTGAGTCTATGTTTTATAAATAGTACTCTGGAAATTATCACAATAGTAATGGTAATAATAATAATAGACGCCATAAATTTTTAAAAGGACTAGATACAGGGAAATTAAATTTGAAGAAGCCAAGGCCACTATTGGTGAACTAACAAAAAATCCTTAAAAATATGTTTTCATTATTGCCAAATCAAATAAAAGGTTATTAGTGATAATATTCACCTACACTAATAACAGTAGTTTATACAAATAATTTCAATATAACATCCAGCCTTTTTTGCTGAAACCCTTTCAGTTTTGACAGGTATTTACAAACTTGTTCTGCACAGCAACAGACAGCATGCAAACAGAGGTGTTATCCCTGCTGGCTCCTTCATCAAAATACACCTTTCTGGTTTTATAACAGGGTTGTCCTTGACTCCCTTACCCTTGCTTCCACAGATAATAGACACAGAATCATTTAATGTTCAATAAAGAAAGGCCTTGGAAAGACCAAAGTTGTGGCTCAGTGGCAGCTCACATATGTAGCATGCTCAAGATTTGGGTTCAATTCCCACATTTTCTTTTTAAGTCTCAATTTTGGAAATACTGTAGTTAGTCTGTTTCTCCTAGTTAAACAAGTATTTCTCAATTCTCACTCCAAAACAGTTATTAAGGCCATGTTTTGACTTCTGATAAATAACCTCATATAAGGTGTCTGCTACCAACCTCTATACACCAGCCCAATTGCCCACTTCCTAATAAACCAGGAAACACAAACCTCGTTTTTCATGCCTCTCCCACAACTGTATCATACAAAGCACAACTCTTATTCCTTCCAGTGTTCTACATCCTATTCTGGTCCCCATTGCTATGATGTCCTCAAATCTCCCAAATTTCCCCAATAGGAGGGGAATTCTTTGCCTGAATTCTTCCCTGGGGGAAAGATAGCATATAATTTTACAGTTGAGCTTTGGACCCCTGGGCAACTCATTCTGTCTAGACTTAATCCTACCTCTACGTCCTATTTTCTATATACCACAGCTAGTTATGAGGAGCCAAGACAGTGCTAGTCCATAGGATTTCTGTGAGTAATGGGTTGGTTTATAAGAAACAGTGAATAAAGACAGGAATATTGTAAGAATACCAACTATGACACATGCTAAGCCCTGGAATCAGGAATTAGTGAGGTAAGAAAGGTCTTTTCTCTCCTGGAATTTATACTCTACTAGAGAAAAAGTAATAAATAACTACACATTGTGATGGTACTATACACAGAATTATGGGACGGGAATGGAGACTGGAAATAAGATGCTCAGTGCATGAAGAAAGATGGGAAGGAACCCATAAAACTAGAGACTGGTCTAGGAGGAGGAGCTTGGAAGGTTCTAGAAACAGTAAGAAAGCATGTATGGATAAAGACTGGAATGCTTGGAGTCGAGCGGTAGAAGCTAAAGTTGAGATTCAGTTAAAGGCCACATTCAGCATGACCTTGTGAGTCCCTGATAGATGAATGGATGAATTTATTTAAATGCCATAGGAAACTACTGAAGTTTTAAAAACAGATTATTATTAATATAATTGAATCCATGTTTTAAAAAACTTTCTAAATGTCTGTATAGTCAAAAAAACAACATGCCCTGCTAACAAAATTTTAGCCTAGGAACCTTCAGGTCAGAAAAAGTCACTCCAAAGTCCCTCCCAGCCTCAAAACCAGTGATTCTACACTAAATTAAAAAAGAAGAGACTTCGGTTTTTCAGCCACACATGCTAAACACAGAGCTATATTCCTTTATCCCTCTGCATCACTGGATTTGAATGGGTAAGTCGTGTCTAATAAATACTTCCAGTGGTTCTTGTTTCTTGCTTCCAAATGCTAATCAACAATTTTTCTCCT
Organism: Phodopus roborovskii; assembly: GCF_943737965.1. NCBI lineage: Eukaryota > Metazoa > Chordata > Mammalia > Rodentia > Cricetidae > Phodopus > Phodopus roborovskii. The sequence goes on along the minus strand of NW_026126541.1, from coordinate 16,776,095 downwards.
AATGAGGTGTCCAAAACTAAAAGCAGCATCCCAGGCACTATCTGTCACTACGGTCAGACAGAAAGAGCCATTATTCCCCTGCTTTACGACAAGAGGCCAGTGTCACATTTTCTCACATTACACGGCAACTGTGTATCTGATGTGCTGCTCAGCATCACCCTTGGGTCTCTGCAGCCATTGCTACTTTGCAGGTGTTGCCCTCCATCTAAACATTTTTCTTTGCAGTTACTTTCCCCCAAGTACCTGTACTTGACATTTTTCCAAGTTCAGTGTCATTCTCTTTGCCATATTGCTAATGCTTAAATTTCTTTGGCTTGTCCTAGGTTCTGCAGCACGTCTTCTTTAAAAGTCATCTGAGAATCTCATTAACATATTTGTGAACAGGATGTAGCTAGAAAAGAATTGTTGAGGGATCTTTCTTCTATTTATTAGGTACTGTTTCTAGAAATGTTGAATAAGAAAAAAGAATGAGAAGAAAGGATAGAAGGAGCAAAAAAGGGAGGGAAGAAAGAAAAGAAAAGAGGGAACACTAAAATTAGAGAGAAGTTGTAAGTACAACCACATAAAATTATATATGTCATTGTCATTGAACAAATGTATAGTAGATAGTTGTAACATAGTATAAAATACTGTGTGTGTCGAATAAATCTTGAACAACTAAATATTTAATCACTCTGTATCTGAATGTCCTCACTACAAATTGAAATTGTAATGATGCCTACCACCAAAGATTTTTCTGAACATTAAATGTTACTTTATACCTAATACATAGTAAGCCTCTGTCAATGTTGCCTGGAATTACCATACCATATTCCTAACTTTAAATTTTTTCTTTGCATTCATTTATTCCTTCCTCCCTTATTTTGTATGTGTGCCACTCAGTGTGTGTGTGTGTGTGTGTGTGTGTGTGTGTGTGTGTGTGTGTACTTAAGCAATGGCTTACGTATAAGTTCAGAGGACAACTGTCAGGAGTCAAGTCCCTCCTTCCACCATGCTGATTCCAGAGTTTGAACTTGGGTCTTCCGACTTGACAGAAGGCAGTCTTGCTGCTGAGTCATCCTATCTTACTAACTTTTTACATTGTGGGCATGCATCCGGGAAATACAGATCAAAAGTACATTAAGATTCCATCTCATCCCTGTAAGAATGTCTATCATCAAGAAATCAAGTGACAAATGGTGCTAAGGGCACTTGGAGGGGAAGGTAGTAGGGTATAGTTGGTTCTTTGCTCTTTGGGGGAGCCTATACCCAACCCCCCCCCAAAAAACCACACACACACACACACACACACACACACACACACACACACACACACACACGGAGACTCGGAAACTTATTCTTAGTTATGAATGTCTAGCCTTAGCTTGGCTTATTTCTAGCCAACTTTTCTTAACTTAAATTATCCCAACTACCTTTTGCATCTGGGTTTTTACCTTTCTCTGTTCTGTATATATTTTATTTCCTTCTTATTCCATGTCTAGCTGGGTGGCTGGGTGGCTGGGTAGCTGGGTGGCTGGGTGGCTGGGTGGCTGGGTGGCTGGGTGGCTGGGTGGCTGGGTGGCTGGGTGGCTGGGTGGCTGGGTGGCTGGGTGGCTGGGTGGCTGGGTGGCTGGGTGGCTGGTCTCTGGCATCCTCCTTTCCTCCTTTGCCCTCACTCCTTGATCCTTTCTCCTCAGATTTTTTTCTCCTATTTATTTTCTCTGCCTGCCACACCCACCTATCCTTTCTCCTGCCTTGCTATTAACTATTCAACTCTTTATTAAACAAATCGGGTGTTTTAGACAGGCAGAGTAACACAGCTTCATAGAGTTAAATAAATGCAACATAAAAGAATGCAACACATCTTTGCATCATTAAATAAAAGTCACATAGCATAAACAAATGCAACACATACTTAACTAATATTCTACAACAAGGGTATATGCATCTCTGGTGGGAATATAAATGTATAGTCAAATGGAAATCTGAATATATACTCAAAGGAATCTAAGTTAGCATATCATAGAAATACCTGAAATCCGTGTGTGTGTGTGTGTGTGTGTGTGTGTGTGTGTGTGTGTGTGTCACTGTTCACAACAGCCAGGTATAGAATCAGTCCATTAGTTGATGAATAGGTAAATAAAATGTATATGTACCCATAAGGAAGAAAACAATCTTGCAATACAATGCATATGACTGAAGATTATCATGTGAAATAAAGTAAACTAGATACAGAAAGACAAATATAACATTTTTTTCTTATATGTAGAATCTAATAATCTAATAATTTTCTTGTTGTCCAAATGTATAAACTTCTATTTTCTCTACCTCTCATTTTGAGACATCATTTTCTAGACTCTTCTCTCTAGATGGCCTGGAAATTACACAGCCTCGTGTATTTTGAAGATTTCCTTAATTCAGTAAGTAAGCAGTTTCCACTCATGCTTGTCTTTCTGATATAATATAACCTCTAGTGTAGCAAGGATGGTGTTAACATCGAGACCAGAACATGACACTTTGTCAGTTAACACATTTTCATTATGAACAAGCAATGGCAGAAGGCAAAGCATTCTGCTAAGTATATTCTGAAAAAGCACATTCATGACATTGGAGGTAAATATTATGTCCTCCTTCTCTCTAAGAAGTGTGGGACTGTTGTCTTATAAACTAGGAAGAGAGTGAACATTTGGTTTCTGGAAGCTATTTTTGCCAGCTCTTCCTTTGGACAATCACACTAGCTGAACCTGTCCCCAGAAATCCTTGCAGCTACAGCAGCACTCTGGAAACCCAGTACTTTTCCAGGCCCTCATGTTCAGCAAAAGGAAAAGTACTCAGTGTCTCTAGCTTATCTTCACCTGGGGTTCATTAGCCCTTATTCTCTGATTCATGAAGGGGTGGAGATCTGAAAACTCATTTCACACATGAGGCACTGAGCTCAGAAAACTAATTGATTTTCTAAGTCTACCACTTGTTTATAGATCTGATGTAATTGAGAACATGAAGATTCTTATTCCCCCTCCCTTTCCCTTTATTCTCATTATAAAGTTACTTTTATGAGGAGCTAAGATGTAGCTAGGTAGAAAATCCACCCTTCGTATATGCCTGAGGCATATGTGAAGAACTTGAGAGCAGGGAAAGGGAAGGGCAGGAGAAGTATTATTATTTTTGGAAGAATTTTCAGTGACACCAGAGGAAAAGATGTTGATATGTTAACCAGCAGAAGCAGGGGCATATTTTGCATATAACTAGAAAGTGCAGGGAGCTCAAGTGTGTGTGGTTTTCTTATTTATCTATGTAGTAATTTTTAAAAGAATGTGGTACATATTTATTTCTGGTTGTTTTATAACTTATTTTATTTATGCTCTTTTGCATTCAATTTTTATTATCATGAAGCATGATCCTTTTTCAATGAGAAATTTAGGCTTTAAATACCTTATCTAATATTTGGGGCAAATTTATTTATTTATTCATTCATTCATTCATTTATATATTTATTTATTTATTTATTTAACTGCTCCGTTCCACAAGGTGGAAGGAGCAATAAAAAGTACAGAGTTCCAAAAATGTCTGACTAGCCATTTAATCTACCCTGTAAAGTGGACATAATTATTTCTGCTTCACAGGGCTCTCGTGAGCATCTACAGCTTAATAAAAGCTGTTAAGTGATGCTCTCATGATGATCAAGTTCTTGGCCTAATAGAGGTGCAAGAACCCTTACAACAAACTAGTGGCTTCATGTTAGAAGTTGCAGATGAGAAGGAAAAAAATCTGCCTGGAGAGACATGAGAGATTTCAGTGAGGATGTGTAACTTTGGGACCACATAGAAAGCTTAGGAAATAACTACACACACACTCACAAGAAAAAAAAAAAAAACAAGATGGAAATAGACGAGTTTATGAATTTGAGGAACTGGGAAAATATTTTGTCTTCTATTTCCTTTTATGTTACTTTTTAAATTTCATATATGTGGACTTATTAACACCATCCCCACCTCCTTCCACCAACCCCTCCTATGGCCATCCCCATGCCCAGCCTGCTCCCTCTCAGATTCGTGGCCTCTTTTTCTTTAGTTATTATCATTATGTGTGTAAACAAATAGATCTATAACTACAACTTGCTGCAGTTGTCCAATGTTGCTCATGTGTATATGTGTTTAGAGCTAATGGGTAGGGATTGACTAACCTATCAGGCAGCTCATTCTTGGGGAATATGGGTTCTTTCTCTCTCAACAGCCATTGTCTACTGCTATTCATCTAAGGGTAGGGCCTTGTGAGGTATCCCCCATATACAATGACATGTCAGTTGATGGTATCATTTTGCAGGTTTTGTTTAGACAACCATGTTGCTGAGATGTCATGTGTGCGGCTTCCCTGTCATATACAGGATATAGGATATAGGATACTCAAAACAGGCTCCTGGTCCTTTGACTTTTACAGTCTTTCCTTCCCTCTTCTGTGAGCTTCCCTGAGACTTCGTTGGGTGTAAAGGTGGTATTGTAGATGGGCATCCCATGCATTTTGACCTTTTTTATTATTTTTTAAACTACAAAAAAAGGAGTTAATATCCCTAATTATAAAATCTGTTATCTGGTGTTGGGACTTAGGCTGCACCAAGTACATCATCCCTTATAGTCCTCATCATAGTTGAAAAAGATGAGACTCCAATTGGGTTATTTTAAACAGTCCCATGACTAATGGGTAGTGGGGCCCAATTAGAAGAGGGAAGTGAGAGGTTGGAGAGATGGCTCAGCAGCTAAGAGAACTTACTGCTCTTGCAGAGGACCAGAGTTCAGTCTCCCCCACCCCCACCCCCGCCTCGGTAGAGCAGCTCACAGCTGTCTATAATTCCAGTTCCTGAAGATCTGACCTCCACCTACCCATATGCATATACATGGACAAGTACACAAATAGAATCATACCGAATCTAAAAACCACATATGCAATCTAAAGAAAAAGTCAAACCCCTGGGAGCGGAGTAGAGCGGTGTTTATCAGTAGTACTGAGGAGGCTGACCTCTAAAGGGAGAGAGTGTTCAGTGGTTACAAAATGACAGCTAGATGGGAGGGATGGGCCTGGTGGAGCATGGTACAGCAAGCTGATTACAGCCAATATACTGAACACCTCGAAATCACTAAGAGAGGATTTCAAGTGTTTCCACTTCTACAAAGACATTTGAGGTGGCAGGTGCCAATGACCTTAATGTGATCATTCCATATCCATACCTGTGTCAATTATGATTCATCAACTGGAAATAAAACCAGAGCTGTCGTAGACCAGCTGCTTAGCACTCAAGAGCCCCTGAGTTTAATCCTCAGCATCAAAATAAGTAATATAAAAATGAAACTTAAAAATGTGACTTCAGGAGGTGGAAAGAACTCAGTTAGAAAGGTACTTGCTAAGCAACATGAGGCTTGAATAAGATCCCCAGAACCCAGATTAAAAAGAAGGGCCTGGTGTCATTTACTTGGCATCCCAGTGCTGGGGAAATGGAGATAGGAGAATTCCAAAGGCATGCTGACCAGCCAGCCTAGCAGAATTAGGCAAGCCCGTGAGAAACCTAGCCTCAAAAACAAAACAAAACAAAGCAAGGTGGGTAACACACACACACACACATACACAAAATGTGACTTCAGAATAAAGAATTATTTAATTAAATGTTGCACAACCCTATGGTGTAGTCACTTAAGGAATGAACTTCTAACAAATGTCTACAGCTCTTTATTAGAATTGCTAAAACGGGAAATAATTCAATTATTCCTTAACCAGGTGAACAAATTGTGACTTACTCACATAATGAAGTATACTCATCCTCAGATGGATGGGCTATTGGTAAGCCCATCCATTGGATGGATTTTAAGTATGCAGAGTAAGTGGTGGCAGCTCCCAGACCCTGAGTACTTATATTCATATGACATTCTGGAAAACAAAACTACAGATAAAAAGGAAAAGGGTGGAACCACCCACTCGGTGCAGGTTCAGGTGGGACCCAGGGCCTACTACAACTAGGCAAGCTAGCTCCACCCTCAGTTCACTTATGGAACTACTGCTTGTTGTGATTGGTACATGACATTGCATCCATCCGTGTGTGTGCACAGCATTGCCGAGTGCAGCGGTGCACATGTGAACCCTGGAGTCCAGAGCTCAAGGTCATTTGGAGCAGTTCGATGAGTTTGGCCTGTGCTACATGAAACCCACTCTCAAAACACAATGAAACGTATATAGCAGTATAACACCAAAAAAAGTGAATTTTGCTACATACATTTAAGAAATGAGGCATAAAAATAAAGCAATACTAGCAGATGGTGGATCCAAATAACATGAGCGATTCGGTGGGAAAATCTCCAGATCTTGCTGGGGAAAGGGGAAGGTGTGTGTCTTTCTTTACTATGGTGGGGGTTGGTGGTGGTTACATAAATTTAGATATGACAAAGTGGTATGAATTTCACACCAATGTCAGTTTCCTGCTTTGGATGTAAACCATGGAAGGAACCGAGTGAAAAGTAGAGCTACTTCTGTGTATTATTTTTTTTTTTGTAACTTCTTGTTAATCTATACATCAAGAGGCGAATCCTGTTACTACATTTCTTGTGTATCATTTCCTCTGAAGCCTGATATTGGCATGCAGAAAATCCATTCGTGAGTACTTTTTAACAAAAGAGTGGTATATTGCATCATTGTTCTGAACCTTCCATATACATTGGATCTTGCATAATCTTTTCCTGGATGCATAGTAGTACCCTGTTCCATAACGGAAGGTAACCTAATGTGTTTCAATTCATTGATGAACGCTAGTGTCTTAATCAGGAGTTGAACTCTAATTTGGGGATTTTTATAATATGAAAGGCTAGCTAGAATTAAGACCAAATTTTTTCACAGATTCAGGGCTAACCACAAGAGTATCTTTTAATTAGAAGGAAGATGACAGGTGACAGGAGAAACGCTGGGGAACTTCCTGGGTCAAATATAAAGCAGAGAGCCTTCAGTTCAGAATTACTGCCCGTTAGTAGTTCGCATAAGGTCAGTGAGCGGAATGAGGGGAGTTTAAAGGGGAGGAACATGTAGGAGGCCTCCAAATCAAGCCTTCCCAGGGCTACTGCACAGATATACTTAAGTATGTCCAGGCTAGGCACTGTGACAATTAGTGCCCATCTCCAGCCTCCGGCAGGGGACCCCTCCCAGGCAGATTCTAACCACCCCCTTCTGCCCCCCTCCACCCCCGCCTCCAGCCCACGCGCGCAAGGGGAGCACACGTGGTGACCTGCCTGGGGCCGGATTCCCAGCTCCAGCTCCTCCTCCCTCCAGCTCACACTCGGCTTGCTGCAGTATCACGTGCAACCGCGCCGGGTGCAGGATGGCGGCGGCGGCCGCGGCGGCAGCAGCGCTGGGTGTCAGGCTCCGGGACTGCTGCAGCCGGGGCGCCGTGCTCCTGCTCTTCTTCTCCTTGTCACCTCGGCCCCCGGCCGCTGCTGCCTGGCTGCTGGGTCTGCGGCCCGAAGACACTGCTGGAGGCCGCGTGTCCCTGGAGGGGGGTACCCTGCGTGCGGCCGAAGGCACCAGCTTCCTCCTGCGGGTCTACTTCCAGCCTGGGCCGGCGGCCCCCGCCGCGCCTGTGCCTGCACCCTCCCTGGCCCCGGGGGAGAACGGCACGGGCGACTGGGCCCCGCGGCTCGTGTTCATCGAGGAGCCCCCGGGTGCGGGCGGCGTGGCGCCCAGCGCGGTCCCCACGCGTCCCCCGGGACCGCAGCGCTGCCGCGAGCAGAGCGATTGGGCATCGGACGTGGAGGTCCTGGGGCCCCTGCGCCCCGGGGGCGTGGCGGGCTCGGCCCTGGTCCAGGTGCGGGTGCGGGAGCTGCGTAAGGGTGAGGCGGAGCGCGGCGGCGCGGGCGGCGGCGGGAAGCTCTTTTCGCTGTGCGCCTGGGACGGGCGCGCTTGGCACCACCACGGCGCGGCCGGCGGCTTCCTGCTGCGCGTCCGCCCGCGCCTCTACGGCCCGGGTGGGGACCTGCTGCCGCCCGCGTGGCTGCGAGCGCTCGGGGCGCTCCTGCTGCTGGCCCTGTCCGCCCTGTTCAGCGGCCTGCGCCTGAGCCTGCTCTCGCTGGACCCGGTGGAGTTACGGGTGCTGCGGAACAGTGGCTCGGCCGCCGAGCAGGAGCAGGCGCGCCGCGTGCAGGCCGTGCGCGGCAGGGGGACCCATCTGCTCTGCACCCTGCTCCTGGGCCAAGCCGGTGCCAATGCCGCGCTGGCGGGCTGGCTGTACGCCTCGCTGCCGCCGGGCGTCGGGGGCCCCGGGGAGGACTATGGCGAGGCGGGGGTTCACTTCCCGTGGCTGCCCGCTCTCGTGTGCACCGGGGCGGTGTTCCTGGGAGCCGAGATCTGTCCCTACTCGGTGTGTTCGCGGCACGGGTTGGCCATCGCCTCGCACAGTGTGTGCCTGACCCGGCTCCTCATGGCTGCCGCCTTCCCGGTGTGCTACCCGCTGGGCCGCCTCCTGGACTGGGCGCTGCGCCAGGAGATCAGCACCTTCTACACCAGGGAGAAACTGCTGGAGACGCTGCGGGCCGCCGACCCTTACAGCGACCTGGTGAAGGAAGAGCTCAACATCATCCAGGGCGCGCTGGAGCTGCGCACCAAGGTGGTGGAAGAGGTGCTCACCCCCCTTGGGGACTGCTTCATGTTGCGCTCCGACGCTGTGCTTGACTTCGCCACTGTGTCCGAGATCCTCCGCAGTGGCTACACGCGCATCCCGGTGTATGAGGGAGACCAGAGGCACAACATTGTAGACATTCTGTTCGTCAAAGACTTGGCCTTTGTGGACCCGGACGACTGTACCCCGCTGCTCACAGTCACCCGCTTCTACAACCGGCCCCTGCATTGCGTCTTCAATGACACCCGGCTGGACACGGTGCTGGAGGAGTTTAAGAAGGGTGAGCAGTGGTCTTTATCCTTCCCCAGCTCCTACCCCCCCTTCAAAGATACTGCCTTTCACAACCACGAGAGGCCTCAGGTACCCAAAGCAATACCTCTGATCTGCCAGCCAGAAACTCCAGGAAGGCCTGTTATTGGCTCCCTAGATAGCTCACGCTCTGCTGCTTCCCTTGCAGCTGGCTGAGCCCCAGGCCTCTTCCACTCCACTTGGCTCACCAGCTAAAATATTCCTCATCCATTCTCTCCCACCTGTAATTCTTACTGCGGTCTACCAGGCGCCAGGTATTGCTCACTACAGGGTTGCCTCTACAGAATCCGGTAGCCTCTGCTTCAAACTGCTAGAGCTGTATGTAAGCTCACCATTTCCTAAGACAGCGAATGCTGTTGCTGGACAGCTCCAGCTGCAGTGTCTTACACATAGGGAACAGAAACCCAAGTCTCCAGAGCCTCCCAGTTCTGCCCTTTGAATGAGGCTGAACAAACCCCAGGCCCCTTAGACATTCTTCTCTTTAACTTACTAGCAGCCATTCATCTCACACACAAAATGGCAGCCGGGTTAGGGACTGAGAGTTTTCTAAAGCAGTCGGGTCTTTGTACATCCAGGGACTCTTGCTCCTCACAGTAAAGAAGGTGGGGACTTAGAGAAATACTTCTTCCGAGTCAAGACCCCAAAATGCTTCCACCCAAATGAATGGGTTTCTTTCAACACCATCACCGTCTTCCCATCCCTACTAGCTGGAAACGTGGCGCCATAGCAAGCTATATGATGGTTGACTTCGTGTATGAGGTTTGTCTTTGGAGACTGCCTTCTGGGCCCAAGTACAAATTCACTCAAGAAAAGTCAATCTGGATACTTTAGAGTTGGCTCCCTTGGCCTTGTGTTTGCCCTGACCCTTATTTACCAGATCTGACCCAGAACTGGTTTTAATCAAATCTATTTCCAGGGGTCACCATTGAGAATTTTCAAAGCACGGTCTTACGTTTCCCAGTCTCCCTCATAGTTGGCTGAGCCCCCGGCCTCTTCCACTCTGCTTAGCTTACAGCTTGTCATAGTCTCTCTCATTGTCTCCCACTTGTGGTTTTCCCCGAGACTTACCAAGACTTAAGTTTCTGGTAAATGCAACTCCAGTTAGTTGGAGAAAGTGTCTCATTGTCATATAGTGCCAGAAGATGTTTTTGAAAATATTTTTATTAATTCTCTGGTTATTTTGTATAATACAATATGATCATATTCACCATCATTCTTCCTCTTAACTCCTCCTGGATCCACCCCACCTACCTACCTACTCTCCTGACATCTTGCCATCTTTTTCCCCTTATCCACAAGAGTACAGTCAACCTGCCAGAGGCTACATTCTGAAAAAAACTGACTCTTCCTGCCCCCCAAACCATCAATTGTCTGTAGCTCCCAAGTTTAAGGTGGAGACGTATGAACCACCCCCATCTAAGTGAGAGTGTGTTGACAGGCTTGATCTTGCGCAGGTCATGTGCAGGCAAACACAGCTGCTGCAAATTGATGAGTGCAGTGGTCCTGTCATGTCCAGGAGACACCATTTCACTCTAGTCCTCCCAACTCCTAGGTTTTACAGTATGACTGCCCCCTCTTCTGTGATGGTCCATGAACTTTAAGGCAGATGACGTAGATGTCCCATTTATGGCTGAGCACTCCACTAACACCCATTCTCTGTGCTTGGACCAGTTGTTAAGTTTCTATATCAACCACCATCCATTGTACAAAGAAACTTTTCTGACAAGCTCTGAGAGCTACTATAATCTATGGGTAGAGATACAAATTTAGAGGGCAGTTTGATACTAAGTTCATTTAGCAGAAGAATTAGTGGTAGGTTTTCTCTCCCCCACCAGGGCCTGTGAGCTCTCCAACTGTGGGTTCCTGACCGGATTTCTAGTACCAGACATGTTTCCTCGGGTGATGCAGGCCTTAAGTCCAATCAGAAAGCAGTGTGTTACCCCCATTAACATTCATGCCACTATTACAGTCATGGGTATATCTTGCCATAACAAGGCAATATTTTTATTTTAGTTCACAGGGTTCACAGCTGGGTCAGACTGTTGATGACTTTTTTTCCTCCAGCAATCTACATAGCACCTTCCATATTCTGAAAGGAACCTGCAAGGAAGCCGTCTAGGCATTACCAACTTGATTCCTCCATAACTTGTGACCAAAGTATATGGTGTCTTCAGCAATAAGGTCATACCATCAAATTCTAAAGGGCAACCAGAGCAGTGGCAATAGCCTGTAATGTTTTGGGAGGGTAGGTCTTTAGGATACCTCTGAATAAAGACTCAAGGGGTGGTAGCCCGCTAAATGTACTGGAATTTTTAGTTTAGAAATGTTTTTAATGAGACTCTGTGATTTCTTCCACCCATCTGTTGATATACAGTTTTAGGAACAGTGAAGGCAAGACTACCTTCAGGAAGTTAGCAGTTTATGGAGTATATAAGGCTAATAAGAGCTATCTTTAGAAGCAAACTGTGTTTCAGGAAAAGTTGTCCAAAATAGTTGATATTGATTTAAAATGAGTCCATAGACAGAATTTCAAGTCTGGTCTGAAACAAGCTTGCTCATATTCTATTAATAGTCTGTTATTAGGTAGAGCATTAAGGAGAAGTGGGCAGTGACAAGCACTAGACCAACAAAATGTATTTGTATGTCTTCCCGGAGCCTTTCCACTTCTTGGGATGCCATCCTTCAACCCAAAGCATGAGTCTCACATGGAAGCTTATTGGCAATGCAGAATTTCATGCCCTACTATAAACTGACTGGATGAAAATCTGCATTTTAACTAGTCCTTGGATGACTCAAGTTTATATTAAAATTGGAAAGGAATTAAATACCCTCAGAGAACCCTTATTAACAATGCTTGGTAGACCTACTTTGGGTAGGAGACAAGGGTTTGTTAACAAGGAGGTTATATGCAGGCTTTAAGCCACAGAACAGTGGCCAACTTATGTGACTTATGCTTGCACCACATGTTAAGAGAAGCAAGCCAAGTTAAACTGCTTTTCTTTAAATTTAAAAATAACATTTAAGCTAGTCTTTAATAGCTCTTCCATTCCCCTCGCTTCATCAAATCTCAAGTAACTCAACCATCTAAAAAAATGTCCCTTAGGAGGTGAAAGAGGAAAATGATTATATTAATAGGAGCAACAGTTGCCATTAATTGAGTGACAATTCTGCCAGGCACCACGCCAAGCCCTTTTTATATTCAGAACAGCCCTCCTGGGTAGGTATTATTAACTTCACTTTGTAGATGAAACAACTTAAGTTAGATCGATAGCATGGCTTACTCAACTTCTTGTAAGTGATAACCAAACTATGATTGAAATAGGTTTGTAGATACCCAATGCCTGTTGTCTGCCACTTTGACTCCACTACTCTAATATTGTCCCTCTAACCTGGAATTTCTGCTGCCTAGTGTGGTGGTAAAACCTGGCTTTTTTTTTTTTTTTTTTTTTTTTTTTTCCTGACTATGACTTTGGTCTCTTTGGATTAGGACTCTATCTTTAATCATTGTAGTAACTACTAACATGCCTATTCCATGTTAGGATTCTACCTACCTTATCTGATTCTAGTTACAAGGGCTGACCCTAAAGACCCAGATCACCACTGAGCCTGTATAACTCAGATTCAAATGTGGATCACATGACCATGCAGGCTACTACCCCTGACCTAATCGGTTGATTACAAGTCCTTAGGGGTAGGGAAAAGGATGCCTTTCCAGTTGGATGCCACCTTCACAAAGGGAATGGTATCTCTTCCCACAGGCCTGAGTCCCTTGAGCAGAGAATGACTCTTAACACTTTTCCCAGAATGAGCACAGAGACTGCTGTGTAATTATAAGTAAACAATGACTGAGTAAGTAGTCATACATAAATTTCCTATTTCTGTGTTGGAGTGAAGGCGAACCCTAAAAACAAAGTAACTGGGGTTGTGTACTGACCACTGCAAATATCTCCTTTTCCTCCAGTAGAGACATCATGGTCTCTGCAGCATGCTGAGGTAGAAACCTCTCCATTATTTACCCATCCTTGTCATATTAACCTTCGTCTTGGTTTGTTCCTTGGGAGCTGCCATACCCAAACACTATAGACTGTGGTGGTCTAAACAACAGAAATCCCTCTTCCCACTGTACTAGATGGTAGGAGTCCCAGCTCAAGGTCCTGGCTAGTACAGTTCCTGACGCAGGTTCTCTTCCTGGCTTGCATCTGTCTGCCTCTTCCTATGTCAGCACATGGCCTGTCCTTAGTGAAGAGAGAGCAAGAAAACTCTGGTCTCTCCTTAGGAAAATATCGATTATCAGCGTTGCATCCAGACCCTTGACCCTACATGATTTACCCCACTATTTCTTCCATGTAGATGATTCGTTGACTTTATAAAACAAGTAAGAACTTTGTAAAGAGGGTGTAGACATGGTGAACACTGCCAATATGACTTCTTGTCTATATGGAGGCTTAAAGTCTAATAGAGAGATGGACATTAAACAAACGAGGCTGAGATTCATAGCAAAAGCATGATGTTGGTACTGGCTTGGTATTGATCTTGACCAAATTGCTTATCTGTGTCTGTCTCATTAGCTCTACAATGGAGATGATGATAGTATTCATTTATAAGGTTATAGAGAATATTAAGACTATTATATTGTGATGCTTATTTAGCAACCATCACAAGTGCTGTGTTAGCTGTGGTTAGCTATTACTCAGATGTGAAAATGTCTCCTAAGAAGTTATGCTTCTTCAAATCATTGTTCCCCTACAGTCTGTCCTCTCTAGTGTCACTAAAATAACCTCTAGATTTTCATCCTCTGCTTAAAATCCCTTTGGCATCCTCTGCCATCCAAAGAGTACAGTCTAAACAGAGATGGGGCTGTGGGTACCCTGGTGACTGCTGGCTGACCACCTGTACAGCCCCAGCACTCCCCACTCTCTGCCACAGCTTTAGGTGCCCACAACCTTGAATCCCAAAGCAGCATAGTGCTATGAAATCTTTTTTTAACTTATTTTTATTGAGCTATACATTTTCCCACTCCCTTTGTCTCCTCCCCTCTTCTCTTCCACTCTCCCCCATGCCCCTGACTCTCCCAATATACTCAGGAGATCTTGTCTTTTTTTCCCCTTCCTAAATGGATCCAATAGACATATGGTACTATGAAATCTTTTTTTTTGGGGGGGGGGATGAGACAGGATTTCTCAGTGGCCTGGAACTAGCTCTTGTAGACCAGGCTGGTCTCGAACTCACAGAGATCTACCTGCCTCTGCCTCCTGAGTGCTGGGATTAAAGGTGTGTGCCACCCCCACCTGGATGAAATCTTATCTTCCCCTTTTCATACTGTATGAGAATATGATGGCCTGCATATGCATGTCTTGACTAATCCATAACCAACTCCCTCTTTTTTATATAATATTTTTTATTTAAATTTGCAACAAGCTTGTTTTACATGTCAATCCCAGTTCCCTCACCCTCCTCTGTTCCCCTCCCAACCCTATCCCATCCCCTTTCTGCTCCCCAGGGAGAGTGAGGCCTTCCATGGGGAATCTTCAAAGTCTGTCATATCATTTGGAGCAGGGCCTAGGCCATGTGTCTAGGCTGAGAGAATATCATCCTAAAGCCTTCATCCAGTAGTTGCTGGAAATAGAAACAGACACCCACAGCTAAACACTGAGCCTAACTCCTGGAATCCAGTTGCAGAGAGGAAGGAGTGATGAGCAAAGGGGTCGAGACCAGGCTGGAGAAACCCACAGAAACAGCTGACCTGAACAAAGGGGGAGCTCATGGACCCCAGTCTGATAGCTGGGAAACCAGCATAGGACCAACCCAGACCCCCTGAATGTGTCTGTTAGGAGGACTGGGCAGTCTATGGGACCTCTGGTAGTGGGTCAGTATTTATCCCTAGTATAGGAACGGGCTTTGGGAGCCCATTCCAACTTCCTTTTTAATACTCAGGTTAGGGACCACCCTTTCTGGAAGCATCTCTTATAAACCTCAGTTATATAAGTGTGTGTGTGTGTGTGTGTGTGTGTGTGTGTGTGTGTGTGTGTGTGTACAAATTTGGGTGTCATTCCTTGAGAACACTGTCCACCTTATTTTGAGGACAGTATCTCTCATTGGCCTGAAACTTGCCAGTTAAGCTAGGCTAGCTAACCCATGGGGATTCCTCTGCCTCTGCCTCTGCCTCTGCCTCTGCCTCTTCCTCTTCCTCTGCCTCTGCCTCTGCCTCTGCCTCTGCCTCTGCCTCTGCCTCTGCCTCTGCCTCTGCCTCTGCCTCTGCCTCTGCCTCTGCCTCTGCCCCCTAGCAATGGCATTACAAGTGTGGGTCACTGTACTTATTGTTTTCTGTGGACCTAGCTATTTAAGTAGGTCCTTGGGGTAGAATTGAGGTCATCATGCTTACAAAGCAAGCATGTTACCAACTGAGCTACCTCCCCAGCTCATCATAAGAGTTGTTTGTTGAACAATATAAATGCAGAATCTTCCTGTTTCAGCCTTCTGCATTCTGAGGTTACAGACATTCACCATCATGTCTGGCTTAGTACATTATAAATGATTTTTGAAAGACTGAATGGATAACTGCAGAGCTAAGCTATAATATTTATTGTAATAGATGAGTTCTGTAGAGCTCCAGTAAATGAATCTTTAATTGTCTTTAACATAAATAGCCCTGGTCTATAGAGCAGGGCATATTAAACTTTAAATAGTAGAGGAAAAATAGTGCCTATATTGTTTTTCTATCTCTTTAGAAACAACTGTCACAATTGTTTTAAATATTCAAAATGTTGTTCTTAGACAAAGCAATGCAGACCTGTAGTCACTCAGAAGTAGAGGCAGGATCTCAAGTTCTAGGCCAGTCTAGACTACATAGACCAGGTATATGAATTACAAAATCTACTCCCAGAAGCCTAAATCCAAGAGTAATATTCCATCCTTCTTTGCAAGCTAGAGAGCAGTCTAACTTGTCTTTAACCATGACTTCCTGTGACATTACAAGTCATGAGTCATAGATCAATATATAAATATGTGTGCAAGACCAACCTATGCAAAAACCATTAAGATAAAATGCTATAATAGAAATGTAAGGATGCAATAAGAACATAGAAGACAGAGCAACTGATTAAATAGTGTATTTTGCTTTCATAAAAATTGTACTGAAGTTTATAGATTTCTATACTTCATATAGAAAAATTAGACATAAAGCAATAAGAAGCAGAAGTGTGAAAACATCTAAAAAGAATCCCATTATTATGAAATAACTCTTTTAAGATTTACTTCTATTTTCTGCATATGTGTGTCTCCCTGCTTGTCTGTATGTGTGCCGTGTCAGTGCACATGATGTCAGAAGAGAGTGTCAGGTACCCTGGAACTGCAAGTACAGGAGTTATCAGCAACCCAGTAAGGGTGCAGGGAGCAGGTCCTCTGCAAGAGCACACACCTCTAAATGCTGAACCACGTTTCCAGCCTCTTATGAGATAATTCTTAACACTGTATCAACTATGGACTGCATATAATCACTGCATTAAATGTTTAAAAAGAAAATAAAGGGAAAAGACAGCCTGCTATGATCTACAAATCTAATGTTCTAGCATAATCCCTAGAGTGATTGTCATATATTATTTTCACTACAGTTTTCTCAAGATTGAGGACTGTAATTTGGGAAGCCTGGTTTTTGTTTTCATTGGGGGCGTTGGTTTGGGGTGTTTGTTTGTTTGTTTTCTGAGACAGGGTTTCTCTGTATTGCTTTGGAGCCTGTCCTGGAACTAGGTCTTGTAGACCAGTCTGGACTTGAACTCACAGAGATCTACCTGCCTCTGCCTCCTGAGTTCTGGGATTAAAGGTATATGCCACCAAGGCCCGGCTGGCAAGCCTGGTTTATAATATGGACACTGAGGTTTATTGTACTCAATGTAAAGTTTACTCCATTATAGACTTGTTTTGTTTTGTTTTGTTATTCGAAATAGGGTCTCTGTGAAGCCTTGGCTATCCTGGAACTCACTCTGTAGACCAGGCTGGCCTCGAACTCACAGAGATCTGCCTGCCCCTGCCTCCTGAATGCTAGAATTAAATAAAGGCGTGCACCACCACCACTGGCTTCTAATAGACTATTTTAAGAGAAAACTAACCTTGTGTAGACACAGAAAAGGAACAAAAGTCAAAGCCCGTGGGTTGATAGTGTTGATGGTTAACTCTGTTAAATGATATATTGCCAAATACTAGCATGCTCTTTGCATCTCAACCCACCTATGCTGTGTTTACTCTGCCTGGCTATAAAATGGCCTGTTGCTATTTTATACACAGTCTTTGTTCATCCACTGATTCATTCAAACCCTTTTTTGAACTCTGAAGCCGGGTACTTTACTATGCCCTGGGAATATGGTGGTGACATTCCATTACAGGACTGCAAGGTAACCTCTTCAATCTTGAGCCTTCCTTCACAGGGTCTTTGCCTAAAGTATTTCCAATCAACCAGAACACATCCCTGTCCACTTGTGGATTGTAACCTACTCACTGATGAATAATTGAAAAGTCAATGTTTTAGATCATTCCCCAAATTCTGATGTGAGATACTTCAGTGGGAAAAAATTCCACAGAAGCCCATCAAAACACTAATGCCTCCATTGGTGACACTGAGTTCTAGTATTAAAGTGCACTGGTAAAATTAAATGTAAGGTGTTATTAAATGTGTTAGCATTTATATTTATTGCGGAATAATTAATGAGGTTCAGAATGAACTGTGAATCTTTAAATCACCAGAACAAACAGTAGACAAAGCAGAGTCTACTGTTTCTCCCTGCCGTGCACAGGGAGAAAGTAAAGGGAAACAAGAAAGATGAAAATAACTATGCAAGATGATAACATTGTAGGTTTATTTTTTCTGTCTTAATATTTTTCAGTGTAGTCAGTATAATGTTTTTCTGCAGTATTCCCCCTGCCCATGCTGCCCCCCAAACTAGTCTGGCAAAGGAAATAGATAACAACATAATCCGAGCCCAGAGGAACATTGAAGAAGCTGAGTAGAATTCTAATTCCTAGTGCTTTCTTTTTTTAGATTTCGCCTTCCTTTCCAGGCCATGCCAGCCTTCTTTGTCAGGCTGTCTTTTTATCTAATCTAAATCCCACAGGCTGCAGTTAAATTTGATTTCTTCTTTTTATCATCTCTCCTGGGTTCTCTCTTATTGGAAAGATACTGTGTGTTGTTGTAGCTCACCTCAGTTCCATGTTTTAACCCCCCAGATGTATGTGTCCGTGCTTTTAGCATCTTTCAAAGCCTTTGGGTTTCTAAGAGAAGGATCTGCATGCTGTCCTGGTATTCTCTAGACAGACTCTTAAGAACCCTGAATCTTCAATCCTCTCATTTTCTAGTTCATGTTCCTTATCAAACTGAGATTCCTTTCCATTCTTTCCTGCATAGCTTCCATGTACTGGTGGGGCTTTGTTCTGCTTGGGGACATAGTAACCAGGTAAATGTCATTGTGGGTGTTTGGGGCTTGGAGTTAAACACACAGAACACTGGCTGACAAACTATTACAAAATGAGATGTAATTTGAACAAAAAGAATATGGCAAGCAACCTCAGCTAGTTTGTCAGTAAGAGCAGACTCTGTAAGGAGTATGGTTTTTTTCCTCCCGCCACTGGTCTTGTCCCGCCACCACACCAGCCCCAATTAACACACTGAGACTCTGTATTAGATATAATTCTGTTGGCCAGTTACTTGTTTCTTATCGGCTAGCTCTGTCTTAAGTATTAATCCATTTCTATTAATCTCCACGCGGTCTTATCTTACTGGAGAGAGAGGTCACCAGCGTTCTATTCTTTCTGTCTTCCATCTTGACTCCTCCTTACTACTTCCTCTTTCCTCCTTGTCTCCTAGTCCCGCCTATCTTGCTTTCCTATTGGCCAACAGTGCTTTATTCATTAAACCAGTATGAGACACATATATACATAATGACATCTACCATCATCTCCTCTTTTCTGTCTAAATAAAAAGAAGGGTTTTGACCTTAACATAGCAAAATACATAACAAAACAGTTATCAAATAAGAATCACAGTTAACAATATTTAGTCCATTAACATTTAGTAAGATTTGAAGAAAATATTCCATCATCTATTTTATCTTTGTGTGTCTAAAGTCCTATATGTAACATCTTTAAGCCTATCTAAGGAAAACTATAACCATAACAATCTGTCTTCAACTCCATTAAAGACCACAGAAGGATAGTATATAAACTCTAGAAATGACAGAGACATCTTGCCTTGTCAGTCACTTGAAGGTTTTTTGTAATCTTCTATCTTCAGTCCATAGGCCATAGTGTGTCTGGCAGACTCTTCAGCAAAGTAGGAAACTTTAAACTGCCTTCTTGTATTGGCAGTTTATTAGTCACTTTTCTTTGTGTCCTGCAGACTGTCTGGCAGACTCTTCCATGAAGCAGGAACTCTGTAGCAATGTCCACCTTGAATCAGCAGTCATGTTTCTGTGGGTCCCGAATGTCCAATTTATACAGCATAAAGTCAAACAGTCCAGACAAGAGCAGTATCTTGTCCAAATGGCTAGTCTTGCCATATTGGGAGCAAACTTCATAACTCCTTTCTTCAAGGTCCCTCTTCCTTTTTGATGCAGGTGGTGTTGCCAGGAGCAGTTATGTCTCACTGTCAAGAAAATCCCTAAACCATTTTAAATGCCATATTCTGTAGGTCTTTGAAAGGTTTGAAGAATTCCTATCTATCTCAAATATATCTCTGTGTATCTTGAAAAACCTAATTAACTTAACTCTAAGCTTTGACTATCATTGGTAACTATCTAAAATCTGTATTAAATTATACATTACATTTCTAAATGAGCTATGTGAACACAATATTAAACAAAAGGAGAAATATGCATATCACAAAATTGACCTTAAATTGTATCAATAAATGAAAATCCATTCCAAAACAAAGTAATCAATAAATGAAAATCCATTCCAAAACAAAGTATTCATATCTATACCATAATCCCCTTTTTACCTTTAAAAAGATATTGGCTGTGATCATTAACTATTTATAACCAACCCCATTTAATTGGGGCTGGGGTCTGGTCTCCCCAGTCTCTCCATCTTGACTCCTCCTTACTATTTCCTCTTTCCTCCTGTCTCCTAGTCCCTCCTCTCTTGTTTTCCTATTGGCCAACAGTGCTCTATTCATTAAACTAGTATGAGAAACATATATACATAATGACATCTCCCATCAATACTCCTTACTCCCCAGATCTTTAAACTGAACCCTAGAGGATGGGAAATAGTTTCTCCAAGCAAGAGGCCCCCAGAAGAAGGAAGCAAATCTGCAAAGGCTCTGAATGGGGAAGGGAGTAGCAACATTCAAGGTTTCCTCTGGGTTGTGTTACACTGGTTAAGGAAATCAGCCTTCCCTCTGCCTCCCTGTGGCAGCTCAGTTCAGTACCATTCCCCATAGCACTGGGGCCAGGCAGACAGACAGAGATGCAAATGTGGGAACACAAAGGGAGAAAGGGTCTTGGTTGAAGCAGCCTGGGGTACAGGCAAGGGCATCTGTGGGTGAAAAGAGAAAGGAGCAATAAGTTCTTGGGTGATCTGAGAAAATTTCTCTCAGGAAATACAATTTTACCTTGGCCTTGAAAGAACTGTGATCAGCAATTATGAAAGAAAAAGGCATTCCAGCTGAGTGAGGCAGGAGTCTGAGCTAGAAAGAGAAAAGGCAGAACAGATCCGGCAATACATCTTAATGGTGCTAAAGCAATTCTCATAAGCCTGAATATCTTCTACCAAAAATCAGAAACTAGGAAGAATGAAGTATTTGTCACATGTAATTTTTATTCCTCATGAATGCCAAAACAGTATGATTTGTCATTTTGATGGTGGTAATTCTAAAATCACTTGTACCCACTCTTGCCTTAACTAAGGATCCTAAATATAACTCCATCTTTTTCTTGATGATGCAGGATCATGGTCATGAGAATATAGTTATTTTATGCTGTATTGTAACTAGCTCTCTCTGTCTACTCAGAGTTTTCTCTGTCCTTGGTTGTCAGCTGTTAGTTCTCTTTGAGTCTGTGTCAGGCAAATCCTGCTCCACCACACTCCTGGCAGAACTGCCCTCGATCTGTCCATCATCTCACAGCTTTTCTATTCAGCTGAAACCCCAAGTAAACATGAATGTTATCAAATTGTCTGCCTCAGATGCAACAAGCTTTGATAAACGCTGGTTAAACAAGTGATCAATTAGATGATGAAAGTGAGCCTCGTATTCAGGTTGATGGAGAGACCTGGAATAGTTCCTTCTGGAGCCAGATTCCGAGCTATGCAGCGTCAGACCTCCGATAATGAACCCTTACTCCGCTATTTTTGTAGTGTTGCTTAGCAAGCCAGATTGCCAACTGGCTTTGATTCTAGTGACTAACAACTGTTTTTTCATGCCCTGGTGATGTTGGTTACCATGGTACTCTGGATGACACAGTTGGCTTTTTTATAATTGCCTTTTAGTTGCTCAAGAGATTGGTGTGTGCAAGTGTGACAAAGGTGTTGATTATACTTATTTCTCTAGAATAAGATGTTGACTTCAAAATGTGGCTGCAGTCCCTTGTTATTTTTAACCGGGAAGAGAAAAGAGTATTATTTCCTCAAGTCAGTGTGGCTGGTGTAGGATTAGGGGGAATATTTCTGTGTTGTCTTCCAGATTTTTAGAAGATTAATGAGTGATACATGGAAATGATAGCCTGTGGCACAGTGGCTCTTCCTTATCTCATCCCTGTGGGGTGCTCCAATATTAAGATAAAAAACATTAGGTGTCCAGAGCTCACAGTTAATACAGAGGCTGTAATTGTTGACACAATTACATTTCTGGGGTCAGTAAGAAGTCTCAGCATGTAAAGGTGCCTGCCACCAAACCTAATGTTCTGAGGTCCGTCCCGAGGATCCACAGGGTGGAAGATGAGACCCAACTCCTACAAACTGTCCTTCGATTCTACACCTTTAATTGCACCATGGTACATGCACACCCATGTCCCTCCCTCCCCTAATTAAGCAATCAATAATTAACATTCTTAAAAATAGTCTCATCAAAAAAAGGCAGCCTGAGATTATTTAGACTTAGTATAATATTTTAGAAAAAGGCCTTTGATCCTATCTTTTCATTTTTAAACTTTATTTGGGTTGTTTGGTTTTTGTTTTGTTTTGTTTGAGACTGGGTTTCATTGAGTTGCCCAGATTGACCTTGAATTCCAAATCTCTGTGCCTCAGCCTTCTAAGTGCTGGATTTACAGGCATGCACCACCATGCCTCCCCAGCCTTTAATTTTAACATAGCAAAAACTGAAGCCTTGGAAGGAAAATAATAAAAATAGCAATTATACTCCTTCATAGTTGCAGAGTTTTTACATTTGTAAAAATCTCTTCAGAGCAGACTCGTTTTTACTCATGATGACCATGATGTTGTCAGCATCTGTTTTAAATCTCTATTGTGTGTGTGAGGTACATGGTCCCTGACAGTCAAGAGTCTAGGTTAGGGTCAGGCCTAGGGTTAGTTCGGACCAGTTTCTCTCATACTCAAATGTGTGCAAGAACCACCTAGAGGTCTCGGTGGAATTCAGATTCTACCTCTGGGGACTGGGGCGGGTCCTGAGCTTCTGGAGCTTGAAATGAGTCTCCAGGTGCTGCCAGCCTTCTGAGCTAAGCACCACACACTGAGTGGCAAGAACAAAAGTATTCTTCAGGGTTCGTTCTTTTAGATTTTCTGAACTCCACCTCACCCCCAATATCCTGACTCTGTACACCGGAAGTGGGGGGTCCCAGAACAAGCACCCAGTTAATGGCCATGCTGTTGCTCTACAGAACATTCACAGTGGCAGCAAGTCACAAAGTGCTGGTCCTGAACACTGTGGGGATACTGGAAAGAGCCTAATGGAAACCTCTGCATTTCACCAGGTGAAGGTCACGAGCGAAGCAGAAACCGTAAAGTGACTGCTGCTTTCCTATTTCTGCTCGCTATTACCAAGCAATACACCCTCCCCCAGCTCCTATTTTCTCCTTACCAAAGTGCTGTGGCTATTTTTGAAACAATGAGGAACCAAATCAATTATTGGCTGATTTCTCTTGGCAGAGGAAGTATGTTAGCAAGGCTCACAAAAGCTCTCTGAGGGTCGAGCCTAAACCATCTATAGCAGAGCAGAGAACCCTACCCTGAATATTGGGGGCTCTATCTCAGACCCCCAGATTAGGCACAAAACCCACCCAAACATCTGTTTTCTCAGAGACCCTTTATTAGGCAGAGAAGAAAAGTTAAAGAGGTTGCTTTCTGACGCAGGCAGAAAAACAGCAGCAAATGACCTTGCAGGTATAATGTTTAAGAGAAAAAGGGGAGGGCAGTGTTAGAATGGGCTAGGATGCGGTCATATATTTTTAGTAGTAATTAGGTAAATCAAAGGGGGATTATGGTTGCTGGACTCTAATACCCTGATAGCTGGACCTTGGTATTCAGCCTCAGGAGGAGGAAGTGGCCATATAAGGGAAGAGACCTTGGTGGCTACCTTTAGGAATGTAATCTAATAGTTTTTAGCAAAGCAGAGGGAATTAAGGAACAGGGCTAGGCCTGCCAGAGCCAAGTGTTCCAGTGGTTAGTGTCTCTTCAGTTCAAGCCCTTCAAGGCTATGTCAACTTTTTCCAATACAAACATGTAATGTTTCTTTAATTACCCAACTTGCAGTCTCTTTAAAGCAGGCCTTCCAAACTTTACAGTATTGAATTCTGGGGCAGAATAAGGCTTTGTTGGTATTAAAGGAGCTTTCGTGTGCATTATAGGATATTTAGCTTCATCCTTGGTTCTACTCACTAAATTATAACCTCAGGTTTTAACAACCGACTTGTCTTTAGGCATTGCCAAATGTTATCTGGGGGTTAGGGTGTATGGAAAATTGTCCCCAGTTGACAATCAGCCTTTAAATGTACTGTCTTAGTAAGTAGTTGACTGTCGATGGGATCTGCTGTACTTTGAATGTTGATGCCAGGTGACGGTAGAAACTCATACAAAGAATTGCCAACACCTAATATTAGGAGTACAACTTGAATTTCTGGAGGGTGGGGCCCTGGTTGCCTTACAGTAGTGGGGAATTTAATTAACCTCCAACATATCAAGAGCCTAAGAGGGTAACACTTCAAGATGGTAAATGCGGTGATAGTGTAAGTGCCACAAAAGATGTCTTCCTAAGCCCAACATTAACATCACAAACTACTTCCTGCTTTGTGACATGTGAGAGGATGCTTTCCTCAGCTATTCTTTGTTTCTGAAAGGTTGTCTCTTCCTGTGAAGACTCAGCACCTCAAAGCAGATGGGGCTTGCTAGGCATCTCAACACTTACCTCCCTTCTTCATGGCCCAGACAAATGGCTATAGTGATGCAAATCTTCCCCATGAATTGGTGTTTGGACATGTATTAAAATAACCTATAAAGCTTATTGAACCACGGGGATTCTGATTCAGGGGGTCTGGGGCAGTACCTCATAACTTGTTCAGTGACACTGATGCTGCTGGCCCAGAAACCAAACTTGGAACATGGTTTCTATAAACAAAAATAATAGTTTTCAACTTTGGGCAAGCAGAGATCACGGGGGGGGGGGGACATTTGAGTATTGATGTCATGGTCTTTGCGTGTGAGCAGCCCTGGAGCTAGGATGTCTGGCTGTGGGGTCCTGAGTGTGGGATGTGTTTAAAGCTTTAGGAGTAATTCTAATGCAAAGCCAATCAGGAAAGCCACTTAGTGAGATGAAAGGGTTCCAAGCACTGGGAGCTAAGGGGTCTTACCTATGGTACTTTTTAATGGAGAGAAGACAGATCACCATAAATCCCACTTAATCTTAGAGATGTGTGATTTAAGCTCCTTCTGCTTCATTAAGGTTTATTTCTCCAGCTTCAACACCACCACTCTGGTGCTGTGTTCCAAGTAAGGCTCAAGGTATAGGTGCATAGTCTCTACTTTGTGTCTCTTTAGGATGTGGGCCTCATTGGTTCTAGAGATGATAAATGAGAGAGAGGAAGGAGAATTCAGGGAAACAAACATCTAGATGGATAAAGGAGCCCAGAGCTTCTAGAAATCAAGAAAGGACAAGTGTCAATGAGCCAAGCCATCAGTGTAGGGGTAAAATTCTTTACTACCAGTTTAGAAGTAGGATACCAGTGAACCTAGAGTAAAATGTACTTTTTTATAATCCAGGGACAGATGTAGACTTTGTTTTAAGAAAGTTAAGACAACCCATTGGAGAAGAGACATATCTCTGTCAGTTCGAGGCCAGTCTGATCTACAGAGTGAGTGTCAAGCCAACCAGGGCTACATAATGAAATTCTGTCTCAGACAGACAGACAGATAATAAGTGGATGGATAGATAGATGATAGACAGACAGACAGATAGCTAGATGATAGATGGATGGATAGATGATAGATAATGGATGGATAATAGATAGATGATAGATAGATAGATGGATGGATGGATGGATGGATGGATGGATGGATGGATAGATAGATAGCATTGGCAGGGCTGGGGAGATGACTCAGTTGGTAAAATTCTTGCTACCCGACCACGCGAACCTGAATTTGGATCTCCATCACCTATATGAAAAGCTGTGTGTAGCTGTGGTGGAGAGAAGAGGATTCATGAGGCTGGTACCTAGTCTTACTAAATTGGTAAATCCAGGTTCAGTGAAAGACCTTATCTCAAAAGAATAAAGCAGTCAAGAATAGAGAAAGACACTCACTGTGACCTCCGTGTGCATACATACCCATGTACGTACACACAGGGGGGAGGGGGGATAAGGGGGAAGGGAGAGAGAGGTAGGGACGTGAATTAGCATAAAACCCACTGTTTCTTTACCTTCCAACTCAGCTTAGAGGTTTTCCATCCACGTCACAGTCATATGCTCAAGGGACATGTAAAAAATGCTTCAAAGGTAGTAACTAGCATTGGAGCTTTCTGACTGAAGGATTGCTCTTGCCTCTGATGTGTCATAATGAGCTACAGTAGGCCCATGGTCTTAGCTGAGTTAAAGATGGTTACATTGGCTATTTTTAGAAATGGAGGGGGTAATTGTGCCAGGCCCCACTGCTTTGAACATGGATGGCCAAGGGTGTGTGGAGCAGATCATTCAGCTTAATGTGCTCCTGCACAGCTGCTTCTCGGCATGGCTTTGCTGTTCTGCACATGGTGTCTTGTCAGCAGTCATGATTCTAAAAGAACACTGCCTGCCCTAGGAATATGGCCACCATGTGAGAGGGGGACTTTATAATGAAAGTTGAAAGGGGAACTAACTTGTTAAAGAGTATACATAGGACACATGTGCCTTAGTGGGTTCGAAAGCAAGCTGGGGGCCTATAAAGTCATTTCTCACTCCTTAGGAAATTCATGAAATTCTCAAGAGCATCTCAACCATTCCAAGGCTCTTCTAGAAAGCCCCTTGACAAACTTGCAGATGTAAGCCAGTCTTTCAAATACAGCATCAACCCACTGACGTAGAAATAATACAGGTTGAAGACCAACATTTGTTGAGAAAAAAATGACATATTAGGCTATTAGAGCCCTGTTACTCCAAACTTGCCCCCAGTCTGTGAGTTTTAAGCACTCTTTAGTCATCTCTGAGGCCCAATGGGGCCTCTGATAACAGAAATGACCCTCCTGAGGTCCAGCTT
Organism: Phodopus roborovskii; assembly: GCF_943737965.1. NCBI lineage: Eukaryota > Metazoa > Chordata > Mammalia > Rodentia > Cricetidae > Phodopus > Phodopus roborovskii. Next base: position 16,749,502 of record NW_026126541.1, on the reverse strand, counting down.
AATCACTGTTTTCAAACTCTCCCCCTGCCATCTGTGACCAAGCCCTTGTTCCTGTTCATCATTCCCCCATCTGCAGCGAACAGAAGTGGTTTCCTTTCCTGCCTCTCACCTCTGATGACCTCATTTATGTCCACTTTTGGTCACCACATCCCAGAGCACTAAATGACAAAGTGCTGTCAACAGCGCTCACCAACACGGTGCCCCTGCCCAAGCCTCTATTACCCTTCAACATCAATACGTTCCCCCATGAACCCACTTCTGCCACACACCTTCAATGTGGTTGTAGCTTTGAGCCTAACTTCCTGTTCTTTCAACCATGAGTTATTGGGGCTTTTTATTCAGCTGGATTTCTTCAAAAGAAATTTTCATAGAGATATAATTCACATATCATAAAATTTATTCCTTTAAATGTATAATTTATGTTTTTAGTATACCCACATGATTGTGCAGGCATCTATTCCATCTAACTCCAGAACACTTCCTCATCTAGGAAGAGATCTTGAACTGAGTAGCAATTCCATTTTCTTCTTTCTACCACTTCTAGCAGTCACCAATTTATTTCCTCCAGGTTTTCCTATTTTGAAAATTTCTCATGAATGGAATCATATAGCAAGTAGCCATTTGTGCCTGGCTCCTTAGACTCACTGTTTTCAAAGCTTATCTGTCTTATAACTTCATTCTTTTTTGGGACCAAACAATATTCCATTATGTAGATTTACCATATCTTATTTGTTTAGAAATGTGGGTTGTTGATACTTTTGGGCTATAATTAATAGTTGGCCACACATTTTTATTTGTGTTGGAGTGGAATTGCTGGACCATGTGGTAATTTATGCTTAGTTTTTTTAAAAAACTTCCAGAGTACTGCAACAGTGATAGAGGATCCCTGATTTCCATATCCTCTCCAACAATTGTAATTTGTTTTTTCTTATAGCCATCCTAGTAGGTACATAGTGATATATCATTCCCAGTAGATTTGAATTTCCCTAATTATCATGATTATTGATTATATATATTCTTTGGAGATGTACCTGTTCAAAGGATTTGTGATTTTTAATTGAGTTGTCTTTCCATGAGATGTAATATTTCTTCATATATTAAAGAGACAGGTCATTGTAAAATGATGTATATCCAATGCCTGGCACCTACAGTGTATATGACAAATAGTGGATTCTCTAATAGTAATAATAACCATTGTCCTAACAGTAAATGAGAAATATTCATAGGTTATTATGCCAGGAAGGAAGGGGCTGAGTAACTTCTCCATGTCTACAGATTAACTATATAGGAGACCACCTACAATTCTCCCTCATGGGAGCTAGAAAGAAGGGGCATGTAGAGATGGGGCTCTGACATTTGTAAGGGAGGAAGGACCTTGGATGTGTTTACCATGGACACAGCCCTGTTGTATTAGCTCAAAACTGGGTTTTATGATGGTCATCCCATCTCCTACCCCAGTCTGTCCCTAAGAGAGGCTGCTTCCTTCATTTGTTGATTTCTACTGCTGTGAAGTGAAATTTTTGCCTTTTTCTTTGTGTTTATTAATTGTTCAAAAAGATGGGCTTCATTGTAACTTTTTATATAGAGATAGCACATACACAATCATATCCACAACTCTGAAGAGTATCTCAGAGGACAGAGAATGGTTGTAAAATGTTTCTAAAAAGATACTATGTCTCAGTATCTTGAATAGCTTAAAAGCCCTCCATGATCCTCAGGTACTGGGGTGGCTATGCATATCTTCCTGTGAATGGAAACTATGGCATGTGTGTAGAAGTCAGAGGACAACTTTGGATGTCCATTATATAGAAGTTATTTTTAAAACAGTAAACTCTGTTTATTTAATTCTAGCATGTGAACCAACCACATCAACTGTGGAAAGTGTGGCTGTATTGTATGCATTCTGAGTTCCCCAGCACAAAAGACATCCAATTATAGAAAACAATTTTAAGAAACCAGTTTTCCTAGATTTTTCCATGATCCTAGGCATTTGTTTTGGCATCTGCTAGCACATGTTAGTAGAAAAGTTAGAACAGGTGCCATAAGTTTAAGAAAAATGCGCTGGAAGTTTTTTTTAATCTTTAAATTGCACACATCCTAACAATTAGCATAATCTAATTTAAGCTATATACCACTCAGACCAGTTGGGTAGAATACAGTTGTTTCATAGGATAACTTTCTATAGCACTGAGGCAGGGTTGGAATCTTAATTTAAATCTATAGTATACTACCAGAAAGTAAAGGTTCTTGGTAACATCTGCCATACTAGCTTTGTGTTTGTATTTGATCTTCAGCCTAGTTCAGTTCCTAAAATATTTATTTATAGGTGAAAGAACTTATTTAAAGATGTGACTCTTTGTCCTGAAGGAGCTCACCCTCTGAGAAAGTTATACTAATGTAGGACACATGAGTCACTAGTTACAAGAAGCAGAAAACCACAATAGGGCCAAAGACTTCAGAGCCGTAGGCAGCAGAAGATGGTTTCTAATTCAAAATGGGGTCGGTCAGTCTGGGATTTCTTCTCTTGAAGCTGCAACCTGAAGGGTCAACAGAGATGGGGTAGGGGAAGCCCACACTGTGAGCTCTTAGGATGGGTACTGGGCAGAAACTTAGGAGATGGTTTTTGTCTGGAATGCCCAGAGGGTAGACTGCTGATGGCATGTAGCAGAGCAGATTGAATATTGGGAAAATCAATGTACAGTCTTGATTTCACCAAACGAATTGGACTACATTCCACAAGTACTGTGTTAATTACTGTATGTCACCTAAATTAGTTACTTTTTCTGTTGCTGTGACAAAATGGCTGACAAGAGCAACTTAAAGAAGGGAGGGTTTCCTTTGGCTCACAATTCCAAGATATATATGTGTCCACCATGGAGGGGAGCCTTGACTGAGGAGCTTAGTGCATTTGGCCACATTGGCTTCTCAGTTGAGAAACAGAAAGTGCTAAATGCTGGTACTCAGCTCCTTTCACTGTTTTATTTAGTCAGTAATCAGAGTGGGTCTTCCCATCTCTATGAACCTATCTAGGTAATCTCTCACAGACTACCGAAATGGTGTTTCAGGTGAACCTAGACCCTGTCAAGTTGACATTCAATATTAACCATCACACGGAGAGTTCTTGAACATGACTATGGCAAATCTAGAAGTGTAGACGTAGGTCAAAGGTTAGGGAGAAGGTAGGAAAATTTTAGAGACCATTCATAGGTGGCAAAAATACCACCTATGAATTCAAATTTCATTTCCATTTATAATCCCAAGCAGTGTCTATATGGTGGTTAATAGCAGTGATGGTTAATCCCAGTTGCCATTTGATGAAATCTAGGATTACCTGGGAGATGAGCCTCTAGGGTTCCCTGTGAGGGTTTATCTTGATTGGATTGATGGGAGTGGGCAGAGACACCTATGGGCGGCACCATTCTCCAGGCTGGGACTCTAACCTGTACAAAGGGAAAGTGAGTTAATGCAGCAGGCACCTTTCTTTGCTTCTTCACCAAAGATACAGTTGCCCCCAAGGTCCCTGCTGTTACTTCCCCACCTTAATGGGCTGGAACCTCAGACTGTGAGGGGAAATGGACCCTTTGTCCCTTAAATGGTTTTTGTCAGGTGTATTGTCACAACAACAGGAAAACGGAATGATAGTTATTTAATTTTCTGGAAAACTGACCACCTCTTTTTATTCTTTTTTTTTTTTTAAGACAGAGTTTCTCTGTATTGCTTTTGGAGCCTGTCCTGGAACTAGCTGTGTAGACCAGGCTGGCCTTGAACTCACAGAGATCCCCCTGCCTCTGCCTCCCGAGTGCTGGGATTAAAAGGGTGCACCACCACCACCCGGCTCTTTTTGTTCTTGAATGACACTTAACAGTAAGCAAGCAAAAGCTGCTTTGGGGTCTTTTTCAAGACTAGCTCATCTGAATCAGTACCTCAGATATTCTCCTTATAAAGGTCCTGTAGCTAAGAAAAGAAAGAAAGAAAAAAAAAAAAAACACTTGGGTTTGTGTTCTAGAAACAGGAAATGTGTCTATACTATAAAAGGAGACAGACTGACATGATGGAGGGCTGTTAGAAAATACTTCAGCCAGGCCTATTAGCAAAAGCCCATAATCTCAGCTTCTTAGAAGGCAGGTACATCACAAGGCCAGCCTGGGTAACTTGGTGAACCCTTGTCTCAAAATAAATTTTTGTTAAATACTGAGTTTGGACCTCCAAAAGATAGCTAACCCCCATGTTGACTGCGACATCAATTAAGTAGCCAAGATGTGGAAACTTTAGATAAGTAAGTAAAGATGCCCCTCCTCTCGATGGAGGATGTCCTTCTGTATGCTGTGAATATATGTTTCTTTCATTTGTTGATGAATAAAGCTGTTTTGGCCAATGGACAGGCGGGATGTAGCCGGGCAGGAAGTATAGACAGGAGTACCAGACTTGGAGAACTCTGGGAAGATGAAAGCAAAGAGTGAGTCTTGAGAGAGACACCATGCAGCTGCCAAGGGAGAACAGACCCTGGCGTCACCTGTAAGCCAAGACCATGTGGAGACACACAGATGAACAGAAATGGCTTAATAATTAAGAGAGAACTAGCTAATAAGAAGCCTGAGCAATAGGCCAAAACGTTCATAATCAATATAAGCCTCTGTATGTTTATTTGGGACTGAACAGCTATAGGACCAGATTGGACAGAAACTTCCATTTATACTCTCTCTTACACACACACACACACACACACACACACACACACACACACACACACAAATGTTTACAATCAAAATAGGCCTCTGAATTGTCTATGAAGATGATGTCTGGGGAAAATATTGTGGGTTTTTGTTTGGTTGGTTGGTTGGTTTTGTTGTTGTTTTAAGACAGGGTTTCTCTGTGTAACAGCTCTGGCTGTCTGGAACTCTCTCTGTAGACCAGAATGGCTTCGACCTCACAGAGATCCATCCACCTATCCCTCTCAGGTGCTGGGATTACAGGTGTGCATGACCACTGCCTGGCACATGAAGTCTTTTTAACATGAGGTAAATTCTAAGACTAAATCAGCCCCTCCAAATTTTAGAAAGTAGTTACAACACACCCTTGCTCTCATCTTATCAAAAATTCCAGAAAAATTGCAAAATGATAGTTGCTGTGTTTTCAGTTCATCTCAGAACTGAAGACACAGCAAGGGAAAGAGAAATCACTGGGAGGGAGAAGGGAGCAGAGAAGTATGGGAAGTAAGGAGATTACATACAAAGTGGGCAGGTACAAATGCTAAGTTACCCCGTCAGTCAGCACTCTGTTAGTACTCAACACCGTGTTCTAATTGTATACAGTATTATAAATTTTATATATACATATATATGTATATATATAATGTATATATATATATACATATATATATATATATATATATACATTATATATATACATATATATGTATATATCCTCAAGATAATGGGGTTTGGGGATAGAGCTCAACATAGAGTACTCACCTAGCACATGTGAACCCTAGATCTAATTCTACTGGGAGAAAAGGGGGAAACAGAAGGCCTCGGATTAGGACTGAAGCCAGCAGTCCAACTCTGCTGCTTTTAGGCTGTGCTTTTAGGCTGAGGCCTATCACTAACCCAATCTGTGCCTCACTTTGAGAAATGAGTGTAATGCTGCTACTCGTCTGGGGACTTTTTTAAGGATTAAATATCTTGACTTGTGTCAAGCGTTTCAAACAGTGTTTGGCATGTAGTAGGAGCTCAATAAGCATTAGCAGCTGTTAAGTCATTAAGAAATAAAAACAAAACACCTGCAATGCTAGTCAGACTGTTATGTCTGTGACAAGTTCCTGGTATAAACAACTTAAACAGCAAAGGCTTTATTTAGTTCATGGTTTCATCCTTTCTCTGTGGAGAGGCTTGGTGGTTGGAAGAAAGAGCAGCTCACATCATGGTGGCCAGGAAGCAGAGAAAGAATGGTTGTGGATGCAGGCTCTCTCCTTGTTTCCCTGCTATCCCATCTGGGCTAAGGCGTGTTTGTGGGGCCACAGTCATTCAGAGTGGATCTTCCTTCTTCTGTTGTCCTTAATGGAAATGTCTTCATGGATATACCCAGGCGTGTGCTTTAATAACCTCCTAGACACCTCTCAGTCCAACCAAGTTGAAACCAAGGTGAAACACCATCTGTCCGTGCAGTATTACAGCATACAAAACCTTTGGCATATCCACCAGCTGTGCGGCCACTTCCTGCGCACTGGTTATTCTGTTTCTATTATTGCTAACAAGACACCCCCAAAACAAGTAGAAAATAGTCCCTATTTTATTATGCTAATGGCTTCTATGAACCAGGCCCTAAGAAAGATACAGCAGGAATGGCTTCTCTCTGCTGTCCATACTGCCCAGGCCACTGCTAGAGAAGACAAGAAAGGTTGTATCAACTGAATGTAGTGCCCACTCTCATCATGGCTTCTCACCGTGGTGGCCTCGGGATAGTCAGCAGGCTCCTCACAGGCTTTCTACAGCAGAAGTCATTGCCTTTTATCATCCAGCCCCAGGACACCTCTAAATGTTACTGGTTCAAGTAGTCACACACACACACACACACACACACCCCGACCGATTCAGGGGCAGGATGTATTAGCCACATCCTTAGAGAGAGGCAGTTGCAGGAATCTGGCAGCCTTGTGGTTTTAGTTTTTTGGTTTTTTGTTTTGTTTTTTTTTTTAGACAGGGTTTCTCTTTGTAGCTTTGGAGGTTGTCCTGGAACTCGCTTTGTAGACCAGGCTGGCCTCAAATTCACAGAGACCCACCTGTCTCTGCCTCTCGAGTGCTGGGATTAAAGGTGTGCCTGGGGACAGCCTTGTTTTCTAAGCACCACACTTTACTAGTCCCTGATTCCATGTGAGAAATGGTAACTCATTGAAGGCTGCCCAAAAGCAGTGACTGGTATGACTTAAGCAGGGAGACTGACTTCTAATCCTTCCCAGTCTTGCTCTTTCAATTAGATTATTCAGTCTCCTCCAGCTTGTCAGTGTGTGAAAGTTCAGAGAAAGAAAAAACCATGCATGTGAATATGCATGTAAATATGTTAGACAGCTTCCCTAAAAGGAAACATGGATATAGAGGGTTTTCAGAAGCAAGGAGAAGTGGGTGATGGTGAGGAGAGATAGAGGGTGGTTAGCTGGTGCTGTGGTGTGGTAGACAGTTTTTTCTAATGGTTCAGAACACAGTACAGAATCCCTCTTGACAACAGTTAACCATACATTTCAAAACAGCTAGGACATACAGACCTAATGCAAGACACGATGAGAGTTGAGCTGGTAGACATGGTAATTACCCTGATCTGACCATTATACATTATATAAATGGTCTCAAATATCACACTGTACCCTATAAATGTGTCCTACCTATGCACCAAATAAAGTTATAAAATATATTCAAGTGCCACGTGGTGATGTTCTGGCCAACAATAAACAATGGATAATGGTCTTCCCATGAAATTGTCACCTGGTGATGTCATAACCATCTTAGTTTGCATTAATGCTACCTTAGAGTTTTTATTGCTGTGATGAAACACCATGACCAAAAGCAAGTTGAGGAAAAGGGTTTGTTTGACTTACATATCACATTCCATGATGGGAAGCCAGACAGGAACTCGGGGCAGGAACCTCAGATGCAAAGGCCATGGAAGGGTGCTGCTTACTGGCTTGCTCAGCCTGCTTTGTTAAAACCAGGGACTTCCAACCCTGGAGATGGCACCAACTACAATGGGCTGGTTCCTAACTCATCAATCACTAATTAAGAATATGTCCTACAGGTTTGCCTACAGCTTGATCTCATAGAGGCATTTTCTCACTTAAGGCTACCTTCTCTCTGATGACTCTAGGTTGTGTCAAGTTGACAAAAACTAGCCAGCACAAACTTACTCAGCATTCACACAGTGACACTGGCTAACAGTTTCATTGTAACCTAATAACCCATCCCTGTCATTGAGCAATACACAACTGTATTTCATCTAAGTACCAGGCTTCTGTTTTTAAGAGCTTGCACCCAAATTTCCTATTTTCAGATGGCTCTAGGGTGAGTTCAGTCCTGATCCTGGTCAGACAGCAACTTTGTATTGTTTTCTCACAAACAGAAATCTCTGAAAATGATACAGATGCTAACAGCAGTTCCATTTGTTCTCCAGGAAAATCTCACCTGGCCATTGTCCAGAGGGTGAACAATGAAGGTGAAGGGGACCCTTTCTATGAAGTGATGGGCATTGTCACGCTGGAGGACATCATAGAAGAGATCATCAAGTCAGAGATCCTAGATGAAACTGACCTCTACAGTAAGTGTGTGCCCTGGGCTATTCTCCCGGGTCCTCTGCCTTTCCTGTGATACTCCCAGGAGAGCATTGGTTTGAAAGGTTTGAAAGGACATCAAGGCAAGTCTGTGTACGGGTGTGTGTCATCCACCTCTACCCAGTGCTAGCATGGCAAGACACCCTGGTTCAGGTCATCCTGAGTCACTGAGAACATGCTGGCAAAATGTTATCAGAAGGGAACTTGGCTGAACACAGGCATAACTGGGAAAAGATAGCCTAGCCTTCAAAAGAAAAAAAAAAAATGACTACGGGAAATACAGTGTGCCCAAGAAGAGGGGTTCCCGTGTTGGTTCTTTATTTACCTATTGCAGAACCCAACTCCCTGCCCCCGAGCTCCACTTACACCCAACCACCAGTGAGCAATAAACACTGTCATGGCATTGCCCTTTGCCCAAGCCAAAAATGTATTCAATCCTCCTTGTTGGATATTGGTCTTGTCCCTTTTAGCACCACGGACTCCCGTCCCCCTCCCCCCTCCCCGACCCCCCACCACCACCCCAAGTCTCCCATTCCCTCCTGCCCCCTGGATCAGGTCCCTGTGTGGCTCCTATTGTTTCAGCCTCTGGGCTTTTCCTCTCCCCAAACCCACTAGGAACAAAATGAACTGGCCTCTGCAGAGTGAGAGTTTGGGGCATGTGAGCCTTATCATAGTTTTGCTTGCCAGCCACACAAGGGCTTGCTTTGTCTATGGAACTGGAATGTTATCTAAGTCCATGGGAATCTCTGCCCAGGAAATGTTTCCTCCTCAGACTTTCATCTCCTAAGGTAGCCATCCTCTGCCCTTCCCAGGGATAACTCATCTGAGATGAGCCACCTCAGTTTGCCAGAGCAGTCTTCCAGAAACTGGTTCCTCACAGCAAAAAAAGCTTTGATACCATATGGCAGTGACACCTTTAGGCCAAAAAAAAAGAAAAAAAGAAAAAAAAAATGAGCCAGCCTTTAACATAATAAGCTGAGTGCCACAGCACCTCCCTTCAGGGACCTGACAATGCTGTACTGAGCATTTTCAAACAAGGCAGAGCTCAGAAAGAATCCCTCCCATTCCAGGCTCCCTTCCTTCTCCCTGGCCACCACTCCTGCTCTAGAATCCCCCAGTATCTCTAAATTTCTAAATGTAAAGTGATGAAGACCTTTACAGTAAAGTGTTAGTAGCTGGCAGCAAGCTAAAGGAGCCGTCTCTTCCTGGGACATGGATTTAAATACCCACTGTTAAAATAAGAGTGATAAATGGAGAGGTCATAGGAACGTCTCCACTAGGAAAGCTTAGTGACATGCTGATAGACACAGAAGCAAGTTTGTCATGTAAGCCAGAAGGCTTCTCACTAGTGAGAGCACAGAAAACGGATCCTAAATCTCTACCCAGTGCTCATTTTCCAGATGAGGCTTTCTAGAAGGAAGGGCCAGGGGTTCCCATCCCTGTAAAGAAGCAGGAGTCGGGTGCTTCGTAGAGGCTTCGAGAGCTTCAAGTTTGGAAGATGGGAGAAAATCCAAAGGAAGGCCTGAAAGAAGCCTGCTCCTAAAGAAGAGAGGGACATGAGACAAGGAAGCTGGATTCTGGGGACCTGGTCCCCTGCCGTGAGGACACAGTCCATTGGTCCCTAGTGTACCTGTTGTACTACAAGCCCCCTGAAGCCCTGTTGGTTTCCAGGCAGAGTTTGAGAACAGAAACACATCTTTCCCCCCTCCCCTCAGTGCAGGTGAGGTGGGTTAGCGATTTCTTTCTTTTTTTCTTTTTTAAACACTCTTGGGAAACAGAAGTGGTCAAAGTAAACACTTCCTCCTCCACTTACAAAAAATCTATGAATATGTGTACACATGTGCATGTATATATGTACAAAAACGTGTGTCTCTACATGTGTAGACATATGTAGACCTTTCCTTCTGAACAGCAAGTTAATAATAAACTGGAGAAAGTAATTTCTCTGTGAATAGGCGCATACCCAGTGTACAAGATCCGAGATTCCAGGCTCTGCCTGGGTCCCCATCTGAAGAGCCTGCCGTTAGAAAGTATGCGTGCATTCTTACGCCTTCCCCCTTCTTTTCCCTTCCGTTTCCCTTGATTCTGGGTCTAGGGAGAAGCAGGGGAGTTATGAGTGGTCACAGAGTGACATACCTTAGGTACCACATGGCTTAAGCCCACAGGAAAGTGACTGTGGAACCCAGCTCAAAGGGACGGGAGAAGACAGAGGTAGACACCCCAAACCCCTTAACGCCCAGAATACGAGCACTTCATGTTTGTATGACTTTGCACAAACGCTGCCATGTATGGGTGCCTACTGAGATCTTGCATTGACTGCACAGGTAGAAAAGCTACTAAATATCATAGCTCTCTTGTATGGATTAAAACAATCAAAAATGCTAATGTGTAGAGAGTTCGCACAGCTGTCAGGTAAGGGAGTCAGCCCTAGAACTCTGGGCTTAGGACCCCCACCCCCGCCCCTGCCCAGGGCAGCCCCTTTTCATCTACCACCTACGCACAAACACAGAACCATCTGCTGCCTGCCTGTCTCCTACTGGGAGAGAGCTGACCTTGCCTTCTACAGTTGGCACTGCAGAATGGGTGGGGTCCCAAAGAATCTGGGTAAGCCTCCAAAGACCAACAGTGATTCTCAGTGTCAACTCTCCCCTGTGCCCCTATAGCTGACAATCGGAAAAAGCAGAGGGTCCCGCACCGGGAGAGGAGGCGGCATGACTTCTCTCTCTTCAAGCTTTCAGACTCTGAGATCAGAGTGAAGATCTCGCCACAGCTGCTGCTGGCCACACACCGCTTCATGGCCACAGGTAGGACCTGCCCCACCCACTCCCTACCCTAGCACTGCTAGCAGAATCTAAGTTAGCACCAGACATCACATATTTTTGTACCCTCCATCCCCATTCCTGTGTGCCCCTGGCACTGAGAACCATTGTTTGAGGAAGACAGTGTGACCTGGTAAGCTCCCAGCTCCCTCCCTCGCCGTGTTGTGGAGAGGAAGTGAGTGGTCTCCTTTCTGCCAGAAAAGGGCTAAGGAAACCACTGTGGGTGCTTCCATTTCCTCTTCTTACTTCCTCGCTGGAGCCTAAGGCCATCATCCTCCATCCTGCTGGAATTGGGGTGTGCTGGAGCATTTGTCCCAGCGGGAAAAGCATTGTCCTACCAAGCAGCAAGCCCCTGGGTTTCGGCCCCCTCCAGGAGTCATAGAGGTTTGTGAACTATGAGTTCATAAAATAGACAACTGGATTGGGAAGCCTGGTACCTTTAAAAGAAAAGCAAGTGAAGGATTAAGCTCCTTTTTGTGAAAAGGGTAGCATTTGCCTTTGACCTCTGACGTCATTCACCCCTAATTAATATGATGACCTAGGATGATCAATCCATCACTAAGTTCCATTTTACTAATATAGTATTTATCTATGGGGGATATAATGAGGGCTAGCTAGCTAGCACTGTTCCAGGTCCTGAAAAGTAGGCAACTATAGGATAGAGCCTCCAACACAGAGTTTTCAACATATAATCTTGTTATGAATACAAATTTCTTCTCATCACAAACCAATTTCCCAAAGCAAAGCAGCTTTACCTTCTTAGTATTATACTGCAAGTATCAATATACAATATCTATTAATAGTTAAGTATGATAAATGATATTTTACATTATTGACAACTTAATATTGAAGTAATTACCAGTCTCCATTAACTTGGCATTTCATTTCACCCAGCAGGTGGATGTTATCCAAATAAACCAGACTCACTCCCCAGTGTGGCACTCTACTGTAAAATTAAAGACTTTGTTGTGTCTATGGCTTAGTTGTCTAGGTCCAACTCTAACTAAAAACAAGGAGGAAATTCATAGCAATACTGACATTTCCCAAATGGTGACCTGTTTTTCCTGAGATGCCAGTGAAGCCACGGTCACTCCCAGAAGGCATTGGTAGGGAAGGCTCCAGGATGCACACTGGGAACTAAAATTCCTCAATACAAGGAAGTTGCAGAACCCCAGCCTACTTGGCCGGCTTGTTGTAGATGAAAGCCCGGTTGCTGCCCTTGCCTCCTCCAGCTTTTGCTGCTGGAGTGGGGGGGGGAGGCATGGAGTGCTGACATCCACCCCCACCCCTGCTGCCTTCTAGAAGTGGAACCCTTTAAGTCTCTGTACCTTTCCGAGAAGATCCTGCTCCGGCTACTGAAACATCCCAATGTGATCCAGGAGCTGAAGTTTGATGAGAGGAATAAGAAGGCCCCAGAGCATTACCTCTACCAGCGCAGCCGCCCTGTGGACTATTTCGTGCTGCTTTTACAGGTGAGTGGCAAGGTCAGGGAACTTCCAAGGGCAAGAGGAGGGCATCTGAAGGGTGAAGGGGATTGGCTATGGCTGTCCCTCAGTGCAAGATGCCTAGAGAACAAGGCAAGTAGAGTAGGCATCCTGCATTACATACAGGAAGGGTCCAAGCATGAACAAGTGATATCCTGGGAGCCAAAGTTTCTTCAGTAGTCTTCCATGTGAGCGTTCAAGCATGTATGTTTGGGAGACAGTGAGAAGCGTGTATGTTCAGTAAGGCATTCTGCTTCTGAATGAAAAGGGCCCTGATAGTTCCTGGTATCTGCTTGGGTGTCCCCTACTGCCTCCTGGGATATAGATGGTTCTTGTTAAAAACCTATGTTCATCTCAGCATCTCTGGCATCCATACTGGTCCTCACTCTGCTTCCTGGAGCACATGGAACACGTCCATTCACTGTGCCACACTTCATTCTGTGTGGCTTCCTGAAACAGCTCTCTCTGAAGGGGATTAGGAAGGGAGGCAATGACTGAAATAAATAATCACCTCCCCAGGACTTTCATAAAGATACTTGCCTGCCCTAGATATCTGAACAGGCCTATATTAACTATGTATCAAAGCTAGGCATGGTTTCACATGCCTGTAACCCAGCACTCAAGAAGCAGAGGCAGGAGGATAGCTGTGAGTTTTAGGTCAGTATACATACTGGGTTTAGGGTGTGCAGAGCCACTTGGCAAGATTCCATCTCAAAATTAATTAATTAAATGGAAGTAACCATCAAGTCCTGGCCCCCACCGTGAGCTCTGTCAACTGGCTCCGTGTCTGTTCTCAGCAGAGTGACTGGTTTAAGATCTAAGTAAAAGTTACATTAAGTTAGAAGTAGCCTCTGTTTGTTACAATCCACTTCAGCATGTCCTCCCAGACACAGTGATTTGTCTCAAATATATAGTTCCAAATAACCTCAATAAAATGGTTGTTCTTCCCAAAAAAAATGGGGTCACTTTCTTCACTGTTAGAGATGGTTCCTGTTACATTGTTCATGTAATTCAAGGACACATGCAATGCTTAACAAACGTTTTCAAATAAAGAGCTGAAGGGAACAAAATGTGGTGGAAAGAAGGTGGGCTCAGGAATTAGAAAGATTTGCCTTTAAGATTTCATTGTTCTAGCCTTCTCCTGAGCCTAGATCAATGCATCCATCAACTGGACATAAAAACGTTACATGTTTGGTGGAGCTGTAGGACTGACAGTGAGCATCTACGCGGTGTACATAACCGAGTCAGATGCACAGATGTAGCTATACGCTCTCATAGTGATAATCACCGTCACAGATGATGGGTTCAAGGTCAGAGTCTGTCTCATCCACACTTGGAAATGGTCTCATGTGACACTAAGTCATTGAAGCTGCTCACAGAACTCTGGCTTAGCTGGTGCTGTAGACCTGTGTTCTAGAAAGACCACTATGGAGCGTCCAGAAAGCTTGGTCATCCGTGCCCGGGTGCTACTCTAGGATTGCTGAAGCAGTGAACTTACGCAGTGAACTTACTGCAAAGGGCTTCTAATGTGGAGGGTTCTGTTCTGTAACATAAATCAAGGTAGACTTGACACTGCCCTGCGAGAATGCAAGTCCACTTGTCATGCATAGAAAAGTACATAGGGTCTGAGTGGATACAAGACCTGGAAATGCTCGCCACAGCCTTGGTACACTGCTTATGCCCCTTCTTTCTCCAGGGTAGAGTGGAAGTGGAGGTTGGTAAGGAAGGCCTTCGCTTTGAGAACGGAGCCTTTACCTACTATGGTGTTCCTGCCATCATGACCACTGCTTGCTCAGGTACTCCAGTTCCCAAGCCCCAGCTGCTCAGGGGAAGCAATGAGATCTCCCAAGGCTCAAGTCGCGACTCTTTGCCTGGCTCCTTAAAAGACCCTCCAAATAAGCTCTTTAACTTCCTTGGATCTGGTTTCCTTCATGCCAAATGAACGTAAAAATAATGTTTCCTTCAGATTTTGCTTAGTTTAAAAAATAAGAAGTAACCAGGTGGTGTTGGCGCCTTTAATCCCAACATTTGGGAGGCAGAGGCAGATGGATCTCTGGGAGTTCAAGGCCAGCCTGGTCTACAAAGCTAGCTCCAGGACAGGCTCCAAAGCTACACAGAGAAACCCTGTCTCAAAAAAAAAAAGGAGGAAAACTGAGTTGGAAGGAAAAAGGAAATCATGTAGCAAGTGTTGAGAAGGGAGAGTGTATTGAAAAGACAAGCTGCTTCACTTCTTACCCCTCTTCGCTACCCTCCTGTTTGATGCCTGATTTCTGCAGGGTTAATTGGTGCTGGGGTGGAGTGGAAGTAGAGATCCCCATAAGAAGTTATGTTTTCTGAATTACTTCTGAAACCCACTGCATCCTTCTGTCCTTAGATAATGACGTGCGGAAGGTTGGAAGTCTGGCTGGATCCTCTGTCTTTCGTATGTATCTCTCAAACCCCTTCCTCGTCTTCCCCGCCATGGCCCTGCCTCAGCCCACTTGGGGAACCCGAACCAAGCTATTTGAACATGGGCTGGGCTGACACAAATGCTGGCAGCCTCTTTGTAATGCTCTGCCAGAACACTGCCTCCCACCAGGTACCCACAGAGCACGGAGGCTTAGGTCGTGTGTGTCTGGAATGCTGTGGCTTCTCTGTTCACACCCACATGATGAATGGGAGTCTGGGGGATAGGTGTGCGGTGTGGCGGGCAGGGGGCACAGTGAGTTACCACCTGCTGGGGCATGCTGGCATTTGCTCTGTGTGCTCTGCTGGTGGTTCAGTCTTCCCTTCACTGTAGTGGTAATCGCCTCTGCCCTTTACCTGGAGTGCTATGATTTCGTCTGTGACATTTGTTCTCAGGGAAAGGTGACTGTGACATTCAGTGTTATAAATCAAGGCTGGTGCAATCTGCTACTTAGCTGCTGCTAGTTCCTTACTTACAACCTCTCTGTTGGTGCCAACGTGGCTGCCAGCTGGCCGTGCATGCTGCCTGGGGATGGGGGCTGGCACAGGGCTGCCAGCTGGCTTGAGCTGGCCTTCTGTGCTGTACCTTCTTGCTGTTTTCTGTGCAGACTTGGTGTGTTTGTATGTAGAAGGCATGGCTTCTATTGTGATGTGTGTCGCAGAAAGTTTTCTCTAGGTGTCATTTAGATTCACTGGTTAAATTGTGCACTGTGGTGGCCACTTTAATATCAAATAGGATATTTCTTTTAATCATAAAAAGGATTTTGCATAGTGTTTCTTATTGGAATTTATCAGAGGACTTTGGAGCTTGATATTCAAAGGACAGAGCAAGGTACATGCTGCTTCAGAATGAGAAAATGGGGTTGGGCATACAGAGCAGTGGTCAAATAGTTATCTAGCATGGACAAGGCCCTGAGTTCAAATTCCAGCACCACAAAAATAGATAAATAAATTTATCAGTTAAATTTTTAATAAGAAAAGTCAAAGAAGTAATTTGTTCCATATCACCCAGCCAGTTGATGACTTACCTGGATAGGATCACTCCTGTGTCATGATTATTTCCCACAGCACAATGGGTAGAATTTTAGATCCCTGTTCCAGAATGCTATTGCTATATGGACATGATAGAATAACTTACCATGTCATTTTGCTTCCTGGCTCACCAGCTGGCTGAAATGAAGTCTTAAGTATCTGTTCTACCCACAGGGATATAGAACTTGAGTAGGGAGATCTGAGAGAGAAAGCATCAGTACTCAGCATAGGGAGGTGAACAGGTGAGAGAGTTTCCAGGGCCAGGGAACCCTTCGTTCTCAGAAGGAGTTGCCCATGCATCACAGTAGAGATGCTCTTAGCACTCTATGATGCTGCCTAGAAATGCTGACTCCAGAAAGAACTGTGAGATAAGAAAATGAGAGCTTCATACATCTCCCCATCCCCACCCTCTCCCTCCCTACCTCATATGACTTTCTTAAAGAAGAGGGCCAGCAGAAAGGCTCAGCAGGGAGGCACTTACTGCTGAGTCTTATGGCTGAGTTTGGTTCCAGGGCCCCTGGAAAAGGAGATCACTGACTTTCACTCTCATACGTGGCACACCAGCTCACCTACACACACACACACACACACACACACACACACACACACACACACATCAATAAATATAAAAAACAATTTCAAGTAAAAAGATACTATCTGGCTTCCTCTGATTCTAGTTCTATCAAAAATCATTTGCTTTAATCAGTGGAAAAAAAGAATAATCTTGCAATAGGGTCTTTTTTTTTTTCATGTTTTATTAAATGTTTTTGGTTTTTCAAGACAGGGTTTCTTTGTGTAACAGTCCTGGCTGTCCTAGAACTCACTCTGTAGACCAGGCTGGCCTTGAACTCACAGAGATCTGCCTGCCTCTTTGCCTCCCAAGTGCTGGTATTAAAGGCGAGTGTCACCACCACCCAGCTATTTTATTAATTTTGTTTTAAGTTAGCGTAGAAAATAATGGGTTTTATCATGGCATCTTCATATCCATGAATCATTATACTTTATATTCAATTTAACTAATTAAAGGAAGCATTAAATTCTCTGTCCCCTCCCATGCTTCTGAGCCTTTATACATATCCAGGAAAGATAACACCATTGGTCAGGAGTGGGAAAGAGTTGCTGTCCACCATCCATCAAGTTCTTCCAGAGAAGGGCGGACCAACTGCTAAGTCACCCACACCCCACGGGTGCTCCCTACGTTGATGCTGAAGTCACGTTCAGGGGCTCCGAGCTCCACGTTTTACTGACCAAGAGCATTGCATGCAGCTGGAGAGTGAGCCCAAACCACAGGGCAGTGAACTCTTGCAGGGCCTTGAACTAGCAGGGGTGCGGTTTTCTCACTCGTTGAGGTAGAAAGTAAGACTGTGTATTTGCGGGGACACCTGTGACCTCAGAGGTGAACCTGAAGTTACAAAGAATTCTCCCAGGTGTATCTGAGTGGGGCACAATCCACACTCCATCCACCACCACCCCCTTTTTGAGACAGGGTTTCAGTATGTAGCCTGATTAGCCTAGAACTTGCTATGTAGACCAAAATTCACAAAGATCTGTGTACCTCTGTCTCCCGAATGTTGGAATTAAAGGCAAGCATCCGTGCCAGGCTCACACTCTACTCTTTATCTTGATGTTGATTGCCAGGATTCTGGGAGCCCATGATGAGGGAGCCCAGTTTTCTTGAGGAACCTCACATGAGCTCAGGTAGAACAGGGCCACACAGAGGTATGCAGAGGGAGAACAAGCCTGCCATCTGCTTCGCAGAACTGAGACCAGTGTGTCTCAGAACAGAGGCCAGTTCAGACACTCATTAACATCCTATGGCAGTACTAATGGTTATTGGACAGATTAAACGAACAACCCTCCTCTTCGCCTGCAAGGATAAGTAATTTCAGATCAGGGAAGAGAAAACTGCAGAAGCTCCCTGTTTCCGTGTGCCTTCAGCTTGCAGATCAGTTTCACTTGGGTCCTGGGAAGGGACTCTGAGAATGGTCAGACAGGCAGGCAGACAGACAGACAGACAGACACACACACACACACACACACACACACACACACACACACACACACACACGCACACACACATCCTGTGTAGTGCAGCAGGGTTAACACCAGGAAAGAACTGGAGTCCTGCACAGTCTGCTCTTCTGAGGCCTAAATGATGGCTACTGCCATTTCTGACCCCGGGGGAAAAAGAAAGGGAGAGAGAAAAGAGAAGGAAAGAAAGAGAGGTGCTTCAGAATGCTTGTGATTTCTACAAAGTACCTGGGATTTGCTTTATTCACAGTTGAGCTTCTAGAAACCTGCCCGGCCTTTGCCCCCAGCCTCTAGCAGTGCTCAGCTCCTCACCAGCACTGTGCCCACAGTAGAGCATCACCTGGGAGCCTAGGCAGGACCCAGCCTCCCAGTAGATGCCCTCCCAGCATGCACCTGGCTTCCTGGCCTCTGAATGTCTACCCAAGGGCTCTTCTGTAGGAACAGGGCGACATGAGACAGCTGGGAGAGCAGAGGGCAGGGGACAGTACTGGCCTCTAGCACACTTGCTAGCTCAAGGTGGGCACCTCAGAGAGAAAGCTGCTTATGTGTTCCCTCCAAGGGCACTGGCTGTGCTAGTCAGAAGCATCTGCGATTGCCACTGAGATTATCCCATATCCTTTCAGGAGACCTTCAGTCAAGTTCATGTTATTTTGTCTCTCTGGGGTGACTTCATAAACATGCAACTCCTGTGTTTTCTGAAACAAGTTTTATTTTTTGCCATGCAATGTGATATTGTGAAGAACCAGGAACAGACTGTCTCACCCATTTTGCTCTTTGTCTCTCTTCTTTTGTGTTTATCTTCCCCTTTGCTACTCACATATCCTTGGCCCCTGACTTTTTAGTGCCCGTCTCTGTGTCTCGTACCTTCGCCTTCAGCAGAGGGGACTCCCTGGCAGGCTCCCCAGGTAAACATGCATGGGTATCTCGGGTCTCTATAGATCCAGTCGGGTTAGCAGGAGGCATTTGATCTCCCTCACTGTCCTGCATGAGAACTGGTCTCTACCCACAGGGACTCCAGTGACTAAGGCATAGTGCATTGCACAAATAATACTCATTTCACGGCGGGCTGGTTCAGCAGCTTTAGTTGGGAGTTTTCCTGACAGAACATATCTGTGTATATACATTGAATAATGGTTGAGGTGTTAAGTAGGCTGAGGTCTTCCAAATAATTTGACTCTACAGGGTGGAGGGATAAAAAGTGCAGGAGGGAAGGAGGAGGAAATGATGGAAGAGTGTCCTACGTTCCTACCACCTCTTTTCCTGCTGCCGTTAACCACTCACCCATCCCCCTCTTCCTAGTGGATCTACTGACTGATAGTTGCATTTCCTGTGGTCCTGCTCATACAAAGGCATGTATGAGCAGGTATGTAAAAATGGCCACATAGCTTTTTGTTACATGTAACTCCTCCTGTTAATGAAATAACAATTTGGTGATTTTGTTCTGAACTGAGTAAAGCCTAATAGAGAGCTCAATAACCCAAAGACTGAGTTGAGTACAATAAATCTGAATAATTAAGTAGCTGTTTTTATATTGCTTCTATCTTTAGAGGTTGATCTCTTTGTACCATGGAGTGAGGACCAAAGCAGGAATGCATTAGTTAAAATTTCCTGCAGCTAAAAAGTCCAGTTGCCTGTGGTTTCTTCATCTATGTCTCCTTACCCACACCCACCACATCCTCTGTGATCCAAGACTCAGTTATGTCTGGTCCTGGTTGGTTGACCTTCTACATCGGAAAGACCATGCCCTGAGACCTCAGATCCCATATTCATAGCTTCAAACATAGTTACTTTAACTTCTCTCCCAAATCATGTTTTTCAATCCAGAACCATCTGGTTCCCATGTTTATCTGTTCAAGACAAGTTAACCACCTTCTCAAATTTCACCAGAGTTTTCTCTCTCTGTGGATGGTAATTTTCCACTAAGAAACAAAGCTCATCTCCCTTTGTGAGAGTTCATGCCTTCCCAATGGCTACAGGCTAGAACAGTCCATGTGAGATGCCAATCTGGTATCCACACCAGCTACGTGGTCTAACCCCACATGCCAGCAAAATTAGAAATGACCACATCACGGACCTTCAAATCTTGGAGAATGCCAAGCGTGCATTGTGAATATGCTACAGAAAGCGGGGAGGGTGTGCATATTTTTACAAGATTTTAAACCAGAAGAATCAAAGCAGGCATGTATTTTTCTTTTTAATTAACCCTCAGCTAGCCAGACAACCCAGTTAGTCATAATTTCCCTGTGTAAGGGATAGCAGTAGTTCACTGATAGTTCTTATGAAAACCTTCATGTAGCTCAGTCTCGGAGAGTAAACAGACTCGCTGGCTGTGTGGCCCTTCTCCCACCAGAGGCAGAGACTTGTCTTACTGTGGCTCATGCATGCCCCAGAGGGTTCTTTCCACCTTCCCCCATTCTCCATGACTATGGATGTTCAATCCAACAGGAAACCACCAGTAAATGAGTTGAAAACAAGACCATCCTTTTCCAGTCTTGCTTCAGCTCTGCGGGGTGGACCAGTCACAGATGCAACAAGAGAAATCAAGTAGCCAGCGCCTTTTCCCTCAGCCCTTTCCTCCATTCTTGTTGTCGGTCCCTGTTTTGAGACAACCGCTAGTCTCCATGATAACTGGGTGACGTTCTCAGTACTCTACACGACAGCCCGCTAGTCTCCATGATAACTGGGTGACGTTCTCAGGACTCTACACGACAGCCCGCTAGTCTCCATGATAACTGGGTGACGTTCTCAGGACTCTACACGACAGCCCGCTAGTCTCCATGATAACTGGGTGACGTTCTCAGGACTCTACACGACAGCCCGCTAGTCTCCAGGATAACTGGGTGACGCTCTCAGGACTCTACACGACAGCCCGCTAGTCTCCATGATGACTGGGTGACGCTCTCAGGACTCCTCTACACGACAGCATTGCCTATGGCATTCTTGTTTCTGTCCAGTTTTAGCAAAGAAGCCTTGCATTGCTTCTTATCCCAGTCTTGATTTCTGCTCCAAAAAATACAATATAATATAATATATATGTGTAAGTATATATGTATATATATATGTATAAGTATACACATATATATGTATAAGTATGCACACACACACACACACACATATATATACATATATATATATAAAGCCTTAACCTGTTTTGCATAGGGAAAAAGATAAACCCTAGAAACTGACAAGTTTAAAAACAAACCAGAGTACTAGAAAGAGAGATCAAAAATTAAAATTAAGAGCACTGGCCGCTCTTGCAGAGGACTCAGATTGAGTTCCCAGTACCCACATAGCAGTTCACAACCCTCTGTAACTCCAAGTACTGGAGATCCAGTGCCCTCTTCTGGCCTGCATGTGTACCAGGTAGTCTGTATGGTGCATGTATGTATATACATGTAGGCAAAACACTTGTACATATAAAAGTAAATTTTAAAAGTTAAGAAGGCTGGGCAGTGGTGGCACACACCTTTAATCCCAGCACTCAGGAGGCAGAGGCAGGTAGATCTCTGTGAGTTCAAGCCCAGCCTGTCTACAAAGCAAGTTCCAGGATAGCCAGAGCTAACCAGTGAAACCCTGTCTTAAAAACAAACAACAAACAAAGAGTTAAGAAAAAAGTTCTAAAAAAGGAATCACATTATCATACTCCCCACAGCCACTTTTGGAGATGGGTAGAAATTACTCTAGGGAAACAGACTCCCAGAAATTAAGCCATTTGGTCAGTCCCTTTTGTGTAGTAATTAGGCAGAGGGATGAGGAATCCAGGTCCCTAGATCCCTCTTTCTCGTGCCTGGGACAGTTCCTACATCTCCATATGTAGGTATTTTGCGCCCCCTAGAGGGTTTCAGTGTGTCTGCATTAGCCACACTAATGAATATGGGACTCACACTGGACTGAGTCCAAGAGTCCTTGTACCAAATATTTCAGCAATATTGAGCATGTGATTGCAAATCATTATCCATAGGGCATTTCTTTGAGTTTGGAGTAAGGGAGCTTAGTGGTCCATGGATCACCTCCAGAGTACAGTGCAATTAGCTGACTTTGCAGGTGCTTTTGTTTAAAACTGAAACTTCTCATTGGCCCCACCGCAGTCATCGTTCATCCGTTCATTCTTCTCCTGATGGAGATAGTATTGACTTCCCCATGGCAATCCTCCCAAAGTCCACAAGAACACCGAGAAAGGGGAGACATCAAGGCTTCAATTGGCTGTCCGTAATGTGCTTTCGGATCAAAGGCGATGGCTTTTTCTCCCAGAATATGCAAGGAGTCCCTAAAAATAATCTTTCAGCTTTGTACAATGTGGCAAGTGGAAATGTTCCTTGGGGTTGGCTCTTATGCAGTAAACATTTGGGAACCATTAAGACCCCTTGAAACGTGAGCAAGTTCATCTGGGATCGTAGCTGGGTCTGACTTGCAGGGTTCACATGGGGCTTCATGGAGGGCTGGCTCTTGGCATTTGGTTTTCTGATGTTAAAAAAGAAAAAAAACTACCAAAGAATGATGAATTTTAATAATCTTAATTGGTACTCTTATAGGCCTGTGTAATTAAGCCCCACTCCCACCCAATTTGGGGAATACAGATGGCCTGTGGTAGTAACCATGACCAAACGAAGCCGTTCCCCTCAGCCCTCTCTGATGATCCAAAAGATGTAGACAGGGAGGCACAGAGCCCTTCTGCTCCCCAAATCTTCATGCTCCCAAGGGGAGTCAAGCATTATACTTGTGAATTTTGAGTTTTGCTCCCTGAATAGGGGTGTGAGGGCTCCCTAGATAAAGGTGGGTAAGTTCCAGAACTGGGTGGCGATCTTCAAGGCTCCTGTATAGTAGGACAGAATGAAGAGGATTCTTTCCAGCATCGGTTACTATGTAAAATCTCCATCCATACCTTCCTCCACCTCCCATTCTCCCTCAGTTTTACTGCAATATCTTCCCCCACCGCCAACCCCAGTTACACTGAGCTGCTGACCAGGACAGACAGCTCTTGCAGAGTGACCACACACTGGCTTCAGGACAGGAGTCTACCACAGTCTTCCAGAGCAGTTAGTGAAGCTGAGTAGAAAATGGCGCTCCCTTCCACCCAGAACCCCCAGAGCCAGCTACGTGGTATGATATCATGCCAAAAGCAGGCCGAAGGCACGTTGGCCACTTGGTTTGGACTGCCTCCTGTTGGTAGTGAGATAGTCCTTCTGTGGCACTGACCACGCCCATTGGGGGGGAGCCATGGTCAGCAGTGTTGTGTACTGCTGTTTGATCTGTCCCTTGCAGACCTCCTCGTGATGCACTGAGGATTTTCCACGTTGCTTCATCCCCCAAGCTGTGCCTCTGTGCTCTTAGGAAATGCCAAGGGGAATTAGACAACTTGAACTAGTTTGCCATGCTGCTGGGACACTCGTCTGTTACTGATTTCTTCTCTTTTTTATTAAAAGCATTTCCGTTTCCATTCCCCTCGCTCCGAAGCCTCAGAATGTGTGTGCATAATTACTGAAGTGCCTAGTCATCAGCATCCTACCTATTGAGGAATGTCAGGCCTTTGGACACTAAAACATCCATCTTGCACGACATTCGGATGAGCTGGGACTTTCTTTGTCACGAAATGAGGGTTCTTTTTGCTCTTAAAAACTCCTTTTACAAGACAATTGTATTTTTTTGGTGTTGAAAATCTTTGGGATTTTATAAGTAACGATACAATGGTGTATTTACTTTAAAAAATCAAAACTATGTTCCTCCTTACAACACAACAGCAAAGTATGTAAGTGTGTTTGACACATGAATCCCTGAGTGAAGCAGGGTGACCTCCTAATCCTGGATGTTAATGTATGGCAAGGGCTTTGTGGGGGAACTAGGACGTCGTGGTTGCCTCTGTTCCAGACAAGGAATGGAAATGACTCAGGCAGAAGCTTCTGTAGATGGGAAAAGTTCAGTAGATAAGGTAGGTCAGTTTACCTGTCATCCTTTTCAAATATATATAGAAGCATGACCTAAGATAAGGATTCAGGGCAGAAGCTGTGGGCTGTGAAGACCCTGTCTGGTCCGGAAAACCGGACAATGCTGTATGCAGTCTCAGGGTAGCTAAAGCCACAAGAGAGCTCACATCTTCTTCCCTGAGTTGTACCCAAACTGAGTGGAAGCCACGACCTGTTGAGTTCAGCTTTCCAGACCCTGATCATATGCCAAAGAAGCTGCCCTCCAGCGAGACTACCTGCTATTCCCACATCTACCCTAGAGAAAGCGCTGGCGTTCTTAGCCAGCTGCCACCCTGAATCGCTACAAACAGATTTAGCCAAGCCAGAACTCATCACTTTGTTTTCAAGGGCTCAAGATCACGGTCTTAAAACTCACAGTCAATGGTGCGAGGTCTCTACTCTCGCTGAAATTTAGAGTTAAGCAGATCTACGAATGTGTGATTCGTTTTGGTGGAAAGAACTTTCTAAGGAACTGGAGATGGGTAGCAACAGTGAACATGGGGGGTCTTCTCAGGGTGCCCAGGTGGGGTCTTCAGAGAAGTGAGCCTCTCCAGTGACAGCTAGGGTTTGAGAAGGAAGCGGGGCTGAGAACCAAGGGACTGGCATCGTCTCAGGGAGACACACAAGTGCCTGGGGTACCAAGGAGGCCCCAAGCCCAAGAGAGGAGAGGCGGGACCAAGAGGAAATCAGCCAGGGAGCTGGGATCAGCAAGGAGTCCGGGCTTATTCAGAGAGAAATCAGAAATGAATTTATGGAAATGGGTCTCAGACGTTCACCACTGACAATCAAGGTCCATAAATATTAAATTGAAAATTTAGGAGATAGGTAATTTGTAATGTATAAACAATTTTATATTAAAGTGTATATTGCTATATCAGTTAATACATAGTGGTGGGTGGTCTCTTATTTGTAATTTAAAGTTTATCATATGTATGTATGTGTAGGGAAACACAGCATAGAAGTTTGATTTGTACTGTTGGAGTTTTAGGCATCTATTGGGAGATGGAAGGCTGGGTTTGAGGTTAAGAGTGAGGAGATCAGATTGTGGCCCAAGCAATGGTGATAGTAACTGTCCTTGATTAGAAAGAGAGAGAGAGCACAGGGCCATTTGGGTTAATGGCCAATGGCAGGACTTGTTGTGGAGTAGAGGAGTCAGGGCTAACTCCTGGGTTTCTGGGGGTAAATGGCATTCGCACAGACAACTAGGATAAAAGCGGGGTCCTCCATTCTACACATAGGAGAGCAGCGGTCCTTGTGGTTCTAGAGAGAAAGTGGCCCAAGCTATGTTTACTTTAATGTCTGCTCCATGGTTTCCGAAGCTGTAATGGCTTGGCAAACAGACAAATCACCCAACTCTGTGACTCATGCCAGTAGGTGCTAGTCAGACAGCCTGACTGACACCAGCATCTTCTCAGGAGGCAGGATTACATCCAGAATTTTCACCCTGAAAAAAAAACTTTGAAGAACTGGAGTCTTCACTTGAGCTCTCTGAAGTAGCTTACAGCCTCCTTAGCCTCTGGGGAAGACATGTAGTCGTATAAGTTGGAAAACAGAGGGATAAAAAAGGCTTTGTATTCTCTCCTTAGGGTTGTCCCATGGTTGAGACAATGCTTCTGATAACCTTCAGCTTCCCCATCCTTACTGGTCCTAGGGAAGATAGTTCATGTCCATTTAAAACCAAATGGCATAGTCTTTACTGAATTTAAAGGCACTATGGAGTCATTTATGTCTTTGGCAGAAAGTCTGCAGGTTTTTCCGGGCTTCATTTAGGTTAGAATGAGCCTTTCCATGACCCACGTTTTTAGGGACCACTGACTCTTCTCAGTGTTGCATGTCTGGGTGAGACAAGACATTCATGGAGTCAAAGGGAGTTAGGTCCTGCTACACATCTCAAATACGCAGAGTCCTAGAGTTCAACAACCAAGCATCCCTGAAAGATACTGAGTCCAGAAGCCTTAAACCCAGAGCTCACCCCACACAGCCTTGTTTCTGCCACAGAACTTAAGGAGTTGAACCTTGCTTTACAGGTTGGTAGAAACAGTTGTGAAAGGCAAGGGTAAAACATTTTAACTTTGTATTAACATGCTGTACAACTCGTAACTATTTATCCTTGTGGCTTGTGGATCTCTGTTTACGCTCTTGATCCAGGGCCTGCCACTGTTGAGACAGACTGTGTTAGCCCTTAGCCCGCCCCCCCTAAAATATGACCATGGCGAAGTGACAAGGGATTGTGAAGACAGACCTAAGAACTTGGTCTTTCTTAAGGAGTTTGTCAGTGCACTGCCTACAGTGTCTTGCTCCAATAGAGAGGTCACTACTATACACCACGTACATAGCTATCCTTGTGTATGGGGGGGGGCTCCTGCATCTAACTTGAAGACCAGAGCCAAGACAGCCTCCCACCTCTGCCCACCACCTAAGGCCTCTGCCCTAGGTCAGGCAAAGCCCGGCAGGAGGCAACACCAACGAGCCACACCCTTCTTGGGCTCTAGTGGGGTTGTGGGCCCCTGCCCTTGCATTACCACCGCTGCCTGGTAGTGGCATGGGACCTCTGTAAACAGCATCTTTTTCTCTCTTCCTCCTTCCTCCCCTTCCCCCACCTGCCATTCCTTCTCTCGCTCCCCCCACTCTTCCTCACCATCTGCAGTAAACCGGTCCCCCTCTCGCTGCAGCGGCCTGAATCGCTCTGAGTCTCCGAACCGAGAGCGCAGTGACTTTGGCGGCAGCAACACACAGCTGTACAGCAGCAGCAATAACCTCTACACTCCCGACTACTCGGTGCACATCCTCAGCGATGTGCAGTTTGTGAAGGTAACTCCTCCAGGAGGACAGCTAGCTGGGGTGCGGGACAGAGCTTTATGCACGGTCCATTCTCCTGTCCCTGGATAGGGCTGAGTGGCAATTCCTCCCTGACTGTACAAAGCCCTGCTTTTAGTAGGCGTGATGGTTTCTGCTTATTGTCATTGTTGTTGATGTTTGCCATCTGTCACAGTCAAGACTCCCAGTCCTTTATTTCAGGTGGACACACTAAGGCACAGATTAAAGGGAGGCGAGTTTGCCTGAGAGCACAGATTAAAGGGAGGTGAGCTTGCCTGAGATAGAGATGCAGTTCTAGGCAGAACTGTCTCTTTTGGACCCCTGCCATTGGCGACAGAGTGAGTCTAGTCATTTATCTCAAGGTCAGTCAGCCAAGCAAACAGAAAGATCGTGATGACATATATTGACTTACGTGATAGTATTCCTAAGCCATAATGTTAAAATGGGTCCCCGAAGCACCACCCTGAGTTGTAGCATGGACAGAAGCACTGAGGAGAAAGGCTGGTGTCTCTTCAGATCTTTCTTGGGGTAGCAGTGCCCGGGAGTCCTGTAAATCTTCTCCCTCCCTCTAGTTGATTTTTTTTTTCTTTTCTTTCTGACATCCAGGAAACCATTATAGACCTGGCTCTGAGACCTCAGCTAGAGCCCCACTTATCCCGTCCAGTGAAACACTTGGTAACTGCCAGCCACTGAAATCACACAGAGGGAAGGTCATTTCCTTCTGCCCAAAACACTGATTACTTCTGCGGTGTGCTGGCTGGTTTTCCGTGCCAGGACTCTGCAGATAGGTTAGCGATAGCCAGTATAAGTAGCCAGCTAAAGGGGCAGAACTTGCCAGATGGGCCATGTGGTTGTTGGAATAGGAAGGGTCCCCACAGACAGGTGCTTGAATGCTTGGTCCATGCAGAGGTGTGGCCTTGCTGGAGTAGGTGTGGCCTTGTTGGAGGAAATGGATCACTTCCGGGTGGGCTCTGAGGTCTCAGATGCTCAAGCCAGGCCTATGTGGCATTCACTTCTGCCGCCTGTGGATCTGGATGTAGAGCTCTCAGCTCCTTCTCCAGCACCTGCACGCCACCATGCTTCCCTCCATGAGGACAATAGACCAAACCTGAAATTATAAGCCAGCCCCAATTAAAACCTTTACGCTCTAAGAGTTGCCATGGTCATGATGGCTCTTCTTGGCAACAGAACGCCAAGGCAGGGCAGGATCAGGACTGCTAGGTAGAGAGCTCTCTGCGGGGCTCCTTACTGTGAGCCCCTTACCTGACTCGCCTAGGCAAATCTCATGGCTGCCCTCTGAGATAGGTGTGACTGCCCTTCCCACCGTACACATGACTTGGAGGCTTGAGTGCAAGATTCGTCTGGCTGAAAAAAAAAATGATAGAGTCACGATTCAGAGCTGACTCTTCTGTCTGCTGCTGGAGTCCAAGCCCTGGGATCACTGGGCTTCAGGGAGAGTTGTGGAAAGTTAGCTCAGGGAGAAGCAACCACAGCCTAGCTGAGGACTGCTCATGGGTGTGGCTGGCCATCTAACGGGCCTGCGAGCCGAGAGGCTCACCTCACTCCCCGTGGCTTACACTGAAATACCTTTCAGTGCTAATACAGATCTTTCTCCTAGGGAAAGGTAGGAGAGTTGGAACAGGGGTCGGTGTGCTAGCGCCGGTGGTTTGTAGTATCACAATTTCAGGACACAGTTTGTCAGCCACCTCACCACTGTCTGCTTGGTGCTTACTATCGATGAGGCCCTGTGCTTTTCTAGAGCTACAGGCCAATAGCAAGGGGTGAGGGAGACAGGTTTGCACGTCATAAACCAGGTAAGGTCTAGTGGTGACGACAGAGCCGTGGCATAAAGAGAGACAGGGCAGAGGGGTGAGGCGGCTGCTTCTGACGTGGCCATCAGAGAGAGCCGAGGGAAGGACACTTGCTGAGGGAGGGAGGGAGGGAGGGAGGGAGGGAGGGAGGGAGGGAGGGAGGGAGGGAGGGAGGGAGGGAGGGAGCTCAGAATAGAAGCCTCAGTGCTGGGGGTGTCGGGGATCTGAGCACTGGCCTGTGAAGAGCAGAGGCAGGCACTGCTGTCAGACAGGAATGGGGCTTCCTGAGCAGAGGCCCTGGGCCCTCTGGGGCAGCATGTGGGATTTGGATTCTATTTCTAGCACATTGCCACAGCAACTGGGGGGGGGGCTGTTAAGTAGAATTAATAGTTTCCTGAAGACACAGGTTTAAAGGGCATTTAATTGGCCGCCTTCTTGATTTTAAAACATAGATGGGAAAAGGGGAAGCTAATTCATGCTGTCACAAATTACCATAGTGCGTACACCTTACACTACTTCAGTCTGGCAAGCCCAAGGTCAGGGGCCAGGAGATCCAGTGTGTGTTGAGGGTGTACTTCCCCGACACCTTTGTGTCCTTAGACAGCAGAGAAAGGAGGCAAGCCCTCATGGAAGAATAATCACAGCACCTACTGCCCTTAAGACCCAACCCCCTCCTAATCCACTCTGGAAACCCTTCCCCTCAATGCCTTCTCCTAGGGGATTAGGTTTTTAGCATGTTAGGTTTCGGGCATCCTGTGGCACCATTTATAGATGAAGTTAAAAAAAAATCAGTATAGAGTTTGGTTTGCTACTTTGGAGTGAATGACATCTTCCCATCGAGTTTAAGTCAGCAGCTGTGGGAGCTGAAGGGTTGGAGGAGTGGTCCTTGTCCTGATTGAGATTGGAAAGGACAATCAAATGCGGACATGGCAGCTCCTCAGAGGAATGTACTGAGAAGAGGACCTTGGATAGAGAGAATTTGTGAAGGTTTTCCTAAAATTCGTCCCCATTCCTAGACCCAAGAAGAGGGAACTTTCTACAAATCACAAGGAAAACTTTCCCAACCTGAGACAGAGGGAGGTGGAACCTGAATCCAAGGCCAGTTCTCAAGGAGAACTGAGAACCGTATGTTCTTTTTGTCACATTAGAGGATCGTGATCTTGCCCAAGCTGCCAGGACACACCAAATTTAGTCCTTTTTTTTTCCACCTGAATGTTTTAAAATTGAGAAGGATGTCTGCTTAAAGCATTAGTCAAACTCTCTTTAAACCGGTGGCTTCAGAAAACTCTTAGCTCTACTGAGGAGGAAGTTTTCAAATTCAAGACAAATGTGTTAGGGTTGTTTTTCTCCTTTGCTGTCTAATGTAAGATCTTTCTTAAAATGTGAGAAAAACCACCTCCTCCAGGTTCAGAAGATGCTCAGGGATGCGCTAAGGCAACTTCCCACCTTCCTCGCCCAGCTCTGGCCTTCTCTCTAACCTGGAGAATCTCTGTGCTTTCTTGTTGACTTTGTAGTTCTAAGAATCGAACCTGGAGCCCCAAACACCCCAGCAAGTGTTCTGAGACATTTGTCCCTGTGGACCTAAAGGGAGCATGCATTCTTGGAGAAGTGCTTCCACAGGCTGCAGGGAAGGTCCCCCATGACCCGCCTTGTCCAATCAACTAAAGTTCCAAATTATTAAGTTCAAGAGAAATATGGTTTCCAGACAAGTTTAAGACGAGATAGGTAGTTTCTGGAAAAGGTTTTAAACAAAGCCGTGATTCATTCATAGACATTAATACATTATGAAGCTACCCAATCCTTGTGAATTTTGTTTTGGTTTTTGGTTAGTTGGTGGTTTTGTTTTGTTTTTTTTATTTTGTTTGGTGTGTGTGTATATGTGTGTGTGAGTGTGTCTGTCTGTCCATCTGTCCTATAGGCATCATTGTTAAGCTAAGAATGTTTGGTGGGTACCTTGCTGTGGGGGCTGTATGACTTTGACCAAGATCTCCATCACCATCTAGTGGTAAAATCCCTAAATTGCAGGATCGTGTTTTGAAGGCTAATAAACCATCCCCAAATCACAAGTTCATGAAATGACAAGAACCATCCATAGCCTAAAGGTTGACTTGTCACAATGCCCAAAAGGGAAAGCTTACCTTTTGTTAATTTCAAGATAATAATTTAGGAGATTCGTACATTATTAACTGGCCAACGTATGAAAAAACAACCTAAACTCAAGTTACTCCTAAGACTTGAAAATTAGTTTGCTTAGCTTTGTCAGCCAATCAGGATGCATTTCTTGAACATTATCAATGTTCTTTGGCTACTATGCAGTGTGTTAAATATATATGATACAAATATGGGGGCTGGAGAGATGGCTCAGTGGTTAAGAGCACTGGCTGCTCTCCCAGACAACCTGGGTTCAATTCCCAGCACCCACATGATAGTTTAAAACCATCTGTAACTCCAGTTCCAGGGTATCCACCACCCTGGTTCTGGACTTCTTGGGCACCAGAAACACATGCTACACAAACATACATACAAGCAAAACACTCAGACACATAAAAAAAATTCAAGATGTAAACATGTAAAATGTTCTATATAAGACAACTTCGCAAATAGTTAAAAGAGAATAAATTGACTAACAATAAGTAGTGCAAGCACTAAGCTATGTGGCATTATTATAGGCCTATATTATCTGAAGGATGTCCAGATCTTTAAAGATTGGGAAAGAACCAGAGCATGCATACACATGCCCACACCCACACACACACACACACACACACACACACACACACACACACTGTAAATTAAATGTTAATGAAGAATAAGATAAAGATAATTCTTTAAAGAACACAGCTATGGGAGGATCAACTGCTCTCTTGGGATTTATCAAATGTCATATAGAAAAATTTCTACATGGAGTATGGCCAGATAGCTCAGTGAGGGAAGGGAGAGGCTGGGGCATGAGGCATTCTCAGCAAGAGCGTTGGCTCTGTTGAATCTTTGAAAAGGTTAGGGTTCCACCTGAAAACTACCAAAGTCTGTGTCCTTTGGGGGTGGGGGGAACTGACACTGAGCAGAACCTATGCCTCATATTAACTAGGTCTGTTAAGAGTAAGGTTTTTTGCCTGGCCAGTCTGGTCCCACAGCCTTGCCAGCCCCAAATAATACACAGAGATGCTGTATTAGATATAATTCTGTTGACCAGTTACTAGTTTCTTATCAGCTAGCTCTGTCTTAATTATTAACCCATTTCTATTAATCTAAGTACTTCCACATGCTCTTATCTTACTGGAGAGAGGGGCTGGCGTTCTTCTCCCTCCGTCCTCCATCTTGGATCTCCTCCCTACTCCTTCCTCTTTCCTCCTTTTCTCCTAGTCCCGCCTATCTTGCTTTCCTATTGGCCAACAGTGTTTTATTCATTAACCAATAAGAGAAACATATTTACAGAATGACATCTCCCATCATAGGTCTTAGTCAGTGGGCCCCCAGGTGCCACAATGTCACTTCTGCTTCAGATCCTGAGCCAGTAGATTAGAAACATTCTGAACTGGGCCCTGAAACCTGGGTGTAACAAACCCTTCAGGTCTGATACTGAGGTGTGAGAATCAGTTCTGTCTAGCCCGCATCCTTTGGTTTGGATACGGTTTGAGCATGTCCCTAAAAGTTAACAAAGTCCCCAATGTAATGGTACTATGAGGTGAATATTCCAGAGGTAGAACCTAGAGGAACATGAGTAGGTTGGGGGGGGGGGGAGAATCACCTCGAAGGGGATTAGTATCATTTTTCTGGAATTGGATGGGTTTTTGTGAAATCCGGTTGTTGTCAAACAAGGTTGGCCTATGTGTCTAGCCCTTGCTACCGTCAGCTTTTTCCCTTTATGCTCTTGTGGCATGTGATACAGCCAGGGAAGCTCTCACCAAGTGCCAGCTCCATGCTGGTTATACTTTCCGGCCACCAGGGTCTTGAGCCAAATAAACCTCTTTTCTATAAAGTACAAGGCTCAGATATTTTGCTGCGGCAACATAGAACAGGCCCATGTGGGATCTTCCAAATACTCTTCCAAGCCTAAAGCCAGTAAAACTGAATGGTGGGACTCGGTGGTCTGCAAGTAAGAGACCCTTCATTGTCCCTCCCCTGCTGGGCTTAATGCAGCTTGGGTAGGATTCCTGCTTGGTGACATCAGGCCTCAGACCAGGAATTCCAAAGCATCCCAGTAGAGCTGCTTGTGACCGAGTGTCTACATAGCTCCCCTGAGCCTCTCTCCCCTTCCTTCCAGATCACACGACAGCAGTACCAGAACGCACTCACAGCCTGCCACATGGACAGCTCACCCCAGTCCCCAGACATGGAAGCCTTCACTGATGGGGACTCCACCAAGGCCCCCACCACCCGGGGCACACCCCAGACTCCAAAGGATGACCCAGTCCTCACACTCCTGAGCAACAGGACCAGCTTGCCGTGTGAGTCAGATGGGTTAGGCTGCTGTGGGGCATGAGCAGTCCTCCCTTACTCCTCCTCTTCTGCCCAGCAGCAATCTTGTGCCTCACAGAGCCCCAGGTCTCCTCCGAGGCACAGCGGTAACGTCCTCACTGTCCTCCCCAGGCAGCCGCTCGGATGGTCTGAGAAGTCCCGGCGAGGTCGTGTACCTGAGGATGGAGGAGATGGCCTTCCCCCAGGAAGAAATGACCAGCTTCGAGGAGCCCAAGACACAGCAACTCTCTCCATCCCCTGCGGCGGCTCCCACAACAGCAGGTCAGAGCTGGGTCCAGAGGAATAAGAGCCACCACTCTTGGACACAATCATGGTTCAGAACAAGCTGGCTTGGGGGACCCTGGGACCCTAGCATGTGTGGGCTCAAACACACATACACGGGGAGGGAGAGAGGGGGGCTGTCAGCATTTACCAAGCACCTATCATGTATCTGGCCCTTCTAATTCATCTTTCCAGGAAAACTTGATCAGTAGTAAGAGCTATTTCTGCCTGGATTCAGACCCTAGCCCCTCAATTCAGATTCTTTTTTTTTTTTTTAACACAGGGTCTCGTGTAGTCCAGGCTAGCCTCGACCCCACTTTGTTGTAGCAGAGGATGACCTTGAACTTTGGAGCTTTCTGCCTCCATCTTCCAAGTGTTGGGATTACAGGCATGCACCACCTCACTGGGTTTTAGAAACTATGCAATCTTAAGTAAATTACTCAAAGATTCAGTTTTCTTATCTTAATAGGCAAGCTTCCTTGAATGAGTTAATGAATATGAATAATGGTAGTTATATCATAAAGTAGTGAGGTAATACATATAGAGGACACACCAGTGCCTGGTGTCACTCATAAATATTAGAGCTACCCTGTAGATAAGTAGAGCATGATGTACTCTGGCATCAAGATGCACCTTTGTGCCAGGTGGTGGTGCACACCGTTAGTCCCATCACTCAGGAGGCAGATGTCTGAGTTCAAGGCCAACCTGGTCTATAGAATGAGTTCCGGGATAGCCAGAGTAGCCAAAAAGAAAAAGAGGAAGAGGAAGAGGGGGAAGAGATGATAAAGATAAAGGAGAACGGTCATCATCCATCACCCCTACTCTGCACTTCCTCTGGTCCACAGAGCAGGCAAAGTCTCTGGAACGTCCCCTGCATTCTTAGATCCCTTCATTTGAGGCACGGGGTACCTCTGTCTTGACAGTGGAGATGTTCAAAGCTCCCTGTGTCCCCGCAGCTATGAGATTCAGTTTTCCTCACTAAGGTGGACAGCTCCAATATTTGGGCACACCATACACCTACCCACCAGGCCAGTAATTCCTCCCCCAGGGTTTCAGACCTGCCCCATTCTACACCAAGTGTACAAAGCAAAGATCTGAAAAGGCTCCTGAGTCTGTTAGGTCGGTGAGACAACACATGCCAAACCCAGAAAGCACAGTCACCAGTCCAGGATTTGAACTAAAATCATGAGATTGTTTTCTCCCCCACACACCAAATTTAGTAGTTCCACCAAAGCATGTAGTTAGGAGATGGAGTGAAGGAGTGGGGGTGGAGATGGGTAGACTTTGAAGACCATCTAGTTTACCTCTTAGTGTGAGGACCCATGAGGTTGACAGAGAGGAAACAGCTCACCCACACCCAATGACCATGTTAGAAATGGACTCCACACCAGGGCTTTGGGTGCAGGTCAGTTTCCCACACCACCCTGCCTCTGAGCCTGGACCCTTCCTGGGCTCCGAGAGTCTAGGAAGCCAGGGCAATGTGTCCAGTTGTTTCTGAGTCCTAGGTTCTACAGGTGAAAGAAAGTGACATCCAGGGCACAGACTAGCCAGAGCATAGAGTATGTTCTCCATTCTTGCCAGATGGCATTTGAGGAGAGAGAATTATTTCTAACTTAGAGTAGACTGTCGGATTGCAGCTCTTGTTGTCTCTTCCTTTTGTGGCAGTAAACAAATGCAGTTCAGTAACTAATAGACAACACCCTTCAGGACACACACTCTCTCACACACACACAGACACACACCATACACACACCATACACACACACACCATACACACACACACACACACCATACACACACACACCATACACACACACACACACACTGTTGGACACTGTCACTCACTGAGAGGTCCTACCCTTCCGCCCTGTCACTCAGAGCGGCATCCCCCCAAATACCCCTGCCTGG
This sequence comes from Phodopus roborovskii, assembly GCF_943737965.1. Lineage (NCBI taxonomy): Eukaryota > Metazoa > Chordata > Mammalia > Rodentia > Cricetidae > Phodopus > Phodopus roborovskii. Next base: position 16,714,141 of record NW_026126541.1, on the reverse strand, counting down.
TCCTGGCATTTAGGTTGGAGGCCTGAGTTTGCTCTCCTTTCAGCTCCCGAGGCCGAATGCTGTAGCATCCAGCTGGGGCCGGAGGCCAGCCCTTGCAGCAGTGACAGTGAGGAGACCATGGGCAAGAAGCTGCTGAGAACCTTGAGTGAGTATCTCTCCAACCAAGTAGTGGGCGCAGCAGGTTAGGGTCTTTCTCCCAGGGGAAGCCTTGTAACTCCCTAAGGAGTCACAACTCTGGAGACCCACAACAGGGCCTGAGCCAGTGCCACACCTGTGATACTGTTCAAATCTGTCCCTTTCCATTGGTGATCTGGGGACAGGAGTCCACAGGCATGCCCTGAGGCGGAACCGGACCTCCTTCCTTCTCCTGTGTTTTAAAGGTAGAGGTCTTTGGATTTTGTTTTATGTGGCCCCAATGGCATGGTTAAACAGTCACAACAGAGACCTTAGAGGCTATAAAACCCATAATGTTCACTACATAGCCCTTTGAAGAAAAACTCTGTGTCCAGGAGACTCCATAGAAAGGAAAGCAAGGGTCACTGAGATGGCTCGGTGGATAGATGCTTGCTGCCAAGCCTGAGGACCTGAGTTTGATTCCCAGGACCCACCCATGATGAGAAGAAGACTGACTCACAAGTAGTGGTCTGGCCTCCACATGAATATCATGGCTCCCACACAACCACACACACACACACACACACACACACACACACACACACACACACACACACAGTAAATGTTCCGGAGAGTAAAGAGAGCACTGTCCTTAGACAGAGGTCAGAGAGAGGATGTAAATGTTCTCTGAAAACTGCAGTACTGCAAGCAGGTGTCTTCCATCTTTGAGGACACTGACATTTGAGCAAGAGTGGGCAAGAGATGCTCTGAACCACAGCCCTTAGGAATGGCTCCCAGCTCTACCCAACAACTCCGGCCCATGGGACATCAAAGACTGGGCAACTGGTACTCTTTTGGGGTGTCTGGCAGTCACTTGAGCTGAGGCTCTTCAGAGAAGGGAGTGAAGGCATTTTAGGGCCTACGGAGTCCCTTCCATTGAACTCTGTCACAGGTGACTCCCTGGGATTGTGGTTTTCCAAGAGGCTCCTCTTTGGGGGAAGTGCTTCATGGTGTAAATGTGCTGATGTCAGCACCATGGAGCACCAGTTCCAAAGCCGGGCTCTGTCTCTGGTTGAAGAGAGGAGTCGCCTGCCCACTGAGAACATCCTCCCTAGCTACAGACTGATGCCCACAACCTGTGTTTCAGGTGGTCGGAAAAGGAAGAGGTCAGCGGACGGAGAGAGAGCCTCTGAGGAAAACTCCAATTTAACACCTCTGATCACATGATGAGGGGAAGACCTCGTTGTCTGGGTGTGAGATTCCAAGGCTTTGGGGAAAGACTCACCCTCCCATCACTTTCTTCCCCCACGGCCTCCCACAGGTGACAGAACATTCTGCCCTCCATCTTAAACCCCTCTCAGTCAGTTCGGCAAGCTTTCCCAGTTGCCTGCAGTTTGACACAGAAGGAGATGCCTGTAATGGAAGATGCTAGAAATGGTCTTGTCCATAGCATAGTGCAGGACTGGCAGGGAGATGACCCCAACTGCCAGTGCCACTCTGAGGCTCCCGGTGATATCCTTTATTCTTTGGTGTCCCTGGGTCACAGAAGACCCATGTCCTGGAATTCACCATCCTTTCTTCCAGAACAAACCTGATGCACTTTCCACCGTAGTGTATGCTTAGCATTAGCTCAGGAGGTCGGGAGGTGGTGCAGGTAGAAGAGTATTAGAGTCTAGAGGGGCAGCTGAGAAGGTGAAGGTCGGTTCCAGGAATGGACAAGGATTCTTCTACCAGAACTTCAAGGTGTGTGACTCACTGTCAGTGCCTGGAGGGGCAAGCGAGGAAGCCTTGAGTCACTGTATCACCCAAGGGCGTGTGTGTTTGGGTTTCCAGTAATACATCTGTCAATGACCCTGCTTCCCAAGAGGAGGATCAGGGAGCTTGGAGACCAAGTTGTGAGCCAGACATGGAACTTCAGGTTTTACGTGAAAATCAAAGCAGGGAAAAAAAAAAAAAACTTACGGTTGTTACAGTGAGTTTAGCCATGGTAAACCAAAGAGTGCCCAGGTCAGCCAGGAAGGATGCTCCGTGCTATCACGGAACTTCAATGTACTTGACACAGGAATGTTGAATGCTCACTTTTCTTTTTCACACCCTCCACCCCCACCCCAGACTGTCAGCCTCTTACTATATCCCTTGCTGGTCAGCTAAGTATTCCAAAAACCTACCAGATCCTGGGCTTTTAGTCCTGGGCTTTGAGGCAAATGCAATTCCAATCACAACCACAAGATGGCAGAACGACCGTGAATATCTACTCCTAAAAATAATGTAGGTATTGGGAAACCGCCAGCCTAAGGGAAAAAGTAAATCAAGTTGGAGTTTGAATTTGAGTTTCTGATTTTTCCCACCCCTTATACACCTCCAGTCAGTACCCAGAGATGCAATTCTGCCTGCCGCATCAACAAGCCATTCCCAAGCCGCCTTTCCCCTCCCCCACTCAGTCACAGGCAGGTGGACAGCTGATAATTCCTCTATGTCATTTTCGTCTCAAAGGAAAATGCTCACCCACAGGAACTTTATTTAACTCAGGGGTTGTTAACCTGGGGCCATTACCCCAGGGGAGTCATAGTTTGACTTCAGAGGGCCTATGATGCCCTTGAAACTGTCGGAACTTAGTGTTGTGTGTGTCCCAGAGACTTGAAGTTTTCTTGCTATTCTCAAAGTTCCCAGACCCACAAGGCGTTCAGTAGGTTTAAATCGTGTAACTTTCAGCCCGGCATTTCTGCAATGCAGAGTAAATATTGGGCACTTTGAGAATGGTGTATAGTTATAGGTGGTCAGGCATTCTCGTCAGTGGGGGAAGGTAGGCACCCATCAAGACAGCCCTCGGAAATCCTTGGCACACCACACAGGATGGTACAGCCTATATCCCACATAACGCCTACATCTACCAAGCCACAGTTGGCGTTGCCAAGAGGGCCTCAGCCCATGAGAGGGAAGATTGGAGCCAGGGATGCCTCTTCTGTGTGTGTCACTGACTTCACATACCCCTTGCCTAGCCTGGCTGGCCTGAGGCTCAGCCATGCACGTGTCTAGCCACCACTCTGCCTGTTTCTACCTGGTCAGAATAGACGGGGCCGGCACTCAGTGCTGGGTGTCTCAGACCTAGGCCAGAAAGTGACAAGTTCGGAGCAAGAATTGGCAAGGGAGCCTGCTGGACAAACACAGCTCCCTCTCATTGTCCCTTAGGGCACCAGGCCCAGACTACTGCTATTGCATTATACACTCCCCACTGCAGAACCTCTAAGGAGCCTGTCACCACCCCTGCCCCCATCTCCCAAACCCTCACATTTTCTTCAGGTTAAAATAAATTTAAAAAGCAAGATTTTAAAATAAAGCATTTATGAAGGCTCAATAAATTGTAAATAATTTTTAAATAAAATGAAAACGTGTTTCCTGGACAGTGGCCATTTTAATTGCCCGTGGAATGTTGGAGTTCTGATGTGGTTTCATCGGAGGTGTGTGCTGGGCAATGCACAGGTGTGAAGGAGTTCTGATGTGGTTTCATCGGAGGTGTGTGCTGGGCAATGCACAGGTGTGAACTTCTCCCCTGTGGCCCTGCTCCCGGGACAACTCCAGTGGATGCAGGTGTGGGCTGGGGTAAGGTGGGGTGGGAATTCTAATCAGTCTTAATAATAAAAACCCAGAGTCAGATATCAGGGTTAATGCTGAAGATCAAAGAGCAGCAGCCACTAGTTCTTACCTCTACCGAACCCTCAGGCTGAATGGGCGATCCTGTCCCTACGAATCCTCAGACTGACCGCTGTCTCTACAAAACCTGAGACTGAAGGGACCCTGTGCCCATGAACCCTCAGACTGAATGCCCAGATGAGTGCTCAGACTGAATGCAATGAGCTCCTGTCTCCTCCCACCTTATATTCCTCTCTGTGCCCAGCCATATCCCTTCCAATCTCCACCTCCTTAGCGCTAGGATTAAAGCTCAAGACTCCCAAGTACTGGGACTAAAGTGTGAACCACCACCACCTGGCTTTCCCTTTTAGACCAGGTCAATCTGTGTAGCCCAGGATGGTCTTACACTCACAGAGATTCATCTGTCTCTGTCTCCCGAGTACTGGGATTAAAGATGTACCACCACTGCCTGGCTTCTATGGCTAACTAATGTGGCTAGCTCTGTACTCTGATCTTCAGCCAAGTTTTATTTGTTAGATCATGAACAAAATACCACCTCAGGAAGGATACAGGAAAGTTCCGTTATTTCACTGTGGGAGGTCAGATAGGTCAGATTTTACGGGAATGGATGGCAGAAGTGGGAAGTAACACACGAGCCTGGGTGTAAATGGAGGCAGATGGGTACTAAGCAGGTAATGAGAAGGGCCGCTGCCTGCTCAACCATGACTGCGAGCGAAGTTCAGGATCTTGGAGGCCAGACCCAGACCTGCCGGAGACTCTGCTGCTCACAGCAGCAGCTTTCTGCAGACCCTCTGGGAAGAAGTGGTGATGGCATCCTTCCAGCAGTTTCTAAGCAAAGGCAAGAGGCAAGGACAGGGGAGCAGGCCAGCTGTGAGCCAGCTCTGGAGGCTGGAACAGTCAAGCAGCTGGGAAGGTGTGTAACAGCGCCATCAGTGAGCTGTGCAGAACAGTTAAAGATTCCTCTTGGAGACTCGATACAGCCTATCCTTTCCTAATACAGTAACAATTGTTTTGCTCTGGGCTTTCCTACTAAGTGTTGTAATGAGGATCCATTAGCTCATTGTGGAGAGTGCCTGAGAAATTGGGTAACTTCTTAAGGTTGCCCGGCCAGGAACTAGCAAGTCTGAGTGCCCTGTTTGTGAACAGACAGGATGTGTGATACTAATCCTACCTCTGAAGTCCACCATGTATCCATGTCTGAGAGGTCCCACAGCTTTCCCCAAACATGCACAGAGCCCCAGACACAGTGTAGGACCCACTATTATGGCCAAATCCTCATTTGATTTTTTCTTTTCCTACTAAAAACAGCTTCAGCACATTTGGTAGAGGTACTTGAAGCTGTTGCCTTATTTTTAATGGTTTTAGCACTTCACCTAGAGAAAAAATTACCTTTCCCTAACCAAAATAAATAAATAAATACATCCTAGTAAAAGTTAATGTAGGATATTTTTGGATCAGGTGATCAAACAAAATATTTACATATATGTATGTGTATATATGTATATATACATACACACACACACACACACACACACACACACATATATATATATATATATATATATAGAGAGAGAGAGAGAGAGAGAGAGAGAGAGAGAGAGAAGCCGGAAGAGGATATTGGATGCCCTTGAACTGGACTTGCAGGCAGTTGTGAGACACCATGTAGGTGCTGGGGACCAAACCCTGGTCCTCTGCAAGAGCCACAAGCAATCAACCCCCGGGGTCATCCCTCCTGACAACTCAGGATTCTTTTGCTCCCAACAACCAAGTCTGACCCTAGTGAAGGTACTGTCATCCGATGGCTTAAACTACACCTAGGGAGAACATCAGGAACCTCATTCTACTCATGGCAACATCTTAAAGTTGGAAGAACAAATGGTAACAAAAAGTACAAAAGGAAACAAAGAAATGGCAAGCCAACCCCTAACCTGTCCTTCATCCACATGGACCAGCCCAGGGCACCATCGGGGTAAGTGCCAGCAGAGGGATCTGTGCAATGATGCTGACAGAGGTAGAGGACTTTGCACAGGAAAGCAAAACCAGAAATAACCACTGCTTGCTTTCAAGAGGTAGGAGGCCACCGTGTCAGTACCAATGGACTGAGCCTGAGAGGGATGGGGGAATAAAGCAGACCCTGGCTCAAGGTAAAAGATCTTTTTAAACTCAAAGCCCTATGAGCAGAAGAGAATGCCTTGCTAAGCTTGGAAAGAATTTCTCCCCACACCCAGATGAAAGGGATAAGTCTGGGACATGAAGCAGACGGTTTCACTAGGGGAGGGGGGTTGGACCTGGCGACTTCCAGGAGCCAATGGTCTTCAAAACTACAGGATTTTATACCTCCCGGAGGCCCAAGAAATACTGAAATCGCTTTGAAATACTTTGAAACTCCCAAGTAGTAACTCTGTTGCTTAAACTAAGACACAACCTTACCAATTTTCCACAACCATAGCTGGCAGAGTCCTGGACTCTCTGGAAACTGTGATGTGTTTATGAAACACTAATTTTTCCAATATGCCAGGAGGTGATTCAGCTGTTACTGGAAGGGCTGGTATTCTAGAATTACTCTAAATGTGACCTCATCCTAGTTTCTTAAGAAAATGGCTGGCCTCTGGATGATAAACCAGCAAAAATAACATGGATTCACAGCCATGATTCCACCAGAACTTTCTTTTTCACGAACACATTCGGTTTGGTTTCGTTTTTCCTTTAGCCATGAGTGAATCCTTCTACAGCCTTCATTCTAAAATATGGGTCACAACTCATTAATGGAACACAAGCTCGATTCCACGTGCCTTGATCAGCATCTTTATTTTTTAAACAACACAAAACACAACAGAATAGACTAAGAAAATATCACAATTTGTCCTACACATCACAAGAGCAAATACCATTTAGTGGGACTTTTATTTCAGTTAAATATGTATAGCCATTTGTGTGTCATGATGTAAATATTTGCCACAGTTGCCTTTAAAAACTAATGCCTCAGACTGGGGACACAACCATGCAGCAAGATCAGGGAGACAAGAGACTCTGGGTGCAGATGATGAGTTCAATGCCCCAGCCAACACCCACAGTCACACCTGGCTCCACAGACAACTTGATCTTTGGGACTGGACTTCGTACAGTCAAACAACAAGCAGGAGCCCATGGCTCCCTGGGCAGAGCCCCTGCAGGAGACTAGAGGAAAGCAAGGTAACTAATCTCTTAGCAAAGTACTTTTTATTCTTAAATAACTGATTTTCTCTGGCTTCCAAAAGGCTCTGATCCCCACCCTGGTTCATTTCAAGAAATGTCTTCTTCATGCGGGGCCAGCTAAACAGCAGCCGCCTCACCACAGCCATCTCTAATCCAGGACAAGTACACCTAGGTTTGCGCAGGCAGGAAAGACATGACAAAGAGCCGCTTTGGTGGCGTGGACTACGTGGAGTTTCTTCACTGGATTTTGGTGACGGCTTCATGGATGGAGGTAGCAACATAATCTAGGTTTTTGGTGGTCAAGCCACACATGTTGATCCGGCCGCTCGGCAGGAGATAGATGTGCTTCTCGTTGACCAGATATTCAACCTGCTGGGCTGTAAAGAAGACAGGAGAGCAGTATGGTGACATTCAGAGACCACAGGACAGTTGCGACCTACCCTCATTAACACAAACAAGCTAAACAAAAGGAGCTACTTTGTCCTTTTGTCCAACCAACAAATACAAGACTACTTATTAGAGCCTGGAAAGACTTGTCAGTACTTCATGTTCAGTCTTCAGGATGTTCACAATATGGCTACCATGGAAGGTTAGCTATGAATCTGGGACTACCTCCTGACCAGACCTTGCACATTAGACAGCCCTCCCACTGAGAATAACCATCAAGCATAAGCCCCTCCCACTGAAAATAACCATCAGACATTAAGTACACTGATAGGGAAAACTGATTACACAAAGTCCGCTTTGTGTCTCCCCAGTGTGGCTGCTTAGACCTGAGCATCTAACAACCTCCAGTCAGCCATTTCAGATCACTACACATTTGGCGGGAGCCCATCAGGATGTACTGGTAATTGACATGTGAATGGACCAATAGGCTGAGAAGAGACTACCGAGACCCCGTGACCTAGACCATCAGATCCCCATTCACTTCTCAGCCTCCCCAGCCGCGGAAGGGATTCCACGTTTTCAGAAAAGTACAAGAAAGAGGAAGGGCACGCCTATACTTCCTCCATTCTACAATCATTACAGTGATTTTGTGGTACTGTAAAACTGTGACAGAATCCTTGCAGGTTTTTGCTTAATTAGCACATTAATGACACAGACTAGAATAATAAAATCACACTAGTTGCTGGGCAAACCCAACATGGTTGGCAGTATTCTTCTAAACATTTCGGTATTCTTGATAACCTTATCATCCCCATTTCACAGATGGGGCATGGGAAAGGTAGAGCCCCCTCTTCTGCCACCCAAGTGAAGGAATTAAAGGCTGTGTACCACCACAGAGAAGAAAAAACTGTTACTTAAAAACAATGAATGATGTCAAATGCTAAGGACAGTTAGGTTCAGTCTATTCCTACCACTTTCCAAGTTACAATAAAACCATTTTCCTATACTGAATAGTCATTGAATAAAGCTATCTTGGGGGGAGGGAGGTTATCTCTTCTTATGAGCTTTTAGGGGATGGCACCCGGATGCTCATTTCCACATCCCTATCTTTGCGACTGCACAAAGATGAATTCTCAACCAACGAGCTCTCTATCTCACATGAGGACACCTACACCTAACCATTACACTTTGTGGAGCAGCCTCATTTCAACACAACCTGGTTCAAGCAGTCTCTCACACCTTCCTAATTATCTCCTTTAGTTCGTTTGTTCTCCTCAGCCCATTTCAGACTAGCACACATCCTCACTAGAGCCACCAGGAGGACGAGTTCAATGCCAGTGTGGTCTACAAAGTGAGTTTCAGGACAGCCCAGGCTATAGAGAAACCCTGTCTCGAAAAAACCAGCAAACAAACAAAACAAAAGAATTTTGGCACCTAAGGAATCATATGTAGTATTTGTGATAAATAATTAAAGTCAAAGGCTCTTGACAATTTATGAGAAGCTGGTTATAAATAAAAGATCCAAGTTACAAATCCTGTTATTTCTCAGCTAATTTTGAGCTGTTTTCTAACCCTAAAAATGAAAATACCAAAACCATGGGTTGAGAGAGCAGACCACAATGATGGTCTTGAGATTCAAGAAGCTCAGGAGATACAACTGAGAAAACCTAACTTGTTCTGATCCAAAAGGGCATCTGACCAATTGGCAACAGCAGGCTAAGAAACGTTCCATCCCAGTGCATACATGTGTTCAGGGGGTTGGGGGCCACTTACGGTTCAACCCAGTAAAGCTGAACATTCCAATCTGCTCAGTGATATGCGACCAGGTCCCTGGAGTCTTGAGGGCCTCTAATCGTGCTCTAAGTTCAGATCTCATGGTCAGAATCCGGTCAGCCATTGTCTTCACATTACCTGTCCTGAGGCAGGGACACTGGTATCAACACCCATTCACACAGATGAAGACAGTTCACAGAAATACATGGGTTTAAAAACTCTAATTTAGCCAGGCGGTAGTGGCACACACCTTTAGTCCCAGCACTCGGGAGGCTGAGGCAGGAGGATCTCTGTGAGCTCAAGGCCAGCCTGGTCTACAGTTCCAGGCCAGCTAGAGCCACATCGAGGGACCCCTGTACCCAAAACAAATACATAAAATGCAAAACGTTCTGCAGTTTAAACTGTAAGCTTAACATGGGATCACAGCCTGTGTACTATGGTACCCGTGTTCCCGGACAGATGAATGAACAGCCAGGGACACAGTCACAAGCAAGCATCGGCAAGGACGTGCGGACTGAGGGAGTCCAGTGAGCAATGCGGCACTCCAGCTGTAGCACACTAACGGCCTTTCAGGCTTCACTGGGGTGCTGGTACCAGGAGGATCCTGCACTCCAGTAGGCCTAATTGAGCCACTAGCCATTACATGAAAGCCAAGGTCCTCTCAAATAAGATAAAATACAGGTCTTCACCCTTAGCTCTTCCTGCGGCCTCAATTACCTTTGGTTAACCATGGTCAGAAAACATTAAGTGGAAAATTCAAGAAGATTTCTTAAGATTGTTAAAGTGAAATGTTACAATGGCTCCACTCCTTTATTCCTTATTATTACTAGCCTTTTCTACTGAGTCTAGGCTAAAAGCTAAGACACAGTCTATAAGCAAAGATGTGTAAGCTATCTGCACCGGAAGAAAAGGGGGAGCTCCAAAATGGACACACTGCCTTGAAGTCAGACAGTCTACTCTTCAGGGAATCGCTGTCCTCCAGCTTTACAAAAGGAAGACTGGATAGTGAGTGAGAACCTGACATCGTCGCAGGGCTACTCCACATCTCAGATGCTGTGCTAGCACACACATGTGACATGGGTACCAGTCCCACTTCATGGAATACCTGAATTGCAGAGAGGTTAGCAGGGTTTGCCTCTCCATTGGCAAAAGGACAAAGCCTAGGCAAATGCAGCAGAACAACTCAGCTCTGCACTCCCTCACTCACACAGCAGGATCCAAGCCCCTTACCACTCCTTGAAGAGCTCAGGGTCAGAGAGGGTAGAGGCCACGATCCGCGCTCCCTGGGCAGGGGGGTTAGACCAAGTGATTCTCACGATCTTCTCCATCTGGGAAAGGACCCGCAGGATGCTGTCGGATTCTTTTCCCACCACGGTCAGATTCCCGACTCTCTCGTCTAAGGAGAAGAGAAGAACTGGGCTTAGCTGCTGAGGCAGTATTGAGGGGGCAGGGAGGCAGGGCAGCGACTCTGGGAAGCACTCACTGTAGAGCCCGAAGTTCTTGGAGAAGGACTGGGCACAGAAGAGCTCGAAGCCTTCAGATACAAAATAGCGAATAGCCCACGCATCTTTCTCTAGGTCTCCAGATGCAAAGCCCTGATAGGCTGAGTCAAAGAAGGGGAACAGAAAACGCCGCTGCGAGGAAGGAAAGCAAGTCAGGGCGGGACGTCCTCTGCAGGCAGCCTCCCATACTGGCCCTTCCTTCCCCACTTGGCACCTGGAATGGACCTCTACCCTGAACTGTCATATTTCTTGTCTGTGCATTCATTTAGCCACCTGCCACTTTGCATCTAATTGGTTTTACCGAACAGCAAGCAGCAACCATTTGTCAACCTTCCTTCTCAAAAGTTCCCAGCTTTGCCAGCAGGCTCGTTTCTGAAGCTTGGAGATGCTGTCCTGTGTTCGTGCACGAATTCTGCACAAATTCCTGGGATGATCAGCTAACTGAGGTCTGGCAACCTCAGGGCCTCCTGGACTCAGTGCTACCCGACCAGCTGCTCAAGATGAGGCAGGCTCTCCACTCTAATGGCTCTCTTCTCCTCAGAGTCCCCCATGTTGAACCTGCCCCTTTGACGCTGAGTGGACAGACCTCTTGCTTCACCTGAACTGTCCAAACCAGAAGCCCAGGTGTACCTTTACTCAAACCCTGCAGCCCATCCCCCTCATGTTAGCACCGATCCCTGGCAGCCCAGTCTCCTGAGGCAACCCTGTCCCTCCACTGCGCCTACATCCCCGGTTCCTAGTAACACCCTCTCAGACACTGACAACTCAGTTCTCTCCCAGCTGTCTTGTAGGGAGCTGGGTTCCAAACAGTCTGACATCACATGGCTCCTGCCTATCTCATCTACCACCCCTCTGACCTATTCCACACGGTGTTATCAAGGTGATCTTATGGGTCAGCCCTATTTACTCACTAGACACATCACTTTTAGCCTCCCCCTTGGCCCTCCAGAACCCCAGGCAGTAATGAAAATGTCCTTCACTTCCTTAAATGGACACACTATGTGCCTGGGCGAGGCTGTGGCCATGTTCCCCCTCTACCAGCTTTCCATCAGTTCCCATCAGACAATGTCTTCTCATCGCTTTTCTTCCAAGATTCAGCATGGAGACCGCTTTTTCCAGAAAGGCTTTAGCCTATCACTAGCAATAAAATCTGAGCTGTGCACTCCACAGAACTCACCATGTAGCATCTCAAAGCATCACAATTGCTCTAAGACTATACTGTTCTTCCCAAACAGGCTATGTGCTCTTCAGAGCATGGGACTACGCCTGCTTTGTTCACTACCAGCCCCCAGTGGTACCTAAAACCTACAGTTGTCAGGTAAATATCCCATAAGCATCCCATAAACACACTGACGAAAAATATACACTTTGAGCTAGAAATTCTCATCTGGAAAGCAATCCTAAAGAGATCAAGTTTTACTGTGTAAATAAATTAGTTCAAGAAATCTGAACTAAATCAAAGCATTCCTCAACCGATTTACTCAATCCCCAAGATGCCATATCCACGAAAGGATCAGATGGCTATGAAAACTGATGCCATAAAAAAAAAAAAAAAAAAACATTAAATGGCGTGTAAATAAAGAAACAGAAGGGGGAAATGCTGTGAAATAATATTTACAAAATGATTCCATCTTTGTGAAACATATGTACATTTTAAAGACCATGCAAACCCTAATATTCCACCCACCAAAACACTAGTATTGTCTATTGGGGTAACAGGATTTACAGTTATTATCTATTTTCTTCTTTGGACTTCTCTCCATTTTCCAGATTCTTCAATAAGCAGGCTGTGCTTTTAAATACTTAAGTATAGTGACTAAATAAAACTATGCCCTGCACCCTATGTAACAGAGACGCTCTGGGAGAGCAGCTACCTTCATGACAGCAGCGATCTGCTTCCATTGCTCAGGGGTCGGGTCGGTCCCAGTTGGGTTGTGAGCACAGGCATGGAGGACAAAGATGGAGAACTCAGGAGCATTCTGAGGAAAGGAAAGCCACATCAGCTCTGACACAGCAGGGGACTCAGATGGTCAGCAGAACATGGGTCCCCACAAAAGGGCCAACAGCAACCACAGCCTCAGCCTTGCACACCTCTGTCTTACGCAATCACTCTTACATGCCATTTCTGATGCACGATCTGACTTGGCGAACAAGCCTCAGCCTCTCACTTATGGACTAGTCCACACACTTTCTTTCCCTGCTGCTCCTGACCCCACGGGAATTCTCTACTGTTGTTCTCTACCACCCACCTCCATGTCATTCAGGAAACCTTGGAGATCAAGGCCTCTCTTCTCTGCGTCCCAGTACCGATAGGACCGGATATCTTTGAAACCAGCCGCAGAAAACACAGCATTATGGTTCTCTGAAAAGCAAAGGGACAAAAGTTAGGAGCTTTTACAAACACGAGGTGATGGCATAATCAGAAGGAACACAGGTGAGCCTCAGGCCCTCAGGCCCAGCTTCCACAGGCCTTGTGGAGGCTAGCTAGCTACTGAGTTAGAGTACCAGGAACAAGTTAAACCAGTTACAAGAACTACGGTGCCACCTCCTGTTGGAAGCTCTCGGCATAGGCTAAAATGCAAGACTATGGAGAACCTTGGGAAAGGAGTTCCTGGCTGAAATGTGAGCAGCAGCTTTCTCCGGATGCTGTTATAACCCCGTGCCAAAAAATTCCCTGAAGCTGCCTTCCACATACAGATTACAATTTCCAAGCCGTCACCGAGTGTCCTGAGGCCAGCCCTCCCAGCTGCTCTGCTATCCTCTCCGACAGCTAACAGGCTCACCCCAGGTTGGCGACGACACATAGATGGGTGTGTTCTTGTTGTCTACGCCATTGTACCATCGCCCTAAGAAATCAGCCCCGATTCGAAGTGCTCCTGTTCCTCCCAAAGACTGCACACCTCCCACCTGAAAGAGAAGATTTGAGGTCACAGATTAACAATGGTGACATCAGCTAATATTCACACAAGTAAGACAATAGAAAGGAATTACTTTGTGCCTGTTCTTTGAGGACCCCCTAATGTATAAGCTCATCAAAACTTCCAACAATTACCCAAGAGCCTATTGTCCGCTCATGTTCACAAGTAAGGGAAACAGAGACAGAAAGGTAAGAGATGAAGCCCCTACTCTATCACCAGCCAGTGAGCAGGGTGACCAGGATCAAGCTCATAGTTCTGACTCCAGGAGAACTTCTGTCCTGAACTCAGAGAGGAGGAGGACCTAGGCCTCGTCAGTGAGTGCCTTGGACGGGAACTTCTCTGTTCACAGCACCCATGCGCCTCAGGATCACCCCTTCCAGCAGTTACCCTGGAAACGTATGTCCAGCTGGCCCTTGACACCATTGAGCTGCAGAATACAGTTTATTAACCCCTGGAAATGCGTTCTCCCAAACAAAGGCAGACTCTTCTCCTCTTACCCAGTTCCCTCTCAGCTTAAAGAGTCCTAACACAGGCAATACTAAAAAGCCTGCTTTTACCACTCACAAAAATACAGGGTCTTATATGGTCCTCACATATCCTACAAAGTAAATTCTGTGTCCCCAGCTGACAAACGAGGAGACAGATTGAGAGAAATAAATGGCTCACAAAAGGACAGGCAGCTGGCTGGAATGGGCACAAATGAGGACTCCCCGCCATGGGTCGGGTCACTCTGTTTCTGTATGTCAGTCAGTCCATCTATCTCTTTGATTTGACCCTTCAGATTCTAATGAGGCTTCAACATAACTCCCTCAGTAAAGAAATGACATAAATTAGATGTCACCTAATATATCTACAAGAGGGAGGGGGAAAAAGGATCACGTGGAAAAAACTCTGTAAACAGAAGGAGGTGGCTGGGGCCGCGGTTTAGTTAGTTGTAAGGCACTTGCCTAGCATGTAGAGGGCTGGGGTTCAATCCCCAGCACCATGTAATTAAAAAGAGAGAGAAAGAGTCTGGTGGTGCTGCTGCATGCGTTTAATCCCGGCACTTGGGAGGCAGAGGCAGTGATCTCTGATTTTGAGGCCAGCCTGGTCTACAGAGAGTTCCAGGACAGCCAGGGCTGCACAGAGAAACCCTGTCTGGGGATGGCGGGTGGGGGGGAGGGGACACTAAGCTGCCACTAATGCTAAAAGACAGCAAAGGTAGTGGGGAGCCTGACATTAGCCCAGCCCTCCCTCCTGTTCCAGAAGCAAACAGTGTTAGAGCACAGGTACACAGGAAATGGTCCTTAAAAACATATACCCACTCATGACGTACATGGCATGTAAAATACCAAACTCGCAAATCATCATGCTCTGAAAATTAAACATGAGATAGTTCCAGGGAAAACTAAGCTAATCTAAAATCAGTAATTAACAGAAACTGCTTTTTATGAATAAATAAAGTAGCAATTTGGTCATTGTTGGAACTAATTTTTGGCCAAGAAAGTACTATGTATTTGGTACAAGGGAAAGTCATTAATATCCAAGGAAGTAAGTTCAGACAATTCATGGAATTAGTCCCCTGAACTCAAGTTGATACATGGCAGGGTTATCCAAACAGAAAGACAAGGGTATCCAGACAGAAAGACAGGGGTATCTAGATAGACAGGGTACCCAGTCAGACAGCGGTATGCAGATAGGCAGGAGAGATCCAGACAGGAGTATGCAGCTAGACAGGGGTTTCCAGATAGAGGGGGGTATCCAGAACAAGAAACCGAATGGTTACAACTGGACAAGACAACTTCCTCATCTCCTACCTGTTTTGACATTGCTCTACAAGAGATGAAAATGGACATTTTCTGAAATGTCTGAAAACGGAAAAGTAATAAGAAGTGGTAGAGTCCTAGAAACTGGGCTAATGTTAACCCTGGAAAGGGATGTTGTATAAGGAAGACGCCGCCACTATCTGACTCCTGGCTCATTCTTCATGTCTTGTCTCCACTATGCCTCATCCTATCATCCTGTCCTGTCCACTCTGTTAAAAATCTGTCCAGCCTCACTCCCTCCTCCATGGCTAGCATGCCTCCCCCTCCTCTGTCTACTGACGGATACTAGCAAAGTAAAGTACCTGGCCCCTCTCACAAGCGAGTGAATGACTAACTCAAACATCTGAGACTCTCAGAAGTCCCGTGAGCTAAGTGTGGAATGTGTGCAAAGTAAATAAGTAAGTCACGATCCCCGGCCAGGATCACACATTGTCCGAGAAAAGGCCTCATAAAAGTAGACACTACAGGGTGCTGGAGACACAGCTCAGCAGTCGCTGCCCTTGCACGGGACCCAGGACCCGGTTTCAGTTCCCTGCACACACATGGTTGGCTCACAGCCATCTGAAACACTCCTCTGACCTCCATGGGTACCAGGCGGCACATGGGTGGCTCACACATACATGCAGGCAAAACACTCACACAGAGAAAATAAGGATAGTTTTTTTAAATGAGACATTATAGTTATAACACGGTGGGTTCTGCTATTTCCAGACAGCCAACTGTCACACTATCGTAATTTGAGAACATGAGGAACGGGCCACACCTGAGAAAGTGAATGATTCAGCACAGAAGTGACCCTTGATCAGGTCTTGAAGGTCTTAAGAGGTGGGGACCAGAGAGTTGGGGAAGCCAGAAGGGCACTCTAACAGAGCGAAAGGCCAGGCAAGGGTTCTCAGGCCGTGGGGCTGAGGGACAGGTCTCTCTGACTGCAGTGTGAAAAGGCACTGTCATGGAAAGGGGACTGGAGGCCAGAAGGTCAGTGAGGCTATTGCAAGACTCTGCAGGAGCCGAAAGGACATTGCCCAGGCACGGAGCGAACTTCCAGGACAGAGGCTCAGCGCTCAGGAGCAGCCGGTACCTAGGGCAAAGCAGCTGCTGGGAAGCATCCCAGAACAGGAACGCTATGTATGTGATGCCATAAAGACTGATATTTCAGTTTGTCCTGAAATCAAAACACGATGTATGCCCCAGCCCAGGTCCTCATAGTCTTAGAGGAGGTCAAAAGCCAGATCCATGGTCAGAAGAACCCTGCCAAGAAAGTAGCCATGTGAGAATGCAGACCTCCTAGAGGAAGCGGCCCCCCAACTCCCCAACATGGCCTCTCATCTGCCAGCAACAGCCCAAATAATTAATCTATAGCACATGCAGAGACAGACACCCAGCTGTTCACTTTCAAACCTCATTAAGATCGCCTAAAGCTGGTCAAATTGCAGAGGGTAAATGTCAGTGGCGTGTTCAGCCACAAATAGGACACCTGTAACACACACACGCACGCATGCACGCACACACACATCAGGCTCAGGGACTGCTGAGGAGGTGGGTAAGAAAGGAGTCAGAGGTTGGAGAGGATGGGTGCAAAACAGTATGTTCTGGACATGACAGGACCCCTGCAGACATGCACTCACAGCGGCTGTGGTCACACATAAGACCACGCCAGTCAACACTCTAGCATGGGGTGGGAAGGAGTTCATGAGCCCTAACTGAGGAGCTACTGAGAGCTGATGGCTTCTGGAGGAAGAAAAGGTCAGTTTTTCTTCAGCCTGTGGCCACTGGTGGGTAGCACAGTCGGCCCCATGCTTCAATGGGTGGCCTTACATCCACGAGTACAGGGACAACACAGACTGGACTCAGTGTATTTTTTTTAAAAAAGCAAAGGCACAAAGTTGGGGGGGTGGATCTGAAAGAATTAGGGGTGAGTATGAACAAAATTCAATGCATGAAATTCTCAAAGGATTAATAAAACTATTATATATGTTTTAAAAGACCGTCCACTTTCTGTCTGGGGAAACACTAGATGTTCAGGGCAGCTTCTCCATGCTACCCTTTGTTCAGGGCAGCTTCTCCATGCCCTTTGCCCCCAACACTCATATCCCACACTTTCAGTCCCCTGGGGCAAGTCAAAGCCTTCCATAGACACCTAGTCCAAACTTTGATTGATTACTTATCTAATCGGTGACCTGGGTACCAGAGCCCCCCTGCTTCAAGACACCTGTAGGAATGCCTGTGTGCGACCTTAACTTCACCTGCGGCTCAGCTTATCAGGGCACCTGGAGAGGGAAAACCTGCTGTAAACACCAGGTGAGGGACACCTCACATGACTCCACAATGTGGTCTTTTCATGTGTGAACCATGGCCTGCATGGCCTGGAAGGTGACAAGGGAGGCCGGTTTCAATTACACAACACCTGACTGGACTATTGCTCTCACCTTTCCCACCCAGCCAGCCAGGTTAACTTCTCCCACAACACTTTCATTAGGTAACCCCTGCATAAACTTTAGTCTTTAGGCAAGTCTCCATAGAACCCAGACTTGCTTCTGGCCACCTCTGTCCCTGGGCCACTCCCCACACTCCTGGCCCAAGGGCAGTACTGCTGATTTGTTATCTCCTCTACTTTGTGGTTTTCGACCCTGGGTGGAGTTAGTTGGGGGGGAGGTACATTTTAAAAAATAATCCCATTGGGGTTGTGGGGAGAAAGGAGGGCTGAAGTGCCCCTCCAAGATTCTGGTCACAATGGCTCGGCATGGGGTTCACAGGGTCCAGTTTACAAACTTGCAGGTAACACTAATGAATATACTACAAGGGGTGAGCGTCATGTATACACATCCTTCAAAATTAGCTCAAGTCCCATCTGCAGCCTCGGGGGTCTCCCTCTCCCTCCAATCTCTCCACCACCACTTCCTTCCATGTGCATCCTATCTCACAGGGTCTGCTTCTAACACTATTCTTCCTTGTCTGTAGTTGTAACACGGGCAGTTAGATGAGAGCTACTGAGGAAAAGGCTGGAAGAATTACCAAACATAAGACAGGGCAGGGATTCTGGTTCTTGAATGCTGAAGGGGGGGGGGAGAGGGGGGTCACACACAACTTCTGGAGAATCTGGTTAAAATTAAGGAGACTTTCCCCCAGAAATAAACAAAAGTTTTGCATGTAATTTCAGAGAAAGCCCCTACCAAGAACTCCTTATGGGATTATGAGCTGCAAACTATTTTCTTTCTAAACTGAAGATACAGAAATCGAGTAGGTAAATGGCTTGCCTCTGCCCAAAAGCAGTGGCAGAGACAAAGAGATGAGTCTACACACCCTGGACTCTTCAGATGCCATTAACTTCCCTTTGCTGGGCATCTCCAGTAACTACTTCAAAGCCAGCAGCTGCCTGATGATATATACTGGGCAAACCGAGCAAGTGAAGCTGAGCTCTAGATAAGGCCATATTATCTGCTCACACTAATTGAAACTGTTTTTGCTGGGCTGGAGATGGCTCAGGCCTTTAGAGCACTGGCTGCTCTTCCAGAGGACCTGGGTTCGATTCCCAGTACCCATATGGCGGTTCACAACCATCTACAACTGAAGACCCAGGGGAATCCAATGCCCTTTTCTAGCCTCATTGGGCATCAGGCATGGATGCACACAAAAGAAGTAAATAAATAAGATTAGAAAGAGGTCAGTTTGCCTTCAAAGACATAAATAACAAAATAACATATTTTCTGACAACTCTCAAGACATAAATGTTGACACCTTCAAACAAATTGAATTTTCAATTTATTTTTTTTCTAAACATGGTTCCTGAACAGGAACTATCCATGCTCCAAACTCACCCGATTCTCCCTGAGGGCTGGGCTGTTGTCCCCAAGTACGAGGCGAGAAGCGCTGCTCCGAAACTCCGCTAGGCCTAGGATGGGCAGGTACTCGTGGTTGAGGCTGTTGTCATTAGCAATCTTCTGTTCTACCTTCCTCACCACTGGCAAAACCCAGGGCTGAGCATCATCTGTGCGGTACGCTGAGCATGGAAAAAGAGAGAAACATGCATGAATCTCAGGCACCATCCAGGCCAGAGAGTTCGGAACCGCAAACAGAGAAAGTTCCACTGCCTTCCAGCCAAAGCAGAGCAGAGACAAAAACACAAAATGCATTCACTTGCTGAGTCGAGCCCTGGGTTAGTGCTGGGCACACAGGGCAGCCTGCTTTATCCCCTTGCAGATCACACAGCTTGTAATGTGATCTCCGGAGTTAGAATACTGAGATGAAACTGGAACATCACAGACACTGCTCAAGGGAGGGAGGCAGATGTCTATGAACTGAAGCCCTCTCCGAATGCTGCAGATACCAAGTGTGCAATCAGTTTCTATAAGCATGCCTCCAACGGAGTTCCAGAAAAGTCTAGGTCAGGTGTGTCCACACCCTGCATGTGTCTCAGGATAGCTATGAACATGACATGACCCAACAGGTTTGTAGACAATGGCAATGTTACACTGCAGTGTCAAAGGTTGGAGGCGTGTGGCTTGGAACTACTTCACAAAATCTCTGTGCCTCCAAACACAGACACGGAGAAAGAAGGAGAAAAATCAAAGAACATTTGCCTCCTCCGGTTGTCCCAACGATGAAGAAGCATGTCACACAAGAAGCCAATGTCCTGTGCCTGTGTTCAGTGGCCGGTTACACAATGACCAAGGACCCACTTACCATCTTTGTCCTCTCTGTGTATTTTGAAATCTGCCAGTGTTTACCATTTTCACTGTTCATACACACCAGCTGCCTCACATTGCCTTGTACTGACCTAGTTTTCTCTATTTCACGGCATTCAATCGTAGTCAATTTCTATGTATTTCTTCACCATTTTAGTGTTTAGCATATTCTTAGGCTACTTTGATGTTTCCTACTTCCAATTTCCCTGCTACACTACTCTAAAAAAGTTACAGCAGCTTGCAGCTTCGGCAGGCAGCTGCTTTGGCCTTGACCCTCGCCAATAATCTCTCTGAGCTGACTGCCCACAGGGGTCACTTTCTTCTCTACTCCAATGTGTAAGTCATCCAAGAACCCTACACCTGAGGTGAGACCAAATTCTAACAGTGATCCTGACTGCATTTTATCTTGTTAATTTCTGCCCCCCATCAGCCCCTGTCTTTAAGAAAAATAGAAACTCACGTTTTAGGGTATCTTACTTACTGGACAACACACACTAACTGTAAAAAGTTTAGGTGAGCCAAAGAGTCCACAATAACAACACCATGAACCCCCCCCCAATCCCAGCATTCCAGTACAGGAGCATGATGGGAGATGTCATTTTGTAAATATGTTTTTTATACTGGTTAATGAATAAAGCACTGTTGGCCAATAGGAAAGCAAGATAGGTGGGACTAGGAAACAAGGAGGAAAGAGAAAATGGAGAGTCAAGATGGAGAGTCTGGAGAGAGCAGGATGCCAGCGGGCTCTCCGGTAAGAGCACATGGAAATATTAGATTAACAGAAATGGGTTAATACTTAAGACAGAGCTAGCCGATAAGAAACAAGTAACTGGCCAACAGCATTACATCAATACAGAGTCTCTGTGCGTTATTTGGGGCTGGCGCGGTGGCAGGACAAGACCTGCGGCGGGCGAAAAAACCTTAGTCCTTACAGGAGCAGGAACACACAACCTTGTCATCTTTATTGTCAGTGTGCATATCCTTTTATAAAATATGGATCATCATCACAGGGCTTCCCAATATGTGGCTTTTTTCCCACTTGAGCATATTTATCATCAGTAACTGTTCTGAATGGTAAAAACTGGGTCCCTCCTGATTAAGTAGACTTCTTATATTTGATGAAGGAAGTTAGTTTGGCTATCTGAATGCTATTAGTCATACTCTGAGATTGCTTCACCAACCCAGAGGCTGTCGGTAGGTAAATGGGTGACACAGATTGGAACCCAATCACATTTCTATTAAGCACTGACACATTTCTCAGGTTGACAGATGTCACATATTTGGAAAATGTAGTCAGCTGACCAAATAGAAAATAGTCATACAACTTGAAGTGGGCTCATAATTTATGAAGTATTTTGTTTGTTGTACACATTTTGGCTTAGTAGTTTTACATTTAGAAGTATTTTCTATGAATATGCTCATGCTAGTGATATAGGAATACTCAACACAATGTCTCTAACAGCAGATAATTGAAATCATGGTTAAAATTAATAATTCATACATAGGAAAGAGTACTATCTCACCACATGGTGATGCTGTAAATGGCTCAAACATAAGAAAAAAATTCCAGCTGCATTTAAAGTAAGAGAAATGCAAATGAAAATAACCGTGAGACACAAAGTACACATTCATACTGGAAATTTACTTGGTGAGGCTGTGGGGAAGCGGACACTGCTGGTTCAAATGTAAATTAATGGTCGTCTTGGAGAGCTGTGCAGAGCAACTTGGAAGTATCCGTCCAAATGCACACACATCCCTTTCAAACCTGCATCTTACAGATGTACTGTCAGCACGTGAGATGTATGAGGTGGTCCGTGAAGCATTGTTTCAGCATTATCCTATGATTATAAACAACTTGGATGTTCGACGTGAGACTGGCAAAGAAAATCTGGTTTATTCAGCAGTTAGGACAAAGATGCTTTCTGTGCACAAATATGAAGAGCTCGCCAAGGGGGAAAAGCATGGGACAGAACAGTGTGTAGTACACTGTATATTACGAAATGCAAGAAGCTATATTTGTTGTATGTCATGGGGAAAGCCTGGAGCTGTATGCAGAGAGGGGCTTTTGGGAAGTAGGCAGGTGAAAAGGATGGAATGGAGACAAAGATACATCACCCATCAAAATGGCTACTGATGATAATAGTTGCTTGTTCACTTTTTGGCTAAAGTAAAAAGAAAGACATACAAAAAATACCTACCTCTGAGGAAGGGCTATTCTTGGCTCAGTTCACCTAGCCAGATCCCAAGGCTATCACTGTCAAATAGTCCTGGAAGTCTCTGGGGGACTTGATTTTAGGAGGGTTGCCATCACTGTGAATGTCCTCAATACTACTAAATCTTCATCCTTTGAAAAGCCATATAATGTTGGGAAATGTGGAACTTACATCAGTCCCACGGAGAAGAGTTGAACAAACTGTATGGTATGTATGAAGGCAATTATGAAAAGACAGTCTCTTGTGGGAGCCCCACTGCTCAAGGCCATTTCAAAGAGGGCTCCAGGAGTCACGGAACGGATGCACGTCTGGACCACAGAAAAGATACCATCTAGACTCACCAAATGTGAGCATTTTTAGAAGTCAGGCTTCTAACTTCAGATCTGCGACTGGGTACTTCACACAAGATAACACAGATATGCTATGTGTTAATGTTAATGATAATGTCATTCCTAAGTTAATGTAAAACATGTAGGAGAAAGAAAAAGCCATTATACTGCTGTTTTGTTTTTGTTTTTTGTTTTAAGAAACAGATGGGAGCTTTTTTTCTTTTTACAATTTATTTAACCTTTACTTTATGCGCATTGGGATGAAGGTATCAGATCCCCTGGAACTGGAGCTATAGACAGTTGTGAGCCACCATGTGGTATTGGGAATTGAACCTAGGTCCCCTGGAAGAGCAGTCAGTGCTCTTAACCACTGAGCCATCTCTCCAACCCCCTATACTGCTGTTCTTGACATTGCTACATACTCTAAAACCATAAAGAAATCAACCTGCAATGCTTGAGAGGGGAGTTATGCAGTGATGCTGTTTACTGTGAGAAAAGGTGAATTGCCCAATCCAGCGGCTCCAGCGGCTCCCTCCTCTTTGCCCAATTTCTCCCAGGTTCAGTTCCAGACACACCCGAGTGTGCTGCTTATCTCAGTGAAGCAAGACTGTATACCACTCCTAAAGGACTGGAACAAGGAAGGCAAGCATTATGGATAGCCACTGTTCACTGTTCCTCTCCCCTGGGAATCTTTTGGGTGGGTGAGAGGGTGAGACAGAGTTTCCTGTGTAGCTTTGGAGCCTGTCCTGGAACTAGCTCTTATAGATCAGGTTGGTCTCGAACTCAGAGATCTACCTGCCTCTGCCTCCCAAGTGCTGGGATTAAAGGCGTGCGTCACCGCCAGCAGGCTCACTTGGGGAGTTCTTATTCCCATCCTGTTTTGTTCCTGCTGCTCACCCTCTCATCATTCAACAAGCACTCACTGTTGAGACCAGGCTCTGGCTAGCAAAGGCTACACCGAGATTGCCTCTATTTTCTAGGAAACAACAGCACACTAGACCTAAATTCTCCCCAACGGGTCAGGGAAGATCCTCTGGAGGTAGAAGTGTGAAAGGTGAGTAAAGAAGGGTTTAAAAGGTAGACGAGGGAAGAGGGACATTCCAATCCGAGGGACAACTCTGCAAGGTCCCCAGAACAGGAAGACACAGGCATTTGAGGCTCTGCATTTTCCAGCTGTGGGAGGAGGCTCTGTGGAGGGTCAGCAGGGAGTTCACAGTCTGGGGAGTTTCTTTCAAGGATCTCCTGTTCTAACTGGAACATCCAAAACCAGTGACATTTTAATAGAATCGTCTGTGTGACACCAGGAAAAGAGACTCCGGCTAAGTCAGGAGGCTCCCAATAAGGAAGCCATGAAATACGGCAGTGGAAAGGGGGATAAAGACAAGGGAAGCAACCCAGACGGACTTCTGGGGAAGCAAAACTAGAACCCAAAGCCCAAGCACACACAGGTGGGGCCAGTAAAAGGGTGGCTGGTGGTCCCAGGGCCCATCCAGTCCAGATAGCCAGTGGGTGGGGGGTAGGGAGCTGATGGAGCCAGACAAGGTGGGGAATAAGAAGGGCACTAGTCCGGGAGATCCAAGATGGAAAGCTCTCATAATTACAGACACTAGTGGAATCTGAAGGCCCGGTAATAACAAGGATTTGCTAAATACATTTCTTTCTTCTCATTTAATTATTTTAACAAACCACAAAATAGATGGGTATTAGGAATCAGGAGACAGGGGCCAGAACCTATTTGCCAAAGATAAGAAGAGTTAGGCTGACTCTACTGAGTACAACAGAAGCTTGATTCCTTTCTTTTTGATTTTTAGGTGATGCCCAAGGATATCGCCAAGCTCTGAGCCCACAGCACTTTATCGAGGCCTTCTTATCAGCGTCCAGCTGAGCCCTGCTCTATGGACCATGGTCTTTCTGCCTGAGTGAGCGTCAGGGTGGACACCCAGGGCCAGCAGGGCCAGCAGGGCCAGCAGTTATGCTTGGGAGAAAGAAGAACGGAGTTCAATGGTCCAACTATCACCCACATCTCCTCCTAATGGTTCCAATTCCCTCACCTATCCACACCCAAGAGCCCATGCACATATGCCTCTGAGACCCTTCTCCACCCCTGGGCTCTGAGGAACACTTAATACAGCTCAGCTAACCAACAATTAACATCTGGAGACAGAGAAGCCACACTGAAAATAACTGAACGAGCTAGATCAAAAGAAGGATAAGTTCACATTTTTTAAAAAAAAAAAAAAGGGAGGATTGGATTGGAGGCTGGAGAGATGGCTCAGTCTACTGAGTGCCTACCACAAAGACAGGCAATTCCCTGAGCTCTCTGGCTAGCTGGTCACGCCATCAGTGAGAATTGGGTTCAGTGAGAAACACTGTCCCAAAAGAAAAAATAGATAATAGTGCAAGACACTCATGTCAACAGCTGGCCTCCACATGAATATATAACCTTACAATACACACACACAGAAACAAACAAGAAATTTTGCTTCTGGTTGGAATTCCGTCTCCCTGTCCTTAATGGCTCTACAGTCAGAGGCTTTGAGAAACACTAAGTCCATCAACTCTGTAAGCATTGTGCTTAACAGTGAAGAAAATGGCACACTGCTCTGTTTAATGACAAGAAAACTATTGAAATCTACCCAGCAAGAGGAAAAGTCTCTGAGGAAACTGTAAGTGGGAAGCAGCTCACGGGATTATAGTAGCAGTTCCTTCTAAAACTGTCCAGCATCGATAGAACTGAGGGGTTGGGGGGGGGGGGGAAGCTGTGTCCACTACCTTTGACCTTGGGAGAACGCATCACTCTCAGTCAGAAATTACTCTCATTTACAAAGAGTATTCTGGGGTATGTATGTGTGTAAGTAAACAGGATATATAAATATAGAACAAGACCATTTATTCCTCTGTTGTGATTAGACTCCTAGCTGCCATCTATCACCCACACCAAATAGGTTTATACCCAACACCTTTCATTAGTATATCACATTTCACGTTCTATTCTATGGTCAATTGATGGGGTCAATACAATTACCCCACACTGTAGAATTACCCTATTAACAGACTCACAGAGCATGCTGGGCAATCTTGGAGTTGACTTTTGATAGATTGTTATGGTCATTCAGTACTGATACTTCATTCTACCTCGGCTTCAAGGGCATTAAATAACCCTCATTCGACCACACAGGGGCAGGGCACTCAAGGCTCCTGCCTCTTCTCTCTGCAGGTTACTGACTACCCCCAGGCCAGCTGAAAGTATCCCAAGCAGAGAAGAGGCCAGAGACCCTGGAGCCTGAGACCTGGCTAGAGACCCAGGTTTCACTCGTAGGGGTCAAACTAAACTTTCTTCGGGGCTTCAGACTCCTTCCCTGCAAACGGGAGAGAAAACAACTCCCAGAACTGCCGTGGGCAGACAGCGCACTTACACGCACAGCTCATTGCTCACGTTCTTAGGTTCCTGGAAAAAGGCATGTCGCTGCTGAGATGGGTACCCAAGCTGAAGACTGATTCGGGCTGTCTGGACTAGAACCAGAGCAGGGAGGTTCGTGTGTGCGTGAGTATTGTATTTCTGAACCAGTGTCATAAATTGTTTCCTTTTTTCAGTTGGTAGGCTAATTTTTATTCAGCTTCTTTTTAAGAGACCCACTAAAAGAAATGCCAAAACAACAGAAATAGCTACTGTTATGTAACTCCTGCTTATACACCAAAACCTCAGTCAAAGCCTATGATGGCGTTTAGTCTCTGCAAAAACCCTGTAAGATGGGCCAAGGCAGTCAACCTCATCAGCTCTTCTACATAAGGATGTAAAGAAACACTTGGAGCTTTCCCACTGGATTTAAATAGAGAGCTTTTTGGGTTTTTATGCAAGACAAACAGTATAAATAGTACTTCTCCTGTTCTGCTGGCTGTTTAAAAAAAAAAACCATAGTTCCCTCCATTGGAGGAACAACTAACACTGACTTTTTAATGCTTTATTTTGAAAAGTTTTAAACATACATAAAAGTTGAGATAATGTATATCATTTATGCCCATGCATCATCACCCACCATCAATAAAACAGCACTTTAAGCTTTTCTCTGGCCCCTCTCCTATTTTTTTGGTATGTGTGTATGTGTGTGTGTGTGTGTGTGTGTGTGTGTGTGAGAGAGAGAGAGAGAGAGAGAGAGAGAGAGAGAGAGAAGGGTTTCATACAATTTCCTATAGGAATCTCGATTCTGAATCCCCTTCACATCACCCTCGGCTACAAACTTCCTTTCAAACCTTCTAGCGCCTTCAGTTCCTTGTCCTACTCACTTTTCTCTCCTTGACTGGCCTCTGTATATGACAAATGTAAACCAAGCTCCGTGGAGCTTCCCACATCAAAGCGACAGAATAAAGTCGCCGGAGGCTCCAGTTAAAAGGAGTTTCAGACACTTTCCAACACAAACCTCCTTAGCAGAAGGCTAAACTGGTTCCAGGAAAACAATCAGGAAGTGAAGACCCAGATGTGTGGGCCCTGAGCTGGGGTGCACCTCATCTGCTCCACTCTGAAAACAAAGCAAGCTTATCTCTTCCAGGGACCACGTGGTTTGACCGGCTTCCTAACTGGTACCTCCTGCTCACTCAGCCCTGACAGCGGCTCTTTTAGGCTAACAGCTTTCTTCCCATTTCCCGGCTGACCGCGACCCCAAAGCTACCAGACTTCTCTCTCCTTAAAATCCCTGGCCGTGTTGTTGCTTTGTAACGTGTACTATAAAGAATACAGGATGGAGAAACAGAAAAGCTACGTTTGTGTCCTATATGCTCTACCTATTCTGCGGTTTGTCCTACATGCTACACCTGTTCTGCGTGACCTTGAACACACCACCTCTTTCCAAGGACTCCGTATGACCATCTGCAAAATGGGTAGGTTGGTGAGTGACCTCGTGGCCCCAGCCTTCTCTCCCGCGGCCCCCTCTCAGGGAGGCACCAAACTAAGCCTCGGCTCCTCCCACGGTCCCCCAAGCTGCTGGCATCCTTACCTCCCACGCCGAGGTTAACCTTGCGGGGATCTGGGTCCTCCCGGAAGTCCGCAGTGAGCTTAAAGACCAGAACTGGAGGGGCCTGCGGAACCTGGGCAAAGAGTGACGGACGCGCCATTGTGACGGAACCTGCCCAGACCTCGAGCGCGAGCCGGGAGCTGCTCGCTGCGGTGCTGAGTGTGATGACCGGAGGAGACGCTCACCTTCACGGGCGGGCGGGGTCAGCCCGCGGCTTCCAATGGCCGAGCCGCGTCCGGAACTTGGCAACGCGCTTAGCCAATCACAACCTTCCGACAAAGATGGATTAGGCGTGACAAGTCTCTGTTGGCCAATTCAAGAAGAGAATCTTATCGGAGGCTCGCATGATGCAACCAGTGAGAGTTACACCGGAGGAGGTGTGGGCGGGGATGAGAATGATTGGCAGAGCTTGTTCCAATCGCTAAGGCTTTTATTCCTTGCGGTGATGAGGATGTTGCGAGTGGCTTGAGTCCCCAGAGGACAGACTCCTTGACCTTCTGGGGCCTGGAGACCTGGAGCGGTGTCCGGCCCGTGGGAATTGCAGAGGACAGGTGTCCCTGTACCCGCTGAGCAGGTGATTGTCCCCGCCGGGCCCCGGCAGTGCGCACGTTCCTGATCTGGCCAGGCTGGGCTGACAGCCAAGTCCCCGGCATTGGTGCGCAGAACTCGAGTGGTCAGCCTGGACACGCTGTACTCAAGCGCGGGTGACCTTGACCATCTCCACCCAGTATTTCCCCGAAAAGAAACCTGGGAGTGCTGTTTGCCTTGATCGCTGGCAAGGGAGGCTCTGCAGAAAGTAAGGGATGATGTAGTTTGAGAATTTTACTCCCGGATTACTCACGGAGAGGGGTGCCTAGTCCTCAAGGACCTTCAAGGATTTGGCGAGGCCTCGTCTGTAGCTACCCTCCTACGTGTGCTGTCATCGATTGGCTGATACCCAAACTGCTGCTTCTTTTTGACAGGCTGCTTCCCCGAGACTATTCCTGCCCACATCCTTTCTCCACACAGATTCACATCTGTCAGCCCGCCATAAAACCTTGCCTTAGCTCTCAGTCTGGTTAGAAATCTCTCTTTCGTATGTGTCGGGTGTTTTGTTGTTGATGTTACAATTTTAGAAATGTTCTGATGAGTAGGAACCCAGCTCTGGAGCCAGGAAAGTTAGGTTTGGAGACTGGCTGCCACTTAGCAACTTAGGCAGGCCTGTTCCTGCTGTGTAAAGTGGAGAGAATGATGTTTTCCTCGGGGTTGTTGTGGGGATTATGTGAGTTAATACACATAAAGTGTTTAGTTGCATACAGTAAGTGCCCTCTAAATACTAGCTTTGTTAGTGCACACCATCCACACCCCCTGTAAATGATAGGCCTCTTTGCCTGGGATCTGGAAAGCCTCCCTCCATTTCTTACACTAAATATTCAACGAATGATGGAAGGAGCCAGTTCCTTGGTATTTCGTGAGAAAACAATATCATGGCTTCCTTAGGAGTGCATGATAAATCTTCACATGAGTTTTTCATCCAGAGGATAAACACAAGCCTACAAACTTTAAGCAGTAGCTGTTGGCCTTTTCTGTCTTCTTCTTTTAAAAACATCACCTTATTTTTTAAGGGAACTGCCCACAGAGTTTCACTGTTCCCCTCTAACAGTCACAAGCTAACCCTGAAGGTCCAACAGCCGTCATGTACTTTTAGTGCTTCCAAAAATCACAGCCTGAGGGCAACTGTGGAGGGGGCGTGTTTCTGCAGCCTGGCCGTCCTAGAATTTGATTTGCAAGTGTGGTCCTCACAGCATTAGCCAACAATGTCATGGTCACTCCCTGCGTCATTCCCAGAGAGAAAAGCAATCCTAGGTTACCTAAACACTGTCAGTGTGGCTAAGATCAAGTAAATATTTCTCTCTCCTCTCCTCTCCTCTCCTCTCTCTCTCTTCCTCTTTCTCCTCTCTCTGTCCCTCTCTCTCTCTTCCTCTCTCTCCTCTCTCTCTCTCCCTCCCTCTCTGTTCGTTCTGAGTGTGTGTGTCCATTCTGTTAGGTACAAAGCAGCACATATGTGGGGGTGAATATGCACCTGTGTGCACAGGTGTGGGGACCAGAGATGAACAGCAGAGATGAACTGAGTCTTCCTCTGTTGCTCTCCACCTTGTTATTTGAAACAGGGTCTCTCACTGGACCTAGAACTCAAAAATTCTATTAGATTGAATGGTCAATGAGCTCAGAGACTTGCCTGCCTCCACTCCTCAACACAGGAGTAACAAGCATGCTATCACTCTTGACTTGTTCATGGGTGCTGGGGATCCAAACTCACTTCCTCCTTGTACAGCAAGCTCTTTTCCAACTGAGTCATCTCCCAGATAAATATTTATTGATGGCCTAAACAGTTCCACGGTCAAAACTGTGGTGACAGTGTACTGGATAGTTTTATGTTAACTTGATATAAGCTGAAGTCACCTGCAAGGAGGGGACCTCAATTAAGAAAATGCCTCTGTAAGAGTAGACTGTAGGCAAGCCTGCAGGGTATTTTCTTAATGAGCAATTGATGAAGGCGGGTCCAGCCCATTGTGGGTGGGGCCATCTCTGGGCAGGTGGTCCTGGATTCTAGAAGAAAGCAGGTTGAGCATGCCATGAAGATCAAGCCAGTAAGCAGCCCCACCCATGGCCTCTGCAGCAGCTCCTGCATCCAGGTTCCTGCCCTGCTGTGTTCCTGTCCTGGCTTCCTTCAATGATGGACAGTGTAGACATTTAAGCCAAATAAACCCTTTCCTCCCCAGCTTGCTTCTGGTCATGATGTTTCATCATAGCAATAGTAACCCTAACTGAGACTGATAGGGACAAAGAAAGCTTTGTGTGCAGTTTTAGTTCCTGCCCATTATATCTGGATTTTAAGGGATTGGAGAGGTGAGGAAGTCTATGTTATGTAGGATTGAAATGTTCATTCCCCCCGCCCTCAGTAATGTGAGTCTTGGAGATTCTGTTCAGAACTCTTCTGTCTTTGAGCCTTGTAAGCTACCCTCTAATTAAATACCAAACTTGAAATAAACAAAATGCCTTCCAGGTCATTGCTAATTTTAACACTTTGACTTAGAATTGACTCAACACTGCCTCCTTGCTGAAGAAATAATTCAAGCAGAAGGGTTATGAAGAGCAGAGCCAGGCAATGAGGTAAGGCAGCCAGCAGAGTGGCCAGGGAAAGGGCAGCTGAGGTGAGAAGTGGGAGGCTGGGAGTTGCATCGCCTCCTGGCAAGGTTCTAAAGATGTTCAAGGCAGTCCTTCCTGCTCCCACCCTGACCCCCATCTCTTCTCTAAAAAAAAAAAAAAAAAAAAAAAAAAAAAAGTGTAAAAGAGGAGGTGGGAAGCCACATGGGAAGCTGCATCTGGAATGAATTCCTTTCCTTTAGATATATTCTTGTAGTAATCTGAAACCTCCAGGGCTAGCAATATGGTTGCAGAGCATCACTGGCAACTACCCGGACCTCTACGCTAATCCACACCTGCTTGTTTTACTTAGTCTTAACCCGAAGCACCTAGGATGTCTAAACTTAGGAACAAGTTGGGGCAGAGGAGTTGATCATCCTTCTCCCTCAAGCACCAAACACTTCGGGTGGTTATATTTGGGTGTATGTATGCTCTCATGAAGGGAAGGATATCATTTACAAGTTGAGTTTGATGCTGAACACATATTTCTTTAAAGAGAGAGAGAGAGAAGATAGATTCAAAAGTCGCTGTGTGGCCAAATGGTGGGTGAAATAAACACAAACCTCCTAAGGGGTTTGGGTCCTGGGATGGTAACCTGATTCTCTTGTTAAAGAGAGCAGTCAGTTTTTAGGATTAACTAGCTCGTGTGCCTGGGTTAGCCTTGGTGAAAGCTTAACTCTGTACTTATCTCAAGATTGTCTTCTGTCTTTACACACAATTGCTCTGCCAGCATATTCCCACCCCACCCCCAACTGGGACTATCTCATGGGTTGTACCGAACCAGGATGTGCCTTGCTGTGTCTTATCTCACAAAAGGACATGCCCAACGGAGCCTGGGACAGGCAGGATCTATACAGGATACTCAATACGTGTGCAGGTTTTATTCAAGGCTCCAAAGACCTTTGTGTTCCAAAGATACCAACAGGCCTGAGTGCTGTGAGTGCTATCATTTGCATCGACTGTAATTAACTCCCACAGCACCATTTAGAAACTGTTGCGCTGTATAATTTTTGTACTTAAGTATCATAGTACAATGGTTAAAAGCCTGACCTCTGGAAGTGGATTTCCTCTGAGTGTCTCGGTTTCCTTACCTGCAATATGAAGATAATAATAGTTCTACCACAGGATGGGGAGGGGGATGCTGGGAAGATTAACTTTGCTAATGCAACTAAAAGGTTTCATGTGAAAACTCTTTGAACCGTATTTCACAAGAATTCGGCAAATGTTAACGGGGTTCAGCGAGTGTTAATAAGACTCGTAGTTGTCACTAATATCACAGACCCTTTGCTTTGACAGTTATTTAGGCTTTTTATTGAATGATGAGCAAAACAGGTGAATTATATCTAAGCTTGGCTTCATAATCAGATTCCAACTTTGCCACTTACTCGTTGAGACATTGAATTACTTAATATTGTCTGGCTTTTCCTATTCTCATCTGTTACGTTGTAGCGGATAGAAATGTACACAGCATAGTGATAAAGTTATTATTATTGTCATAGAGATTACACTTTAGTTCCTAGGCAGTTGGAAGGTAATGGTTGAGCTCTCTGTGAAGTCTGCTTGGTTTGGCTTCTTATAGGCACATCCTCTGAGGTATTTTTTTAAATGGAAAAGAGGCTAGGTGTGGTGGTTCCTGCCTAAGAGCCCACCACTGAGAGCTGAGGTAGAGTTTGAGGTAAACCTTAGCTACTTAATGAGTCCTACAAGTTTTTGTAAAGATCCCTAATGGCTATGAAAATCTAAAGGAAACAAGATAACATATTCAAGAAAGAACTAAAATATAGCCTTCATTTCCACTTAGGGCAGTGGTTGTCAACTTTCTTAATGCGACAACCCTTCAATACATTTTAATACCTTTAATATGGTTGGGGGTTGCCTCATGTGGTGACTCCCAATCATTAAATTATTTTCGTTGCTACTTCATAGCTGTACTTTTGCTACTGTTATGAATCATAATGTAATATCTGATATGCAACTTCAAAGGGGTCTCGACCCACAGGTTGAGAACCACTGACTTAAACCACTGCCACCAACAAAAAAGTCACAAAGTGCATTACCATATCAAAACAAAAAAAGAAAATCACTTCAAAATTACAGAACAATGGGAAGGCCATAGAGACCTTAAAGTCAAAATATTCTCCCACGTTGTCCTGTTTCTGCCTAGATGTGTTACAAACACAGTGACTCACTACTGTCATGCCGAGTCTTTTGAAGATTTCTTTTAATTTATTGTGTTTTTGTGAATGTATGCTGTGGGTGTGCATATGCTCAAAGAAGCCAGAAGAGTTCTCTGGAAGATCAGGAAGTGGCCTGACTTCTCAGCTCTCTCCAGTCCCAGGCCTGACTCTGCTTTATCTCTGAGTTGTGAGTCCTTTCCCCCTTATTTATTTGCACATGACCTTAAATCCTGCGCTTTGGTGCAAGGTGGATGCAAATGAAAAGATAAAGAGCACATTCAATGTCTTTGCCGGAAACACAGTGTCTCTTAACGCCTAGAGCAATATTTTAGGACACTGCTATAATAGATGGCTTTACTCTTGCTCAAAGCTAGCAGAGATGGATTTCTAACCTTTCAGCATTCGGCAGTAGAGGGCAGCACTGCCCTTTCTTTGAACACTGTTGCGCGTCAAAGGGAAGGGGTGGGGGACTTCTCAGCACTTGTGGGTTTTGTTTTTAATTGTACTTTAGCTATACGTGTTCTTTTACATTTTATTTTCCTTATTGCTTATGTGATTTTATAGAAAGAATTCAGTTGCTTAGTACGGGAAGAACGAATAATTGGTGAAAAGCAAAGAAAGTTGCATGCGTCCTGCCGGGGTTGTGTCTGGCAAAGGTGCATGTTGGCTTGACCTTAGGTAACCAGAAAGCGGTATTATATGAACAAAGTAAAAGCTTCTGAACTTTCTAGATAGAAGTCCTTCTGAAGTGGAATGTGGCTTTTTAAAAATGTGTGTGAACCATATGGTCACAACCCTGAGGATGGCTTCTAAACTCTTTCTCACTGATTTTATTCTGTGGTATTAGAGTCATACTCAGGTCAGATCAGGGCAATTACTGATGGAATACAGGAGCTGTGACTTTAAGAAAAAAAGATGCCCCACTGGGTGGGTGAGGAGCCTCTTTGCTGAAGCTGCAGTTGACCAAAAGCTGTGCAGAAACAGCCACTGAATTACTCTTGTATGCTAGCCCCATTCTATTACATATATTCTATTCCCTAACCAATAAAAGAAAAAAGTCTGACTTTTGTACTAAATGTAACTCAATCTCATTGTCAAGAACACATAATCCTAATTTTAGCAAATACATAACCAAAGTATTCTTAGCATATTTGGGTTCTGTCCTGACCCTGAAAAGATTTTTGGCAGCAAGTCTTCAACTCCAACTTAAACAAACCTCCCAGGGAGTTAGTGGCAGCAGACAGTAAGTCTGGTCTTGGCTCTGCCTTGTGAACTTGGTGAATTATAACCTCTGAGCATCCTTTCCTCTGCTCTTGAGTAGAGATGTCTCTGGGTTTATTAGAAGGGCTAACTTGAAAAATACATATGAAGCCAGGCGGTAGTGGCACATGCCTTTAATCCCAGCACTTGGGAGGCAGAGGCAGGTGGATCTCTGCGAATTCGAGGACAACCTGGTTTACAAAGTGACTTTCATGACAGCCAGGGCTACACAACACAGTGAACCCTTATCTCAATTAAAAAAAAAAAGAAAAGAAGAAGGAAGAAGGAAGGAAGGGAAAGAAGAAAGAAGGGAAGAAAGAAGAAAGAAAGAAAGAAAGAAAGAAAGAAAGAAAGAAAGAAAGAAAGAAAGAAAGAAGGAAGAAAGAAAGAGAAAGAAAGAAAAAGAAAGAAGAAAGGAAGAAAGAAAATGCTGGCTTGGTGGTTAAGAGCACACTGGCTGTTCTTCCAGATGACCCTGGTTCAATTCCCAGCACCCACTTGGCAGTTCACAACTGTCTGTAATCCAGTCCTAGGGGATCCAATGCTGCCTTCTGGCCTCTATCAGCACTAGCCATACAGACATGTTCGGACAAAACACCCATACACATAAAAATAAATTGAAGAATAATGTTTAAATTGGTTTTAAAGCCATCAGGTCCTGACAAGTATTTCTAGCATTGTAGCACAAATAACTGCTCTAAAGGCCTAAGACTTTGTGTCTTTTCTCATCTGGTATCTTTATATTGCCTGGGGTTTTTAGTAATTGTCATATATATTTAACTGTCTCCCTTACTATTGCTAGTTTCGTAAGACCCAAAGCCATCAGACCTAATCCTTTGCATTTTCCATGACAGAAAGGCATTTGGTGCATAATTAGAACGTAAATATTTGTTGATTGATTAAAGACAAGCTGCAATACAAAATTAACTCTTTTACTGTGGTTTAAAAAAAAAACCACATAGCATACTATTTACTGGCTTGACCATTTTAAGTACACTGTTCAGTAGTGTTAGTCATGTTCACATTGTTCTGTGCCAGATCTCTAGACCTTCCCATCCAAAATGAGCTCTCAGTAACCCGCATTGCTAGTTCCTAGTTCCAAGAACCTTCTTCATTGGTTGAGCACGACATGGAAATAAATAGGAGTTTTGCTGTGTGGTGGGGTAGGTGTGGGTGAGGTCATCCAAAGACTTCCATTCTGCTTCACATCCTTTGGTTCTCCTTCCCTTATAGACAGTCTGTTTTAGTCTCTCTGACCTGTGGATTGGCCACAGGCTAGAGGCCTGGGCAGAGGCGCTGAAGAAAGAGCCACTAAAAAGCACTGTCATGAATGAACTGTTTCTGTCTAGTGCACAGTGGGGTAAAAATACAAATTCACTCATAATTATTTGATTTTCAAGATAATTGAACCTTGTTACTGAAGACAATGATTATTTTTTAATGTCTATGGGTGTTTGCCTGTATATGTGTATGTGCACCATCTGTGTGCAGAGCCTTTCCTTGGAAGACAGAACAGGGTGTTGTTGGATGCCCTGGAACTGGAGTTACAAACGGTTGAAAGTCATGACGTGCGTGCTGGGAGGTCCTATGCAAGAGGAATAACTACTCCTAACTGTAGCACGATAAATAAAAGACCCTGAGACAGATATTAGGGTTCAAGCGTCAAGCTGAAGATCAGAGAAGCAAGGCAGCCAAGCCAGGAGATCTTACTTCTACCCAGCTGAAATGGTTATCCTGTCTCCATGAATCCTTAGAGGCAAAAATCCTCTGAATTCCTGTCTCCTCCTCTTTATATTCCTATCTCCACCCAGCCATATCCTCCTGTCTCCACCTCCCTAGTGCTGGGTCAAAGGCTTGTGATTCCAAGTGCTGAGATCACCTTGGTGTGAGCTGTTTCTTTTAGGACTGGATCAATTTCCTGTAGTCAGTATGGCCTTGAACTCACAGAGATCCATCTACCTCTTAATCCTGAGTCCTGGGATTAAAGATGTGTATCACCACTACCTGATCTCTATAGTTTGAGTCTAGCTTTGCTTTCTGAATCCTCGGGCAAGCTTTAATGAGTCATAAATAACATATCACCATACCTAACTACTGAGCAATTTCTGCAGAGCCACCCCCCATAAATAGGCAATTGACCACAAATAAAAATAGCCAACAAAACATTCCGAAATCACCCTCATTATTACATTGGAGTCATACCAGTTTATCCATGTTTACCCAACAGGTTGATAAAAATGTGGATTATAGATTAGCCTTGGGGAGAAACATTGGCATGGTGTGGAGTCAGTGGCACTTGATAGACTACAATACGAATAGTCAAGTTAAAGTGTGCATGCCATTTCTACTCTGAGAGTTCACCTCAGGGAAATGTACACAAGCCTGCAAAGACAGGATAGTACACAGACATTGTGCAGTGTAGAACTGCTTTAACAGAAAGCATAATAAATAATGGTATTATTTTAGACAGCTGACCTGAACAAGGGGGAGCTCATGGACCCCCAGACTGATAGCTGGGAAACCAGCATTGGACTGACTCAGACCCCCTGAACATGGGTCTCAGTTAGAAGGACTGAGCAGTCTAAGGGGCCTCAGACAGTGGAGCCAGGATGCATCCCTGGTGCAGGAAAGGACTTTGGGAGCACATTCGCCATGGAGGGATACTCCCTTAGCCTAGAGACAGGAGGGAGGGCCTAGTCCCTACTCCAAATGACTTGATAGATTTAGATGACCCCTCCAGGAAGGCATCACCCTACATGTGGAGTGGGGGGGATGGGAGGGAGGAAAAGTAGAAGGGAGGGAGGGACGGAGAGGGAACTGGGATCCATATGTAAAATAAGAAAAATAAATAAATTTAAAAATAATGGTATTGTTTTTATAAGCTCTCAAATCATAATTTTGTTGAAAACTGACAGATTTGAAAAGGATTTCATTAGGATTCAAATTAATATAGAGTTCTAGCAATGAAAACTGGGTAGAAAAGAGGAAAGAATGGAACAGTGCTGTCAAACATATAATATTTTCAAACCCAGAAAATATTTTTCAGTAAGGTTAATAGCTATGCTATGGTTTGAGGCTGGTTTGGAAATGTAGAAGTATTAAAAAGCACTTGCTAATCAGGTGTAGGGGCACAAGCCTTGTATCCTAGCAATCTCAGGAGGCAAAGGCAGTGGATCTCTGTGAGGTCGAGGCCAGTGTGGTCTACAGAGTGAGTTCTAGGACAGCCAGACGTACACAGTGAGACCCTGTTTCAAAACCAAACAAAGCCCTTGGTAACAAAGTGATGATTTTTAAAAGTATAGGCCTAGAGGTGGTTCAGCAAGTAAAGGCCTCTGCCACCATGCCTAACTACCTACAGTCAAGCCCCAAGATTCACATGGGTGGAAGGACAACACTGATTCGTGTAAGCTGTCCTCTGACTGCCACATGCATGCTATGGCATGGGAATGCAAGTGCATGCATAACTGTGAGTGTGTGTACACACACACACACACACACACACACACAAATAAAGATAAATATATATCCCCAGATATTTAGTAGAGTTGATGCCAATTCTCCTAGTGGCCAGTGGCTACCAAGCAAAAATGTTTAGTAGATAGCACGAGTTCAGTATTTTCCTGGATCTATTGATGCTTCTAACTGCCTCGCCCATTGTAAGGCTTTATTTATTTAACAACGGTTATATACTGTCTTCCAGGTAGTGGCTAAGTGCTTTACAAACACTAACTCATTCTAATTGTATAACAACTGAAGTAGGTGGTCTTATCCCATCTAACAGATGAGGTAATTAGGCAAAAAGTGGCTGAGCAGTTCATCCAAGTTGGCACAGCTAGTCAAAATACTAAGGATATGAACACAAGCGGTCTGATTCGAGTGCGGCCCTTTTCTCTGCCAGGCTGCCCCCGTGTGATAGAATTCCTAGAAGGCATACACTACAGAATTGTAAAATACTGTGCTTTTGTCAGAGGATCTTGAAATATTTGTCATACCTAGAAATCATTCCCATAACATCTGAGAGAGAAAAAACTTTTAAAATGCATGGTAGGGTCTGGTTGGGCCATCATGTGTGGATTTGAGTAAGGATGGCTGCTGCTGTTTTGGTTTTTTGTTTTGTTTTGGTTTTTGTTTTTTTAACAGGTTCTCACTGTGTAGCCCAGACTGACCTCAAGCTCAGGTTCCTCCTGCCTCAGTCTCTCAGATGCTAAGATGACAAGCAAGCGCTACCACATCCCGATATTATGTTTACAAAGAAAGAGGTCCTGTTCCTACACAATATCACTGCATTTGCTTTCTGACGTCATATTAACTTCAGTGACAACAGTTTCTGAACAGAAAAAAGCCTGCTCTAGAAATGGAAGAAACGTGAGAAGAATGGTGTGTTAGAACTGTTAAGAAGAAGTGAGGGTGTGTGTGGTGTGTGTGTGTGTGTGTGTGTGTGTGTGTGTGCGTGTGTGTGTGTGTGTGTGTGCGTGTGTGTGTGTGTGTGTGTGCGCGCGCGTGTTTTCACGTAACTATTACACAGGGGTTTCCAGTCCCCTAGTCCTAAATTTAGTAGACTATGAAAGTTTACATTTTCTTCAAGTTTAATTTTCATTTTACGCTTAAATTTCATCCTATAACCAAATATCAGTGTTTCTTTATCTTCATGACTTATTTATTCTGTCTATTGGTATTTACTGAATGTCTACAATATGCTCATTAGGTGCTCAAACAACACGATCAGCTAAAAGACAAAGTACCTAGTCTCAGATATTTTACAGTATAACAGGGAAGACAGATATAACACTGACATGCACTATAAGGCACAAAGTTACATCTGTGATGCATGCTGCATGTCCTCATGGAAGAAGACTGCTCATGAAAGGGAGTTAATCCAGTTAAAACCAATTCTTCTTCCCTAGGCATGCTCCCTCCATTCCGACTCAGGCCAAGGAGAACGCTTATGCCTGCATATATTAATCTTAAAGTTCTACATTATGTTTGGGCAGTCAAATGTTTTCAAGAGAAAGCATTAATAAATTTAATAAAAGTTAATATTTATTAATTAAATATTTAATATGATAATAGACAAAGTATTATCTTTGACTTATTTTTGTTTTATTGTTTTTAGCTCTTGTTCCAAAAGACAAAAACACCAAGGTATCATTTCACTTATTATAATTGGTATTAGC
Organism: Phodopus roborovskii; assembly: GCF_943737965.1. Taxonomy (NCBI): domain Eukaryota; kingdom Metazoa; phylum Chordata; class Mammalia; order Rodentia; family Cricetidae; genus Phodopus; species Phodopus roborovskii. The sequence goes on along the minus strand of NW_026126541.1, from coordinate 16,674,766 downwards.
GAAATACAAATATTTTTATCTGATTAAGGAATGTAAAGGTTCAAAATATAAGCATAATATACATCTTTCTAAGATATAGAGAGAAATAGGTGTGGTGGTGACAGCCTAGCTCTCAGGAGAGGAAGGCAGGAGAATCAGGAATTAAAAAAAACACTCTTGAGTTCAAGACCATCCTAGGCTATGGGAAATCCTCTCTCAAAAATGATGGATGGATGGATGGATGGATGGATGGATGGATAGATAGATAGATAGATAGATAGATAGATAGATAGATAGATAGATAATCAGAAGAAGAGAAAGGGGAGAGTGAAGGGAAAAGGGAGAGTGTTACGAGTAAGGTTTTTCTGCCAGCCCACCAAGTCCCAGAGCTGCACTAGCCCCAAATAATACACAGAGACTCCATATTAGATATAAAGCTGTAGGCCAGTTACTAGTGTCTTATCGGCTAACTCTGTCTTAAATATTTAACCCATTTCTATTAATCTAAGTATTTCCACGTGGTCTTATCTTACTGGAGAGGAGAGGGGTTGGCGTTCTCTCTGTCAGTCCACTACCTTGGATCCTCCCTACTCCTTCCTCTCTCTTCCTAGTCTCCTAGTCCCGCCTATCTTGCTTTCCTAATGGCCAACAGTGCTTTATTCATTAACCAATACGAGAAACATATTTACAGAATGACATCTCCCATCAGGAGAGAAAGAGGAGGCTGTGGAGGAGGCTAGGTCAGTAACAGTGCTTGCTGCCTAAGCTTCAGAATCTGAATTCTAAATCCCCAACACCCATATGAACGGTCCAGTGTGTGCATTCGTAATCTAAGCACTGATGAGATGGAGACAGATGGGTCCCTGAAGCTCAATGACCAGTCATCCTCACTGAACTGGTGAGCTCTAGGCTCATGAAGAAACCCTGTCAAAAAAACAAGTGGAGAGCAAATGAGGAAGACACCAGACATCAGTCTTTTGTCCCCCACACATGGGCATACCTACATAAACACATATATGCACACACACAAAAAAAAAGAGGAAAGAAATATTTGAGTTGATTAATTCTACATAGGATCCTTAAAGTAATTCAAAGAAGAATTAATGACTGGCACTGCTCAGAGAGAAGAGATGGTCAAAGAGCCAAGTGGGGCTGTAGAATCTTCTCTGGAAGATCATTACATCTCAAAGAGTAGATGATGGCAGAGACAAGTCAAACTCACAGTTGGGATCTCCGGTTTCCCAGGGGAGAGTCTGGCTGTCACTGAGGCAAGGAAGGCTGGTGATGAGTGCTAAAGGATCCTCGGGTTTCTAGCAGGACCCCAAGAAGAGAAAGTTATAATCAGAGGCAAAATGATGTCAAGAAAGCCCTAGCATCATTGATGGATGGTATGACAGCCAACAACTTGGAATGTCCTAAATGGCCGCCTAGGATATGCCTTTGTTTAGGACATGGGACTCAAGGATGATGGCATCTCACTCAGCTGATCAGGAGGAAGGGCCTCTTTGTTCTCTGTCCTTCTCCTGGCTTTGTTCTTCTCATTTCGCTCCCGTGTTATACAAAGTGTTTATTATTTCTGTGACACCTAGAATTTGGAATATGGTTTCTCATTTCCTGAGTTCACTGCGTTTTATGTAGAAATGGGCTTACAGTGTAGTCCTCAGGTCACAGCATAAAGCCACCCAGGTGCTTGTCAGAAATGCAGAATCCTAGGCTCACTAAGTCAGAATCTGAATTTTAAGATCTCAGGCTTTTTATTAAACACTCATGCACATCATATACACACACAAGCAACAACAACAATAATGATGAAGGTCTTCAGGTAAATCTAATAAACTTTCAGGATTGATTATCAAAAGAGAAAATGGCATACACTTTTAATCCCAGCACTCTGGAAGCAGAGTCTGGCAGATCTGTGAGTTTGAGGCCAGCCTGGTCTGTAAAGGGAGTTCCAGGACAGCCAGAGCCACACACACAGAAACCCTGTCTCAAAAAGACAGAAACAGGGGTGGTGGTGGTGGGTGAGGGAGGGTTGTCCAGTGGGGGGGGAGGGGTGTCTAGTGAGGTGGCTTGGTAGGAAAGGCATTTGCTGATCAAGACTGATGACCTGAACTTGATTCCCAGGACTGACGTAGAGGTAGAAAGAGAGAATCAACTCCAAAAGGAATCCTCTGACCTTCGCACTCGTGACAGGCCGCATGCACAAGCACCCATGCATACACATACAAAACAACAACAATAATAATAATGCATTTTAAGATAGAACCAGAAGATGACTAGACTAAGGTATGGTAAACAATGTATGGTAAACAAATGTAGACAGTGAACTAAAGCATGGCTTGAACCTTACCACAGACCCTGCAATTCTACCCCTAGGAATCTATCCTATCAAAACATGTGTACACAGACACATGTGCATGAAGGTTCTATGTAAAATTGTGTGTAGAGGCAAACATTTTGGAAACAATTTTAGTGTCTCCTATTAGTTAATGATTGTGCTCCTCTTTAGAAGGCCATGCTGTGCTGATTAAATAAGACAGAACTATGTGTACCCCAGATATTTAATATTCAAGAAAAACAAACCACAGTTACATAACAATATGCTGAACATAATCTCATTTCTAGAACAGTGAAGTGTGCATAATGAGTAGTAAAGGAGGATATATTCAGGGAATGGTTGACAGTGGTTGTCTTTGGGAATATAGGAGGGTAAGGGACATTTTGCTGTGCAAACTTCTAAATATTTTACAAGAACATCTCCACATACTACTAATGCAACTATTCAGAACACATCCCAGGGCTTTTGGTTACCATTTGTAGTCCTGGATTTTATTCATGTATGTATGTATGTATGTATGTATGTATGTATGTATGTATATGTATATGTATATTCAAGTAATTACTTGAAATATTTTAGTGTTATAGTATTAAATGCAGAATTGTGTGCTGACTGGTATAGTGGGCTGATAAAAATAAATCTATATTATCATTTCAAAGTAAAACCTGCCAGGGAACCTCCAACTTTTGTCATTAAACCTGCTGCATCTTGATGGGGGCCGGGGTGGGGACAGCTGGAATGGAGTCACTCTCTGGCTCCTCCAGCTCCTCTGGTCCCTCAGCCCTCCTCCCTCACATTAGGCTTACACAGATCCTGACTCTCACTGGTTCTCTGGAAAACTCACCTGTTCAAGCAGCTCAACTCTAGAATTTCTATATCACACTTGGGAAATTCTCAGGGGACAGAAGGCCACCTGCCTGTCTGGGGAGTCTCCCCATTTAGGTAGGTGAGGCAAGTGCATGTGATAAGCTGTAGCTGTAGCGGGAGGACCTTAGTCTATAAAGCATCAAGCCTTGGAAGTGCACAAGGAGAAAGCTACTCAGGCGCCTCTCTGCCCCAGGCCACCTCCTCAGCTCTGAGAGAAATCACCCCAACAGCAGTAAATAAAGCTAGAGCTGAGGCAGGGCAACAGAGAGGGAGGCTTCCAGCCCCCAGAGGGGCCTAGTGGACAGTTCATTAGACCCTGTCCTTCACCCTTGCCGGCTTCCCTTTTATTTCAAGCTACAGAGCCTGACAGAGCTAGACAGGAAAACAAAGGTGGTGATGATATCCCCCAAGGGATCAGAGTCCTGCTCATCTGTCTTTGATAGGTGAGAGTAGATGTCATCTACAAAATACTTCTCTTACCTGACACAAGTATCCCAGGCCAGCCCTGTCACCCTCAAAGGATCCAATAGGAAGACACCATGCCAAGACTCATCTTCCACAATTCAGTTTTCTTGAGAAATGAACTCATTTTTAAGCACATGGTTCCCGAAAATGGAGTGCTCGCTTTTGTTTCCCTCAGAACGATGCCAGCAGTGCTGGAGAAGGCAAAGAGGCTTTGATTCCACAGCTCTTTTCTCCATCAGGCCCTCTAACTGGCCTTTGAGGGATGGTGGCCATTTAAGTGCTCAGAAATCAGCCCAAAGGTCCCTGATGGGGAGGGAGTCTTCGATTTTCTCACCTCACACAGAAGAGGGCTGTAAAGAAACAAGAACATCTGTCCACGCTCCACAGAGGAGGACTGGCCCGCATCACCAAGTCTTCTCGAGATGTCCTTGTCCTCTGATTCTAACATGCCTCAGAAATAATGAAAACTCCACTTAAAAGGCAGAGCCTGATTCAGAAGGCAGGATGTAGGGCCAAGGAATCAGCATTTGAACACTAGCTAATTCCGTGTGTTTGTTTCTGTTATTGTAGCCCTGGCTGGCCTCAAACTCACTGAGCAAATCCTTGAATTCTGATTCTCCTGCCCCCGCCTTCTGAGTCCTGGGATTATAAACCCACATACATCACTACGCCTGGTCTATGTAGGACTGAGGATCAAACACAGGGCTTTGTGTACGCTGGGCAAGCATGCCTCTAATTGAGAGATACACATATATCCTTAGCTCTTGCTGGTTCTGGAAAGTGATCCTAGGCCCTTCCAGAAGCACTTTTAACACTCTTTGGGACTTACAGTTGTACCTTTGGCAAGACTTCCAACCTATCGGTGAAAGTCTGTCTTCCCCTTGCCTGCTAAATCTGGAGCTGTCCTCATTTAAGAAGATTACCAGAAAACAAACACCCTGAAGGGGACAACAGTCCCTGGAAATGGTACCTGCTGCAGAGGTGTCTCCCAGAGCCTGTTGTGCTCCAAGCATTTCCTCTGGGGCACAACTCTCACGAACTCCCTGATGTGGTTTTATCCTGGTGACTGCTGATTTTAACCAATGTTTAAAAAGTAGCTCCCAGGTGGTCAGACCTTGGTGTGCATCAAGATTACCAGGAGTGTAGTTAAAATACATAGCCTCAGTTCCCATCCCAGAGCTACCTTAGGACAGAAGCTGCTTAGTAAGTGGCAAGCCAGCAAGGAAGACGAACCAGCACCTGAAACAGGACGACAATACTGTTTAACCGAGTCTTTCTCCATGCACATAATGAATGAGTCTTGACAAAATCTGTTCTCCATTCTCTTCCTTCCACCTCCTCCCCTATTCCTCTAACCACTTTTCTCTCCCAACTTCATATTTCCCCACACAACTAAGTCTTCTGCCTGCCTGTGTGCACGTGAGTATAGGATATCTACTGGAGCATGGAAGGTCACATGCCTGGAGAAAGCTTAATTCCTTTTCGTTTTTTAGGTAGGGTAGCAACTCTTAGAAAGGAAGACATTTAATGGGGTGGTTGACAATTCAGAGGTTCAGTCCGTTATTACCATGGTGGCAGACATGGTACTGAAGAAGTAACTGAGAGTTCTACCTCTTGCAGGCAACAGGAAGTGGTCTGCCTCACTGGGTGTGGCTTGAGCGTATATGAGACCCCAAAGCCCACCTCCACAGTGACACACCAACAAGACTATACCTCCTAATAACTCCACTCCCTTTGGGACCACTTTCTTTCAGACCAACACATATGGTAGTGGAACTTGGTATATAGGCCAGCCTGCCTTCAAACTCATGGGATTAAAGGCATATGCCACTACACCCAGCTTAACAATACTGTTTCCAAAGTGTAACTATTGTCTTGCCAATACAGACCTCTTAAACATTATTAAGACAAAATACAATTGCTTATTTTGTAATTTGCCCAATAATTCTCCAACAAAGTATTCCAATATTTTCCTAGAGGTAAAAGCTACAAGAATACCTGATTTAACAAAGAGAGCTCCTCTCAGAGTTTTAAATTGTTAACTATTTTGAGTTAGGATCTTAAACTGTAGCTTCGAACTCTCCACAATCCGCCTGTCTCACCCTCAGCACTAGGATTTCAGAAGAACAAGCACACTACAAAGACTTGAACTTTGCAAGCTAGAGGTTATTATTAGCATTATAAAACAATGATAACAGTAATGGATATTTATTGGGCTATTTAATTACAAAGGTTAACACATTGTAATTAAAATAAAATTATATCACTTTCTCCCTTCCCTTTCATCTCTCCAATCCCTCCCATGCTCCCCCAACTATCAAATTGGTACCCTCTTTTTCTCTGATTATCATTGTTACACACATTTTGTGTATATGTATGTATATATGTGTGTGCACAAATACATACAATGATCCACTAGGTCTGTTTTTGTTGTTTGTTTGAGTCTGTGTGGGTATGGTTTCTTTTACCAGCCAGATGCTGGTGGAAACACTTCCCACGGGTTAACAGATGCGGAAGCCAAAGTTTAGAGAACCTGACCTGCCAAGTTTTCCACAGCTGCTGAGCAGTGGAGTTAGGATCTGAACCCAGAGCCTATCCATCTCTTAGCCCTTGGTACCTTGATCTCATTAGGATGCTGGATAACTGTTCTGACTCTGCTCTAAAGATACTGTGACAAACCAGACCGTATTGCCCCGCCTTTGTGCAATCTTCTAAAAGTGTAAGCATGCTGTTAGCTACAGAGTGAGCACACAGCCTAGACAAGGATGACAAGGGAGGCATCTCGGAGACCCTAAGCTGAGGTCTAAGCTGAGATCTGGAGACAGGTGTGGATCAGCTAAGAGAACTAGTGAAAAGAGTGGTGTTTGCAAGGTCCAAGTCGAGAGAACAAAAAGCATGTGAGAAAACAAAACAAAAAAAAAAAAAACCCCTCACAACTTTACGGTATGACCACAGCAGAAAGGAAGGGTGTGAGTGATGAGCTTGGAAAGATGCCAAGTCCAAATTCTGGAGGAGCCTGGAAAGTATGAAAAAAATTGCACAGACAGCAAGGCAATAATGGCACACAACTTTAATCCCAGCCCTTGGGAGGCAGAGGCAGGAGGATGTCTGTGAGTTCAAGACCAGCCTGGTCTGCAGCGGGAGTTTCAGGACACCTTCCAAAGCCACACAGAGAAACCCTGTCTCGAAAAAGAAAATTGCACAGGCAGTTGCCCTACTGAGGAAGTGGGCACAGCATGTGTCAGTATGATCTGAAGGTAAGACACACATGTCAAGGGCATACACTTGTGCCTGAACCCTGGGGAGATCACAGATCCAGAGAGAATAGATGGGAGCCAGAGGCAGCAGCCAAGAGAGATGCAAAGAGAAAGAGAAGCCCTCAAAGAGACCCACACAAGACCAAACGAAACAAGACAAGTGACATAAGGTTCCCCAGTTCCACACAGGCAGTAAGTGGTAACCACAGAGTTTAGAATTCAAACTGTCTCTAATCTTGAACTCAGTATCTCAACCATAATGTTCCTTAGTATCTAAAATTGTAGCAGATATAATTTGTTTCAGGAGTTCATCCACACAACAAAATGTCTGCTGTGTAATTATCGAGAGTGTTCCTGAATTCTAATGAGGAAGTAAACTCCCGTCTTCTGCTGGCCTGCCTGGCCTCTTCTTCCTGTGTGGCAGCCATGGCTTCTGCCAGGCCGGGCTCTATGCTTTACCTCAGCATGTCCCCTAGGGGATGCAGCCCATTAACAGATACTTAGGGTTTGTCCTCAGAAGTCGTCCCATATGGCACCAGGGCATCTACACACACATCCAGGAGTCATTCTGGGTAGCCACAATTCTCCAAGGAGCAAACTAAATGTTAGAGGTGATCTTGTTTCCTATGCCAATACATCTGTCTCTTTCAAAAGGCAGACTAATGACCGCCACTGCTTCTGTTGCTTATTTCTGTTGTTTTATTTAAAAGAGCTATTCCTATCCTTAAACATGTAAGTGTAGATAGATAGATAGATAGATAGATAGATAGATAGATAGATGATAAATAGACAGAGGATGGATGGGTATATAGATGAGTGGGTGGATGTATAGACAGACAGACAGACAGATGGCTGACTAGATGTATAGATAGATAGATAGATAGATAGATACATAGATAGATAGATAGATAGATAGATAGATAGATAGATGATGGATAGGTGGGTGGGTAGGTAGATAATGATAGATGTAAAATATAAAACATTCCAAAGTGTATATAATTTTTAAAAAGCTTTAACTTCCCCTTGTATCTGCCTCCCCACCGCACTCATTACTATGCCTTCATTAATCTCATTAGAGCTTGTTCTTTAACACACTTGGGAGTGGGGTGCTAGATTTTGAACCCAAGGCTTTGCACACCCCATGAAGGCACTTACCCTGGACTACACTCCAGCCTGAGACTTGTTCCTTAAGCTGTGTGATGGTTCATCTTCTCACACCAAGGGGGACAGCTTCCTCAGCTTTCGCCTTTCCACCGACCAGCCTGTGGGGTAGAAAATTCCCTGTCCTAACCATCCTGTTGAATCCCAGTGAGTTGTTCCGGGGAGTCTTTGGACTCCTTTTGTTCTGCAGAGGGTGAGGAGCCCAAAGGAATGTTGTTTTGCTAAGTTTTAGACTATGAATTTGCCAGGTTTGTCCTTCCCTCCCTCTTTGAGCTTGTTGGGTGTTTCCCTCCCTGCCTCCCCCCCTCTAATCTTGCTGCTACTCAGAGTAAGGGATGTTTGTTGTTTTAATGCTCTCCTTACAGAGTCTAGGACTCCGGAGGACTGTAGGTTCAACAAACAAACTATTGTCCTAATGTAACATTCTTACTCCAGAGGATTTAGGAGGCACTGAAGAAGGTCTCCTCTTATCTAGGAATCGGCTTAAAAACTTTAAGTCATGTTTGAGTTGTGCTTCTCCACCCCTTTAAAGAGCAGTCTACCTAGAGATTGGCTGGCTATGTTTAAACCGAAACTACATCCTATAGCCTCAAAGGGCTTGATGCTCTACACAGAAGCTGTATCCTTTAGCCTCAAAGGGCTGGTGCTCTGCTCTACACAGGTCTGGTAAAGAGAGAAAATTAGCATTAGGGAAGCAATTGGAGAACAGTTGGCTGCCCTGCTGGGAGCTACAAGCCCCTGAGCAATAGAGTTGGAAGCCCCTGATTCACTCCAGGGCATAAGTGTGGCTTGAGCTAGGGTTGATTACCATCTGAAAAGTTTAGGCAGAAGAGGTTTTTCAAGTCCCTGGTAACCAGGAGAGGATTCCTATCATCTTATTATCTGACATTTTAAATTTTTGTTTAGGGCCTGCCTAAGGTAAACTTGAGAGTGCAAAGACAATGTTGTGTTTGTTCACTAATGAATGTCCAGTTAGTCCCTGGAGCAACGCCTCTTGTATAGTTGATACCCAGTGGATGGATGGGTGAGTGTGTGGATAGGTGAATGGATGGATGGATTGGATGGGTAGTAGATACATGAACAAATAACCACGTTAAAGTGAGTAATAGTGAAAAGATTGGCTTGTGTCCCTCTCTCTTGGTGGAGTATCTCCAACAGACCACTTGAGACACAGCCGAACGAACTAAGAAGATTAAAAACTTAAGGAAATGGAACCAGTCTAAGGGGATAAGAGAGCTCCCATTGCAAAGCTTGTCTGTATAAATTGTAGTAGGGAACTTAACCTGAAATCAACCAAAACACAAACAAGACAAAATTATTCTACAGTCTTCTGATCTGTATGCCTGGTCATCAGGCAACAGTGAATTTTTTCCCCACAAACTCATAGGTTTTCCATTCTAGACCTGTGTGACTAATTATTGAAGCAAAATGCAGTGTTTTACGTTAATTCCCAGTGTGTCTTCTTATTGATTTGAGGCCATCTTTCAGTTTACACAGTTCACTTTAAACCTTGACCCTGTCATCAGTCACCATAATGACTCCTTTTCAATCGGTGTGGTCCATACAGACAGATGATGTGCAAATGCCCCAAGGATTTGAATGTTAAAGAAAACTAGCAAGTTCTAATGGAGGCGTGTTTGCCAACTGACACAGCATCACATGTGAAAAGAGAATGTTTGGAACTAGAATTGGATTCATGGGGCAAAATCTGAAGGTCTGGTTGGCAATGGACGAACTGCCAAATTCTAGGTTGAAGGAAACCACAGTGGGACTTCCTGTAGAAGTAACCTGTAAAGATTTATCAAGAAAGCCACATTTCAGAAGTAAAAAAAAAAAAAGGGGGGGGATGAGGGTGGGGGCAGGTATGGCAACATTTGAAGCAACTAAGGAGGGAAAGGGCATAGTGTTCTCTTTCGTAGCAAAATCTGGGATCAGAAAAGATGACCTGGTAATTTGTATTAGAAGGCGGGGCTTCCCTGAGGGGCATGTATTAAGTTCTCCAGAATTATGTTCCCCCATCACAAACCCCTAGCTCCTTCTCTTGGATCCTGCATCCTTCCTACCTTTCCTCTGCTCTTGTCTGTTGCAAAAATCAATTACAATGTGCTTACATTTCCAGTGATTGATACATTTTCCATCTGCTCCAAATGTGCACAGGCTTGGAGCAGACCGCACCATTCTGGCCCCTCTCTCCTCTCCCCTCTCCTGTGAACTGTCTTTCTACACAGCATAGGCACACAGATGTTTCCAACCCGCTGCTCCAGAGCAAGGGTAATTTCCCCCGTGCCTCTGTGTGTGTGAGCTCCAGGCACTGTCTCTCTGGGGAGAGAGAGAGTAAATGTTTTCATTCCAAACCCTCAGGGTCAGGTTTTGTTTGTCTAAACTGTGTTTGTTGTCGTAATTATCAGATTAGCTGATCTCTGGCAGCAAGTTGGGGGGCAGAAGAGGGAGGATATTAACCCCGGAGTAGGATAGCGACTCTGCTTTGTCTTAGGAACACCTCTGAGAGGAGCTGTCTCCTCCAACCTGAAAGATTTGCCTGGAATTCTTTCCGCCAACTGGGCCGAGCATTCTCATAGGCTGTTCTGAGTAAATTCAGGTTTCTGTTGGGATCCAACAGGCATTCAGCCTGAGGTGAGGGGTGAAAGGTCATCTCTCTGGAGATCTGCTGAGGGGGGAAAGAAGGGGACTCCAAGGAAGATATGGTTAAGTGATTTCATGAAGGTGTGGGTGTCTCTCAGACCCAATAAGGAACCAGGGTTTGAGCCTGAGGACCTCAGTTAGTTCACCCACCCTGGTGACCATTCCTCCCCCTGGCATGCACAGAGGATGAGGCAAGACTACTGGCCCCATTTAGTATTTGGGGATTTTCTGTCGTTTCTGAGAATGTTAAGATAGCACATTTTCACTATTATCATTTTAACGAAGTCAAGAGTGCCCCTTTGTACACACTCATGAATCTTGGTCCTCAAGCTTAGATGTCTGGTTGTCCCGGATTGAAGCCGTTCCCACCCTCTTTCCTCCTACCTACCACACCTCAGAATGTCTGTCTAGCCTCAAAAGTTAAAAACAGATTCTATCCCCAACTCCTCAGTTACAGAAGTACCAATACCTAACTACCCGGTTTACAATGAGTAAGTCTTGTCTCCTCAGGTGTTATTGAAGGCAACCAGGGAGGGTAAGCTGTCTTGGCAGGGGACCCCAAATAAACAAATGGGTTTGCATTGTAAGGATTTCTTAGTGACAGCAATTTCTCACTTCTGTTCCTTTCTGATTTTGTTGTTATTGTTAGTGGCGGTTGTAGTATTGATAATGGTAGTGGTTGGTGTTTTATTGGGAAAAGGGGTGCCGTAGCCCAGGCTGGCCCCCTCCAACACTCAATATTCCTGCCTCATCCCCCTGAATGCTGGTATTACAAGTATATACCACCACACCAATTTTTTTCTGGTTTTGTGTTTGGTTCTCTCTTTTTTGTTTTTTAAGATTTATTTATTTATTTATTTATTTATTTATTTATTTATTTATGTGCATTGGTGTTTTGCCTGCATGTGTGTCTGTGTGAGGGTGTCAGATCCCCTGGAACTAGAGTTACAAACAGTTATGAACTGCCCTGGGGGTGCTGGGAATTGAACCTGGGTCCTCTGGAAGAGAACCTAGAGCTCTTAACTACTGAGCCATCTCTCCAGCCCCTTTTGTTAGGTTCTTTCTATACACACACACACACACACACACACACACACACACACTACTATTTACTAATTTAATGACCATCTACAGCACTATGAGAACTGACTCCACGTGTAATATCTTACTAGAAGCCCACCATGGCTTTCTAGGTAAAGAAGCTGACTCAGGGTAAAGTGGAATAAACAAGTTCCCACAACTGTTAGCGGTAGAATGATCGCTGAGCTCTACTGTGTATGTATGTGACTTTAAAACCCATACAGTCCTATCTTTCTAATTACTAACATGAAGAAACATCTGGGCAGTTAGAGAAAATATGCTTTTGCCCAAAAGTAAATTCAATCCAATCAATCTCTGTGTATTTTCCCCCAGCAAATACAGCTATAATAATTTCTTCATAAGATTTGAAAGTGCTCAAGTGCAATAAACAAATTCCAAATAATATTTTATACAACAAAATAGTTTTCGCTATGTTGTTAATGTTAGTTTTAAATAAATGTGACTCATTTGTCCCTGTCTATACTGTTTAAAAATCTGTCGCCACTAGAAGCAAATATGATTTTTCAAATGTTCTATTTAGTTCCCACTGATTCATGAAAGTCCTGTTGAAAAGCTTCCCCGACTTAGACTAGCCCTAAGTTCTGAGATCTCACTTCTCCATTGTGTTGTCAGAATAGAGGCTCTAGAGAAGAAACGTTCAGAACCAGAAGTGTGCAGGGAGTTTCCGTATGCTACTCCTGAACTGTCTAGTAAGTAGAAATCAGGAGGTGTGTGTCCATGGATGACAACAGCCACTGGGCTGGTCTGCTCTGTGCTGGCAAATGTTCCTTCATCCTTCAGCCAGCCAAACAGCAACCTGCAGCTCAGGCCTTCCCTGGTTCTCATGTCCCTGGACTTCTCCCCCTGCTTCCCACAAGGCTCAGTGGAGCCAACCCAGCAGTTTCCTCTGTCCTCTAGTCTGACAAGAGTGTCAATGGCAGGGAAGTTTAAATGCCCATCGCACTGTCGACCCAGAAACTCTATCTCCTTCAAAGAAACACTCACTTAGAAAGGCTTTTTTTTTTTTTTTTTTTTTTTTTTTTTTAAAGCATGAGAATTTATAGAGCACATGTTTGTTTGTGGTCCTCGATACAGCCAAAATTAATTTTGGGTTCCTAAAATACCTTGGTTCGTACTGGCCATGGGTGGTTAACTTGTCCCTGCTGTGGTGTTCTCTGGGGCAGAGTTCAGAATTCCTGGCCAACAGTTGTGAGCCCCTCCTTTTGACTTATCTGTTAAGTTAGGGATTGAATTAGATGAAGCAAGAGTCCTTCTTCTATAACGTGTTATCATATTCTGTGCCCTCAGGACATGCACATTGGACAACTTGTTTAGAAATATGACGTTTTATTAGTTTAATACGCATAAAGTACTTAGAACAATGCCTGGCACATAGGAGGATAAACTACTACTGTTGTCAAGAGATTCATATACTACAAACATTTTTACACAAACCCCTCTGGAAATTTTATAAAGAAACAATCCAGGACTTCAGAGATGGCTCTGTGGGTAAGAGTGCTTGCCACATAAGAATGAGGATGAGTTTGGATCACCAGCACCCACACAAAAAGTGGACATGGCCCCAGCTCTGGGGAGAAGGAAGTAGAAAGAGGTGGGACTCTAAGGCTTACTGGCTATCCTACCCCCTCAAAAAATAAGAAAAACAGGAGAAACAAAAACTGGCAAGCTACAAGTTTAAACCCTGTCCCAAGGGAACAAAGTAGAGTAACAGAGGGGGGCTTCTAGCATTTTCCTCCAACCTCTGCACATGTGCATGGGGGCACACAGCTGCTCAGGTACACACACAGGTACACAAACTCATACACTACACATGCACACACACATGGGCACACTGTTAAAAAAAAAAAAAAGAAAAGAAAAAAAATCTAGTATTTGGATAACTTTAAAGCCTTTCTCTTAAGACCCTGATTAAAAAAAAAGAGATAAGCTGTGGTTCCTGCAACCAAGAATAGCTACTACCTAGTGAAGGAGAGTTTCCTAAGTATGTCACTGTCATAACCAAATGCAAGAAAACTTCTTTGAAATTTGAGTTTGGTATTTGGCCATGAAATGGACTTGGCTGTCTTTCCAAGCAGCTAGTTTCCCCTCCCTGGATTCCGGGATCCAGGCATCAGATGGCTAGAAGGGCTATGTGACATTAAAGAATTTTGCTCCAATACTACCCACCATGACAAAGTGTCCCCAGTGCCTGTGAGCAATAGAGTAGCAGAGAGGAGGCTGTGGCCAGAGCATGCAGGCCTGTAAGAACATCATACCTACCTGCCAAGGGGTCATTTCAACCAGGACCTTGCTATGCGAAACTATGTTTTCTAAGCCTCCAGTGGAAAGGTGATTCATGAAGTGTATTACAAGACAAATGTCCTGATCCCATCCCTCTTGGACTCTGAGGCTCAGAACTGAAAGTATTAAGGAAATGGCAGATTCATACAAATAAGGGAAGGACCAGAATCAAAAAGAATCTTGAATTTCTACCTTTGAACAGAAGAGCAACAATGCAGGGATCAGAGAAACAATGAAAATAAGGAAACAAAGGGGATTTTAAGAAATGGGCTGGAGAGGAGGTTCAGTGGTTAAGAGCACTGACTGCTCTTCCAGAGGACCTGGGTTCAATTCCCAGCACACACTCACAACTGTCTGGAACTCCAGTTAGAAGGGGCCCAACACCAATGCATGTAAAATAAAAATAAAATTTTAAAAAGTAGGTAATTTGTAGTTAAAAGTTATACTGTACAAAAAAGAGCATGCATTTAAACAAAGAAGAAAAATATACTCTGAGTACAAGAAACATGTAGAAAGACTTAACATTAAACTAGAGGAATGGGTTGCAAAGATAAAAGATGGTAGCATGCACCAAGCACTAAAAAATATATGTGAAAGACTAATTAGGGAGGAAATGGATGTTATAATTGACCAGTTATGTGATGCAAAGATCCACAAGACATAACAGCTGCCTCTTTGCTAGGGGGCCGGGATGGTGGAGCTTCAGTCAGAGACCCCAGTATCTAGAGAAGAGATTCTCATCTTCACTAGGAACCTTGGCCATCCAAATTAAAGAACAATTAATTAGCTATGGTGCCATGTGCCTAGAATCCCATCATTTGGGTAATGGGAGGCAGGGTGAAGACAAGAGAATCAAGGTCATCCTTAGCTATATGGGTTTGAAGGCTAGCCTGGAGACCCCAACAGCTAGCTAACCAGAAGCAAAGCTGCTGCTGAACCACAGTGTTGGTTTTTCCCCTGCCTTATCTTGCAGCATTGACCCTCTCCTTTCCTCTGTCATTTTCCTCCATGCCCTGTTGACAATACTGTTCTTGCTCTTACTGTTTGCGTGGTGTAGGTGGTGAGCCTTTAAGGCCCCTTTCGGCCTTCTGTGTCTACAGTTCTTCATTGCTTATATAATTCTCTTCCTTGCTTCCTCTGATGTCCACTCTCTTAAGATCTGCTCATGTGGTGATGGGTTAATGGCTGAGCCGTCTCTTTACTGGTGGACAAAGTCTGGAAAAGTTGGTTCCAGGTCCACAGAGAGATTGTTTGGCATCAGGTATCAATCACCACTGCAAGCAGAGGTTCCAGCTCCAAATAGCTGAGCATTATCGTTAACAACAATGAATGAGGACAGATCAAATAATTTAAGGACTCCTTAAAGTGAATGCAGCAGAGCAGAAGCTGGCCTTGAGCTAACAGAGCAAACCAGGTAGCTCTAGATCCTACATGGGGAGTAAAACCAGTCCTGCCTGGCTCAGCACCACCTAGCTGCTGTTTACCACGTGAAGTGTGTGAAGTCATCCTCAGAACACTCCAGTAAGATAGGGGCTGAGACTGCTGTCCTTATTTACTGATGAGGCACTGAAAGTCACTTTACCAGAATCACTCATCCTGTGACAGCCTGGGATTCAAAAATAGAAAGCATTTTACTAGCTGCTTTCATGGGTCCCCTCTGTATCAATCAGAATCCATTTAATGACTCAGGGTTGACTCTAAGCTGTGTAAGGTCCCCGGATCCATCTCACCCCTACTCTAACACTAATCTTGAGGATTCATTACAGGAGCTGCTTCTATGTACTCTTTCTTACCACATCATCTGAGAGGCAACCTGCTAACCTGTCTGTTGTCCTGCCTGCCTTGACCTGCAGATGCCCACACTGAGGGATTCTTGCCCCAGAATCCTCCCTTTCTTCCTCCACCTCCCACTCACTCATCTACAGCCCTGGCTGCATCGGGCCTGCCCAGCAATGGTGCTGTCAGCTCCCTCCAACCAGCATCACATGCTCCTGACCCTTGTGATTTCCTCTACCGGCACTTCTTGTCCCCTCTTAAGCCAAGTGAATGACCCAGGCAAGGCACATATGCCTTCCAGACAACAATCGCTGGGTATCTTCTTCCGAACGCCTTTCTGCCCAACCATCCAATGTGAGCCTTCACTTAGTCTCTCTACCACTTAGTTCTTAGCTTTGAGAGATTGTGAAGGGTTTCTGGGTAACAAAGATTTGAAGACAAAGGTGGATTTTAAAATGTTTTAGTGTACTATGATAATTATTAAAAACCATATTACATTATCATTTTTACTTTAACAATATTTTTAACTCCAGTTTAAGGACTAAAATTGCCTGAAAAGAATGAACTAATATTAAAAATTACAATCATGACTTTTTAAAGAACAATTTTTCTATCCTTTCCATTGTCCTCTGTACCTTCCTCTCTCCCTCTTGGTGTACAAAGTGGCAGAGTCTGCATTAATAGGAGCAGATCCCCTCTGAATACTTGGTAAATATTAGCCAAGTGACTAAATGAATTAATCTAATGTCCTCTGGTATTGTCCTTTTGCTGCCTTGTGATGCAAATCATTTCCTTTCCCTTTATTAACATTGGCATTCATGCATTCAACTCAAACAGTTGTTTACTTACAGCACAAATGCACAGTCTACTAAGTGCAAAATGACAGGAAAACGCTTGCTCAGGCAAGGGCTGCAGAAATCCAGAGGGCCTTGACAGACATAGGTTCAAAGCCCTCCTTGTGGGTAAAAGGGCGGAACTGCCACGATGCTCTTGGAGCATTAATGACCATGAACACCTTAGGGCAGTTGTCCTTAAACTTTGTAATGCTATGACCCTTTAATACAAGTCCTCGTCTTATGATGACCCCCCCCAATAAAATTACTTTGTTGCTACTTTGTAACTATAATTTTGCTACTTTCATGAATTATAATGTAAATATATGATATGCAATCCCAAGGAGGTTGCAACACACAGGTTAAGAACCATTGCTTAGGACCTCATAGACTGTGTGCTCTGACCTCATCTCCCCTGTCCATCCTGAGATCTCACACATTCTCAACTCCAAGGATGCTTTGTTTGTAGGGCAACTTTGAGCCAAGTTCCTCTCTCACTCAGAGTTCAATATATGTTTCCCTCTGTCTAGCCACTAAGCTCCAGGGTGCCTATTGCTACCTTCTTCCTGGAGAAATGTGAAAGTTATCCCCTGAGATCTGTGCTGTACTCAGGCCCTCAGACCTGCTAGGAGAGGATAAGGATGGAGTAAGAGTTGTGCATCCTTCTTCTCATGCATGGATTTGAGGGTACAGGAGGACCATGGTCAGAAACGATAAAAAGAACCCTACTTCTGCAGGGCATTTCCTCAGGGTTTTTGCTTTGTTTTATTTTCTGGTAGAAGTTTAGTTTGGCTTTATCTTACTTTTGCAGTAAACGTTTCTTTTAATTTTTTTGGAAAATGCAATGCTTGTTTCTGCTGAACAAGGATTGGGCCCAAGGGGCGGCTCTGTGTGTTCTCTGGATTAGGTGTGGTTCTGTCATCTGGTGACCAGGGAAACAAAGCAGAGAGGCTAGCCTGGTACATGGAAGGAAAGAGAAGACAAGGATGAGCAGGGCACTTGTGAAGGTCCACAGAAGTGTCTATGTTCCATCTTGACTTAATGTCAGAGAGTTCGAGTCTATTGTCACTCCTTCAAGGTTAAACCACAGGATGTTTGCCCTAAGGTATGGCTATTCTGTATCTTCCCTAGACAACAGGATCTCGGTTACTTGATGGTTTGGGTATTAAGGAGGTAATTGCATTTGTTTGTTCCTTGTATAATGGTAAGGAAGTCTTTTGCCTGCCCCCTCCCTTTTGATTGGGGTATGTAAGAACTTGGAACAATAAACTTGGGGCTGATCACGGTATTCACTGGATGCCCTCCCAACTCTATCTTATTTCTTGTCTGTTTATTTCCTCAATCCTCACTCCACCTTTCAAGCATGCACTGGACAAGTCTGCTGGACCAGACAGGCACTGATGAGTCATCCCTTACCACAGAAGCCCTCCACCCACCACAGCTCTTCCTAGCAGGCCTTGTTCAGACCCCAAGAGATCAGAGATGGAATTACCCCATGTCTTAGGACAGCCTGAGTGCAGGCAGAGGCAGTGTTGGGAGAACTTTGAGCCAAGGGCACACCTCAAAGGGTACTCCGAGACCAGAAACATTTACTTAACTTCTCTGAGTACCCATGTGTGATGGTGATGCTATGAAGTTCTCAAGGGCCATGAGGTCCTATTCATAAAGGACTGGACAGCTGGGGAAGGATGGGACACTCAGATTGCAGTCCCAATTAAGTGCTAGAATTTCAGTAGTTGAATCCTCCCCAAAGCTGGCTGTGCTGCTCTGACCTTCCAAGGAAAATATTGCAATGATGGGGTTTGTGGAAGCACTATATTACTCTGCGGAGAGGAAATAGAGCTGCTAAAAGAATTTCTCTTCGCTGAGCAGGTACAAACAGAAAGGAGGGTTCTTAGAAGAAAAGCACACAGTAAATCTAGGACAGAATATAGAAAGCCTCAATATGACGTCTAAACTTAACCTTTAAAAAAAAATAAGCTTGGTGCAGGGGGCGGAAAAAGCCATCTTGTTTGGTGAGAAAAGAAACAGGAAGCCAAGTGTGGTGGCACAGGCCTTTGATCCCAGCACTCAGGCTGGGCAGGCAGATCTCTGTGAGTTTGAGGCCAGCCTTGTCTACAGAGAATTTCAGGACAGCCAGGGTTACATAGAAAAAAAGTAAAAACAGAAAAAACAAACAAACAAACTAGGGGGCTTCAGGGATCACTAAACAGCCTTTTCTGGCCTCAGGTCCATAAAAACTCATCAAGCTTGACTTTACATACTGGCGTTAGGTACTAAGAGGTACCGTGGCACACAGCTGTGTCATATGGGCACTGCTGATGCTTGCTTCACACACACACACACATACACACACACACACACACACACACACACACACACACACACACCAATCCTAAGGCCTCAGCCTAGGAAGCACGTGAGGTAGTCCAGGAAGGCCTCTTCTAGGATGCCCTCCCTTATGCTGAGCTGGGTACACAGTAGTTGCCCAGGAGATCAGTGAACAACTCCATTCACACCTTTCCCCCTCTTAGGAAACTGTGTCCCCTCCACAGGTCTCCAGTTCCTGGGATGCCAGCCAACACTTGCTAAATGCCTATTTGTGACTTTACCTCAAGTTAAAAAAAAAGGAAGAAAGAAAAGAAAGAAAGAAAGAAACCACACATGACTCCCAGCTGGTTGTGTGGTCAAATGTACATAACATAAAAATTACCATCTTCCCACTTTTAAGAACACAATGCAACTGCATTAAACCCACTCCTATTGTGCAACACTCGACACTACCCACCTCCAGGGCTCTTGGGAAACTGAAACTGGATCTATTAAACATCACTCCCCGTACACTTTCTCCAGCCCCCCAACTCCCCGGGCTTCTTTCTTTCTCTGTCTTTTGATGACAGCATTTTGCTCAGAATGAGAACTCCCAACTTTAAATCTAGATCTATTCCCAGGTCATTTCCAAAATGACTTGGGCACATGTCACAGTGAATGTTCAAAGTGCCCAATTTCAATATAGAAGAAGAAAAGGGTGGCTTTTCCCCGGTCTTAGAGAAGGCATCAGTGCAGATGAGATGTGGTCCCATTAGCCGCAAACAGCGTTGGAACTAGACACTTCTGCCTTCTCTCAAATTCCTCTGTGTTGCCACAACATGAGTTCAGAGAAGAGTTGACCTTCAGATTGACAGCATTTCCATTTATGCCTTCTGTAGTACCTGCCCCATCATTACCCCTCCCTAGAAGGCTCACGGTAGCTTTAATACACGGGCAGACATGCAGTTAGACAACTCATACTTACTGAGAACTTGCTATATTCCAGACGTAGCCAACAGTTAGAGTGAACAGTTTTAAGGAGAAAATTGTAGTGAACAACAAAGTTACCTTCCAGAACCTCTATTCTTTCCTTTCCCAGATTATCAAGCAGTTATATAATTGGGATGGTTGGCCCTTGAGCTCTCAAGATTTAAGTAAATTGGTGCAGCCCATCATCCCAGCCTCTGTGGCTGGTTTGGTAATGAGCTCATGACATAATCCCTACAAGTAAGATGTGTCCATTTGTTGAACCAGGAAGCAAGACATCTGGAACATTCTAAACATTAAGCAGTCTTATTGACATTGTCCTGAACCAATGTAATTTCCAGCTTATTTCTAAGTACCTGTGCTTATTCCCTCTTTTAAGAGCAGAAAGACTACCACAGCAATCCACAACACTCAGAACACAGAGAATGAGTGACTGGGTACCCGGCCCTAACTGGTAGAGCCACATCACAGCCCCGATGAGTGAATCTCTGCAGACACTGAGGAAGAGGAGATGGGGAGGTTTTTAAACACAGAAAAATCTGAGTGCCTGCTGTGAGATACTGTCTTCTAGACATGACAGGCATACTGTACCCATGGCATCACAACAATACTGTTACCTAAACATAATGACCACACCAGTCACTATGCCAAAGTGGACAGGGAAATTTCACAAGGCCCCAATCCCTAATGAAGAGCCACAGGCAGCAGGATGGAGGGATTGATTCTCCCCAAGGATGAACCCCTGATTGAACAGATATAATAATGTGGTGTGTGTGCGCGTGTGTGTGAGTGAGTGAGAGAGAGAGAGAGAGAGAGAGAGAGAGAGAGAGATCCATCTTTACCCAACGAGGGTGACTAAGGCCAGGGTGTGGCTCAGTCTTTCCACAACCCTCTCTACATCACCCTTGGAAAGCTGGCTCCTCCCATAACTGCAGTCCCGACTGCAGCTTCATGCTTCTGAAATGATCTCACAAGCAAGCCGCCTTTGGGTGCTGGGACACTGGAGGCCCCATCACCCAGATAAAGGACAATAATGACAGAACAGGGAGGAAGAAGAGGGGAAGGAAGAGAGAAGTGGGAAGCCCGGTAAAGAAATACGTCCATTCACAGAACAACGAGGCACAGCATCGGAGGGTGTGGCCAGATGACCCAATGCCCCTGTCACCAGTGGCACTGAAATCTTACAAGGACCTGTAAAACGTCATGAAAATTCCGCATTCTACTTCATAATGTTTCATTGTTTTCGTAAATAAAAATGCTCCCTCAAAATCATCAAGAAGGACGATTTTATCCTAAATATTTGAAACAATTTCCTGGCCTCACGTGTCTGCCAGGACACAAGAAGCATACATGTATCCAAAAAATGCCAGGACTGGGAATTTGCAACCCAGTTTCATCTTCAGTTTCTATTGCTTCCTAAACACACAAACTCCTGTTTCTTTTCTGGGACACCTCACTACACAACACAGGCTGGCCTCCATCTTCCTACTCTCCTGCCTCAGCACCCAGGATGACAGGCTTATCCCACCTCCCGCTCACTGCCTTCTTTTTTTAACTTCTCTGGCCTTGAGTACAGGATAATGCCTCCACTGCCCTTTTTGCCCAGCTGTTGAGCTCCAAGGAACTTATATGAGACCAAAATCCCCAACCCTGTGGCCATGTAGGGGTGACATCCACATCATCCCAGGGTAACTTTGGATATGGCCCAGTCCCAGACTTGCTCTTCCTCTGCACTTTGCTAACCACTTTGATGCCTCTGTCCAATCCTTGTACCTGTGCTTGAGAAAGGGTTGCAGGAGGCAAAAAAACGAAGATTCGTATAGACCAACTGTCAAGTCATAGAAGATGGTAGGGAAGTCATATTTTCAAAGATTCACTTTTCTTATTTTTAAAAATTATGTGTGTGTGTGTGTGTGTGTGTGTGTGTGTGTGTGTGTGTGTGTGCATGTATGAACAGGTGCTTGTGGGGGCCACAAGTGCCAGAGTCCCTTGAAGTTGGGGTTACAGTTGGTTGTGAGCCACTAACATGATGTGGGTTCTGGGGATCCAACTCAAGTCTGTGCACTTAACCACTGAGCCACCTCTCCAGTCTCGAGAGGTGAGATTTTTATTCCCATATATTTCCACATCTTAGTTCCCTGAATGTCTACATCTGTTGTCTTCATTAAAGGACCAAGTTTCTGTGCTCAGGGGATTGTGAGCCTGTCCCTCATTCTTGCCTCATGAACACATCACCTACAAAATAGGGCCAAGCAGGAAAGGGAAGTTGATTTTGTTTTTAGCATCTGATTCATTGGTTACTTGGAATGCTGTATTAAGAGGTAAACATTGCTCAAAGAGAAAGAATGCAGTGATGGATTGGAGATGTCTGCCACAGGCACATGGAGCGAGAACAAAAACTTGTGTGCTGCCTCTGACTATGCAGTTCAGAGACTTGAGATTAGTGGATTCTAGAAGTTTCAACAGTTAGCAAAAGCTGGAAGGTTTTCAGAAAAATCTCAGATGTTGAAGTTCCTTTTCCCAGAGATTTGGACCTCTGAGGCAACTACAAAGTCAGTTAATAACGGCTTATGACTTATTTTTGATAGGATGAAGGCCCAACTCCCTATCTGTGACTTGGTTGACTGGGTTAACTGAATGTCAAGTCCTTTTCCTTTTGAATAGAATAGTATCAGCTCCATTCACTGACCCTGGGTGTATCAGACCAGACACTGTGATTTACATTTGCTGACATCACAGAAATTTCTGGAATGTTATTGGTCAGCCTGACAGTCCAGTATGAGTCCCATTGAATTGAGAACTGTAGACAGGAACAGAGAGTAATGACCCAAGATAAGTGGCTGACTGCAGAAACACACCCGAAAAAGAATCCAGCTAGTGGTGACTGGCAAACACTGGTCCAGTGAATCACGGTGTTGATCCTGACACAACTACTCGGATCCTACCCACACTTTAAAAAATTCTAGAGGCTTTTAGATCTGGGTGTGTGCACCCAGATTTCACTTCAAAAAGCCTCTTTCAGTTTTAGCTTGGGTTACTTTGTGAGTTTTTAAAAACAACAGATAGTTTATTAAATAATTGTCTCTTTGTTGTGGAATTCAAAAGGCTTCCTGAAGCATTGTGGTGTGCAATGCATTTAGGCTTTTAGGAACTGATTCTGCCTCGTAAGCAAGAGGAGCTTCCTGGCTGAGTGAAGGCCATGTTTCACTGTGACCATGTCCCATTGTGCCTCCACAAAAAGCTACACACAACAATAAAAGACCAAGTGATTAAATATTTTTAGAATTTCTCAGGCCTATCGCCTGCTTCTCTGTTTGGGGCCTCCCTTGCAATTAAACATTGATACACGTTAAATGGTAGCTATTGAAGAACTCTGTCCACCTGTCCCTTCTTACTCTTTCTGGGATGACCCATTATCCCTTATGATGTCAGAGGGGTTCTATAACAGTGACCCTCCAAGTGCTAGACCCATGGGATGCTCAGTAGAAAAGAAAGGAGGTGGGAAGGGGCTGGACATATACTTAATAAGCTCAGGAATCACCAAAGATGGTGTCCCTCTTGGAACTCTGGCATGCACATTAGCCTGCCCCAGTAGAGAGGAATTCTGATACCAAGAAACTGCTCTGAACTGGTCAATCCCAATGTCCCTAAGACATCCTTGACTTCAGTGTCCTTCTGATTAAATGTCACTGAGCTTCTATTTTGGGAAACCCCGTATCTCTGGCTTGGTTCACCTTGGGGCTTCTCTGTATTTACTTCAGCCAGCCAGCCCAATGCTAAAGGGTCTTGTCACTTCCTGATGCCCTGGCCTTCCTGATGCTGTCACATCCCAATGTCCTTGTTGATCTGAGCCCCTCGCTGGCCACGCATTGCCCATATCTCCTGTTCGATGTTAGCAGTTCCATGCCCTTCTGTACCAGCCACCAAAAAAAAATTTGCCAAAGATTTCTTTTTTAGACTAATATACAGCGTGGCGAAGGTGTAGCAGAGGAATATTTTGACTACCTACTGGCGTTTGTGTATATGGGTATAGCCTTAGAAACCTGTCTTAGAAATTTATCCTGAGGAAATACTCAAGAGATAAGCAAAGATTTAGCTATATGGGTTGTTTGTGTTTGTTTGCATGTTTATTTCTAAACTAGAGTTGTGTTTATAATAGAAAAAAACTTGAGAACAAGAAGAGACTAGTGGGATCCACAGTGGCATATTCACAAGACAGGAAATATGGAGGCCTTTAAGAGTTTTAGCAGAGAACTTACTGGCGTAAAATCAATGTCAAATTAACTCCACGTTAAAAAAAAAATTCATTTGTACAATGTGGTTCCATTTTCGTCAAGTCAACCCATATTGACTACGATACATTCACTTAAAGGAGAAACCTGGGGCCAATATTCAGCTATACTTGTCAGTAAATATCTCCCACTGGGCAGTTCCCTTCAACTGTTTATCTGTGCTCTGTTTTTATATACAATGCCTTTGTAAACTGCAATGATACCATTAGAAAAGTTATCAAAAATGGTTGGTGATCTTTTACAAGCTTTGTTAGCATTCAGAGTCCCAGCTATTCTAAATAGGGTCCTGTTAACCCCAACTGGGACTTCTCTGTCTCTTGGGGGATAAGTGTTCCATAAGGAGGGGGGGGGTCAAAGAAAATGTCAACTTCCTTCTATCTGCACGACTCTGAACACAAGAGCTGGCTTCTAGAGTATGATACTGCAATTTACTGAAAGGGGAAAAAAATCAACACACCCCACCGTCTATTTATTTAATATTAAAAATAATATTTCACTGAGTTTGGCCGGCGTCAGCTTGAGCGGTTACTCATACAGGAATTCAAACAAAAGCAGCCTTGGCCCCAGGCCAGTGGGCTGGTGCTGGGTGGTCCAAGTCTGTCCTTAGCTCCAAGTAAGTAGCTCCTCGTATGCTTGCAGACCTGCTTCGGGTTGGGAAGATGATGTATTCATTTATTTATTAGAATGTTTTAACAGGAAATGCTAATCGTTTGCATTTAGTGAGAACTGCCCCAAGACAGCTGGAGGAACCCAGCAAACATTGCTGGACAGAAGTTGCTGTTCTTGGCCCTGGAGTCAAGTCAATGTCTGTCGTGAGAATGTTCTAGAACTCAGCTTACCAACTTAGTGCAGAAGTTCCTGGTCCTCCTGCTTCAGCACAAAAGGAAGGCATGAGTCCATTCTCTGGTTCCATGTGTTTCTCAGGGACCTAAGGGTGCTTTGTGAGTCCAGATGCTGGCTCTGCCAGGGGTGAATGGACCATGTTCACACCTCCAGGTAAGAGAGCGGCAGCCGAGGTGTGAGCCACAGGAGTAACTCGGAGCAATTTTTACTGCGGCTGTGGAAGGGAGTTATTCATAGGGTTAGAGCTTTGGATGTGTTTAAAAGTGAAGGCACCAGGTGTGGTGGCGCACACTTTTAATCCCAGCACCAGGGAGGCAGAGGCAGACGGATCTCTGAGTTCAAGGCTACAAAGGGAGTTCCAGGACAGCCAGGGACTGTTATACAAAGAAACCCTGTCTTTAAAAAAAAAAAAAAAAAAAAAAAGGGAAAGGCAAGTATCTCCAGAAATTCCAGGCATGTCACCAGGCCGTAGAGTAAACTCCCGTGTTGGGTCATATTTGGGATGATTTTGTTGCACCAGAGAGGAGACAAAGAAGGGAGAATAAAAAGATGCATGCACACGGGCGGAGTGTGCGCAGGTTTGTGTTTTAAGAATCCTCTTCCAACTACTTTGGAAGAAAGTAGGATTTTTCCCTGTGGGGGAAGGGCGTGGAGCATGGGGTCCAATGTCTACCCTGGTCTGGCACGACAAAATTGCTGTTCCTGTGTTTCCAGATAACAATGGAGGTGAAGCAGGGCCCTGGAAACCAGTCAAGATTCCCAGAGATAAACCCCGGGGCAGCAAGAGCACTGTCGATGAAAAGAGCGTGACCTTTCGCCTCTCGAGTCACAGAATTCCCACAAATGCTGCGTCCCCACCAACTCTGGCAGGACTCACAGCCACCGTCCAGACACTGGAGCCACTTTGTAAACAGAAGGTGCTATACTTAAAAGTCCGAGCACTGGCACCTTGAGCACCTCAAAAAAACAGGCTGTGCCCTCTTCCAGGGGCTACCCTCCTTCCCAGGCTCGAAACACGTGAGAGGATCCTTACACATTTGCCCCCGTAGCTGTGGCCTGCAGTCATCTAGGCACCTTTACATGGATTCGAACACAGCACTGCACAACCTCAAGCAAGAGCCTCTGGGAGGAGCGTGCTGTCTTGACCACGTAGCGCAAGCTGGGAAGAGGAGCGATGTGGAAAAAATGAGAGAGAGAGATGCTACCGTCTCAGTGTGGTTTGCCCATCCTGAAACTGGAGTTGGAGTGTGCTCTCCATTGTGGGGCACTTGGAGGAGGAGTACATTCAATCAGATGAAGCCTTTGGAAGGTGACTGAGGTAAGATAAGGCCATCAGGGTGGGGCCCTGTGATTTAATACTGCAGCCGTATAAGAACAGGAAGAGACCAGAATACACACACGCACATGCTCTCTGTCCCTTGCCGTGAGATACTCTGCGTCACCAGGACTCCATCAGCAAGGCTATCACCAGATGCAGCCACATGACCTTAGACCAGAACCATGAGCCAAAGGAAACTTCTTTTCAATAGTATGCAGCCTCCCCAGTCTGTGGATGTTGTGTTATAAGCAACAGGAAAAAAAAAAATGATAGTTTGTACAGATGGCAACAGAGGAGTTAAATAAAATTTTGGAATTCACTGAATGTCTCATTTAAGGCACAAAATTGATTAATATCCTTGAGCCTTTGGTTCTTTAACAAAATGAGAAAGTTTGGGGGTTTCTGGTCTTTGAATCCACAAACTTGGATTTTCCCCCTGACAACTAACTGTCTTATTACACCATCACTACACCTCGAAAACAAACAAATAAGCCATTAAACACCATGTTTACCCCAAGAACAATAGTCCTCAGAATGTGCCTCCCATGTAGTCAGTTGGAGAGTCATAAGCAATGTCACGAACAAAGCCAACCCCAGAGGTGATGGAGTTGGCCTCTCTGAGGCCCAGACACCAGGGTTTCCCTTTCCTGGTCTTTGACAGCATGTCCTTTTTTCTGTGAACTAACCCGTTCTCTCTCCATGACCACTTTCCACGCCATGGTTCCCTGTCTATCCCATTATTTGGAATTTCCCCCTTGCTTCAAAGCCTACCTCAGTTCCCACCTCCTCAAGGCCTCCCCTGCTGATGGCCCATGCATTCTGCCTCCCTCCCTCCCTTGCACGTGATGGTCTCCAAAACAACAGCAAAAATGATGATCCCCAGAGCCAGTGTGTCTACCAGGCTCAATGCTGAGTGCGTTGCACACCACCATGCTGTTTCGTTCTTGCAACAATACTGCTGGGGAGTACTGTGGGAACACACAAGAATACAAAGTAACTCCCCTGAGGTCACACGGCTGTAATTGCCAAATCCAGGCTCTAGAGAAAACACTTACCCTATAATAACTCAGCTCATGTCTGGAACACCCCCGTCATTCCGTTTCTTCGTTGCATTTTATGCTCTCTCAAAGGCTAGCACTCGCTGTCGTCAGATTTACATAGACACTACCCGAGCAGAAGGCATCGGCTCACGAACATGACGGAGATTTTGTCTTAGAGACATCCACTTTATGTTGAAGTCTTCAGGGACACTTACTCTAAGAGCAGGGAGCACATGTTTATAAATCTTACCTTTGAGTTTCGTCTTCCTCCTCATAATGTCACTGACTGTCAGCTCTACAGCAAACCACAGAATGGGCCATACTTGAGTGAGGCCAAGATTTAATGCCGCTGCTCCAGCTCAAGTGGCTGTGCCTAGAACTACAGTTGTGTTTAGCAGTCATTATGAAGTACATGCTCGGTGATTTAATGCAGCTTTGGTTTAGACTCAGTTGTAGCTTTGTTGTACCGTTTCAGCCTGAGCAATGCCATTGCTACCAAAGCAAAGGACAGGTCACTTGAATAATTTTCAAGTGAGTGAACAAGCCCATTTTTGTTACACGATGAACGCACAGATTATTTTTATTCCATAAAATATGCAAATAACTTTCAGGGTAGACGTGTGCCTTCATGTTTCATTGCAGGCTTTTTCCCCCTGCCAATATGAAACAACCACGTGTGTGTTGGGGGGCGCTGGTCCCCCCACCACCACCTAAAGCAACTGAAAAGTTAGCAAAATATACCAAACAACAATTCGAAAAACGCCAGCTATCAGGAGGACCATTATCCCTGAGGAGGATGGCATGCATAGTCATTCCCCGTTCACTGCCTGAGAGAGTTTCCAGGCCATCGTGCAAAGAAAGAGACCCGGGCAGAGCTGGGCAAGCTGTCAGAGTTGAGGAAACAGAGCTGAGGCTGTGGAGAGACCAAGGCTGCTAATGTTCTTAGAACAGATAGGGCAGAGCAGAGCCTAAGACATTCCAGAAGTTTGCAGGGAGGTTCCGCTTGCCTACTGAGCTGCACACTGATCAGCCACGCATCAAAGGAAACTGAGACAAAACACAGAACCTCAGGAATGGTTAGACAAGAGTGACACTCACACAGGATAGGGATGTGTCTGTCCCCACCAGCCAGACTTGGAAACCCCAAGGTTCACCAAGGGAACACATCAGGGTTATGCACCCAGAAAGAAATACAGACTAATTAATTCTAAACTGAACATAATCACGGTCCTGCCTGGCAGATGGCGGGGTTGTTATTGTTGTTGTTGTTGTTGTTGTTGGCAGTGGTTTTATTCCTTTGGTTTGGGGTTTGGGTTTTTTGAGACTGGGCTTTTCTGTGTAGCCTTGGCTTTCCTGGAACTTGGTCTGCAGACCAGGCTGGCCTCGACTCGAACACACAGAGACCCCCCCTCCCCGCTCTGCCTCCCAAGTACTAGGGTTGAAGGTGTGTACCACCACTGCTCGGTTATACCTAACAAATCTTAAAAAAATAATGTTTTCAAAAGATGCAGCCAAGTCATTTGGAGCACAAATCTAGAGTGCTTTACAATACAGAAATCCTATCATCAAACAAAACACCACTCAAGTGCTTGAAACTGAGCAACACAGAAGGAGCAGAAAGGCAAAACCCATACCTAGGGCACCGTGTGATCCCCTGAAGAGAACACAGGGTAGATATAGGTGTGAGGTTGGTAAAGAAAGACAAGAACTGTTACATCTGTTACATAGTTCAGATTGTAAGCAGACACATGAAATACCTATATTTTAAAACAGCAGCCATTCTATTTCTAGTTACATGGCTTGAAAGACTATGTTTGAGCGGGGTATGGAGGTACACACCTGCAATCCCAGCGCTCAGGGATTGCTTGAGGAGCACCACTCGTGTGAGGTCAACCTCATCTACACAGCAAATTCTAGGCTAGCCAGGGCTACATAGCCAGATCTCCCCCACCAAGAAGCAAGAAAGGACCCATCTGAAACTGGACTTTTTAGATGAAGTCTCAATATTTCTTTTCCTAAAAAATATTCTGGCAATTTTTTTTGTTTTGTTTTGTTTGTTTGTTTTGTTTTGTTTAATTCTAATGTTATGTAAGTAAATATCTTATTTATTATCACAGTACTTTTGATATATTTTGCACTTTGTTATAGTTTTTTGTTGTTGTTTTGTTTTGACTTACTGTAGTAGAATGCATATCATAGAACTTAACCACTGCTAAATATGTCATTCGATAGTTTAACGCTCTCCCAATCAGGCAACTGTCTTCGGAACTTTTCACCTAACAAAACTGAAACTCAAAAGTCATGAAGCAGCTCGTGGTCCCCTGTCTGTCTCAGTCTCTGAGAGCCATTGCTGTCTATGAATTGACCACCCTAGACATTCCTCACCCACACAGTACAGACTATCCTCAAGGTCCATCCAGGTTGCAGCATAGGCCAGAATTTACCTCCTCTCATGCTCTGAGTAATTTTCCGACGTGTGTGTATCATTACCACATTCTGTCCATACGCCACACAGTGGACGTGAGTTGCTTCCACGTTTTGGCTCTTTTGGCTAGTGTTGCTATGATCCCCAGTGAGCAGAGCTCTCTTCAGACCCTCCTCTTTCTTTCTTTTTCCTCCACCTTCTTCTTTTTTTGCGACTGGGCCTCACTGTGTGGCCCTGACTTAGAACTCACCCACCAGGCTGGCTTCTAACTCGAAAAGACCACCCCACTCCCATCTCTGCTGAGATTACAATTATGTGCCACTGTGCACTGCCGAGGACCTCTTTTTAGTTTTGTGTTGTTATTTAATTCTAATGTTTTTGGTGTGTGCGTGTATGTGCGCGTGCAAGTGCATGTGTGGAATGGAGAAGGTATGCACATGTGAATACAGGTGAATACAGGAGGCCAGGAGAGATAGTCTAATGCCCTGAAACTGGAATTACAGGCAGTTGTGAACTGCCCGACATGGGTGCTGGGAAATGAAGTCAGAACTTCTGCAAGAGCAACACAGGCTCTTAAGCAATGAATCATCTTTCCAGCCCCCCAGCTTAGTTCTCTTAGATGCTTACTCTAAAGTGAGCTTTCTAAATCACATGGTGATTCTACTTTAAATTTTCTGAGGTGTTGCCTCCCATAGTGGCGAACCCACTGCATCCCCAGGAGAACAGAAAGGCTGTAGTTTCTCCACATCCCCACCAAATCTTACTGTTAGGCAATGACCTTTCTTTTTACATTTGGTTTCTGGGAGTAGCTATTCAAATACAGGGAAGGATTGAGAAAACCATGTAGTGTCGTATGAAATGTTTGCACTTGCATCCAAGTCCGACAGATGTTGCTTAAAATACAGCTTGAGCTGAAAATCTGAGTATTAAGGAAGATATTCATGCTGTCCTTTCTGATAGCAGTTGATGTACATATTCAACCAAGGTGACAGTTCTTGTGATCTAAGAAAGATCTGCTGTTAAATTAATTGCTGTGTCTATGTGTGCAGGAATTGTTTTTTCCTTGCAGTCCTAAGACTTTATTAACATCAGCTGATACATACTATCAAGTCTCCAGCAAAAGCAAAACCATGCAGTGTTCAACAACAGTAGCTAGGTAGCATGTATCAGAGTGTTTCCAATTGTGGACCTAAGTTGAAAGAAATGACAACAGAATTTAAGCCCTGCTAAATGGCCAGACTGCTACCAGCTAGGCAAGGCAGGATATTCAGCTTCTAACAGAAACTGATAAGCAGTTGAAGTTGACTTTGAACTTAGGTTCTCCTGCCTCTATCTCCCAAGCGTGGCAATTACAGATGTTCACCTGTTTGCCATTTTGCCCCGTGCGGTCAGTCGCATAGTTCTTTTTAGAAACAATACAAATGAGCAAACAGTGAAGCAATGTCATTAAAACATTAGTGGAAAAGTATCAACCAAGGATTGCATACCCTGTGAAAATACCTTTCTAAAGCAAAAGCCAAGAACTCTGCTGCCATTAAAGCACGTCGAAAAAAAACATCTTTCAAAGGGAAAACGAACACAAATTAAAATACCAATCTGCAGAACAGAATAAAGAAATCTGGAAACGCCATGTGGGAAAATGCATGTTTCTTGTTTTTCACATCACCCTGAGAGCTAATTGCCTAAACAAATATAATAATGTGATGTGGTGTTTATAACATGAACAAGTAAAATGCATAAAGCTGGCCTTCACCTGACATTGCAATACTTCAAGGACTATGGGAGAGATTGATTATAAAAGCCCGCTTCCGTTTTCCTGTCCAACCTCCATGCTGTTTTACACATCATACTCATACATATTATGAAACCTCCTATTACATTGTCCTTTTTGTTGTTGTTTAGCTTTCGGGGAGATTTAAAAACGAAACAAAACAGGCATGTACTCACATAATAAGTAGCAAGAAAATCAGGGTATGGAAAAGGAAGCCAGAACTAACATTTACAGAACATGCCACATGGTAGCAGAATCCACACTCTTGTCCTGTGGATAGGGAATATTCACCCTGTTCGTTCCCTCCATACAACCAATATAAATCAATTTAAAGGAATTCATGTCATTCGAATGTTCTCTGACCACAAATTGGAATTAAAATGGAAACAAACAAACAAAACAATCTTTGGGAAATCCCCAAGCAAGCTGTAAATTAAACGACAACTTCTAAATAACCTACAAATCAAATAAGACTCAAAGGAGAAATTAGAAAGTATTCTTAACTGGGTGAAAATGAAAGTGCACATCAGTGTTTATGGGACAGTGCTGAGACAGTCATCAGGGAAAACCTATGCTCAAAGTGTCTGCCAGAAAAGAAGGAAAGGGTAGGCAGGTGACCTGACAGGGAAAGACATTGGCCTCGTGGGGCCCCGGGCACCCACACAAAGCTTTCCAGAAGAGGACTCACTCCACTAGCTTGTCCTCTGATCCCCACAGATGCCCTCTCCTACATACACACATCATGAACACACAATAATAATAAATTAATTTAATTTTTTTAAAGACTCAAGGCAATGAGGGAAATTATTGGTGACTCTCAACCTCCACCTCGGAAAACCAGGAAAACACAGAAAAAAAAAACATTGTAAATATTAAGTTAAAGTCATGAGATAATAATACAGTGGGAACAGAATTTTTAAAATAAGAAAAATATATTTAAAAATAAACCTGAGAGCTTAGTTCCTGGGAGAGATTGGTAAAATTAATAAATTCTACCCAGGTTGCTCTGGAAAAAGATGACAAAAATTAGCGGTACAAATAACGAAACAGGTGACATTTCTACAGACCCCTGCATACACTGAAAAGCTGAAGAAAAACTGTGGAAAATTATACCAATACATTTAATAACATAAGATAGACAAGTTCCTTGAATGACACAAATTACCAACACTCACTCAAGAAGAAATAGATAATAGCTTGAATAGCCTTTCATAAACCAAAGAAATTTAATTTATATTTAATTTATATGCTGTTAAGGAAACAGACAACAAACACAGCCGGGGATGTGGGGGAAAGAATCCTTACTCACCGCTGGGGTGATGTAAGCCAGCGGCCACTGTGGGAATCAGTATGCAGAGTCCTCAATAAGAGCAGAGCTTCCATACGACCCTGTCATAGCACCTCTTATTCATAGCCAAAAGGACCAAAGCCTGATTGCCACAGACATACACACTCGTGTGTATTGTGGTACCATAGAGCTAACCTAGATGCCCATAAGTAGAAAATGTGGCAAACAGACACAATAGAGTTTTATTCAACCATAAAGAACATCACTTACAGTCACATGAATGGAACTCAAGACAATCAACTTCAGTGAAAAATGCCACACTCGAAAAGACAAATAGCAAATGTTTTCTCTCCTGTGAGGAAGTTAGGTGATTAAAGAGGGGTCACCTAAAAAGAGAAATACTGTACGTGTCAAAGGAGGGAAGAAGGATAACAATGAATGTAATCAGAGAGAGAGAGAGAGAGAGAGTGTGTGTGTGTGTGTGTGTGTGTGTGTGTGTGTGTGTGTGTGTAAATGTCATGATAAAATCCCTACCTCTGCGTAATTGGTGTGTGCTGATTCTTAAAAACAGAAGTCAAATTTGTAGCCAGCTTTTCCATGAGAAAAATTCCAGGCTCATGTGGCCTCACTGATGAATTTTTATCAAACATTTAAGGAGTAAATAATACCAATTCTGTAGGAATACTTCCAGAAACAAGAAAAAGTCGGACTAAAGACATTATAAGTGAACTGTGGAACCCAGAAGCATGCCTCGGCGGCAGCATACATGCCTAGCAAGCATCAAGTTCTGTATCCCATCCCCAGCATTGAAAGGGGATGAGGACACAACGACAAAAATATGTAGAGTGAAATCCCTTAGGATTGTACACATAACAACCCTAAACCACATTTTATCAAAACAAAAGGTATAGAGCTTTGTGGGTGTACACAGCCAACCTAGCACTCTGAGGGCTGAATCAGGAGGATCCTCACAAGTTTCAGCCCAGCCTAGGTTACACAGTAAGCTCTAGGGTAACCCTGGAGACAGAGTGAGACCCTGTCTCACAAACAAAAACCAACCATATTCTAAAAAGTAATAACTCGTTATGAATAGGAGTCAATCTTAGGAATATAAAATGGGTCTTCAATTAAAAAGTTTGTGTTAGTAAAAGAGAAAACTTCATTTCAGAGAAACCATTTGACAAAATTAAATATTCATTTTCTGTGTGTATTATGTCACATGTGTATTTCTCTCTCTCTCTCGTGTGTGTGTGTGTGTGTGTGTGTGTGTGTGTGTGTGTGTGTGTGTGTGTTTAGTCAAAAGACAACTTGTATGTCTTCTTCTGTTGCTTCCCACCTTATTTTTTGAGATAGGGTCCCTCACTGAACCAGGAACTCATCCATTCAACCAAACCTGGTGACTAGTGATTTCCAGAGATACACCTGCCTCTGTCCCCATTCCTGGTGCTGATGTTACAGACCTGCCTCTGTGCGTGGCTCTCCACACTGATTCCAGGGACCATCAGAACTCGGGTGCTGGCCCTTACACTTTACCTACTGAGCTGTCTGAGGACTCTCCAGCTCATCTTAAACTAATGCTGAAAGCAGGTACTCTCTGTGCAGTCAGAAGGATGAGAGAATATGCCCCCTCACCAGAGGACTCGCAACCCGCTTGAAAAACAGATGAGAAACGCCTAACTCTTAAAGAAAGACAGAAAAGGTCTTTATTCATAGTAACTGCATTTGGGGAGAAAATCCTAGAGATTCAAAACACAACGTCCTAGACCTGATGATGAATTCAGCAGGAATGTGTGATGCACAATCACTATGTCAGCTGTGGTGGTTCACACCTGTAATCCTGGAACTCGACATAGTGAAACTGTCTTTAAAAGAGAAAACTTTTATGATGGCGATGTACTTTTCGAGGCAGAATTTAAATAAACAGAATCATTTATAAGTTCATCTGAAGAAATATTTGCTTACAAGCCCGATGAAAGCTGTGAAAGAACTGTACACTGAAAGCTGGAAAGCGATGCTGTGAGAGAGTGAAGGGCGAAATAAATGGGTTCTCTTGAGTCCTGAACCAGGACCGCTATGCAGATACACCTGGGTCGCCGCTGCAACCGCCCGGACAAGCCTCCAGGTGGAGCTCTAACATTCGATTCCTTCACCACAATCACACTTGCTCATCCCACCCTCATCCCACCCTTCCCTTCCTCCCTACTCAGTTTCCTCCCGAC
Source organism: Phodopus roborovskii (assembly GCF_943737965.1). NCBI lineage: Eukaryota > Metazoa > Chordata > Mammalia > Rodentia > Cricetidae > Phodopus > Phodopus roborovskii. The sequence continues at coordinate 16,639,573 of NW_026126541.1, read as the reverse complement.
ATGCCTCAGGACTAGAAGTAAAATCATCTTTAATCAGAAGAAGAGGATCGCAGTCAGCATATTCAGGGTACAAGTCGGATGCGATGAATGGGCTGTCTGGCGGTCCCTTCGCTCAAGCAGCCAGTGGCTCGTTGTGACTTTTCTGTTGGCTTTGGTGGCTCGTACACAAGTTTTTTGAGCTCCTGCATTAAAAACTGCCCCAATACAATTCCTACCCTTCAACGGAAGATTCCTTTCCGCAGAGGCAAGGCCTGCTCCAAGAATTGCTCCTTCGACTCTGGCATCTGGACACACAGAGGATGAATTTCTTGGGGTGGAGGGATGGCTAGAATCTGGCAAGCTCCCCACCCATTCTGGCTTCTGCTAGGGAGCAAATTGCTGCTCCTTCATAGAATAACCATGGACTTCAGACTACAGCGTTCATGGCAATTGCTCCCCCCAACTGTTTCTCTTTACTACCTATGGTTGCTTCATTTTTTTTTTTTTCTAATTTGGCTTAATATGCAATCTGGAAAAAAAACAATAACATAGAAAGATGGGGGGAGAAATCAGCATCCCTGATCCTGAGAGTAAAAACCACACTTAACGGGCTATGTAGCACTATGCCTTATACAGGTCATAAATACAACAGTTAAATGCATGATGCACTCCAGCCTATTCAGAAAATAAGGACTGTAGGTGCGCAAGGCCAGTTTAAAGAGATACCACACTCATGCTCATTTCGACCTACTACAAATAAGCTGGGGGGTGCTTCAATGGCTGTGTGTGACACGCATAGAACACATACTGATTCCTGGTATTATGACACCGTGGCAGGGTGTTTTCGGAGTCAATCAGACATGATGACTTAATCTACTCCTGGCTTCAGCCTTACCCCTAACGACCTCTCTTTTTGCGTGTCCATCCACTCACTTGGTGTCCAGTGAACATCGGAGTGGTTGTGACAGACTGCAGGCAGCAATTTTTTGTCACTTTTATTTTTCTGTGGAGTCTAATTACTCTTTTCTTGCATCTGGCTGCCTTGGTGACTACGTTTAGCCAATAGCACACGACAGAAATGCTATCCTGACACTTTAAAGACTAGATCATAAGAAACTGCAGCCTTGGTTGGTGACTTCTGGATTAATTTGCTCTGGAGTAAGCTAACTGCCAAGTGGGACATCTGTGCATGCTAGGACTGCCCCCTTGGAAAAGCCATTAAGAAAAAGATCCCTGGCCAGCATGGCTTCATACAAGAGAAGGAACCATCATGTGGGTATAGTCTCTGTGGCCATTTGATAGGACCCGGAGGCATCCGAAAGACCCCATGTGAAGAGACCCCAGGGGCATTCACTGTTGCCCAGAACCATGAGATTATTTTTTATTAATTTTTTTAGATTTGTTTTATTTTTATTGTTTAAAGATTTGTTCACATTTATGGGTGCTCTGTCTTCATGTACAGCTGCACACCAGAAGAGGGGCATTGGAACAGTCGTTAGCCACCATGTGAGTGATGGGAATTGAACTCGTGACCTCTGGAAAAACAATCAGTGCTTTTAACCACTGAACCATCTCTCCAGCTAAGAGATTATTTTTAGGCGGCGGAGGCATATTTCTAGCTGAAATGTCGGCAGTTATCACAGGCCTCCTTTTCTGGCTCCTTTTCTAAAAACTTTTATAATTTTTCAAAGGCAAACCGAAATTAAACAATTATTATCAAAAAAAGAGATTATTTTTAAAAGTATTGTCAGATGGTAGTGCTCCACTCCTTTAATCCCAGCTCTTGGAAGGAAGAGGCAGGCAGATCTCTGAATTTGAAGCCAGCCTGGTCTACAGAGAGAGTTCCAAGGCAGCCAGGGCTACACAGAGAAACCCTGTGGGGGGCCTTTGGGGAGCATTGCTTCTTTTTAAATGTTACACTCAAAAAAAACTTTTGTTAGATAAGATATAGGCATCCTCTGCATGATTTTCATGGGTTGTCGTGAACTCTAATTGTGTTGTGGATACATGTGTTTTGTATGTGCGAGTGAATTCTGCATGCTTAAGTTATTTAAAAATAAATCCCTAGCCTAGCAGATATGGAAAAGATCCATCTTGAAAGAATTAAACTTAGCTGAAGCTCTTGCTTTGAGTCCTGTCCCAAATGTTGACAATACCAAGGCTGGTTGCAGCCAACAGGTGTGCAACCAGAGCCCCTAAAGCATTTGCTGGCTTTGAAAGCTCTGACCCACCTCCGGCCCCCAATGCCAGTGAGTCAGCTTCAATCCTCAGGCTTCACTCATCACATCTGGGTCCTCTACCAGGGAAACACCCAGTTCTTCCTTTTGTCTGGTAAGAAAGAAAACTGCTGTAGTCCTTTTCTTCAAAGACTGACATAATGTGAACAGACACGACATGCCACTCAGCCAAAAGAGAGAGATTTTTCTCTACTGGTGCTTTTTAAAAATATCTCCTTTAAAAAAAAAAAAAAAAAAACCTTCCTCATATAACAAACAAGTGAAATCATGTCCTCATGCTGCTGTGCTTTAGAACGAGGTCTCCTGTTGGACCCTTTGGGGAAAGCATGTCCCTAGTAGGTAGCCTCAGTGGACAAGGGACCACAGACCCTGGAGAAGCAGCCTTCACCCTCTTGTGTTTCACACTCTTCACCCATAAGGGCTCACAGTTCCTGGCTAGAGAAGCCGTCCTGTCGCTTTAAGGTGGGGGCAGGTGCTGCGCAGGAAGAAAGACAGCTCTACCATCTGCCTGGCTCTACCATCTGCCTGGCTCTACCATCTGCCTGGCTCTACCATCATCTGCCTGGCCCTTGGGCAGGCTGAGGTCTAAAGCTGTACGATGGAAACGGTGGCGAGGAAATGTTGTACTTCTGAACTGTTGCCCCGTTTTACTATTTACTTGTCTGGGTTTTCAATATCCTCACCAATCTTGGGAGCAAGTACAGTGCCCATCAACCGCTAGGCCAATGAAGGCTATTGTTGTCGCACTCCATTGTGTAGTAGGAGGTCGGAGAAGGAAGGAGGAACTGGGCAGGAGCTGTCAGAGAGGGTTTGATGGAGGAGTTTGGTCTAAAGTGGACCTTGGAGGAAGGAAAAGATTGGGAAAGGCAGAAAGGCGTTCCTCCCAAGGGGAGCTGAGGGGGGATTTGCATCCTGTGGGGGAGGGGCAAACGTAAGGGAACTTGACCTAACCTGTGCGAGGGATTTTTGATTGAGGAACCATATGGTAAATAAGTATAGGGAGATAAGGGAGCCCCTATTTATGAAGGAGCTTTAAAAAAAGATGTTGGGGCAGATGAAGATATTGTCAAAGGATGTACTGACTTTACAAAACACAAATTAATTTGGGGAGTGAAGCATGCGTGTGCCGGAGCACATGGGTGAAGTCAGAGGACAACCTTCAGGGGTTGGTGTTTTTCCACCACTTGGGTCCCAGTTTAGGTTGTCTGGCTTGGTGACAAACACCTTTTACCTACTGAGCCATGTCAAAGGCCCACATACCAACTTTCTATTCGGCTCCCTAGCACAGAGTAGGTGCAGTGCCCTTATTTTCTTAAATCTAGGTAACGCCAGTCTACACTGTAAAACTGCCATCATGAACGGTGAAACAATGGGAAACGAACGGCAGCAACACATTATCATCACTGTGGATCTGATGGCAGGCAGAGAGGGAGCAACAGAATTCATTCCCACACCCAGAAACAAACTGTTGAACCAGTTGCATTTCTTCTAAGAGATGCAATAAGGCATCTCCCCAGGGAGAAGGTTCTAGAAAAAAAAAAAAAGACTCTCTTCTTTCATGCACAAATACTTCCCAATTCTAAACCAGCACACTGAAAAGGAAGGACAGTGTGCATGCCTGTACAGTAATCCACCAAGATTCAATCTGGCTAGAACTCCACAAATCCTACCGTCTGTCATATCCCCGGGTCGTGGACACCTTGTGGCTCTCACTGGCTGAGGTATCCCAAGGTAGAAAACTAAGTCAGTGGGACAGAACCATGCATCCTGGAAGTTCTCCTCTTCCCTTTCTCTCCTGGGCAGTTGTTCTTAATCTTTCTGTGGCACCTTTCTTCTCTGGGGAAAGGAGCTTTTACTTAGCCTAAGCTTCCTCCTCATAGAAGAAGTAGAGGTGGCTGGTTGAATAGTAAAAAATGCAAAGCATGTGAATAAGAGCAACACTGGCCATCTTGTGGTTAAAGAACCATTTGGAAAGAACTGCTTAGACTCCCAAAAGCTGATGTCGCTCCTGGTTCTTTCATAACTTTAAACAAAATTATGGTTATTCTTCTAAGTCAAACTACCACTTGCAAAACAGCTACACAGCCAAGGAAAACACATTCAAATGAGGAAAATATTTAGTTGATGGCACTAGATTTGAACCTGGGGTTGTATGTCGTTCTCGCTTCATTGTTACACAGTGTGACAAATGTATGTTTTATGAGTAAGTAAATGCTTGAAGACAAGCACAGGTGATAAGCCTCCAGATCCAAAACACAAAATGAATGAATATTGTGAGGGCAGAAACCCTGTGTGCCACTTGTGGGTGTAATTAAATCATTCTCAAGGACAAGTGCACATGAACTTTGCAGAGTGCAAAAATAACAAAGCTAGCTTTTTAACTAGAAAGTAGAGTACAACCATAATTCCTACCCTGGGGACCTCACAAATCAACACAGAAAATAGCAGACAAGTTAGCGCAACAGAAATATTTTAAACAACATGCAGACTGACTGGAAAAAGATGATGTGTGTCCTGTGCTGTCACGTTGGAGGATACGTGCGGTTGCTTACTCAGGAAACGTGAAGTTCCTTATCATGAAATACTCTTTATGAGACCGCTTCTTCCTGGCCATGTGAAGAAGGTGAAGACTACAGGTGAGGTGGAGATTACAATGGGAGTGACCAACCGTGGAGGGTAGTAATTAATGATGGGATGGTGCTTGAGAAGGTGGTAGAGGCTGATGCCAACGTTAAACTAGCGCTTGGCTATACATGCACTCTGGGGTGCTCTTATTGAAAAAGCAAAGATTAATAGTGGGTAGATGGGGGAGAATAATCACAAATTATAAACCTAAGGGTTACAACCCAAAATACACAAAGAAAAATAACAACAACAAAAACCAAATATCAAAATGGGGGGGGGGGAAGTCAGGGAGAAATGAAAATCGGCAAAAGACCTGCATGGCATTTCTTAACAGAAGACATGTAAATAACTCGTAGAAATGTTATACGTTATTAAACATCAGAGAAACGTAAATTATAATCACAATAAAAAAGCTCCTCACACCTGTTAGAATGCCTTATCAAGAAGACAACAGATAACTATTGCTGAGGATATAAAGAAAATAGAACTCTTGTACACTGTTGGTGGGAATGAAAATTAGTCTTACTAATAAAAAACAAAACAGTATGGACATTCCTCAAGTTGGAGGCAAATTAAAGGGGGCTGGAGAGATGACTCTGTGGTTAAGAGCACTGGCTGCTATTCCAGAGGACCTGAGTTCAATTCCCAGCACCCACATGGCAGCTCACAATTGTTTGTAACTCCAGGGGATCTGACACCTCTGACCACCTCAAACACTTGCATACATATAATACACATAAACTCATGTGAGCATATACATGCATACATACATTCATATAAATTTAAAAAATGAATAAGTAAATCTTTAAAAACTGTAATATAGAGAACAACAGAATAAAAACGAATGGGATTTTTTAAAGGAAAGAATCTTGTCATTTGGGATAAGGTGGATGAATCTGGAGGCCATTGTGCTAAATGAAATAAGCCAAACACAGAAAGACAAAAACGACGTGATCCTACTTATGTGTGGAACATAAAAAAAAAGTCCAGCAGAGAGTAAAATGACGGGTGCCAGGAGCTGGGGGAGAGAGGCTGCTCTTCAAAGGACACAGCACGTGAGAGAAACAAAAGGCACGTGGTATGTGGTGACTGACCGTAGTCAGCAACAGCGCAACACTCCTTCAAAAATTGCTTCAGGAGTATATGCGATAAGTATTCTTCCCACAAACACAAGCAAATCCAGTAAAAATACGGGCAAGCTATCTGAATAAATAATTTTCAAAAGAGGAAATAGCCAATAAATATATAGAAAATATTCAATAGCTTTAGCTTTCAGGGAAATGAAAATCAAAGCTACAATCAGATGCTATCTCACTCCAGTTAGAATGACTATTCTTTAAAAAAAAAAAAATGATGCGTACTGGCAAAAAAGTGGAAGAAAGTAACCCTTGTGTGATTGGGAGAGATACATCAATATAGAATACTTTGGACAATAATACAGAGGTTCCTCAAAAGGCCAGAACCACCATATGATCCAACCACCCCACTTCTGGATACATTCATATGCCCAAAGGTCATGAATTCAGCATACAAAACAGATAACTGCCTAGCCATGCTTACTGAAGTACTATTCATTCACAAGACAGCCAAGATATGAAATGAACCTAGGTACCCATCAACAGACGAATGGATAAAGACAATATGGAGTATAATTCGGCCTTAAGGAAGAACAAAATCCTGTCAGGTGCAGGGAAATGGGTGGAACTGTTAGGCATTGTGCTAAGCAAACAGAGCCAGACATAGAAAGGCAAGTGTCACATGTCCCTCATGGGAGGAAACTAAATATTACACCAAATAAAAGAAGCCAGGCATGGTGGCATGTGTCTGCAATCTCAACACTTGGCAAGTGAAGGCAAGAGGATCAGGAGTTCAAGATTATCCCCAGCTATTGAGTGAGTTCAAAGTCAGCCTGGGCTACATGAGACCCAATCTCAAAAAAACTAAGTAAATAAAACAAAACATACAGTCCCGAAAGTGTAAGAGGACTTCTAGTGTCTAAAAGATACCAAGGGAAGGAAGAGAGTGTGATTATGAAAAGAAAGATGGATGGAAGTGATCAATGCATGATGTATGCATGTATGGAAATATCAAAGTGAAGCCCATTAGTCTGTACTATTAATATGTGTTAATAATTGCAATAATAAAAACATTGTCCTAAAAATAAGCATATGAGAAAGTGGATACATTAGTTAGCTCTAGTTAACCATTCCACATTGTACATATAAATACATATTCTTTTAGTCAAATAAACAAGTAGGAAAAATACAAAGGATGGTGAATATATCTCCTTTTAGTACTTTTAATAAGTTACTCGTGATGGGGGACTCTAAGCTTCTTCCTTGTAAATATGCTTATAAAATTCATTTATCATCTAAAATACAGCTTTCACAGATGAGGCTCAGGGATCATTGGGAAAGGGGGAATAGAAGGATTGTAAGAGCCAGAGGATCAGGGAGTTTGCTGTGAGATTGTGTCTCTAGGAATGTCAGGAGGTATATCCACACAGCCTCACCAAAAACGACTGCCTAAACTTGAGCTGAAAAAATACACAACAGTAGACAAGCTAACATGAATGAGAAAAGCCCAGGAATCCTCAGCCTCTGTGAAATAGAGGCCATGAACTTAAAGAAGAACAAGGGAAGATATATACAGAAAGGTTTAGAGGGAGGAAAGGGAAGAGTAAAATGATATAATTATATTATAATCTCAAAAAAAGGATAACTTTGAAAAGATATTTTTCCCATATAATCATGATCCTACACAGTGACCTTGAATATGCTAATATACATGCGGCATCTCTTATAATGCTTGGCACATAGTAGGTGCTCAATAAACTGTGGCTCCCTGCTCATATATTTGTCTGATTAATCCTTTTGTGGTCGTTTTAAAGGATTTCTATTCTGCCCTTGTCTGGTTAATCATCCATGGCTGTTTGTCTTCTTCCCAATTCTGCTGCTGACTCACCACATGACCTTCGGCAAAGCTCATGTCTTCTGAGCCTGGGTTTTTCATCAATAAAGCTGGGTTAACATCCGTCCAATACACTTCTCAGGTGGTTATGAGGATAATTCGTGTGAAAGTACCATGACATGCATAAAGTGCCCAGCAAATCTAAGGTATTACTAGGATTAAGTTCCGTGTGATTCATTCCCCCAAATGGAATGTCCATCACCCCGAGGCTAGGGTGAGGCTGGAGAGAAAGTGGGTAACTTCATTGAACCAGTTATTGCTTGGACCCTCTGGAATGATTCTGCTAGCTCTGGGGTGCTTCTATGGGGGTGACTGCTAAGTGTAAGTGAGACCCCTTAAATGAGATATTGCAATTGTAATTGAAGTTAGAAAAACAGAAGGAAATAAATAGCCCATGCGTGTTCATCTGGCAACCACAGGAACTGTCATATGCTCTACTGTAAAACTAGCATAGCTTCTTGTTTTCTGAGTGTGAAACACTTCTAAAGGAACAGAAAGAGGAGTGGATGTGGCCACTAACTGTAAACCCACAGGAGGGTGCAAACACACGTGCAAAAGCTGCCCACCATAGTCAGACATGGAGTGGGCCAGTATTATATCCAGGCTGGTAACTGAGTCAAGATGCCAGGAAAATGCCCCATCAAATACCTCAGAAGGAATTTAGACCGTGATAGAATCCAATCTCTGTCCTTTAACCCTAATCATGTTGAAAACGAATAGTAGAGGAGTTCACATGGGATAGTTAAGTTTTCAACTCAGCTCATACAGTGAAAACCAAATATCACAAAGATTGTATCTGAAAAGCCTTTAGCCACAGTAGAATACACGTGTCCATAGGTGCACACCCTCTAATGACATGGCTGTGAGTCACCCTCCGGGGCAAGAGCAGTGCTTTGTAAATTGAGTCCTAGCAGGAGGGTGATGGGAGGTGTCATTCTGTATATGTTTCTCATACTGGTTTAATGAATAAAGCACTGTTGGCCAATAGGAAAGGAAGATAGGAGGGACTAGGAGACAAGGAGGAAAGAGGAAGTAGTTAGGAGGAGTCAAGATGGAGAGACTGGAGAGACCAGATGCCTGCCTCACTCCCCGGTAAGGAGACCACGTGGAAATACATAGAAATGGGTTAATACTTAAGACAGAGCTAGCCTATAAGAAACAAATAATGGGCCAACGGCATTATATCAAATACAGAGTCTCTGTGTGTTATTTGAGGCTGGCGCGGCAGCGGGACAAGACCAGCTGTGGCAGGCAGAAAAACCTTACTCATTACAGGAGGGTTTGGCTTAAAGATGTTGTTCTCTGTCCCCCGGTACCACTGTTCCCCAGCTAGCAAACAAGCAAGCAAACAACCCTTATCTTTGAACCCTAGAATCATTGCAACAAAATGCTGCACCCTGACAGGCACATAGAAATGAAGAGTGTAGACTCATCCACCCATCCCCCTTGCTCTCTGGCTAGAAGCACTCACTAAGTCTTCACATTTTAAACCCTGCCTCTGAACTCATTTGATCGTATTTGTCTCATTGAAAAACTGAAAAACTATTTCAATGGTCCCTTTTCAAAAAACAAGCTGCCTTGTTGATGTGCCATCTATAGAGAGTAAGACATAAATTTTAAGAGGTTAGTTTGGAAATGGATATACTATGTAACCACCACCACAATCCACAGACAGGCTGTTTCTTGCTTCACTCAGAAAACTCCACTATAGTCCTTTGCAGTGAATTCCTACCTTTGACATTAGGCAGATGTTGATATACTTCCCTTTTCTAAAATGTTCTAGGATTTCCTAAAAAATGCATTTTTCCTTTTAAGAATTGCATATAAGCAGAGTCATACAGCATGCATTTGTCTTAAAATTAGCCACCTAAACAATGATTTCACTCACTATCAGTACAGTGCTGTAGAAGCAGTGAAGCCCTTGAAAGATTGTAACATTAATCAAGGAGGGGAGCTCTCCTTATCAATATGGAATAAACCGCTCCAGCCTTGACAGGAGAGCCGATGGATATCCAAGCTCAGAGAACCACAATGAAGTGAACTTCTGGAGAACAGTGGTCTGAGATGGACCACCAAGCTCAGAGAACCACAATGAAGTGAACTTCTGGAGAACAGTGGTCTGAGATGGGCCACTGTGGAAAGCGAAAGCAGATATGAACCAGTTAGGAGAGCGGTTCTCAGCCTGTGGGTTGAGACCCGCCCCCAGGGTCAAATGCCCTTTTACAGGTGTGCCTAAGACTATCTGTATATCAGATATCAATGTTGATTCATAACAGTAGCAACGTTACAGTTATGAAATAGCAAAGAAAATAATTTTATGGTTGGAGGTCACCACACGAAGAACTGTATTAAAGGGTCACGGCATTAGGAAGGTTGAGAACCACTGAATTAGAAGGATGAGGAGGCAATAGGAGAGAAGTAGGAAAAGCCTGGGAATCAGTGTCCAACCTCATTTCCAGGCTTGGTGTTGTTATTTGAAAGTGGTATGTATCCAAACTGACCCTGGTTCCCTTAACTCCAGACAAAAGGTGCTGAACTGTATATGCATCATTCAAGGGGCTATGGCATTACACCTATGTTTCACAGGCACCTAGCAAAATACCAACACTCAGGAAATAGTTATTAGACAAATGAGGGCTCTAAGCTCTCTTCTAGTGTTGAATCAGCTGATGCAGCCTTGATCCCCAGTCTACCCAGACCCTAGTGAGCCTTGATCCAAACCACCTTCTCTGCCACACAGCGCACATCCACACAAAGGCAGTCCTAATCTCTCCACCCCGCAACCATAGTCATGGAGAGCAACACTTCCTCCAGCCTGTGAGAGAGCCAAGGATACAGAACAACACAGAAAATGGTCTGATCTTATACTGTGTGGCAGTAAAATTGAAGAGATGTGGCTCTTTGGTAGGAAACACAGCGGGCAATAGAGGCTAAAAGGTCAGGCTGTGACCTTCCAACATTACTAAGGTGTTTATAGTGTCCGTAGCTTAAGAGCTTGCATTCTGAAAAACAAGCAGCCTCTATCACATTATAGAAGACCCTACCCCAAAGTTGCCAACTTCATGGACTTCGAAGTTTGTCTCCAGTGGCCAGATAAGCAATGAATAAAGTTGGTTAGGAATATGCCAGTATAAAGTGTGGGCTAGAGGGACTGGAGATGGCTCAACAGTTAAAAGCACTGGCCACGCTTCCGGAACATGGGTTCAATTCCCAGCACCCACGTGACAGCTCACAACCCTCTGTAACTGCAGTTCCAGGGCATCTAACCCCCTCTGCTGGCCTCTGTGAGCACCAAACACAAAAGTAATATACAGACACACATAGGCAAAACACCCACACATAAAGAAATATATTTTTTTAAAGTTCTGAACACATAGGGGTTCAATGACTACTTCCTGAATTACTAGGTCATGATAGTTGGGTTTTTATTGAACTGAAAAGTCTGATGGAGTAAGTTCCTTCCACAGTGTCTCTTCACCTTGCTTCTCAGTCACCTGCCCACTCCAGCACCTGTCATTCCTTTATTTCCACACGGCCAGCCTGGTTACCTTGAGGCACACTTGATTTCCACGGGTTCAAAACACTTGAGTCTTTGCCTCCCCACGCCTCAGCCCTGCTTTCTTCCCCAAGTTCTCCACATCCCTTTTCTCTCCCTTTTCCCTTCTCTCATCCAGCCTTGTTTTACCATTACCTATTCCTCCCTGCACAGAATCTGGCCTGTTTAATTTCGCAGTCCTCCATCTTCTTCAGAGTTCTGATGCTGGCATCCCAGCCATCTCTTTCTTAACTCTGACATTCCTCCTTTCATTATAATGAAAACCACCCAGTAAACCTGTTCGGACAATACTATTAATAGCATGCTGTTCTTCCCATCTGTTTGGTTCCAAAGGCCTTTGAATCTATAGAAGAGCATGACCAGGCAATGAGAAACAAATTAATGTTTGGCCAACTGACTTTCTAGATGACCTTCAGACCAATGTACCACTTTCACCTTCTCTGTAGAATAAAGAAGACCCAGGTAAATGCTCTGCTGGGAAGCAGGAAGAACAGAGCTTTACTGGCAGTCACTAGCTATGCACTTAAGTTCACACCTCAATTTTGCTTCTTGCTGTATTTGGGGTAATTCATTTAACTTGTCTATTTTTCAGTTTCTCCAGCTTCCAAGTGGTGATAACAATACTTCCCTTACAGGATGCTCTGAAGGCTAAAGAGTTACTATGTCTAAAGGCCAAGATGAGAAGTTAGTATGAACTAAAAATTAAATGCTATTAGCTGTAAATTAGGAAGACTACCTATTACTGGGCTGGAGACTTAAAGGGACAGCTGCATTTCCAGCTTTAGCAAAGTATTTAATAGACAGGAAGTACCCAATACATTTGTACCATGCTTGAGGGTGTGTGGCAGACTAAATGATGACAACTGTATCAGTTGAAGTTCTCCAGTCATATAAAACCAATAGGAGATGGATGGATGGATGGATGGATGGATGGATGGATGGATGAATGGACAGATGAATACCTACATACAAAAGATGATTTGTTATAGGAACTGGTCTGTGTAATTATGGAGCTAAGCCCCGCAATCTGCTGTCTACACGCTATGGAACCAGGAAAGCTTGTGAGATGATTCTGCCCAAGTCTGAATCAAAGGGAAAATGGTGAATATGCTGATTGAGCCAGAAGGTCTGAACCAGAAGTGCTGATGCTTAATGTTCACTGTCCCAAGCCCAAGGACAGGAAAGAATGCCCCAGCAAAGAGACCAACTTGCCCCTCCTCCACTGTTCTGCTCTCTTCAGAAACCCAGCAGATGGGATCATTGATGAGTGTGGATCTTCAGTCAGCCTCCTGATTGAAATGCTAATCTCGTCACAGACACAGAAATAATTTTTATTGGCTACATGGTGAACACTATAATAAAAACTGCAGTCCTCGAAGACATGTAGGCTCTACTTTTGGAGCCTGTGAACCTTGATGGTTTTTTATTGTTTATTTATTTGTTTGTTTGTTTTTGTTTGTTTATTTGTTTATTTTATGGCAAAAGGGATGTTGCAGGACCTCACCATGAGGAAGTTCATTTCAGTTACTAGATGAGCCTAAATTAATCACAAGTGTCTTATTAAAGAAAGATAAAGGATAATGAGCTATAAAAAAGATATAGCCACATGATACAAGCTGGGGAAGCAGACTCAGAGAAACAATGGTATGCTACAGGATTTGAAAATAAGAGTTTACAAGCCCAAGAAATGCCAGCAGCCAGCACAAGCTAGAAAAGACAATAATCAGATTCCTGCCCCGAATCCTTCCAGAAGAATCTAGTCTTACTAGCACCTGGATTTCTACCCCATGTGGTTCTGGATCTAGCACTTCCAGACCCATAAGAGAATAAATTTCTGCTGTGTCAACTACTGAACTTGTGGTCATTTGTTACACCAGCTATGGGCACTAACACCAACTGCTCACTTTACCCTGAGTACCGTAAGACACAGCAGGATCTTCAAGGACATCAGAGGAACAAGAATCATCAAGGATAAACAGAAATATTAAGGGAATCTTGATGTGGAAGCACAGGCCAGTAACCTCCACACTTGAAAGGCGGAGGTTGAGGGATTGTGAGTTCAAGGGTGGCCTGGCCTGTGAGTTCAGTGGCAGCCTGAGTAGCTTGGTAAGAATGTGACTCAAAAGAGAGAGACAGAGGGGGGGAGGGGAAGAGAAAGAAAGGGAGAAAGAAAAGAGAGAGAAAGAAAAGAAAAAAGAAAGGAAGGAAGGAAGATACTATAGCTCAATCACACTGAGGAGAACATATTCTGGTTCCTCTTTGAGCACTGGGAAAAGTTAGTAAAACTTCCTTTTTGCCCTGGGTTTGGAGGTAATGGTTCCAATCTATTTGCAATGATGCACAGGTCAACATCCAAAATAGCTGTTTTTGCAGCTTTTAAAATAATAGGGTTAATTTCTTTTCTAAACGCATCAGCTGAACCAATTGAGAAGGCCTGGAAAGCAAGAGCTAAGATTAGTTTTCCAGGTCCTACTTAGACCTTGAAGGCTGTCAGCACTGCAGGGAACAGTGGCAAAGCCTCACACAAATGGCCTATAAAAAAGGGCCTGCCAGAGATACCTTGACCTGCCGGCCTTCTCTGGTACTGGGATTCCCAGCGGCCCTCCCAGGGTTATGCTCCCTCGCATGATGTATTTCCCCTGCCTTTTTTAGAGCAGCGTTGTGCTCGCTCCAGGAAACAGCCTCTTCCTTCTCATAAACACAGCCTTGGGTTCCTGACGAAGCGTCGTGCCACTCTGCGGCGCTAGATCCATCCATCACACCTTGCTGTCACCGTGACTTCGATTGTGGAGAACTGGTCCAACTCCAGAGGTGAATTCAGGATGGGGAGAAGGAAGAGGCAAGCCCTGAGAGCAGCTGAGGGTCACACACATTCTGTTTTCAGTCCCCGGGTAAATTCCTTGGAAGCTGGCTGGCTTGTACGGTGAGCAAGAATTTCCAATGACCCAGTGGTGTGATGGGAACGTCCTTTAAACTCTCCACCACCAGAGCTAGGACTGGCCTTTCCGGTGTGCAGAGACCAAGGAGAGAAGAAAATAGAGACGCCATGGAGGAACAACTCTGAAAGGGGTGAATGTCTCATTGAGGGACAGAAGATCCACAGAAAAGCTCTGACTCCTTTATAAGCAGTGGAGATTAGCCGACACTGAGGATCTACGTGACCTACACCTAAATCCATCTTCTCTATCATCTTACCAAGTGATTACCTTGAGAACGACGGGACACACATCTGTAATCCCAGCACTTGGGAAGCTGAGGCAGGAGGATAGGTTCAAGGCCAACCTGAACTATGTAGTGAAGCCCACCCCCACATCTAAAAACTGAACAAATAAAAATGAGTAGATAAGTGTCTGGGGGTGTGCCTCAGTGGTATAAATGTCTGGGGAGGTAGCTCAGTGGGAGAGTACTTGCTGTCCAGCATGCAGGAAACCCTTGCTCAATCCCCAGTGCAGAGAAAGAGAGAGAGAGAGAGAGAGAGAGAGAGAGAGAGAGAGAGAGAGAGAGAGAGAGAGAGAGGGATCCAGGGGGGTCAGGTAGAAGTGGGGGGAGGGGCAACTGCAGTTGGGGCGAGAGAAAAATCAAAAGGCTGCTTTCAGTATTTGCCATAGTGATTAACAGTTGATTAGAATTCATTGTTGATTTAACCCTTGTGTGACTCAGTGGTAAAACTGCTCTTTTACTAAAAGAACAATTGTAACAGTGACAAGAACCCAAGCAAGTGCTTTTCTAGGAAATCGAAGTACAGTCACACAAACTAAGCTGTGAAAAGTCACAGAGCCAATCAGCAGCAGAGTCAAGATCCAAAGCCAGGTACCGGCCTGTGTCTGCTTTGTGCTATCAAGCTGTCATTAGGAAACCCCACTTTGGGAGCAGCCAAAACTTTGAAGCCCAGACTGTCAGTACTGAGGTTATGCAGGCAGCAACTGCGGGTTTTCTCTCCACTGTTCCCCAAGCGCCTCCCTCAGCCCTTCTCTTCACCATGTCTCTCTGGAACCCAGCCAGTTCTACGCAGCCACAACACTAAAGGAGACACTTTATCTCATCTTAGTCTACGTTAGTAGTTCATTTGTTGAGGCAGGGTCTCTCTGTTTTGCCCAGGCTAGTCTCACACTCCTGGGCTCAAAGTGATCCTCCTGTCTCAGTCTCCTGAGCAGCTGGCCCTTCGGGTGCAAACCAGCTTGGTAAGCTGAATGAACTTTTTAGAATACTGGAAATTTTCTGTATTGGGGTCGGGACAACGTTGCACAACACACATTGTACAAAATCCACTAAGCTGTACACTTGAGATCTGTGCACATTCCTCTGTATGCAATCATACCTTAGTTACACACACACACACACACACACACACACACACACACACAATCTCATTTGTCCCCATACCTATGCGATTTGTAAGAAAATGGAAGCTGAGAGCTTGGCAGAGCAAAGGAAGAGGAGAGTGCCCCAATGCTTTGCCCTGGTCAATCGGCTGGTAACACCCCTACTGTGAGCACAGGTGATGGAATGACATCTGCTTATTTTATCCCCACCTCACCCCATTCATAACCCCCCCAAAAAAACAACTACATGTAATAGTCAGTATTTATTGTCAAATTGTCTAGATTTAGATTCATCAACAAAACATGCCTCTAGCCACATCTCTGAGTTTCCAGAGTTTTAAGTGAAGAGAGAAGATGCATGCTGAACGTGGGCAGCTCCACCACTAAGGGGATCCACATGAATATAAAGTAGACAGAATGCATTCCTCAGTCACACAAACTAAGCTGTGAAAAGTCACAGAGCCAATCAGCAGCAGAGTCAAGATCCAAAGCCAGTCTTCCTGAGTGGAGACTGGATGTGAGCAGCTACTTCAAGCTCCTGCTGCCTTCCTCCCCGGCCCTGGGGGACGGATGACACCCTCACACGGTGAGCCAAGATAAGCCTTATCTTCTTCATGTTGTTCCTGTCCTGGGTCTTGTCAGAGCAAGGAGGAAAGAACTAATACACCACTCAATTCAGAGCAGGTTGGATCCAGGCTCTCATCCAATTCAATAGTTCTCCCCCATTTCTCATTTCCTGGGGTGTTCTGTCTGTTGATAAGTTCTGTGTTCTTCAGAAGGATGGTGCTTCACCAGACTGGGAGCCCTATCTCCTCCCTCATCTCCATCTATCTATCTATTACCTGTCTACCATCTATGAATCATTTATCGTCTATCTATCATCTATCTACCTACCTATCCATCATCTAGGTAGTTACCTATCGTCTATCTATTACCTATCTATCTATCTCCCCTTTTGTTTGTGCCTCTCTTTCTCTAATAACCTTGAACATAACTCTACTCAAGAACTCATCTTCAGCCTTCTTCCAGCTCACCGTCCATTCTCTCTGTCCCCGTTGATCTCCTGCCATGGCCACCGTCAAGGCACTGCTAGCTCTGCGATCGATGAGTCCATACTTACAGATTCCTTTTTCTAAACTTTAATCTTGATTCCCCAAATACCACTCAGTATATTTATTTGGAATGTTTTTTTCTAAAGACTCTGTTATCCTTTTCCATAATCATACCAGCTCCAAGCTTGGATTCTTTCATCTAAGCTCACATTTTGGCATCTTCCCTAACACCTCTTCCTCTTTTCCCAAGTTCGGAAACCCCCCCAAATCCTTTAGCCTCTTCTTTGCAAAATCTCCCCCATGCTGGGGCTCCAGGCATGCTCCCTCATCAGCTCACCTCAAACACCCAGGGGAGCAAGCAACTTCAGGAAAGTAGTCCCTTCCCCAAATCACTTCCTCTAAAGCCCAAAGTGCCATATCAAAGCATCATGTCTGTAAAACATCACTCTCTCTTGAGTCTTTTAAAGTTACAAAATGCCTAGGAGAAAGGACCCCGTGTTATAGAATAGGAAGAGTAGTTTGAATTCCATCTTTGTTCACTGGCGTGGGTCCTTCAGCAGATCTTTAACTTCTTGGAACCAAGGTTTTCTGGAGATTCTGTTGTTCTGAGGCAGGGTCTTATATAACCCAAGCTGGCCTCAAACTCACAATAAAGACAATAATGGCCTTCAAACTCCTAATCCTCCTGCCTCCACTTCCCAAATGCTAAGGTTACAGGCTTGTGCCACCATCCCCGGTAAAATATGTATATTGAATATATTGATTGATTGGCTGGTAGTTGAGAGTAAATCTAGGTAGGGCTTGTGTATGCTAGTCAAGCACTCTAACATCTCACTGAGATATAGTCCCAGGTCAGAGTTTTGATTTTTAAAAACAAAGGTAAGAAGTGGTGGTGGTGCACACCTTTAATCCCAGCACTTGGGAGGCAGAGGCAGGAGGATATCTATGAGTTCAAGGCCATCCTGGTCTACAAAGTGAATTCCAAGATAGTCAGAGCTATACAGAGAAACCCTGTCTCAAAAAAACGAAACAAGAACAAAATATATATGACTCTTCCCTAACTATCTTGTAGTTATTATTACTTTCAAACAGGGAGATGTCATTCTGTATATGTTTCTCATACTGGTTAATGAATAAAGCACTGTTGGCCAATAGGAAAGGAAGATAGGAGGGACTAGGAGACAAGGAGGAAAGAGAAAGGAGGAAGGAGGAGTCAACATGGAGAGTCTGGAGAGACTAGAACCACCAGCCGCCTCTTGCTGGTAAGACCACGTGGAAATACATAGAAATGGGTTAATATTTAAGACAGAGCTAGCCGATAAGAAACTAGTAATGGGCCAACAGAATTATATCTAATAGAGTCTCTGTGTGCTAATTGGGGCTGGTGCGGCAGCGGGACAAGACTCGGAGGTGGAAGGAAAAACCGTACTCCTTACAGGTTAAGGCCCCTTGAGGGGGTTAAATGACCCTTTCATGGGGGTTGCATATCAGATATCCTGCATATCAGATATTTACATTATCTTTCATAACAGCAGTAAAATTACATTTATGAACTAGCAACAAAATAATTTTACTGTTGGGGGTCACCACATCAAGAGGAATTGTATTAAATGGTGTCAACATGAGGAAACTTGAGAAATGCTGCTTTAAACAATTTTTGAAGGCTTATGTGCAACAGTGCAGGGTGCATGCCTGGAGCCCCGGATACTCGGCAGCCTTAGGCAAAAGGGTTGTTTGAACTTAGGAGTTTATAACTAGACTAGGGACATAGCCAGACCACATCTCAGATGGAAAAAAATGGAAGAAAGAAGAGTTTGTTTGTTTGGAGGAGAATAGTATCAGAATGAAGAAAGCTGAATCCCAAACTAGTACTTGACTTGGGAAAGGCTGAGGGTATGTTCAGTTTTTAACTCAAAATCCTTAAAACAAACTCCAAGGTAGCAGCATCTGGGAGACTCTTCACTGAGAACTTGGTGGCCTGAGAGGAAATACTTTAAGGATCTGAACCTGGAGGCTGTGAGCCAAACAGTCTACCCTAAGCAGAGTGCAGTGAAGCCTGAAGTCAAAAGCATCCGTCGTCCGTTCAGATACTAATCAGGCAAGAATGCCAGGCTCCTGAGAGCCATTTTCAAGAAGTACAAAGACTAGGGGTATATTTTAGGACTACAAAAAAGAAAGAAAGGAAGGAAGGAAGGAAGGAAGGAAGGAAGGAAGGAAGGAAGGAAGAGAACAAGGGAGGACAAGGGAAACAGAGAAAGGAATTATATTTCTCATGAAAAAGGGTGGGGATGTCACTTATTGCTAAAGCTCCTGCTCTCAGGTGGTACCAGGTGCTGAGATCGGACCCCAGGCCTGGAAAAAGTAGAGTTTGAAATACTAGGAGATGCAGCTCAGCCATGGAGCTTACTGAGCACACACAACGCCCTGGTTTTGCTAGCACTGGCTGGGGGAGGGATGGGCAGCTCTGAAAATGCAGGCAATATGGAGAACAGAAAATGAATTATCAATAATCTAAGATACCACCCATGAAACAGAAGCATGGTGTTAGCTTCCTACAGCTCACAGAACAAAATTAAAACGGTTCGAGTTCATGGGAACTGAAAGCAGCTGTGACACCAGGCAGCGGTAACGCACACCTTTAACCCAGGCAGAGACAGGCAGATCTCTCAGTTCAAGGCCAGCCTGGTCTACAGGGTGAGTTCCAGGACAGCCAGAGCTACACAGAGAAACCCTGACTCAAAAAAACAAGAAGAAGGAGAAGAAAATGGGAAGGGAGAGAGGGAAGGAGGGAGGGAGGGAAGGAGGGAGGGAGGGAGGAAGGGAGAGAGGGAAGGAGGGAGGGAGGGAAGGAAGGAGGGAGGGAGGGAAGGAGAGAGGGAAGGAGAAGAGGGAAAGAGGGAAGGAGGGAGGGAGGAGGAGAGGGAAGGAGGGAGGGAAGGAAGGAGGGAGGGTGGGAGGAAGGGAGGGAAGGAGGGAGGGAGAGAAGGAGGGAGGGAGGGAGGAAGGGAGAGAGGGTGGGAGGGAGGGAGGGAAGGAGGGAGGGAGCATGGGAGGAAGGGAGGGAGGGAGGAAGGGAGGGAGGGAAGGAAGGAGGGAGGGAGGGAAGGAGAGAGGGAAGGAGAAGAGGGAAAGAGGGAAGGAGGGAGGGAAGGAGGGAGGGAAGGAAGGAGGGAGGGAGGGAAGGAGGGAGGGAGGGATGGAGGGAGGAAGGGAGAGAGGGTGGGAGGGAGGGAGGGAAGGAGGGAGGGAGCATGGGAGGAAGGGAGGGAGGGAGGAAGGGAGGGAGGGAGTAAGAAGCAATGAAAAATTGAGCTGCTATTCAAGGACTTTCCAGGAACTTGAGCAAAACGTTAAAAGGGGAAAAAAATAAGTGAAAAGAGGAACAAAAGGTAAGAAGAAGGATCCATTTAAGAAAGAAAAAAGGACATGGCTCATTGGGAAAAACACTTGCAACACAGTCTGAAGACTGGGGTTCAGATCCTCAGCAGCCCTGTAAATGCCAGGTGAGTGTGGCCACTGGTAAGCCTAGTGCTCAGGTGGGCGTGGCCAGTGGCCATCTATAAGCCCCAAGCTCTAGAAGCAAGATCTCAGGGGCAAACTGGCTGGCTAGCTTAACCAGCCAAATCCACAGACTCTGAACCCAGGGAAAACCTCTGTCCTCTATACCACATACACACACACCTGCATATGTCACACATAAAAACATGCTATGCACATGGCATGAGCACACACACATTCCCGAATCCACATAATAGAAGAAAGAAGAAAATGGAACAAAAATCAATAACTCGAGAAAATGTCCCCAACTGAAGGACACGAAATGAAAGCCTGCACTTGCCCAAAAGATGCTCAATACTGTGGGAAACAGGTGGGCAATGATACTGTGGGCAATAATCTTGTGGGGATGGGGGTATAAATCTACAAGATTCCTGAGAAAACAGGAGTGACTTAGAGAGGATTGAAACTTCCCAACACTAACATGAAAAGGTAAAAGAGAGTTGAGCAATGGTTTCTAAATTCTGAAGAAAAATAATTCTGAACAAGGATTCTGGATCTAGGAGCTATGAGGACAGTCTAAAGTAATAGTCAGATGTGACAGTCTCAGATCCTGAGCTGCCAGTGCCCTTCCTTTGAAAATGCTCTTGGCAGTGATCCTCCTACAAAATGTAGCTAGCACCAGCCACCATGTGATGAGCTTGGGCTGCAGGAAGCCAATGGGGGAAGTAGAGGAAAGTAATCCTTGACATAACCACTGATCCTCCAGGAACAGTTCCACCCACATTGGAGATCACACACGGTTCAGACCAGGGCAGTGAGGTTCAAAACTAAAGCTTCTAAGTACTGTCATCATCTAGATTTCCTTTATCATTGCATGCCTTTTCATCTGAGGATAGGGTGCCCAGATCAGCCTGGCCCTGATTCTTGTCTATACCTGCTTCACCCTAACAATGTACGGATTAAACTCTATCTATCCTTCCATGCCAGGTGACTGGGCCTGCTGGAGACAGACTTCACCCTACAGAAGTCATCTATGATTGGTTTTAATAGTTCGAGGGAGTCTACAGGTGCTCAGAACAAACCATGTGAAGCGACCCAATCCCTTGAACCTCTCTTACTACACAGTCAGAGCCGGGCCCACACCGCAGACACCACAGCCCTACTAAGTTCTTTGCTCTTTGTTGTTGTTGAAGACAGGGTTTCTTTGTGAAGCTTTGGAGCCTGCACTGGCACTCCCTCTGTAGACCAGACTGGCCTCGAACTCACGGAGATCCACCTGCCTCTGCCTTCCAAGTGCTGGGATTAAAGGCGTGCGCCATCACCACCACCCAGCTAAAGTTTTAGCTCTTGACAGATAAGTGTCAGGACTTAACTGTCTTCCCCACTGATGTCTCCAAGAAAGTTCAGGCAAAGTCTGCAAAAGGCTGGAGGGAAGGAGGCTCTCACTCACAGGCTGTCTGCTGTCTTCTGGGAACCTTCATCTAATAGAAGCCATATGATTTAATACTCAGGTGGCCCCCACTTCAAATGCTGAAACCCTTCTAAACAATTGGGTGGCTAGAGACACACGTAGAGAGACTGTACATTTATAAGGAAAAATAATGAACACATTAATATCTGAGAGGAAAGAAGGGCATACAGTGAGGGAAAGAAACTTAAACACACCAGCAGTGTTTTATGTCTCTGTGTAGTTCATGAGAGTTACTGTTGCTGTTATTAAAACTGAACATATGTTATACTCCTTTTCTGATTAATTCAATTACATGCACATCCACAGCAACCACACAGAAGAAAAATATCCAGGACCCCAATACCTAGTGACAACAAATACTAATGTTTTTGAGTTCTATCCCTTCACTGTACACTTTACACAATTGAGGTCATATGTGCAAACATTTTTTTTTCCTTTTTTTTTTCTTTCCTTTTTTTGTTTTGTTTTGTTTACAAGGCAGGTTTCTCTGTGCAGCTCTGGCTGTCCTGGAACTTGCCTTGTAGACCAGGCCAGACTTGAATTCAGAGATCCACCTGCCTCTGCCTCCTGAATGCTGGAATCAAAGGCATGCACAAAGACAAACATTTTTCTATATTTTTTGAAATACTTTTGCATAACCGTCTATGCTATTAAAGTCTTTGCATAGTTATCATTTTAAGAACCAGGTAAGGTGGCTTCAAAGCCCTTCCCTCTGTCAAAGGGCATTGCTTTTGAGAAGGGGATAGACTGGCTTTCTATGCTAGCAGCAGCTTCATGGGATCTATCACCTGCCCAA
Source organism: Phodopus roborovskii (assembly GCF_943737965.1). Lineage (NCBI taxonomy): Eukaryota > Metazoa > Chordata > Mammalia > Rodentia > Cricetidae > Phodopus > Phodopus roborovskii. The sequence continues at coordinate 16,617,067 of NW_026126541.1, read as the reverse complement.
ACCTATCATCCTTCTAGGTCCCCCTCAAACCTCACTTTCTTCCTTGGATCCTTCTTAGAGAAATCTTCAGCCTTTTAGAGTCCTGGCCTGCATTCTGCCACATTTTAGAACTATTTTTGTTCATTGCTTTTCTATACTGCAAGGTCTCAGAGACCACAGACTTGATACTGGTCTCTAAAGAACCTGGAAAACGCTAAGTGCTCCATAAGTAATGAGTAAACAGATTTGGAAGGCTGCTATTTTTAGTTCTGGCCTGGACCAGTCTGCATAACCATAGTTTGTAAGTCATCACATATAGGCTTCCAGCCACACTGAAGGGTCTCAAAATGGGAATACATTCTGTTTATGCTTAATTGCTACATTCAGAGATTGGGGACATGACCACCCATGTTAACCCTAAAAATGGATTTGGCATTTGTTTTCACAATTAAATTAAAGAATGTTTGATCTATAAAAATAACATTTATGTTTGGGGGGGCATTGTGTTTCAGATAACCAGCTGAAGAAGTGTGTATTCATTTGTAATTTAACCCTCCCAGGAACATTATGAGATTAAAAACTATTTAGTTTTCAATAGTTTTTTTTAATTCATAGTTGAAAAAAAAAGTTCAGGACCAAATTATAACTTCATCTTGAATGTATCTGATCATCACATTTCTCATTTCTGAACAATACTGCCACCTCAGAGGTAAAAATCTAAATCTTAAACATCAGGGCTGGAGAGATGGCTGAGCAGTTAAGATCACTGGCTGCTCTTCCAGAGGACCAGGTTTAATTCCCAGTACCCACCTGGCAGCTCACACCTGTCTGTAACTCCAGTTCCATGTCTTCTGTCACCTTCACATAGACATACATGTGTGCAAAACACCAATGCACATAAAGACAATTAAATAAATAAAAGAAATATACATTTCACCACTTAACAAATACTGTTTTACAGTTTTTCCCCTTTCACTTTATTTTATGTGTATAAGTGTTTTGCCTGTGTGTATGTCTATGTACTATATGCATGGAGTACCTTCCAGGGCAGGAAGAGGGCATTGAATCCCCTGGGACAGACAGTTTTGAGCCTTCATGAATATGCTGGGCATCAAACAAGGGTCTGGAAGAACAGCCAGTGCTCTTAACCACTGAGCCATTTCTCCAATTTCAGACACTGTTATTTTATTTTAAAGTTCTCTCATGCATATGTACCTTTATAAAGAAAAAGAAGCTGGAGAGTTACCTCAGTGGTTACCAGCACTTGCTGTTATTCCAGAGGACCTGGTTTCAGTCCCCAGCACCCACACGGTAGTTCACAACCATCTGTAACTCCGGTCCCTCAGGACCAATGTCCTCCTCTGACCTCAGTGGGCACCTGGGACATATGTGGTACTCTTGCATATATGCAAGCAAAACACTCACACACATAAGGTAATTTAAAACAAGAAACAGACAAACAAAAACCCAGAATGCCCAGAGAGTTGTGTATGCTTTTAAATAGAGGAGTGTATTTAGTGATCTCACAAAGACAAGAATGGCACTGAAGACAAACCAGTTATCCCACAGCTTAATTTGGGGCTCGTGTTGGATGAAATGTAACGAAGATTAAAGTACAGTTAACGAGGAGCTGACTTCCAGCCTACTGGATGATAGCTTGCATGCAGCAGGAGACTCCTGGTTGAGAAGGGACAGAAGCCAATAACACTAACTTGTGCATGAATGGCAGGTGTTATGCCTGTAGTTGCCAAATGTGTGGCAAAGAGTAAAATGTAGAAAACCCAACGTTAGCTGTATTCAACGCTTCTTTAAAAAGTTCTTGTTGTCTGGGTGGCTCTTGTTATTTTCTTTCAAGACATGATCTCCTAAAATAGTCCAGGCTGGCCTTGAACTCCAGATGCTTCATCCTCTGTCTCCCGAGTGCTGGGAACACAGGCATGCACCACCGTCTGGCTTTCTATCTAGTTATTTTGATCTGACTTCAGCACACAGACCCACCTGCCATCTCTGAGATAGTGATCTAAGACCGTGATGAAGACATATGGGAGATTACAAAGTCAAGCAAATGCCACAGTTAGCATTGAAGCTCATGCCAGGCAAAAATTTATTAGTTAGAGCTGTGTTTACTCTGCCCTGTCAATCATAATCACTCCCTTAATCTGGGGCTAGCAGTTTCATGTTGGGTGTATCTTGCACATTTCTTAACATTTGGAACAAGCCCCATTTTGCCTCTTTGTGATCACATTCATTAAAGTCCATGCCCTAAATTAGTCGCCATTACAACAGGTAAGATGGGACCCAGTTCCTCCTGCCCGGTGAGACTTCTATGCCCTTTAGCAACTGCACAAACATTAGAAAAAGCCTTGTTAAAAGAGGCATGATGTGTGCCAGGGTTACCAGCCTGGACTACATACTAAGAGCTAGCCTGAAAAAAGAAAGGAAGGAAGGAAAGGAAAGGAAAGAGTGTCGAGAGACAGGAGAAAGGATATCTGTGAAGCTTAAGGATTGGAATCTCTTCTGCATCTTCCATAATATCCTTCGAGGCTAACAGTTACTCAATGAGTGAGGAAATTATGAATGAACAGTGAACCACAGGAACCAACCCAGGAAGGAGCTCAGAACACAGAAGGACTTGAAGGAAAGAAGGAAGTTGATGCTCAGCAAGCAGTGAGAAGATGTTGGACTGTGTCTTGCCACTGCCCATGGAGCTATGTCCTGAGCTTCCAGTTAGCATTTTAAAGAATTGAACTTGATATTTGAGTATAGTAGATTACCTCTGCCAGTAGCACTGTGGTCTGAACACTTTCCCTTCCCACTGTAAACACAGATCAAGATGGGGTAGCTGCTAGTTAATTTCTAAAGTTCAGAAGTTCGGTCAAAACTTTGGTTTCCTTCACAAAGCATCTAACTCCGTTCCAGCTTCTTCTCTGAGGTTCCTGAATGCTCCCAGCCCACTGTGCTTTACCAAATTCATGCACACCATCTCCAAACAATCTCAGAGGAAGAACTCTTGCTTTCACAGAATACCTTGCAACCCTCAAACAAATCTTCCTTACATTGTCTAAGCAGCAACTCAAAAGCTGTTGCAATTTGGTGAAATGCAGACACAGTGACTGTAACACATCATAGGGAAATGATGACCAGTGCCTTCTGATTGTAAGCAACAAGCCCAGAACTCCTAGCAACTGTCAATTTATCACCAATGGAAAGTTCTCATATGGCCAGGTGTAGCAGTGCACACCTCTAATCCCTGGCGCTCTGGAGGCAGAGGTAGGTGGATCTCTACGAGGACAGCCTGGTTTACAGAGCGAGTTCCAGGACAGACAGAGCTACATAATGAAAACCTGTCTGAAAAAAAAAAAAAGCAAATTTAAAGGGTGGGGCACACTTGTAATCCCAAAACTTGAGTACTTTCTAGGCTTGGGCAGGAGGATCAAGGGAGGTGGCTGATAAACCAATATAGCTGAATTAGTGAGCTCCAACTTCAATAAGAAACTGTCTCAATCCCAAATAATAAGGTGGAGAATTACCAAGGAAGATACCTGTTCATCTCTGGCCTCCACATGCATGAACCCATGCACTCATGCTTAACTGCACACACATGAACAAAAAACGTTTTTAATATAAAAGGGGCTTGAAAGACAGCATAACAGAGTGCTTGCCTGGCATCTGTGAAATCCCACTCCCCTCAAAAAGGAAAAGAAATAACTGGCATGAAGAGGCTGGAGTGCTGGCTCAGCAGAGGGACCCATGTTCAGGTACCAGCAGCTGTTTCTGCTGGTCTTTAACTGCCTGTGACGTCAGCTGTGGGTGATCCAGTGCCTGTAACTGTCTGTGATGTCAGCTGTGGGTGATCCAGTGCCTGTAACTGCCTGTGATGTCAGCTGTGGGTGATCCAGTGCCTGTAACTGCCTGTGATGTCAGCTGTGGGTGATCCAGTGCCTGTAACTGCCTGTGATGTCAGCTGTGGGTGACCCAGTGCCTGTAACTGCCTGTGATGTCATGTGCACATACACACACATAATTAAAAATAAAACAAATCTTTTCTAAATATGCATTTTATTGTATGTATGTGTATTTGTCCCTGAGTGTATGCAATTCATGCCACATGTGTACAAGCCCAGGGAGGTCAGAAGAGGGGTCAGATCCCCCGAAATAGGAGTTACAGGCAGTTGTGAACTACTATATGGGTGCTGGGAATCTCTGCAAGAGCATCAAGTGCTCTTAACTGCTGAGTCATGTCATCGCTCCAGACCTTTGTGTGAGTGTGTGTGTTTAAGAAAAAAAATTTCTGCTATTTGCCCAGACAGACATGGGTCAGACAGATAGGGAGCAAAGGCACTTGCCAACAAGCCTGACAACCTAAATTATATGGTGGTAAAAGGGAAGAAATAGTGTTGGCCTCTGATATGCACACACACACCCCTATACCCATGCACCTGCACACACACACTCCTACACCCATGCACCTGCACACACAGACACCTACACCCATGCACCTGCACACACACACACACACACACCTACACCCATGCACCTGCATACACACACCTACACACATGCACCTGCACACACACACACACACACACCTACACCCATGCACCTGCACACACACACACACCTACACCCATGCACCTGCATACACACAGCTACACACATGCACCTGCACACACACACACACACACACCTACACCCATGCACCTGCACAATAGACACCTACACCCATGCACCTGCACACACAGACACCTACACCCATGCACCTGCACACACATCTATACCTATGCACTGTACACACACTCCTACACCCATGCACCTGCACACACACACATACACAGACACCTACACCCATGCACCTGCACACACACACACACACACACACACACATACACCTGCACACATCCAAATAAAATAAATTCTAAAATACAAAACTAGAAACCTTTAGTATTGTTATAGCATATCATCATTGCTACAGAAACTTTGACATTATATTGACATCTGTGACTGCTTTTAAATTAAGGGTGTTGGTGAACCTCCGATTGTGTTTGCTATGGTCAATTAAAAAGCACATATGTAACTTTTGAATTTGAATATAAATATGATTGGTTTCCTTTGTAATTCAACGTACAAGTATTCTCCTGAGTGGGTTAGTATCACTTAAGCTTTGATCCCAGCACTTGGCAGCAGGGGGCCAGGTAGAGGTAGGCAAAACTCTGAGTTTGAGTCCAGCCTGATCTACATTTTTTCCTTGCTTGCTTGCTTGTTTGTTTGTTTTTTCAGACAGGTTTCTCTGTGTAGCCCAGGCACTGTGGAATTCACTCTATAGACCAGGCTAGCCTCCAACTCCCAGAGATCCACCTGCCTCTGCCTTCCAAGTGCTGAAATTGAAGTCATGCGCTGCCACTACCCAGCCACATTTCTTTTTAATGTATTCTCCTGAAATGAGTATCTGTCACCCTTGCCAGAATACCTAAAGGGGTAACCTAATGTAGGTAACTGTCTCCACACACATACAAAGTTTAAGAGTCCCTATTCTAAACTCGGTGTGACAGCACACACCTTTAATCCCAGCACTCAGTAGGCAGAAGCAAACTGATCTCTGAGTTCGAAGCCAGGCTGGTCTACAGAGCAAGTTCCAGGACAGCGGGGGCTATACAAAGAAACCCTGTCTCAGATAAACAAACAAACAAAAAATAAATAAATAGAGTCTCTATTCTAGTTCCAATCAGTCATGCCAAAGAACCAAGAAGTTCTTCTGCTCCTCAAGAATTGCTGTGTTGGAGCCTGGCGGTGGTGGCACCAGCCTTTAGTCCCAGAACTCAGGAGGCAGACCAGACTAATCTACAAAGTCTTACAGAGAAACCCTGTCTCAAAAAAATCCAAAATAATAATAATAGTAATAATAATAATAAATATAATAATAATAATAGTTGCATTCTTCAGGCTACAATGGAGCCACGTTTAGGCACAGGAGATGTCTAGAAAGTGACTCTGGCTAAATTAGGAGAGGCTGGCTTCTCCTGTAGCTTTCCTTGGCCTGTAGATCTTCTGTCTTTGTTTCCCTAACCTGAACTGTGCTGTGCTTCCTTGTTCCAAATCCATTGTTTGAGATAAATATTGACTTGAGGGGTTAAGAAAAGCGCACTTTAGATGAACAGAAACTGCCTGGAACGAGTCAACTCATCAGAAACTGAAAGTTGAGAGAGGTGGACAAAGGTCTCCACTAACCCAACACCATCATCCATCCTTACTTGATGTCATATTTGTTGGCTGACACCAGAGTGAATAGGGTGGGCATATCCTTTTGGACAGAAAGGCAAAGAAGCGAGGCCATCCAAACTGGCCAGATGCCTGCCCTAGGTCACAGCCTGCTTTGGCAGTACCCACTAATGGCAAGTCCCACATGCTTTACAGCCTCCCAAGGACCTGCTGAAAGGCCTAACCAGTTTGCAAATGAGGAAGAAGCCTGGAACACAGGCATCCTGGCCCCTGAGCAGGGGCGGGGGTGTGGTGGGGGGAGCGGTGTGCGGGCCATCGTCCACACTGGCAGCTCCCAGCTGAGAGTTTATCTACGCATCCGCAGCCGGAAAGGAATCAGCATTCCTGGGCTCGTGACTTAGACAAAATTAATGACGAGGTCAGCACTTCTGAGACTCCCCACCCTAGCCCCGCTAACACCCCGGGGGCGAGATTTCTAGGCTGGGGGCGCGGGGGGGGGGGAGGATGTCCCATCTTCTGGTTCTGGCGAAGATTGGGATTTCTTAGAAGTTTAGCGGGGGTGGGAGGTGGGGAGAGTGGGGAGGGGAGGATGGAGGTTGGAGAGAGTGGGGGGTGGGAGTGGGGAGGATGGGGGGGTAGGAGAATGGGGTTGCAAATATTGGCCATAAATCTTAAGGAACCGTCACCGTTTTACAAGGGAGTTCTCGGGGACTGCTTTTCTCCCTCTAGAGGTCTATTTACATCGCCAAAATCTCCGTGTTAATGGACCTGGGATAATGGTGTTTACTTGACCGCGATAAAGCGCTCAGCTTCCTGGGGGAGCGGCTGTAAAAGTTCTGGGGGTCGGGGTGGAAGGGGGCACCTTAAAAGCGGGTGCTGGAAGGGAGGGGGAAACCAGGTTCTCTTCCAGGCCCGCCCTCGTCCTCTACCCCTGAGTCCAGGCAGAGCAGCCCAGGCCTCAGCGGCCTGGGACGGTTCCCACATAAATCACCAGCGCCAGAGTCTCGGGAAAGGGCGCATTTTTCATTGCTGGCTGCAGGGCAACTCCAGACAGGGAACGAGAAACAGAAGTTGTCTTTAGATAAACGGTTTACCGGAGCGTGCGTCCTGGCAGCGCAGTGCTCAGAACACAGGGCAACTCTGCTGGCTGTACGCCCCCCAACAACAGGTACCTCTCAGAGACACCCCCTCCCATAACACCCAGATCCCGCAGGGCAGGCCCTGCGTTCTCTGACCAACCCAGCAGGAGGAGGGAGAAGGAGCCAATGGGAAAGGAATGTAGAACTTAGGAACAGCAGAAGTGATACCCAGGAAGACTCTGAAGTTCAAAACCCCGGAGAATCTACCTCCGTGTTTGCCAGCTGTGTGATCTCCGGCAGCGATTTTAACGCCCTGATCTTCAAGCGGTTGTAAAAGTACCACTTTCTCAGCCTGTGTTCAAGATGAATTGATTACATCAAATGTCCCTGTATAGCCTGTAGAGATAAACTTGTTCATCAGAGATCTGTGGGTAAGCCTTCAAGCAAGCGTTATAAAGTCAGGCATTGCGAAGGGGGAAGGGGTCATGTGTCTAGTGCACTCTCAGCAGAGAGACCTGAAACTCAGCTAAGATCACAAATAAGCATTCTCAACACCGGTTTGCTCCACTCTAGCTGGGCAGGCAGTTTGTGTCAGAGTTCTGGCGCTGCCACGTACTGCCTGATGCAAGTCCCCCTGTTACCGTTTGCTCCTCTGTCTAACAGCGCCTGGGGGGTGCTGACCAGAGCCCAACCTTATACAATACTAGATACGATAATGCTGACTAAATATTAGCTATTTCTGCACATCGGATCCTAGCCCTGTACTGTAACAAAGATGCTCGCTCGGTCCCTAAGCCAGGGATTCTAGACCCGGGTCTTCTCAAGCTGAAGGCTCGGGACATCTGGGGAACTCTCCTTTGGCCCTGGACACCAGTCCTGGACCCACCCCCCGCCAGGTCGACGCTCATGGTCTTTCACTCTCCACACCACGCCACGGGAGACGCATCTTAGATCTACCAAACTTGGGGAGCTCCGATCTCTCTCCACAACCGCTCTTTAACGACAGCTTTAACCCTGCAGGCCGCCAGGCGCCCAGAGCTCAGCTATAATCCGGATTCAGAGGCCTAACCCCTAAGCTAGTCGCCAAAAGAGGGAAACCCTTCAAAGTGCCCAGCAACCCGGTGGCTCCGGGTCTTGTTTATTTGTGGCAGTGTGCTCACCCAAGCGGGGAGACCCTGAGTTTGGAATCCGCCTTTAGAGCCGAAGGGTAGGGGCCTGGGGGCAGGAGTCTCTAGCCCACACGCCGCCTGCTATCGCAGGCAGACAGGTTTCCTTCCCCTGCAAGGTCAGAGGCCAAGCCCGGGAGAGTTCTGCCCCCACAGCCCTGCCAGGCCCACCCCGCAGTCCCGGAGCCCGGCTTCCAGCAGCGCCTGCTCCTCCCCTCCCAGCTCGCCATCCATTAGCGTAATCCCCTGTCCAAACACTGCGGCCGAGCCGGCCAGACGTTGGTGTAAACAGACCCGGGGGGGACAATTCTAACGATATAAATAAAATAACCATTAATAGCGCAAATCGTTCGATGAGCCACAGGCCGAGCACCCGGGACTCCAGCCTCGCCTGGGTTTTGTGTACACAGCGTGGACACCATGCATCCGTCAGTCAGGTGAACAAGAGTTTCTTGTCGCAAGCGAAATCTAAACCCAACGCGGATGAGGTCCCCAAAAGCGCGTCAACGCGGCCTCGACTCCTGACACGCACAGGCCGCTGCGCGCAGTCGGCTCTGGACAGACGCACACAACAAGGTCGCCGCTTGCGTTACTATAACCGCGGGAGCTGGCCCCAAGCACAGCATAATCAGGCCTTTCAAAAAAGGTCCAAAACACCCAAGGGCGCCCCGGGGTCCCCTCCATCCGCGGTGCACGCAGAGGTCCAGAGCTCATACCCAGAAACGGAAAAATCGGCCTCCACTCGTCCAGGGGTTAATAACAATAAACTAACATTTATTGAGAATTGATAGTGCCAGGTGCCTAATTACATCACAGAGGCAATCTGGAAGGTGTTTTTGAAGATCTCTAGTTCCATGATAAACAGCAGAGCTCAGAGGGTAAAGAGACCAGAGAAGGAGTGAAGATAGATTTGAACCCATGACTCTGCATCCCAGAGGTATCCTAGTAGCACAGATTCCGACTTGAGGGTCCAGAGCCTGGCTCCTGAGCATCCCTGCCCAGCCCGCCTGAATGGTTTGGTGTGCTACAGGACGCTTCACGAACAGAGTGTGAGCAGAGCGGGCCTGAGAGGTCCAGACAGGAAAGAGAACTCAAAAAACACCCCTTCGGTCCTGTTCCCAGAGACACAGCCTTGCGGCTTTCATAGCCTCTCGAGGCCCAGGCCACCAGGCATGGGGACTGCAGACAACTAAGACGCCAGAGTCTGCATGAACAAACCAAGCCCAGGGTTCCTAATGTGGGAAAGATCTGTCTGAGCAGAGTGGCTGTGTTATCCAAGTTGCGGGAGTCCCAGGCTGGTACAACATCTTTTTTTCTGGCTCACCAAGATATGCAGCAGCTGCGTTTGCCCCCGGAAAATCTTGCACCAATCCTTTCTTTGCCTGTTCCCTTGACCTTGGCCAATCGATTTCACATCTTCAGGCGTGGTTTTCCACTTCTCTAAAATGCAGGTAAGGGGTGGCTATGTTATTCCTCTACAGGTATGTTGTGTTGATAGGTGACTAACCCCTTGTTCACTGACCAGCAGCTTATTTTGATGGTTGCTATTAGCTCCGTGGTAGGTAAGCGGTTCAGAAGGCAGACCTGTACCAGACCTGTGCCAGGAGAAAAGTAGTGGGAAGTAGCTGGGGCGTGGGGGGAGGGGGTAAAACTGGAGATAGAGAGGAGGAGGCTTCAGGAGGACCTGCCCACCCCATCCCTAGTTGTGCTTATTTTGAAGTTAGCCTGCAGTCAACCCTACCACCCAAGCACATTCTTCTTGGGGCTGTGAACCTCCACCCAGGCAGACAGGAAGGCTTGAAGGAGAGGGCTGTGAAGTGCCAAGTAGTGATCCCCAGAAGAAGAGGACAATTGTTGGAAGAAGCAGAAACAGCAATGGTGGTCATTTACAAGGGTTTACAGCAGCATGGTACCCTTCTACAGTATCCATATCCAGGAACCATTTCATTGTCCCAGCCCTGTAGAAATGGCTCAGTCAGGGTCTGCTAGTTTATCTGAGGAATGAGATTTGGAAGGCTGTTAACCACTGAGCCATATGGTACTTGTAGGAAGCCATGAACAGTAGCTGGTATTATCCATATGGTCACTGGTGGGACCGCTGTTGATGTTGGTGTCAGCTGGATTATTTCTATTCTTACTATCAGTTCCCAGAGGTGGTCATCATCAGCAGGCTCAGAGATGGTCAGAAACTGCCTGGGATCCAGTGGAGAAACAACAATACAGATGTTTCCAAGATGAAGTATTCTTGCCCAAAACCAAGAGGGAAGAAAGAAAAAGCTGTCAGGGAGATGCCCACCTCCGGGGTGGGTCCAGGGCAGATGATTTATTTGCATTCCAGTGAGGACACTAATTGGTCAGATCTTTATCTAAACATGATAACAATGACATGAGACTTTAGAGATTTGTTTACAGGAGCTGAAAACGATGCATGCATTCGTGGGAGCTGGAAGCCCGATTAAGTTTGGAGTTTTCTGGGGCTGGGTGGGGTGAGAATGGGGAGTGGGGGTGGGGGCCAAGAGGAGGGTGTTAGTGACTCCACAGGTTATTTCCTGAAGATTAAGAAAACAATCCCTTCTCCTTCTGACCATCCAGGTCAGAAAAAAGAGGGCTTGAAAGTTCTAGGAATCCTGCTCCAAGCTCAGACCAGGACCAGTCCCCCACTTCCCTGCCTGTGTCCAGTGTCCAGAGTGTCCAGTGTCCACCTCTCCTCAGTCCCAGGCAGACACTGACACAAAATGTTTCTCTCTCTCTCTCTCTCTCTCTGTGTGTGTGTGTGTGTGTGTGTGTGTGTGTGTGTGTGTGTGTTGAGACAGGATGACCCGGAACTCACTGAGGCTGGATTTGAACTCCTGATTTCCTATCCTCCTCTTCCACATCCCCAGTACTGGGATTACAGGTATGTGTCACCATGCTCAGGTTCTCTCAGGTATGTTGTTTGCCTGTCTGTTTGTTTGTTTTTTGAGACAGGGCTTCTCTACAGCATGGCTGCCCTGGAACTCGCTCTGTAGCCCAGGCTGGCCTCGAATTCAGAGATCCCCCTGCCTCTGCCTGGGATGAAGGTATGTGCTGCAACAGTTCCCCCCACCCAGACCCTCCCATCATTTAATTAACCCTTACTGCAGGTCCATAAAGTCCACACCACTGTCACCTCCTTTTAAAATTGTTATATATTTTTATTTTATGAGTGTTTGCTGTAATGAATGTGTGTGCACCATGCAGAGTCTGGTGTCCACAAAGGTCAGAAGAGGGCACCTGGAAGTGGGATTACTAAGAGCTGTGAGCTGCCATGTAGGTGCTGGGAGTTGAACCCAGGTCCTCCGGAAGAGAAGCACGCACTAGTCTGTAACTGCTGAGTCATCTCTCCAGGCCCCATCATTATCTTCTGAGCTAGTAAGAAAACTTCTGCTTGGTAAGGTTGAAAAACTGGATTAAGGGCTCTACTCCACACTGAGACCTGGTGCACTCCAAGGGCAGTGCTCTGGTTCAGGGCAGAGATGTGAGATAAGGTTATAACTCAGAGAAGGCTAAGTTCTCCTGGACCTCGCCCTTGGACCGAGCTGCCTCTTTTACTTTCTTTAGGGGAATCTCTGTGCAGTACAGGGAGTCATGAGGACATATCTATGAACAAGCAAACTCAGGAAGTCTGTACACACCCCGCCACACATGTGTTTGTGGGCTTGCCAGTTGTGAGAAGTGCAAAACATTCATGTGCACACATGTCTATTCACTCTTAGGGAGCACACACACACACACAGGGCACCTTCTGGAATATGCAAATGCAGGGTCATGATATGTGGAGTAGAATGTTTCAACGTAGTTTTATTACTTTCAAGAATGCACACAGTGTCATTACAATTCCAGCAATAAAAATCTATTCCTTCTTCTCTAGCTACAGCTAGATGGGTCCTTCTGAGACCACTTTGAACAAGACTAATTGTAGAGATCCCATAAACTGTCTGTATGAAAGCAGAACATCACGTCATGGGGGGGCAGTTTTCACCTTGGGTCATATAAACATTTCTCTCTTGATCTCATGTCACTACCAGTAATTTTCATTATCGTGAGGTGTCAGAGAGGAGGGAGAAAAACTCAGATGGAGTATTGCCCGATGTAATGACCATTCACTGCATGTGAGTGAGGCTTTAATGTGGTCTACATTGGTGGAAAACCCCACGTGCGTGGCGTGCCTTCATCCCAGCATATATCCACGTGAAGTCAAGCCAGCACTGGAACGCACTTCTGTTTTTATGCAGACAAGTTGGAAGCATAATCAAGTCTGAACCCATCTGTTTCTCATAGTGACACAGCTGTCATCAACCTCACGGTAGCAGATTGAAGGTGATTGGGTGGATCAGAGGGTGGCCAGCTGTCTGCCAAGCAGCTAAAGACTTAGGAAGAAATCCTGAAGTCTAGTGTACCTCAGGAAACCAATGACTCAGTGGGTCCGCAGACCCCATCAGAGGCAGCTAAGAAGGATAGGGAGCCACACGGATGGGGCATAGGACCTGAGCAGCTACTTATCCTTAAAAAGATGACTGGAGGGAGGTGATAAAGAACCCACTTTTCTCTCCCAGATTTGGCCCCAGAAATCCAAAGCAGTCCTGGGTACATCTTCTAGCTGGGGTGATTAAAGGCTGAACAGTCCGTCGTCATCGTTCCCTTCCTCCCCAGAATATAAATGACACTTTCAGGAAAGGGGGTAAGATCGATCTACTTTACCTGTGTGAGGTGTGGAGCCATGGGTCTCTGTCTGGGAGGTCTGGTCTACTCTTAAGGGTTGCCTGGAGTAGGGGCCTCAGACTCAACCCCAGCAGAGCTTCTTTGGGAGAGCCACAATAGAAGGAAACGCAGGCTCCTCGGGATCAGCCTGGAGGGGATTTCCACAAGGAGGGCTGCCCAGCCCACCACCTGGAGTCTACACACACCACCCCCACCCCAACCCCCACTTGCTGCCGCTGCAGGGAGTAAGGGTGGGGGGTGGGATGTGAGGGACCGCTTAGGAGATGGAACGGGGCAGGGAATAGGATCCCTTTCTTTTGACCAAAGATGCTTGAGCATTCCCCACCTCCCCCCCAGCAGGCCCGGGCACAGAGCTGGGATTTGGGAAGCAGCTCACGAATGAGGCTTTGCTCAACTAGATCGACCCCACTTGTGTAACACTGATTTGAAGCCTAGTTTTTGTTTGTTTGTTTTATTTTGTTTTTTTTTTCCTAAATCAAACACTGATTTTTAAATCAAAAAACAAAACTAACAGCTTCCAAGCTAAGATGGGGAGACTATGAAATAAAAGAAGACCAGGCGAGAAACCGGGAGAACAGCAGGTGGGAATGAGTAGAGGTAGAATTTTAAGGGAAGCTGGAAGCTGGAGAGGAAGTAGGGTAGAGGGTAAGTGAAGAAGGGAAAGGACCCAGAGAGAAAAGGGACGACCGGCCGGAGGGGAAAAGTGTGGCCTCCTGCGGGGAGGCAAGGGGGTGCGGGAAAGATTGCCTGGAGGAGGCCCTGGACTCTGGCGTTCGAGGGGCCTCTGCAGGCCTGAGTCAGTGAGAGGGTCCCCACCTCTGGAGTAGGGAGGATTGAGATCCTATAGTGAGGCTCAAGGACAAGAAGGGAGGTCTTTAAGGCTCGGGCTTCTTAGGGTCCCGATGCTGGAGAGCCCGCAGTTCGCTAAAAACAGCGGAGTTTATAGGGGCAGTGCCAGCGAACAAGCAGGACCAAGAAGTTAGTTCCTTTCCCATCACCTTCAGCCCAGCAGCCTGGTACTCCCAAATCCTTGGCCTTGACCTGAATGTCTCCCGTGTGGGCTAGGATGCGGTGTCCGGTGTCCTGCGGCCTGGAGATGTAGCCTGAACCTGGCTTCTGGGGCACAACGCGCCTCTGATGTTGTGGTTGTGGACCTCTCCGGTCAGTGATCAGTGCGTGCATTTGGGGCCTCAAAGGGCTCTTGGCAAAGCCCACATTTCAGGGCCCCACGCACCGCCCACCCCGGAGCACTGAGGAGAAAAACCCAACTGCTCTGGTGAGAGAGGAGCGGTGAGCCCTAGGGGCTCTGGAGTTTCAGAAGCCATCAGCCAGGGTGTCCGAAAACTCTTGTCTTGGGTGACAAACTAACCTCGGGAATCACTGGACCTTCTAAGTACGGACCAGAGTTGGCCTCCAGGCCCCACGCAGGCAGAACCAAATGAAAACACGCATAAAAGATTAAAACTAGCAACGCTTTTTGCAAAGGGAAAAGGTATTTTTCCCCCCTCATATGGCTTGAAGTGACCCCGGAGAGACTTGGGAACAGTTTTTAGGTATCTCCAGGAGGCCAAGGTCCCTAGAAGTGGGTTTGCGGTTGAGGTTGACGACACGGAGAGGATAATTGGAGGAAGAGGCGAGAACAAGCTCCCAAGGCTAGTGCCGCTTTTCTCGCTCTTCCTACTTGTCTGCTCAGCGAACCGCGAGAACCGGCAAGGCAGTCGCTCTAGCTAGAGCGAATTAGTTCACCAAAGACTTAAAAGAGCCTTTCTGATTTTAGATTATATTTTTGGAAGATCTGTAGACGTCGACGTTTAACTACAGGAAGTTAAAAAAAAAAAAAAAAAAACCACGGAATGCATTCCGAATTCCAGTTAAATCCTCTACTTAAAACTGCTCGCTGCATTTTCAGATAGCACACGCATCAATACAAATAGATGCACAAGCACCCTTTGTTTTAGGCATTTTCGTTTGAAGAAATACTGCGTTTCTTTCCACAAAGATAGTATCCTGATTTCAGTGTGGTATTGGCATGAAAGGAACTGGCTTTGGTGAGGAAATCTCAATTTATATGTCTTTAAAAGTGCTGGAATGGATCAGATCTGAGAAGATATGAGTGAAAACTTTTCACCCTGAGAAATCGAAACTCAGAGATGGCCTGTAGTTTACGCCTCAGACCACACAGTTTGCTGGATTTGGACTGATTTTTCTCTAGGGAAAGAGAAATGATGAGCTGTTTAGAAAATTGATTCCAAACAAAATCTAGAAAAATTGCCCACCCGTGCAAAACAAGCCATGATTTCAGAGCCCACTTTAAAAAAAAAAAAAATGCCTCTCACAACATTAGTTCATCACGGAAGCACCCAAACTCAAGAAATTAGGTAAGTTTAACACTTTCTAGAACTAAGCAATATGGTTATCGTTTCCTTAAAATTATACACTCAGACTAGATTTATAACTCAAATCAGGGAATGTATCACCCTTCTTACCATTAAAATGCAGTTAATGCTAGTCTGCTCAGAAATTTGAGGACAGGTTTTCAGCGTCTCTAAACTAAAAAAACCAAAACCAAATGCAACACACACCACTACTGACACCAACAAATCAACAAAATTCCATTCAGTGTCGCTGCCAAAAAGGAAGCCCTTTCTCATTTCTTGTCTTTTTTTGACCGGGCAAATCATTAAAATGAAATTTCCAGGACAGTAGTCAAAATGATTAAAAGCCCACCTAACATTCCATATATCAGACCAGCTGAGTTTACAGCAACATTATTTTTTCATACTTGAATAGAAAATCACTGTAATGCTACATTTAAAAATTTTTAAAACGGGCCAACTCGGCCCTGTTTCCATAATTAAATAGCTGTTTGTGCAACGAGACAAAATAGTGTCAGATGAAGAAAAACTATTGACTATCTGCCTGTTTCATATGTGTAGGAAGAGAGTAACTGTTAGAATTTGACACAAACAAAGGCTTCAAAATTCATCACATTTCCCCTTGGTAATGAAATTACTGTAATGGTTAACCCAAGGCTCTTTAACAGCTGTAATTTAAGTGTGTGTGTGTGTGTGTGTGTGTGTGTGTGTGTCTATAAAGACACCCCCTCACGGGAATTTGCCACCACTTCAGCAAGATCTGTAATCAAATATCCGATGGGAGGGGCTCGTGGGGTGATGGAGGTGAACCCAAGCAGACACTTCGGACTAAAACAAAGCCAAGCTGCTCAGTCATATTTACTTTATCTGACAGTAATTGGCTAAACTGTCTGATAGGAAAACCTATTGTTAATTGAGCACGGATCCAAGATTTCTAAGATCTTTTCCAACAAGAAAATGCAAATGCCCCTGAACGTGCTAGTAACTGGATACCCAGCAGAGCTAGATTCTGCGTCCCGATAAGCCACAAGCCACGGTGGAGGGGGACCTCCAGCAGCGGAGTTTTCCTGTTTTACCTAGCAGCGCACAGTTGGAAGCCCACAGGCCCTGTAGTCGTTTCGGGTGCCCGCTGCCAGCGTAGGAAAGGGAGGCCGCCTGGGTGCGATTGGCCTGGCTGGGAACCTGCTACTTCGAAACCAGGATAAGTCAAGACTTAAACAATTTGGAGAGGGAACCTGGAGATGACCAGAACCCCTACTCTGAGCAAAAATCAAAAACCCAACCTAAAAATCAAGGGGTGGGTGGAAGTCTCTGGATCCGCAGCGCGCAGTCCAGGACAGGTTAGGCCATGGGTGCCGCGCGCTGGCACATTCACCAAGCCCCCATAGGGTACTCCCAAACGGAGTCCTGTCCTGCTGCAGAGCAACTTGGTCAGGGTCCTCAGGAAAGGGTCGTCCAGGTGTGTCTTGAGGATCCCTGACCAAGTAGTGGCTGGGTTTGGAGGAGACCCCTCCACGTGCTCCTGCAGGTGGGGGGAGCAGACCGTCATCTGCATGGGCAGAAGGAAGAGGCCTGAGTGGGCTTCCCCGGAGGCAGCAGGTGTGCGGGTGTGTCTCTGAGTTGCAGGCATTGTTGCACCGAGGGTTTCACTCTGGGGCAAGGTTTGGTGAGGGCAAAGCAGGGCTAAGAAGCAAGAAACTAAGCAAAGAGGCATACAATAACGTTTATCTTTTCTTTTGTCCACATCTTGAAATCACCTGAGGGGGGGGTGGAATTGGAGAGCAGAAGCGAAAAGAGCATTTCTCCGCCTGTTGGCAGAGGGTGGGGGACTAAGACTGGAGCGCGATTTCCTTCTGGTCCTCTCACTGCCAGCTGGGGCACGCAAGTCCACTCAGTCCCCCGACCCTGCAGGGCCGCGCACTCACCCCACCTCGATCGGGACGTTTGCGCTCCGGGTCCTCAGCAAAACCAGGCGCACTCTGCCTCGGCTGAATTCGCCTTTGTAGCGACCGCTGCCCCCGCCTGAGGCGTCAACAGTCTCAAGTCTTAAAAGTGAAAAGGCTCTTGCTACCGAGGAAAGGTTTCGAGGAGCAATGGCCTACCCACAGGTGATCTTTCCCCATCGCCCCAAGGGCACGTGGAGCTTCCCTGGTCCCAGCTTCCCTGGTGGCCCGGGGCTCAGCTTCTTCGCAGTATTTCCGCTCTCCCCCAAGAGCCCCGCCTCCCTCTCCTCCCAACCCTTTCTTTCCAGGGCCGCGGGCACCATCATTCTGCTTCCCTGGGTTCCGCAAGGCCGCTCTCCATATAATCCTATTCGTGCCGCCTCTACCCATTTCCCAGGGTGTCATCCTCTGTGCCCGTGCCTTCCAGTTGAGGCCAGTCTCTCCCAACTGTACGGTTCTAAGGGGGGGGGGGGTGAAGGGAGAGAGACGACAAACAAAAGCCAGGGGCGATCTGGTGGAGAAACTCAAGGTGAAGCCAGAACGGTTCCTTGTTATTGTTATTTCCAAGGCCTGCTGCCCATGCGTTTTGCTATTATCCTCACAACGATGGCGGCAGGAGGCTATTCAGAGGGCTAAGCTTATAGGTAGGTGAATGCCAAAAGTTGGTCCCCATCAGGCAGTTTTCAGAGTCTGAGACTATATACTATATACTATATACTACATACTACATACTACATACTACATACTACATACTACATACACACACGCATTATATATATATATATATATATATATATATATATATATATATTCTCCCCGCAGAATGCAATCACGGTCTCAGAAAGCGAGCCAGACAGCCTTCAGGTAGAGAAATAAGGCGTGTCTGAAAGTTGAGGCCTGTACTCAGACTCCAAAAGGCGGAAAGCCACAGCCGGGTTACCTCCCTTTTGAGACCAGAGCCTGCTCTCACAATCCCTACCAGGTCAGAATCAATGAAGCCAACACTGGCCCGACCTCTGACGCAGAAAAAGGGTAGCTGCACGTTTTGAGCAGTTAGCATTCCTAGACCCGCACTATGCTTCCGGTCTGGTTAGCCTTATTTAACTAGAGCAATTGCCCTAAAAGAGGGAGTTCGGCTCCTTCATACAGACGAGGAAACTGAGAACGTCGAAAACCAAGTAAGTATTGACTCGGGCCAGGACTCGAAGCAAGAGCGACTGAACACCAAAGAACTCCATCATCTTGTCCCTCAGGACCCTGTTCTCTGCAGCCACTGCAAGGGCCGCAAGGGCGAATATGACCTGGACGCTGCCCTCACAGTCTAACTTGGCAGCCAGGTGAACACTAAGTGAGAGGAGTGACAAGTGACATTACTAACGGAGCAAGTTCAGAGGAAGAGGACTTCCGGGCTAGGCAGCGCTTCCTCGGAGGACCAGCAGCTTTCCACTCGTGGAAACGAGGATGGAAAAGGCACTCCACGTGGTGAGAACGGCCAGAGCAGAGACAAGGTGGAATTTGACACGTCGCTCATATTTCCAGGGATACAGCATTCGTCTCTTGAGGAATCAATCCACCGTCCGGTATTTACTGGCCAGGAAGTTTTCCTGCCTCGAAGCAGCTGTAAAGACAGTCTGTGTCATCCTTTTAGGACTTTGTTGGTTCATGGACAAGTGAGCCTCTCAGAACTGCCGCTGATCGGGAAGTGCGGCTAGGTGAAACGGGGATTCGGTGATTCGGACACCGGCTCAAGGCAGCCTCACCCACAACGACTTGGACCTCAAGACTATTCTAGTCCCGGTCTATTCCTGGTAAGGCAGCTACATCCCACTGGGTGGACGCGAAGGGCGTGGCCCACATACGCCAGAACCAATTAGGAAGCGGGCCAGGATGCCGACCCCGCCCCTCGACGTGACGCAGGGCCCCCGGACAGAGGCTTCACAGCCCCGGCCCCAGTCCTTGCAGTGGCTGTAACAAAACCCAGACCCCCAGGTCCCGGCCAATGGAGGCGATTTAGACTGGAGCAGGACCGCGTCTGTCAAAAGCTCGACTCCATAGCATCGCGAAGTCCAGGGGAAGCTGGAGCCGCCGCGCTGCCTCCCCGCCCCCGCCGGGATTTATTGAGTATTTGGACTGGACAATTAAGTGGCCCTGATGATGTTACCAAGCCCGGTCACCTCCACCCCTTTCTCAGTCAAAGACATTTTGAATCTGGAGCAACAGCAGCACTTCCACGGAACTCACTTGCAGGCGGAGTTGGAGCAGCACTTCCACTCGGCTCCCTGCATGCTGGCCGCGGCTGAAGGGTCACAATTTTCTGATGCAGGAGAGGAGGAGGAGGAAGAAGAGGGAGAGAAACTGTCCTATTTGAACTCACTAGCTGCTGCAGAGGGCCACGGAGATTCAGGTCTCTGTCCGCAAAGCTATGTCCACACAGTCCTTCGAGACTCCTGCAGCAGGCCCAAAGAGCAAGAAGAGGAGGTTGTGAGAGAACGGAGCCAAAGTGAGTAAGGGGGAAAGGAAACGCGTCCTACACCTGGAGCAATGGCTCAGCGCCCGTAAACAACCCACAGACCGTGCCAGCAGGGCCGCCCGCCCCTTTCACGTTTGGCTAGGGTCGTGCCTAAGCTAGGTTCAAGGACAGCTGTGCAAAGCACAGGTACCTGAGATGGAGAGAGGGTAGGGTGGAAAAGGAGGTGATTCCCCAGAGCAGGGAGCGAGAGCAGCCCCTGAGGGAAGGGAAAGCGATTATTGCAGCCCCGGTGACAGGGGCCCTGCGGCTGGATCGTAACAGCTAACATCTTCCTCTGTGAGTGTGTGTGTGTGTGTGTGTGTGTGTGTGTGTGTGTGTGTGTGTCTGTGTGTGTTCTCTCGAACATCCTCTTCTCAAAAAGGAGTCAGTAGTCTGGCCATTTTTCTGGCTTTCTTCTCATGTGGCTTGAGTTCTGAGTGAGGCCAGGGCAGTCACCCCTGCTTTCCCGAAAAGGCAGTGCGAGCAGATGAGAGATTGTGCTTTTTAGCAGAAGATAGGGAAAGTTCAGACCATGTGCGTTTAGGGCTCAGCGTTCTCACACCTACAGCACCGTGAGGAGAAGGGATGGATGGTGTGGGGGCCACTCCAGATGGCCGCACCACTCACACCCTTGAGGTGAAGGCCTTAAAAAAAAATCTTAGTGTTTGCTTTGTGTCTCCGGCTGCAAGCCGAATAAAGTGGATAAAGCGCAGAATTTAATTGCTGGGGATTCTGGACACCCAGCAGACCAGAAGTAGTAGGAAAATCAGACAACTCAATAAGCCCCCAGGAGATGTCTGAAAGAAGACAGAATCAAAGAATCTCTTCTCCAAGTGAAGTTTTGATGTGGCTGAAACCAAGGCACTTCCCCGTCAGCTCGCCAGGCCTAAAACATACACGAAACTGTCTAAATGTGTCCATCCAACTTTTTTTCCCTCTGTAAGGAAACATACATATAGTGTTACACATATTCTCAGTAGTTTTGATAAGAAAAAAAATCAATTCGTGAGTTGCACATACGCTTTACACTTAAATATTTCTGAACAGAAAAAAAATTGCAATCAACCCATGCATCCCGGCTTCCTGTCCCCAATACCACCAACGCGTTTCACATCTTCAGGTATCCGTGGAGAGTGGTAGGCAAACGAGTTTGCAAATACTGTCGTTGTTAACGTAGATGCACGCTTTCATCTTGAAAACAGTCATTAGCGCGTCAGGCGGCACGCTTAATCTCCTTTCTCTCTGATACTCAAGTTTTAACAAATGCGAGCTAACTACTCGCCATCGAACAGGATTCCTCCCGTGGAGGTGCTCAGCCTAATGCAGGACCCCTGAGCATAGGGAACCATAAACTTTCCCCACATCTAAGCATTTTCTACCGAGTGTTCTGTGTTCCCGGGCTGTGTGGATGCTGTACAGGGAGCTAAGGTCTTGCTTCTTCCCGCAGAAAGCTGCCAGCTGAAGAAGTCTCTAGAAGCAACTGGAGACTGTAAGGCGAGCGAAGACGGCGAGAGGCCGAAGCCGCGCAGCCGCCGGAAGCCGCGGGTGCTCTTCTCGCAAGCTCAGGTCTTCGAGCTGGAGCGCAGGTTCAAGCAGCAGCGGTACCTGTCGGCGCCCGAGCGCGAGCACCTCGCCAGCAGCCTGAAGCTCACGTCCACGCAGGTGAAAATCTGGTTCCAGAACCGCAGGTACAAGTGCAAGAGGCAGCGGCAGGACAAGTCCCTGGAGCTGGGGACTCATGCGCCGCCGCCGCCACCTCGCCGCGTGGCAGTGCCGGTGCTGGTGCGGGACGGCAAGCCTTGCGTCACGCCCAGCGCGCAGGCCTACGGCTCGCCCTACAGCGTGGGTGCCGGCGCCTATTCCTACAACAGCTTCCCCGCCTACGGCTACGGGAACTCGGCCGCCGCCGCTGCTGCCGCCGCTGCAGCCGCAGCCGCGGCCGCGGCCTACAGCGGGAGCTACGGCTGCACCTACCCGACAGGCGGTGGCGGTGGCGGGGCCTCGGCAGCGACCACCGCCATGCAGCCCGCCTGCAGCGCCACCGGCGGCGGATCCTTTGTGAATGTGGGCAACCTGGGAGGCTTTGGCAGCGGTGCGGGCGCTCAACCTTTGCACCAGGGTGCGGCAGCCGGGGCCGCGTGCGCTCAGGGGACCTTGCAGGGCATCAGGGCTTGGTGAGGACTGGGCAGGACACGCGGCG
The DNA here is from genome assembly GCF_943737965.1 of Phodopus roborovskii. NCBI lineage: Eukaryota > Metazoa > Chordata > Mammalia > Rodentia > Cricetidae > Phodopus > Phodopus roborovskii. The sequence continues at coordinate 16,594,860 of NW_026126541.1, read as the reverse complement.
GGCATCCTACCGCTGCTAGGCGCCGCGGGAATGAGACGTGAGAAAGGCCAGACCCGAGGGCCAGGCACCCTCGTTAAAATAAAATATGGACCTATCGCTCCCCAAGGGGCCAGGGTCCCAGCGCACTCTAGGCCTGGGGCTCGGCGCAGAAACGCACGTCCTGGTCGAGTGGTCAAGACTGTCTGAGACAGAAATACCGGACGCCAGGGAAGAGGTTGGCCCCCACCCTGGCTCTGCCGGGAGTGCGGGAGGCTGGGACTCCAGCTGTCGCTTGCTCTCTCCGGAGGGCGGCTTTTTCTCCTTCGACCTTCCCTTGGCCTTCTCGATGTACGGTCGGGGAACCGGACCAAACAGGGAAAAGAAGAAAGAAAGAAAGAAAGAAAGAAAGAAAGAAAGAAAGAAAGAAAGAAAGAAAGAAAGAAAGAAAGAAAGGGATAGTTGTGGAAAGATAGTGCAGAAGGGGAAAATGGGGTAGTGGCATGAGAAATCCCACCGATCCGCAGCCCCCTTTTCTAGCCTGGATGCCTACAACACAGTGCATTTTCGTTTTCCAACGGCCTCTCTTCCGAGACAAGACTCTGCCTGGATCTCCGGATTGTCAGGGGACTCTTCTTGGAGACCACCACCCCAGTGAGATCGGAATTTGGGGGAAGGGGGGCAGCTGAGCAAATCGAGGACCTGGTGGCCCAGCCTAGGTGTCCCAGGTTGGTTCCTTTCTGTTTTGTATTCTGTATTCAGCACATTTTCTCTCTGTATAACTATACCCACATGCCATGTACACACCCGCTGTCATACACTACAGGAGTCAATAAAGAAGGTGCAATATTTCTGAACTGTTTGGCTTGCTGCAGACTTGTTTAGCCCTCAAAGACTGTGGAGGAGCACCCCCCCCAAAACAGGGCGGGAAGCGAGGAAAACACCCTGGGCATCTGGGCCCGGTGCCCCTGAGCCCGGCCCCAGGCTGCAAGTTTGGTCTCTTCGCTGCTTTGTTCATTAATTTCTCTTTAGCTTTGTGGGCCGAACAGGCCGGAGGGAGGCTCTGGGTCTTCTGAGGTTTCAGGACTTCGTAATCCCCACCCCCACCCACCGCTACATTTTACCCAGATGCCCAGACTTGGTGCAGGGACCTGCCTTGGTCAAGCTGGGACTCTGCCCGACCTCGAGGGTGTCCGAGGAAGGCTTGAAAAGCTCGCCTCCAGGCTCAGCCTTGGGCGGCTCCTTCCTCGGCGGCCACCGGGCCTTCGAGCGCGCCTGGGGGCGCTGCGTTGCGCCCCGCCGCGGTCGAGCTCTCCCCCTCGGCCGCCCTCCCTTCTCCCCCGGCGGCCGCGGCTTTATGCGGCTCCTTGTCACTAGCGGAGAATGCCTGTGCGAGGCCTGTGCTGCCTGCCACACGGCCGATTGTGAGCGTGCCAAGGCGGGTGAATGGGGAGGCCTCTGAGCGCCGCGCCATTGTGGGGCCGGGCCTGGCTGAAAGGCGGCTCCGGGCCGGGAAGGTGCGGAAAGAATGGCTTTTTATTGGAGTCCCGAACAAAAGGTGTGGTAGGAAGGCGAGGTCCCCTGTGCGAACAAAAACCCCAGCGCGTCGGATTGACGTCCCCCCCGAGCTCCCCATTGCTTCTCAGAGCGGGGGCTTTGTGCAGCAGTCTGCTCAACAGAGGGACGGAGAAATGCGCGGGGGTTTTGTTCCCCGGTTTTTTCTCGTGTGTGGGGGAAGGGGAGGCCGGGGGGCCGGGGGCTGGGCGGGCAGCAGGGAGGGGCGCCCTGATTAGGCCGGGCGGGCCGGGGCGCAGAGAGGTTCAGCGGGAGTCGGCCGCCTGAATGCAGGGTCATTATTGCTACAAGTTTAGCAATTTCGCCCTTGCTAGAGGGGGTGGGGGCTGTTAGGTTGCTGCGAGGCGGCTAGTCTGAGGAGCCAGAGAGACCCGAAGGGCAGGAGGGGGAAAAAAGAGGAGGAGATGGGGAGGGAGACGGCTGGCAGGCAGGCAAGATAGCGCCCCCAAACCCTCTGACCGCCCAGGTCGCACTGGGACCCACGCCCAAAGGGCCTAGTCCCAAGGCTGTAGAGGGGCTGGAGGGAGGAGGGAGACCTTGTCCCTCCTTGCTCTCGGGTAACTGAATGACCCCAGAGCCGGCTTGAGTTAATGCACCAGATTCCTGGACCCCCAGCTTATTTAACGTTAAATTGCCGTGAGCTGGAACCCCTCCTCCCACCACCCCATAATCACCAAGGGGTGGCACACGCCATCTTCTTACCAAGCTCCTGGTCCTAGGTTATTTAGCCAGGAGTTTCTTAAACTGAAGGCTGGAGGAGGAATTCTCATTTTCACACCAGTTGGTTCATTCATTCAATTATATACACCTAGAACCTATTTATTTGCACTGTTCTAGATGCTGGGAATGGGGGTGGCAGAAACCCACTGTTCATAGATTCCTGAATTCATTTTTGGGTATGTTGAGTGCAATGGTGGGACGTGACAGCCAAATCAGTGGGGTTGGGGGGGTTAGACAGCGGGTAGAATTTAAAGTGTAGATAGAGTAAAATACTAAGAATCGAAGTCCTTTGATATAAGAGCCAGAAAGACACATTTCCGTTGGTACCTGACTAGGAAAGCCTAAAAAGAAACCACTGACCTCTCACCCACAAAGCTCCACTACAGCAATGTTATCTTTCTCTGGGACTTCTATCCTCATCTTTCTGGTAAAATAATTCCCTCTTCAAGAAGAACTTTTTCCCTGAACCCCTCAAATGGAGGTGATTACACCCCATCTGTGCCACCAGAGACTTAGGTACTTTCCAGTATCATGCCTGACGTTAGGTGGTGAGAAGGCCTTTTGTCTTCCATGTAAGGTCAAGGAGAGGCAAGCGGACATCTTTGAGGCAGGTAGCAGGGCAAGACATCCATGGGCTGGGAGAGCTCTATAGATGGGCTCCTTCAGCAACTCCTTGAGTGCTCCCCAACCTTGTGGGTAGCTCTGGTGGAGTCAAGCTATGACCTTGGTTTTGGCAGTGAAGGAAATGGGGGAGGGGCTCCTGGCTTACCTGTGCCTGGGCAGGTTCACCTGGCAGCTTATCCTGAACTTATCCTGGGACCAGGTTCTGCTTTCTGTACCATGCTGCCGGGGCAGTTCCTCTCTCTCAGATATTATATTTCTCCCTACAGCTCAAGATGTAAGCAAGGAGTCTAGGAACTTAGTGATGACCTTGACACTGAACAGTCTGTGGTTAGGGCAGGACTTGGAAATAAGGAAGAATGAGGTCTGGGAAGTAATGGGATTCCCCTGTAGTCACTAGGTGATGATAGAGAAAAGACAGGCTCAGCCTCCTCACTCTCAGGATGGAGCTTGTGCTGGAGGAGCTGAAGTCTCTAGGAGTAGCAACCCTTGCTCTCCTGTAGGTAGACACACACACACACACACACACACACACACACACACACACACACAGGCACCAGCTTCCTGCTGCCTATGAATTCCCAATGCTCCTAGCACCAGACCCTCACCTTCCCCGCCGGCTTCCTCCTGTCCAGTCAGCCTTCCTTGACTCTGCATCCTCTTAGGTTCTAGAAGAGGGATGTGACCCTAAGAGAGGAAGCACAGCTGGACCTATGAACTGATTTCCTTGTGGTTTACTTTGCGTGTCTTAAGATAATTAAAGCTAGACTGGACCAACCCCTTCCAGCCCCCTGCCCCACTCTGGGAGCCTGTATACTCCAAATATAAATAGCTCCCACTACTTTGTTAAAGGATTTCCGTCATTGCTGGGGTTCCAGAGCCAGGAACATCTGAGAGTGAAAAACCTTTGACCAATGTAGCATCATTCGGCTTCTGGGCAGGGGCAGGGAAGGGGCAGAGAAGATCTTTCTGAAGTTGCTTCCCACAACACTGTTCTACAAGCCTAGAGGAATCTCTCTCTCTCTCTCTCTCTCTCTCTCTCTCTCTCTCTCACACACACACACACACATACACATGGGGGAGGGGGGAAGAACGCTTGCACATGAGAGCCTTCTTATCACCAAGAGCCTTCAGGTCATGTAAGTTGTCTCTCTGGGCTCTACTCTCTGCCTCTAAGTTAGAGATAAGGATAAATTGCAATTTCCAGCTGGCTTCTGGCTACAACCCTCCTTGCATCCCTAAATTTGTATATAAACACTATTCACAGTGACTTATACCACACCAGGCTGAGGAGGGTTTTTTTTTTTTCTTTTTAAAGATTTACATATTACTATGTGTACAGTGTCTTGTCTGCGGGTTAGTCAGAAGAGGACTTCATTTCCCACTATAGATGGTTGTGAGCACTGTGTGGCTGCTGGGAATTGAACCTCAGGACCTCTGGAAGAGCAGTCAGTGCTCTTAACCTCTGAGCCATCTCTCCAGTCCTCAGTTTCTCTTTTTAGAATCTACAATAATGTGCACAAATAGAAAGTGCACAAATCAGCAAATGGCCATGAACACTCAGGTACAGTTTATCCTGGCTTTGAAAAATTAAAGAGATGCCTCCCCCCCCCCCAAAAAAAATCCCCAGTGGCTTAGTTCAAGCCTGGAACTAGGCGAATGCTTGCCAGTGTGCAGGCTGAGAACTGGACTGCCACGGTTGGGGGATTCCGCCCAGCAGGCTTGTACTCCCCGGTTGTGTCTTTGCAGATAAACCTCTTGAGGACAGAGGTGCTCCTAACGCTCAGTAAACGATCTGGCCCCAACCTGGAGGGGAAGACCCAGGAGAAAGGAGTCCTCTTTAGCTCATCACTGCAGGAGAAAAGGGTCCTGAAGAGAAACCCGACCGGCTGTTGGCTGTTTAAGGACCTGCTGGTACCAAAGGACAGCTGTCTGTGGCCACGCATCTCTGTAGGGTGCGGCTAGGGGCGGGAGCTTTGGTGGAGAACTGCCTACAGAGGCCACAAGGTTGGAGGATGGAGTCTGCCTACTTCTCCTTGGCTTTAGGGTTCAGAGTCACAGAGGGGACTTCCTGGGCACCAGCTCCCAAACTCCAGGGTCCTAGAAGGACTTGGTGTGAGCCTACACGGTTCAGGCCCCGCCTCTACCCGGCTCTGTGCTGGAGAGGCTGGATCATCGGGTCCTCCAGCCGCAGATGCCTGGACAGTCACAGGCTGCCAAAGCCGGCTGAGTGGAGAGTACACCAGTGAGCCTAGAGGGCCTGACCAAGGTTGTGCCCCAGGACTGGAAGGGCCAGCATTCCTGACAGCCACCACCTGGGCGATGAGCCAGGCCAGCACCGTGCTGAGGTAGGAATCCTGGGTACGATGTCTACTGGGCGGGCAGGCTGTGCCCTGTGAGGGCATCCCTGTGAGGGAAGTGAGCTCAAAAGCACATTAACTGTATTGAAGGACCACTTTCCCCCTACCTGGACTGTCGGTACCAGATAAAATAATAGCAGGGATGTTTTCTGTAGGGCGTTTTGAAAAAGGAAGATGCACCAGGAAAGGAGGTTATAAAGAAAAAGATACAGTAAATTGCTAACAACCAGGCAGAGAACTAAGGAGGCCAGTGCCCTCAAATCATACGGTGACTACAGCCTTCCAGAGTCCCGGCTCCTAGTGCTGTAGCTTAGTATCGCCGGTCGGAGAACATGGCCTAGATGGAATTGCCTGTATGCATTCTTATTTGCCTGGCTTTTGCTTACAGAGTTTATCCATATTACTGCATGTTCACAGGCAGTTCATTCAAACTTCTTTCGAGTGTTTGATATACCACAATATACCATTCCGCTATTGATAGACAAGTAGATGAGTTTATAGTTTTGAGCTGTGTAAAGAGTGCTGCTAAAGGTGGCACAGGCTTTTGATCCCCAGTGTGTATGCAGAAGCAGGTGAGTAGGCAGAGGCAAGTGAATCTCTGTGAGTTTAAGGCCAGCCTGGTCTACAAAGTAACAAAGAATAGCCAGAGATGTTACTAACATAGAGAAAAGAGACCCGGTCTTGAAAAGCAACAAAGAAACAAGCAAAAAGCCACCCTTCCCAAAGTATGCTGCTGAAGAAAATAATATCCAGTGGAGCCATCTATGGTGATAGAAATTTCTTTCTTTCTTCTTCTTCTTCTTTTTTTTTTTTTTTTCTTTTTTTGAGACAGGGTCTCACTGTGTAGTTCTGGCTGTGGAATTCTTTGTGTAGACCAGGGTAGCCTTGAACTCACAGAGATCCATCTGCCTCTGCTTCCTGAGTGCTGGGACTAAAGGTATGGCACCACTATACCTGGCTGGATAGAAATATCCTATGTGGGTGCTGTCCAATACAGTTTTGGTGGCATGTGAGCATGTGATAGTGTGACTAAAGAATTGAATTTGAAATTTTCCAGAATTGCAATTAGAGCAATTTAAATTTAAAAGCATTTCAAATGGCTAGGGTTCCTATATTAGCATAATTCTAGCTCACCTTTGGTGACTTTAATGCACACTTGGTATATATCCAGGAATGTAATTTTGAGCTTTAAAAGATGTTAACTGTTAAGTCTCAAAGCCTGGGACAAATGACTGAAGTGGCTGTTTAGCATATCAAAGTGGACCTGGCTGCCAGGCTGTCCCACCATGTGGTACAGAGTATGGCTGGCAGACCCCACTCTATACACCCCACAGCTGCCCTCCCCCCGGGGGCTTTTCCCTATATAATCCAGCCATTTTGGCCACCCACCCCTTTGGTACCTTTGCCCTCTTGGCTGCCGTATCTGGTTCCTGTTCCCTTCATTCCCTCTCCCTTCTCCTTCCCCTCTGCCTACATGGTTCCACTCAGCCTGGTCATGTCCACTCTGGACAGATGTCCCTGTCTCTGGCTAAGCTCTCTTTCATCTACAATAAATGCTCTCTTCCACCATACCCAGGAGCAGTCACATCCTTCCCTTTCCTTTTTATTTCCTTTTTTTCATCTGTTAACCAAATTTGCTTCCTTGCTTTTTCTTCCTTTCCTTTTGAGAGTGAGTCCTGCTGTGTTAACCAGCTTCACACTCAAGATCTTCCTGCCTCAGACTCCCAAGTGCTGGACCACATGAGTGCCCTATCGCACCTGCTACCACTCATTTTGTATAGTGAGTTGTACCAGTTTACATGCCTCCCACCAGAAACACCCCTCACTATTTAGCATCTGGGTTTATTTGTCTCTGACCTTAGTCACTTTAGTGAACATGGAGTTTAAAACAAACTTTTTGCTCACTCTTATGTACGGTTGTAAAACTGGTTAACCACAGCGATGGTAGTGGTGGTGGTGGTCATATCTGTTCTGCAAGGCTGGGAGATGCTCACAGGACCCCACAGCTGCACTCAGGTCTGCACCCCCACCCCCACCCCCTGACAGACAGGAATGAGATGATGCAGAGCATATCAGGGAGGTCAATACTTAGAGGGGTTCAGCCCCCCACAGCTTTTACTACTGTTTACAACACACACACACACACACACACACACACACACACACACACTTATTGAAATATCTCACCTAAGAACACAGCAAGGAAGGCTGAAGCCAGGGCAGAGGAACCAGGTTAGGTTCTAGCTACAGTTTCAGTTTGTGGCTTGGCTCTGTCATTCATCAACTAGCACTGACAATCCTTGGGTACCATCTCATGTTATAACACCAACTCAGTCCTGGGGAGGTAATAGCAGAGAGACTTCCTAGTGTGTGTGTGTGTGTGTGTGTGTGTGTGTGTGTGTGTAAGGGAAAGAGAGAGAAATGCCTATATTCTCAGAATTGTCTTGTGAGTTAAATACCCTTTGTTTATACATGAAGAAACTGAGGCTCAGAGAGTCACTCCTCAGTAACTATAGAAAGACCCCGTAGTGATTTTTACTCACAGCCATGGAGAACATTTCTGACACCTGCCTCCTTTCCCATTCAAACAGCCCGACTAGGGCAGAATTTGACTTCTAAGATCAACTTGGACACTTACTGCTAAGCCTCCCTTTGGAGGGACCTAGACTGACCACTGGCCACTTCCAAGCTGGCAAATGAGTGAAGGGACTGTTGGTTGTCATGTGTATGATTGGAATTCACTCTGTGTGACGTGGGGTCCCTCAGATGGTGGTGTGGGGAGAGCTTCTGCCCCGGGGAGAAAAGAGAGCCCCAAGCATTTTTTTCCCTAAATGTGTTCAGTATTCTGGTTTTTTTTAGAACACACACACAAAAACTTTTACCTTTTACTAAATGTGTCCCAAAGGGGATTGTTTTTTGTGAAGAATGCTTTTGAAATAAGGAAAATCCAATATTTATTTGTAATTCTAGGGTTTCAAGTTATAAACATAAATGATTATATATATATATATATATGTATATATATATATATATATGATTCATCCAATAATTTATGTGTGTTTTCATTCTCTGAGAAAAGAGATGAAAAGTGCCCTTGGACCATCCTGAGAGTGAGTTGTTCTTGGGAAGCAATACAGATTAATTCTCAGTCTACATGCAGTAACTAGAACCCCCACCCCGTGGCTACTGGTGGATTCCAGCTTGGCATGGGTATGTCTTACAGCCCCTATCACACTTGGTGAGCCTCTCACAGAAGGGCTCAAAGGTCAAATGTGTGGTTAAATGAGATGCAGTCCTGATATACCTTGTAATTTGTTATACACTCTAGATCTGGCCAAATCCTGCTAGGAATTGTCAAAGTCCAAGCTCTGCCTGGCTCATCCGGTCCAGCCTTCCTTCAGGGTCTTAATTAGTCAGCACACTGGTGCTGTTTGGCTTGTATTTAGTGGGAAGAACACAACTGGAGAGGTGACCCAGAGCTGTGGTTTCTGTCCCACAATTCTGATTCCTGTGGCACTCTCTGCTGCTTACCTTACTCCCTGAAGAAGAGAGTGTCAAAGCTGGAAAGGCTCAACCAACTCAGTTTAGAAGGAGAGAAAATGGCCTGAGCTTCTTCCTTGGGTCCCTGGGGCTCTCCAAGGTACAATTCAGTATTTGCACCACTGTAGCCCACTTCTTCCTTTTCTATTCTCCAGATTTCTGTTCTTTCCCCTACCTTACTTTCTGAGTGCAGATAGTGCTCTGAGGTGTACCTTCCTGGCCCCCTCCGACCTCCTTCCACAGGTCACTTCCGCCCATGGCTCCACCCCCAATGGGCGTGGTCAGTGCTACAGAAGGACTATCTCACTACACTGAGGGGGCAGGCCTTGGACATTCTAGATCAATCTCCCAGCTCTGTACCCTGCATGGCCCCACTTTGTGTCCAATGCTGTACATGACACCTGTGTGGCACACACCCTCACAATGCATCCCTGGGGTTGTGAGCACATAGATTAATGTGTGGCTGTCATGTTTGACTGTCTGGGATAATCACAGCCTCCACCGGGAAGCTACCATTCAGAGAATCTCTCTATGGAGGCTGGATGGGGTAGTGGTGGCGCACGCCTTTGATCCCAGCACTCAGGAGGCAGAGGCAGGTGGATCTCTGTGGGTTCAAAGCCAGTCTTGTCTACAAGTGAGTTCCAGGACAGCCAGAGCTGTTACACAGAGAAGCCCTGCCCCGGCTTGAGGGGGGGGGGAACCAGAACCAAAACAAAGCAAAAGTATCTATTTTTTTATTTTGTTTTGTGCACAAATACACTTCTAAAAGGATTTCTCTGGTGGGTTTTACCACAGTTCTATCCCTTAAAAGGTCAGACAGTGTTCTAGAGGTTCTAGAACAGCAGTTCACAACCCATACCATAGAGGTAGCCTAAATTGGAAAACAGATATTTGCATTACAATTTATAACAGTAGCAAAATTATAGTTACAAAGTAGCAACAAAAATAACTTTATGGCTGGCGGTCTCCACAACATGAGGAACTGTATTAAAGGGTTGTAGTGATGGGAGGGTTCACAGAGGCTCTACAACCCCAAATCACAGCAGCTCAAATTTGCAGACGAGAAAACTGAGACTCATGCAACTTACTCCAGGCCAAAAGCTATCACCAGAACTAGGAGATGGGCGCTTTCTCCAGAAGACACATGCTGGCCAGCTCTTCTGTCCATGTCCCCCTCAATAGCTACCCCGGTGAGCCTCTTAGGGAGGAACTGCATCCAGGTCTTGGCTCTATCAATGATGTCACCTGCTACCTGCTCCATATCTTGTGACTGGCAGCCGATCCCTGCCAGTGCCCTCTAGTGGGCTCAGGGAGTGTGCCCAACACTTCCTGGCTGCTTTCAGAGGGTGTCAGCACCCTCTGGTGTTGACCAGAGACCCAGGTTGCAGGGGCTCCCAAGGCTCCCCAGGTTTGCCTGAGCTGTTCTTAAGGAAGGTTCTTAGATTTCTGGGTCCCACTTTAGTGACCAGAATAGGATAGAAACGTGGCCACTGTCCCAAATTCCTTTTTGGAGAGCCAGCAAAGTCATTTGACTGAGTCTACAGCTAAGATCAAGTCTTAACTGAATTAGTCTCTTGTTCCAGGAGATGTACCCATGCCTGGAGTCATACTAAGTTCTGGAATTTATTGTTCTGCCTGACCTGAGGGCTAGAGAGATGGCTCAGTGGTTAAGTACACTGGCTGTTCTTCCACAAAACCCAGGTTCAATTCCCAGCACCTCCATGCAGCTCACAACTGTCTGTGGCTCCAGTTCTGGGGACCCGATACCCTCACAAAGACATACATGTAGGCAAAACACCAAAGCATATTAAAAAATAAATAAATGGAGAGAGATCTCACTCTCTCTAAGCAACAGTGCCCTCCTCTGACTGAAACAGAAACTTGGTCTACACTGCTGTTTTAGGAGTGATGAACAGCAAGGCAGATGGCAAAGGTATCATGGCTGGAAGGCTGAAGGTTTCCATAATTATCCCTCCTTCCTGGCAGTGCAGACCACTACTTCAGAGTCACAAAGCTCCTTAAGATGGATAAGCAAACTGCTCTAGTTGAATATGGGTTCATATTGCGTACCAGTGTCACCTTTGGACATGTTAGAAAAGAGCTTCATTTCTTCAAAGAGTTTGCAGCATCTGCCAGGGGATGGCTTGGCACACAGATGCTGCCAGAGAGGGTGTGGCTTGATACACAGATGTACGGTTTGTTGGTGGTGGGGCTTCAGTTCAGCAAACAACCTACCCAAGAAAACATGGAGTTTTGGTGTCCTGCGCATCAAAGTCCATATCTCTATTCCCTGAAGAAAAAAAAAAAACATTAAAGAGACATTCTAGGTTCATTTATAGGGCATCGAACAATCCGTTTAAGGAAAAATACAACACTAGGTGCTGTGGCTTCTCTTCCCAGAGAGAAGGGGTCCAGCCCTCTAAGTAGGTTTGCTTGGTTTCTTCATAGAGCAGGCTTTTTTTTTTTTTTTTTTTTTTTTTTTTTCAGCTGGATCTATAGTCCAAAGAATTCCTCCTTTAAGCAGGCCATGATTCTCACAGTGGATTAGTCCTCAAGTCACTAAAAGAAGTGACTTAGAAGGAGGAGGAGGGGGGAGGAGAGCCGGGGAGGGAGCAGGGTGAGCTGGGGCTTTCTGGAATGTATTTTCACATCTCTGGTCTCCCCACCCCCATTCCTTTCTTCTCTGCTTCATCCTCTGAGTGTCTGCTTCATCTGGAAACCTCTGCTGGCCTTTGTCTTGCTCTTCTCCATGTCTCTTCTCTTGCCCTTCCCTCTCTTTTTTTCCCACCGATTTATAGTAGATTGATTCAAATGACCCAAATTACCCAATGATAACTCAGTGACTTTATATGTTGCATGTAAAATTACTCAATAGATTTGTGTAGTGCATGTATCATTATCCAATAGGTTTATGTATTGCATGTATAATTATCTAATGACTTTATGTTTTGCATGTGTATTTACTCAGTAGCTTTGTGTGTTGCATGTATAACTAAAACACAGTGACTTTGAACTAGTCATTGCCATTTCATAAAAATCCCTATATTTGGGGCTGGGGAAGGTAGCTGGATGATTCAGCATTTCATCTAACATGCCTGAGGCTGGGGACCTGATTCCCAGAACCACAAAAGTAAATAGAATTCATTTGCTATTTTTTTTTTTTTTTTTTTTTTTTTTTTTTTTGAGACAGGGTTTCTCTGTAGCTGTGGAGCTTGTCCTGGAATTTGCTTTGTAAACCAGGCTGGCCTCAAACTCACAGAGATCCACCTGCCTCTGTCTCCCAAGTGCTGGGACTATAGGTGTATACCACCACTGCCCAGCTATTGTCTTTTTACATGATAAGGCATTATTTGCATTTCTTCTCTAACTAATTTAAAAGATATTTGCTCATTTGATCAATTTACTATTGAGCATTTGAAGTGTTGAATGGTGATGGTTTTCACTCGAAATCCTTAACACTACCATAGTGTTAAGGGCCCTCTCTTTACTACCCACCTAAATTTTTAAAAATTTATATATGTGTGGCGGTACTGGGGATTGAACTCAGAGTCACAAGCACATGAGGTAAACATTCCACTACTCAGCTATATTCCCAGCCCTTTACAAACTTTTATTTTGAGGCATTGGGTTGTCTAGGCTTGATAACTAGTAAAAGTTACATTTAAAACAGTGTTTCTCTTAAATCAGAAGGGGCAGCTCAATGGATAAAGTTATGGCTATAAAAGGGTGAGGATTGAGTTTGGATCCCAGAACCCACAAAAAGAGTTGTGATAACAGCCTTCCCACAGCAAGATGGAAGGCTGAGTCAGGAGACTCATGGAATCCTCAGGCTTCACCAGCAGCCAACAAAAGGCTTTGTCTCAAATTGGGAAATGAAGACCAATGCCTGAGGTTGTCCTCTGATGCCAATGGCATGTGATCATGCTCACACTTAAACATATACACACATGCATGGACACACACAAGATTGTCAAAGTCACATGTTCCTTGGTATAAAAGCCATAGGCCTTTCCTATACCTCTGACTTTGACCAGGAAAACCTCTATGGATTGCACAATGCGAGAGAGAGAGAGAGAGAGAGAGAGAGAGAGAGAGAGAGAGAGAGAGAGAGAGAGAGAGACTCTTCCAATTGGCATGAAGGGGAATCTTGCGGTGCCAGCAGCCAGGAAGGGTCAGGTGATAGAGTATGGAGGTGAAGTCTCCAATCCAGGCTTCTCATTTTCTTTCTGGGCTCTTCCTTTATCTCATCCTGGAGCCCCACTGCCTCATGCTGATTGTATTCTGAGATTTAGTTCCAAGCCGCAGTGAGGACAGGCTCTCCCCAGCTCTTGGTAGAGGAAAGAGCTACCGGCTTGGCTGCTCTGCTTCTCTGATCTTCAGCTTGAACCCCAATATCTGTCTCTGTGTTTTTATTATTTGTGCTACACCACCCCCTAGACAGAATTGGAGGGCCAGGGAAGACATCTCATTTCTCACAAGGCACACAGGCAGCTCATTTGATCTAATTGTTAAATGCAGCTTATGTACAGCACAAGATATATGTCTTCCTGTAGTAACTACAAGAACTCAAAACAGCTTAATACGGCCTAGTGACTACCTAAGTGCAATTTATGGCCTCCGGGAGAAGACAGGTCATTTAGCCTCCACTCATTTGCCAGGTGGTCAAAATCAGATCCAACCCTAAAGTCTATAGATTACATGTCAAATCCGCATCCCCATGCCATAGGTCACTCTAATGGAGGGTCAGGGATGGGGTATCCACACAGGCTCTCCTTTCAACACTTGTGTGTGTGCAGGGACTGGCCCATTGACACTAGACAGCCACAAACAGCTGCTCCCCTTACCGCAGCCTCCAGCATCCTCTAAGTACCTTCTTCTGCAATAAGCCATGTGACTTCTTTTCCAGGGTATACAACGATCTGCAATTAGCAGGCATTTTCTCTCTCTCTCTTTTTTGCTGACTGGCTGTGGGTTCATTAAACAGTGAATTCCCAGAGCACTTTGGGTTTTGCTGTTGGTGGTAGTGATGATTTTAACAGCACCTGTCATGTTACGTTCAGTTGCAGAAACAATTTTCTGGGTATGTACCGTGGCTGAGCAATATCGTTTCAGTAAGCCAGGGTCTCCTCCTTTCAATGGGCTGCAGTGTCATTAGGCAGGGAGAGAGGACAGGGCACATTCAGAGAGAACATTCCCCTTCATTGGTAATGGGAAGGAATGACTTATGTCCTGCACGAGATGCTATTGTTCTGATGAGGTTAGGACAGACTTGTAGGAGAAGGTGATACTTAGCTGGGTGTCTGGGAGGAACTAGGGAGGAGTATGCTAAGTCTCTAAAAGGAGAGGTGGGGAGCAGGTGGGAGGGGAGGGAGGAGAGGAAAAGGGGGGAGGGGGGCTGGTGCTGAGGGAAATACATGGAAGTGATTAGGTTTTGTTTTGACTATGAGAACAATTTCCTTTGCCTTTAAACTAATGTTAGAAACATCCATGTACAAGACCTCACTCACAAGTAAAATCTAGAAAATTCCAATTTTTAGAGACAGAGATTATTAAGATCAGGGCTCACAGGGCCAGAGACTGAGGCAATGTTGGTCAAAGGACACAACATTCCAGTAAGAGGAAGCAAGTTCATGGTACAAGGCAGTGACTGTAGTTGTTAGATATGTATTGTATTCTTTTTATGTTTTATTTTATGTGTGTTTTACCTGTATGTGCCTCTGTGCACCATGGAGGCCAGAAGAAGGTGTCAGAATGTCTGGAACTGGAGCTACAGGCAGTTGTGAGCTGCCAGGTAGGTGCTGGGAATTGAACCTGGGTCCTCTGGAAGAGCAGCCAGTGCTCTAAATTGCTGAACCATCATTCCAAGCCTGGAATTGCATTAAAAAACAAATAAAAGCAGAAGTTTCATGTGTTCTCATCATACACATACACACATAAGTGTGTATTGTGGTGATATATATTAATCACTTTGACTTAGCCATTCCAAAATGTATACACATATGAAAAATATTATGTGTGTCATAAACATATATGATTTATTTGTTTGACAATTAGAGCAACCATTTTTCTTTTTTTATTTTTTGTTTTTAACTTTTCAAGACAGGGTTTCTGTGTAACAGCCCTAGTTGTCCTGGAACTAGCTCTGTAGACCAGGCTGGCCTCAGACTCACAGAGTACTGGGATTAAAGGTATGAACCACCCCCTACCCAGCTAGAGCAACAATTTTAAATAAGCTTTTTTCTATTTTATGTCTATGGATGTTTTGCCTACACGTATGTCTGTGCTTGAGAAGGCTAGAAGGGGGCATTGGATCACCTGTAACTGGAGTTGTGAGCTGCCACATGGGTGCTGGCAATCAAACCCTGACTCTGAAAGAGCAGCCAGTGCTCTCAACTACTGAGCCATCTCTCCAGACCCTTAAACAAATGTTGTTTTAAAAGTATATTGATTGATTGTGTGTTTGTGTATGTAACGCAGTGTATGTGTGTGTACTTGTTTGCAGTGTATACCTGGTGTGCACATAAGCAAACGTGTTTGTGGAGGCCAGAGGTTAGCACAAAATGTCTTCCTCAATTTCTCACCATGGTATGTTTTTTTTTTATTTAAGATTCATTATTTATTTATTTATTATGTATACAGTGTTCTGCCTGCATGTATCCCCTGCACGCCAGAAGAGGGCACCAGATCTCATTATAGATGGTTGTGAGCCACCATGTGGTTGCTGGGGATTGAACTCAGGACCTCAGGAAGGACAGTCAGTGCTCTTAACCTCTGAGCCATCTCCCCAGCCCACCATGGTATGTTTTGAGACAGAGTCTCTTACTGAACTTGGAGCTTGCCAGTCCTGGCCAAGGAATCCCTGTCTCCACAGTGCTGAGGTTACAGATGCACATGGCTGTGCTCAATTCTGGGATAACCTCTGTGCTCTAAGACAAGGTGACAAAGTGAATGAGTGTATGTTTCATGGAGACTGCAAAGTTGATTGTGTTGGGGACAAGTCAAGGAGACACTTCCTTACTGTCCTACTATAAGACTCCTCTGAAAGACAGGGACTGTGCTGAAGTTCCCATGTTAAATGCTTTGCACTCAGTGGGCTCTCAGGAATCCCAGCTGGAGACCACGCATATGGACTGTCAGATGTAGGATGTCAGTTGTGGAAACTCTAATATGTGTCCCCACCCTGAGACACCTTTGGAATGCTGCTTCTCTGAATACCCCTGTCATTCACACCTTGTAGCTCCTCTCAGCCTGTCCCATTCCCCTTGGCCCTTCAGGGTTGGCTTGCTTTCATTTCTAGCAGAAACAAAACAAACCCCAAATACATGACCAACTGGCATGTGATGAGTGATTTGCCTCCTGTCTCGAATAAAGCCTCGCCCTCCCAGGATGAGGACCTTTCAGTGCTAAGTGTGGTAACCCTAGCCCGGGGCCTGTGTAATTCTAGATGGAGGTAGCCAGGGCTGGCACAGTTGGCCAGTATGAACAACTGCGATGTAGGTTCTCAGCCCACATGGGAAGACCGCCATCTCCTTGCAGTCAGTTGAAAGCATAAAATTAACGCCAAGTGAAGGTAAATTAGACGCGCTGGCATGGCATGAGGGGAGGTGGTTCTGGTTACTAAGGGAAGCCTCTCCACAGGGGCAGGAAGGCCACACTGTGGCCTTGTGGTCTCCCTTTTGTTCCTTGTCTGAAGTAAGATAGCCAATTGCCGTTTTGTATTCTGGGCAAAGGCTCCCCAGCTTGGCTGTGGGCGAGTAAATTTAATCCATCTGAACTTGTTTCCTTATGAATACAGTGAGTTCTAGTCCCTACCTCCCAGGATGGTGATGAGAACATCAGTGAGCCGGGTCAAGGAATGACCAGCCCTCAGAAGGCTGTCTGTAATGTCAGTGAGCTCTGAATCTACAGGCTTGACACCTACTAAAAGCAGGTACCAACTTCAGAAGTGCAAGGTGCTGGAGAAAAGCAGACAGCTATCATATGTCTGTGGTTTACACTGCCGTTAGTAAGATGTGATCAGGGGAGGGAAGACCCTAACTTAATACAGGGTTATTTGTAGCCCAGAAGAGACCAGCTAACACTTAGTGACATGGTCATTGTCAGTGGGAGGGCTTGTGGGAGAGCTTCAGCCATACTGTCTTCTGTTGGCACTGAAATAAGCATGTTAACATACTAGACTGATTTTCAGAGGAAAATGGGACTCCTTTATAAGCCAGTGTGAAACAAGTTCTCAGTTCATCCAGTGATGTATGCTACACTCACCATAGTAGTTTGTACTCACTCCCCTATCTTGTGAGAGAGAAGGCTCCCCTGGGCCCTGCCCTTTTTGCCTTTCCAGAGGGTAATGACGACTTGGAGGCTCAGTGCTGGGAAAACGGTGGAACCAAAGTTTCTTTTGACATCGATGGTGAAATAGTTCCTAATTTTAAAATGTTAAATTGTTTATATATTGTGAGGAATGTTGCACTTCAGGTTTAGGGAACTCAAATATAGTCAGGTTTATTTTGAAAGGAGAAAAACGTATTTTGGCTCAGTCTTAAATGCCTCTGTTACTGCCATAAGTCAAGAATAAGATCACTATTACCACTGCCACAGTTTAAAGCCAAATCTGAAGCAAGCTTAAATTAAATACTGGTCAGGTAGATGGGCACTGGCCAGATCCATACCCAGGTTCCTGGGAAATGGCCCAGGACCACAGTTTGCTTCAGCTTAAGTAGGAAAACCCATAATTCATTGCATTCCCCATCGGGTCCAATCAGAAGCAAACATACATCCTGACATGCGTCAGCTACATCCAATCAGGGGCAAGTGTATATTCTGACATATTCCCTGACTGTGAACCTCCCACCCATGCATGATCAAGCATCCGGTGTAGATGGGTCAAACAAGCTTTTTTTGGGGAGTGAGAACATGTGGTTTGTTGCCGCCAATAAACTATAGCCTGCAGCATCTCAGGATCTATCTGTCCTTGGGCAAGGGGCTTGTAGGTCGGAGGCATTTTCATTTTATGGATCTCTAAGGCACAGTGATTAAAACTTAAAATGTAACTTTGGCTTTCACATTCCCCTACTTGAGATGAATACTGAGTCAAACCTTCGACTCTGTGATGGGTGCCTGTTTATATTGGGATCTAATAACCATCAGCTTTGTGGTACCCAGACAGGAATTATCATTTACTTAAGGCATCAATGATGCAAGAGCCAACAGCAATTAGCAAAAGCAGAAAAGTCCCTGTAGTAGCTAACATTAGTTACTATCTAGAGGGAACCTGCAAAAGAGGATAGGACCAGAACTTTTTTTTTTTTCATCTTTTTTACTATCGTGGAAAAATAAGGATGGGGGAAACAGGCTGAATAGATGTTTATTCAGGGAGAAATAACTTACAAGAGAGACAGATGAACGCAGGTAGGTTCCAGTCTCAAGGATGCCTCTGGATGCTCTCTGTCTCTCTGTCCAGGAAGCAAGAGACAGCTCCAGGGTTCCCAACCCCAGACCTAGTTCTTCCAGGTCACATCCGCCCCTGTCCCAACCCCCAATGGGTGTGGTCAATGCAACAGGTGCGAGCCAGGTGGATATCTCACTATTTTACTATTTTACTTCACTATATATATATCTCACTATTTTACTTCATTTCAGGTCCCCTTTTTTGCAATGATTTTTTTTAGTACAGCCAGATTATTTTTAAATGCTTTCTGTTATATAAACATTTTTTCTTAAAGCTATATAATAATGTCTCTGTTTTACATAGAGCAGATTGAGTGCCTTATTATACTATAGAAAGATTTCAGCTAACGAATACACCTGTTGACAGATCTGGGTCTAATTGGCTTTAAGGGGTACCTTTCCTGGTATGCCAATAGGCACTGCAGGTATCTAATTTGTCCCCTATGCCAGGGAGTTTTCATTTTGATCCAACATTCCAGCCTGTTGGGGGACAAGGGATGATATACTGTCTTCTGTAACTACTTCATGCTGAAAGTTGGACATTGTTGTCAGAGCCCAGGAAGGCTGGAATGTTAGTCAAAGACAAGGAGTGGATTCAGGCAATGGGGTCTTCATCAGAAGCACCTGGTTTGCTGACCCAGCTGAAGAGACAGGGAACATTTACATAGCTGGACTGGTCCACATCAGCTTCCAACAAGTCCAGGGTTTGCAGGTTGTAGTCAGCAGCTGATGCTTGGATGGTGTCTGTCTGCCAAGTGGAAATCTGCTGAGACAGATATAGACCAGGAACTTTAGAAACGTAAAGGAAAATCTTACATTTGGGACTTTCAGGCCCATTAGTACTAGTAGTTGGAGAAGTGGAGGAGCCTCAAGACCAGGGAGCCATCCCATCTTCAGGAATAGACAGGAGGGGAAACTTAGGCTGGACTTATCTGAAGTCCTTTTGATCTATGAGAAGAGGATCCAAGTCTTACTACTCCCTTGATTCTCTGCAACTTAACATGATATGATTTTTTTTGTTTACAAAAAGACATACGTTTTTTAGATATATTGTCATTATCAATATGTATTAAATCTGCTGTGGTATACTGCTCTTGTGCACTGTAAAGATTTGTCACTTGTATTGGTTTAATAAAACGCTGATTGGCCAGTGGCCAGGCAGGAAAGTATAGATGGGGAGACTAGATTAGGAGAATTCTGGAAAGAGGAAAGGCAGAAAGGGAATCTCTAGCCAGACACAGAGGAAGCAAGATGTGAATGCCTCACAGAGAAAAGGTACCAAGCCATGTGGCTAAACATAGGTAATAATTATAGGTTAATTTAAGTTGTAAGAGCTAGTTAATAATAAGCCTGAGCAATGGGCTAAACAGTTTATTATTAACATAAGCCTCCATGTGTTTATTTGGGATTGAATGGTTTTGAGACTGAGCAGGACAGAAACTTCCTGTCTACAGAAATCCAAACTAGAAAAAGCAGGTAACAGGTATCTGTAAACAGCTGGAGTAGACTCACATCTTTGAGTCCTAGCAAAAGCTACAGATTGAGGTTAAAAAGCATGATGAACATTTTCTCCCCTCTACAGAGAGCCAGATATAGATTGGAAAGAGATGCCTTTTGTTTGATGTGAAGCTCCTTTAAGTCCATACTTAGAAGACAACCAAAAGAAATCTAAAACATTGAGCTTGTGACTGAACCATAAGTAGTCATTGCTCTACCAGCCTATCAAAGCTCCATTAATCAATATTCAAAGTCTGAATTTTTGAAATTTCAGTGTAATAATAGCATAGACAGGGCAAGAAATCTGAACCATTTCCCATTTTCTCATATCTTATGCCTATACAACTTGCATTTACATTTTAAATCACTTTCTGAGACCCTCAGAACTTAAGCTTTCACATCCTTGGACATTTGTATATCTTAAAACATTCTTAGACCCTCAAACTTGCATAGACTTTAACCCCTTTCTTTCCATCTAATCATTTACCAGAGACATAAGCAGTTATCCCTGACAGCAGTCATTGTAAATCATGCTCCTTTAGTGGAAAGTTACACCTGGAACCTGTTTCTCTTTTACTATGAAGCCAGTAAGTAAGGCAAACCTGTCTGCCTTTTCTCCACAGGAGACCTAGTAGCACTAGAAAAAGCAAGGCTCAATTTTCACATAGGAAATGAGTCAACAAGGTGACTGCAGCCTTGGTGAAGGACCTGGTTGCCTGTTGCTGTTAAGCTGACAAAGCCATAGTTGGCCTAGCTGTCAATACCATTAGAGACCTGAGAAGGATAAATTATAGCTGAAAAAATAACAAATGGCCTATGAATCAATTAAAATGGCAGAGACTAGTCCATTACCTAGATGGTCATCCCAGGCTCTTGTGGTCTCCATGGCGTTGGAGACACAGGTACCAGAACGGCATTAGTCTTTAGCAGTCAGACACAGAAGGTAAGAGGCTGTCCTGTGAAGGAGGAACAAAGGAGAGGCTGACCTCACTTTGTCTAGGCAAAGTGGGACGATCAATTCTTCAGTGTCCTTCTTGTCTACAGTTTGGGCAAGATCCTAGGCAGGTGTTGCATTGGGGCATTCTGGCCAGTGATTAGCATTACCACAATCCAGGTGGAGACATTGTGGTGCCCCATCATCTTCTTTGGAGACCATGGGGTCACTGCCAGAAGCTGGGAGTCTCTGTCTGTCATAGTAAGCTTTTTCCATTAAACATTTTAAATGCCATATTCGTCATGTCTCTGACAAGTTTGAAGACAATTATCTATTAAGAATATCTGAGCTAAACAAGCGTAGGCTTCATCTTGAAAACACACCCAACAAGACTACAAGTCTGACTATTATAGATGATTGACTACCAACCTGTATTTCTTAATTATACATTACATTTTTTTTAATTTTTCAAGACAGGGTTTCTCTGTGTAGCTTTGTAGGCCAGGCTGGCCTCGAACTCATAGAGATCCACCTGCCTCTACCTCCTGAGTGCTGGGATTAAAGGTATGCACCCCCACCTAGCTTATACATTACATTTTTAAATGAGCTGCATAGGTACAATACCTTAAACAAGAGTACAAATGCATATAAACTATAACAAAAATAACCTTTACTTTGTATCAATATATAAAAATTCATACCAATGTGAAATATTTGAGATTAGTAGTTTTTTTTAGTTTAAAAGTCGATTCAATAATCTACCTTTTCAACCTATCATTTTTATTTTTAAAATAGATTCAATAATTTACCCTTTCCTAATGTTCCCCCCTTTAAAAAAAGATCCCTAAATCTAACCTCCATTGTTTAGGTTCCTCTCTAGCAATGACCAATAACAACTTGCAACCAAACCCCCTAAAAATGACATACATTCACCGAATGACCGGAAACCACCTACCCTACCTGTTGGGTATGTGGGTATTGTGTTCTCTAGATAGCTTCCTGTTGTCTGGGGGCAACAGCAACCTCTAGGGCACCCTGGGAAAATTGAGATAATGGTGAAGTTCTGGGAGAGCTAGCTGCACTGTATTTTGTTTAGTCTCTGTGTGATGGGGAAGTACAAAGCTTATCTGATGTACTGGCTGGGTACTCTGTAAGGCTGGACCATCTCAGCTGGAAGCTTTGAAGTTGTTCTGGATGCAGAATTTTGAGGAAACTGTAACTGAGGTATTCTGAGATTCTGAGAGGCTGGATCATTTGGGCTACTTGTCTTTATTCATGTCTGGTCCTTTTGTCCTGAAAACACACAAACTTTTAAAGGTAACATACATATCTGTATTAATACAAGTATGGGATGTGCCATGTGTACAAGTCAGCTAAAAATGATTTGTTTTATGTTTGAGCAAGTAAAAGACATGTGTCAACTTTATAAGTCTGTTTGGACTATATAACCAAACTGTTATGAGGACTCTGTAGTCAACAAGATTTATCATGTGTCATCCATTCTCAGAGCTGTTCCCATGTAGAGGGGTCAGCATGCATGTCACCTGTCCTGTGGTCTTTCCCAGCTTCCTCATATCTGCAGCCAAGATCCTCAGGGGGTCTCCCCTGGTCAAATCGGATCTTTATTAATTTTTAAATAAACTAAAGCTTTTCATTTCCCACGGAAACAAAAGCACAATGTATCCCCCAATGCAAAACATTTCCTGACTTCCATTCTAAGCCAAGATATCTCTACATTTTATAGGGTGGTAGGGTGGTTTATAGTTCCTCAGTAGTTCCTTCCATAATCCAATGTCTCTCAGCAGCTGTCATTCATTCATCAGCATTTAAAAAGTTCAAAGTCAACAAAGCAACATAAAGGATCCAGGCACCCTGTGTATTATTTCCCATCCTTATGTGGCATGCATGCATATATATGTATGTATGTATGTATATGTATGTATGTATGTATATATATATAATCATTTTATTGTTTCTTTAAAGACTTTACTTAAGTCATATTTTTCTTAATTATTTTAAACAGTTTAAAATAACTTATTAGCTTTCATAAGATTAGGATTTGCCGGGGTAGGACTTGCAAGTAGGGTCTTGGGGAGCCTTGAAGCTAGCATTGCCCGTGACAAGTTAATAGGCACCAGATCCGTGTGTTATTGGAAGGGCCATAAATTCCTTTTGCCAGAGATAGGGAGAATGACTCCCTTTTTAGCAAGCAGGAGCTTTCTTCAAGCCCCTGAGGGAATGGGGGCTTTATCTAAATGCCTGACCTTGGGAAAAGGACTTTGTAGATGGAAGTTTCTTTCCCGCCTGGTCTCGAAACTGTTCAGTCCCAAATAAACACACAGAGGCTTATATTAATTATAGACTGTTTGGTCCATGGTTCAGGCTTCTTATTGGCTAGTTCTCTCTTAATTATTAACCTATATCTATTAATCTATGTATCACCATGTGGTCTTGGCTTACTGGAAAATGCCGAAGCATCCTACTTTCCTGGTGGCTACATGGCATCTCCCTCTGGAGACTGCTTGCCTGCCTTCCCTCTTCCCAGCCTTCTCCTAGTCTGGTAGCCTCCGCCTAGACTTCCTGCCTGGCTACTGGCCAATCAGCATTTATTCATCAACCAATAAGAGAAACATATATTCATAGCATACAGAGGGACATCCCCCATCAGAACTTTATAGTTTCATCTCTGTTAAGTTTGAACCCTAAAAAGCTATTCCTAAATTGAAGCTCCTTTAGTATCAAAACAAAACACAAGAACAACAGCAAAAAACTTTTAACTCATAAACATAAACTCATGGAGAGACTGGAAGGTTCCTGATCCTTTTATAGTACACCATTACAGAATATTAACAGTTTCTTATATGATTCAATTTACCTAAATAGCTTAAAAAATTAGCAAAGATAAGGAGGCTAGACATACATTCTTCAGAGTGAATGGACCTTAGGTAAGGAGACGTTCTCTAAGCCAGTGTTTCTCAACCTTCCCAATGTTTCCACCCTTCAATGTAGCTCCAACTACAAAATAATTCCTGTTGCTATTTCATAACTGCAACATTGTCCTTGCTATGAATCTCAATGCAAACATCTGACATGCTTGTGGCCCTAGGCTACCCCTGTAAAAAAGGATTTTCAACCCCAAAGTGTGGAGTCTCACAGGTTGAGAAGCCGCTGCAAGCCCTTTGCTGGACTGCTTAGTTCATTGCTTGCTGCATTGTAAGATAGCAATATCCCAGTTTCTAGTGCTGCAAATTTGATGCTCATAGCTGTGGCCTTCATCTTTTACTTACTTTAAGTTCAAATATTAATAATATAAAACATTTTATAAACTTAAAATGTTCCATAGCCTTATAAATATTTTTAAATTTTCCCTTTAAAAAATCCAGTTTAAAATAAAAATTCTGTAAAACTCTAAAATTTCCTCTTAAAACAATATTTAAAATCTCTCAAGTGTGTGCTCCTGCAATATCAAAAATAAAGTACCATTTATTTACTTCAAGATCGAGAAAGCAGGGCATAACCAAAATCTGCATAAGACAACATTGTATTGCCAACAATCCAAGGCTCGGTATCTGGGATTCGTTTTGGTTTCCTCGAGAGGCTTGGGTAGCCTTTGGGCCCCGCCCGGCATCATATACACAGCCTGCCTTCTAGACCCCAGCCTGCTGGTGCTGTTGGTGACTATCATTGCCAAATGACCAGCATTGCCAATGCGAGGGTCCACTATTGCAACGGGGCTGTCTGAGGGGCTCTCACCCTGACACACGTTTGCAATCTCAGCTGCCCCCGTGACCCCTCGTGTCTTAAATGACAAAGTTTAGCTGCCAGAGAAAGGCGCATTCTTGCATATTACAGCACGGAGGTGCACATTTAACACATTATTAAACAAACATTGCTTTTAAATCCTCTCTTCCATAAACCTTGTCTGTTTCCAGCACAAGACAGGAATTGCCATACAAAAATCTATCCTAATCCAAAGTATCTTGGAGACCTATGTTCCATCCTTGATGGGCTTACTCACTCCATGGGGTCACCTTTAATCAAGATGGTGGTGAAACCACATGATATCTGTCTTCTCTAACCCTAGCAAAGATAGCTGCCAGCCATGTGACTACCCAAAGGTGATGAGGTCACGTGACATCCACCTTCTCCAACACTAGCAAAGATGGCAACCAGCCATGTGGCTAAAGATAGTGGCAATTCAAAATGGAATCGTACCCTTGGTTCCTTTAAAATTATCCATGCATAGATTTTTAATTATCAACTCCCAGTGTTACAATTTGAACTTTTATTTTTCAGATTTTATAGATTTTTAATCATATTTCACAAAATAAACTTATAAATCTCAAAGTACAGAATGTTCCCATAAACCAAGCCTAAGATTTTTTTTTTTCCTGGCTCCTATGCTTTGCTTTCTTTTCCTGTCACTGCACTGGATGGCTCAGACTGACATCAGATAAAGAAGAAATTATTAAACATGCCTGGGTCTATCGAAGGAAGAGCCATAATCCAACTCCAGAGCCAGCTCTTCAATAAAGAAAACCAACATAAAACAACTTTAACGTTACCCACACCTAAATGACAGCAGAGCTCCTCCTAACCTGAACCCAGGGACCAGAAAGCTCAGAGACAAAGTCTGAACCCTGGCTACAAATGCAGCAATGTGGTCACGCAGCTGGCACACAGAAACAGCAAAAATATCTGACCCTCCTCCGTCCCAGCTCCATGCTTGCAACAAAACTCTCAAACACCCCAGAAAACACATTCAAAACTTTCCAACAAACATACACAACTTTCTTGATAAATAGACAAAATTTTCCAACAAGACAAACACAACTCAGGAAACAAAAGTTTCCAACCAGAAGCAGAACCGGACAGGCATGCGATGTCTCACTATATGCTATTGGGGTCCTGTCAAACCTCCTCCACATACCAGAAAGGGATCTCACAAAACAAATCCAGGCCATGACTCACCAGGAGGCCTCTGTAGTCCTTGCTGCTTTCCTCAGCATGGAAGTTCACTCTGATAGCCCACCAACTGAAGGCAGCCTCAGGCCTTGGACATCTAAAAGCACGTGCCTCCTGAAGCAGCCCCTCGTTCCAGGGTGAAGGCCCAGCTTTAGAATTTGGGTGGTTTGAGTCTCACTGGAGTTCAGGTGGACTTTTTCTGTGCTGGCAGCCACTCCCAAATAATCACTCAGAAAATTAATATTAATTGTAAATGTTAGGTTGATAGATCAGGCTTTTTACTAACTAGCTCTTACAATTTAAATTAACAAATTTCTATTAATCTGCATATTGCCATGTGGCTTGTGGCTTTACCTGTCTTCCACCATGTCTTCCTCCCTCTGCATCTCCTGCGACTCCCCAATGCTACTCTTCTTTCTCCCAGAATTCTGAGTTTGGCTCTCTCGCCTACCCTATCCTGTTCAGCTATTGACCAGTCAGCCTTTTTATTAAACCAATCACAGCGACATATATTCACACAGTGGAAAAGAATATTCTACACCACCCCCCTTTTTAGTTAATTAAAAAGGAAGGTTTTAACTTTAACACAATAAAATTATATACAACAAAAACAGTTACCAAGTAAGACTTGCCTTGAGAAATTCAGGGTAATTGTTAGGTCTTTGTTGGAATAGTTTGTGAGGCTGAACCATCTTAGCTGTTCTGGATGCTGGATCACATAGGCCATCAGTTTCTACTGTATGTGGTTCCCTTGTTCTGAAAACATATAAACTTCTAAAGGTAACATACATTACACATATGGACTATGTGGTGTGTACAATCAGTTAAAGATGGTTTTTTTGTTTTATGTTTGAGAAGGTAAAAATATATGTCACATATCTTATAGTTAGTTCTTCTAGGTTTATGTCTTTATGTTTGTAGGCAGAATTTTCTGGGGGAGTCTTCTTCCATCAAATCTGATCATTGTTGTAAAATATTTTAAGGTGTGTTACTTTTGTTTACGCTCTGGGACATTTGTTTAATGATGCTAAGATGCGTTTGATTAAATAAAATTCACCTGCAGTCAGGAGGCTGGGTCAGCAACAGCTGGCAGGAAGCTGTAGGGAGGAGCCAGGTGGAGAAGGGTTTATAAGGAGGGGCCAGGATGAGGGCCAGAACTTCTTGGGAGATGTGAGGAGGTGAGCTGCTTGCTATTCAGCCTCTCTGGGAAGCAGGCTTCTACCTCAGTCTTTGAATCGTGGGGGATTTTTGTTGTTGTTTTTATTTTTTGAGACAGGGTTTCTCTGTGTAGCTTTGTAGGCTAGGCTGGTCTGAAACTCACATAGATCCACCTGCCCAAAGGTGTGTATCTCCACCACTGGGCCGAATCTTGAGTTCTTTATCAGGAAGAGAAGTAAATATGTTTTCTTACTTGCTTTGAAAGAGTTGATGCCTGAGGGAACAGAATTCTCTCAGGCTTGGGCTGTCATGGCTTAGTGGCTGCTGGTAGCAGGGTAGTGGCAGCTGCTGAAGAGGACAGCCATAGCTTAAAAGGCAGCAACAACTAAAACAGACAAACAACAGATCATCTTTAACTTTGAACCAATCCATAACCCTTTATCTTTTGTGGAATTAAAAGCAGAACCTTTCCCCCCAAAGTAACATATCTTTTGGCTTCCATTTTGAAATCAAGACACTTTAAACATATATGGGTTGGCTTAATCCAGCAGCATTTATAATCAAATGTCTCTCAGCAGATAGTGCTCCTTCCTTAGCAGTCAAGCAATTCAAATACAAAACAATAACATACAGTATCCAGACTGTGTAT
Source organism: Phodopus roborovskii (assembly GCF_943737965.1). Classification (NCBI taxonomy): domain Eukaryota; kingdom Metazoa; phylum Chordata; class Mammalia; order Rodentia; family Cricetidae; genus Phodopus; species Phodopus roborovskii. The sequence continues at coordinate 16,567,421 of NW_026126541.1, read as the reverse complement.
TTTCCATCTTTACATGTATATTTTCTCTTATATTACTTCACTCCCTTTTTAAGGGCTTTATTTTATTATTTTAAAACTACATTTTAAACCCTAAGACTGTATTTACTCTTTCTCTTTTTCTAAGCCTACATATATTTTTAAACACACTATAACCTGTTTAGAGGGCTTTTTTTTCCTTGTCTGGATCTGTTTTACTGAGCACCGGTATTGTTTTTTTTTTTTTATTGCATGAGGTGAATCTCAAAACAGGTATGTCAGCTTCCAGCATTGCTCATCTTAGCAGAAAGGAGGTAGCACATGTCATTAGCACTTGCTGGTACGCAGCTGGCTCATCCCACAGGCAGTTGCTGGGAAACAAGTCTTGGTACTGAAGTTGGCATGAAAGACATGAAGCTAGGAAGCTGTATTTGGTTCTGTTTCTGTGCATTTAGAACTTTTTTTTTTTTTTTTTTAACCCATCTCAGGCTTTACGTGACCCTCAATGTTGGACACCATTTGTAGGTGGAGTTTTCCTGTGCCAGCAGCAGCTACCAATTAATCACTCAGAAACTTAATATGTTAATTGTAAATGCTCAGCTGACAGTTCAGGCGTATTACTAACTAGCTCTTACAACCATTTCTGTTAATCTACGAATTGCCGTGTGGCTTGTGGCTTTACCTGTCCTTCCGCATGCCTTACCCCCCTCCCCCATCTTCTGGCGACTCCCCAGCTCTGCCCTTCATCCTCCCAGAATTCTCAGTATGGCTGGCTCTCCTGCCTAATCTTAGCCTGTTCTGCTATTGCCAGCTTCTTTATTAAACCAATCACAGCGACATATATTTACACAATGTGTTAATCCTGCCGATCAAGAAAGAGACCACTACCACAGTTTAAAGCCAGACCTGAAGCAAGCTTTAATTAAATACTGGCCAGATCCACACCCAGATTCCTGGGAAATGGCCCCATGCAGCAGCTTAAGATAGAAAACCCATAATTCATTGCATTTCCCATCGGGTCCAATCAGGGGCAAGCATACATCCTGACATACCTCAGCTACATCCAATCAGGGGCAAGTGTATATTCTGACATATTCCCTGACTGTGAACCTCCAACCCATGCATGATCAAGCATCCGGTGTAGATGGGTCAAACAAGCATGTTTTGGGGAGTGAGAACATGTGGTTTGTTACCGCTGATAAACTATAGCCTGCAGCATCTCAGGATCTATCTGTCCTTGGGCAAGGGGCTTGCAGGTCGGAGGCATTTTCATTTTATGGATCTCTAAAGCACAGTGATTAAAACTTAAAATGTGACTTTTTTGGCTCTAACACCTCCTCTGCAACTAGCTGGCTCTGTTGCTTTTAGGCCTACGGCAGGGACAGAACATAATGGCAGAAGAAAGTTTCTCAAAACAGAGCTCTCAGAGCAGCAGCATTTTATAATAAAGGGCTCCGTGGCTTAGACAAGCCCTACTGGCCTGTAGAATCAAAGCCCCGCCTGCCCCCCCTCCCACGGAGAATTAATGTGCAGAAAGGGTAGGGCAGGATACTGTCCATATTCTGAGCATCTCAGATGTGACCTCCAGGACACCGGTGAAGAGAGAAGCTAATGTGGGCTCCACCAGACTCCAATATTAACTCTCTGCTGCTTATCTCTCCATAACCAAGCCTCCTGCCAGTGTTGGGCAGAGCATACTGGGGTATGGAAGTGCTTAAAATCAGTTGATGTTCCTGTTTCCAGAAAGAACCACCAGCATCCTGGTTACCACAGAAAACAGATCTACAGAGAATGCTTCCAAGATTCTCTTCATTCCAGCTCACTGAAATTAATTAAAGCTGAGTCATTGCCTTGTGATAACCTGAGTGATACAGAAAGTAACCACCAGGGGGCACACTCTCATCACTAGAAAGCCCTGGTCTCAGGTCTCAGTTCCCAGGTTTTGGGGAGTGGGGGGGTAGAGTGGGGGGTGCCTTCGGGGAGATGAGGAGTAGGAGGAATATACAGGTATCTCCAGAAAGAAACACTCAGTTTTCCTTTGCATACTTCATACCGAAATGTTATTTGTTGTTTCGAATATTGACGAAGGCTGCTGTGGGGAGTGCTGAATTGCAGGGTTCCCTTTCTTCAGTCTAACTGGAGTGGCTAACCAGACCCCCAAACAGTGTGCTCTGATTCTCAGTCTTCCAGATCCCCACTTGGTAGACTTAAGACCATTTAAGCTGATGGCTTAAGACTATCCCTAAAATTAAAATAAATAAGTAAATAAATTTAAAGAAGACTGAAACTGCTTTTAGACAGGAGCTCCTGTGTGTTTTATTTTCTCAACCTCCAACTGATAGTGACGATGTTGGAAGACAAGATGGGACTAGAGTGATGGCATGGTGTACAAACATGATAATCTGAGTTCAAATCCCTAGCCACCCACATAAACACTGGACATGGCCAAGCATACCTGTAACCCCAGCCCTGGGGGACAGGACAAGAGGATTGAAGAAGCTTGTTGGCTAGCCAGCCTAGCTAAAATAGCAACCTTCAGGTTCAATGAGAGACCCTGTCTCAAAAGAATACGATAGAGAGCAAAAGAAGGCACACAACAACACAGAATAAAAAAGAAAGCAAGAAATCCACAATGCCCACTCAATATCCTCATATTACAATATGGGTAATGAGAGCTGGCAGTGTGGTTCAGTTGGTAGAATGCTTGCCTAGCATACAGGAAGCCTTGGATTCAATTCAATATAATCCCAGGAGGCAGAAGGATACAAAAGTCAAGGTCATCTTTGGCTACACAGTGAGTTCATGGGCTACATGAGACCTTGTCTCAAAAACAAACCAACATTAGTAACTAGCTCTTTACAAAGTATGTTTAGTGTGTTGCATGGTTTAGGAAGCAAACAGTGTCATACCCCTAAAGCTGAGAGAACAGGGCATCTGCAAGTCGGCTGTTGCTGCCAGATCTTTTGTGTCTTATGGTTGCTTTTTCTTTGCTGAATGTTGTAAGGAGTAAGGTTTTTCCGCCGCAGCCAGTCTTGTCCCGCCACCGCACCAGCCCCAAATAACACACTGAGACCCTGTATTTGATATAATGCTGTTGGCCAGTTACTTGTTTCTTATTGGCTAGCTCTGTCTTAAGTATTAATCCATTGCTGTTAAACTCCGTATTTCCACGTGGTCTTCTTACTGGAGAGCCCGCTGGCGTCTGGTCTCCCCAGTCTCCCCATCTTGACTCCTCCTTACTCCTTCCTCTTTCCTCCTTGTCTCCTAGTCCCGCCTATCTTGCTTTCCTATTGGCCAACAGTGCTTTATTCATTAACCAGTATGTATGAGAAACAGATTTACAGAATGACATCTCCCATCAGAATGTTTCTGGCATCTCTCGTTCTACAATGGACAGATGTTATCCATCCATTCCTTTGCAGATTAGCCCCTCACCTACCAGGCAGAAGAGGGCAGCTTTAGCAAGGTAGCAGTGAGAAGTACTTTCCTTGCTTCCCTAGGATATCAGAGAAAAGTTCTTCAGAGCTAAATGGCTCCTACACAGACAGACAGACTGATGGATGTGCTGCTTACTCAACTGGGCAAAAAGTGTCACGTTGATTGTGAAGGGGTGATCTGGCTGTGCCAGTCTGGCCAGGCATCCTCACTGGTTTCCTGTCCACGTCCCCAAAAGCAGTGTCTCTCACCAATGGTTTGCTTGCTACGTGGGATTGCAAAGATGGTTTTGGTCATTTACTTTTTCAGCTGCAGTCATGAGTGGCCACAAGAAAATGAAAATCTATTTGAGTCTATTTGAGACACTATTTCCTTTTCAGTGAGGACAGAGCCTTATAGACCACTTGTAAGCCACGAGTCTCTTTAGGACTAGCTAAGTAATTTACAGGGTCCAATACAGGATGAAGGTGAAGGGTCTCTTGTTCAAAATTTAAGAATTTCGCAGGGCAGTGGTGGTGCACAAGTTTTATCCCAGTATTTGTGAGGCAGAGGCAGGCAAATGTCTGTGAGTTCAAGGCCAGAGAGTTTCTAGGACAGCTGGGGCTACACAGAGAAACTCTCTCTAGAAAACAAAACAAACAAAAAAGAATTGCAAGGGGCTGGGATACAGCTCTGTGAGGGACAGGGCACTTGTTCTGCATGCAGAAGGCTCCAGTGCCTTCTCTAACATCAGAAAGAAAAGCGAGACAGTAACTCCCTGGCATTACAGCAAGGGCCGGGCCTTTGTGCTTACAGAGGGTTCTCAGCCACAGGGCCAAGACTTGTTCTCTTAGGATTAAATTTTCAGTCTGGAGAACTGGACCTGAGTTTCGTTCTGGCACCCATATTGGGCAGCACAACTACCTGTAACTCCAGTTCCAGAGGACCTCTCTCTCTCTCTCTCTCTTGCTCTCTCTCTTCCTCTCTGTCTCTCTCTCTCTGTCTCTCTCTCTCTCTCACACACACACACACATAAAATAAAAATAAATCTTAACTTTTTTTTAATTCATTGTTTGGTTGGACCAAGATATTAACATACATTTTAATTTTAAAATATGTGAAAAATAAGTGTCTATGGACCATTGATGAACCTGCCTACCTCCATCTTGGGTTTGAAAGCCATCTTATAGTAAAGACAAACTAAGTTCATTCCTGTTTACATTTTTTATTTTTATTTATTTATTTTGTCAAGACAGGGTTTCTCTGTGTAGTCCTGGCTGTCATGGAACTCACTCTGTAGACCAGGCTGGCCTCAAACTCACAAAGATCTGTCTGCCTCCTAAGTGTTGGGATTAAAGTTGTGCATCACCTGGCTCATTCCTGATATAACTAAATCTGTTTCTCAAGGATTCAGCTATGCCCACCTGTAACCTTGACTACAAATAGCTCTGTACTGCCTGTTCCAGGGACCAGCAACCTTATCTTTGTTACAGGAAGTTGTTTATGACCAACTTGGTATGCTTATGTTCTGTTTCTGCAACCCCTGTTATTTGCTTGTCGTTTGGAAACCACGTACCCCTGAGCTATAAAGATCTTATTTTCCCCATGTTCAGGGTTCCTCTCTGAAACCTTTAATAGGGCAGATGGCTACTGGACTGGCATATTCTGCTGTGAACAATAAAAAACTTGTTCCATTTTATCCATTGGGTTGGTGGTCTTTCACGTCTGTCTGTGGACTTAACACCTTCTCTATGGGAACAACTGTTGCCAGTTTCATGTGTGTATCACCAGAGACTCTGATTCAGTTGTAAACATACATGTTCATCACTCTAGAGGAGTGGGACTTGGTAGAACGGAACCTAAAAATGATGGAGACTAAAGTCTCATCCGATAACCCTCTTTATTCAGTGCCTCAGACAATTTATACTCGGAGGGTTAAGAGGAATCATGTGAGTAAAGTGTCCAATCACAGGGCAAGCCAAATGTGGCAGCCAAACTACATGCAGCAAAAACAAGTTTTTCCACAGATGCATATAAACAAATAACAATACCCAGTTGTAATGAACGATGAAGTAAGTAAATTCACTCGTATCCACTACATCTGGAAGGGATACAACAGCATAATCCAAGAACAATCTTGTGTTTTGACAAAACTGAGATCACACGACTTTTAGTTTCTTGACATTTTCTCACAAGCACTCAGAATTCACGTAACTCATTCTTGGACCTTGTGTTCTGACACACACATAATATATTTGTTGCCTGTCTTCCTTTAGGACACATCTAGGCACACAAATAATGACATACTTTCCTCATTGTTTTGCATTAAATATGTACATCTATATTTATATATCTTTATCAGAGATCATTCCTTATCCATATACATTGTGTTGCTTCGATTTTTCTATGATATTCTACTATGTAGACCTAACAGGGTTTATCTAGTTGCCTTTTTTGTTTTTGTTTTGAGACAGGGTCCTTCTACAATCTTTTATAGCTCTGGATGTACTGGAACTCACTATGTAAACCAGGCTGATTTTGAACTCACAGAGATTCACCTGCCTCTGCCTCCAGAGTGTTGGGATTAAAGGTGTGCACTACCACACCCAGCCTATGGTTCTGTTTCATAGAGGTATATGTGGTCTACAGTTGATGAAATGCTACCCCTAAATTCTTGGAGTTCATTTTCCTGCACGTGAATCCTTCTGTGGAACTGTCAGGTCAAAGGCTGTGATTTGCTTTGACTGTGATCGACACTGCCAGTTGTCCTCTGATGACTCTGTACTAGCTCACAGCCTTGGTAGCAGGCTTAGCCCTCTCTGATCTTTGCCTCTCCCAACTATACAGTAACTTGTTGCATCTTAACTTTCTTTTCTTAATGTCAGTAAAGTGGACCGTGTCCAGTGGGTAAGCATTCGTCTCCTCTGTGAATTGACTGTTCAGACACTCATTTCTGTATTGTGCTGGATTTTGCTGGTTGTTTTTCTTTTCTCCTTTTTACTTGGACAAATGCTTTGCCCATTTAGAATGTAAGTTTTGGAGAGCACTTGCAGCCAAGCCCAAGGGCCCGAGTTTGATCCCTGGGACCTCCATAGTGGAAGAGGAGAGGCAATTCCCAAAAGATGTCTGTAAGTGAACTGTGGCACACATGCATGCACACACACACACACACACACACACACACAATAAAGAAATAAGTATAATGGAAAGGATGTTAGTTTTAGGTTTGCGAACATTTAAAATATCTTCACCATCTTGTTTAACCTTTGTAAAAACTTTGTTTTGCCACAAAGGATAGTTTAATGAAATTGAACTTATTTTCTTTTATGGCTTCTGGGTTTTGCAACACACTCAGACCTGAGTTCTCATGTGTCTTTCACATAAATCTTGGTTCCATTTGGAATGTGTTGGTTTGTTGTTGTTTTGTTTTATTTAAGATTTATTTATTTAGGGCTGGAGAGATGGTTCAGCCGTTAAAGTCTAGGCTCACAACCAAAAATATAAGATTTATTTATTTAAGATAATTATTTATCATGTATACATTGTTCTGCCTGCATTGCCTGCCTGCACACCAGAAGAGGGCACCAGATCTCATTACAGATGGTTGAGAGCCACCATGTGGTCATTGGGAATTGAACTCATGACCTCTGGAAGAGCAGCCAGTACTCTTAACCACTAAGCCATCTCTTTCCAGCCCTGAAGCTTTATTTTGGCCATTGTTCCAGGATTTATTGCCTTTCCCCCATGGATTTGACATCTTGTCTTTATCAGGTAGTAAGTTCCTATTTGCTTTTCTAAACATTCAATTTCATGCACATATTAATTTTTATTTCTGGCCATCCTGTGTCATTTACAAGAACGATTAAGCATCATTATCAAAAAGAGGGTCAGTGGAATATAGCTCAGTGGTAAAGTACTCATCTAATGTGTACAAGGCCCCAGGTTCGATTCCCAGGACCACAGTAGGAAAATAGAAAAACCCTAAATCTCTTTGTAGTTTTCAGTTTGGGTAGGGGACTAGCAGCCAATGTGACTTGCTCAGAGCCACTTAATTCAATAAAATAATCCCTCAAAGACTAATTCTAGGATGCAGTTACTTTCATGTACATTTGAAAGAAAAAGTTATAGTGGTAAAATCCTGGGTTTGGGAGACAAACTGACCTGGGTTTCTATGTCAACCTCACACTTGCTTATCTATGTGACCTTGGATGAAGTCCTTAGTTACTTAGCTGCTCTTCAGTTTCTTCATTCATAAAATAGAAATACAGATCTTGAGCCAATGAGCCGATTAGAAGGCAAAGGAAAGCATCATGCTTACAGTAGTGACTGGTAGACAGTAGTAATTAGTTATTGTTACCTTTGGTACTCTTAGGACTTGATGCACAGGTGACTAAACTTGACTTCTTTTGCCTGGACTTTCCCAGTTTACCACTGAAGTCCCCAAGTCTGGACAATCCACCAGTCCCAAGAAAAACCAGGACATTTGTTCACCAGAACAGTTGCCTCCACGGAGAGCCCACACCACGCAGGGCTCACATTCATCAACCCAGCTCTTCCAGATCCATCCCACAATGCATGCTTCTTCTACAAACCCAATCTATGTTCTTGCCTCCTTCCAGTAGAGGGCCCCCTCCCTGAGGCTAGCAGGCATTCTTTGGCCATTGGAGCCTAATGTGGGATTTCCTTGGGTTTCTTCCCAAGTCAAGATCAAAGAGGTGTTGGGGATGGGGGCTGGAGAAGGGGGCTAATAGGGCTCAGCAAAGAGAGAAGGCAAAGGGTTCCAGGTTTGGAGATGCGAAGGCTTAACTTCTGGACCTGCAGTCTCCCCGGGACTGACTTGTTAGGACACGAAGATCAGTTTTCTTCCTCATCTATTACTCTACTCCCTTTTGCTCTGACAGTCAAGCCCTGTAACCTGGGGGTGGGGGAGTGTGCATTGTGTGTTTCCCAACTGTGTCTGCTCTGAGTCCACCCAGACAAAAGTGCCAGGCCCTGGCTGCCTGTGTCAGAGAAGTCAAGTTGATTTAGATTCAGTTTCATTACGCAACAGAAAGAGACTGGACTGAAATCTATCAACCTCCTCTATCCCTTCACGGCCCTTCATGGGCGGACTATGAAGCCTGAGCCACCGTGCCTCCCTGCTAAGTCAGGGTGTCCCCTGCCAGCCGTCCATCTCCGCTAAGAGGACTAAGTCTAATGGGCTTTTACCATTTAATTAGCATCCTCCGTGGCTCAGCCCTGGTCACTGATACATTAGCAATGATTCGGTTAATATCACAGGGAAAACGTCGTGTGCTGATGCTCCTATCACCCAGGTATCACTGGCTCCTTCCCTAGACGGCAGAGAGATAGAGGGAAACCAACCAGGGACTGAAAGACACTTAAGACACAGGCAACAGCCAACCTATCACTGTTGTCCTCACTCACTCCTTGCCAGGCACGCCTTTCATCTGGCCTCAGAAAGAAAGCTCTAGATTGGGCAGAGTCTGGCTTGGCAACACAAACCCACCCTTCCCTGGCCAAACTGCCCAGAGTGACCCACACTCCTTGTCCCACCCATTCTCTGTGTCCCTGTCACATCTTCGCTCACTGGATTTGAATCTTGAGCCAGCTTTGAGAGGACTGGGAAGAGCACGGACTCAGACAAGAGGGACACGCCCTAAAACAGGGCGGGGCCACTGCTGAGTACTGTGTGGCCTGCTCTGCTCTTCTCTCCCATGGCAGCATCCAGCAGTTATGGTAGACACTGGTGCCTAAAAAGCCCCAGGTATTTATTATCACGGCCTCCCAGGGAACTTTGCTCCCCTCTGCCTCTGAGTCCCTGCTAATCAGACCCCCAGAACTATCTCAGTGCCTGTCATTGCAAAGCCAGGGTTTCCTTTGAGGGTAGGGGTTACTCCATGTTTTCCTGTGACATGCTCTTTTTCCTTAAGCCAGGGCGGGTCCATTACTATCATTTACAACCAATGAAACCTAGTGTTTTAGCATTTTCTTTTTAACTTTAAATTTTTTTTCCTAGAACTTTCACTGTAGTGGGGTGTAAATCCCACCTGCTTGAGGCTGGGGCAGGAGGATGTTAAGATCAAAGCCTGAGCAGCCTGGGGAGAAGCATCCAACATCCACCTTTGACCAAAGAACAAATGGAAAACAGGGGTGAGATGGCAAAGATGCAGTATGGGCTTTTCCATGCTGGCTCTAAGTTCCTGGGAGGGATGCTCTCTACCCATATACGCTCCCCAGGCAGGCTCAGACACAGGCAAGGGCACAGCTTCTCTAACCCTCTGGTAAATTGTCCTCTGGGTCTATGGCGGGGCCTGCAAGGACTTGAGAAGGGAATGGTTAGTAATCTCTGTTCTGTGAACTTCAGGGTATGGGTGAATCTGGCCCTTAAGAGGGCAAAGGGTAAGACGCTGGCCCAATTTGGCCCAGTTTCAAGGACAGATTCAGTTTACCTCTCTTGAACTTTGTGGCTCCTAGGTACCATGTCAATCAATATTTAGGACCTCTGCCTGACTTAGAGAAACTTTGGCCATGAAGTCCATGGTCAGACCACAGGGAGAGGGACAACCCACATTTATTGCAATATCTGAGCCTGAGTTGTCCAGCAGTTTCAGATGGCCCAGATGGGTGGCCTGGTGGAGGCTGGTGTCCATCTGTCCAGAACCTCATTGTCTTGGTCAGTGTTGGGGTTGCAGTCAGGTTGGGCAGCACTGTCCTGCCAGTCCCCTGCGTAGCCTGGGGGTGGCTTTTCTATTCTTTGCGGAGGCTGGAGGGTTCTGAGTTTTCCAGTTTTCCAGACCATTAGCTGAAAAGGAGGCATGAACAAAGCAGTCCAAGCCAGGAGCAAATACCAAGAGGGAGCTCAGAGAGCAGGCAGGGCTTGGGTTTCTCTGGGCAACCGGCAGAGCTAAAAGGATCTGAGCCCCCAACAAGAGGGCACAGGTCAGCAGGCATGGTGATGTACGCCTTTAGTCCCAGCACTCGGGAAACAGAGGCAAGTGGATCTGTGTAAGTTTGAGGCCAGCTTGGTCTAGGACAGCCAGGGCCACACAAAGAAACATTTCTGTCTCAAGATACCATAAACAACAACAACAAAAAGAGGTGACAGGTCTTTTTATTTTATTTGTTGAGGTCACAGGTCTTAAGCCAGGGTGGGAGGGCAGGGTCTTGCACCAGAGAAAGCCTCCAGTCAATACAGGGAAACTGGTCTGGCGGCCGATTTCCCAGTCGCCAAGTCCCAGATAGCCTGAGCCATCACTGGGCCGCCCACCTCCCAAAGAGAGCCAACAGATCTCACAGAAGGGCTGAGTTTTTGGCAGGAGAAACAGACATCATATCTGCTCTTGCCTTCGGGCCACTGTGGCCACCATGAGCCATTGCTGGTGGCGTCACCATAGCAACAGTAGCTCCTGCAGCCATAGTTACTGCTGGACTGGTCTCTAGGGATCTTTCTGTGGCCTACAGAAATGTTGTGAGGTGTCCACCAGCCAGAGAAGACTATGCAGACACAGGTTCAAGCCAATAGAAAGTCTTTATTAGCTGGCAGATGACTACACTGGATGTTTGGGATCCTAGTCCAGTCTGGAGCCTTTCTCAGGCTTTTAAGTACAAAAACCACATCCTGGGTTACCATGCCTCAGTCATCCAGAAGCAGAACTACAGAAGCAAAGAAACAAGGTTAGCACATTTGGAGACTTACCCAGAACTATGGACTTTGATGGATTAGGTCTTTGTTCTCAGTTTGTGGCTGATGGGGCTGCCTATGTGCTGGGTTCCATGGCTGAATGGTACCCTCCGTTGATGGCTTCAGTTGTATTAAGGTCCAGGAAACTGTTACCCTCTTTCCTCCCCTCCCTCCCTGTCTCCCTCCCTCCATCCCCCTTTCCCTCTCTCCCTTCCCTCCCTCTCTATCTCCTCTCTCCCTCCCTCCCTTCCTTCCTTTCTTTTTGGTGCTGGGAAACCAATAGTTACCATGGAAGGAAGAGAGTATAAGTTCAGATAATTTCCTCCACCCTGGCCAAGAAGCAGAGCCTGGCTGGTGCCGGTGGTGATTTCAGAGATGAAGCCAGTGCTGAGGCTTGTGTGAAGGAAGGAGACAGATCCTCTGGATTTGCAAAGCCTGGAAGATACCTTAGTGATGAAAAACATCCATCTGGATTAGGCAGCTTCTAATAAGTAGGCAGATTATCTGGCTTCCTCGATGCAGGACTGACTGAACTTGTTAGACAACTTCATAGCAGTCAGGAAGGAGGAAGGAGGCAAATGCTTAAGTCTAGTGCAAATAAGGTACATGGTGGGCTGGCAGCTGGCAGGTCAGCCAAATTCATGTCTACCGACTGGAGTGGAGGGAAAGGAATAATTACTGACTTCAGATGTAGTTTGACCCTCAGTTACCAAGAAGCACCATGGCCCACAGTCACATCAACGAACCCGAGATTGTCACCAATTGAAATCATAGGTGTTTTCAAATCATACTACTTTGTTGTAGCTACCATGAAACATTTGAAATGATGGTGGAAACTTGACTCACTGCTATAGAGCTTGTTTTTTCGTGTTTTGTTTGTTTTTTGTTTTGTTTTGTTTTTTTTTGTGTATCTTTGAAGCCTGTCCTGGAGTTCACGCTGTAGACCAGGCTGACCTCGAACTCACAGAGGGAGATCTGCCTGCTTCTGCCTCCTGAGTGCTAGGATGAAGGCATGTGCCACCACTGCCCAGCTAGAGCTTGTTTCTTAATGTATAAAGTGCATACATTATTATTGTACTACATAGCTGTTTTATTTTGTTTTGTTCTTTGAGATAGACTCTTACTACATTCCTCTGGCTGGCCTGGAACTCACTGTGTAGACTAAGCTGGACTTGAACTTATAGACCTTTACCTGCTTCTGCCTCCCAAGTGCTGGGTCAAACACTTGTACCACCATGTCTGGATCTAGGTTTATTATTTTTAAAACTTATTTTGTATTTGCTATGTGTGTGTGTATGTGTGTAAGAGCACAAGCATGTATACAGAGGTCAGAGGACTTGCAGGAGTCACTTCCAACTGTGGGTCCTGAGACTTAAACTAAGGTTTCATGGCAAGTGCCCTTACTCACTGAGTCATCTTTCCAGACCTAGTTTTTGAGTTTCTATTACATTTTTAAAAATTTTGTTTTGGGCTTTCAAGACAGGGTTTCTCTGTATAACCATCCTGGCTATCCTGGAACTCTGTAGATCAGGTTGGCCTCAAACTCACAGAGATCTACCTGCTTCTGCCTCCAAGTGTAGGGACTAAAGGTGTGCACCACTCTCTGTTTAAACATGAGTTTACTTAGTGTGTGGTATGTGGGTGTACATGCTTGCCACAGTGCATATATGGAGGTCAGTGGCCAATTTGTAGGAGTTAGTTCTCTCTTTCCATCATGTGGATCCTGAGGCTCAAATTCAGGTCATTTGGCTTGGTGGCAGTCACCTTTACCTTCCAAGCCATTTTGCCAACCCTAGTCTTATTTTTGTAATTGTATTCTGATGTGATTTATTTTCTAACCCTATCCATCTTATGCATTACGACAAGGGCCCTAACGGCTCCAAGAGACTGGCAATGGGTTGACCCTTGGAGATCTGTTCTAGAAACTGTCAAATGGAATGGCCCAGTGTTTTCCCACAGCCATGCTCCTTTATGGAAGTCATTAAGGGACTTCTGTAGGGACGTGGACAGATGTTTCAGGTATGCTGTGACACAGGAGGCCTTCAGCGTGGCTGTATCCAGGGGAAATCTGTTCTAGGTTTTTGTTTTTGGAAGAGAGGAGGGAAATAAAAGCATCTGGATTTACTTTTCTGTTGTCCTTACCTCAGCCTTTTAGTTAGCAGTGCAGGGGTGCAGCAGGCTGGGAAGTAGCTCTGTTACTACACTGCATCCGTACTCTTCCCTTCCTGCCTCAGTCATCATTTAAAAAAATGTTCGTGACCTCCTTCTTACTTAGATAATATGAGATTATAGCACTGTTAAGTGAGGAAACAAGAACAGCACATAAAACAGAATCACACGCCTGGGCTTCGTTTTGTTTTGTTTGTTTGGTTGGTTTTGGTTTTTCAATACAGGGTCTCTCTGTGTAGCCCTGGCTGTCCTGGAGCTTGCTCTGTAGACATCTACCTGCCTCTGCCTCCTGAGTGCCGGGATTAAAGGCATGCACCACCACCTGGCATCATTTCTGTCTTACACACACACACACACACACACACACACACACACACACACACACCATGGCATACCTGTGTAGGTCAAAGACAGTTTGTTGGAGTTGGTTCTTTCCCTCCACCATGTGGGTAGCTGGGATCAAACTTAGATTTTCAGCCTTTGTGCATTGAGTACTATTGTGGAGTAGGACTATAGTCTATTTATTTACCCATTCGGAAGGTGTTTGTTTATTTGATGTATGCTAGGTATATGCAAGGGATGGAGAAGGATCTGGGAAAACGTCAAAGTGGCCATTCTAGTGGAAGGAAACAAGGGTGAAACAAGTGAATTCTTTTCAACTAATCCAGGGAATGTGCTAGACAGTTCCCACACCATTAAATTGGGAAGGGGTGGGTCAGAGGTCTCTACAGAAAAGATGTCAGAATGGAGCCTGAATGACAAGGAGTTAGCCAAGGGAAGGTGTGAGGTTCTATGTTCTGGGCAGAGGTGACAGCAAGTAGGAAGGATTGTGATTTAGGGAATAAAGACATAGAATGCCTGGCTATATTGCAAGTTCGCCTGAGCCACCGGAAATATTTAGTGTATTTAAAATGAGATCAATTTAAACAGTTTTGGTTTTGGTTTTGGTTTTGGTGGTGTAGCTGACACTTGAGTTTAGTGGGGTGTTCGTAAGTTAATGGGACCCTGCCTGAAAGAGGACTAAACAGAGAAATGGAGCGGAAGTGATGCTCGGAGAGCATCCCACCCCAGATGGTCAGGGGACAGAGATGTCCTGGGGACAGCAGAGAGGCTGCAGGGTCCAGATCTTGGGCCACGCAGAAGAAAGTTTCCAAAACCAAAATTACCAACAAAGGTTGTTCTGAGAGCTGCTGTTCCTTTGACTCAGTGAAGTCTCTGGCTTTACCTTCCTGCAACCCTATGGCTTCTGGGAAAGGGTTCTTGGAAGATGAACAATTGTCTGGGCTGCTATGCCTGGGTGGTGCCTGGGGAGTCCTCAGGCCACTGGTTGACTTGCCTGAACATAGCGTGCGGTATACATTGTTTGGTCTGAGCTCTTAAGTGCTCTTTCCATGTTTGTTTGTTTAATTCCTGGGCTTTTGTATGTGGTCCCCTATAAATCTCCCTTTTCTTAAGGGCTATGTTTGACAACTTCATTTCCCCCCAAACCGGACACATTTCCCCTGCTAAGGGTCAAAAAGACTAATCAGCCTAAAGGGAATATCAGAGACACCCTTAGGCTCGCACACTGGGAGTGTCTAATTGTGGACTTATTAATAGAAGAATCTGATGAGATCATATCTGCAGAGACCATGACGTCCTCTAAGCCCAAGCATGTGCCTTTTGGAAAATAAACTCCTGACCCCTTCAGCAATGGTCGTGTGGGACCTCACAGTAACAGATCCTGTGAAAGATATGCTGTATTTCCACAAGAAACTTGGCATGGTGATGCATGTCTGAAATCCCTGCACTCGGGAGGCAGAGTCAGCAGAGCCACCTCAAGTTCCAGGCCAGCCTGATCTGTATTTCCAGTTCTAGGCCAACAAGGACTACGTAGTGAGACCCTATCTCAAAAATCTCCAAAACAAGGTAGGCATAATGGCATGTGCCTTTAGTTCCAGCAATCGGGAGGAGAGGCAGGCGGATCTTTGTGCTGCATAGGAAGTTCCACGCCAGTCAGGACTGTGTAGCGAGACATGTCTCAAAAACAAAAAAACAGGCAAAAACATCCCTCCCAAAATTTTTCTATGAGAAAATGGAGGTCTCCGAGGATCATGATTAAGGCCCCCAAACTGATAATGGTGCTGGGGTACTGGTTCAGATCTAAATCCTGCTCGGTGCTCCTTCCAGCCACATTGAGCTTGTCGTGGAGAGGGGTGGGCATGGTCAGTGTGGAACACCAGCTGACACTTATATAGTGTCTTAACATGAAACACTTCCCTGTGGGACTCATTCTGGTAGGCATAATTTCTGTTTTGCAGGTGGACAACCTGGAGCTCAGAGAGGTTAAGTGACTTGTCTAAGGTCACCCTGCCATTAAGTGGAGGAAGAGGAGTCAAACCCAGGTCTTTGAGCTCCAGATCTCTGTGAGTTCCAGGCCACTGTAGTCTACATAGAGAGTTCCATGCCAGCCAGGGCTATGTAGTGAGACCTTGTCTCAAAACTCTGGAGAAGATAGGCAAGGAAGAGCAGGCTGGCATTTTAGTGTCTCAAAGATCAAAGATAGGCAGGTTTGAAGAGTGGTGTTTTGAATTCAGGGAGAGGACCAGACTATTAAACTCACCATCTTCTCCATCCATCATCTGCTCTTGCCTCACACAAGCTTATGGGTGAGGGCGTCGACACTTCCCTTTAGAGAGGAGAGACTGAGGCTTGGGGAGTCTTAAGAGGTCACCCAGCTGGTACAGAACAGGCTTGGGACTTGACTCCAGGTATGTTTGAGTTGAGAACCCCAGCAGGTCTCCAGCCCCACCCCGTTTCTTGTGGAAAATTGCCCCAGAGGCCTGGGGGGGTGTGGCTCAGCTGGCAGAGTGCACACCTAGCAAGTAGCATCCCGATTTGATCTTTAACACTACAGAAACTGGGTGTGATGATGTACAACTGTAATCCCAGAACTCTAGAGGCAGAAGCAGGAAGGTCACAAGTTCAAAGTTCATCCTTAACTACATAGCAAGTTCCAGGCCAGACTGGGTTCCTTTACCATAGTCCCTCCTCCCTTCGTGGGCTGTGGATTTGCTTTGGTTACTGAACTGGAGCTCTTCCTGTATACCAACCTTGGATTTGCAGACAGACCTCTGACCACTCATTTCTCTGTCTCAGAGCTTCCTTTCCTGAGAGCCCTGTCCCCGCCCTCTCCCGAAGACCACCAGCGCTAGGCAGGAAGCAGAGCTGAGATGCCTTGCGTTCATGCAAGAACGTGTCCTGTCTCCCCTCTTGCCTCCCCCCACTAATTTTTGTTTCCAAAATACTCATGATGTGTTTTCCCCAACCAAGGGTCTCCGAAGAGCTAGTACAAAAATTCCTCCAATGTTCTTCTTCCTCCTGTAGGTAATCACCTAGTTTTTCTGTCAATCCAGCCCTTTATTCAGCCTCAACACTTAGTAGGTTTTCAGCAATCTCTCTGCTCTGAATCACCAGAAGGGCTCGGGGAACACTGGGACCATTTTGAAAGGCTATCATTGCTAATGTTTCTCTTGTTTAGACATCTTTTGTAGCTAATGGACCTCTCCAGGCTTGGCGTCCGGAACATTCCTTAGACTCCTCCCCATTTGGAGAGTCACTGGATAACCCTCTCATCCTTGTGGGAAAGCCAAGAGTCAGTCAATATGTTCCAATAGCTCGGGGTTCCCACATGTTGAATAGAGCATGCTGACAGCCAGCCATAGTGTACCCACCCACTCCTCTCTCTTGGCAAGGGTCTACGATCACTGGAAATGTAAAGTCCAAGAGAAAACAAATATAGTCAGAAAAACATAATTAATATTTATTCTCAGCAGTAAACTGCCAACATTTGGAGAGTATGATGAGGGTACATGGGGATTCTTTGCCTTTTTTTTTTTTTTTTCAACACTGGGGATTGAACTCAGCTTGTCAAAGTGAAACATTACACAGACAAAGAATGCATTTGACAGTGAGGTGCATAAGAACCCAAGACACATGTGTTGCAGAGAAAGACAGAGGGCAGAGTGGTTCGGAGAGGGTTAGGGTCAGGGAGTGGGAATCCTGGTCCTTGAACAGGTTGTTTAGCCTCTTCCAGCTCTGCTGTCTCCAGCTAATGGAGATGCAGGTAGGAGCTGGATGGGAGGACTCAAGCACAGTGTAAGGACAAGGCCTGGCACTAGTAACAACCCAGGAGACGGTAGGAAGGGGCAACATGAGGAAGGAGCAACAGCTGTCCTCTGTCCCCGCCCTGTGACTTCTCAGTCTCTGCTATCCCTGGACTTGGTGCTCACACCACAGACTGCCTGATGTTGGCCAGAGCGTCTGCCCTTAGACTACTTCCTGTCTTTTTGTGATTTAGTTTTCTTTAAGATAGGACCTCTTGGCTAGAGAGATGACTCTGGTTGAGAGTACTGACTGCTCTTCCAAAGGACCTGGGTTCAATTCCCAAGCTCACAACTGTCTGTAACTCCAGTTCCAGAGCACCCTACTCCCATGGCAAAACACCAATGCTCATAAAATTTAAAAAAAAAAGCTCAGGCTGGTGTTGAACTAAGAACCTCATGTCTCAGCCTCTAGAGTGCTGGAATTACAGGTGTGCACCACCATGTCTAGTTACATACAACTGCTTATTTTAAAGGGCCAGCAGAAAAGGTACTTATGAATAATTCTTGTTTTGTACGTTTGGGGACACAGACCCTTTTCCATTAGTGAATTCATTCTTCATTCATTCCTGTAACATGTCTCAATTGGATGAGGAAGTTGGGAACCATGGACCAGGCCCTGTATTAGATGTGTGGAATTCGGAACAGAAGTGACCTGTTCTTGCCCCCTTGGGTACTCATACCCTAGGAACTAACCTTTCCCTGTGGTTTCTTTCCTCTGGCTTCCCGCCTCTGCTTCAATACCCAGCCCCACTCAATCATCCAGACACAAAAGCCTTTGCTGCAGGATCCACACAGTTCAGGCTCACACAATCACATGACCAGGCACACTGGAGGTACTATAGACTATGGGGGTCATTCTTCCATTTTGGATGAACTTGACCTTGGGAAGTACTTAGGGCAGTGGTGGTAAAAGCTGCCACTGCCTCAAGCCGGGCGGTGGTAGCGCACGCCTTTAGTCCCAGCACTCAGGAGGCAGAGCTAGGCGGATCTCTGTGAGTTGGAGTCCAGCCTGGTCTACAGAGCAAGTGCCAGGACAGGCTCCAAAACAAAACAGAGAAACCCTGTCTCAAAAAACAAAAACAACAAAATGCTTCCACTGCAAACTCTTCCCACTCCACTGTCCCATTCCATGCTCACTATATGTATATTTTATCTAGTCTACACCCAAGACTGTCTTCTATTACCTGCACACTGGGTCTCAGAGTACTGGAGGCTCTGGGTTCAATCCTCAGCCCTGCAAAACATCCAATATTCCCTCTTCCCAAACTTGCAGTCTGCCTGGGCCTCTCTGGTGAAGACTGGATCTCATCCTCCTACCAAGAGTCCATAATTCTAAGCATCAACACAAGTTAGGACTCCTGCCCATCCTCTCTTCATGCAGTTTTCCTGCTCGTGTTTGCCCCTGGTACTGAGCTGCCTGGGCTTGCTAGACAAGTAAGTGCTCTCCACTGGATGGAGTCCCCAACCCGGTCATCTGCTTTACAGAAAAGCCAGGGTGACATCCAAACACAATACAAATTAGATGAACCTTACCCTCCTTTCTATTTTAATAAACTTGTGAGCAGCTTATCAAACTTCTGGGTCTTCTCAATGAAAACAATTACTTTCCCCTTTAGAATATTATCTCAGCATTACTTATTGTTTATGCTTTATAGTCTATAGAGAAGTCTTCCAGGTTCCTCACAGATAAGGCCTACTGTCTACTAAAAATTACGAATCACATTTTAAAGAAGGGCCCCAGGTGCCTTCTGCACAGTGAGACAGCCAAGTTCAAGATTCTATTTCTGAAAGGCTACATGTTTGGTTAAGGAAGGAAAAGGTGTGTGGCCATTATCTTGTGCACTTATATCATGAAAAAGTAAGTTTGTGTGAAGGTGAAGATGCAGACTTGCTTGGAGGTGATACAAAATTGAGAACAGACAAAGGAAGTAAATTGGCGACCACAGAACCTGGAGAGGTAACAGCGGACACCGCTGGCTACATATGCTGAAATCCATTGTTAGTCACTGGATGCCGATTTTTATCTGCACATAGGGACTTCCTCTGCACCTGGGTGCAGCCATGTGATGAGGCTAACGAGTTCTGAACAGGAGTACTGTCTGGAATTTCCAAATCTCTCCAGACAGAGGTGACATCGCTTGAAGTATTAATCCCTGCTAATGGTCTGGGCTGTGGCTGACGGCTTGTGTCTCAGCTGCTCTTCAGGAGAACCAGGAGGAGGGACACACCCTGGGATTGGCAATGCAGAGAGCTGAGGAATTGGGACTGGAGAGACATTCTCAGTGGTTAAGAACATACTGCTATTGCCAAGGACTGGAATTTGATCCCTACCACCCACTTCCTGTAACTCCGGTTCCAGGGACTCTAATGTCCTATCTGGCTTCACATGTGCCGCCCTATAAAAATGTTTTACTTAAAAAACAAAAAAGAGCTTTGGTCCTTCAATAGACAGAAAGCTGCTATTCTAGCTCCAGACTTCCTAAAGATTTCTATTTTATAACTATCAATGAACTCTCCCTATATTTAAGCCAATACATTTCAAATCTTATTTTCTCCAAGTGAAACTGACCCTAATGATAATCATTATTGTCATTATTGTTTTCTTGGCCTACAATCCTTCTCTCTCTTGGATTCCTCTTTAGGCCTTCATGGCATCCGTGGTGTAAGACCCTTGTCCGTTCTGTTTTTGTCTCCAGCCCATTCATGCCTTTGATGGTAGGGGGAATCCCATGCCCCCAGCCCAGTAACATGCCTGGTGTCCCCTTGGCTTTTGTTTCCTGAGTCTCTGAGTTCCTGATTCCTGGAATTCACTCAGCAAGTGGGTGGGACTGTGCCACCTTGATAGTGGAGTGTGGATTAGGCAGAAGGAAGGAGAGGTGATCCAAGTGCATGTAAACCCAAGCAAAGGGGGGAAGCAGAGGAACAGGACCTGGGGCTAAGTGGGGAAGAGACTAAGGTGTCTGTTGGGGGTTTGGAAGATCAGCCTGAATGAGAGGGTGCGGGGAACCTTGTTACGGAGGAGGGTCCCCAAGGCCTTGGAGAAGAGTCTGGACTTGATCTTGGAGGGAAAAGAAAGCTGCACCATTTCTGAGTAGGACAGGGACAGGCAGTAGGCGGCGTTTCCAAAAGAGTTCTTCTGGCCACAATGTGCAAAACAGACTGAAGGCAGGAAGAGCCTGGAGACAGGGAGAGCAACATAAATCTTCTAGCCAGTCATCAGATAGCCAAACATTGTCAACAGGGTTTGAAAGAAGCCGTATGAAGCAGCTGAACAAAAGGACAGCAATTTCAGCCAAGCCATAGATGAGAAGTCTTTCCCCAGAAAAGACAAGTCCATCCCCAGAATTTCTCCCACAGAGCATGCCACAGATAGCGAAAATCGGTTCAATCCATTTGGAAAAGAATTTGGCATGATGGATCAGTAGCCTTAAGCATGGTCACACCCTTTGACCCAGTAATTCCACTTCTGGGAATGCTAGGGAAATACTCCAAACTAGAGAGGAAGAAACTACAGGGAGATTTTAATCACAACACATTCTGCAACAGCAAGTATTAGAGACTAGGAGGGCGCACGGAGTGGATAAGCAAACTACGGCTGTCAACTATTGCATGGCCATTAACTCCAAGGAGGGGATGACCAAGCCAATGACATGAGAAACACATGCAATATAATTTGAGGAAAATGGGATGTAAACTGCATATGGCGAGTTAACGTACAACTCCAAGTACAAACAGCTCCAGTAACAGAGGAAGCAAGACTTAAAAGTTATTGTTCTCAATCATTCTTTGTTTCGTTTCCCAGGTGGAAGCATAGATTTTTGCTTGTTTCTCTATTGAATTTTTTTTCCTCCAATGGTTTTGTTACCTGCATACTCGTTTGGGGCTGCTGGGGATCAAACTGAAAGTCTCCTGCATGCTTCATATACTCTTATCACTGAGTTGTACCCCTAACACCCGCTTATGTGTCTAACTACAGTGAATGCCCAGGAGAATTTCTGCTTTTCACAAATCTCTCCATTGCTTTGCTTTTGTAAGAATGTGCTAAATATGAAGCCTGGCAAGATGGCTCATCAGGTAAAGGTGTTTGCTATAGAGACCAATGACCTCAGTTTGATCTCTGGGACTTACATGATAGAAGGAGAGAACAAACTCCTGCAAATTGTCCTCTGACCTCCACATGCACGTAAATACTAATGTAACGTAAAACTTTTTAAATTGAAATAATACATTGATTACGTAATGCTTACGTGTTAATATGAATATTCAGACAGACAAAATATGCTAACAAGTGCATCAGAAATGTTCATGTCATCACCAGCATGTACAGTTATATTCACTGTACATTCTCTGAGTATGTGTGTGTGTATGTATGCACATGTACATACACCTGCATACATGCATATATGCACGTGCATATATATGCACACACACACACATACAGAGGATTTGGAGGGACAGAGGTTGGTGGTCATCCGTGCACAGCTGAGAGCCAGGGGAAACAATCCGTGAAGCAGGGAATAAGGCCCCTTTGCCCAGGTTTTGAGGAGATCAAGTGAGAGTATGCGTGAACTCTCTTAGCACAGTGCGCTGTGTTCAGGAACAGGCAATAAACTGGCTATAAATTTCCCTAGCTATCAATCTCTCATTTCTTTTTCCCGCCCCATATAGCTAAAGGGCCGTGAGTTTACAAGATTGACTAGGAGAGAGACAGAAACCCTGGGCAGTTTCTCAGCCTCTTCATGAGTTTACGACATAGCCACTCAAGTCAGAGCTTCTCAACTCTGATTTCAGTGGGAAGTTTCTACTCTTTGACAACCTGCCCAGATCACACTCCTGATACAAATGAACTGACTATAGAGCACAAAGTTTATTTTTAAAAGAAAGTTTTATGCTTTGCATACTCAGTTGGCATATATTTCAGAATTGTTTAATGTTTCAGATGCTTAGGTCGAAACATAAAGTGGACTTAGTTTAAATCATTTTGTTACACGCCCCTTGACCCTGGTTTTTATGCAAGCCCCGGTTTACAATCCCGCTCAGTGTTGCACAGGTCTCTGGGAAGGATGCACTGGGAATTTAAAGGGTCATTGAGATTAGGATAAAGGCAGAGGGAGAGTGAGATAAGGAAAGTTGTGGACCACCTAGGATAAAGCCAATTAATGCCAAGAATGATTTTGGGGGCTGCTAAATGGCACCACAAATTTCCCCCGACATCCTGCTTAATAATAAAACGTTCACACTCGGCTGGATTTTCCAAGTCTCTCAAGGACTACTTAAGTGGGAACCATTCAAAACCTTATTAAAGTCCAGGGAGATGATGTTTATTGGCTCTGTGTGGTCCCATAAGGCTGCTGGCTGTCAAGGGACACCAGGCATTGCCTGTGGTTCCCAGGATGCAGGAGGGAAATTCCCTGAGAGGCAAGCAGACCGGGCCCTGGTTTTGCACCAAGGACATAGCCACTCTGCAAATGGAAACACCGTATGTATGTGACACTAGACTCATGGATCCTGCCCTTCTCCAAGACAGATTTACTGTTGTTGTGACAACAGTAAGCCACTGGGGAGGGGGACACTTCACCTCCCTTTAGAAAGAATGACTCATTTTAAGAGCTAGAGGCAGGGGAATGGTTTATTACACCTGGGGAGCCAGCAGACTCTCCAGGTATAGACTCCTGTGCTGTAGGTTGTTATGACTTGCTGGGCCAGGATTAGTTGAGTTACATCTCCCTGGCTGTGCCTATGTGAGTTGTATCTCTCATCTGTGGGCGCTTCCTGCTGCTCTGTTTCTCGGTGTTATTTTTTTTCCCAGGTGTGACCCTTGGGGTATAGACTATCCTCTTCATTTTCAGACAGAGAAACTAAGGTTTCTTGCTCCTTGCCAGCAGGCAGAGGGAATGGTCCCTTGTGCCCAGTTGCAATAACTATATATTTAATGAATGCAGGGACTGAGGAATGACCAATACCATTTCTCAAAGGTGTAATTTATCCAAAGCAATGTAGATGGCAATTATTGCTCTAATTAATAATCAAATCCTCTGCTTGAGGTATAGCTCATGGCTTGAGCACTTTCCCAACATGCACAAACTCTCTCTGTCTCATGATGAGTGGCCATGTGCATATAGCATTTACATACATGTATTTCGGACACAGATGGAAGAGAAATTACAAAATAGGAATAGTGATTGTAAGCAGTAAAATGAAAGAATTTTTTCTTTAAAGTATTAGTATATATATATATTATATATAATTATACTTCCTATGACATGTCCTTATTTATTTGTGTTTGTTCATTTACTTTTGAGCTAAGGTCATGTAACCCAGACTGGCTTGCACTTGCTGTATATGGAAGGATGACTTTGAGGTTCTGACTCTTCTGCTTTGCTTCCCAAGAGCTGTACCTCCCTGCTGACCGTACCAGGCGAGACCTAACCCAGGATCTCTGGCATGGTAGGAAAGCGCTAGACAGAACAATTGAGCTACATCCCACGTGGGATGTACCCATTTCAATAAGAAGAGATACTGTGTCACACATCCCCATGTATATAAACTGTAGTTTCTAAGGTACCTTCACCTATTTGCTAGTGGATTTAAGTCTTAAATCACCGGAAGAGCTCTGAGTATTTTTTAAAATCTCCATGTAACAAAGGCATTGTTTCCACAATGGCATACATTATAGGTGGGCTTCCCTATAAACCCAGATCTTGCAACTGCTTAAATATTTCTCCTCTCTATTCTCCTTCCCTGTCTGCCCCCATTTCTGTCTGTCTTAATCTCTCACTCTGTTTCTGCCTGCCTATCTGTCTTTCTCCCCCTGTCTCTGTCTGTCTGTCTGTCTGTCTCAGAAAGAGTCATTTGTGAGTCCATCCCCACACACTCGTCATTGTGTCCTCCTCTCTTGCTGCTCCCTCGGTGTGACCTTTGCCTGGCACAGTCCTGGAAAATTATACATGAGGAAACCCAACAGCACCATGGCTACGAGGTTCACAGACTTCACAGTGCCGAGACTGTCCCCAAGGGACTGTGCATCTGTCCCATCAGCAAGATGGTTTGTCCCTTCCCCTGAGACAGGGTCTTACTGCACAGCCCAATCCTCCTGCCTCAAAGAGTTGATGTTACAGGCATGTACCACCACGCCCAGCTGTGAGATGGGCATGCTTCCCTTGTGGACAGAAGCACTGGCTGCTGCTCCCAGGGAAGGACCAGGATGAAGGAGGAAGGTGTTTCTTGCCCCCTGAAGGTGAATGATGCTAACCACATTTTCTGTTGGCTGCAAAGCAGCAGTTTCAAGGGCAGAGTTCTTTTAGAGTGGGTGACACAGATCCTGTGCTGTGTCCCCAAAGGACATGACCCTGCCCTGCCCAGGGATTAAAAAGAGCTCTCCGGGTATTGTTGGATTTCTTCCCTTTCCACAAGGAAGGATAACCTCTGGGCCACAAGACTGTAGAACATATGAGTCAGAAGAAGACAGGGGTCTATGGGAAAGGAGGGCCTGGTGTGCATTTGGACTGACGTATGTGCATTTGGGACCTGGACCCCTGGACCTGCTAGAAACTTCTCTGAGCCCACGTCCTCATTTCTTCTTCTTCTTCTTCTTCTTCTTCTTCTTCTTCTTCTTCTTCTTCTTCTTCTTCTTCTTCTTCTTCTTCTCTTCCTCCTCCTCCTCCTTCTCCTTCTTCTGTTTTTTTGTTTGTTCGTTTGTCTTGTTTTATTTTTAAAGACAGGGCTTTCCTGTGTAGCTTTGGAGCCTGTCCTGGAACTAGCTCTTGTAGGCCAAATTGATCTCGAACTCACAGAGATTTGCCTGCCTTTGCCTCTGCCTCACAAGTGCAGGGACTAAAGGCATGTGCCACCACCACCTGGCTCCAAGTCCTTATTTCTAAAGCAGTAACATGCCTAATGCTTTTGTGATGTCTAGCTTGCAAATTGCTATAAAGTTTACATTGATTTTTTTCAACTAAATGCTAACTGAGCATGTTTTCAGACTTTGTTCTGTGCAGTAGACATAAGAGGTCCTAGGCCTCGTGCTAAGGAGGAAGGCAGTATCTATCACACACAGTCAGTGATACCTGTGAGAAGAGAGAGAAAGCCACATGCCTTGGATGCAGGTCAGGGAGAGCTGTGTTAAACAGAGACCAGAGAGATCTCTCTAGAGAGTTAGACCAGCAGGAAGTGAGAGGGACTTGGTACCATTTGCAGCACAGCAAATTCAACAGAAGAATTTGATGTGAAGAAAGACATGACATGCAAGCAGTTAAACCATCCTAGATGATCATCCTTTGTGAGCTTCTTGACTCTCTAGACAGTTAGCAAAGTGACAGATTCAGAAAGGGAAGAGTGATGGCTGACATGCTGAGAGACCCTGGGATGTCACTCATGACAGCCAGTTCAGGAGCAGCCAGGAGAGACACCAGAACCTTGTTCAGAACCCTGCTAGAACAAGGAGCCCCTGTCGTGCATGGCCTGTCTGGGTCCTGGGCTTCCAGCAACAGAGATGCCTCCCAATGTGCAGGGGCCCATGGGGCCAGCACTGAGCCGTACAACCTTGAGTTCTTGGATGAAAGCCTGGGTCTCTGGATGTACTCTTGGGATAATGATTCGGGCATGTTTCTCGATTTTAAGATTTCTGCTTTTATCGGTAGACTGAGACATTTTCAAAGTGAATTATAAGAATGAACAGGCCCCAGAACACAGTGAATGCAAAAGTTTAAGCTGTAGACTTTGAGCTTGGTGTGGTGGTGCATGCCTATAACCCCAGCACTTGGGGAACTGAGTCAGAAGGACTGCTGTTAAAGGCTAGTCTGGACTATATAGTAAATTGCAGCCTAGGCTGAGCTACACAATGAGATTCAGTCTGAAAACAAACAGACAAAACACAAATCAAATTATATGCTTTTTTTTTTATGTATAAGTGTGTTGCCATTGCCTCCATTCCAGACGCCTGGAGGTAGTCTGTGCTCAATACATTTTGTGTGGGGAAAATCTCTAGAAAATGGTTCAGGGAGCTGTGGCTAAAGCGAGGATATTCTTACCCAGAACATGCCCTCGGAGGGCTAGAGCTGTCTGTCTCAGATAGCATGTGAGACAAGCTAAATCCCTAATCTAACTCCTTGCTCCGGAGCTGCTTTAATGCCTTGTTCTCTGATGGAAGCCGTGTCAAGCCATTAACTTGATGTGAACAGGTTGCCTCAAGCTAACAAGCTGCACCAAGCTTCAAATCCAGCTTGGCCACCCTCCAGCTCCTGGGAACAGGGTCTCAACCAGCCCTGTGCCGCCTTTGGCTCACGGAGCCCCTACTTGAGCTTGGTTCTGGAAAGCCTTCTAAGAGCAAGCTGGTAGAAAGTGAAGTAGGGCCCCAGTGTTCGGCCAGGTGTCAGCACGGACTGTGTGGCTTCAGAAAAGCTGTCAAGGCTGCGGCTCAGCCCAAGAGAAGAAGGCTTCAAGAGGAGAGGGAAGAAGGTGCCTGTCATAAGAGCATGGTGGTTGTGGGGCCTTGTGAGGAGCCTCGCCGGTGGCCTAAGGCTGGAGCGGGTTGGTGAGGGGAGCCGCAGGAGTTGGCAGACATCTGCGGTGGGCAAGGACTAAGAAGGATTCTCCCCTTTAGTCTCTTCTTGCCCTGATTCCAAGTGCCACCAGTATTTTATTTGCTTTTCTAAGACCTGACCCCAGCATGTAGCGAAACTGCCATTGTAGGCCCTAGGGATTGTTCAGCTTGGAAAGGCAAGCCTGGTGACCCGAGTTACATCCCTGGGACCCATGTAGTAGAAAGAGGGAACCAACTCCAGCAGCTTGTCCTCTGACCTCCATGGTGACACATGCGCTCCCAACCCCTATAAATAAATAGATGAAATGAAATAAAAATGTTAACTGTCACCTTAGAGCTTGATCATACAATCTGTGCATTTTGCACCATGGGACAGTGCAAATCCTATGTACCTAGGAGCTACCATCATCCTGGCTTCCTTTGAGTTGTAGCTGAAAAAGGGAGTGTTCTGTCTTCCAAAAGGTGGGGAGCTGCAAGGCAGTCAGGACTAATTTCTATACTCCTACTTTCATTGCATGGGCTCTTTGTCTAGGCAGGCCAGACCCAGCTGAGTGACCCTGAACAAGGTGAGTTTTGAATTTTGGTGAAACAGTCCCCCAAGCTCAGGCTGTAGCTGCAGTGAGCTGCAGATCAAGGCCAGGACAGACTGTCTGGAACCCCAAGGTCTCTGCTGTTAACCTTTCCCATGAAATCAGAGTGAAACTCAGGGCCCTCATCAGGTCCAAGCTGCTGGCTGACAGCCTATGGCTGTGCGACTGCAAGCAAGGGCCTTATCTGTCTTGATATCTAGTTTCTCATCTTTAAAATGGGGCAATTACTCCTGTCACACCATTAACTCTCAGGGGACCCACACTCAGCAACATTAAATTTCAGAATAACATAAAAACTCACTTTACTCTTTTGCTCATTTGCTAGCAGGTGGGGTTAACACAATCCCACATCTATCTGTCCTAGTATTGAAAAGTTCTTCAGCACGCACGGAACCTCAGAGATTCCCTGCCATCCTCCTTGCCTTTGGCCATTTCCTAGTGGCCTGATCAGCCAGCCTCCCCACAGAGCTGGCTCCATCTGGAGGAACACTATTTCTTACAGAAAGACCTCAGCACCCTGCGCTGGTCTCCTGTCTCTGCTCCCCAGGTTGAGCCAGCTCCTCTCCATACTTCTATTTACTCCCAGAGTTGTCTTCGTTGTAGTCGTCATCATCGTCATCTGCCCCTCCCCTCCCTGCCCATCAGATGAGCACCGCACCACCATCTGTCTCTTCCTTGTCTCCCTTTAGGTTCTCAATCTGCTTATCCCTCCTTCCTTCTGGAAGCCCCTCTGACTACCCTACCTGCCAGATCACTTGGCTTACAGGGGTTTCATTTGTGCTGTGTAGTCTTGCAGAAATCTTTCTAAACATTTTTTAAGCCGTGTGGCAGAGACCAGTGTCTCTTTTAGATTGTCCTCCTGTTCTTAGTAAGATGGGCTGGACAGAGGAGGTGCTCAGGGCAGGGAGCCCCTCAGTGTCTGAGTGCATCGGCTCCTGCTGAGCAGCAGGAGTTCCCAGAGAGTGGTGCTGCCCTCTAATGATGCAACTTGGTTGAGATGCCAGGATGGGTTCCTCCCTAATTCTGCCCAAAACCTTCAACTTCTGCACGCAGGGGCCACTGCAGTCCTGGCTCGCAGCCTCTCTGTTCAGGAATAAACCCTCTTGCTCTTCAGTTTGTCAGGGTCCCGGCAGGTGCGCGCGCGCGCGCGCGCGCACACACACACACACACACACACACACACACACCACACATGCAGAGTGTAAGACAGACAGTGTCAGCTAGACATCTGCACTGGACATCACCCTCTAGTTTGTTTTGTACACCTGAAGAAAAATATATGGGCTCTGTGTGCAAGCATGTGTGTGTGCCCACAAACGAGTGTGTGTGTGTGAGTGTGAGCGTGTGTGTAAGCATACGTGAGTGTGTAAGCATGTGTGTAAGCGTGTGTGTAGGCATGTGTGTGTGAGCATGTGTGTGTGTGTGTGTGTGTTTGTCCACTGTGGATTGGTCCTAGGTCTGCCCTGGGACCCAGAATCTAAGCATCTGACATGATGATCCTGACTGGACACTAACTTTCTGTTTCCTCTCGGTACTAAAGTTCGCAGATAAAAACGTGATGAAGAGCCTGCTCCAGACTCTCGGTGTCTGGCTGACTTCCCAGCTCCTTGCCTTAGGGGCCCTAGAGTCCCCATCTCCCTCACCCTCTCAAGCTACCACTGTGACTCTTACAGAGGGTGGCAGTGTCTGCGCCCTTCTCCGACTCACATCATGTACTCTGTATGAAACTCTAGGGAGGGTTACAAACCTTATGAAGCCTGCTCTCAAAACCCACAGGGGAGAAATGCTCCTTGTGAGGGAAAGGTCAACAAGGGTGAGAAAACCAGGAAATGTAAACAGAAACACAGGACACATGAACCTAGCTCTGTTCCAAGTAAGTGATATCAGCACACCATGGGTAGTGTCTAAAATCAAATCTAGCTGGGGATTCTAGCTAGGATTTTTTCTTGTGTGGCATGGGCTAGCAATCTGACATACTTTTTGTGTGTTGTAGACTAAGCTGATGGATAAAAATGAGTAGGAATAGTGGCAGTCTGTTTGAGGGTATTGGGAAAGTGAGTTATAAATATGAAAAGAAGGGAAGGATAAGATGGAGGTACCTGAGTGTGTGTGTGTGTGTGTGTGTGTGTGTGTGTGTGTGTGTGTGTGTACAGATATAGAAATAAACTGAGATACAGATAGTGATATTCCTTAGTTTTCTCTCCTAAGGGGCTAAGAAATAGACACCACAGGAACACTAAACACACCCAGTACCCAGAGTTTGTTTTTTTGTTTTTGTTTTGTTTTTCAAGATAGCATCTCTGTGTAGCCTTGGTTGTCCAGGAAGTCACTCAGTGGACTAGGCTGGCCTCAACTCACAGACATCCTCCTGCCCCTGCCTCCCAAGTGTTGAGATTAAAGGCGTGCACCACCAGCTCTTGGCTAGCTCTTGGTTTTTAAGTACCATCTCGACTAACAGAAACCACAGTTCCTGTGAGAAATGTCCAGTCTAGGGATCAAGAGTAGGAAGGCACAAGATGAGTCTTTATGGCAAAACCCCAAGAAAATGCTGCAAAACCCTCGAGGGTGTGTCCAAAAAATGAAAGAATTGGAGGAGTTCCCATTGGCTAATACTGATAATCTGAGCACCAAAATAAGTAACCATGGCAACAGTAGCACCAAATAAAATAGTCCACGAGTGCATTTAATATAGATAGGCAAATAGGGACAGAAGAGCCAGCTCTTCTATATCATACTCTACAAAAGATAAGTACAGGAGGAGCTATAGGCCTGGAACGTCAGCATTGTATAACCATCTTAATAATAATGATAACTGGAAGTTTAGAGAATAACAGGGTGCTACACAGACTCAAAGCACTTTCCTGGAGCCTGGAGAGATGGTTCAGTGCTTAAGAATACACACTGTTCTTGCAGAAAATGAGAGTTTGGTTCCCAGCATCCATCAGACTTCCTGACACTCCAGCTCAGTAGGGATCAATTGACATCTTCTAGCCTCCACGGGCACTTACAGTTATGTGCATGTTCAAACACACACACAGTCATGTACAT
Source organism: Phodopus roborovskii (assembly GCF_943737965.1). Classification (NCBI taxonomy): domain Eukaryota; kingdom Metazoa; phylum Chordata; class Mammalia; order Rodentia; family Cricetidae; genus Phodopus; species Phodopus roborovskii. Next base: position 16,536,854 of record NW_026126541.1, on the reverse strand, counting down.
GTACACACACACACACACACACACACACACACAGAGTCATGCACATGTACACACACACACAGTCATACACATGTACACATACACACATACACACACACAGTCATGTGCATGTACACACACACAAACCCTAACTTTTTAAAATTAAAAAATGAGAATATGATCAAAATACATTGCATGAATTAAAAAATAAAATAAAAAAGATAAATTTTAAAATTTTAGTCATGGTGGTGCACACCTTTAATTCCAGTACTAGGAGGAGGCAGAGGTGATAGATCTCTGAGCCAGTCTGTTCAACAGAGTGAGTTTCTGGAACAGCCAAGGCTATATAGAAAGACTCTGTATCAAAAAACAAACAAACAAACAAACAAAACCTTATAAAAAGTTTCCTACAACCAATTTACCAACTACAAAGGGATCACTAGTAACTCCATAGTTGGTTAACCTGATGAAATCCATCCTAACCATTAGACCAAAGTTAGTAATACTAACAAATTGCCAGGTGTTTTGGTGTGGTGGCATTGTGGCACATGCCTATAATTCCAGCACTCAAGACTGACACAGGATGGTCTTGGCTTCAAGGCCAACTTGTATTAAAGAATCAAACTGTGTTATAGTAATACTAACAATAAAAATAGAGACACACCAACCTCTTGTATCTTAAAAGGACTCACTATCATTCCTCTGGCACGCCTGTCAAAATTGCACAATTGGAATCTAATTATGAAGAAATTGTAAACAAACCGAACCAAAGGGTTTGCCCTAATAACTGGCCTGTTATCTCAAAAAAAAAAAAAAAAAAAAAAAAAAAGTCGAGTTTATACAAACTGAGGGGAGGCCTAGCTAGACCTGGTTGAGATTAAAGGAGAACAAGACAAACAGCAAGTGCGACATTAACCCTGGAGTGGACATCATGTCAGAGGGAACCAGCACAAAGGGCATTACTGGAGAAATTGGTGAAGTACAAATATGACCTGTGGATCAGACAAGAATTTAGTATGAAGCTTCCATTTTCTGATGTTCGTGTGTTGTGGTTATACAAGTGAAAGCTTTTGTTCTCAAGAAATACACACAAAGATGTCTATGGATGGCAGGACAAATAAAGTAAGTGTGTGTGTGTGTGTGTGTGTGTGTGTGTGTGTGTGTGTGTGTGAATATCAAATAACAGAACAGACCGGAGCTGGGTCATCACTATAGGCCTGTAATCTCAGCTACCCAAGAGGCTGAGGCAAAATCACAAATCCAATGCCTGTTATAGAGTGAGTTCAAAGCCAGCCTTGGCAACTTTAGTGAGCCCTCCCCCCATACATACACTTTTAAAGTCTGGCAATATAGTGATGGAGTTATATTCTAGGTTCAATCCTGAGTTCAGAAGAACAAAAATAAAAACTGGAGGCCATTTGTTGGAAGGCTAAAATGTGGCTTTATGGTCCAGCAAGCCTGTTGTTATACTTACCCACCTGAGAGGAATACCCCTGTTCACTAAGGGACAGATAAAAAAGTGGTTTAGTACTAAAAACTAGAAAAATAATACTGGCAGCAACTTGTGATGGTTAATTTTATGTTATCTTAGTTAAACAACCTGGTAATCGTTTGATTAAACATTTGCCTAGATATTGTTGTGAAAGTATTTTGTAGATGTGATCAGCTTTAAATAAAGTTTCTTGTATATAATGTAGAGAGCCCTGTACAATCACACGAAGGCCTTAAAACCAAAACCCGGAGGTTTCGCAGAGAAGAAGGGACCCACCTGAAGACCAGCTCACAAACCCCAAATTCCCAGGCTGCTACTGGGCAGACTTCAGGCTCAGGACATCAACAGCATCAGGGATGTCCTATCCATGGCACTGCCTGGTAAAACGTGATTGTGCTAGCCTCCTCGATCATGTCAGCAACTTTCTTTTTTAAAAATCTCTCTCTTAGAAGCTTAGATAAGGCACTGGGGGTGGGGGGCTTAAGTAGGAGGGCTAGTTTTCCTTTAGTCCCAGCCTCAGGGGTCAGAGGCAAGTGGATCTCTGTGAGTTTGAGGCCAGGCTGATTTACACAGTGAGTTCCAGGACAGCCAGGACTGTTACACAGGGGAACCCTGTCTTGAAAAAACAAAACAAAACAAACAAAAACAATCTCTGTACAGTTGAGCCCTACTTCTATGTTGCAGATACTGTCAATCTGTTCCAGATCAAACGCACACTTAGGACTATTATTTTTCCCAAGAACATTTGCTGCCTCTGCCAGGTGATGGTGGCACACGCCTTTAATCCCAGCACTGGGGAGGCAGAGGCAGGCAGATTTCTGTGAGGTCAAGGCAGCCTGGTCTACAGAGCGAGTCCCAGGACAGCCAGGGCTACATAGAGAAACCCTGCATCAAAAAAAAAAAAAAAAAAAAAAAAAAAAAAAGAGAGAAAGAAAAGAAAAAGAAAATAACATTTCTGTGCCTAAAATCTGACAGCTGTGCAGTAAGCCCCCTCCTCTGTAACCTGACCATACCTGGCTGCCACACTGTTGAGTCCCCCACGTCCCTGCACCCTCCCTTCCTGCTGTCACCCGCCCCGCTTAGGTGTCTGTACTTCTGCCTGGGCTGCATCATTTCCTAAGTGACATCACTTTGACTAGTGTTGAACAGTGGAGGCCATAGCCTCACACGGGCACAGCAGTGACACACAGCACTGACCATGCTGCAGTGTCAGCTGCTATGTCCCTGTCTGCTCCATCCTCCACTGCAGGGGCGAATGGCCTGTCCTTAGGGCGGCAGCAGCATTTCCACTCATACATCTTGGTGCCTGACCACAACTATTCCACAGTCAAGCAAGTCTAAGTCTGGGTGCAGTATCATATGAATATGGCAGTCTTGGGACCTGTCTATGGGACACACACAGTCAAGAGTACAAGACAACCTGACACAGGTTCCCGCCTGTTTAACCGTAACCCTGTGACAGCCTTCCTGCGCCATCGCTGTCTAGGTGATGGCCTAGACTCCCTCAGAGTCCCTGCTTCCAGGTTGTCCTGTGTCTGGGGTCAGACATTTCTTCAGTAAAGCCCTTCCTTGATACCGATTAGCTGCTAAGTCCAAGCTCCTCTAACCGACTTCCAGACCGGCCCTCCCTGGATGATGTGATAGCTATCTCAATATTTCTGAAGGGCTGTCAGAGAGGAGAGGGGATTAGCGAGTTTTTGCGCTGCCCCAGCAGGCAGGAGCCATCAGAGGTGGAAATTACAGGGAGACTTAAATGCCTTGATTTCTATAGAAATTGTCTTGAGTGTGTGAGCGAATGTGGGTGGTAAGGGCGCTGATGCAGGGGTGGTTTCCAGGTGGTTCATGGAAGTCTATGCATGGGCCACTGTGTGGAACCACCCGGGTTTCCATCTCTGTCCACCAATCTAACCCCACATTGTACACCCAGCCTCAACAACTGCTGTGTGGCCTTCCTGACAGTGTAGACAGACTGACAATGTAGACAAACTGCCCATTGCTTTTTGACAGTGTAGACAGACTCCCCATCATGCCTTTCAAAGTAAGGAATGGAAGCCAGGAGCTGCACTTCAGGTTTTGAAGGAACTTAAGTTTGCGTTAGTGCCTAACCTTCTAGAGGCAGGCTGGGGTTACGGGGCCTGGGCTGAATTCTGTAAAACCCTATTGACCACGGTGAAGAAGCCTTTTATTACCAAGGCAACAAGAACAGGCAAGTGACAGGGCCCCTGGCAAGCAGGAGACTGTGGGCTCTGCATTAGGAGGGGCTTGGGAACAATGATACTTACTGCTGGTCTCACGCAGTAGCAAGATCCCGGAACCGGAGCAGGGCCAACTCACAGATACTGGAGAGACACAAAGCAAGATGGCTTCTAAGGGACCTCCTGGCCCGAACATTCTTGTAGCCCAGCCTCACTTACCTCCACCATCTGCCTGCCCAGCCTCACTCTCCTCCACCATCTGACCTGCCCAGCCTCCTCCACCATCTGACCTGACCTGCCTCACTCCCCTCCATCATCTGCCTGCCCAGCCTCACTCACCACCATCGGCTCTGCATTGTGGTCTCTGGGCAGAATCTACTCAAGCTGTTACTCCACTCCCATCTTTCTCTTTATATCTATTCTCCTTTTGCTCATTCGGAGTCTAACTACTGCTGCTGTGTAAGAGGACAGACTGGACTTACACATTTACATAGCAGAGTGCTGTGTGACCATGTATATTGAGGTGGTAGAAAGAAATCTAACCATGTGGGAAAATGGATACTATATTCTATCATATAAAAGAAGTTGATTACAGGGAAATCTCACTTTTAAAAATGAGTAAAAATTATTTGTGTATGTACTTCAGTGGCAAGTTTGCCTAGTATGCACAAAGGCCTGGGTTCAACCCCCCAGCTACACACACACACACACACACACACACTATAAACTGAGACATTGAAAATGACATAAAAACATTATATTCCAGGCTAGGTTGGTGGTTTATGGCTATATTCTGAGTACTGGTGTAAGAGAAACTCTGGCAGCCTACCCAAGCAATCCCCACTGCCCCATGCCCAGGCCAGCCCTCATGAGCATAAGCATGCATGGCAGGCACTTCCTCCCTGAGCCAAGTCACCAAGCCTGCCTCTGCACCCAGAGACGGCTGATGAAGAGACACCTGACCCAGAGACACCAATGAGGAAAGACAACACAGCAGCCAGCGCCTGAGCCAATCGGACCTTGGGAAGAGTATAAAGGCGGGTCCAACTCACTTAATAACGGAGTCTGGAGCACGCTCTGCTACTCACTGACTCCCAGGGCCTGAGTCGTTGGTGCTGCATCTTCTTACCCTCTCCTCCAAGAGGTGTCTGAGCAGAGTAACCCTCAACATACTGGGAAAGCTGAGGCAGGAGGATTGTGAGTTTGAGAATGGCCTGGGCTACAAAGGGAGATCTGTTTCATAAACCAAAGAGTCGGGGACATAGCTCCATAGCAGAGCACTTGCCTAGCATGCATGATGCTCTGGGCTGTCTCCAGGACTACAGAATAAATTAACACCCACGAGACAATGGTTCTCTAGGATCAGAGCACTTCCTTTCTACTCTGTTTTCTAAATTCTACATTAGCATGAGTTTGCTGTTACAGAACTATTTCTTAATTTGCTAGTCACCTTTCTCTGTCAACTGGCCCACACTTACCTTCTCTGCCCTGCCACTGTGAAACCAAGCACAGAACAACATAGTGGCACCCTTTGTCACCTCAAGATTGCTTATTCACATTCATCGTTCAGGTTTGTCTCTAGCCAGACCAGGCTTCTTTTCCTTCTTTCCCCTGGTGTACAGTAGCATGCTGAAACTGGCAAAGGGTCAGGGTGAACACACTTACTCAAAGGGCTTTGGACTTCCGTGCCACCAAATACCTAAAGGTCTCTTGGGCATAGTGAGTTCTAGAGAGATGACCCAAGCATCTGGTCCCTGGCATCTTAGACTTTGGCCCTATTACATTATTCTCTCTAGTGGTTACGTTGAGTGCCCCACCCCCGCTCCCCCAAACCTACTGCCTCACCCAAATGCCAAGTGAACGAACCATCATCCTCTAGTACCCCAACCACAACGGGAGTTTGGGAGGCCACTTTTGTTTGTGAACAGCATTAGAGCCAAGGGGGTCTACAGTGGCCACCATTTCTTCAGAAAATATCCCCTCCTGGTCATCTTGAAAAATATTTAGCCAGGCGGTGGTGGTGCACTCGGGAGGCAGAGGCAGGTGGATCTCTGTGAGTTTGAGGCCAGCCTGGTCTACAGAGTGAGTTCCAGGACACCTTCCAAAGCCACAGAGAACGGTGTCTGGAAAAACCAACCTCCCCCCCCCCCAAAAAAAAGCCTCATTGTCACTGTGCCTAATGCATGGCAGCTATTGCGACATCGGTGTTTCCGAAAAGTCAACGGCAGCACAAAGTCCAGATAGCTGCTCCTTGGTTTCTGTGGCTTGGTCCATGCCAGGAAGCAACAACTCACTCACGTTTTCCCTAGTGAACCAATGGCTTACCATGACCTCTGCAGCAAAAGCCTGGCAGCAACCAGAGGCAACCCTATCCCCGCTGGCCAACACTATGCACCACTGACTCTCCTTTCCCTCCCTACAGAAGAGGTGGCTGCTAGCCTAAGCAAAGAACAGCCCCCCTCCAACACTCCCCCCTCTTTGCCCGACAGTTGTTTTCAAGTGCATTCAGACACAATTCTCTGTAGATGCTTGAAGAACTGTCAGGTAAAGGACGACAAGATTTATTCCGTAACTAAATCCTCTTGCTCCTGTAACTCTAACATGGCTCCAGCCTCCTCATCAGTCCGGGAGCAGACCACCGTGCAGCTGTCTGCCTGCCTGTCCAGTCTTGCTCTCCTTAATCCTTCTCCAGGAGACCAAGTGCCATCTACATGCTGAATCTGATCATGCCCGCCTTATTTAAACCCTGTAATGCTTTGCTTCGCCTGAGGATAAACTCTGAACCCTGAGCACTGCTTTAAGCTTCAGCCCCTGCCCCTTCCCAGCTGCAACCTCACCCAGTTTCATTCCTACCTAATACGACTCACTCTGCCGCCAAGCTTTGGACTCAAATAGCTCCCGCCCCATGTCTATTTAGCTGATCTGTCCAGGTGTCACTCAGATGTCATTTCATTTGCTTCTACTCCAGTCCTCTCAGGCTAAACTAGGATTCACACATCCTCTAGGAGTATTCTAGATTTAAACTATTCTCTTGTCATTTGTCTTCTAATTGTCTGTTTACATATAATTTTTTCCAGGCTAAGACTGCTTTATTTATCATCACATCTCTAACCCCAGTCAGGGATGCCTGAGATACCCAACTGCTTCTGAATGGTGAATGAAAAGATGATGGGTATGAACCAAAGAGCTTGCTAATACTGACCCACCCCACCCAGTAAAAGCCACATGGACAGCAGTTGGAGTGTCTTCAGTTACAGTGCCCCATGCTCTCAACTTATTTCCTATCTGCACTTAGATTCACTCATGGGATAAATGATCCTGGTCAGCCTCTGCTCCACATTTATTGTGGGACCTTGGATAAGAAGTCACAGCCTCCTTAGCTCCTGTCAGTCAAAACAGGTGATGCTTCACTACCTACTTCATTACTTTGTCAGAACTAAATGAGATCACATATGCTCAAGTACCTGGTAAAATGATTAAGTACACTGTTGACAATTCTCTGCGGTAAAACACATGCCTGGCATTCATGAGGCCCTGGATTCAATCCCCAATATCACAAAGAAACATTAAAAAATCACAAGTCAAATGAAGTCTTGTCCCCCAATCTTTAGGACTTGCAGCTCCAATGGCTGACTTTAATTCTGCAGCCGCATTAGGAAACCAAGTACCACATGTAAGCTTTTCATTGCTCAGGCAGAGCCTAGAAGTGGACCAAGAGAACTGGCAAGTCTGTGCCCTGACTAAAGACACTGGTGGGATGAGGAGCACCCGCTGTACACAGCAGGGAAAGGCCGTGCTCGGGGCATCCGAGACACTGCCTGGTTGACTATATGGACAAGGGAAACAGGGCCTCACACTTCTAACCCTCTCGAGTCGGCAGAGACAGAAGCCAGAGCACGAAACCCTTCCTCTGACTCATGCTTAAGTCAGGGACAGCTGGCGACACTGCATGCTCCTCTTGGCAAGACAAACCCAACACAGCATTTAAAGACATTTTTCTTTTTAATTAGGAACCAGGGGAATGCGCTGCTTATCCCTCTGCATCTAGAGCAGGTCGCCAGGTCCAGGATGTAGGTCATCAGAGGTACTGAGGTGGGCTCTGCTGGACTCACTGAGGGCCCAGGAGGAAAGACGATGCTGGCAACAGACGTTGGCAAGGACTAGTGTTAGCCAACCAGAGCCTGGAGAAAGCTCTCTCCCTCTCTTCCAACTCCACTCGCAATGGATCACGCCAAGAGACAGAGAATGTGCTGGAGGGGGCAGGACGCAGCAGTGCTGTGGGACCCTGGCCCACTCAGTGTCCCTTCTTCACTTGCCGGCCCTCCACTCTTCTTGTCGCTTTGTGATTAGGTATTTGAAGAATTCATACACAGACCATGCGATGGCCGTGGAGGGGATCTGGTAAATTACTCTGGCCTGCACCCCTCGGAAGTAGGCAGTCACTCCACCTACTTGATAAACCGTCCTGAAGGCACTAGCCATGCCTGTGATGTGTCCTGTAATGTTTGAGTTCAAAGCCAGGGACTCCTGGGTGTTGAGCAGTGTTTTGCAAACGTCCAGAGGGGTTGTGGCAGCGGCAGCTACTGCTCCTGCGCAGGCTCCGGAGAGCACGTGGGAGCTGGGGTTGTACCGTCTCTGGGGGTTGAAGTGCTCCTGCAGGAACTCATAGGTCATGAAGTGAATGGCTTGGAAGGGAACATTCATGGTCAGCTGGGTCGTGTAGCTGCGGTAAAAGGCCCCGGCCCCTTCATTTTGCCACACTGCCCGTACACAGTCTGTCACCCGGTGGTATGGTGAGTTGTACATCTGCATCCTCTGCTTGACAACTAGGAAGTGCCATCGAGGAGAAAGAGGAGGCAAATGGGAACAGCGACCAGCCAGTGACAGAGTATCCCGATCCAGGGTTCAAGTCGGGAGGTCAGCCAATGAATGGAAAGAGAAAGAGGGTGAGTGAGTTTCCTGTTAACCCAAGAGTTTGTGTTTCTCCTACTTTAAGGGAGAAGGGTAACAGAGGGGTGGGAAGAATACGAAGAAAAAAAAAAAAAAAAAAAAAAAAGAGAGAGTTCAACCCCAGTAGGATTTCTTAAAAGCCATGCAATTAACACTCAGTATATTTACAGTTTAGTAACCCTGAGGGTCTCCATGAAATTATGACCCGAACTGTTTCATATTACTATTTTAACCTTTCCCAACAACAGATGACTCAGTGGCAGTGAGCGCAGTTATGAGTAGCAATTCCATTCCTCAGGCAGGAACTCTCAAAATTGAGAAGGGAGAAAAAGCTAAATGCTACCAAGAAACTACAGTGCTTATCCATACAGTGCTGCCTTCGCTTTCCAAATATTCCCATTCCATTAGGCAAATAGGGTGGTTTGGGTTCTGAGCACCTCTAGCTAACTTCAGCCGTTGGCACCCCACGGCCTTGACAGACCTAAAGAAACTGAACTGAAGGTCTGCGGCAGCTACGTCAGCCCCTCACACCTGTGATCACCTCAACTCGCACAGAATTTCCCCCCACCTAAAAAGCTAATACCCTAGCAGCAAAGAAAGGGTTAAACTACACAACTTAATCGTTCACTTTTGTTTACATTGCAGTAAGAAATGGCAATACTTTACATTTGAAAATGTTAAAATCTACCTTCTTTGAGAAACACGAAATAACTTTATACAAATCAGAGAGATCAAATGTAATACAAAGGGGACTCCTAGGAAAGCCCAGGACTAAGCCAACAGCCATCACCTTTTCCAGGAAAGCCTCAAAGATCAATTAAATCCCGAAGACTCCGCTGCTTCAGCCAGATTCCTCTCAAGCACAGAACACGTGGAGGGAGTGCCCTCTAGTGGTATGCTAAGATAAATGCGAAGGTTTCCCCACAAAAATTGTGCTCTGGTTTTCTTGGAAAGGTAGGAACAGAAGATGGAGCTGCCCAGAAGGACAGGTTAAAGAATCTTTACCTTCCGCTGGGTTCATGGCTGCATCGTGAAGTAATGTTGCCACACATCCAGCCGCACCTGCAAATGAGAAAGCAACTGCCACATGTAAGGCCAAGAGGGCGAGGCCCCAGCGAGACATGAGCGTCTGGGACAACAGTGAGGAGGTGCAGGTTAAGGGTCAGTCCTAGAGGTGGGTTCAGAAGCCACTGCTCCCAAGCGCCTGCGCCCACAAAGAAAGACACACCCCTAACTCAAAAAGGGGACCGCTGCACATTCCACATCTGACGGAAGGCCCAAAAGGGGCAAGACATACCCCAGATGTCTTCAGTGCAGAGGGTTCTGCAGCTATGCCCTAGCAGGAAGCAGATACACTTTGGCAAGGCATGCCAGCACAGCAATGGCCACCACTGCAGGACAATGGAGCTAGGCAGCCAGAGCCCTATAATCTAACCTGCTTCCGAACCCGGGGCCCGGACGCTGCCCAGGCTGTCCTACCATTTGTCTATCTACACCTTCTCTTTTGGTCCTGAACCACTATTCCCCGCTCTCCACACTCAACGTGCTTTCCATCTTCCAACCTTGGGTTGCTATTTCTTCCTTTATTTCCACCCAACCTCTAAAACGTCTGGACTCTCCAAACAGTCCCTTGACCCCACCCACATTCCCTTGTCAATGCTGTCACGTCCTCAGTGACACTAACTGCCTTTCATCAGGTGGGACCCCGAAAAGGCGAGGTGAAGAGGCTGGGTTCCATTAGGTCTTCCTCGAATAGCAGGCTTGCCTCCAACCCTGCCTGGGGAAGCAGGGCACCACCCGACTACCAAGAGATTTACAGTGGGGTAGTTCAGTGTCTCTCCACATTACCAGGCATTAGAAGCTGATGCCAGGGAGATGAAAGTCAAGCTGGTAGGTAAGGGAGGATACAGTGACCTTTTGTTGAGGTGCCCCAAAGGAGAAGTGGGGTTGAAGCAGCCCGCTGTCCGAGCACATCAGGTTTGGAAGTCCCTCCCTACAATCTGGCCTACCCCAGCCCAAAGCTGCAGCTCCAAACCATGCTGAGACTGGGAAGCACTGATAGCAGCAAAGCCCAGAGAGTTGGGAAAGTGGGAACCAGCACAGGAAGGCTCAGTACCATTGGCAATATGGCTATTGCCCCCTGGGTGGATTACATCACTCAATGTCTTTTTTAACTTTTCGTAGCAGGCAAAATAGAGGGCGTGGGCAGGCCCTGCGCCTGTTGCTGTGACATTCAGCCCCCGCATGGGTCTCCACAGGCCCTCTGTTCTTATAATTCTCCAGAGAGCCTCCAACACGTTTCGATAGCGGGCGGCTGGGTCAGGCTGTAGACTCTGCATCCGGGTCTGAAATTACAGCAAAAAAGGCAAAGTCAGTGATTCCAACTTCTTGTCCACCCCACCACAAAGGCCCTGGACACAGGGCAAGACTGTGGGAGTGATACTTTGCATCCAGCTCTTACTTCTTCCCCAATCTATGACTCATCTTTCCAAGTCTTGGACCTTTCTTCCTCTAGTCATCCACAGCCAAAAAGTAGAACACCCTTGAGAACACTGCCTCTTGGCAACATCCTGAAACTCCAAAATGACCCACTGCCCCATCCATAAATACCAAGCATGAGATCCACAAAGTGGCCTTTTCACTTTAAGAAACTAAGGCCAAGATTAGAGATCAGGGCTAGACAGATGGTGCAGCAGTTAAGAGCACGTATTACTCTTGCAGAGGGCCCGAGTTCAATTCCCACATTGGGTGGTTCACAACTGCCTGTAACTCCAGCTCCAGGGGATCCAACACCCTTTTCTGGCTCTCTGGTTACCTGCACTCACATGCACATAAGCCCACATAGGCACATACAAAGAATGAAATATAAAAATCAAACTTTAAATAAAAATATTTACTGTCTGCAACACACTTGGTGCTTTATTTCTAAAGATAATTCCTGGCACTACTTCCTGACCACACAATATCAAGCCTAATTGGAGGGTGGATCACTTTTTGTTATCTTTTCAGACCATTTGGCTTTGGCAACTGGATCTGCAGATGCCACTCCTGGGAGAGAGCCTGGCCAAACTGTGGAGATCGGAGACCAAACTAACCTTTAAAACTGAAGGACCATTCAGACTTCTTATCTAAGTCGATGGGATCCTCAAAATGGCCTTGGCAAATAAAACCAGTCTCTATGAGGCACAACCTTTGAAGATTAATGACTGGGATGAAAGTGTGAGTAGTAGACACTTGCAGAATAGCCACAAAGTTTACAGAAACTTGGGAATCTGAGCCAGCCAGTGGAACACCTCAGTGAATAAAGTCACTCGCCACCAATGCTGACAAGCTGAGTTTCACCCTTGGAATACACATGGTGGAAGGAAAGAACTAATCCCCATAAGTGGCCCTCTGACCTCCACAGGTGTGCTATACACAAGCGCACACACGCACTCTCTCTCTCTCTCTCTCTCTCTCTCTCTCTCTCTCTCTCTCTCTCTCTCACACTCTCCAAGGAATCCAATGCCTTCTTTTGGAATCCATGTGGACATACTCTCGCCTGACACAAACACATATTCTATACAATCTTAAAAGATAATAAACTTTTAAAAGAAAATTGGAAATCCACCTCATCAGACCTTCTTTGAGGTATGACTTTACACAAAAAACCATTGTCTACTAACATAATTCAAAGCTAAAGTAGTATGGGGCATGATAGTTTAAAAGCAATGCCTGGCTACACAGGAGCCTATCGGATTTGTTTGCTGAGTGAATTACGACTCTTTTTTTCCACACAGACATAACTACACTTGTTATCTCAAAAAATAACAAGTACACTGGTGAGTCGACAGGGGGCAACTGATGTCCAGCAATAGTTTAAACTCCTGCTTCATGTCAATCACTAGACTCCGTTTAGATTTAAAAGCCTGAGCCTTCCCAATTCAAGTTAGCCAACTGAAATCCAAGAATAAGGGCTTTTCTAAAGAGCCTGGAACAGAGACTAACCAGATGAACAGGTCCTGGTTAGCCGCAAGCAATCCACATTCCTCTGGAGTTACTCTCTCCTGCCTGCTACTAACAAAACACAGCATGCTTAAAATGTTAATTACTGGCCTTTCGATCAGACATATCACATATCACCATATCACAATGGACATTCAGTTTCCAGTTCTCAAAACCATCCAAATACAACGTGTGCTTTACTTAAAGGGTGTGGTTTTAATCTGGACCTGGTGGCTTAACAACACTTACTTCCAGGAGTCTGCTTGAAACCCGTCTTCTACAAGAAGATTCAGAAACCAGTGTTCTGCTCCAGTCAAGGGCACATTTAGCAACCAGTGATGAAATTTGGGCCTCAGAGAACTCTCCATCCCCAAGAGGAAACTGGACTATGCGGAAGTTACTCCTAACACTTCACAAACACATCTAAATCTAATTCAATGACAGTGCATCCCTATGAAGACAACCCAGGCAGAAAATAATCTGAACACAAAAACCAATATGGATGCCCATATATTTGAGCCGATAAATCTCCTTTCTACAGAATGATGAAATTTCTAAAAACATATGAAACATATGGTATGAGAAACCAAACACACTACCTAACCCTGAAGAAAAGCTAAGTAAGAGGTGGTGCCCACCTTTAATCCCAGCACTTGGGAGGCAGAGGCACATAGATCTCTTGAGTTTGAAGCCAGCCTGGCCTACACAGTGAGTTCCAGAATAGCCAGAGTTACACAGAGAAACCCTGTTTCCAAAACAAAACAAAACAAAAAAAAAAAGGGGTGGTGGTGGTGGTGGTGGTGTTGGAGAGATGGTTCAGTGGTTAAGAGCACTGGCTACTCTTCCAGAGGACCCAGGTTCAATTCCCAGCACCCACATGGCAGCTCACAACTATAACTCTTTTTCCAGTGGATACCCTCACACAGACATGTGGGCAAAGCACCAATGTACATAACATTAAATAAATTATATATATACATATTTTTTTTTTTTTTTAAGTGGAGGGGTCAGGTGCTTTGGTGAAGTCTGAGTCGGGAACCTTGGTCTGAGAGCCAGCTCTGCCAGACGTGTTCAATCTTGGCTATGTCACTCAACTTCTGTCATCACAAATATCATGTAGGGCCAGGAACACGGCCCAGCAATTAATAGTGTATATTTTTACAGAGAGAATGGGTTCAATTTCCAGCACTGACACAGCAGCTCACAACCATTCATAACCCCAGTTTCAAGGACTCCAGTGGCTTCTCATCTCCATGCATATCAGGCACTCATGTGGTGCTCAGACATATATGCAGGTAAAACACTCACACACAGAAAATAACCTAAAAAGTCATCATAGAAAAAGAAAACCGCCATGTTATGTGGATTAAAAGAAACAAGGCATGTAAAACCTAAAATTTGCCAAGTACTATAAATGTTAAGTGTTCTGTTATTAAAACATGTTATTAAAACATGATCCTAAAATACATTTGTTAAATTATTTGTTCCTATCCAAGAATTGACAGGTCATGACAGCATGGTATACATCACTCACATGGGCAACTAATCAGTCCTGAGCCACTAATGAATCAGCCTTAGTTCTAAAGCTAGCGCATATGTGTTTTCTGAGATTTTTGTAGTCTAGAGTAATTTATATTGCACATGCAGATGTTACTCTCAAGCTTATACATTCACAGGTGAACTCTACTGTCATTCTTTAGCTGGCTTGGCTCTTGAAACCTGCTTTGGAAGCTATAAGAAGTTGATGAGTCACAGACTGAATTCAAATCACGACTCTTGCCACTTAGACTCCGTGACCTTTGACAAGTTACCTAACTGCTCTCCAAGCCTTTCTTCATTTATGAAATAATGAGAGTGGTGTTAAGCACTTTACACAGTGCTGGGAATGCAAGAACATCTGGCATCTACTGATTGCTTAGTTATCATTATGAGGTGTGAGAAAATAAAATACAAGTCAGAGATTACATTTCCTAACCTTTCACTGGTGAATGTACAGAGATAACCCTTTATACCCGCAGTTCAAGAAAGGTTTCTCTGCTCCTTCCTTTTGCAAATTACTACCTGATAGCTGATTCACCACTGCAGAGCCCCAGATGGTTGCTCGCCCAGGGGAAGCAGCCAGAAGACTCAGACAGTTCTGCTGTTGCTTTGGGTTTCAGAGCCTGTCCCTATAAAGTCTGACCATGGCCTCTGAGGCCTAGAAAAGGAAACCGTGATTTATCTAGATTTCCAAGGGTCCCTATTATGGTCATGGAAATAGCAAGCTTGATAACCATGGCCTAGCAAGGCTATGTTGACTTCCCATGGCCCTTCCCAAGGATATTTTAAGTCAACTTGACCCTGGTAAGTAGAGATACACAGGCCTGCATGCCAAGAGACAATGTCGGCATTCACTTGCAAATACTGTGGTGTCCCTTTAGGCTCTAACACTGACACCAGTCTGCAGTCTAGTCTTAGGGGCTAGTTGGGCTGCTTTTCCTCTACCACCCATGGAAAAGCTGCCTGGGGACAAACGAACCAGGAAGTCCTTTCTAAGAGAAGAGATTTGAGTTACATTTACACCTGCACAAAAACATTAAACAGAGGGGCACTAACTCACACCAGGCTATTATCTCATTATTTAATTCCCAGCATTAAGAGCAAGGAGAAATGATTCTCCTAAAATAAGCCTTTGCACTTTTGAAGACTCTTAGGTATTTGTCCTTCAAATCAAATAACCAATTCTTTAGGTTTTGGGGGCAAGACTGAAATACTGTACTGTCAAGTATTTAAAAATACAAATCCTAAAACATATTCGGGTGATTAGGAACTATTAATCAAAAAAGTTTAACCTTGGTAAGCTAGACATAACTTACTGGTCATGCAACACACCTTTGGAACTCCCTTCTCCTGTATCCCCTCAATTTTTTAGTTCTTAGAAGTAAATCAGGGATTTTGCTTGCCAGCCCCTCCTTCTGTTTGCAGAATAAGTGGTATAGCCCAGTCTATTGTGCCATATTTGACTCTGGGAGGTCTCTGTTGATGGAGTCTTGTCATAAGACAAAGATCTGCCCCCTTTAAGGATATTCTAGAGGCATTTGTTTTTCAAGACAGGGTTTCTGTGTGTAGCCCTGGCTGTCCTGTAACTTGCTCTATAGACTAGGCTGGCCTCAAACTCAGAGATCCTCCTGCCTCTGCCTCCCTAGTACTGGGATTAAAGGCACAGGCCACACCACCCAGCTCTAGAAAGCATTTCTAACAAGGAAATTTATAAAAACATGTTTACAACCAAAGCAGCATCATAGAGTAAGGAGACAGTCTCCAGATATTTTGTAACATACTACAACTGTCAAACAGATAGTAGTAACACTTTTTTTCTTCCCTTTCTGTGTGGCTCTGGTCTACTTTTATGTGGATACTTGTAGGTCTCTGTGGAGGGGAAAAGGGGGAACCCATCCTGAGCATCTTCTTCAACCACTTTCCACCTTGTTTATTTACGGAGACAGAGTCTCATTACACAGACCATTACAGGCCTCAAACTCACAGATCTACCTCCTGAGTGCTGGAATTAGACATGTGCCACCATACTAAGCCACCTTACTATCTTTTAAGACAGGGTCTCTCCCTCTCTCTCTCTCTCTCTCTCTCTCTCTCTCTCCCTCTCTCTCTCTCTCTCTCACACACACACACACACACACACACACACACACACACACACACACACCCTGGAACTCAAGGATTTGGTTACATTGGCTACTTGGTGAGCTCCAAGGATCCTGTCTCTACCTTCCCAACACTGGGGTCACAGACATGCACTGTCATGCCCAGACTTTTATGTGGGTGCTAGCAGGCACTTTACTGATTCAGCCATTTCCCCAATCCCAGTAATATTATTTTAAAGTTGGTCACATTATAACAATGTATTTTCCATCCCATTAAATAATTTTCATTGCTTTCTCTGATCTGTGTTCCACTGGATACTTATCCAGAAACATAACACCCTAGACTCTGTGCTGTACTTTCAGTTAAGAGAAAGAGGTTGCCGGGCAGTGAGTTCGAGGCCAGCCTGGCCTACAGATTCATGACAGGCTCCAAAGCTACACAGAGAAACCCTATCTTGAAAAAACGGAGAGAGAGAGGTTACTCTGCAGCTAGATCTTACCAACTTTTGGATACATATTAGTAAAATGTTAGTAGCATTCATTAACTCAAGACATTCAACCTACAAGTCTATTTCATCAATGTCTGAATCACTTATTCCTATGTTTATTCTACAGTTATTATTTCACCAGTTATTCTCACACAGGCTTTATTATTTCTTTTAAGAGAAGACACAGCAAGTTGTCTGGATAAAGCTCCTAAACAATGAACAAGCTGCAAATCCAGTTCATGGTCTAATTCTCTCTGTTGACAAAGGCATTTAAAACGCTGATGTTCGCCTCAGTCAGGTGCAGTTCACATTTTTCAGTGGGCATGGCTCTTGTTAGGAGTTATCTTTTAACTGTGCTGAGACACTGGCCAACTCGACTTCATTCCCAAGGCTTGAGGAGCACTTTCTCCTCTCAAGCCAATGCCACTCACAAAGCGTCAGGAGCACTTTCCCTAGTTCCTCAGCCACTTTACTAATGAAATTGTAAAACAGTACTGAAACCAGAAGCAAGCAGGAAAAACTGATTTTTGCAGGGCGGACGTTGATCCTCCCCTCTTCTGAGAAGACACACATCAAAGAACTGGTGGGTATTGCCTATAATAATTGGTGTCAAGAAAGCATTGTTCTCATCAGTGAATTCAACAACCCCTCAAAGTTACTTCCCCTTTTGGACTTCACCGTTAGCGGCTGGCACCTCTACCAAAGTACAAGAATAAGAACAGTAAGAAAAAATACGTTTCCATCTTCACCCAGACTTCTTCGGACCTGTACGTCCATTACCATCCTGCTTGCTTGTGCATGCAATTGGTTTAACGTTCAACAATGACCATACCCTGATAATCTCATTCTATTTCCCCCCGAGTTTACATCTACTTTCTTGTAGCATCGCACTTCCCTTCTAGCCGTTTCCCTTTTTGTCAAATTCAGGTTCCCGAAGAAACAGACTAACAGTTTCAGCTCTGATGTGAAGAGGCTGATGCGATCACCCGGTCTTAACTCAGAGCAGTTTTTACGTTCAGGAAATAGATGGGAAATGGATCTTGCTTCACAGAGAAACCGAAACCTTTTCCTTAACATGCCCTTTCCCATTTTCATTCCAGTCTGTAGCTCTCACATTTGACTGCACAGTGACTTTCAACCACTCACGGGTTAAGACTGAATACGTACTTTTATCTAGCTGAGAGATCCCAGATTCCGGTTCCTGCCCCGTCACTTTTAAGGGAAGACGCAGCAAGGAGATTGCTTGTAAAAGCACCGACCCGAAGCACATCTGAAGCCAAGCCATCAGATCGAGTTCACGGTCTGATTTCATGCCAGCTAGCTTTACCTTACTGGAGTCGTAGACTTACCTGTGCTTCGGGACCCCCCCCCCCATACCACCCCATTCCTGCTTAGTCCCAGGCAGGACTACGGCTAACAGGTCTTTGGCTGACAAGATTTTTGCTCCGAGTCTCGATTCAGATCTCACTGACCGTTAGAAATAAGTCCTGCTTTCCTGAGCTCAACTCCCAGCCGGGACTTTGCCTGCACGGAGTATCGGTTCAAATCGTGCGTAGAGGTAGGAGCCAGGAAGGAACCCATCGGCTCTGGATCTCAGTCAGGTTTCTGGCTCTAAACAAGGCTCAGGGGTCGGGTCAGTCCCAGGTCGGGTTCGCAGCCCGGTCCAGGTCTCACCTTGACGCAGTCGACCGGGTACATCACGCAATGCTCCAGGATCCCTGCCACTGCGCCCGCCACCATGTGCGTGGTGACAGTGGCTCCAGCCGGCAGCGCCTCGTATTCCGGGCCGGACTCCGGATCCTGCCGTCCTGGGGTCTGACAGGCCCCCGCCTCCCCGCCGCCGGCCCCCCGGCCCACGCCCCGCTGCAGCCACCCGTCCAGCAGCGCCGACTCCCCGGGGCTCCGCCCGGGCCCAGCAGCTGGTCCTCCCGCCACACCGCCTGCACTCCGCCCCTCCAACTCCATCCACTCCGGCCAGCCGCGGCGCCCACCCGCGCCGCTGCCGCCGCCACTACTGCCGCCGCCCCCCGGCCCCGTTGCGTCCGCTTCAGGCGCGGCCCAGAGAGCCCGGGGCCTCCGGCTCCCGCTTGGCCCCGCGGGCACGCCCCCCAGCCAGCCATTGGTGCAGACCTTAACGTGTCCCCACCCCCATTTTACGGAGCGAAATCCTACCTGTGGTATTCGCCAGACAGCTTGTCATTCCTCACGTAGGTTACGCCCCTCCCCTTTGATCTTAGAAGCTTCTTGTTTATTGGCCACTGATTGGCGGACTTCTTCCATCGGCCCGCCCCTGGCGTCTCGGGGGCGGGAGCAACGTAAAGCTCCTCTTTGATAGGCTCAACCGCTCTGGCTACTTTGGCGGCGGCCATTGGCCCGGGCCATTCCGTTCTTCCATTGGCTATGGGGAGAAGCGCCGAGAGGACAGGCACCGGCTCCGGGCTGCAGCGGGGCTCCGCGGGGCGGCGTGCGTGGCTACCCGGGGCGCTGGGGAGAGGGGGCGGTGCCAGGCCTTCAAGGTCAAACCGCTGTCGGTTGCCGTTACGACTCGTGCTCTGGCGTGCACCGGGTGTCGGGTAGCGCGGCTCCCACTGTTCCCGCGGGATCTCAGGCGGGGGCGGAGCCGGCCAGGACCCTGCGTCCCCTGGCACGGCCCGACCCGCCGCTAGGGGAGGGCTGCTGCGAGCCTCGGGTCGCTGGGCTAGGACCTCCCCCCCACAGCCGCCTAGTGAACCCTGCAGTGGGTGGGCCGATGAGTTCTCATTGGGTGGGCGCTGCGCTGGGGATGGAGATGGCGAAACGGGGCGGGATGATTCTGAGGCGGCGACAGGTGGTCAGGGTGTGAGAGCAGCATCCGAGCGCAGCAGCGCCGCAACTGCGGACGCATCTGAGCTCAGCTTGTCCCGACTCTCAGAAACCCGAGCATCTTCTCCCCGAGCTGACTCGCTGGTGAACCCCACTGGCTGTGACGACTGCCTTGCGATTCGAGCCTGCTCAGCTGGACCCTGAGTAGCGCTCCTTGGTTGTAAAACGATACCCGTGACGTCTAATCCTTGGGACCACCACAGGGCCACCGCGTTGAGCAGAAGCCCTCACTGAAGCGACTCTAACCTCTGCTTAGGAGCGCGGGCCCTTTCCGCTGGTGCTGCCGGCTTCTGCAGGCTCCCCCTCACAGCGGCGTGTTTGCACACGCTTCCCCAGTTTCAAGCTCTGCCTTTACAACCTATTTTAATGAGGTGATGACGCAACTGCAAACTTTTCCAAACTCAAAGCGTTTCCTTAGGACGGTAGGAGGGTTTTCCATTTCCTCTCTAACACTGAACCCACATATTTGGCCCTGGTTACTAACATTGGGATCGTGATCGCCCCCAACCACATAAAACTGCATTTAATTTCGGAATACAGCGTGGAGGAGATGCCATTAACCTCAACTTAAGAACTCTTCCCCTACAGCTTGTTCAGTCTTTTCTGTTGTTATCCCACACACTTCTCTTGAGATGACTGGGTCTCACAAAAAGGATCCCTCATCCTTTCAGACTATCAATTTTCTTTCCTGTCTAATTGCTCCAACGATGATTAATGTCTTCGCTCTCCTTATTTATTTTATGGTCATGAAATTATCTTTCCAAATTCAATGGCTTCTCGTGGTGGGGGACAATACTTGTCCTCCAGTGACCTCGCTGAAACATTCTCCTCCACCAGGAAAGCTCAGATACCACTTTTTAGATTTCTGGTCACTGAAGTGGAACGTTCTGGAGATTGAGTGTTTCATACCAATCTTTAATACATCGTAGAATTTTACCTTCCCAACTCCATTTTCCTCCCGGGTGCCTTCTTTCTGTTTCCCTGCGCATGCTTGTTTGTTTTTGGTACTGGAGAGCATGCTAGGGAAGCACTGCCTCTCCAGCTCCTTACTGTAGTGTGGCTAGCTGGTTCTGTCAGCATGAGATGACACAGGAAGTGCTGAGTGGCAAGGAGTCAGTGATGACAGATGTGGAGAAGAGCATTCTAGAAGGAGAACAGGTACAACTACCCTGAGATGAGAACAAGTTAAAGAAAAGTGAGGCTTGTTTATTACACAATTGGGGTTAATCTGAACATTGTTACACAGCCGATTTTACATATACTTTCCCAGAATGCATTTCTTCTCCCCCCCCCCCTTTTTTTCTCAAGGCAGAGTTTCTTTGTGCAGCTTTGGAGCCTGTCTGGCTTTAGAGACCAGGTTGGCCTCAAACTCACATAGATCCACCTGCCTCTCCAGTGCTGGGATTAAAAGCATGTGCCACCACACCCAGCCTCTCTCCCCTTTTAAAATCAAAATATTCATTCTTGAAAGTCCAAAACTTAACATCCTACCTCCACCAAGCTGGCATTGTACCTGGAATATCAGTGAAGAATAAAATGAGACTGATTTCTTCACTATCACAAAGAAGACTTCTAAGTGATGGTCTGACCACGAGAACTGTGGCAGTCAACAAAGTGGATGTTTCAGACTGTTTTCAGTCTGAAGCTCTAGAAGACTTCCTGAGGATATGTGAGAAAGAGTTTCAAGAGAATCTGCCTGCTATTCTTTCTGGAGTCTTTCCTAAAACATCATGGAGAGATGGCTCAGCCCTTAAGAACGCTTGTTACAGCCAGAGGTGGTGGTAAACGCCTTTAATCTCAGCACTCTGGAGCCAGAGGCAGGTGGATCTGCCTGGTCTACAGAGTGAATTACAGGACAGCCAAATACACAGAGAAAACCCTGTCTCAAAAAAAAACCCAAACCAAACAAAAACACTTGTTGCAGAGGACTGGGTTTGATTCCCAGCATCCATAAGGTGGTTCTCAACTTTCCATAACCCCAGTTCCAGGGGATCCAATACCCTTTTCTGACCTCTTGTACAGTAAGCATACATGTGGTACACACACATACACATAACTCTAATTAAAAAAACAAAAATCAACAACCAGCCTTTTCCTGGAATGCAGTTTTGAAGCAAGGCAGTTCTTTGCTTGTCTAGTTTCTCAATCAGCTTTTCCACCTTTACAAAAGAAATGGGTGACCTCACCCATCCTTCACTTTGCTGATTCACTCCCAGGCACATAAAAAAAAAACTCCCACTTGTCACAGGATCCTAATGTTGGCAAGTTTTCCCTTCTTTACTCACAATTGTAGACTTGTGTCTTTCCTGGTTTACATATATTCCTGCTAAGGACAAATTGTGTTCTTTGGTCCTATTAGATATTCCTCTCCCCTGTGCCCCGTGTGTGTGTGTGTGTGTGTGTGTGTGTGTGTGTGTGTGTGTGTGTGTGTCAGTGGGACAGAGGGTTTTTAATCTGTCACCTATTCCAACCTCTGACTGCTTTCAAAAGATATTACTGTATTCCCTGAGGTTAAAGCAAAACAATGTAATGTGAAATGACAATGTCTAATTTCATTCAGGTAAGAGTTGGGTCCTACCTATTTATTCTGGGACTAAGATATTCAAGATTTATTCGTTTTTATTTTATTTTATTTTTTTTTTTTTTTTTTTTTTTTGTGCTAGGAGCTAAGAATGTGCTGCAAAGGCAGTGCCCTGCTACTCATAAATAATAAATAAAATCTGAATGATACTTTGGGAAATGGCTCTACTTAGGTCTTAATTTTATATTTAATTATACTATCTATGACCCCCCATAGTATGGGGATGGAACCTAGAGCTTCATTCACATGAGTGAATGCTATACCACTGAACTGTACTGCAGACTCATTATGTTATTTCTAAGAGTCTGTGGAAAGTATATGCCTACATATTTTCACAAGTGAACATGGCATCAATAAAAGGAGGTGGCTCAGTGGTTTAGAGTAACTGGCTGGTCTTCCAAGGCCCTGGGTTCAATTCATAACTATAATGCCAGTCCTAGGAAAGCCAATGCCCTATTCTGGCTTCTATAGGTATGAGCATACACATGGTACACAGACATACATACAGGCAAGGCACTAATGTACATTAAAATTTTTTTGAAAAAAAAAAAGTCCAAGTAAATTTGTGTCTTACGATCTCAATTGGTGTAGTGACATTTTCATTTTCCTTTGTCAAAAGATTATTGACTGTGCCATTTTATACCCAAAACAATGGCTTTAATAAAACTACAACAACCAAGTCATGGCATAAATCTAGGATACCCTAGCACTTAGGAGGCTAAGGCAGAAGAATCTCCAACCTGGGCCCACATAGATTTTGCTTCCAAAACCAAACAGAAAATCGTCATCATGGCTGAAAGCAACAATCATCGTTGAGGATGTGGAGAAATGGATTCCCACCACCCATTAGTGATGGGAATTTGCAAGCCACTGTTCCACAGTTTAGTAAGCCCTCAAAAGTAAACAGGCTGATGAGACGACTCAGAGAGTAAAGGTGCTTGCTGTTCAGGCCTGACAATCTGAACTTGATCCTGGAACCCATGTTGATGGAATGAGAGGACTCCTAAGTTGTCTTCTGACTTCCACACACAGATAAACAGAATTGCTGTGTGACCCAGGAATTTCCCTGTTCCAGAAGAAAAGTAGGTAAGTGCACACAAGGTTAATAGTGGACCTCCTCACAGCAGGCAAAAGGTAGAAACATTGCAAATGTCCATCTGGAAGAACAGGTTAATTCTGTGTATGTCAACATATAAACACCATGACTATAATTAGCTTTGAAAGGAAGCCAGTACATAAGAATACCTGCTATATTATGAACAAACTTTCAAAACTTCCTGCTTAATGAAGGCAGAAGCACGTGGAATTCCACTTATGTGAGATGTTTAGAGTAGGCAGCTGTATCTCAGGCTCAAACAGAGAAAAACTTCATTTTGTTGACTGTTTAGTAAGGGCTCTCTCTCTCTCTCTCTCTCTCTCTCTCTCTCTCTCTCATCTAAGCCAGAACAGACACGGAGCATTTGGCATGGGGGATGCATGTTCTTTTTTGCTTAGCACAAATCGTACTGTCTCTCTTTTTACATTTCTAATACCCTTTCTGCATTGACAAAAGAGTTATAAATTCTGTAAATAAGACCCCTCCCCCAACAATTGCAGATTTTCATAAGTCCCAACAGTCCTCTCTGCTGTTCATTTCTACAAGGGAGATACACGTACCGTGTTTTGGGTTCTGTGCTGCAGGGTATTGCAGCTAGAGCTCTGTGTGTTTAGACAGGTTCGGTGTGAGCCCCTCCCCTTCTCTACTTTGTTGTTTCGAGACAAGATCTCCTTACGTTTCCCAGGCCAGCCTCAGACCCATTTTGTAATCAGGGCCGGCTTTGAATTTGTGATCTTCCTGCTGCAGTCCCCCAAGTACCTGTGGTTACAGGGCTTGTGAGATCAGGCCTGGCCGTTCCATAGTTTATTACACAGTGTGAACAAACACAGCCTGCTTCCTCTCTAGATGAAGGCTGTGACAAACAGACAACTGAATTAGAATGAGGAAGGAAGGAATAAAGAAGAGGGGAGAGCTCTAACTGCTTCCATCCTAGTCATCAGGAAAGGAGAGCAGGGATGATAGATAGCGCAAGTTTCCCTTATTAGACCTCAGCTTCAGTGTCTTCTCGTGCAACATGGTGATAGTTACAAAGGACAGCAGTCCTTGCTCTGTGAGAGATGGGGAGATGCAACACACACTCTCCTCATCCCAGATAAAGAGTCCAAGAAGTACCAAAGCACAGACAATACCAAAGTCCAACTTGATGAACCATGAGTTTTAACTGAGATTACTAACAGGAATATGGATGAGAGGTTATCTACAGGAACAGAAATGACTCAAAGGTAGCTGCATCACCAAAGCCCATCCCAGGGTGACAGCTCACAAAGCTGGGAACCTGGAGCACACTGCACAGCCAGCCGGCATCTCAGCAGGTTGGACAGTGTTCTTTCCAAGCGCCTCCTCTGGTCTAAATTTCTTCCAGGCAGCTGGGAGGGTTCATGCTTCTTCATTCAGGCAGCGTCTGAATGACATTCATTCATTCAGGTCTTCCTCTTCATGGAAACTTTTCTGAGACTCTTTGCAGCTCAGCTTCACTTAGTCTGGGAGGGACTTTCAGCCTTTTTGTTTACTCTGACAGGAAGGGGCCTAGTGAGTCTGGTAAGTTTCAGAGACTTCCTGAATTTTTTTTTTTTTTTTTTTTTTGTGTGTTGTTTACCTTTTTGCTTAAGCAGCTTCAGGAGCTTTCTGTAGGATAGAATGTTTCAATACTCAGAGGAAACTGTTGCACAACAGGTATTACAGTTGAGAGTTAAATTAGAAAAAGAATGTTAGCCAGCCGTGGCCTTTAATCCCAGGACTCAGAAGGCAGAGGCAGGCAGATCTCTGAGTTCCAGGCCAGCCTGGCCTACAAAGTGAGTTCTAAGATGGCAGGGATACACAGAGAAACTGTCTCAAAAAACAAAACAAACCAAAAATACTATTATTATATACTTTTCCTTTATGTTTGTGAACCTTTACAGAAAATCCATGACATATTACCCTCTCCCAAGCAACAAACTGAAATGACCAAGTGACACTGTCCTTTGCTTTGCATGATGTCCTGTTTTTTTTTTTTTTGTTGTTGTTTGTTTGTTTTTGTCAATTCGACACAACCAAGAGTCCCTTGGGAAGATGTCTCCGTTGAGGAATTCCCCAGATCAGATTGGCCTATGGCTATGTCTGTTGGGAACTGTCTTGTTTTTTGATTGATGTGGGAAGGTCCAACCCTAAGTGGGCAGCACCACCCCTAGGCAAAAGAGCCTAGACTATACAAAGAGCTAGATGACAAGCCATTAAGAGGCCTTCCTCTGTGGTTTTTGCTTCAATTCCTGCTAGAATTCCTGCCCTGGCTTCTATCAGTGATGGACTATGATTGGAAAGTGTAAGCCAAACAAACTCTTTCCTTCCCAAGCTCCTTTTTCTCAGTGCTTTATCACAGCTATAGAATGGAAACCAGGACACTTGTTTATTCCATCATCTTGTTGCTAGGCTAAAGTAGTGAATTTGACATATCTCACAAATAACCTTTTTCTTCTCACGACAGCATCTGTGAACTCCAGGCCCAGGGCATATGTGTTCTTAACCATTTATGCAAAACCCTGACATAAAATGGCTGCAGTTTGGAAGTTTCATCAGCTGTGCATACTGGTCACTTGCTTGTAATCTCAGCACTTGGAAGGATCAGAAGTTGAAAGTCAACCCTCAGCTGCATAGTAGTTTAAGGCTGAGCTGGCCTATATGAGTAGACCTTATATCAGTTTAAAAATAGCTTTTCTGAATGTCACCAAATGTAATGGTCTGTTGTCCTTGTAAAGAACATAAGCCATCAGCAGGGATGCAATTTAGTATGTTTGTATTTTTTAATGCTTTGTGATATAAAATTGGGACACATTATCAAAGAAACCAAACAAGGTTCTGGAGGCAGCAAACATCAACAATAATAACTTCATCATTAACAAACAATTTAGGGCAGTATGTGTGTGCCTCGGACCCACAGACCTCCTGAGCTATCTGCGTGTGTTTTTCCTGGCTGTTATCCAAGTTGCCTTTACGGCTTGCCCATTACAAAACAGCACCTACAGGGCACACATTCCAGGTATGATGGTGTAAATTAGCACTCTGGAGGCTGAGGCAGAAGGATCTAAGTTCAAGAGCAGCCTAAACTAATAACAAGAGCCTATAGAGGTGGATGGATCAAGGTAGTGCTGGTAGTAGCGGGGAGGGGAAATTTAGACTGCTACATTAACACCACCACCAGGACAGGTAAAATAGGAAGTTAGTTATCCCTATAGTTACAAAGTGTCCAAAACTACTCTTGGATTTGATTGGCTCAACTCAAGAGTTACCTGTTGGATTTCAGTTATGTATATGTTCAGGCCTGTCCCAAGTGGCCAAGAAAGATGAAGAGAGGCAGAGGGGCCAGGGAGGGGGCATGAGCAGCAATCTGGTGAAAATAATAGACATTCATACATTACACAACAATGATAACACCTATAATGAAGGGCTTATGAAGTACACCCAATATATACATTTATTTTAAGCCTGTGTGATTCTATATTGGATATCTGCTGTTCAGTGACAAATTACCACAAAACTTAGTGGCCTAAAACAATAAACATTTATTATCTCTGCGGGTAGGGAATATGATACAGTTGTCTGGGACTACAGGTACCTGAAGTTTTGGCAGGATGGTGAATATACCTCTCCAATTGCTGACTCACTTGACTGGCAAGCTGATGCTGGTTACTGGCAGGTGACCTCAGTTTCTTTCCACACTGGTCTCTCCAGAGGGCTGCTCAAATGTCTCAATGACATAGTAGTGCATGGTACCACATTCTTGGCAAATTACTGTGTCATCGTCTGCTACATAATAAGGTCCAGGCCAACCTGGACTACATAAGCAGACACTACTCCATTACCCATAGAGTATTATCAAACACTTCCATGTGTGTCCGTTCCCAAATTTGTGCTGGAGTAGTACCAGGCATTTTATCCTTAAGGGAATGACCAAAGACTGGGTCTCACTCGCTGAGCCTGGCCTCGAGCTCTCTGTGTACCTCAGGCTGGCCTTAAACCCTAGATCCTACTGCTTCTGCCTCCCAAGTGCTAGGATTATAGGTGCATTCCAAAAGTCTGGTTTATAATATTTTTTAACTATAGCCATTCTAGTTGATATATATTGTGATAATATTTCATTGTTGTTCTAGTTTGAATTTTATCAATGATTAATGTCGGAACTGACTACTTGTGCATATTTGCTGGGTGTGAGTCTTCTTGTGTTAGTGTTAGAATATTTTTCATTTACATTTGGGAAATTTTCTTCTTTAGTTTAAGAATTCTTTTTTTTGTATTTCCTCTAAACATGTCCTTATTAAATAAATGATTTCCAAATATCCCCTCTGCAATGCCTGCTTCATCTTTTCTTTTCCTAATAATACATTTTAAAGAGTAGGTCTTATTTTAATAAAGACTGGTGATTCGAATAGGTCTGGCCCCCATAGACTGGTGTGTTTGAATGTTTGGCCCTTAGGGACTGGCATTATTAGGAGGTGTGGCCTTGTTGGAGGAAGTGTATTGCCTTGGAGGCCAGCTTTGAGGTCTCTTATATACTCAAACTGTATCCTCTGTGTCACACATCTCTTCTTGCTGCCTGCAGATCAAGATGTAGAACTCTTTGCTCCTTCTCCAGCACCACGTCTGCCTTCATGCCTCCACAGTTCCTGCCATGGTGATAATGGAGTAAACCTCTGAAACTGTAAGCCAGCCCCTATAAAATGCTTTCTTTTATAAGAGTTGCTGTGGTCATGGTGTCCCTTCACAGAAATGGAAACCCTAGCTAAGACAGAGACCACATCTTAAAGTCTCTGCTGTGGAACTTGCTTTCATTGTCGAGTGTTAAGGAATTTTTCAGGCCCAAGACCACTATGTAAATGAGTCTTTCTCTGCCCTGTCTACCAGCTCCCAAATAATGACACAGAGACTTCTTATTAATGATGAAAGCTTGGCCTATAGCTTAGGCTTGTTCCTCACCAGCTCTCATAACTTAAATTAACCCATTTATATTATTCTACGTTCTATCACATAGCGTTACCTCTCTTCCATCTTGTACCTCCTTTTTCCTCTCTGTGTCTCCTGGCTTCTCCTGTGTGCCTAGATTTTCCTCCTCTTCCTTTCTCTCCCTGGAAATCTCACCCACACCTCCTGTCTAGCTAATGCCATTCAGCTCCTTATTACACCAGTCACAGCAATACACCTTCACAGTGTACAAATATCCCACAACACTACTAAGCTATTCTCATTTTTTTCTTCTACAAGTGCTTTAGCTATTGTATCTAAGACTTTGATGTATTTCAAATTAGTTTTCATGTATAGTATGTATATGATGGCTATTCTTGGTTGTCAACTTGCCTACATCTGGAATTATTAAAACCTAAGTGGCTGAATATGCCTGTGGGAGATTTTTTAATTAAGTCATTTGGAGTGAGAAGATCCGCCTTTAATCTGGGCCATACCTTCTGCTGGCAGACTATTTAAGAACATGGAAGAAGGAAGCTTCCTCTCATTGCCTGCTTGCTGGCAAGTCCATCCCTTTGCTGTCTTTAGAGCCTACTTCTTGAGGGGTCTAGCATCTACTGAAGACTAGCTGACGCATCCAGCTGCATGGACTGAATAGATTCTTAGACCTTTTGATGGTAGACAGCCATTGTTGAGTTAGCTGGACCACAGCCTGTAAGCCAGCCTAATAAATCCCTTTCATATACATGGATGTTACTCAGTGGGATTTATGTATTTTCATCGTATCAGTTCTGTTCCTCCGGAGAACTCTGACTAATACATATGAGTAGGATTTTTGTTTGTTTGTTTGTTTTTAATTATTGTCAGCTGTCAGTGCTTGAATTTTTTTTATTCAGTTTTGGGGACAGGTCTTGCTATATAACCTGGGTTGACATCAGACCTTCCATTCTCCTGCCTTGGTTCCACAAGGGCTAAGATTACAGATGTACATCACTGCAGGGGGTACTTGCACCCTGTGTGAAGGTGTATTGCTGTGATTGGTGTGGTAAAAAGCCGAATGACCAATAGCTAGGCAGGAGGTATAGGTGGGACTTTGGACAGAGGGTCCAAGCAGTCTTCTCTGGTGAATGCCCCACAGCACGTAAGAACACAAATGAGATGCAAAAGAAAGTGGAGGGGAGGGATTTTAGGTTGATTCCTGCCCGGGCTCTCACATGGGGTAATCACTGGGGATGATGTCCAAGATGTGCACTTGGATGGAGGAGGTGGGGAATGAGGGGAGAGACAGCAGGTTTGAACTTGTGATGTCTGAAAGGCACACAAAGAGGACGATTAAACCTTTGGAAGTTAGACAAGTGACGGTGTGAAAGGCTAGTTTGTTGGGGGTTGGGCATGGAAGGCATGCTGATAGGAGTTTTCGCGTTAAGTGTAGACAACCCTTTAAGAAGCAGTTTTGAAATGTGGCTTTCTATCAAATGTTTCAACATGACATTGGGGTACAGCAAGGGAGGAAGAACAATGGTCTCAACCTGTTGATTTGGCCTGCTGACTGAACTTCTAATCAGATAAACATGGCAGGGCTTTGCCCAGGATCACGAAAGAACACATGCCTGGAGGCAGGCAGACTTATTAGAAGAAGGACTGTCCAAACCAGCTGTCAAAGAGACATTTGCAAGGAATAAAATATAGTTTTCTCTTCGTTTTATGACAGTAGTTATACCCTCTAACTTTAGAGGGTGTTTCAATGCCCCTTTGGATTGTAAAGTTAACATAGCTTATAAACCCCATGAAGCTGCGTGGTGGTGGTGGCACATGCTTTTAATCCCAGCACTCGGGAGGCAGAGGCAGGTAGATTTCTGGGAGTTTGAGGCCAGTTTGGTCTACATAGTGAGTTCCAGGACAGCCAGAACTGTTATATGGAGAAACCCTGTCTCAGAAAACCAAAACCAACCAAACAAAACATCCCCCCCCATGGATTAGATATTGTTTACAAATAGGTAGGAATCTTGTTCATCCTCCAAAACACCTATTTAATGGAGTATTGGAGTTTGAAATATACATATTTTAGACTTACAACTCAAAGAACAAAGCTTCAGGAAGTTAAAAAAAAATATTCAAAAACAACCATTGAATTATTTCCGTGTCTTCCTTTCCTTAGGCACTGAACTGTTCTCTGGAATAATAAAATTACCTGATATATAATTTTGTGATAATACCAACCAATGTGCATGTGTTTGCATGAATATGAGTGTGCATGTGTTTGAAAGTGTGTGTGTTTGCATGAGTGTGCATGTGATTGTATGAGTGTGTGTGTGTGTGTGCGCGCGTGTGTTTAGGGTAAGGCCTCACCAGGTAGTCAGACTGCCCTTCCCATTTCAGCTTCCTAGTGAAGTGCTGGGGTTAAAGGGCTGAGCCATCAAGCCTTTCCCACCTTTGCCTTTGAGATAAGGTCTCTTGTAGCTCAGGCTGCTCTCAAACTTGCTGTGCATCAGAGGACAGTTCCAATGAAAATGGCTCCATAGGCCCATAAAGACTGGCCCTCCTGGGAGGTGTGGCCTTGCTGGAGGAAGTGTGTCACTGGGGACAGGCTTTGAGGTCTCAGTGTGGCACACAGTCTGCTCCTGCCTTCAGATCCAGAAGTAGGACTCTCAGCCCATGTCTGCCTGCACACCACCATACTTCCCACCATGACGATAACGGACTAAACCTCTGAACTGGAAGCCAGCCCCGATTAAATGTTTTCCTTTAGGAGAGTTGCTGTGACCATGGTGTCTCTTCACAGCAATAGAAACCCTAAGACAATGACCTTGAACTTCTGATCCTCTTCCTCTAGCTCTGACTGCAAGGATTATAGATGGGCTCGGCCACCATGCTCAGGCCCTTTATTTATTTATTTAGTCATTCCTTACTTTTTAGTGTGAAGCTGGGGCCAAACAAAGGAGGGTTTCATGGTCTGTGCTAGGAAAGCACTCTACCAGCTGACCTACATGGCCGGCCCCCACACTTGCCTGTACACTTTTTCCTCAGTGTGGCTTCAGTGTCCCAGGTTAAGGATGACACTAAAGCAGTGTGGCGATTAAGGGAGAAGAAAGTTGACAGATGAGAATTCAAGGGGAAAGGGCAAATTAAGATGGCAACTTGATAGAGCAGCAGAAGGGAAAGACAAGCTAGACAAAGGTCAGATCACAGATGATGGGACCCAGATCAACCTCTGTAGTCATCGGCCAGAAGGAGCAAGATCCCGATCAGTTGATGTCAGCTGCTGCTTCTCTTCTTTCCCCCTCCCCTGCTCCTCTCCCCTCCCCTCCCCTACTCCTCTCCCCTCCCCTCCCCTGCTCCTCTCCCCTCCCCTCCCCTCCCCTGCTCCCCTTCCCCCTCCCCTGCTCCTCTCCCCTCCCCTGCTCCCCTTCCCCCTCCCCTGCTCCCCTTCCCCCTCCCCTGCTCCTCTCCCCTCCCCTCCCCTCCCCTGCTCCCCTTCCCCCTCCCCTGCTCCCCTTCCCCCTCCCCTGCTCCTCTCCCCTCCCCTCCCCTCCCCTGCTCCCCTTCCCCCTCCCCTGCTCCCCTTCCCCCTCCCCTGCTCCCCTCCCCTCCCCTGCTCCCCTCCCCTCCCCTGCTCCTCTCCCTCTCCCCTGCTCCTCTCCCCTCCCCTCCCCTGCTCCTCTCCCCTCCCCTCCCCTGCTCCTCTCCCCTCCCCTCCCCTGCTCCCCTTCCCCCTCCCCTGCTCCTCTCCCCCTCCCCTGCTCCTCTCCCCTCCCCTGCTCCTCTCCCCTCCCCTGCTCCTCTCCCCTCCCCTGCTCCCCTTCCCCCTCCCCTGCTCCCCTTCCCCCTCCCCTGCTCCCCTCTCCTCCCCTGCTCCCCTTCCCCTTCCCCTGCTCCTCTCCCCTCCCCTGCTCCTCTCCCCTCCCCTGCTCCTCTTCCCCCTCCCCTGCTCCTCTCCCCTCTCCCCTGCTCCTCTCCCCCTCCCCTGCTCCTCTCCCCCTCCCCTGCTCCCATCCCCCTCCCCTGCTTTGCCCCCCCTTCTCCTTTTCCTCCTCCTTTGACATTGTCTTTCTGCTTAGTCCTGTCTCTCCTGGAACTCACTATGCAGACTGGGCTGGCCTCCAACTAACAGAGATCTGCCTGCCTCTGCCTCCCAGCTAGCTTGTTTACTTGCTCCTTTCCTCTCCAACTCAGGCCCAGAACGTGCTTCTCTGACCCAGTCACCCAGCCTTCAGCCCCTCTCTGCTATTAATACCCTGACACCATAGACATATGAACCCTTGTGCCTTTCATTATTAAGCTGTTTTACTCCTCGGACAGCATCGATTCTCGGCCAAATGCAGTGACAGTGACTGTCGCCGGTTACAGCCAGCTTTGAATGAAATAGCCACTATTGATCTCATCTTGGTCTTCATGTCTGTTCCAATGTTCTTGTGTGTTCGTGTATATCCTAAGATAGCGCTGTTTTATTGTGAAAGGTGGCCTGGCTTTGGGAATGTGTAAAAGTGGATAGTCCTGCCCGCAAGTATTTTCTGGCCAGTGGAGCAGAAAGACACATGCTTGTAATTCAAGGGGTAACTGGACAGAAGGTGTTTCAAGTAAGATTTTTGAAGGAAGACGACCCTTAAACCAAATGTATGAGCAGGGACTGACAGTCAAAGCAGGTGGAAGGACCAGAATGAACAAAAGCTATAAGGTCTGACCCCACAAGGGTACGTGCACGTGTGGGCTTAACCAAGAGGCGAGGAAGAGACGCCGGGGTGCGCCCCGGACAGTAGTGTAAGAGACAGTTTGAGCAAACCTTAGACTTCTGCCATTCAAGAGGCTTCTTCATGCAAACGAGACACAGGGCGGGGTGGGGGGAGTTCAACAAAAATAGAAGCACCGCAAGGTCCAGGACAATGCCACAAATGTTCATGATCCGCACAGAGTAGACGATCAGCGTTGAAGGAAAGGACATAAGCGCTTTGATGCAAACAC
This sequence comes from Phodopus roborovskii, assembly GCF_943737965.1. Lineage (NCBI taxonomy): Eukaryota > Metazoa > Chordata > Mammalia > Rodentia > Cricetidae > Phodopus > Phodopus roborovskii. Next base: position 16,503,692 of record NW_026126541.1, on the reverse strand, counting down.
CACTGTCTCCGATTTTCTCCCAAAATGTCACGAGAGATGACATCAATTTATGGGGGAAAAAAAGGAACGGGATGGGGGAACTGCCATTGTGGGGACAAACGTCTGGGCAAGGGGTGTACTGCTGTGGCGAACACCCCGAGACCCTACCACAGTGGGAGCGCACTGGCAGCAGTGGCGGAGTCACCGGTGGGCAGCTGGCGACTCAGCAGTGCTGAGTCTTACCTGTGCGAGGCCCCTGCCCGCCCTTGAGGCGGAGCTTGTGTGCGACACCTTTATGATTGGCCGCGGCTCTAATCAGGGGGCGGGCATTCGGGGCCGGGAGCCCTTGAGGATTGGCCCGGCTGTGAATAGACTCTCAGTTTGTGAACGCCGCGGCTTCGTCCGTAGCTCTGGCTGCGCGCAGGGCGGGCCTCTCCGGGTCCCCGGCAGTTATTGGCTCGGTGCGGTTTCCTTGGGGACGTGGCGCCGCTGGCAGCTAGGCCTCCTTCCGGCTGTGCTGGGAGCCACGGGGAACCGCTGGGGACCAGGCTGGGCTGTGCAGAAGGACGAGCGGGCCTTGGATCCCGTGAGTGGCATCGCGGGAGAGCTCCGGGGCGGAGAGGGACGGGAAGAGGGGAAGAGGAAGCGGGGTCCCCTATCCCTACCTCCTGGGGTGGTGTGCTCCGCGAGCACGGAGCCGGCCGGCAGGGAAGCCTTGCGACCGGGATGCGCCTTAGGGTCCTGTGGGCCCTTGGGAGGAGAGAGACTCGACACGGAGTGGGGTGTGTGTGTGTGTGTGTGTGTGTGCAGTCATTGAGGGGAAATGGTCCTCGACTTGGAGGTGTGTGTGTGGGGGTGGGTGGGTGGGTGGGTGCAGTCATTGAGGGGAAATGGTCCTTTGGACACTGTTGGAGAAGTGCCTGAAAGCCAGTCAACCCTTCCAGGCTACAGCCTTAGGAGATGCGGGGGACAAGGAGGCCACCCTCTCAGAGCAAAAGGAAAAGGAGGTGACAGACATCGAGACTACTGAAGGGAACCCATGGCTAGGTAAGGTTTGCACCCGTTATCTCTGGCAAAGGGCTCAGTGGAGGGTGGTAAGCCGGGGGCACCAGGAGGCTGTTACAAGTGAGGTTTGCCCTCAGCTTCCACCTGAACTTTGCATCCTGGTCAGGTGTATGCAAGGACATCAAAGTGGTATTCTTTTGAAAGGCCAGTACAGTAATTTCCTGGCCATCGCCGGGGTCTTAGGAGTAGCAGTAGTTTCTTCTGGAAGATGGTGGAGTCAGAGCCAGATTTAGTTTTTACTATGTATCTGTTAAAGCTGATATTTAAAAAAAAGTCTCTCTGTGTGTATACTTTGTCAAAGCATTAAAGAAATCAGTTAAACAACTTTTCTAAGTATCTAGCTTCTTGACATATTGATAGTGGGCATGTTGCAGTTGCTCTGATTCTCCAGTGTCAGGAAGTGGCCGTGTCAGGAAGTGTCCCCCCCCCCCGGGGGGGGGAGAGTGATGATCTTTCCATTAACACGAGATGAAATCTTCAACTTGTCTTTCTGAGCAGCATGCTAGAAATACCATGAGCCATGCAGCTGCTTCTTCTCTCATATGAGAATGAAGAAAAAACATTTAGCCTTCTCTTGTCATGAATTTTTGTGCTGAGGACTATCATCTAGTTTTAAAGCAGTCACCTATGGAGAGTTTTAAGGCTTATCAAGTGTTTGTCTTATTCCAGGATCAGCTTTTCCTACCTCTGCCCAGCCTCCTGGTACTTCACTGTGCCTACAGTGAGCCCATTTCTCCGTCAGCGGGTGGCATTCCTGGGACTCTTCTTTATACCCTGTCTCCTTTTACTTCTGTTAATCATGGACTTGGGACATCGGGGCACTTCGTCATCACGAGACAGGCAGTATGAGAGGTGAGTCAGCTTTCCATCACTTTGACCAGCTTGCTGTTGAAGTTGTAAACTTCCTCTTGCGGCTGGGGTCTGCACCAGGGTCTTCACGCGTTGGTAAGAAGTCTATCACTAAGTGACATCCTCCTTTTTTAGTTTGAATGTTGACATAGGGTTCTCATTAAGTTTCCCAGGCCCAGAATGACTTGGAAGTTACTCTGTAGGCTGATCTTGAAACTTGCAGTCAGCTTGCAGCTCAGCCTCTTGACTAGTGGGATAACAGTCTGTGCCACCAGACTTTTTTTTTTTTTTTTTAAATGAACTCGTTAATGTATACCTTTGACTCCTGAGAGATATGATACTTTTATTAGTAAAATGCATGCTATTTATTACATAGGAAGGTCCTAAGTCCCCTTTTGGCTGTGTTTAGTTTTAGTTCAGGAATGCTGACGCTCTATTTTAACTGTGAAAGAGGGCTTTATGTTTTCTTGCCTGGGTGGATTGAGGCTCACTGGGTACATGCACACTTAGGATTGCTGTATGCTTTTGATGACTTGATGAATTGACTTCTCTGTCTTTGTTATATGAGTCTCTAGCCTTGATTTTATTCTTTGCTCTGAAATCTAGGAGTGTGATATTGCTATTTCAGCTTTCTTCTGAATCATGCTAATATGATACTTTTCTGTACTTTTAAGTTTGTCTTTAAAAATATTTATTATTAGCCAGGCGTGGTGGTGCACAGTTTTAATTCCAGCACTCAGGAGGCAGAGGCAGGTGGTTCTCTGTGAGTTGGAGGCCACCAAGCAAGTTCCAGGACAGTCAGGACTACACAGCGAAACCCTGACTTGAAAAACCAAAAGAAAAAAAAATTTTTTTAAGAGGGCGGGAGAGAGATCGTTGTTCTGGGTGAGTTTGTGTGTGTGTGAGAGAGAGACAGAGACAGAGACACAGAGAGAAAGACAGATATATATATATATATATATATATATATATATATATATATAGAGAGAGAGAGAGAGAGAGAGAGAGAGAGTCCTGTGGGAGTTTATGTCCACCACATGCCTGAGGAGGCCAGAAGGTGTTTGATCCCCTGGGACTGGAGTTACGGATGGTTGTGAGCTGCCATGTGGGTGCTGGGAAACAAACCTGGGTCTTCTAGAAGAGCAGTCAGTGCTTTTAATGGCTGAGACACTTCTGCAGCCCCCATTTTTGTCTTATGTTTAAGGTGGGCTTTTTGTAGATAGTTCACCCTTGATTATCATCCATTCTAGCCAAGTCTTCCTTTTAAATGGGGTGGCCAAGCCATTTTTGTTTTGTCTGTTAGTTATGTTTAGGCCTGGTCTGTCTTATCACTTGTGTTTGTCATATTTGTTTAACCCCTCCATTAACACTCCCCCCCCCCACACACCTTGTTCTTTCTTAGGAATTATTTAATTTCCTTTAATGGTGGCTTTAGAGTTTATAGTGCCCAGCTTTGTCACATTGCTTGTAATGCAACAGTTTAAGAGCAGTAGACTCACGGTGCTCCTTTCCCTGTAGTCTTTGAGCCGTTGTCATACATTTTATTTCTACAAATGACATCAGTTCCATAATACACTGCCGTCACTTCTCAAGGGTTTTTAAAATTAAAAAAGTATTGTTCTGTTTACCTATACATTGGCCAGTGCTTCTAACATCATATTTCTGATTGTCTAAAAAAACAAACAAAAAACTTCTTTCCCATTCCCAGTAGGATGACTCTACAGAGGGGCTAAATTCTTTCAAAAAAAAAAAAAATTGTTTTTAAGACAGGGTTTCTCTGTGTAGACCAGGCTGGCTTTGAACTCAGGTATCTACCTGCCTCTGTATCCCAAGTGCTGAGATTAGAGGAGTGTGCCACCATTGCCTGGTGTTTTAACTTTTATGTAACAGAGAATGTCATCTTGAAAAAAACCATTGTTAAAAACAGCTCTATGTTGTCATTTTCTTCTTGGCTTGCATTCTTTCTGAGAGGTCTGCTGTCACACATGTGTGTCCTTTCCTTCGGAGTGCTTTTTAAAGCAGTTTGATTGACATGTGCTTTGTGAGAGTTTTCTAATGATTAAAGACTCTAGTTCAGGAGCGGTCGTTGGAGGAGCACTTGCTCTTCGAGATACTGAGCTATAGAGCCGAATGCAACACGACCCTTAGTGTTTTAGGTCTATAAAGTTAGACTTCTAAAACCAAATATGGAAAAATATTGACCATCATTTCTTCATGTATTTTTCTATTTTCCCCTTTTCTGTTGAGGACTCTACTTAACATGTGTATCGAGCCCAGGATGCTTTCCCCAAACTCACTGAAGATCTATTTTTTTTCCTGTGTGTTTTATTCTAAATATATTTTTTGATAGGATCTCACTATATAGCCCTGGCTAGCCTGGAACTCTCTATGTAAACCAGGCTGGCCTCAAAGCAGAGATCTGCCTGCCTCTGCTTCCCATGTGCTGGGATTAAAGGCGTGTGCCATACCTGGCTCATTAATATTGTCTTCCACAATGTTCCACCTACAATTTTATTCAGTGAATGCAGGATATTCTTTTTTCATTGCAAATTCTCCTAAATTATTTGCTGTGCTTTCAATACTCTACCAAGTGTATAAGAAGGGCCTATATTCTCTTATAGAAAAATGTTGCTATATTTTGTTAGGTTAATTTTCTGCTGAGGCTACAGAACTAAATGATGTCAGGTTATATTCATCATTTTCAACATGATTTTCTTCTTTCTGTTTTCTCTAGAATTACTTTTCAGTTGTATGTCAGGAGACTTTGGGCTCCAAGTAATAACTCAGACTGACTTAAATAATAATAATTACAACCATTCCCCCAACCAAAACCCTTACTGGCTCTTACAACTTGATGTTCAGAGACAGAGAGACCATGGGCACCACATTAGCCAGCAGAATGGAAGTTGCTATCTTTGGGGTTAGTTTATTTAATGGTTGCAAAATAGCAGACAGTAGCACCCATGGCCACAGGCATCCTCATTCAGGTCTGTGGAGAGAGAAATAGGCTCTGCATGGCCCTCTCTTAAGGATGGAGGGGGATCTTGCCAGAGCCCACTAGCATCACTTTCCTTGAAGCTTCTGTGGTCAGAATTGTGACAGATGCCTCTTCTTAGTTTTCATTGGTTCAGTCCCCAGGATTTCTCAATTCATATTTCATTTTAATCATTAATCAGCTAAAAATGCACGGGTCATGCTGGGACCTAGACTGTTTGGTAACTTTTCTCAAGCTGCCTGTATGACCAACCTTCCTTCTGTTAAAACTCCTGTTTATTTGTTGTTTGGAGTCTTCCTTTCCAGGAGAGAACATACTGTTTGGGTAATGATAGTAGTCATCAGTTGATCTTAAAAAAATGTGTTCATTAAAACCATAAGTTTAAAATTCATATCCATAAATTGAGTTTCTCTGCTGCTGAGTGGGATTTTCTTGACAGACCTTAACACGGTTTGCCATTGGAAGACGGCATGATCTGACTATGGAATTCCACATGAATTAGCTAACATAGCCAGGGTAAACCATTAGGAGTGAGTAGTGAGCTATATGGTAGAGAGGTAGATTAGGGCCTAGCTTGTAAAGCTGCTGGATCAGGGATGGAGATAGGAGTGGGAGATGGAGAGGAGGGGTGTTCAAATTTTATTCTAAGAGTAGAGAAAAGGCTTAGAAGGTTTTGAAGAGCCATGTGTTATGATTTGCTCTTTAAAAAGCTCAGCAATGGCTGGCTGTAAGCGTGGGTGGATGATGGTGGTAGCACATGCCTTTCATCCTCAGGGGCAGAGGCAGGTGGATCTCCCGAGTTCCAGGCTAGCCTGGTTTATAGAGTGAGTTTCAGGACAGTCAGGGCTATACAGAAAAACCCTGTCTCAACAAACAAAGCTCACTTGGGTGGCATGGTGGAGAATGACCTGGAAGGAAATAAGGAAGCAGAGAGAGACTGACTGTGATACTTGAGCAGAGGTGAGAGTAGCCTGAAACAGAGTGGTCTGGAGAACCTTAGTTCTTATTAACCACCGCATCCTAAGTGACCAGATCCATAGCTAACTTCTTGGCAGCTAGATTTAATTGAAAGGAGAGCTCTGTGGGACTGTGAGCACACAGCTTGTTCGCTGTGAGGCCCTTACTAAAGTTCTCATTCCTTGAAACACTTGGTCAAGCATCCAGCAGCCTGTACCCTAGAGCTTGTTGTTATTTAATGGGTGGCTGTGTACACACTGCCATAAGCAGCTGTATGCTGTAAATTCCCCTGGTGGCAGCCTCCACGAGACTGTGTTCATTGTGTCGTGTTAGACACTGGGGTACAAAGATGAATCAAACGTGGCTCCTGAACACAGAGTTCATGACCTCGTTAGAGAGTAGGCCTGAGGGGATAACTGAGATAGTCATTAAGATCAGGGACTGTACATAGTTAAGAATCAGGAACAAAGTTAATCATAAATGAATCCGAAGGGACCCATGAGTAACTGACCAAATGTGCTGTCACTGAGTTCATGTCCTGAAAGTGCGTGTGCTTTGCCGATAAGATAGGCTCTCGTATACAGCTTGCTTTTCTCTCTCTCCTTCCTCCTCTTCCCCCTACTTGTTTTGTTTGTGCCTTTGCTTGTTCTCAGTAGGCAGGTGGACGTTAAAAGCACGCCCCACAGAAGCCTCAAACGTTAGCGCTCTTCCAGCCTCAGACCCTAACGGCCGCCCTTCGATTACAGTCAGGAGCCACCATGCCATTCCCTTTCTTTTCCAGGCTTTTACATTATCACGGCTCCCGGTTGTCTCACGAAGCCAAAGATCACAGCAAATTAGAATGATGGCTTCTGGGAGTTCAGGTCGGCAATAGGCGCAGGGGCAGTGATAACTGACATGTGGCAGTGAGGCAGAGGAGGGTTTATTAAAGACAGATGGAAACCATGTTGTATTGCCTGCCTGTAATCCAAGCCTAGGGAGGCGGGGCCACATAATAAGATCCTGTCTCAAAAATACTGGGGAAAGATGCGCTGAATAATTCAAAACTTCCGCAGTGTGTGCCATAGTAAACAGCTCTATGGATTTAGTTAAAACTTTTTATTATACGGTCTGATAATTTAGTTAATGATGATCTTGAATAATTGCTTATAATCTTTTTATCTTCAAATCACTTAGGGACCTGTAACAAGTGACAAGGTCTCTGAAGCAGAGGCTTCCGATATGCAGCCCTAGGTGAGAACCATAAGGCTTGGGGTAGTATTGTGGTTTTAGGGTTAATTAGCCCTAATCATTTGCTACAAGTCTTACTATTCTGGAATCCTAATGCCTAAAGTAGGAATGGAAATGATCTCTTACCCTGTCATTTGAATTAGGAATAAAGTGCTGGCTGGAGCAGTACATGCCTGTTATCCCAGCACTTGAGAGGCCGGGTGCTGAGACCCTGTCTTGGAAAAACAAAACCAGCAACAAATAAAGAAGTACAGTGCCTACAGTACCTGGCACATTGATTGACTTAAGCAAATGCTAGCCCTAGTATATTATTTGAAATAATGTTGATTTCTCTATTCTTTAATTCCCTTTTCTGACCTGAAGTGTATTCTGAAGATGATGGGCAAATTGTCTCCATTGAAAATTCTGCTTTCACTTTGCTTGTTCTTCCTTCCCTTCTCCCTCTCCTTCTCTCTCTCTGCCTCTCTCTGTCTGTCTGTCTGTCTCTGTCTGTCTGTCTGTCTCTGTCTCCCCCTCCTGTAGCAGCAGCTGCTGTGAGTACCAGGGAGCACTAACTGACAGTAGCATGTCAAATCAGGTAACTAGGGATCATGGGGAAAGCTTTATCAACAGTTGAGAAAGATTTAAGGCAAGTCCTTGTTCTTGTGACTTTTTATATTATGTATAGATAGGACATCGTTACACTTTTCCTGTCTGAGTTGTTCTTCCAAAGTCACGTGCTGAAATTCGAATCTGTGTTCTGTGGTGTTCCACAGAGGGTGCCATGCTGCTGGGAACAGACCCCAGGTGTCCTCACAGGAACACGGAGACCTTTGCTCAGGAGACTGTGTGCCAAGGACCAGTGCAGTCATTCTGTGGTCTCAGTAAATACCTCGTAAGCTTATGGTGATCTTCCCGCATCTTTGTGTCTCAGCACTCGTGGAAGTATGTTTCATAACTCTTTATCTTCTGTTAGAGACCTTTAATCTGTGTTGTATTGAGCTCTTAGTGATATACCATTTCTAAGGTCTACGACTGGAAACACGAGAAGCCCCTGTGTGGGTTTTCTGTAGGCATTTCAAAACCAAAGAGTTGTATTTTCTTTTTCATTGGGAGCACATACCCATATGTAAAAAAGAGGCATTACATTAAATTAAAATAAAAACAGTTCACTTTAGGATATATATTTTGAAGTTAGGTTTCTTTATAAGAGTTTGAAAGAGCCCTTTCCTGGTGAAAATGAAGGCAGCTCTCCACACACGCATTCATTTGCTTTATCTTAATGCCCTTTAGTCCACTTAAAAGCAAGCGTTTAAATTATAAATATTCCTGTCTGGTTGATCTTATTAGGAGGTAAGCAGTAACCTTTCAAACTGTTCTTCTGGGCATGTACTGCTGTCATTCATGGATGGCTACTGTAATGCCCCTGTGTTGAATTTGAGTAATGAGTAGTATCATAAAATGTGATGACATTCAGCAAAGAGCTGGTAGGTCCACACCGATGGAGGCCTCATTTATTGACTTTCGGCACATTTCTCAGTTCTGTTTGAACTCTGGAAGTGGTTTAATTGATGTTGACCAAGCAAGCCAGGTAATAGTATGGTCACTTATAGCTGTAATGCTGTTAATATTTTCAGAATAATGGCAGTGAAATGCCTCCATCTTTCATTTCTACCCGAGGGGAGGTATTCGTGGTTTGCTTCCGTTGACTCAGCAGTGACTAGAGGAAGATTATGTTAGACGGAGGAGGAGGTGGGAAGAGGAGGAGGTAGAAGGAGATGGAGGGTATGAGCTATATGAGGAGGGAGGATGAGGGAGGAGGGTGCTGGAGAATTGGCTCTCTCTTGGAAAGGTGGCTGAAGAATTCTGAAGCTTTTAGACATTTTCTCTTAGGCTTTGGGTCCTTTCTAGAAGTTGCTTTGTGTGCTATCAGCCGAGGAGAAGGACCGAGTGGTGCAGGTGACTCACTGTGATGGCCAAGGCCAGGTCCGCAAATCATAAATGAAGACATTCAAGAAACTGCCAGGTGCCTGGGAAGTAGTGGGCGGGCGAGGTTATCAGGCATCAGCACTCCAGAAAGTGACACTTATGCTACTTCCCGGAGGAAAGCCCTTCTTTAGATACCTGTCTGTATACCAGACAAGAAAAATGGAGACTTCCTGCTGCCCGCAGTGAGGGTTCAGTCAAAGACTCAGCTAGGGGGTGGAGAATAAATGCCAGCCGCTCCTTCCTTTCTGCCCTATGGTCTACAGCCAGCTGACATGTTTTTCTTTTTGCTCTTGCTCTCATGACAAAGTCTAAAGGAATAGAAGACTCAGTTGAGCTGCACCAGAATTAGATCTGTGAAATTGCTTATTTCAGCAAGAATCAGGAAGGGGAACAGGACACTCTGCAAAGTCAATTGAAACTGTCTAAGAGGCCGGTTGACTTTGAGGACAGCAGAAGGAGGACGTGGAAGAATGATGAGCCAACCAACAGCTCCGCGCTGTGAGCTCCAGGAGCAGTGAGCACTGAGTGACCGAGTCTTAGGCACAGGAACTCGAGGGCCACTGACAAGTGCTGCAAGTAGCCAGCCTGCTCTTGAGAAATGGCCTAAGCTAATCCTTACGGGTTCATGCTGCAGTGTACACGAGCTACTCAAAGTGTGTGATGGCACTCTTAGGACAGAAGGAAAAGGCTTCTCAGTGGCCGGAGAGATGGTGCTGTGGCTAAGAGTGTATTGTTCTTGCAAAGGACTTCAGTATGGTTCCTGTCACCAGCACCTGCTAGGTGGTTCACAGCCACCTGTAATTCCAGCTCCAGGGGATCCAGGCTCCTGGCCTCTAAGGGCACTTGAGCCAGGTTGTGTGGGCACATGCCTTTAATTTCAGCATCCAGGAGACAGAGGCAGGTGGCTCTCTGTGAGTTTGAGGCCACCATGGTCTATAGAGTGAGTTCCAGGTGAGTTGAAGCTACTTAGTGAGACCCTGACAAAGTCAACAAACAAACAAATACTTTTGAAGTCACTATCATTATTATTAGAGCCAGCATTGCTACACAGTGGCTTCTTCTGAGAGACCAGGCTGGGCAGTTGTACAAAGTCCTAGGTTTGATCCCTAATAATGCATTAACCAGGTTCAAGTGATATAGACCTGTAACCCCAGAACTTGGGAGGCGGAGGGCAAGATACATGGGACCCTGCCTCATAAACAACAACAACAACAACAACAAGAAGAAGCTGGAAAACAATTCCGAAGGCAATGAGAAAGAATAAGAGGAAAGAGGGTAGAAGGGCACATCCTTGTGAGAAAAAGGATTGTCTTACAGCATTGGCTGCCAAAATGTGAACCATTGGAGTCCCTGGGGCCATTTTGAGATCTGTGAATTCAAAACTGTTGTAATGCACTGAGACATTATATACCCTTCTCATTGTAGTAATTTACATAAAGTTTTCCATCTTAACATTTTTAATTGTACCATTTACATTGTTACAAAACAGATCTCCAGAACTTGGTCATCTTGCAAGTCTTAAACTCCCTACCCATCAAATAACAACTCCCTTTTATTACTCCTAGCCAGTGGTCCCCAACTATTTCATGTTTGTTTCTGTGACTTAGACTCTCTTACATACATCTTTCAAGGGGGAATAAATAGAGCATTTATCTTTGGGCTAGCTTATTTCTCTTGGCAAAATGCCCCATGGTAGCTTGTAGCGAGATTGTCTTCCTTTGTGAAGCTGCGTAGTATTTCTTTGTATGTATGGACCATGTCCTATTTACCTATCATCCACTGCTGGATGTTTGCATTGCTTCCATTTCCTGACTGTTGTCATTGTTATTTGCCTTTTTCAGCAAGTTGACGTTTGCCTCCACGGTCTAAGAGGACATACAATTGGAGATGGCTTAGCACAAATCAAGATAGCAGTACTAAATTGTCCTCGTAGTTACTGCATTTCACTTTGTGATACAGTTGTACAGTGGGGGGAGCATCTCATGCACTTGACAGCATTTTATTTACTATGTGATGAGATGAGAAATAGGCATTCGGCTGCTCCTGTACACCGGAACTGTCTTGAGGGAGAAGCCTTGCGCAGTTAAGCTTTTTTTATTTTTTTTTTACTGTGAGAAAAACTAGTTTTCACACTTAGGTATTTCATAGATATTTTATTTATTTTTAAAGATCTATCATATATCTGGGCAGGATGATCTATGTTTTTTTATCTCAGCACTGGGGAGGCAGAGGTGGGTAGATCTCTGTGAGTTCAAGATCAACCTGGTGTACATAGTGAAGTCTAGGTCAGCCAGAGAGCTACATAATCTGTAGTGAGACTATCTCAGAAAAAGAAAAAGAAAAGAAAAGAAAGAGGGTATGTGGGTGAAGAAATGGCACAGTGGTTAAGACAGACGACCCGAGTCTGATCCCAAAACCCACAAGGCAACTCACAAAGGCCTGTAACTGCAGTTCCAAGGTATCCAACTCCTTTTGGACTCTGTGTGTACCGGCCCTGCATAAGGTCATAAGGTGTGTATGTGTGTGTGTCTTCAAAATTAAAAAAAAATGGCATACAAATGTTTAAACCTTAGAGCCTGTACATGCTAGGCAGGCAGTCTACCACTAAGTTATACTTCTAACCTGTAGACCTTCTCTTAAAAATGAATGAAATAAGCCTGTTTACCTTTAAAGGAAACAAATGTCAGTATTTAAATAGATAAAATTTGAGTTTCCAAATGGGAATTAGAATTTCAAGTTTATTTTTCCTCTGTGAATGTGGCACTTCCCAAGACCTTAAAGATTTTTTATGAGAGATATTGATGCTGATATTAGTGAATTTTTTAAACTATTGGAATGAAATGTGTCAACATTAGGAAAATTTGCATAATTAATCAAATCAATTTTTTTTCCACTAACATGCTTTATTACAAAAAGCTATCCTTTTTATAGTGCAGGATAAACCAATAGATTTTAAAAGAGCAGAATATATATTTTTTGCGGGGATAGGGTTTTTGTGTTGGCTAGGTTTTGGTAGTTTGCTTTTGTTTTTTGAGACAGGATTTCACTATGTAGCTTTTGGCTGGCCTGGAGCTCACTATGTAGACCAAAGCTGGCCTCCAACTTACAGAGATCTGTCTGTCTCTGCCTCTTAAGTGCTGAGATTAAAGGCCCGGGCCACAGCACCTGGCTTGTTAGTTTTTTTGTCTACTTGACACAAGCTAGGTTCTTCTGGGAAGGACACCTCAGCTGTGAAAATGCCTCTGTAAGATTGGCGGTGCCACCCTTGGGCAGATGGTCTTGGGTAGGGTAGTACTAGAGAGCAGGCTGAGCAAACCATGAGGAGCAAGCCAGTAAGGAGCACTCCTTCATGGCTTCTACACCAGTTCCTGCCTCCAGGCTCCTGCCTTGCATTGCTCCTGCTCTGACTTCCAACTGTGTGATCTGAAGGGTAAGAGGAAATAAACCCTTTCCTCCCCAAGGTGCTTTTGGTCATGGTGTTTATTTTATTACAGAGTAGAAACCTTAGTAAGACAGTTCCAATTGCAGAAAATCTCTAAGGAACTCTACTTATTTCAGGGTATAGCATAGAAGTAGAGTCTCTCCAGCATTCTGAAGGTTTGTCAAAACTACTTCTCTGTCTGGGGATGTAACAGTGGTAGATTGCTTGCCTAGCATGTGTGAGATTCAGTCCCTACATCATTTAACCAATGAATAAATAAACATAGATTTTAAAGAGAAATTCTTCTCTTTTGCAGCAGGTGTGAAAGGCTAGGCCATCACACAGTCAGCTAAGGCTGTGTCTGTAGCATATTGAATATGAAAACAAATGTGACAATATTGACCAAGGTGCAAAAGACATTAGTGAAATCATGAAGCAAAACCACTCTTTTAGTTTTTGTTTCAGAAAGAAAACATAGGTATGTGTGTATATGTGTATATATAAGTATGTTGTATTAATATGGAATGAATTTATCATTTTTATCTAAGTGAATTAATATTTAAACATTTGCTAGGTCTAGTGGCTCACACCTTAAATCCCAGTACTCTGGAGGCAGAGGCTGGTACATCTTTGTGTGTTCAAGACCAGCCTGCTCTATGTAATGAACTCCAGGCTAGCCAAGGCTACACAGTGAAACCCTGTTTCAAAACAAAGAAACAAAGACTAAACCATGTTTCACTTTAATATACCAAGTGCACATAGATCTAGCTTAAATCCACAAAAGTTTTGGGGCTCCACAGGACGTGAGGACCATAGTGAAGACTCAGTGATCAACTCAAGTGAGTGCTAGCCCTCTTCATGGACCCAACCCATTTCTCTTTTATCCATCTTAGGTATTTAGCTCGCGTAGGAGACCTTGAAGCCACCAACACCGAAGACCCAAATCTCAATTATGGACTTGTGGTGGACTGTGGTAGCAGTGGCTCCCGGATTTTTGTTTACTTCTGGCCAAGACACAATGGGAACCCCCATGACTTACTGGACATCAAACAGATGAGAGACCGAAACAGCCAGCCTGTGGTTAAAAAAATCAAGCCAGGTACTAGTCACAATGAATTTTTACTAATCTCTTACCTACCGTAGGTGTAAGAAGAGAAAGGGAAGAAAGGGAACCCCACTTGTTTTTGTGGGGATCTGGGCAGTGGAGGAATCTCTCACTTAACTGTCATCCTGTTTTCAAAAACATAAATGTAGGTGCTTGGATAGAATCTTTCGAATGTCCGTTTTCTAAGTCTTTTGTGATCTACATCACACACACACACACACACACACACACGCACATACACACATACACACACGCACATGCACACATGTATGTACGTACTTATGTATAAACATTTGGATTTACTTAAGGAATCTCCGCAATGGCCGATACTCCAGAACATGCCAGCGATTACCTACGACCTCTGCTGAGCTTTGCTGCCTCCCACGTGCCTGTGAAGAAGCACAGGGAGACCCCTCTTTACATCCTCTGCACAGCGGGCATGAGGCTGCTCCCCGAGAGGTGAGATTCAGTCCCATGTAGCCAGGATGGAGGCAGGTGAAATCACACCACGCAGAGTCCACAGGCAGAAGGCTGCTTGCTCAGAAACAGTGGGGCCATTCCTGTACCCAGTTATTGCACCGTCGGGCAGCCACATCTTTCTGTCATTTGTGGCTTTGGGATCAGTATCCATTTGAGATGACAAAGGGTTCTGAGTTTGGGTGGAGGGTGTGGCAATTGGGAGTGGTAGCAGGTGACTGAGTCATGAAGCAGGTGTAGTGAGCCCATATTTGCACAAAGGCAGTACAAGAGCTACCCGAGGGACAGGAGTCATTCTGGGGCTACTGGGAGACTAGGGCAGCAGCTGGGTCCCATGATGACCGGGGAGTCTCTCTTCTCCATGCTGCGCAAACCTCAGCCTCTGTTGCTTTAGATAGCTTTCTCGGCCCCAACCAGTTCGGTCTTTTCCACCTGAACCCCAAATTCAGCCTGATAACTTTTTTTCTGTTATTTTTTTCGAGACAGGTTTTCTCTGTGTGTAGGTCAGACTGGCCTTGAACTCACAGAGATCCACCTGCCTCTGCCTCCCGAGTGCTGGGATTGAAAACTTTTAAGACTTTATTTTATTTACCTTTACTTTTGTGTGTCTGTGTGGGTATGAGTGTGCACATAAGTGCAAGTAAGTACCTGAGAGCAGAAGAAGCTAGAGTCACAGGTGGTCGGGACAATTGATGTGGGTGCTGGGAACTGAACTCAGGTCCTCTGCCAGAGCAGCAAGCACTCCTAAACTCCAAACCATCTCCAACCTCTGTTTTTGTTTTTTAAACAAACTCAACCAAGTATATTGAAAATCTCTTCATGTCCTCATGTAGAGATATAAATTTTATATTTTTAAAAGCATAGTGGCTTGGGGTTGGAGAGATGGCTAGACAGTAAAAAACACTTGTTCTCACAGGGGACCCAGGCCCAGCCACAAGCACCTTAACTCCAGTTCCAGGGCACGCGATGCCCTCTTCTGACTTCCACGGGCACCAGGGACACACGTGCTGCACACACATATATCCAGGCAAAACACTTACATACTTGGAACGAAATCATACCTAAAACAAAAAAATTTGTTAAAGTTTCCTGGCTGGATGAAAGGTTAACCACATAGAAACCTCCCCAAGGTGATACAGGTAGTTTATATCACAGACAGCAGCACAGACTGGTGGCCATCCTTCCCTGCCATCACCAGGTCCTGCAAACCCTCGCCTGTGGGTCGCTAAGAAGCATATCCAATCCGGAGGGATGATAGCCCCTCATTACCCGTGTAAACTTGCTGCAGAACTTTATTATGTATAATAATTAACAATTTTAAACAGTGTATATGAGATTGTATTGGAAAATTAGTTCCTCAAGTATAATTCTGTGCTTTTAAGTGGTAGCAATATTTTTCACTGAGTCATGTTGACAGTTATCTGACCAGTAGAATATTCCTGTAATAAATAACTTAAAAAATCCAAGATGGGCTGGGGAGAGGGCTCCGTTGAGAAAGTCTGCTTCACAGATTATGAGGGTCTGAGTTTGGATTCCCCAGCCAGGTGTAGTGGTGCATGACTGTAATCCCGGTGCTGCGGCTGCTGGGACAGGAGGGTCCTGGAGAGGCTGGCCAGCCAGTCTAACCAAACAACAAAGTTCCAGGGTTCACTGAAGAAACCCTATGTAGAAAACAATAAGGTGGAGGGCTGGAGAGATGGCTCAGTGATTAAAAGCATTAGTTGCTCTTGTAGAATACATGGGTTCAATTTCTAGCACCCACATAGTGGTTCACAGACATCTGTAACTTCGGTCTCATGGAATCTGATGTCCTCTTCGGATCTTCATGGGCATCAACCTTGAATGTGGTACATACACCTGCATGTAGGCAAACACACACGCAAAATAAAATGAAGAAATTAAATTTTTTTTGAAAGGTAGAGACTAGTTGAGGAAGACACCCAGTGCCAACTTCTGGCCTCCAGGCCTCCACATATGTAGATGTGCGCGCGCGCACACACACACACACACACACACACACAGCCTCTACATATGTACATGCGTGCACACACACGCCCTCCACATATGCACACACATGTTTCCACATATGTACATGTGCACACACATACAACCTCCACATATGTACATTGTTCACACAGGCCTCCACATATGTACATGTGTGCACACATACCTCTATATATGTACATGTACTTGCACACATGCTGAACACACATGTACACATATGTATGTATCCACACACATGCTACACTCATGCACATGTACACATAAATACACACATGCATGGACGCACGGGCACAATGCAAATCTAAGGTGACTAGTCTCAGTTTTAATTTTCCTTGGATTCATTTTATTATCCTTTGCTCTGTTTGTTTATTTTTACTTTATGTAATAATCCTTAAGACCTCAGAAGAAATACCCGAATAGATACTAAGTTTCAAATGTCATCCATGAGGTAGACATTCTTATGAATTTTGGGTTCTGAACCTCATCTGGGTTTTTCAAATGATAAAATTTTTATAAAGAAAAAAAAACAACCTTTGAAACATGAAAAAGTTAATTGTTAGCTCATATAAAAGATTATAAATATAAAGATTATATAAAGTTTGTGGAAGTAACAGCAGAGTTTGTGTAGTTACATGAGGCATTGTTTGTTTTGTGTGAGGTCTGAGGGTGAGTCTATTCTGTAATTGACATCTTCCTCTCATAGTAGTTAGAGTTATGAGTATTTTACAGCCTGTGAATCTATGTTGTCATTTCCTGTGACTTATTCATACCTTCCCAGAGGTATTAAGCGATGTGCTCCTCATTTAACACTGAATTTCAGCATTATTTAAGGTGATGGGACTCTAACTAGCCTGAACATTACATCCATGGCTCTGGCAGGCCTTGCCCTTCTCCCCACGCCCTCTGCCTTGCTAAAAACCCTTGGATTCCATCCTAAAGCGGCCCCCAGGGTCTTTCCCTTGTTTGGCCACTTCCTCCTCTTGAGGCTGACTACCAAGGTCCAACTATCAAAGTAGTGAAGAAGTCCGGCAATCAAAGGCCCTCCTTAGCTCATCTAATTAACATGCCCAGTTAAAATTAAACACCACATCCTAGCACAGGGTTTCCCCTTTTACCTTTATAAACCACCGTTTGCCTATGAGCCATGTGTGTCTCCTTTCTGTCCGGAGGCAGTCATTTGCCCCCCCCTCCCCCAGGGAGACGACAAACTACCCCTTACCCTTCTCCCTTGTTCCCTTCCATTTCTCCCTTGGGCTCTATCTCTCCTTCTTTTTCTCTTATTTTCTGCCCTTTGTCCCTTGGGGCAAAAGAATCTCCTTTGTGCTGAGAACTTTGTCTTGGGTGTCCTGCGCTGTTCCTGGTCGCTAAATAAGGGATATCGCCTTTGTGTAGGAGGCGGTTGGATGTGGTTTGACCTTCTGAAGTCAAAATAGGAACCAGAACAGAAGAGAGACAGATGGGTGGGGCAGGTGGAGAGGCAGACTAAATGGAAGGGCAGTTTGGGAAAAGAGGTTTTTGTTTTCCTTAAGAGATGGGGCTTCACAGTGTTTCCCAGGCTAGCCTCGACCCCCCAGACTCAAGTTCTCCTTCTGCCGCAGCTCCTGGACCACTTTGGTGCCAGGTGAAGAGATGGTTAAAAATTAACTTTGGGGTTTTTTTGTTCTTCTTTTGCAGGCAGCAGTTGGCTATCTTGGCTGATTTAGTGAAAGATTTGCCATTGGAGTTTGACTTCCTCTTTTCACAGTCTCAGGCCGAAGTGATCTCTGGGAAGCAGGAAGGTACTGGGCTTGCGGGGTAGAGCTGAGTTGGCTCTGAGCTGGTCAGGGTTCGGTGCTTGGGATTGCTATGTGCATCCGATTTCCACTTTCCTGTCAAGAATTGTTTGTAGGTCCTGCACTAGTAGTCTGTTTCAGATGACTGCTTCTAGAAGTCTCACATTTATATCTGGTTTTAACTTAGCAGGAAGCACCTAGCATTTAATGATGATTCCAGATGGATCTTTGATTAGTCAATTGCACTTTTGGAAATATTCAGCTCTAGGAATTATGAGTAGTTTAAATGTAAAGCAAGTTATTACATTAAGGTGTGGGGAGACCTTAATTCAAGGAATGATTAGGCTGAGTTACTTTCCTTCTGTTCTGGGCTTTTCTTTTATCGTAATTACTATGCGGTCTTGTTGCTTCCCTTAACACACCCCTGCATTGATGTTTTCGTGTGGTACAGGCATGCCCAGAATGATTAGTTGCTACCACTTCTTTTCTGTTTTTGAGACAAGGTCTCACTCTGTAGCCGTTGCTGGTCAAGAACTTGCTGGCTGGCTTAAAGCTTAGAGCAATCCTCCTGCCTCTGCTTCCTAGTGCTGGGATTACAGGCGTGCACCAGCATGTCCATGTATTTCCATTTCTCTCTTTTTTTGTGAGTCAGGGCTTCTCTGTATATCTCTGGCTGTCTTGGAACTCACTGTAGACCAAGTTAGCCTATTCCCCTTTCTTGAAAGAGGTGATCTTGCAGCTAGAAGATGGCTCAGTTGGTAAAGTACTTGTCACACAAGCATGAGTTAGATCCTTCAGCACTCACATAAAACACCATGTGTGGTGACACACACCTGTAACCCCAGAGCTAGAGACACAGAGACAGGGGAGTTTCTGGGGCTTGCAGACTAGCCAGCCTAGCTGAATTGCCAAGAGACCCTGTCTTCAAAACAAGGTGGAGGGAGACTCAGGAAGACATCCAGTGTCATGGCTGGTCTCCATGTACACTTCCATGCTCATGTGCCATGTGGAAGAGAACCTAGAGCTCTTAACTACTGAGCCATCTCTCCAGCCCCTTTTGTTAGGTTCTTTCTATACACACACACACACACACACACACACACACACACAAATTAAAGAAAACCGTTTTAAAGGGGGTGTTTTTATATGTCTGCTAGTCACAGCCCACCAAAGGGAAGAGATTTATTTTTAAAAATTTAATCGTAAAGTTTCCATTTCCTTCTTAATGTTCTATTTCGTTGCTGGAGGGTGTGTGTGTGTGTGTTTCTTTGTTTGTTTGTTTGTCTGTTTTCTGTTCTGGTAAGACTGCTCATGTTTCTTGGTCACACAGCTACTTTACCATCTTTTTTCATTCCAGTTGGGATCGTTATCATCTCAAAGTTGACATCTTTTCAATCTCTTTTCCTTATGAGGTGACTTTTTTTTTCCTTGCTCTTTATGTGTCAGATAACTTCTTATTATACCCATGAGTATCATGAGATTCTGGGTTTTGTCAGAGAACACTGATTTTTGTTTTTTAAGTAGGCAGTTACAGTCATCAGGCTTCCAATCAACTTTGTACACTCCTTATGTGGCTTGGTTTCATTGTTTTATTTTATTTTATTCTTATTTATTGTGCATGTGTGTATCATGGCTCGTATGTGAAGCTTTTGGAAGTCATTTTTCTCCTTTCAAAATGTGGGCCCCAGGAATTGAGGTCAGATCCTCAGAATTGGCTGCAAGTGTCTTTAGCTACTGAGCTGTCTCACTAGCTCTGTACCAATGTTTTATTCTGCTCTTTACCAGAGTATGTGTGTAGAGTACTCAAATGAAACACCTTTCTCTGATGAGCTATTCACTGGCTCTCAATTATTAGTTTCTTAATTAAAGCTTTGACATTACTGTTTTGTCCTAGGTATATGAGCCAGTGGCCAGTCTGGGACTGGGTGATGAATTGTCCCACTGTTCCAAAAGCTGTGAATATATTGTTTAGGGTCAGATCCATGCATGTGTTTATTCACAGCTGTCCTCGGTGTCCTCACAGCTTTCCGGACACTTGCTGGTTCCTGGGAGCTCTTGTTCATGGATCTTTGGTCAGGAAATAGGCTTTCAGTTTGTCTACTTGGCCAAATTGTGATTGCATATGCATCCAGAGCCAAGTGGCCAGAGAACAAGGGGAGAAAAACAAAGAAATGTATTTCCCCATGTACTCGAGGCTATAGCTCCTCGCCAAAGAGAATTCACTTCCTTTAGCACTTTAGGTATCTGACAGAAGCAAGCTAGGCCCAGTGTGGTGGCACATATCTGTAATTGTATCACTCGGACTGAGACAGGACAGTTGCCCCAAGTCTGAAGGTACATAATGATGTGAATTGCAGACCAGCCTGGGCTACATAGCAAGGCCTTCAATAACAAAATGAAAAGGTCTGAGAAGATGGCCCGGTAAAGTTTTTTATGTCGTCAGCACCAGAGGCTGAATTTGGATCCCCAGCACTCACATAAAAAGTCAGGCATGATAGCTTGTGCCTGTAAAACCATCCCTGGGGAGCAGACATGGGAGATCCTAGGGCTTGTTGAGTTAGTGAACTAGGTTCAGTGAGTGACCTAGATATAGATATATAGTAAGTAAGATACAAAGCAGTAGCAGAAGATCACACACACACCCCGACACACTCACATACATACTCACACTGACACACTCACAGACATCCCCACACACACTCACACACACATACACCGACACACATACAGACACACACTCACAGACACCGACATACACACACACTCACAGACACTGAAACAACAGACACATACAGCAGGGTCTCACATACAGCCTGGTTGGCCTGGAACAAGATGTGCAGACCAGTCTGGGCTCATTCATAGAAATCCACCTGCCTCTGCCTCCTGGTGCTGGGGTTAGAGACATTTGCCACCATGTCTGGGCCTTGATGTAGTTTTGAACTGTTTTTTTGTTTGTTTGTTTGTTTTTCAAGACAGGGTTTCTCTGTGTAACAGTTGTTCTGGCTGGCCTGGAACTCGCTTCATAGACCAGGCTGGAGTTTTAAACGTTTTGGTTTGGTTTTTTTGTGGGAGAGTTGTTTTTTATGATTATTTCCTATTCTTTGTAGAATTGTTAGAAGTTACAAATAATTGCAGAAGGGAAGAAAATCACATGAAAAATGATATAGGTGTTTGGGGATGTAGGTAGCTTAGCATGCATGAGCCCTAGCTCCATTAGGGGTAGGGGTGGAGAGCAGTGTGCTAGATAGGGAGAGGAGGGGAAAGGAGAGAGAGAGAGAGAGAGAGAGAGAGAGAGAGAGAGAGAGAGAGAGAGAGAGAGAGTGACAGAGAGAGAGTGACAGAGAGAGAGTGACAGAGAGAGGGAGAGAGGGACAGATAGAGGGGGAGGGAGGGAGAGGACTTAAGGTCCATGCACTAAGAGTATGAAGTAGATGGGGACTAGAGAGATGGCTCAGTGGTTAAGAGCACTGGCTGCTCTTCCAGAGGACCTGGGTTCAATTCCCAGCACCCACGTGATAGTTCATAACTGTCTGTAACTCCTCTTCCAGGGGGATCTGACACCCTCACACAGACACACATGTAGGCAAAACACAATGCACATACCATAAACATAGATAAATCTTTTTTAAAAAAAAAAGTATGGAGAGGAATATTATGGTCCTTTTTATTTTTATTTTCCCAAGAAAAGGAGAAAAAGGGCACCCTTGGGAGGGGTGTGGTCTAGCAGTAGAGAATTATAGAGAGGCCTTTTCTATTTCTTCCTTAGGAGTTTATGCATGGATTGGAATCAACTTTGTTCTGGGACGATTTGACCATGAAGATGGTAAGTCGGTTCTGCCCCGTGTGACTCTAGAGGGGCTGCAGCGTCTCCAAGCTCTCAGTAGTGTGAACATGCTTGCTGGGAGCTTTTCTTCACCATCGTCTTCTTTTATGGGAAGCTTCAAATGTCTGTGAGTGCGGAAGTAACAAAATGAACGTGATGAACCCATCATCTAGTCTCAACAGATAGACTACTCTGCTACTTTTTGTGTCTGCTCTTGTTCCACAGAACACATTAAAGACTAATGCTCCACTGTTGTTATTGCTTAAACATTGTTTTTTGTGTGTGCATGAGGGTAGGCATGCACATGCCATGGTGCGTATGTAGAGAACAACATGCTGGGGTTGGGTCTTTCCTATCCCCACGGATATGTAGTTGAAATATTATATTTCAGCCATTTGAAACAATTGTTCTCTGTATGATATACATTCAATAGTTAGATTATTTTATTTTAGTTGATTTCAAGTTAAAAGCCAGAGCTTGTACCAGATAAGCCATCTTGCTGGCCTGGCAATTTTTTTTTTTTTTTTTTTGCCACGGGGGGTGGGAGTAGGAGTGGGAGGGGGTTGGGGTGTCTTTCTCTTTGGACTTGGTTTTTTATTTTTAATTCTTTGCTCCTGTGTCGTTGGTTTCAGAGTCAGATGCTGACGCTTCCCTGGACTCTGCAGCGGGACGCAGGAGGACCGTGGGGATACTGGACATGGGGGGAGCATCTCTGCAAATTGCCTATGAAGTCCCTACCTCAGCCTCTGTCCTTCCTCCCAAACAGGTATTTCTCCTTGTGTGGAGATTGAGTCAGAAGCGCCAGTGCAGGTGCAGGAAGGTCACTGTGTGAAGCTGCGCTGCCTGGGGCTGCAGTCCTGGAGTCCTGCATCTGTTCAGATAGTTGACTTACCTTTTTTCCTTTCTTCTTTCTCTTTCTTTCTTCCCTTTTTTTTTTTTTTTTTTTTTTTTTGCTCTCTTCCCCCCACCCCACCTCCCCAGATGTGGGTCTCACTGTGTGACCCTATCTGGCCTTGAACTCACAGGGATCTGCCTGCCTTTGCCTCATTAAAGGCCCGTGCCTGCCGCCACCCTGGCACTAGCTTGCATTATCTTGAGCTGGGTTCTGAGTGTTCAAAAGGCATAATATTATCTGTCTTACAAAGTTGTGAGGATATCAGTGTGAAGTACTTAGCAAGTGACCCACTGAGGATAAGTGTTGGATACATTTTAGCAGTTGTAATTAATACTGTGTATCTTCCGGGTTGCCTGGAGAGTATATATACAAGTCAGTCCTAGATACCATTCATATATACCGATTCCCCTACTCTTCCTTTCCTTCAGCTCTAATACTGTTTACCTACGTGTTCATGTATGTGTGGGTACACACATTTGTGTGCACATGTATGTGGTAGAGTCGATGTCTTCCTTGATCCTGTGTCACCGTCCTCTTTGAGGCAGGGTCTCTCACTGAACTTGGAACTTGCCTATTAGACTGGTTAGTCAGCAAGCCCCACGCGTGGGTCCTTTAGCCCTCTCATCCCCAACACTGGGATTATAGACATGTACTGCTAGTGTGTGTGTGTGTGTGTGTGTGTGTGTATAGTGGGTGCTTGTGTACGTGAGTGTGAATATCAAGACCCAAGATTGACAATACACATCTACTTTTGCATGTGAACAGTAAGGATCAAACTCAAACCTTCATTCTGTGCTTGGCAAGTACTTAGAGTCCCCCTGGCCCCATAATATATTTTGATACTAACTTTCCTTTTTCTTTTTGCGGCACTGTGAATTCATCTCAGGGTCCTGTAAATGCTAGGTGAGTGCTGTACCAGTGGGTTACATCTCCAGTCAAGAGTGTACTTTTAGGGAGAGGATTTCATTATAGAGAGAAAGAGAAGCCTCCTTTTTTGTTTGTTTGTTTTGTTTTGTTTCATTTTGATTTGTTTTTTTGAGAGCCTGTGTTGTTATCTGTGTTGTTTTGGAGCCTGTCCTGGAACTTGCTCTGTAGACCAGGCTGGCCTCAAATTCCCAGAGACCCTTTTGCCTCTGCTGGGATGAAAGGCATGCCCCAGCACCGCCTGGCTCTGAGAAGTACCCTTTTTAAACAGGAAGTATGCACAGGAAATAGGACGTACTGGTTACATTGACTCCAGAAGTCAGTGAGTCGGCCTGTGTCAGGCAGTCCTGGAATTTGATTTAAATCAGTGGTTCTCAACCTGTGGGTTTCAACCCCTTTTGGGGGTTTGGACAACCCTTTCCCAAGGGTCAAATATCAACCTGCATGTCAGATAAGTACAATATGACTTAGAACAATAGCAAAATTACAGTTATGCAGTAGCAACAGAAATAATTTTATGGTTGGGGTCACCACAACATGAGGAACTGGATTAAAGGATTGCAGCATTAGGAAGGCTGAGAACCACCGATCTAAACGATGGTTTCTCACCCTTGGTGCTGTTGATATTTGGGGCTGGAGTGGTCAGTGGCCTAGCCAGTGTAGGAGTTTCGGGGAAGGTTCTGGGGAGAGAGGATGGAATTGGATCACGAGGAGTCTTGAGAGTTGTTGGAGGGGGCTTGGTTTTCAGTTCTGTTGCTTGCAAGGAGCCAGCCCAAGTTTCAAGCAAGGAGGTCACATGAGCGTCAGCCCGTAGTTAGGCAAACTTGAAGGTCCTTCCCAACTGTCAGTTTTGTGGCCACATTGGCTGTGTGCTGGTCTGTGTGAGTAGGTGAGAGGGTCTTGAATGAGAATTTGCAGGGTTGAAGTAGACAGTGGAAATGGAATTGGATGGAAGGGGACATATTTCAGGAAATATTTGGAGCAAAAATCCAATTATATTTAGCTGAGTAGGTATGGTGTAGTGAGGGCAGGGACAGATCAGCAGATGCCCTGATGGTCCAGGCTGGAGAACTAGGAGGCTGAAGAGCCCAGCGAAGAAATGAGAATGCAGGGGAAGGGCAGGCAACAGTGGGGTCCTGAGCCGGGGTCAGAGCGAACAGAGGGGTCCTGAGCCGGGGTCAGAGCGAACAGAGGGGTCCTGAGCTGGGGTCATAGCGAACAGAGGGGTCCTGAGCCGGGGTCAGAGTGAACAGAGGGGTCCTGAGCTGGGGTCAGAGTGAACAGTGGGGTCCTGAGCCGGGGTCAGGGTGAACAGTGGGGTCCTGAGCCGGGGTCAGAGTGAACAGAGGGGTCCTGAGCCGGGGTCAGAGCGAACAGAGGGGTCCTGAGCTGGGGTCAGAGCATCTTTTGGGTCTCCTAACTCTGAAGTCCCATGGCTTCACGAGTTTAAAGTGACTCTCGCCTGTGGTCATTGCGCCTGAGGACTATGTGTGCATAGGGTTAGACAGCAGCAGTGCAATACTGACAGCACCAAGTTAGGCTCAGACACAGCAGTGCAGTGACTCAAAAACGCATGTTAGTGCCTGCTTAAGATGCAAAGACTGAGCAGCATCGCTTGGAATTCAGAACATTTCAACACTGCCAAAAGGAAACGCCAGTCCTTAGCAGTTACCTCCCATTGTCCCATCTTCACATCGCTTTCTACATCCAGGGATCTGCCTATTCTGGAATTTTCATATAATGAAACCATGCAGCATGGCCCTTTATGTCTGACTCTTAGAAAAATGTGACAAGGTGATATACATCGTGGTACGTACCAGCATGTCGCTGGCTTTGGTGGCTGAGTAACTGACCATCGAGTCACTGTTCCACGTTCCGTTGTTTCATTCATCATTGATTCATAGTTGAGTTGCTTCCACATTAGGTTATTATGGATAGTAGTGCTGTGAACACACCTTTGTGAAGACATAAGTTTTTAGATCTCTTAGGTATAAATCTAGGAGTAGATTTATTGCTAGGTGCAGTAATATGTTCACAAATTAAAAATACACAATCCAAATAGTTATTTCTGTTTGCAATAATACTCATTAAAAAAATTACATGAGAAGCATATTGGGATTGTCATTTATAGTGGGGGTAGGGCTAGGACTGGACATGAGGATGAACAGGAAGGATTAGACCAGAAGAGGGCTTTGCTGTGGATTGGACGACAAGCTCAGGGACATAATTTAATCTCTACACTTAATGTTAAAAACCCCAAACAAGGCAGATGAATCTCTGTGAGTTTGAAGCCAGCCTGATCTATATAGTGAGTATCAGACCAGCCATGGCTACACAGTGAGTCCCTGCTTGAAACCAAAAAATAGAAAATACCCAAGCAACAAAACCTCCCTTATTTTGAAGTTAAAACCAAACTTTCCCAACGCCCAAGCCTGTCACAGGAAATAGTAAAGCTTTTTGAATAGTTCTAGACAAGGTCATAAAATAGATCTTACAATGATCTTTTCTTTGTTAAATGATTTTTTTCTAGTTATGAAGACAGTAATTCCCATTGTAGGGAAATATAGAAGTCCATACCAGGAAATGGCATGGACTGTAAATGAACCCCTCATTGCTCTCACAAGATACCTGACAAAAACAAGAGGAGGGGCACTTGGGCTTCCATTTTGAGGGGACACAGTCCATCGTGATGGGGAAGGCATGGCGGGAGTGCGGCGGCTGGTCATGTGACATCTGGCCAGGAAGCAGAGAGAGGAGAATGCAGGTGTTCAGCTGCTCTTCTCTCTTCATTCAGTCAAGACCGCAGCCCATGGAATTGTGCTGCCCTCATTCAGGGTGGTCCTCTCTCTCCACCTAAGCCTCTTGGGAAATGACTGTGCGCGTGCGCGTGCGCGCGCGCACATACACACACACACACACACACACACACACACACACACACACACACACACAGGGCCTTGCTACCAACTCAGAGTCTTTGGATTTGTGATCCTCCTGCCTCAGCTGCATGGGTGCTGGGATTACAGGAGTGCTTTACAGCGGCTGGCCATGAGAGTGGAAGGCTATTTTAAAGAGCAATCACAGAAATGGAGCCCAGTGATTCACACTGCTTTGTAGAATGGAACCAAACCCCATTTTTCTCTTATGTTGCATTACAGGAGGAAGAGGCCAAGATCCTGTTGGCTGAGTTCAACTTGGGCTGTGACGTGCAGCACACGGAGCATGTGTACAGGGTCTACGTCACCACCTTTCTGGGCTTTGGAGGCAACTTTGCCCGGCAGCGTTATGAAGAGCTTGTGCTGAACGAGACGCTTAACAGAAACAGGTGCGGTTGACATGGAATCCTTATTTCTACCACGCTACAGATGTTAGGAAAAAGATACTGACATCCAGCTACGATGGCTGAGCCTGCTTCTTCCTTTTCCGCCGTGTCTCAGCCCCTGCTCTGCAAGGGAACATCTGTGTTTTAGTAGTAAGGCTGGAAAAATGTCCATCTTTTGTGTTACTTTGCTGTATCCACAGCCACACCTGACATCATGAGATGTTTGCGGCCGGGAAAAACAGATTAGCTCCTCTCACATGAGAGTTAGGTTTGCTCGTGTCCATTAAACTCAACAAGTGTGTAAAGTTAAAATTGCCTTTGAAATAGTGTTCAAGTCTTGAATGGTCAGTTTTTCACGCAGAATTGAAAAGATGACTGATTTCCTTACGAAGGTTTTATTTTTATTTATGTGTATGGGTGTGATTTAATATGTATAGGTGTCTGTATAGGGCATTGGATTCCTAGGGGCTGGAGTTGTAGTTGATTGTGTGCCACCCCATGTGGGTGCGGGGAACTGGTCTTAGGTCCTCTTCAAAAGCAGGATCTTAACAGCCAAGCCACTCTTCAGCCCTGAGATCACTGATGTGTCATTCGATTACCTTCAGGCCATAATGAATAGCTGTGAAGTAACTGTCCTTATTTGTTTGTTTTTATTATTTAAATTTATTTACCATCGTGAAGATAAATAAACAACGATTCTTTTCTTTCAAACAATTATTTCCATCCATTGGTTTAGCAAGAAAAACTAACCTAAAGAGGCACTGGTGTATCCCACTTATAATAATTCCTCCATAGCAGTTGTCTTAGAGCGAGAAAATATTGAATACTGTCTCATCAGCCTTTTTAATGGTTTAAGCCGCCATCACTAAGAGTTAATGGAGCGTTGGGGGATTCAGATGTTCTGGATGATGGCATGAACATCACAGAGTGTTTCTGTTAGTCTGCACAAGCTGACTTGAGCTGGGGCACTCATTGCTCCTGCTGGTTCTGTATCCCTGGAGATCCTGGCTCCGAAGCTTCGCACAGGTGCCAGTTCATTCTTTCTGCAGTAACTGCTGTGCCTTCTGCCTCTGCCGCGCTGCACTTTCTTCTGTTGCTCTTGCTGGGCTGCACCTTGGCACTTTCTGGCCAATCTCTGAACTTGTCTACTGTGGAATTGTTGAGGTCAAAGTATGGCTCCATAGCTGCCAGTCTGCCAGACAAACCTGCCCTCCTGGGATGGTTCTCACTGCCTGATAAACATTTTCCTTGTACTTAGTGACACATCATTGAAATAGTCAGATTCCATTTATTCCCGAGCATTCTGTTGTGTTGCCTCTTCCCGTGTCCTTCTTCAATTTCTGATCATTCATGCATCTTCACCCGAAAAACTTGTCCACTGTCCACGCTCTAGAAGTGGTGGCACCTGGAGGAATGGAGCTGGTAAACGAAACAGACTCAGGTCTCAACAATTGCCAACTTTATTCAGGGCCTAAGACAATTTATATTCTGAGGGTTAAGAAAGGTCACGTTGAGTTCAAGCTGTATACAATCACAAGGACAAGCCACACGCGACAAAACCATGTTTTTCCATACAGGCATATAAAGGATAGTTTAAACATTTATTGAATAACAGCAACAAGCAATGATAAGTAATCTGAAATAAACTCACTGCGATCTGATACACCTGGGAGAGTGTGACAACACATCCCAAGATCAAGTCTGTGTTTTGAAGAAACTGAGGTCACAAGACTCTTGTCTTGTTTTCTTGGAGTGTTCTCACAAGCATCCAGAATCTTCACACGGACCCCTTCCTGGATGGCGTTGGCAGTCCACTGCTGTGCACACCAGGCTAGCTGGCCCTTCAGCTTCCAGGGAGTTTTCTGTCTGCCTCCTGTCTCCCTGTAAGGCACTTGGATAGTCACACACCCATGGCTATTCCATGGGTTCTGAGGATTCAAACTCACAGATTCACACTTGTGCAGCGAGTGCTGTACCTCCCCCCCCTCATCCCCCCTCCATCTCTCTAGTCCCCAGCTGTGTGTTAAACAGGAATCCCTTGGGCATTCCAGATGTTAGTGGGAACTAAGGCCAGAGGGAGAATAGCAGATTCACAGCTCCTATTTGAATCTACGCTGGGAAATCCATGTTGATGGTAGGGTTGAGTAAAATCCATCACTGGTATAATCTCTTCTTTCTAAACTTAATCTGCTTAAATTTAATATGCATACTTTGCTGCTTCATAGAAATAGAAATAGAGTCCTTGTTGGCTAGGATTGTCAGTGAAAATCAGATTTGTGAAGTGAATTTTGTTCTCATTCTGTTTTTGTCATTGTGACAGACTGCTGGGCCAGAAGACAGGCCTGAGTCCTGACAACCCATTTCTGGACCCCTGCTTGCCTGTGGGGCTCACAGATGTGGTGGAGAGGAACAGCCAGGTCCTGCATGTCCGAGGAAAGGGAGACTGGGCCACTTGTAGGGCAATGCTGAGCCCCCTGCTGGCCCGCTCCAACACCAGCCAGGCCTCACTAAATGGCATTTACCAGTCACCAATCGACTTCAACAACAGCGAGTTCTACGGCTTCTCTGAATTTTTTTACTGTACAGAGGATGTGTTGCGCATCGGTGGCCGCTACCACGGGCCAACGTTTGCCAAGGCTGCTCAGGTAACTCATTAATAATCAAGATGATTAATGCTGGCAGCTGCCATTTAGTGGATGCCTGCCTTTGTGCCAGGCAGTGTACAAAGGGCTTTGCATGGATGATCTCACTTGAGTCTTTATATAAGAGCCTCTGAGTCCTCAGAGGTTAAGGGACCATCTCTGCCTTCTAGTTGAATATGTTTAGGTTTACATGGGTGTGTATTATCACCGAGGTATAAAATTGTTCTAATGGTGCATAGTTAGCTTTTCTTCCAACTTCCCTGGTTTTTATGGCTCAGAGGTATCATGTTTTCCCCTTTGCTAGGTGTCTGGCTTGTAAGGTGCTCTTGGTGGATGGGACTGGTTTTCTTTTCTTGGTTTGCACTATCAAGAGGCCAGAGTTGGGGCTGCAAAGATGGCTCAGTGGCAAAGCAATTGTTGCTCTTCAGGGGACCAGTGTTCGGTTCCCAGCATCCATGTTGGTAGCTTACAACAAACTGCTGTAAAAATCCAGCTCCAAGGACTCTGATGCTGTTTTCTGGTCTCTTTGGACACCCACATGTGTGCATCCCATGTGCGCGCGCGCACGCCCACACACACACACACACACACACAAAACCAAAAAAACAAAAAACAAAACCCAATCTTTAAAAAGAGGCCAGAATGATAGAAGGTCATTGATAGAAGGCATTGTAAACCCTAGTAATGGTAGAAATATTTTTCTAAGTGAAAGAGTAAAAATTCACTTTGCACATATATAGAACTTAAATATCTTACGGGCTTACATCTTTAGTCACCAGTACAACTAAAAATTTGATCTGCTCTCTGTATCTGCTGCCTTAGTTTAGAGTCTGTGTTAGTTAAGTTTGTTGTTTCTCATTTTGTTTTTTGGTTTTGTGAATTGTTTTTGAAACAATCTCACTATGCTGCCTTGGCTAGCCTGGAACTTGCTATAGAGACCAGGCTGGCCTCCTTACCTCTGCCTCTCAAGTGCTGGGATGAGAGATGTGTATCACCACACCTAATTTTGTTAGTCAATTAAAAAGGATCTATAAGCTGGGAGGTGGTGGCGCACATCTTTCATCCCAGCATTCAGGAGGAAGAGGCAAACAGAGCAGGTGCCAGGACAGCCAGGGCTACACAGAGAGACCCTGTCTCTGCCGGGGGGGGGGGGGCGGCGCAATAAAAAATAAAAAGATCACTGTAACAAAATACTTGCAATGTTCAGCTTAGAACAAGTTTGTTTTGTCTCACAGTTTATAGGTCCCAGTCCATGGTCATCTGGCCCCTTTGCTTTGGCATATCATGGTGGATACATGGTAGAGTCTGAGTGCAAAGAGAGTATAGAGGAAGCTGGGAAGCTGCGCTGCCCCCAATGAGCTGCTCACTAGTCCTCATTTAAGGACTGTGTCCCACCATGTCCCAACAGTGCCACCCAGGGGCCAAGTCTCTAATACACAAGTCTTAGGGAACATTCTAGATTCCAGAGCCATGCCTTTGACTTTTGTATAATTTGGGACCTCTCTCTTGTATTTTTTTATGCTGTCCTTTCTTCCTGTAGTTCCCTTAGGTTCTCTTGGGGTAAACTTCCAATAGACTATCACCTGCAGTTTCTGCTACCCTACCCCAAGGGCAGTCCAGGGAGGACGGCGGCGCTCCTGCTTCATGCTCCTCTTCTCCAGCCGAGGGATCTCTTCTTCCTTACCCCCCAGGGTCCAGGGCTCCCTGACTGGCCTGGCTTGTGTCCTTTTCTTGCCACAAAGATTCTTCAGATTCTGTTGTTTTGAACACAATGGGCTCAAGTGATTGCTTAGCCAAGTCATTAGTGATTTAGGAAGTTTTCTGAGGTGAAGGAAGTTGTTCCCTTGACTTTTTTAAAAGTCCAGTTTTAAATAGTTGTCTGCACCTTTCCTAGATTTGCGATCGCAGTTACCACTCTCCTCTTACTATCCGTTACCTTCCCGGCTTTATTTTTCCACTCAGCACAGTGCCATTTTGCGAACTCTCTGATGCCCATTTGTGTAGTCTCTTAGCAGTAGAAAGGAAGCTTCATGGGGACAGGACTTTTTCCTCACCACTTCACCCTCTGGCACATAGGAGAGCACCTGGCACCCGGCAGGCAGCAGACTTTTTTTTGCCTGAACCAACCAAAAACAGTCAGGCTGATGACGGCTGCTCTCCCCGTATAGGAGTTCCCTGCAGAGTGGGAGGGAACGAGCTCCCTGGCTTTTGATATTATTCTTAGTCCTAACCTTCGGGCTTTCTGCCGCCTAACCAGCTCAGGAGCCAGCTTGTTCTGCTTTTTATCAGACACAGAAGCAATGGGAGCAGAGGAGCATGGCGTCCTGTTCAGTGGTCCAGTGTGCCTGCCATTCAGTGCCATCCATTTTCCTCGGCGAGAACTGGAAATGGGGCAGCTGTGTCCTGGGAAAGCTGGAGAATCCGCCTGTGATTTCGTGTTGCTGTAACTGTTTCCTGTGTTCTTGTTCCAGGATTACTGTGGCATGGCGTGGTCAGTACTAGCACAGAGATTCAAGAATGGCCTCTTTTCTTCACACGCAGATGAGCATCGACTCAAGTAAGTAAATGGCTTTTCCTATTTAGATTCAGCCTTAAAACATGGGTGGCAGATTATAATGGAGAATCCGCGAACTGTACAGATTGGATTTTAGGCCGAAGGAGAATTTGATCACTTCAGATTTTGAAGGATTAGGCTCAAGCAGTGAACCTGTTTCTGTGGCAGGAAACCAATAGCTACCAAAGAGCACTCCCTCCAAGTGAAGAGTATCAACAGTGATGACCTTTTTTATTTTAAACATTTTACTATAGAAAATTAGCTGAAAAGTAGAGTCTTAGGGTCTCTATTCCTGTGAAGAGACAGCATGACCATGGCAACTCTTATAGAGGAAAGCATTTAATTGTGGGGCTGGCTTACATTTCAGAACTTCAGTCCATTACCATCATGGCAGGAGTCAAGACAGCGTGCAGGCAGACATGGTGCTGGAGAGGGAGCTCAGAGTTCTTACATCTTGATTCACAGACGACAGGA
Source organism: Phodopus roborovskii (assembly GCF_943737965.1). Taxonomy (NCBI): domain Eukaryota; kingdom Metazoa; phylum Chordata; class Mammalia; order Rodentia; family Cricetidae; genus Phodopus; species Phodopus roborovskii. Next base: position 16,471,236 of record NW_026126541.1, on the reverse strand, counting down.
AGTGGTCTGAAACACTGGGTGCAGTTTAAGCACATATGAGACCTTAGAGCCCCCTTCACAGTGACAGGCTTCCTCTGACAAAGCCACAACCACTTCAACAGGGCCACATTTCTTTTAAGAGTGCCAACACCTTTGGGGGCCATTTTCTTTCAAACCACCACAAGTAGAAATAAAAATGTAACTATTACCTAGCTTCAAATTTTTTTCAAGGATTCATAATCTTGTCATTTATATAAATGTTTATTTTTTGAAAATTTCAAAGGTGCCAGGCATAGTGGTACACACTTCAATCCCAGAACTCAGGCAAAGGCTGGTGAATCTCTGAGTTCAAGGCCAGCCTGGTCTACAGAGTGAGTTCCAGGACAGCCAGAACTACAAAGAGAAAATAAAACAACAACAAAAAGAGAAGAAAAGGAGAAAAAAAAGAGAAAAGACAAATTCAAAGGCACAAACAAACATAAAATATCACAATGAATCTCTGTAAATCTGTCACCCAGCTTCCCTAATGACAGTAACTCCTGCCAGTCTGGTTTTTCATTTATGCAAATCATGGATGTTGTACAAACACATCATAGTTATTTCAGGATGTTCTCCGAAGACAGGGATTGTGAAAACCAAAACAGGAGGAAACCACAGCCACAGGGTCAAATTTGGCTCTACCCAGAGGTGAGAAGGCAGGGCACGGAGAGGCTGATCGCTTGACATCTGACAGAAAAGCATAGGTTCCTACAAAGGGGAACGTATTGCCGTTATATTTTCTTCTTATTTTTTTAAAGCTTAAGGAATTTCCTTCTTGCCACTCAGGTATCAGTGTTTTAAGTCAGCTTGGATGTACCAAGTCCTGCATGAGGGTTTCCACTTCCCCTACGACTACCCAAACCTTCAGACTGCGCAGCTGGTGTATGACCGGGAGGTGCAATGGACACTGGGAGCCATTCTGTATAAAACCCGATTCCTGCCTCTCAGGTAAAGTCAGACTAACCAGGCTGGTCCCCTGACCTCAGAGGACGTTAAGTTGATGCCTCAGAATAGATGTCTCTAGCAAGCCACCCCACCCCTCCACCCTCAGGAGCCTCCCATTGATCCTTCCCTCTGAGCCACTGTTCCAGTCAGGCATGCCGAAGCAGAGAGGTTGAGATGAATTGTTCTGGAATCCCTCCCTTGTTTGTTCTCCTCTAACAGATGGCTCTTTAGGTTTGGCTCATACTGAACACATCTAGGATACATACTGATCACCTTAAGTTAGTCTAGAAAACATAGTTGACAAGGAGTTGAAGGAGGCTGTCTGGGCAAAGTACTCTTTCCCAGTGGATAGAACCATTCCAGTAATGGTGTCGTTGACCTGGCAGTTTGTGGTGATCTAGCATTAGAAAAAGGACCGGGGACGGTTTTAAGATGGGTCTTTTCATCCAGTTGTGGGAGAGCCATGCTTTGCCGCTGTGTGCTGTTGCTTTAAGATATTTGGGGCATGGGAGGCCTCTTTCCTGGGACAGGTTCAGATAAAGTAAGATGTGCTTCTACTCTCTTGTGTCTGATCTTCCAAACTCTGTGATCAGGAACCAGATGGGGACAGATGTGCGGGAGGTGGAGAACCAGTGGGCACCAACTAAAGTACTAACTCCTGTCACACACAGGTGCTACCTGGCCCAGCAATTGCCAGTTCTCATTTTCCAGAGAAACCAGAAATCCCTATTTTATAATGAAACCTTTCCTTTTGAAGAATTTTGAAGAATTACATATATATATATATATATATATATATATATATATATATATTTAAGATTTTTGTTTTTGCTTATTTTTATTTTATGTGCATTGATGATTTGCTTTCATGTGTGTCTGTGTGAAGGTGTCAGGTCCTCTGGAACTGGAGTTAAAGACAGCTGTGAGCTGCCATGTGGTCCTGGAAATTGAACCCTGGTCAATGCTCTTAACTGCTGTCCAGCCCCCAAAGAATTAACATTTTTAAAAAACATTGCAGGTCATACTAACAAAAATGGATCTAGGACCTGGATGATGCAAGAGTGGCATCCCAGCCAGGCCAATAGACCAGGGCTCTTTGGTTTATATCATGCTGTTTTTCCAGGTGATACTATAGTTGGTCAGGTCACAACTGCCTTCATGCATATAAATGCTAGAACCTAAGAAACGCTGCAACTTTTTTCTAAGGTCTAGGTGCATTTCCATTTGTCATGTTTGGGGACACTCTATTCTTTGTTTACCAACTGTATGTGAAGGTTTATGTTACAGCCTGGTGTGGTGGTGAACACTTTTAATCCCAGCATTCAGGAGGCAGAGGCAGGTGGATATCTGTGAGTTGAAGGCCAGTCTAAACTACAGTACTGAGTTCCAGGATAGCCAGGGTTATATAGACTCTATCTCAAAACAGCAAAAGTCCCTAAAAAGAAGCGAACAACAACAACTAAAGCCCACAAATCAACAACAGCAGAAAACCAACCAACCAAACAAACAAAAAATCCCAACAATATCAAAAGATTTATTTTGCAGGTGACCAGTTTTGTCTTTCTGTTTACTTTTTAAAAAACTTTAGTTACAATGCCTTCTGATTTTGTCTCCACCTTCTGCAATATCTGAGCCCACAAGGTTCCTCCTCCCGAAGCCCAGGGACAGGAAGGTGCAGGAGGAATCAGTCTGCCCTTGGGCTGGGGATGTTGAGCTTTGCTTGCTCTGTGCACAGCTGGTTTTATAGGATGTTTGAGTGGATGGGGAAGTGGGATAAACCCGGATGGACCCTTCAGATCACAGCCAATGTTCCACTCTGAAACTAATAGTTCTTTCCACTCCGTAGGGACCTCCGGCAGGGAGGTGTCCGGCAAGCCCATGGCGGCTGGCTCCGTCTCTCCTTTGTCTACAACCACTATCTCTTCTTCGCTTGTACCCTGGTGGTGCTGCTGGCTATCATCCTGTACCTTCTGCGAATCCACAGAATTCACCGCCGACAAACTCGAGCCTCGGCCCCATTGGACCTGCTGTGGATCGAACAGGTGGTGCCGATGATTGGGGTGCAGGTGGAGCCATGAGGCTGGACCAGATGGAGAAACTCTGGTACCTAGGATCGCTGCTCATGGTTTTCCTCCACTTTCCTCAGCTGGCCTCAGATGCTGCTTTGGCCTGGGAATTTCTACTGTTTCACTTTGATTTCTTTATAGTGCCCGGGACAGGACCTTTAGTCAGAAGCCGTAACCTAACCTGTGAAGAACTAAGAGGGGAGAGGCCGGTGCTAACACAGGGGTCTAAGCTTAGCCCAAATGAAGCATGCTTCTCCTTTATCCTGGAAATGTGGTATGTTTCTGGGATGTAGCATTTTCCCCTCTTGCTGAAGCAAGTTTTTGTATCGAGCAACTGGAATCACGGTTGAAACTAAGTTGGATCGACAGATACAAAGCCAGAGACATCCCAGCAAGTGCAGTAGCCCCTGCTTTCTCTGTAACAGAGATATCCTTATGTGGAGATCCACAGCCTTGAATAGGGACCCAAGATCTCTGAGGTTCAGTGGACCAGGATCTCAAGGCAACCAAAACGATACAACTTCCTTGCTGACTTGACATCCCTGACAGTGTTGCCGATTATGTATAGATCTGAGAGGTTAGAACCCCTTTTAAATGAATGATCCATTGACGATCTGACAGTATTCAGATGCTTGTTCTGACCAGGTAGAAAACACTTCCATGTCTATGTACCTAGCAGGCTGCCTGGGCATCAGTGTTGCCTTTTGAGCCCTAAGTGTGCTTATAGGGTGGAGAGACTGAGGGGAACTGGGGACCTGGTTTGCCTGTTTTCAGGTTACTGTCTCACAGGCAAGTTTTCCTGTGCAGAAAATTCAAAGCAACTTCCCTCATTTCACTGCTATGTATTTTGGGTGGGATGTTTTTGGGGTCCTTTATTTACGGAAGAATAATATCAAGAGAATAGACAAAGGCAGTATAATCAAAGTTTGTTTTTTGTTTTGTTTTCCTGTTTGTTTTTTGAGACAGGGTCTCACTGTGTCCATAGCTCTGGCTGTTCTGGAATTCATTCTGTAGACCAGCCTGGCCTGAATTCAAATTCAGAGATCTGTGTGTCTCTCTGTCTCCTGAGTGCCGGGATCAAAGGCGTGTGCCACCATGCCCGGCTTAAAATCACAAGTTCTTACCTATTTTTGAAATGCTTGATAGAGAGTCGAATCTAAACTTTGGAATAACTAGATAAATCTTCCATGGAGCAGCCTGCCAGCTTTTGGACATGTGTCAAATAGTGTTCCCTTTACTGGGGAGAGGAAAGCCATGTCCATGTTCTTACCCAGGCCTCTGGGAAACTGGCCCTCTGCAGCCAGCCTTTCAGTTGCATAGAGTTGGTGTTCATTAGCTCCTCCCTGCCTCTGGGCTCTGTTTTCCATAGAAAACTGTGAGGGGCCTGCCTGGGATTGTTCCCAGGGCTGAAGTACCAGCTTTATCTCTTCTTTTTGGGAGTAAGGCAAATCTCTTGAACCCAATTTTTTTGGTAGCCAAGGCTAACCTTGAACTCCTGGTCCTTCTGCCTCCATCTCCTCGAAGTGCTGGGTTTAAAGGTGTACACCACCAGCCTGGCTCATTCCCTTTTCATTTTGCCAAAGCCTTTTATTTGTAGAGTTAGAATAGAGAGAAAGTGTAAATTTAAAGAATAAAAATGGATTTCTTTGAAAATAAATTCCATACTGGGAACAGAAAGGAATGAAATGCTTTAAGAAATAGGGGGGAAAAAAACTAAGGTAGTCCTAGGGATGAGCCAAGGTGAAGATAAGTGTATGGACTCTCCAGTTAGGCAAGTCGTCAACTATCTTCTTTTTTTCCTGTTTTGAGGCAGGGTCTCTATGTAACCCAGGCTGGCCTGGTACTCAGTGGTCCTTCCGCCTTAGCCTCCCAAGTGCTGTGATTATAGGTATGTGCCACCACGTGTGCACATTAGATAAGTAGTAACCTAGCAAAGATTCTTTTACTTCTACATATTTTACTTCTCATCAGGACTATGTCATTGACAGTTCTTTTAAATTTTAAGATTCTCTTTAATTTTAATTTTTATGTCCTATGAGTGAGCCTTTGCCTTTTTAATGCTGCTTTAAGATGACAAAAATGTTCTTGCTAGCCATTTGCCTCCTCAGGGAATTTTTAATTCCATCTTGGTTTCTGTATACCAGTTTCGGTGTTCTTGGGAGATCTCATCAGACGTTAACAGTGGTCATATTCATGTGCTCAAACTGAAGTTGGAGGGAGGAGGTAATCAGTCCAGTTCTGAAGCTCTCCTTACTGCTTACTCTTTACCCTGACGGTACTAGTAGCTACCATTTATCAAGCACTTATTTTGTATTGCTCTTTAGAACTTTATGTGTTCTTTGTTTATTGTTTAATCATGACAGCTTTTTGGATTGATAAGCCCTACATTCTTTTTATAGTTGAAAAAAAATCTCAGGATGCCTATCTTGATCATTTTTCAATATAAATATATTTCTTAATTTATTTGAATTAGTCTTTGAGTTTTTGTTTGGTCAGTTATATCCTGTTTACTGTTTTAATGTTACAGGGTCCACACTTCCCAAAGTCCATAGGTTAAGAACAAGAAGGGACACAGTTACGTGGTTGAGAAGACCTGACCAAACTGCCCTTGATGGTCCCTGGGTGCTTCCATAACTCCATCGGGTAGACTTCCAGTGGGGTCTTGGTAGCCAAGTTTTCACTACACCTGTTTTAGAATTTTTTTTTCCCTTTTAATACTTTAGGTTTTACTTTTAAGCAATTAGCTTAACTTTACATAATTTTTCCCTAACATTCCAGTATCATAAATACAATCTGAGTGAAGGTACAACTGCCTAATAGAGATATCTACCTCATTATAGAATGTGGTGGTGATTCTTGGGGTTAGTGTGAGTTCATTTCAGATGGGACTAGGGATTGCAGTCGGAGTAGCAGTGGCTGTTTTGGAATCTCCTAAATTGGCCTCCTACCTTCTGCTCAGCCTCAGTCTTCCTGTCTGTCAGAATGATGGACTGCTGCCAGATTTGTGAAGATTTTGTTTGTGTTCCAAAAATTGGTATGTTCAAAAGTGAGGACTCAAAACCAAGTTTTGGCACCTTTGACTAACAATAGAGTAACAAATATTTTTGTAAACAGTGAATGTATCTGAAATCAAATACTTTTAGGTAAAATTCTGAATTCGGAGTGGCTGTCCTCGGTTTCCACCTTGCTCCAAACTTGGACCTGATGTAACTGGAAAGGCTCTGCACCCTACTTGGGTTTCTGTCCATCCCGGGCTTCCTGTTTCTGTGGGCGGCTCATTAAGGTCCTATTTTAAGCCAGCTTTGTCTTGTTTTATATCTCAATAGGCTGTTATTGTAGTGTTTCACCTTTCCCTTTCCCCCTAGTATTTCATTATTTTTGCTTATTAATACTACTAGAAGGACAGAGGGAAATCACACACCAACAGACCATTTTGTTTTTTGGAAATCTGGGCAATAAAGAGACCCTTTTATATTGTAAAGTAGAATTATTGTTCATACATAAGGGCTTCCATTTTTTTTTTTTCAATTATGAGAAGATCATTGCTTCCATTTTTATAAAAAACCAGTTGAAAATGTTCTGAGTAATAGGATGTTTTAGTCATGTATGCATGGTGGACAAGCTTGAAGAGGTAGCTGTCCCTCTACCTCTGCATGCATGTGCATGTATAGTGTACACTCCCCTGTCATACACACACACACACTAATAATTTTTTTTTTGTAAATTCTTAAAAAGATTAAATGATATCCTCCCTGCGATATATTGAGAGTCAACCGTCAACCCTCGACACAAGGGTTTATTAAAAAAAAAAAAAAAAAGATTAAAAGATGTCATAAGAGTTATGGCTTAAGCAACCTAATAGGGCTTGTAATAGAAAAAAAAATTAAATCTTGGTTTGTTTGAAAATACATGTTTTAATTACCTTTATGTTTAAAAACAATTGACAGAACTGTTGACAAACTATTGACAAACATTAAAGGAAATTTATTTGATCCTTTGTGCAGTGGCTTTTTCTGAAATAGACATTTGAAACATTGGAATCAGTAACTGTATTCTTCTCCACCAGTTCCTGCTTTCTTCATTCAGTATTTGGTATTTATCTGGTGACAGCAAATTATGCAAATACAAGGCAAGACAGTTAAGATGATCTCTGTTCAACAGAAAGCATAATGTAGTTAAAGAGCTAAATACCATCTGTTTTGGACATGCTCAACTGTAATAAAAATTAGGTAAACCTGAAGCTGGAGCTGACTCAGGATGCCACTTGCTTGAAGTAACCAAAACATCAGGCTACACAGAGAAACCCTGTTTGAAAAACACAGCACATTCCTGTTCCAAGAGCTTGGATGTAGTGGGTCTAGGATATGACTTGAGTTCTGAGGTTGAGAGAACCTCTTCCATGCAATAGCACAAGCCCAGGAGGGACTGGGACTAGGGAAGTAAACCAGCTGTCTTTATTTTGCTGAGAACAGTTTAATAAAGCTGTACCCTTTAGGATACACAAACTCACAGAATACTAGAGTTGAAAGAAACTGGTCATCTGGTTCAGAAACTGCAGGTTGTAAACATTTAACTTTCAGGGGGTGGGGTCAAAACAGAGTTTCTCTGTGTAGCCTTAGGTATCCTGGAACTTACTCTGAAGACCAGGCTGGCCAACTCACAGTAATCCACTTGTCTCTGCCTCCAAAATGCTGGGATTAAAGGTGTGTGCCACCACTGCCTGGCTAACATTTCATTTTAATAATATTCACTCCAGGGCTGGAGACACAGCTCAGCTGTTGAATGCTCGGTGCTCTTACAGAGGACCCGTGTTTGGTTACCAGCGCCCATATCAGGCAGCTTACAATCACCTATAACTCCAGCTCTAGGGGACTCAGCACTTACCCTGCCTCCATGGGCATCTGTACACACATGGCATATGTTAATATAAACACACACACACACACACACACACACACACACACACACACACACACACGCATCTTCACTTCAAAATCTAGCTAGTTAGCTGCTTTAAAAATCCAGAAGATATGACAACCCTATGTGTTGATCACAAACCAACATTCAGTTACTGGTCCAGTAACTCTGTTGGGGCCCGGTTCTTGAGTCTGTCACTGTCATCCCCAGCCTGACTAGTGGACAGGATTCTGTTGCACAAGGACACAGAAGCCCAAGATCTTCCTAACACTAAGAAAAGCCAGGCTGCCTATTAAGAAGCAGCAAATAACAGACACTTATTTCTGCAACAGATTTTAAAGGGAACCTCTGGTGTAAGCACACCTTAGTGACATTCTTGATGCAGTACCCATCTCAAACAATCTTGAGAGACTTGACCAATTTGGAAACCATGTGGCACGCAAAGGCCACCCGCCTAAGTTCTTGTGCTTGCTGATGAATTTCCAAGGGAGTTTCAGTCCTAGGAAGTGATCTTCAGAATTATTTTGGGACTCTTCTGAGTTCACTCATGAGCCAAAGGGCACCACTGAGCAGAGCCAAGGAGCCTGACTGGTGTGTGGCAGCCAGGGGAGTTGGAACATACATAAGCAGAGTGCTAATGCCCAAGGCCACCTGTTGCAGAAGAAAGAAAGGAATTCTGAAATGTGTGTGGGCAGCCAGATCCACACGCCTCCAGGATGCCACATCACAGCATTAAGAAGCATGCATTTGATGTCTTAAGCAACCGTACAATATGTAAATCAATGAAATTAAATGGAATAGGTAACCCTAAAATTCTCTTAGTTATCCTCTATCTATTCTTTATTCTCTTAGAGACTGGGCCTCACTCTAGTCCATGCTGGTCCAGAACTCATGCTGCTAGCAACCCTCTTCTTTAGTCTCCTGAGTGCTGGGATTATAGACACGAGCTACCACAAACCAGCTTCTACCTGTCCTATTCTACATCAGTAGTTACCGTTACCAGTTTCTATATGCCTTATTTTCATGTATGTGGTTACTGAGAGATAGAGATTTTCATTTTTGTTTGTTGGAGGCAGAGTTTCACTGTATCACTCTGGCTGGCCTAGAACTCATTACGTAGGCCAGGCTATTCTTAAACTCACCTGCCTCTGCCTTCCAAGTGCTGGAATATACAGATACATAGTTTTGTGCTGTTAAAAATATTGTTCTGTCGTTCTGTCCCCTGATTTTTCTTAAACTGCTATGCAGTATTCCACAGCAAAGATACCACAGTTATTTTAGTTTGTTTCCAATTTTAATCATGACAATTCTGAGTTTCCCCACACAAAGCTCCTAGTGAATTAGGGTATTTCTAAGGCAGACACACCATCAGTTTTCTGGACCAAAGTGTTATATATTATGTATATCATACATATTATATTGCATAATTGCCCTCTGAGGACAGCTATTATAGACTTACGGTCTCACCAAGAATATAAAAATGTATCCATTTTCTTATACCCATGCTTATCTCTTTGCTTGCACTCCCCACATCCAAAACCCATCCCCCACCACACAGTCATCAGCACAAAATATACTCATTAAGTTGCTCCTCTCTGATATTAAAAAGCTGTTGTCCTCTTACGACAATAGTACACGGACACTTTTATGTAGCTTTTCATTATCTACTATTAACATTAATTTTGGGTGATGCCATCTGATCAAGAAGGGCGTTGTACCTGTGTATATGCCAAAGAGAGCAGAGTCACTGCTGCCATCTTGGTCCTTCGAGGAAGGGGGATTCTCCGGGTCAGGAAGTAGAGCACTGTGATGGCAGTGACGGAAGTGATTCCCTAGGAGAGAAAGGTTGTCATCACGCATGCCAGGATTTCAGCCACACTGACCCCATTCAACTCGTACCTCTCTGGAACCCCGAGCAACCAGGAACCCCGTTACTAGTCACAAGGACATTGTTCCACGCCGGTCATTCCTCACCAGCATCACCCACCATCCTCCTCTGCTGGGATAGAGGTGGTACTGTCACCCACGGCACCACCTGAGTTTGTGTTTACTACTTTATACACACTTACCATCCTTCGAGTGAGGGCCTTGCTCTTTAAATCACATCTTATATCCTCAGTTGTAATTTTATATCTAACTTTGCATTCTTGTTTTTTTTTTTCCCCAAAGACTTATTTTATCTTATGAGCATGGGTGTTTTGCCTGCATGCCAGAAAAGGGTGCTGGAGCCTCTGGAACTAGAGTTAGTGTGAGCTGCCATGTGGGAGCTGGGAACTGAGCTCGGGTCCTCTGCAAGAGCAACAAATGCTCTTAACCACTGAGCCATCTCTCCAGCTCTACTCTCCTATTAAAGCAGGGCTGACCTTAGCACATAAAGGGTTTAACTTCTCTGGGCTGTGAGTAGAGGGGATGGTAATGCTCCCAGATGGTAAAAACAATGAAAATCTTGGTTTCATTTATACCAGAATGCGGGTCTAGGGTGGCAATAAGGTTTTTTTTCTCTGTCCCTTCCAGAGAGAATGTTTTCTATCATATTGTTACATCTGTTTCAGGATGAGCTACAGGGGCAGGTCCAACCATACTTTACCTATGCTAAAATACTGTGTATATCAGCCCTGGCCCACGGGTATGAGTCCTCTTGGGTCTCCTTGTCTGCCATCTCACTGTCGCACGGCTCCATCTGGTGGCATCCCACCTTCAGGGTAACACTCTCTAGAGGTTCCATTTCTGTTGCTCATGTTTGAGGAATGCTGCGGGGAAACCGTGGGCTCTCCTTTGGTCTCTTTTTACGTGTTTTCCTAACCGCTAATCTTAACTTCATGTTCCTCTGAAGCTCCTCTCAGATCTGCCAGCTATTAAGGTCTTCCACTTACGCCTTGTCCCCTGTGACCCTACCCTGCCTTCTCTAACAACAGTGGGGTCTCCTGGGTGCACCCGTTCATCACACTCAGGCTGCCAGGCCAGTTTTAGTACTGTCCCCACACCATCATACCTGTGGTCTTAAATGAAGCACCGCTATGTGCTCAGCCAGAGACTGTTCTCTAGCCACTCGCAGCCCTGCTACAATGACACTTAGGCATGTTCAGGGTTGAGGGTTAGTATTAACTTGCCTGTCTGATTTTAAGCTACAATTTGGGTGTAATGACAAAAATGTCAAACTACACAACCAGTCAGTCCTAGAATTGCTTCCAAAAGAATAAGCAGCAACTGCCTCAACGGCTCTTCTAAAACATGTGAAGGGGCCCTATGTCCAGTGCCTCACGCCTCACTCGCACTCCCAAAAACATGTGTGAGAGTCCCGACGCCCAGCAGCACAAGCTGCCACACTTACCAGAAGCCGGTGATCAAACTGCACCATGGTGGGATTCTCGAAAACATTCTTCAGGATGGGGGAGAAGGTAAGGAGGTCCCCTGGGATCCAAGAGTCTCCCATTTTGGGGAAGGAATTGTAAACAAGCCCAGCATCCAGTCCTGCCACAAAAGCCCCTGCGTGCCAAGATACACAGGACTTAGCAAAGTGAAGACCAAGTATTAGCCTGAACACAGAAGTCTCCTACCCCAAAGCCAGATCAAGGAACAGGTTGGATGGTAATAGAAAAGTAGGCAACTGGGCTTCCCGGGCAGAGAACATACATCACAGTCTCCACAGGAACTCAGCAACACCTCGAACCCTTATCTGCTCCAACTCCAAGACTGCAGCATGTCTCCACTAGAGACCAGCTCTGGAGAAGTTGCCTATTCATTTGGAAAAAGTCTTTGTTTTGTCCCTACTGTCCCTAACTACTGCTGGTTTACCCTGTCACTTCCTCAGCCTCAAACATCACTGTTAGAGGGAGCCCCCTGGTGGCCTGATGGCACGCTTGATCCATTCATCTCCCTTCATCTTGCTTCATTTTCCTCGCAGCACTGAATGTTACTGAGTGTGTTTTTGTTGTACATTTTCCATATTTCTTCCCAAGGATTCAATAAATATTTGTTGAAGGACTAAAGAAGATACAAGAGAATTCAAACTTACAAACTAAACCCTGGGTAAGTACAAAAAGAAGGCAGGTGAATGGATGGATAATAGATCCAGTATTACCACCAGAGAGTCAAAAGAGATTTGAGTCATTTTTGTCAACATGACTTACAAGGTCAAAATACACATAACACAGGAAAGAAATGAAGAGCAGAGAATCAAGGGCAAGGTGGGCTCTTGGTTTGAGTTAATGGTATTTTCATGACCAAGCAGCCCTGTCCAATAAACCCTGTGATAATGGAAGTGTCCTCCTATACCTGTTACACCCAGCAATTCATTAGCCAAAGCCACATGTGCCCGTTGGTCACTCAGTATGGCTAGCGTAACTGAATGAAAGCTGAATGTTACTTAACCTTAATCTAAGTTTAATCACACGGGGCACAGGGATTTAGAGTCCCGGATTAGATAGTGCATTCCGAGTGAGAAAGGTAAAGGTGAACTTATAATTTAAAAAAGAGAAGCCTAGGGCTAGAGCAATGCTGCTTTTCCAGAAGACCTGAGTTCAATTCCCAGCACCCATGTTGGGTGGCTCCCAATCTCATGTAACCCCAGCTACAGGGGGTCCTCCTCTGGCGTATGTGTTACCTGCACACACATGGACACATATAAATAAAAAAGTTTAAAACTCTCAGGAGGGAAGAAGAGCTACACTGGTCCCAGCTCCAGTGACCCTGAACATCTTTGACCATCACTGAGGACAGGCCACCTGTCTCAGCCACTCTGCTGTGATGTGTACTAACCATGCTCACATAGCACAACCAACAGCCTTTGCTACAAGCCAGGCACTGTTCTAAGCATGCCGTGTACATGATGTATAGTCATCATCTCATCATGTATGTTTCACACAATGCTTGCAGTTCCCAGGTGAGGCTACAAATCAATTTGGACTTGGGCAGTATGAATTTAAGTAAATGCTCAATAGTTCCGTTCAACTGAGGAGGCAGCAGGAGCAGAAAGGGCAAATGGGGGAGCAAAGGAGCCAAGTGAGGTAGGAAAAGATGAAGATGCAGCGGGAACAAGTGTTGAACGGGAAATGCCACTTCGCCCTGGGACGAAGCGTACCTGAGAGAGCCGTAAGGAAGACCAGGCCTGCTGTGCCACCAGCAAAGCGCCTCAGCCACAGGAGCTGTCGGGTTTCAGGCAACTGAAAAGGACAATCAGCCATTGTTCAGAAGGAACTATGGAGGCAGCAAGATCCCCAAATCCAAACCCAGACAATTTAAGGTCAGATTGTCTCTGTCTGCTAACAAGGACGAGTACCCCAGCAGACACTGCTCTAACATAGGATGAACACTCCCAGGAGACACTGTTCTAACATAATCTATTTCACTGTTAGACATTTATTATGTATCTTCCTAGATACTTCAAATAATTAAATTTAAATAGCCCCCAGTAGTTACTGGGATAGAGAACATGGGACTATACCACTTAATTATCATCTCAAATTCTTTCTATAATTAGGTAGGATATAAACAAATAAAAAGGGAAAAATTGATAAAAGTTATCAGTGACCTCCACAGTGCAACCCCAGTGTTTGGGTGTGTGCGAGTGTGTGGGTACATGTGAGCACTGAAGGGAAGGACACAAATCACTGTGCTTTAATATTTACAGCATGAGACTGAATTCCGTGTCCCACTTAATGTGACACAACCGTGCTGTTGACCACTAGCACAAGTTTAACCACAGCTCTTGCTCTGGTCCTCCTGCCTTGCTATTCACTCTCCATTCAGGGAGCCAGGGCTACAGTGGTTGGGTTAGGTCTTACTGTCAGCTCTCCTGGCCCTTTTCCCAAAATGTGTGTTTTTATATTCCTCGTTAAACAGTGCTGACAAGACATCCAGCCTCTGTATTACCAAGCAACTTCACTTCTGAGTGTGTGTGTGTGTGTGTGTGTGTGTGTGTATCCCAAAGAATTGAAACTGGTAGCTGTGCACCCTTGCTCACAGACACGTTCTTTACGATATCCAAAGTGGGAGCAGCAGGTGTTGGGGGGAATCTGAATTTGACTTACTAACTATTCGTTAGAACCAGATTTCCATCCCCTGCCCTGTCAGAACCTGTGGCTGTGGCGATGACGTGGACTGACCCAGACCGATGTTTACCTTGTGCTGAGGAAGTAGCAGTGACAGTGAGGTCCACAGGCTGGCACAGTAGAGGACAAGTGCTGATCCCAGGTGGGCTGCAAGGCGGTACTGACTGACCCGAGGGATATCGTAGGACTCCGGCTTTTCTTCTAATCCACTTTTCACCATATACCAACCCAAGAGACCCTAGAATTCAAGCAGAGAGGGGCAAGTCAAACAAGGCTTGACCTGTTGGTTCTACTGAGAAAGTATGTTATTAGAAGCACAGCTTTCCCAACCAGTTTCCACACCCTTCTAGTGTTCAGGAAGTGTGAACTGTTGGCAATTCTGTATTAACAGTACGAGTGCTTGTTCACTGTTTAGATTTCAGTTTTGTTGAAGTATAGTTCAGGTATATGAAATCACACAGAAGTTTATCTGCACTCAAAACTATGTAAGTGCTCTATATAATTTAACATGCAAACAAGTGAAACAGAACAGTCTATTCTAGGAAAACTAGACTATATTTGGAAAAAGCTCAATAAAGGTTAACTGTTTAAAGATAATTACCATCAAGATAGGTGGGTATTAGAAAAACACAAAAGTCTTGGGGAAAATTGTACAAATACGTAAGATTTTGCATGTAGACTGCTTTGCAAAAATATATTTCTACTCTCTAAGAAAAATGAAACTGGTAACTATAATTTGTGGAGATGAAGAAATTTAAAGTTGAACTTCAAATTCCAAATTCAGTCAAAGAAAGACTTCAGCTCTCAGGAAGGAAGAGGGAGGGAGGATGATCGGTAAATGCAGGTTTAAACCAGATGTGGCAGCACAGACTTGTAATCCCAGCCCTTGGGAAGTAGAGGCAGCAGGATCAGCAATTTGAGGTCATACTTAGCTACATAGCAAGTTAGGGTCAGACTGGGTACATGAGACCCTGTGTCATAAATCCAAAATAAATCGACCAACCAAAGAATAATAACGGAATCCCACCATTCCTCAACAGCACGCGTGTTTATGTTTAGGAAGCTCAAAGAATGTATCACACTCTGTGGTCCTCTGCTTTAATTAGCAAACAGCCCAACTACATCATTTCTAATCTTATCAGGTAAGACAGAATCATTTCACCCACTGCCCCCGATTCCACAGATTCTGGCCAAAGGGGCGAGTTTCTACTCCTTCTTCAGGTAATCCTTTGGGCATATTTCCTTCTCTTTTCAGGGTTAGCCTGGCTATTATAATTGCCTTTCCTTTTCAGGGACCCTGGAAAAATGACAGCAGTATAGTGTGAATTCTCTAGCCCAACCTGCTTCCTCCCCCAACCCTATCTGACAACTTAAATTTCTATCTTTGGGGCTGGAGAGGTGGCTCAGTAGTTAAGAGCACTGGCTGCTCTTCCAGAGGACGTGGGTTCAATTCCTAGCACCCACATGGTAGTTCACAGCTATCTGTGACCCCAGTTGTAGGGGATCTGGCACCTTCACACCAATGCACATAAAATAAATTTAAATAAACTATTTTAAAATTTTTCTGCCTTCATTTTTAATGTTTAGTTATAAAATTAAACTTACATTTTATTCTATCTAATTTGCTTAGTTACTAAAATATAATGAAAGTTAACTTTTACAATAAACTATAAAGTAACTTTTATTGGTGTCTAATTCTTTATTGTAGTTTCTATTGCCTCATTAATCATTTCTTAATTAGATTATCTCCTTACCTTCTGAGTTAATTAACCACCTCATTTCCTACTGGTCAAATGCCAATGTTTCTTTGATGCTGTGACACCATCAGGACCTTACATTTTTGACCAAACACTTGTAGGTGTCTTCTCTAGTTCCTTTTCTTGGTTCTTGCTTTAACTGTGGGAATCTCCCAAAGCTCTTTTCCTTAAGAAAAGTCTAGCTCTCATGATTTTAAATACCCCACCTACATCTGTATCCCAATTCTCATCCCCAAAACTGTTTCTTTTGGAGTTTTCTTGTTTGCCTCCGTAGTTACTCTACAATAGGGACCACTCTTTCTAAGACAGCAGACAAGTTAGAAAAAATGGAAGAGAATACAGTCAGAGAGCCACAATGAGGCCATGAACTCTACTTCTAGTGGTCCAAGAAAATGTACTTATTGAGTGCTTCCTGACTTTTAGATAGCCAGCTAACTGCTTTATAGATATTATCTCATTTAATATCTCTACTCCCTAAGTGGCACTATTACTATCTCTTCCTACAGTAAGTAAGGAAATAATATATGACGAAAGGCAGACAGCTTGTCCTAAGTGACAGAACTTGGGCTTAAAGCCAAGCCTATGGCACTACTGCAGTGCTTCAAAGATGATGTCCTTAAATAATGCCAACTAGGAAGCTCTTTGAAGCATCTCTGGTTTCCCACTCTTGAATAACTCTTACCTGGAAACAAACTAAGCCACAGAGGGCAAGAACACGTCCTTTCATGCCTCGACTGAGCCAACCCTTTCTCCAAAAGTAGGCAGCGGGCAGGATGTACGCAAGGCCTACAGCTCGACCCCACATTCGGTGCGAGTATTCCATGTACCAGATAAACTTGAATTCCGCCAGTGTCATGTCATGATTCAGGCTAGGTGAAATGAGAGTCAAAAATGAAGAAAGATGAAACTGCCATTGGGTTTATTTACTTATTTTGTGTGTATGGAAACATATGCCATGTGTGTAGGTCAGAGACAACTTTTTGAGATTCAGTTTTCTGTTCTCTCCTTACACCTTCTGTTTAAGGCAGGGTCTCTCTTGTGTCTATGAATGTATTATATACTACACATTATGCTGGCCCTCGAATTTCTGGCTGATTTTCCCTTCTACCTCCCATCTCACAACAGTGCTGGAATTATAGATGTATATATACCATTACATTTGGCTTATTCCATAGGTTATGGGGTTGAATTTAAGTCATCAAGGTAACAGAGCAAGCACTTTTACTGCTAAGCCATCTCCTCAGTCCTTCCATTTGTTTACCTATGTAATACAGAAGTATTCCCAGAGATTAAAGGCATGTGTCTGCATTGTCCATAGTGCAGTGCATTTTCTAAATTAGTGATTGATGGGGGAGGGCCCAGCCCATTATAGGTGGGGTCATCCCTGGGCTGAGGTCCTGGGCTCTATAAGGAAGCAGGCTGAACAAGTCATGGGGAGCATCATGTCAGTAAGCAGCACCTCTGTCCAAACATAATCCAAAAATGGAGCTGTGTGAAAATTCTGAGTACTTGTGAGAAAACTTCAAGAAAAAAAAGTGGTGATATATTATTTATGGTTTCATAAAGCTTGCCTGGGGGTTCAGAATGCAAAGCTAGCCACAAGCTAGCAGTAATGGTACACACCTTTACCCAGGACTCAGGAGACTGAGGTAGAGGGATCTCTGTTAGTTCCAGGCCACAATGAGCTACATGAAACTGATCCAGTCTAACAGAGAAATAGCTCACACAAAGGTGATCTCAGCACTTGGAGCGACATGCCTTTAATCTCAGGAAGGTGGAGACAGGAGCAATATGACTGGGTGGAGAGAGGAATGTAAGGGGAGGAGACAGGAGCTCTGAGGACTGCAGTCTGAGGCTTGGTGGAGAGCAGTGCAATCTGGGTTGCACTCTGAGGATTTCTGGAGAGCATATTGCCTCTGAGGATTGCACTCCGAGGATTTGTGAAGGCAGCATCACTCATTTCTGTTAGAGGTAGAGGTAAGAGCTAGTGGCTGGCTGCTTTGAGTCTCTCATTTTCAGCTTCAATTCCAATATCAGTCTGTAGTTTTTATTATTCATGTTACAAAAAAAGACAAGAGTCTTGTTATACTTCAGTTCTTTCAAAACACAGAAATGTTCTTTGACTGTGTTTTCATGTTCCTCCCAAGTGTAGCAGATAGGAGTAAGTTTACTTCAGCTGTTGTTATTTATATGCCTCGATGGAAAAACATGCTTTTGCCATGTGTGGCTTGTCCTTGTGACTGAACACCTTTCTCATGTGAGTCTCCTTAACTCTCAGAGTGTAACTTGCCTGATGCTCTGGATAAAGTTGGTTATTGTATTGTAAGCTTCATTTTTAGGGTCCATCCTCCCGGGCTCCATGGCCTCTGCATCAGCTCCTGCCTCCCGGGTCCTGCCTTGCCTGAATTCCCACCCCCACGGCTTTTAATGAGGAACTGTTCTATGGAACTGTGAGTGAAATAAACCCTTTCCTCCCCAAGTTGCCGTTGGTCATGGTGTCCCATCACAGCACTAGTAACCTTAAGACAGGGTGTTTACTTGAGGGGCTTTGGAGATGGCTCAGTGAGTAAGAATGCTCTCTGTGCAAGCATGAAGAGTTGAGTTCAAATCCCCAGCACCCATATAAAAAGCTGGGCATGTTTTGTGTCCTGTAACTCTAGTACTTTGGGGGACAGAGAGAAGAAAATCACTGAGATTTGCCAGCAATGAGCTTAGCTCCAGCTTCAGAGAGAAACCATGTCTTCAAGCATCACACACACACACACACACACACACACCCCTTCATCACACACATATCAGGACATTTACCTGATTTCTTCTAACACTTACATTTTAAATTCTGGAAATTGCTGGTATTTTTGGAATTCTGCTTCCCATTCTTCTTGGCTTGTGGGTGGCTTCATCTCCTTTATTAAATGCCAGTCTACCATTGACAGGCCAGATTCCGTCAGCCTTAGGATAGAAAATTTATGAGTATAATTCCAGAGTATTCATAAATAGTTTATGGCAACAAGTAGGTGCACTTACCCTGTGGATGTGAATCCCTTCCTCTTCCGTTTTTGCTTGCATTACTGGTCCTTGCATAAATAAGGCCCTACATGCCAGCTCTTATTTCTTTACCCTTTTAGTTTATTTTCTCAATTCTTTTATTCAGCCTCACTCCCCTCCCATTCATTATTTGTTGATTATTATTTTTTCTTTCCTGAAACAGGGTCTCTGACTTGCCTCTTACACTCCCAAGGGCTGAGGTGACAGCTTGTGCCGCTATGACTGGGTCCCACTTCATTCTTTCGCTAACATTTCTTTACAGGCAAAAACAATGCTTACAGTAAAGGCACAAACAACATCCTCATTATTTTGGTGCTCAGGAATGAACTCATGGTCTTGTACACACAAAGTATTCATTCAGCCATGGAACTATGTAGAACACTAGCTAAAACTAACATTCCTACAGCCAGAAAAGAGGCTTCCTGCAGAAGCACAGGTTCAAGATATTAAATTTGTTGCAATTTCCCATAACAGCCGATGTTTAACAACACAGTATTTTAAAACAGGAGTGTGATGAGTATGAATATAGCACACACACTTCTTTAAAATTAAAAAGTAGGGACTGGAGGAATAACTCACCCAATAAAATGCTTGTCTAAACACAAACCCAGAACCTATGTTTAAAAAAACAAAAAAACAGGTACAATAGCACACACTTGCAATCCCAGTTTTGGACAGAACTTGATGGTCTATGTGGCAAGTTCAAGGAAAGTGACAGACCTTATCTCAAAAAATAAAGAAAAAAGGAAAAGAAAAAGGTGGGCAGCACCTAGGAATGAAACTCAAAGTCATCTTCTGACCTCTGCATACAGATGCCATGCACACAGACACACAAACTAAA
Source organism: Phodopus roborovskii (assembly GCF_943737965.1). NCBI lineage: Eukaryota > Metazoa > Chordata > Mammalia > Rodentia > Cricetidae > Phodopus > Phodopus roborovskii. The sequence continues at coordinate 16,451,594 of NW_026126541.1, read as the reverse complement.
AAGTACTATCACCAAAAAGGAATCATGGCTTCTAATCTAACAGCCAAGGCAAGAAATGTACAAAATAAGCCTGGAAACCCTTATCATACCAGAAAGCAAAGATGCTGGGACCAACGTCAAGACATTCCTACCAATTAAGACAGGGAGTTTAAGCAAGCTAACAACATAACCCTCATAGTGGAGTAAGGTATATCAAATGTATTTAAATTTATGAACTCATAACAAAATTTCAAAACCCAAACCCTTTATTTGTAGCCTCTGGAGGATCTTGGGAACAGATTTATTATTTTGAAAATTGGTAAATGAAGAGAGTGAGTCAAGTCTTGCCTTTCCTATAAAGACTATATCCTGGGGTAATGAAATTGCTAATGAGGGAAAGTTTCTCTTTATAGATGAGCTAATAAATTTTTGGAAGTTTTAGAATTCTGATGAAAAAGTTGATACAGACAATAATAATCAAGACAGGTAAAGTCCCCAATAGATTCTAGAATGAATGCTCCAATCATCTATGCAGTATTTTGCCCCCTCATTACCAATCTGAACCTAATAGGCATCTACTCATTTACAGGGCAGATGGGGACAAAGAATATGTTACACATCACTAGATAATCAGACTGTGGGTAACCATAGGACAAATGACTTGGCCTTCTTCAATAACAACAAAACTTTGAAGATGTGGGAGGAGGGAAAGCCTAAATCCATAAAGTCTGTTTACTGATATATTGATAACCTCTGAGAGATATGAAGCAATTGTGGTACATGGACATAATGTGTTTAATTTAAGCAAACAAACTCAGGAGGGAAAGTTGAGGTAAATCTGAACACTGGAGAGGTAAACTATACAGAAGCAATAATGCCCAGCTATCAGCGAAGACTGAAACCTGTCACAACGGGCTCCTACTAATAAAACACTATCCTGCTGTAAAACAGAGAGGCTATTAAGTTTCTCCATCTGTAAATTGAGAGAGCTAAACCAAATGATTCCCAGAGCCCCCTTTTCCCACTGATCACCTGACTCACCAAGAGCAAAGGGCTCACCTAGTTACTCCTCCAAGAATAACTGCTCCAGCTACCGTTCCACTGCACACCAGGAGCCAGCGCCCCACTGCCTGCTCAGCTGCCTTCGAAGGAAGGGGCACTGCGCCTTTTCCGGATCGCAAAGCCACTTCAGTGACGGTGCCATACTGCCCTGGCCTCAGAGGACGCCTGCTCCCAAAGCTGCAACCACACTGAGGAGCAAGAAAGAAAATCTTAACTGAAGAATCGGGGAGAGACTGTTACCCACACTCAGCCTCAGTTTGCCTGGAGAAAAGCACCCTGTAAAGCCGCATTTTTACAGCCACCAATCCGGTTGATTGCTGTCTCTCATCTGGAATACTGGAATTTCCTAATGAGCTTTTCCTTTCGGCCTCTAAATGTGCTATTAGCCCCACGCCCCTCGACTCACCACGCCCACCCCGCTTTCACCCTTCCTGACTGATAATACCCACTGTAGAGCTGGGCTTGCCTTGTTACTCCCCAAACTTTTCAGAGTATCACAACAGGACACTCTCACAGCATAAGGGCCTCCCCTACCAAACTCTTAACACACTGCCATGTGTCTGCAGGTGACCTGTCCTTGGGTCTCACTAATCTGGGAGCTCTGCAAGGCAGGTTCAGGTCAATCTTTCTCTCTTTAACTGCCTTTGTTTGTAGTACTGGTCCCTTACATAGCAAGACCTAACACATACTTAGCAAGTGAACCAACAATGGGGTGAACCGGCTCCTCCAGGGCAGAGAGCATGTGTGCATTTATTTTTCTCTTCCTAGACCAGGGCACACTGTTTTCTCTTCACATCCCAAAAATCTTTCACATTTTCCTAAGAATTATCAGAATACATGTCCTCTTTGGTTCTAACCCCATGAGTGAGAAAATGTATGTTCAGTTTCCTATTTCTAATTAACTGGGTAATGGAACAAACTTAAAGTAAGCCTCCATTTTCTTCTCTGTAGAATGGGGTTATACAGCAGTTCCTGACTTAGCAAAAACCAAATGTGCAAAAAATATCGCGCTTTTATCACGTGATAGAGGTTTGGTGCATATTAAAAAAAACTGAATCCTCACCAACACCTTGTGAAATAGTAGTTAGCCCATTCTACAGATTAGCAAATTGAAACATAAAAGCTAAATGAATCGGCCAGTAGTACACAAACAGGGGGCAGCATTTCCGCGTCCCCATTCGGGGGCTGTCTGGACACAACGTAATGTGTCGTGAGATGATGAGGACGCAGCAACTTGAAGGGAGGTTCGTTAACTTCATTCTAGCCTTTTTCACCGCAGCCGGGCTTCCGTGGTCGGAGCCAGCTGCAGGGGGTACCTGTGCTCTGGACGCCGCCCTAGGGACAAGGAATCTGACGCTGCGGCTCCCCCCGAAGGCCTTCAGGGGCGGAAGGAGCAACCGTTGCATACTGACAGCGTACCGCCTCCGCCGGGACGCCCCAGCGACCGGCCGCCCCGTCTCCTCTCCGGAAAGGAGAAGCACTTCCGGGTCAGACACCGCGCGCGAGCGCGCCCCCTCCGCGGCAGGCTGGCCACTGCGCTTGCGCCGACGACTGGGCTCCGCTGGCGCCGCGGGGCGCGGCCGTCGGGAACGCGCGCCCTCGGCCGCTCGCTCGCTGGCTCAGCCGCGGGGACGCAGTGGAAACCGGAGGCGAGCGAGGGAGGAAGGCGGGAAGCATGAAGAGAGGGGTTTCCTGCGAGCGGAAACCCGCGTGGATGCCGTCGGGGAAGGCGGGTGCGGAAGTTGGCGGGGCAGGGGTGGTCGGCCCGTCGACCCCGGGGTGGGGCCCGGCCCGTTACGTTTCCTCCGCTTCTCGGGTCACGCTTTCACACAAGTGCCCTCAGCTCCCCGAAGCCCCTTGGGCCACAAGAGGGGACCTAACCCCCACCTCCCTGTCGCTGTGGTAGATAATAAACGTGTGGTGACAAGTGGGATCTGTTTCCACAGCCACTGGGTTGGCTGCAGGTGGCGGCTTCCTCCTGGAGTTGTCCAGGGCTGGCTGTCACCGCAGACAGCAATTCGGCAAGTTTCTTCTCTTTGTATCGGTGAACTCTTTGGTTCTCCCAACCAGCGGTTCTCACATTTGTTTTCCCCTTAAGACTTACCGTCCTATAAAAAGTATTGACTGATAATTAGAAAATAGCACTAATATACCTATCATATGTTAAGCAAAATAGTGTAGGTGGCAGTGCTCTGACTTTTGCAAATCTCTTTAATATGGAAGATAGCTGGCTTCTCATACTTACATCCGCATCCCGTCTGACACATTTAGCAGTGTCCTGAGAACTGCATCCCACTGATGAGAGGCTAAGAGAGAAAAAGGCAAGTAAAGCCACAGACTCGAGTCCCCAAAGCTACCCGGAGTAGCTTACTTTCAGCACTACTGACTCAAATGTCTGTTTTGATCCCTACAAACAAACTTTGTTGCTCAGGCTCCTGTTTTAACCATTCCCGTACTCCTGTGTGAAGCTCCTGATTATCCTTCAGCATTATTAGCCCCACTGGTGTGACTTTTTGTGGCTATCTGATTTGTGGAATCAGAGCATTGTGTAAGACCATAGGCTAACATTTGAGTTCCAATCTATGGGACCAATAGTCTTTTATTAAAAATAAATGGCAGTTGCAACGCCATATTACAAGTTGACAGATTTTTGTTCTTCAGAGTAATTTTTCATCATAAAAGCAGTCACTATTAGGTAGAAGAAGTCAAGCGATATAGAAAAGTAGAAATAATTACAAACTCACTGCCCGTTACTAACCACTACCACAATATGTAACTTCTTACAGAAATCATGACATGAAGCATGCTTCCCAGGGAGAGTGAGGTCTTCCATGGAGAGTCTTCAAAGTCTGTCATATCATTTGGAGCAGGGCCTAGATCCTCCCCCCATGTATCTAGGCTGAGAGAGTATCCCTCTGTGTGGAATGGGCTCCCAAAGTCCATTCGTATACTAGGGATAAATATTGATCCACTATCAGAGGCCCCATAGACTGCCCAGGCCTCCTAACTAACACCCACATTCAGGGGGTCTGGGTGGGTCCTATGCTGGTTTCCCAGCTATCAGACTGGGGTCCATGAGCTCCCCCTTGTTCAGGTCAGCTGTTTCTGTGGGTTTCTCCAGCCTGGTCTTGACTTCTTTGTTCATCACTCCTCCCTCTCTGCAACTGGATTCCAGGAGTTTGTTCAACTCAGTGTTTAACTGTGGGTGTCTGCTTCTGCTTTCATCAGCTACTAGATGAAGGCTCTAGGATGGCATTTAAGGTAGTCATCAATCTCATTATCAGGGAAGAGCATTTAAGATAGCCTCTGCACTATTGCTTAGATTGTTAGTTGGGGTCATCCTTGTAGATCTCTGGACATTTCCCTGGTGCCAGATTTCTCTTAAAACCTATAATGGCTCCCTCTATTATCTCTATACCTGCTCTCTTCTATTCTTCCCTGACTCAGTCTTCCTGCTCCCTCATGTCCTCCTCTCCCCTCCTTTTCCCCCTAACTCCCTCTCCCCCCCCTCCCACCATGCTCCCAATTTGCTCAGGAGATCTTCTCCCTTTCCCCTTCTCCAGTGGACCATGTATGTCTCTCTTAGGGTCCTCCTTGTTTCCTAGCTTTTCTGGTGATATGGATTGTAGGCTGGTAATCCTTTGTTCCATGTCTAAAATCCATATATGAGTGAGTACATACCGTGTTTGTCTTCTTGTGACTGGGTTACCTCACTCAGGATGGTTTCTTCTAGTTCCATCCATTTGCCTGGGAATTTCATGATTCCATTGTTTTGTTTTTTCCGCTGAGTAATACTCCATTGTGTAAATGTGCCACATTTTCTCCATCCATTCTTCAGGTGAGGGGCATTAGGTTCTGGCTATTACAAATAGTGCTGCTATGAACATAGTTAAACAGATGTCCTTGTTGTATGAAAGTGCATCTTTTGGGTATATACCTAAGAGTGGAATTGCTGAATACTGTGGTAGACTGATTCCCATTTTCCTGAGGAGCCGCCATACTGATTTCCAAAGTAGCTGTACAAGTTTGCACTCCCACCAGCAGTGGAGGAGTGTGCCCCTTTCTCCACATCTCCAGCATAAACTGTCTTTGGTGTTATTAAGAACGTCATGTCAACCAACAGAGATCAGATATGTATCCCATAAGTAAGAGGGGAAACTAGGGTTTTAATGAGAAATATGGAACTCCAGTTATTGGAGTTCAAAAGAAGGATACAAATGTTTCTACTTTGGGAGAAAAAACATAGAAATGTGACTTGGCAAGATCCTTGGAAAAGTTTAGCATTTGAGGATGAAACTAGAAGGATTTTGTCAGTTGGGATAGTATAATCATTGGTAAAGATGGGGCATGAAGAACACTGGAGTCATAAGGAGGAAATAATATGCAGTTTATTCATGACAATGAATGCTTTTTGGATGCTTAGTGGGTGTATCCTTTATGTAAACTCTCTCCATGTTCATTACTCTGAGGGCAGGAATTAAAACCTCTGTCTCATGGAAAAGTAACTTGTCTAGGGTCATACAGTGATAAAGTGGTGGGACCAGGATTTGAACCCTTGGTTTTAAAAATGTATTCCTTATCACTGCTGGCGCTGAGAGACGTTCTGAGAGTCTGAGCTGAGATACTGTGATGAGGTCCATGTTTCAGGAAGATTAATTTCACTTTTAGTATATACTAAGATGGTTTTGGTTTGGTTTCTTTTCCATTTGTCTGTATATCTGCTGCCCAGTCTAGAGACAACGGTTTTAATGAGCGTGGTGTTTTTCCACATGGATGGGTCTTAGTATATGTACTTGTTTCTCTATTGCACATTTGGATTCAGGCAGCAAAAACTGAAGTATGAGTGGAAGACTGCTATAAAATGTTAGTTCCTTCAAAAATTTCTGTTGTTCATGTTTTAGGAGCACCACATGGATTTCTTATGGAGATATGTGTGGATTCAGTGGAGTCAGCCGTGAATGCAGAAAGAGGAGGTAAGGGAGACTAGATAATGACTAGGTGGCTGGCAGCTCTTTATAGAGTCTGAAAATGAATCCTATGAACTGATCTCAAAAAAAGCCTTGCCAAGCTGGGCACTTGGGAGGCTGAGGCAAAAGGTCTCTGTGAAGTTAGTGTGAGCTATAGAGTGAAACTCCGTTAAAAAATAAAAAAAGAAAAAGTCCTAGAAAACCTACCGAAGAGTTTGGCATGGTGGCACATTCTTATAATCCCAGCATGGCGGCGTGAGGGTTGAAAGTTTGAGGCCAGCTTGAGCTAGATAGTAAAGCAAAGTTTTAAATTTATTGGAAAATTACTGTTTAATTTTCCCTTCCCCCAGCAGGTCACATTTTAAGTCAAGCATCTGTATTCCTGCTTATTCAGTAACATGATTATTTTATTGATTTTAACACAAATTTAAGAAGTTGAAACAGTTCAAAGATATCTTTAGGGGACTGAGCAGTTAGCTCAGTGACAAAGCATTTATAGCATATACAATCCCCAGTATTGAATAAGAGTTCACATTAAAGATGGTGTTAGATGTCTTATCTTTTTACCATATGTTTTGTTTTGTATTTTAAATTTGTTTTTGTGAGAAGCATAGACTTTCCATCATCTCAAGGTCAGAAAAATAATTTTAACTTATTTTTTTGGTTGTACTAGGGGAAAAACTCGGGATCTTGTGCATTTTAGGCAAGCATTCTATGAAACCACATCCCCAGACTTTTATTGTAAGGTGTACGGTTTTTCTGCCCGCTGCCTGGTCTTGTCCGGCCGCCGCGCCAGCCCCAATTAACACACTGAGACTCTGTATTAGATATAATTCTGTTGGCCCGTTACTTGTTTCTTATTGGCTAGCTCTGTCTTAAGTATTAACCCATTTCTATGTATTTCCACATGGTTTCCTTACTGGGGAGTGGGGCAGGCGTCTGGTCTCCCCAGTCTCTCCATTTTGACTCTCCTTCCTTACTACTTCCTCTTTCCTCCTCATCTCCTAGTCCTGCCTATCTTGCTTTCCTATTGTCCAACAGTACTTTATTCATTAAACCAGTATGAGAAACATATTTACAGAATTTTTAATTAAGAAACATTTTCAAACATAAATAAATCAGACTTAACATGTGCTGGCTAGTTTTATCATTTGTGAAGAAGGAACCTCAGAATATAAAGTATCTACCAGATTGGCCTATGGGAAAGCCCCTGGTACATTTTCCTTACTAATGATTGATGTAGGAGGACCCAGCTCACTGTGGGTAACACCACCCATGGGCTGTTGGTCCTGGGTGCTATAAGGAAACAGATTGAGCAAGCCAGTAAACAAGACTCCTCCACAGCTTCTCTAGTTTCTGCCCTGACTGCCCTTAGTGATGAACGTATAAGGTAAAGGAAGCTCTTTCTCCAGTTGCAGCAGTAGAAACCCTAACACCCTATCTACTCATCGCTCAGTTTTCATTAGTTGCTTTTCTTGTTGCTGTGATAGATTACCAGACAGGAGAACCTTAGAGAAGGAAGAGTTTATTTTGGCCTCAGTTTGAGGGGATATAGTCCATCATGGCACTGAAGGCATGGGACAGGGCTTGGGGCAGCTCATCCCAGTGTGTCTGTAGCCAGGGAGCAGAGAAGTGGATGCTGATGCTCGGCTGGCTGCCTCTTTCTTTTCTTTCTTTTTTCGTTTTGGGACTCCAGCCCATGAAATAGTGCCACCCACATTCCGTGTGGGTCTTTCCTCCTCAGTTACTTCTCTGGAAACTCCCTCAAAGGTACACTCAGAGGTGTGTCTCCTTGATGATTCCATATCTAATCAAATTGCAAATGAAAAACAATCATTACAAACTTCAACCACTTTTAAGTCATGGGCAGTCATTTTCAGCAAATATTTTTGGTAGGAGCAGTTTACATGTTTGCAAATTTGATGGTCATATTGTCACTCCTTGTTGCCTTTTGAAAACCTTTCAGAATGTAAAATCTCTCTGTGGCAATGAAAAGGAATGAAGGATTGATAGTTGCCATAACAGATGATTTTTTTCCCCTTGTTCCCCATGCGGATTGCACCCAGGGCTTTGTACATGCTGTATTACTGAGTTACATATCCCTTATTCTTGGTTGTTTTGAGAGAGTCTTGCTATAACCTAGGGTAATCTCAAACTGTGATCCTCCTACCTAAGCCTTTCAAGTGGTAGGATTGTAGACATGTACTACCATACTTTATGATTTCCTCTTCTTCCTTTTTTTTTTTTTTTTTTTAGGTTTATTTTTCTCTTTCTTCAGAGTTGACTTGTTATATGTACTATGATTTAATCATTCAGAGCATCAGTCTCAATTTTTCTGATTATGTAAGTGGTACAATATGGTATTATTTTTCTAATCACTTTATTGCCTATTCACCCAGCCACTTAAAATCCAATTCAGAATTGAGTTTTAATAAAATTGTTTCATAGGGATGGAGAGATGGCTCATTGGTTACACACGCTGGGTGCTTTTCTAGAGGGTTAGGGTTCAATTCCTAGCACCCTCATCGTGGCTCACAACTGTCTTCAACTTCAGTTCCAGGGAATCAAATGCTCTCTTCTGGCCTCTATGGGCAGCAGGCATACACATAGTACACAGACATGCAGACAGAATATCCATACTTAAAAATTAAATAAGCTAGGGAAGGTGGTGCATGTCTTTAACCTCAGCATTCAGGAGGTAGAGGTAAGTAGATCTCTGAGTTTGAAGTGAGACTGGTTTATGCAACAGGTACTGGATTCAGGTATTACCAACCTGATCTCTTTTGTAAGTTTTCCAGTCATTTGTCAATCTAATAATTCGTTTATATGTGTGTGTGTATTTGTGTGTATACATGTGTGTATATTACATATGTGTACACATACATATTTGAGGTTGAATTTTGTTTGTTCTTTTGTTTTTGAAGGGACATAGGGTATCATTATGTAGTTGAGTCTGGCCTTGAACTCATGATAGTCTTTCTGTCTCAGCATTCCAAGTGCTAGAATTATAGGCGTGTACCACCATGTCCTGTTTATTATTTATTTATTTATTATTTATTTATTCATTCATTCATTTACTAATTAGTAATTACTAGTTATGTTGAAATTTGGTTTGTATGAGAGGAAAGGAGAAAGGCTAGCTTCTTTGTTCACTGATTTTCAAAATAGCACATCTGCTTGCTATCCTCCAGTGAGTTGTTTTGACATTATAAAACTAGATTTAGACATGTGTTTTAATCTATCATAGTTGTTTTGTTTATTAAAATATTGTATCTTTGGCTGGTAAGAGCCTTGTTCCTGAGACCTTTTAACATGACCCCAATAGTTTCATAGTTCTTTTGCTATCAACATTCACCTCACCTTGGAATTGTCTTGATAGCTACTCTAAAGGAACTGTTTTGTTTTGTTTTAAATCTTAGAGTAATAAGGAATGTTTTGAAAAGTTGATGTTATTTTCTTACTGATTAAGAGTTAACATTCTACTATTTTCTATCCAATAATGTCCTTATTCTCTGTGCACAACGACTCTAATACAATTTTTAAGAGAATTGGCTTAATGTGAATTAACTCTTAATTTGACTATCAGTAACACAATGAGGAGTGTAGAATACAATTGAAATTTTAAATATTTTTACTCTAATTTCATAATTTGATTTATTTCTATTAAATTCTCAGGTTCTTTTTGTATTTAGATAAACAGTTTATCTTGTCATAGGAACGTTAAAAAAAATGTGTTTTTAAAAAAGGTGCTGGTCGGATTGAATTATGTGCTGGCTTACTGGAGGGAGGAACCACACCCAGTATGGGTAAATATCTTTTTTTTTTCCCCACTGGATTTCTCATACAGAGGTTAGAACAACTGATTATTTAATGTTGCCTTAAGTATATGATGACTATGAAACCAGTTACAAATGCTTATGGTTGTAAATACCATCATCAAAAGATTTAATTAAACATATTTTTGTTTTCAAACATCAAAAAGTTGGAAGGTAAATTGTTTTTATTGTATCAGTTGACAAGTGCTTATAAATATCCTCAGTCCTTCTAAATTGCTCTTCTTTAACCCTTGACTTTCCTAGTACTTAACTTCCACCATAAACACTTTTGGTTCCTCATTGGCCTCCACTGGCTTGGTCCTGGAAACAAAGACAGACAGACAGACACACACACATTCACACAGACACACACACACATACATGTATTGCGGTAAATAAGGATCAGGATAAACAAATAGGCCGAATAGATGTTTATTCAGGGAGAAATAACTTACAACCTAGACAGATGAACACCAGGAAATTCAACCCGATCCTCTCCTGTCCACGCCAGAAAGAGAGAGCCTTTCCTGGCCCCCTCCGACCTCCTTCCACAGGTCACTTCCGCCCATGGCTCCACCCCCCAATGGGTGTGGTCAGTGCCACAGAAGGACTATCTCACTACATACATGCAGAGAAGCTGGAATTTAATGGGTCATGCTTACTCTGATGGAGTGACACCAACTATGCAACAACCTGAATGTCAGCATGTCTATCATGTCCAACACAGGTAGAGGAGTAAGCCAGTCTCCGTGTGTTGTCTGTAGGGAGCAATCTTAGGTTCCAGTCATCTGGGAGGAGGGAGCTACTACGGTTGCTAGGTTTTACACACACTGGTCAGTCATTTTTAATGCTCACACTTGGATCAGAGGAAGGCTTTGCCATGCCACTGAGCCTCACCTAGAGGAAGGCTTTGCCAATTTCTGTGGGTCTGAGGCTTTGGTCTTTGTTAATAATACATTCACTAAGGACTTCCTCCATTACCCACATTCACTCAAGGCTTCCTCCATTACCCACATGCCTCCTCATATTATCATTCTCTGATTTCTTCTGTCAACTCTTTTCCTTTGGAAAAATATGTAAGAATAACTGTATATGACCAATCATATTTTAGTAACTTCTCCAGATCTTTTAGATTACAGTTGAACTTTAGTCTGTTTCTGTTCTTACAGGTATTCTTCAAGTAGTAAAACAAAGTGTCCAGATTCCAGTTTTTGTGATGATTCGGCCACGGGGAGGTGATTTTTTATATTCAGATCGTGAAGTTGAAGTGATGAAGGCTGACATTCGCCTTGCCAAGCTTTATGGTGCTGATGGTTTGGTATTTGGGGCATTGACTGAAGATGGACACATTGACAAAGAGCTGTGCATGTCTCTTGTGGGTAAGAATTTATAGCTGAGGTGTAAAAGCCTCTAGTACACACACACACACACACACACACACACACACACACACACACACACTCCTGATTCAGAATGAAAAAAAAAAAATCACAAAATTGATTTTTAGGTGCAGACACTTAAACTAACCTGTCTTACAAAGAGGTTATTTAAATATTTGGGGTAAAGGGTATGGAAAAGCCCTCTCGACACTCCTTTGTTGTTGTAGATCAGGTACTGCTCTAGAAGAGTTTAAGAGAAATTTACATTGATTGGATTGATTGCCAAAACTTAAGAAGTTATTCTAGTCAATAATGAGAGGAAGTGGAGAGGATAGATGCAAACTACCTACATTATGAGGTCAAAGTTTTCTTGAAGATCTTTGGAGTAGCCAAGTAATAGATGTAATGCTGTCTTTACAGTTCATTGTTTGGTGCCCCTAAGGTGTAGATAGCTATCTCTATTTTATATGAAAGTCAGAGCTTAGTAGAAAGATACGACTTTTGAGTTTAGAAGACTGACAAGGCTGCCATGTTGTTACTGTTTTAGTTCACTATCTTAGCAGAAGGGAGTATAAAATTTTGCCCAAGAAGGAGAATTCTGCACATAGTAATCTGCGTCTTCATGCTGTTGTGTGACTTTCTTTTTATAGCTCTTTGCCGTCCTCTGCCAGTCACTTTTCACCGAGGTGAGTCATTTCTGTTTTAATAGGCTTGTTAAATGGTGTCAGGTCTCAAATTTTACCAGATGGCATAACCCTGCTAACGAACCCTGTTCTATAGTGTTACAGTGATACTAGTTATAGCATAGTATAGATTCAGTGCCGAGAAAACTTGAAAGCTCTGTTAATGAAATGTTGTAAAGAAGGTGGTGGTAGCATGCACTTGAGAGGAGAGTAAACGTTGCAAGTGTTTGTGTCCACGCAAGTAGCAACCCTAAGCTTCATTATTCATTAGATTACCTTAGATCATATACAGCACTAAAAGGGATAAATTCATGTTGGCCATTGAATGCACCTCCCGGTGTATTTATGCCAGGCAAAAATCACTCTCCATATATAGAAATTAAGATAAAGTATTTGTTACCCTTTGAAATGTATACCACTACCAGAAACTATTGTCTTGATTTGGTATTAGCATTGTGTCTTATACAATAGCGATAACTAAAAGACATTAGTCTGTCAGCATCTTGATGCCAGGCACACCAAAAAAATTTGTAAACATGAAAAATATTTTTAAATTAGTGAACATTTATCTTAGATGTTTTAGCTGGGCGTTGGTGGTACATGCCTTTAATCCCAGCACTTGGGAGACAGAAGCAGGCAGATCTCTGTGAATTCAGAGCCAACCTGGTCTACAGCTGGAGTTCCAGGACGGGCTCCAAAGCAATACAGAGAAACCCTGTCTCAAAAACCAAAAAAAAAAAAAAAAGCTTTAATTTTGTCATTCTTACTAATTTTAAAAAATAAGCCATCCATATAGATTATATTTTAAAAATTTTATACTAAAAGATGACTTGACTTCAAATTTCTATTTCTTTAATAAGTCTGACAAAAATATTTTCACAATTTATAGAAATATTAATAGTGTTCTTGGTTCTACTTTTTCCCCACTTGTTAATTTATTAAAGCAGTATAACCAGTGTTGAGAAAGCGATGGCACAGGAAAACTTCTGTCCACTAAAGGGTAGAACAGGGAGCCTGTCCCGAGGCCCATAGTACCTCGTCACCGTAAATTAGAACTCTGTATCACATGGTAGCGCTGAGCACTAAAGCAGAGTTTTTGTTTTAAGGCTCCCAGGCCACTCTCCTTTCTTAGTGTTCTGAAGAGAGAAGTCCCAGCCCTTTCCTCTCCACTTAACCTTCAGTCGCCTCCCCTTTCCTCCCTTCCCCTGAATTTGAAATCCTTCTGCCTTATCCTCCTCAGTGCCAGAGGTATAAGCCTGTGTGTCCTGACTTGAGAAAGGAAGTATCTTAGTAGGACAGAATTGAAACCTCATGTTGTCTGTTGAAAACAATCAGTCTTACACTATCAGTACAAATGACTGCTCAATAAGTGTGAATGTGAGGCCAGGCTTCTCCCAGGACAGGGGAGTATAATGTATCACTTTATGCAGTTTAATTTGTCTGAAGCCCTTGAGCACTTTTTCCAGATGTGATCATTAACGTTTATAGCATTATCATATTTAAATGCCTCCTTATACATTTATTAATACTTATTTTAAGGTAAATTTTAAGGAAGTTTATTTTAAAGAGAAACACTTGTGATTACTGAAAATTTGAAACTTGTCACTTCTTATCTGGATCTCAGTAAATTCACCTATTGGAATATGTGCTGATAAAATGATCATGGGTACCAGTGGCATGCAGACTTTTGTACTGGCAAACTCTGACTCTTGGAAAATAAAAAGAACCCTTAAGAACAAACAAAAAGAACTCTTAGCTCAGTCATGGTGGTACATGCCCTTAATCCTGAAACCCTAGAGACAGAGGCAGGTGGGTCTCCATGAATTTGAGGCCAGTCCCGTCTACAGTGTGAGTTCCGGGCTACTTACAGCTACACAATGAGACCCTGTCTCTAAAAGAAAAGGAAGAAGAAACTCTGGTTTGCAGCATTTTCTTGTCTCTGTGGTTTAAATGCTTTGCCTTGACCAATTTCAAATGCCATTTTATATACAGTGTATATAATATATATTATAATATGTGTATACACACTACATTTTGGAAACTATTGAATTCGAGGAAATTTCTGATCAAAATTCAAGTCAGTTTTACTTATTTTAGCCTTCGATATGGTCCATGACCCAATGGCAGCTCTGGAGACTCTCTTAGCCCTGGGCTTTGAGCGTGTTTTGACCAGTGGATGTGACAGCTCAGCACTAGAAGGACTGCCTCTAATAAAGCAACTCACAGATGAGGTACAGGGTGGGTGTGGTTGCTCTGGACGTTCTATCATTAAGCTATTTCATAAAAATGAATGTTACTGACATGGTGATTATGAAGGAAAAGCAGAGCCAGTGACATATTTATATGATTTTTATTTATTTATTTCATGAGCATTAAGTAACCAAGGCACTTCAAATCAAATTATAGACAGCAAATTTTACCTTTTCTGTATTGTTAGTCTTATGTAGTTTTACATCATATCTTTTTAACTGTCAATGTGTTATGTATATGCAGGAAATCCCTGTTTTCATTCTACTGCATACCACAAACTCAAAATTTCTGTGATTTTTCCTTTAATATTTTTCTTTTTTTTTTATAATTTATTGTTTTTCTTATTTTACATATCGATCCCAGTTCCCTTTCCCTCCCTCCCATGCCCCCCAACCCTCCAATATTTTTGGGTTTTTTTCTTCAAATATTTATTTATTTATTTATTTATTTATTTATTTATAAATTACCCATATTGTTTTTTGATTTTTCGAGCAGGGTTTCTCTGTATTGTTTTGGAGCCTGTCCTGGAACTAACTAGCTCAGTAGACCAGGCTGGTCTCGAATTCACATATATTTGCCTGCGTCTGCCTCCCGTGTGCTGGGATTAAAGGCGTGAGCTATCCCCATATTGTATCCCCCCAATATTTTTCTTATAAAGTTTATTTTTCTACCTGTTCTTTGTGCTTATAATAATATACACTTTAAGGCAATATAATAAATATCTTTTTGGAAAAATTCTACTGCTGAACATCTTTCTTGCCCAATACACTCCTTCAGAGAAAGAGAGAGAGCTATTGAAAAATTAAACATTAACAGTAACTTAAAATTTTAACATACTTACTAATCTCAGCTGAGTTAAAGATACTAAAATTTATTCTTTTCCCCCTTTCTAGGCAAAAGGCAGGATTGTGGTGATGCCAGGTATTTGCCTCTGTTTTTTCTCATAACGCTGAAGTAAAGTGTTGGGAGAGCGATGAGTCAAGAGAACAAGGGAGAAGTGTTAGAACATGGTACTTAGAGCTAAAAATATATAGTTTGATCAGAATGTTTCAAGATTAGGAGGTCTCTGCTGAGATTTAAAAATAAGACCCTTCTAAAAGAAGTTGGCTTAAAGAGGTGCAAATAAGGAATTTTCTCCATGTTTGCTTTCTCACTATTTAGAATATTATGAATTCAAATATTCATCTTAGTGAGACAAAGTAAGTTCACTGCTGCTGTCCTATGATAAAGCCAAGTGTTAGGCAGCATGTCTGAATAAATGGAATATTCTGTCAGCTCAGACAATTGTATCAACAGACTCTAGGTTATAAGTCACACACCAATATCCAACTTCTTCGTGATAAGTTCAGAAGAAAGTGGGGCTACAAGGAACATATGTCAACATAAAAAGGCTGTATATGACAAGCCTACATTTAAAAATCTCAAAGTATTTCCCCTAAACTCAGTTGAGACTCAGTAGAATTATATAATTTCAGAAATATCACATAGCTTTTTACATTTGTAGTTGAAAAGCCCAGAATTCTAATCTAGATCTGACTTGTCAGCCTATGTTCTTTCTGTTTTGTTTTGTTCTCTGTTGATTATGTTTTTATTATTGTTGTTGGTCATTTGTTTTGTTGTTTTGTTTTGTGAGACAGGGTCTTGTTATGTAGCCCGGCTACTCATACTTGAGCTCATCCTGCCTTAGCCTCAAGTGCTGATATTAGAGATATTCACCACTATGCCTGGCTTGTTCTTTCCACTTTTTAAGGGTTCAGCAATATGACTGTAGCTCTAACAACAACAACAAATAGCCAAGTTAATGAGTCTGAAAAGTATATTAAAAACATAACTGTGGGATCAATATGTAAAATAAGAAAAAAAAATAATAAAAAGAAAAAAGTCTGAGGAAAAGAAACATAGCTGAAAGCACAAAGTGCATAATTACTTAAATATGTCTTAAATATACTTTCTATATCAGAATATGAAGGTGAATAATTTCATATTTATAAATACTGGTGTCAGTTCAGAGTATGACTGTTATAAGTATGTTAAAGATTACCAAAATGAATGTCATCAGAAAGTATTTAAATAAAATTAGATTCATCAGTGAAATGGAAAAAAGAGTTAATGTTACAACGAAGAAGCCGTAAATAGTTTGCTTATTCTTATTTCCAGTAGAGTCAGTGTGTTCCTCAAATCCTGGGCCAGAGTGAAATGTTACAGCTTCTCTGTTAAGGATACATTTTTGATGCTTTTGTAGCTTTTTCCTCAAATCTATCTTGAACTTTTCATATATTAGTTGAGGGGAAAGAAATAATGCAATGCTGAATGATTTTCCTTGTCCAAAATAGTCCTTTTAAATCCAAAGTTAATGTGATATAACCCAGTGGATTGATGGGTTTCATTTATAAGCTCTATCCTTGTAAGTTCTCCAAAGTCTGTAGTATAGGTCTTATTTGTCTTCTGATCCAGTTTTAGCTTAGAGACAGTAATTGTTGAATCAGTAAAAATTTTTAGGTGGAGATTTTATGTAGAATAAGGATTTGTCATGTGATATTCTGCTCCATTTAATATTTTTTTTCCTTTGTACAGGAGGTGGCATAACAGATAAAAATCTGCAAAGGATCCTTGAGGGTTCAGGTGCTACAGAGTTCCACTGTTCTGCTCGGTCTTCTAGAGACTCAGGAATGAAGTTTCGGTAAAATACATTATTTATGTACAGGATAAGATGAAATTAATCTTTGCTTGTTTAAATAAGAAAACCTTAGTTAATGCCACTACTGAATAATAGAATGTTGTGATTAGTAAGTATTATGATTGGTTTTTCAGTTGAAAATATTCCTAAAATGGTTGTTATTCTTCAGAAATAAACAGTAGCTTCAGAATATCAGTAAACCTTTATATAGCCTTTGCTTAGTCTTGTTAGCCATAACTGTTTTTATGGTTGTATCTAGTCTGTGAGTCTACTAAGAGAGACTGTTAATTCCATGGGAATGATTTCCTAATCCAAGCATTGCTGAACTTAAGCACTTAATAAATTAATTCAGCAGTAAAGTATCCAGTGAGGCAGATACTCACATGTACTCATTCTGTATACTTTTTTTTACAAAGTTAATAATTGGTATAAGGCAGCCTCAGAACCATTTTTATCTCTCCTACTGTAAATAGTCTTCCTTTACCTTTGCTCTCTACTTTTAGTTGTTTTGAAATTTTATCATCATTAAGGACTTTAAACTGCAATGTTTATTTTTTTATACCCTAGAGGATTCCTAACTTAATTGAATTATCTCATTTACTGGGGAGGGGAGGGTTTAACAGAAAAAAGGAAGACCTTAGCATGAACATTTTCAGATATAAAATCCAATTTCCTGCCTGATATCCTTAGCTATTAGATTTTTCAAGTGATTAATTAATGAAAATTGTGAGTCTAGCATCATTGACCTTCCCTTATTCTTGAGCCATGAATTAGTTTTAAAGTGAAGGAGGGTGTATTTAGCAACTGTTATGATTATCTATTTGTTCTTTGTTATTTCTATTGCAGAAATTCCTCTGTTGCAATGGGAGCTTCACTTGCTCATTCAGAATATTCTCTGAAGGTAACAGATGTAACGAAAGTAAGGACTTTGTATGCTATTGCAAAGGATGTCCTAGTTTAGTTAAACTTCTCTGAGAGACGTGGGTATCACAGTGTGAAGGTAGAAGTAGAACTTTCAGTTCTCCACATGGCCATGGTGTAGGCTTCTAAGAAGAAAAAGAAATTGGAACAACAATGCAATCATTTTCTTTGCCAGTCATTGCTGCCATCATGGCTAAATTTATTCTGTGCTTCTTCCACAGAGAGAGACTTAGTCAGTTTTCAATGGGATTAACTGATAAACTGGCAGAGCTCAACTACAATGTATGCAATGAGGATTCAGTTTAGGGTCAACTAAGTACCATGTTTTTGCCTTTTTGTTTGTAAAATAAAAATTCTCATTATATTGTATTTTTTCACTTAATATTTCCGGTAGCACCTTCAAAATTAAATGATGCCTTTGAAAATAAATAAAAAATATTTTCAGTAGCTTACTATGAAAGAGGATTGTTTTGCTTTTCTATTTCTTTTAGTTTTTCTTTCTATCATGTACTCATTGGATTTGTTGCTCAGGGCAAGATGTAATGGTTACAGTAAAATGGTATAAAAATTTCCCGGACTTGGACTTTTCTTTCTCTTGCATTCTGACATTGAAATTGAGGCAAAAATATGGCATGTCTTGCAGTGTGAAATGTTAGATTTCTTTGGGTCTTTCAGTAGCCACAGTGAAAGACAGTGCTGACAACAAAGGGGCCACAAGTCTGCATCCCCATCTGAAGGGGCCAAGGTGCTGGATGCCATAGTGAAGCCACACTTAAAGGCAGACCAGAGCTCAAAAAGAAAGTATGGCCAACAATGGTAATTTGGCAGCGAAAGCCATACTGGAGCCAGGTGCAGTGTTGTGTGCCTATATTGCAGTTGCTAGAAAGGCTGAAGCAGGAGGATGACTTGAGTCCAGGAGTTCTGCACTGTGGTGTACTTCACCGCTCAACTGTCTGCACTAACTTTGATCTCAGTATGGTGACCTCAAGGGATCAGGCGACCACCAGTTCCCCTGGAGAGGAATGAACCAGAGTCAGAAGTCATCTTACTTTAAAGATAATGCAGGGATTACGGTAAGTAATGAAAGTGGGATGGAGGTTCTGCCATTACAAGATCTATTACAGAGAAGTTTGCAGATTTGTAATTGAGGGATGGATGCTATGCAAGTAGAATTGCATGATTCTGAGGATTTTGTTAAATCCTCAGACCTGGAAAGCAGGATTTAAAAGTTTCTAGAGTTAGCCAGTAATCCCAGCACTTAGGAGACTGAGGTAGGAGGATTGCCATGTACTTGAGACTAGCCCGGGCTACGAACTCAGACCTTGTCTCAAAAGATCAAATAGCAGGGCTGGGGAGATGACAGCAATTTAGAGGACAAGGTGCTCTTCCAGAGGACCCAGATTCAATTCCTAGTACCCATATGATGGCTCACAGTCATCTGTAACTACAGCTCCAGGAGAGCAAAGCTTTCCTGTGGCCTCTTCAGACTCACATGCAGGCAAAACACCCGTACATACAAAAAACAGACAAAAATGCAGAAACTGATTTCTAGACTTAGTGCCATAATACTTAACAAAGAAATGTAATTTAGTGCTTTACCCTGACCCTCTCCCATGCTTGGGCTATCTAATCCTCCAAATAAGAATTGTTTTATCTCTGTTTTATTAAAACAAATTAACAAAGGATCTAAGAGGTAATGTGAATGCCTTGAGATTTAATAACAAATTCAGGTTGTTTATAAGACCTGAACATTGGGCTCGTAATCTTTCAAGTTGTCATCTTTAAGATGCTTTGATTTGTGGATGTTGTACAAAGGACTGTACTCCTGGGCAAACCAGACATACCAGGGATCATATCTTATCTCACAATTTAGTCAGAAAAAGCTAACTTTTTGAACCTCAACTCCCTCATTCCTAAATGAGGAATGAAAACTAAATGATAGTTTTTGACTAAATGACATATTAAAGCACCAGGCACTCATTGTTTATTCTTTTCTCCCATGTTAGCTTTCTAGGGTCAGTCTTTGATGGTTTAAAAGCTCTGTCCAGGACTCCACAATATGAGTATAAAAAAATAAAATAATGTAATTTTTTTCCTTGGTTTTTCCACATTTTAGTGGAAAAAGTATTTTAAAATACTTTTTGCCACCAAGTAGTGTGGTGCAGGCCTTTAATCCCAACACTCAGGAGGCAGAGGTAGGCAGATCTCTGTGAATTTGAGGCCAGCCTGGTCTACAGATTGAGTTCCAGGACAGCCAGGGCTACACAGAGAAATCCTGTCTCGAAAAACCAATATGTAAATAAATAAAATGCTTTTTGCCTTGGTCATCATGCTTCATCACAGTAATAGAAAAGTATCAATACAATAGGGTTCTAAGACAATTCACTGGGAAATGTATTTGTTTAAAATAGTCTTAACAAATGGCACTGGAAAAACTGGATATCCACATGCAAAAGATTAGAGATAGGTCTTTATGCCATGTACAGAAATAAGTATAAGGCCAGTAGTACAAACCATTTAGAGGAGGGCAGCAGTGAGTCTGGCCATGGATTACCCAAGGAGCACACGGGCAAATAAAGTAAGAATACACTGGACTTTATCAAAATAAAAAACTTAGGCTCCAAAGGATAACATCAGTAAACTGGAAGGACAATCGGCACAGAATGGGAGAAAAATCTTTGCAATCATGTCTCATAGTTTGTGTGTGTGTGTGTGTGTGTGTGTGTGTGTGTGTGCGTGCACACACACACACACACACACACACACAATTAAAACTCAATCATGAGCTGGGTGTTGGTGGTGCACACCATTGATCCCAGCACTCAGGAGTCAGATGGATCTCTATGAGTTCAAGGACAGCCTGGTCTACAGAGTGAGTTCCAGGACAGGCTCCAAAGCAATACAGGGAAGCCCTGTCTTGACCGCCCCACCCCAAAAAAAACCTCAATCATGAAAAGCAGTCTAATTTTAAAATAGCAAATGATTTAAATAGAAGTTTCTAAATGAGAGTTACAAATGGTTACCATGTTTTTTAGTTCCTAGGGAACTGCAAATCGAACCCATAATAATTCCCCTTTATTTGCACAAATGTGACTACTCCAAGTGCTGGAAAAGATGTGGAGCAACAACCACCTTCATGAGCTAATAACAAGAGTGTGAAATGGTGTGGCTATTTTTGTAGAACAGTCTGGGAATTCATCAGAGTTAAACACAGAGATGCAGTATGACTCAGCAATTACACACCCAAAGAACTAAAAATATATGAGTATCTATAAAAAAATTGATACATGGATATCCACGGTAATATTACTTATCCCTTAGAGAATAATCATTTTGCATCTCCTAATGAAGTAAGAGTTAAGGATGATCTGTATTAAAATCTTTAGGTAAAATGTTAATTGGGAGCTAAATTTTCTACGTGGTGCTAAAATGCTGATTTACAGATTATTTACTAATTATTAGAATGGGAACTTGACCTTATATTTCACTATTTGGTTATAAACCACCATAACTCATCAATCAAACTGAAGTTTACAAATAGCGGAAGACCATGGAAGGAACTACTTTTTTTGCATAGATTGGCAAATACCTGGATTAAACCAAGGAAGACCTTCTGAATGTCAGGATTTGAAGAGTTAGACACCTGGAAAGCAACTTAACAAAGAATGTAGTGGATGGCCTTTGGCCAGCCAAAACTGAATTATGTATTTCATTTTTTTTATACAAGTATACACACTAACAAAGAAAAAGTGAATTATAGCATCAGCTCATAGGGTGACAGCCATCTCATTTTAGAATTTTTTCGATTTTAGCCCTTCAAAAGTACCACATCCTGGAAACAAAAAGGTGATACTCTCTCAGCTCAGTAAAATGACCTTTGCACCTTTTCTTCTGGTTCTTGCCTGTCAGCCTCAATCCTAGAATTGGCAGAGGAAGCCTTGACAAACAAGGAAAAATGATAATAGGAATGCTGCTTTGTTCCCCAGTGTTAGCTGGGGATCCAATCCAGGAACTCTGGATTGGATATGAGGCTTATTTTTTCCTTTGGGGGTTTTATTTGTTTTAGGGATGATAGGAATGGCTCCCAAACTGATCATGATGATGGTTATTGTACAACTCTGAATAGGCTGAAAAATAGTTTCCCCACACAGTGATTGAATTGTATATTTCAATAAAGTTGATTTTTTTTAAAGGAAATATGTGAGGAAGGCTTTCTATTAGATTGGTCTAGAACGTTTCATACCTGTGATGGTATCTGCTTGAAATGGGGTAAAGAAATAGATAATATGAATGAAAACAGCAGTAAAAGCAAAGTACTGTTTCTTATTCCTAATTTGTGTCTCTCAGTAGCATGCTTTTGCTAAAACACAAAGAATATTCATGCACTCCTTCATAGAATCATTACATTTAACTTAGAATAACATCACAAATAGTTGAACCTGGAACCTCTTTCATGTCAGGTAAGCACTCCATCACTGAGCTATATACCCAGGGTTCATCTGCTTTGTGTGTGTGCTTTATAATTTTTCACGTATTTATATGTAACTTATTTCCTTCTTTGATAACGTCATATGTGTATATAATGCATCTGGTTACTTCCCTCTCCTCCTTCCCACATTTGTGTAACCCCCACCTCTTTGTAAATCTGACATTCCTGTCTTTGTTTTGTCTGGTGACTCATTGAGTTTAACCAAAAATATCTATATGACCATAGGTTCCAATTTATCCATTAGAACCTGCTGGGCTCAATTTGTGGGTATGTAACTGAAGAAAATAACTGCCTTTCCCCAGAATCCACACAGTTGTTCACCAGAAGTATGGTTATGTGGGTACTTCCTCCATCCATGATTGACTAATGACAGGAACAGCTTTATGCAGGAAAGCACAGTAAAAGCAACTTCAGTTGCTGTGAGATTATTGTAATAACTATGTATTAGGTAGCATTTTATACGCCTTCTCCCTATCTTCCAAATCTTACATTCTTTGTACTTTCTCTACTGTGATGTTCCTTGAAGTTTAGAAAAGGTAGTATAAATTTCCTGTTTAGGACTGAGTTCTCAACCATCACTTAATTCCCAATGCCTTGAGCAGCCACAAGTCTACACCAGTGCAGTTAATTGCAAAGAGAAGCTTTTCTGATGAAGACCAGGCATGGTAGTGGTCTAAAGATATAAACATAAAATACCCAGAAGTCAGTTTGGTGCCATGTCACTTTAGCTAAACAGCTGCAGTTAAGTTTCCTCTAAAAGCTCATCAGGTGTGCGGTTTGGTTTGGCTTTGTTTTTGTCTTGTCTCATAGTCATAAATGTGTGGCCATCTTTACTAGCAAATAGAGAAAGCACAGAGAGGAAAATTGGAAGAAACAAACATTGTGAGGACATTGTTTGAGTGACTAATAAAAACCCAGAGATAGATATTGGGGTTCAAAGTGAGGACCAGAAAAGCAAAGCGCCCAAGCCACTAAAGAGTTCTTACATCTACCAAGACTAAGACCAAAGGAGGGTGATCCTGTCCTCAGAGTGACTGCAATGCTCTCCAGCAAAACCTCAACTGCTCTTTCTTGACTGTGCTGAGCTCCTGCCTTTTATTCGCTCTAGTGCTGGGATTAAAGGCATGAACTCTGTTTCTCTTTTAGATTGATACACTTTCATGTAGCCCAGGATGGCCTTGAACTCACAGATATCCATGTGCCTGTTTCCCGTTTCCTGAGTGCTGGGATTAAAGGTGTGGTCACCACTGCCTACCCTCTATTGCTATTAGTGGGTTAGCTCTTAACGAGGAATGTGGTTAACTAGTGGTTTAGCTCTGCATTCTGATCTTCAGGGAAGCTTTTGTTAGATTACAAACAATATTATCACTACATTTGAGCCTCTTGACCTATTTCTCTAAAGCTAGATTCATTTGTCAACTTTTCTATTAGATTTTGAATTTTAAAAAAATTTATTCCAGTTTTATTTATTTGGATCTCTGTTACTTAGAACCAAACAAAGCTTGACTAAATTACTATTTCCCTCTTTTGACTGATGAGAACAGCAGAGCAATTTGCAGCATCTGTGTAGATGAAAGCAGAAAGAGTGACTTTTGCACAAACTTATTAAACAAGGCTTATCCCTTGTTAAATCTTTTCTATCTTTCTTCATTGGTATTTTTGTCATATTTTATGTGTTTTTAAAAAACCATTTTAAATCCCTTTCTGATATGAGAGTAAATAGAGTTTGTTCTTGTATTATCTTGAGTCTGTACTCGAACAAAACTTCTCAATCCTTTCCATGAAGCATCATTGCCTTAGAGAAGAAAGCCATCTTCAGCCACAGGTTCAGGGATGGGCCTTACTGAGGAACTTGTATCATTTAAGATGCCAGAAAGTTTGCTTCTAAATCTGGAGAAGCCCTCCTGAAACTGCTCCTTTCCCTTAATATATGTTATATCTAGAGTGGAATCCTGAAGATATTGCAGTCATCTCACACACAGCTGGGGGCTGGAGAGATGGCTCAGCAGTTAGGAGCCCTGCTAGCCTTCCAGAGGTCCTGAGTTCAATTCCTAGCAACCACATGGGGGCTCACAACCATCTATAGTGGGATCTGATGTCCTCTCCTGTCATGCAGGCATATGTACAGGTGGAGCACTCATATATACCAAATACATTTTTAAAAAAGAGTAAAGCTCAAAATCAGAGAGAGGGATATGCAATAGAGCCACTGGAATTCTGTGAATTGTAATTTCACAGGGTTTAAGGTTTTTAGTTACATAAAACAAAAAAAAATATTTCATTCACCACTTTGATTTAGTCATAACCTTTGCAAGAGATCCTAAACTATTGGGAGGAAAAACCCAGCTCCCTGCCTAGCTGTTGCTAGGAGTTGAGAAAACTAAAGCTTTGTAGTGTGTCAATAATTTGCAAAAGATAACTTATCTTGGGAAATGCAATTATCTTTGGAAATGTAATCTTACTAGTCCCTTGGTTTGACTGAGTTCAAAGGCCTCACAGGTTCAATGCAGTTTGTTGAAGGCACTCTGAGTCTGCCTCTCAGAGAATGCTCTTTATACCTGAGATTGCTCCAAAGTCTGTTGATTCTGTGAAGATAGGACACTGTTTTGTAGACGCCATACCATTTTATAAGTCATCGTGTTTGCTTATTTTGTAACTCACTCTCAATGGTCTAATCACAAGATACTAAAGATAATCCTTCCTGTCTTTAGAGGCCACAGGGAAACAGAATCTCTTAAGTAAATGATGATACAACACAATTGTCTCTCATGTCAAAAATCACAATTTTGAGAACAGCAGAGAATACTTTATTTATATTAAATTTAAAATTACATACCAATGCCAGTTCCCACTCTTCCACCCTCCCACTTCCTCCATCATCCCCCAAACTCCTATCCACCCCTCAGAGAGGATGAGGATTCCCATGGGGAATCATCAAAGTCTGTCACATCATTTGGATCAGGCCTTCTTCCCCATGTCTAGGCTGGGCAAGGTGTTCCCTCCATAGGGGATGAGTTCCAAAAAGCAATTCATGCACTAGAGATAAATAGTGGTCCCCTGCTAGTGGCCCCACACTGACCCTCATTTTTTTAGTCCGAATTTGTATGCCCACATAATGAATGCCTGATGCTCTTTAGATGCAACCTCCATAGTAAAGGATTTAAAATTTAAATTACAGATTTTAAGGTATCATTTAAATAAAATATGGGTCTCTTAGTTCAGACTCTTTATTACTAATTAATAGACCTTCAAAGTTGTCTTTAAACAAATAAAAGCCAATTGTTAACAAAAGTGCTTGTAAATTTTCTGCATATATGTATGTATATATATAAACACATAAGTATTTTATAGTATGGCAGTAGGCTTAAAGATATTTACCTAGTAAATTTTCTTGAGCCCACTAATTTGACCATTTTCATGTTGTCAATTCACATTACTGTCTATAATAAGTTTAGTTATCAGCTCTAAGAAGGCATTTGCTAGAACTCACAGACATATGTCAAGGTAGTGCTTCTTTTTAAAATTTATTTTTCTTATTTTACATATCAATCCCAATTCCCTCTCCCTCCCTCTCTCCCTTCCTCCCATGCCCCCCAACCACCCTCCCATCCC
Organism: Phodopus roborovskii; assembly: GCF_943737965.1. Taxonomy (NCBI): domain Eukaryota; kingdom Metazoa; phylum Chordata; class Mammalia; order Rodentia; family Cricetidae; genus Phodopus; species Phodopus roborovskii. Next base: position 16,425,760 of record NW_026126541.1, on the reverse strand, counting down.
ATCCCCCCCCCCCACTCCACAGGGAGGGTGGTGCCTTCCAGGAGGGGTCAACAATATCTGTCAAGACAACTCTGAGATACCATCTTACTCCTGCCAGAATGGCTAAAATTAGAAACACCAATGACAACTTATGCTGGAGAGGTTGTGGAGAAAGGGGAACACTCCTCCACTGCTGGTGGGAGTGCAAACTTGTACAGCCATTTTGGAGATCAATATGGCCACTCCTCAGAAAAATGGGAATTGGTCTACCACAGGACCCAGCAATCCCACCCTTAGGCATATACCCAAAAGGTAGTGCTTCTTGCTGGGATTTAATTTTGTCTTACAAGTATTTTGCTCACCAGGTCACATTGATGACTTGGGGAACTAAAATTCTACACTATTCAGATCTTACAGGCAGGATCATGTCATTAGTTGTCCAGTTCTTCTAAAAGCAATGGCTATTCATTTCTTGCTAGGCAGTGGCTCATGCTTGTATTTCCATATACTTGGGGAAAAGGCAGGAGGGTTATTGAACGCAGGAGTTTGATGCCACTTTGGGCAATATAATGAAACCTTTTATCAAGAAAAATTATATAGTTTACTTGCACTTAATGCTAGTAAAATTATGTGTTTCTCCATGCTGTTACAGCTTAAAGTGTCCCCTCTGCATGTTACTTATGTCACATAAATTTTCCATCTGGCTACTTCTTATCAGTATTTGTTTAGAAATTCCCTTTTGAAAAATGATAAACCATGCCTTTCCATTTCCTATATTACTTTCTGTTTTTCAGAACCCAGAAGGGTATCTTCCCTTCTACAGCATATCTTCTCATGTTAGCATGTTTGCTTCCATTGTGTTGTGTTTTGCCAAGACTATATTTTATGGGATGTGTGAAGTAAAGATCTAAGAAAGTATTGCTTTTCTATGTTGATATCTTGCTGTCCAAAGAACACGGTGTAGGACATTCCATTTTGTCTAGTGGGTTAAAGGTTAAAAGCTGCTTGTAATCTCAGCACTTCCAGGAGGCTGAAGCTTGAAGGTTAGATGTTCCAGCTAGCCTAGGTCACACAGTAGGACCCCACCTCCAACAAACAACAACTCCTCCCCCTCCAAAACCCACAACCTCTTAAACAAAAGTGTAGTCTTCGAATCTCCCAGGAATAGGATTCTGTGCCATTGATAACTTTTATAATTGTTGTTGTTTGAATTTTGTGTTCGTGCACTACCAGTGTGACAGGGCACGCCTCTCCAGATCAGAGGACAACTTTGTGGCTTGGCTCTCATGTTTCACTGTGATGTGGGCTCCTGGGGTTGAACTCCAGTTGTCAGGCTCTTGCAGCAAGCTCCTTTGCCCACTTGCAACTTTGATAATTTTTTAAAAGTATGGCCTTAAAGACCACATAAACTTTCTTTTAGTAATTACCCTGCTTTGAGCAGGCTTTAAGTCTAATATAATGAGTTCATTTATTACTTAAATATGTTCTCTGCAACTTATCCCTCAGGAAGAATTTCACTATATTCTATGTTTTAGTAATTGGAAGAAAAATAATTTTTAAAATTATTTAATTATTGCTTGTATATTTTTCTTTGAACCATGGATTTATTTGTTTGTTATTTTAAGTGCTGGACTTAAAGCTTAGGCCTTGCACATAAAGACATGCTCTACCATTGAACTATACCTTAGCCCTTGATTCCTGTATATTCTAAAAAACAAGCAACAACAAACAATTGTTGTCATTTAGCAATATAAGAATATCCATATTAACTTTGATCAGAGAAAATATTTTGCTATTTCATAGTCAAACTTTTCTCATAGTCAAAAATTTTAATTTTGCTCTTCTCTCTTTCTGCTCTTTTCCAGCTTTTTCTGCTCTCTCTTTCCTGTCTCTTCCTGCTCTCTCTTCTGGCTGTTCCCTGGAGCAGACAGGACTTTTCCTGTCTCCCTCTTCTCTTCTGTCCTCTCTCTGTCTCTCTTTGCCTCTTTTCTCTTTCCTTCCCCCTCCCTCCCCTTTCTAATAAAACTTCTCCCTTAACTTTGTTTTTATTTTGTCTAGGTACAAGATTAGTGTGCTAACTTTTAATATGATGGGAAAAGCAATCTTTTTTACTGTTGCCATTTTACTCTGGGTGTCTGAGCATTACACAAGAAAGAAAACCTCCCTTACTCATATAATCATTAACCAAAAGTGCACAGTTCTTAGTTATCTTAATCATTGAATGTCTGTAAATTTTTAAAAAGTTCTTTACTAACTTATTCAATTAATAACTTATTAATTAATAAGACTTTGCTTACTACATACCAGTAATGCAGTACATTTTTTCTCCTGAGTCATTATGAGTAAACATTCCCTGTCAATTATGTCCTCATGATTAGTTGTAGTGGTATATCACTAACCAAGGATGAAAAACGTGTCATGATGAAACTTCATTCTATAAAGGTCACACAAATTAGTACAGCTATGTCAGTGGACAATAGAACCTTATGAGACTACTATTGTTGTATTAATCAGAGTAAAGTCCTAGGTTGCATCTCTACAATTGAAGAAAAGAAATGAAGAGAAATCCTCTTATATAAGACTTATATTCGGACTCCTTTACTATGTCGTACAGCCCTCTATAGTACAGCCTTTAAATATGAGTGGTTGCTCTCTAAAAGGGAACATTCATTAAGATAATAAAAAGACTCACTTGGTAGAACAGGAGCATCCCTAGAAGTTTGCATATGTTTGACTGAGACCACACTTTGAAGATCCTAGGAGAATTTGTAATTTAAGGAAATCCTGTCACTTGCCATTAGGAAAAGGGAATTGTCACACTATTTTTGTTGTTTCACAATGCTTTTTGTTCTTTTATATAACTCGACCTTTTCAAATAAAGTTTATATTATTTTAAGCCATGTTAATGTTTATTATATGTTCTTAATTAAAAATTCAGAGGAATGCATATTTAACATTTCTGTGAACTCAACAGAGTTCAGACAGAAGTGAAGATGGGCAGGTCCTTCTGTTGACGTTTTTGTAGGTAACTAAACTCAGGAGAAGAAAAGCATATTGGGTTTCTGACTTGCCAGTCACACTCACATCTTTGAATGAATATATGTGTATATCCACACTACAGGGACTTTGGGAAACTGGTAAGCCTCCCTGTACCTGGAGATCCCAAGCTACATGTTTATCCACTGGGATGACATCAGTATCCATTGGCAAAGTTAACTATTAAGTGGTTAGGATGAAAGTTCAGCAGCAGCCCTGCCTTTAACTGGGACGTGAGAATGGCAAAAGCCCATTGCCTCTTACCACCTGATTTCCTTGAGGAAAAGTGTAAAGAAGAAACAGCGCAGTCATAGAAAGATCTTCATTACAGAAGAGCTCAGGGAGTCATCATGGAGGAGTTCTGCAACTCTACTTTTTGGGTGAGAAATTACATTTATACTCATGTTTCCTCTTCTCAAACACAGGCAAACATGGCCACCGGTTGTGACCCAGTAAATTCAGAAGTATATTTGGCCTAAAGTTTAGTTTGTTTAAGAAAAAAAATCTTAATTTCGTGATCGCATCATCTAGTAAAGACTTTTCGTTTATTCTTTAGCTGTTTACTGGAGATGCTTTTCTTGAACTGCCTAGCTGCAGAAGCACCTTCTATCAGAGAAATGGAGGAAAAAGCATTTTCTTCAGTGCTGGGGTGGGAATTGTTAAATTACAGTTTCTAGGGTAGGAGGAAAAGTAGAAGGCACATGTCTGAGCCCTTTGGGAATGTACCGATGTTGAAATGATAATAGTATGTTCTAGAGGTATTGTCAATAGAAGGTATGGACCATAAATTGAGATCAGGATTACACATTTGGGCATTATGAGCATTGAAATATCTTTTGTCTGTTTGAGACAAGGGCTCTCTCTATAGCTCTGGCTGGCCTGGAATGCTCTGCGTAAACCAGGTTGGCCTTGAACTCACAGAGATCCTAGCCTCTGGAGTGCTTAAAGGTGTGTGCCACCACCATAACTGAGCAGAAATATTTTTCTAACTATTAGAACTGTGTAGCACTGTCTTTAGAGGAAGAACAGTTCTGAAGAAAGGGCCATGTGTTTGGGGACGGGGTTAAACAAGAATAGTCCTTGGTAGACCTATGGAGAGCTGGGGCTTTCAAGACAGGGCATGCTACCAAATGGCTTAGTAGATGCAAAGTGAGATTCTGAGTATTGCTTGCAACATTAATGTCATGTTCAAATATGTCAGGTGAGTTTTCTGAATTCTAAAGTTTGGTGTCCTTCCATAGTGATGGGAGGAGCAGGAATGACATTACAGACAGTCTTTAATGTATTAGGAAGAACTTAAAACGCCAGGCCTCCATGGCCGGGATGTAGCAAACTATTTCTTGAGAACCCCCTCTGAGAACTATTTAACAAAGCATCTTGTAAAGCACTGTAATCTTTCCTTTAAATCATCAGTACCAATAGGTCTACAAAACCATTTGAAAGTATTTATGGAAAAGGATAACTCTACCTTCACCCGATTCCAATACAGGAATTGCTACCTACCCCCAACTCCACCCCCACTCTTTCATTTATTACATGTAAAGTGTAAAATATGCTTCCTGTCCAATAGTGCACTGTCATTCCTGCACTAAAATGTACCATTTCTCCTTGGTTTTGATATAAGCCTTCTCAGCCATACTAATCTAAATGTCTTGGTATGACTAAATCCTCTGTCTGTCTGGTACCTGCATGTTAGAATATTTGCCAGTGTGTTCAAATGGTGCTAGAGATCAGGGGACATATTCTTATCCCTGATAATAAGGGGACGTGTTCTCCCCTTGGATAGAGGAATAGTCTTTCTTCTTCCTATAATTTGGTGACTATTTTAATGAGTTACACAGATTAGACAGTGTAGAAGTTTACTTAAAACCAAATGAAGGTAAGCTTTTAGAGGCAGGATTGCCAGAAAAGCTCCTAAATGTCATTTGTTTTAATGTAATATATTTATTAATGATGAACACAAAAATAAAAGGTAAAGCTTGCTATAGACATGGAGTTGAATTCCAGTTGTTTGGGAGAATTGGTGTCTTTTAAAAAGTATGAATATGCATCTGTCAGTTTTTTCTTTTGGTCCCTCAGAATTCCTCACTCCTGGACAGACAAGAAGCAGACCTGCCGCTTTGTTTTGAACAGACTGTTCTGGTGTGGATTCCTTTGGGCTTTCTTTGGATCTTGGCCCCTTGGCAGCTTTTCAGTGTGTACCAATCCAGGACCAAGAGGTCTTCTATAACTAAGTTCTACCTTGCTAAGCAGGTACAGTAGCTCCACTATTTTCAAACTCTCATTCCTTGGTGTAGAGGTGAGGCATTTTCTTTTGGGTTAGAGTCTTTGTCCCAGTCTCTAACAGTTGATGGATAATACTGTTTCAAGCAGAGCCATGCTGTGTTAGAGTGGTTTTTCCCTGCCGGTCTTGTCTCACCACCATGCCAGCCCCAAATAATGCACAGAGATGCTGTATGAGATATAATTCTGTTGGTCAGTTACTAGCTTCTTATCGGCTACCTCTGTCTTAATTATTAACCCATTTCTATTAATCTAAGTACTTCCACATGCTCTTATCTTACTGGAGAGAGGGGCTGGCGTTCTTCTCCCTCCGTCCTCCATCTTGGATCTCCTCCCTACTCCTTCTTCTCTCCTCCTTGTCTCCTAGTCCCGCCTATCTTCCTTTCCTATTGGCCAACAGTGCTTTATTCATTATCCAATAAGAGAAACATATTTACATAATGACATCTCCCATCAATGCTGTGGTCCTACCTATGTCTCACTGGCCATGTTCCTTAGTCAAAGTAGCTTTGGCTTTTTTATAAGAAGAGAACTCTGAATTCTTGTGGATACTAAGTTCTCTAAGCACAAATGAGGGATCAAATTAGCATCACCTTTTATGCATTTGAGATGTGAACAATGGGTCACCCATCTTTAAGGTGCTCTAATAAAATGGGGGGGGGCTGTAATTCAGTTGGCACCTACCATGAGATGTACCTAAACCATATAATGTTACCTTTTACACCAATCTAACCATCACTTACTTCCCAAAACTTAGATTTGAAATGGATTTTTACATTTTTCCAAAGTATTTCACCAGTCAGGAGATCACACATGGGGGAAAGAAGAAGGGCTAGCTAGTATGCATGGTGACAAGCCAGATCAGAGGAGTAATGGGAAGAACATGGACGATAGCAGAGATATAGATAGCACGAGAGGAGGAGATCTCAGCCGGCTCCGGTAACCAACTCCACTGAGTGGTCTTGCGATGCTGTGAGGGTATCATAAAATCTACCCTCTGCCCTTTGCACTGCTTTTCTTTATCCTTCTGGCTGTCCTCACTTTTAAAGAGGTTTTTAGAAAAGCAAATTAGATTCCCTTGTTTGGTGAGCTTCTATACCTGTAGCCTACTGTAGCCTGGGCCTTAAAAGTGAAGACAGCGGGATTCGCGTGCTGTTTAAACATTACGTTTAACTTGAAAGTGCAAATCTCTACAGAGAAGAAAAACCAATGTGTTAACACACACACTCCTCGACTACCCGTCTTAATCCAGTCTCTGGGAACTCAATTAAAATTCGTATTTTAAGGTTTTGGTTCCTATTCCAAGGACAGCAGGCATAGATTTAATGTCTTAAAAATTTCATAATAATTGGTTCCTCCTCTCAAATAGAAAGAAGCACAATTCACCCTAAAGTAAAAATTCACTTTTTCTGTCACAGTCCCCACTCAGGCTTCAACTTGCTTTTCTCCTCAGCCTCCTCTTCTCCCTGCCTTTGGGCTGTTTTGTTCATTGGCTTCCTGAATGCTGCTCTGGCTCATTGGTGCTGCTCTGGCTGATTGGCCATTAGCATGGTGCTATCTGGTCTGAACTTAGTCACTCTGCCTGAGCAACATGTAATTAACTGACTCCTCACATGTATTTGTTTAAAGATTCAGCTTCAGTGAAGGACACAGAAAACAGCAGGTAATGGAAAAAACTGGGGTTTTTGTTAGTTTGGTTTTTTTTTTTTTTTTTTTTTTTTTTTTTTTTTTTTGAGACAGGGCTTCTCTATACTGCTTTGGAACCTGTCCTGGAACTGGCTCTGTAGACCAGGCTGCCCTTGAACTCACAGAGATCCGCCTGCCTCTACCAAACTGAATTTTAAAACAAATAATGACAGCTATGCTGAAGTCAGATCCAGAGGTACAGCAAAAACAACCTTGAGTCTAAACCCGTAAGGTGTGTGGATAATTACAGAAGTATAAGATAAAGCATTGCCCAACTCGTCCTGAAAATATCTAGTAAGCAAGACCAAGATAAGAGAATAGGGTTTGTGCCAGGGTGGAAGGGTTTTGCTAAGTAAGCAGAAAAGGGTCTAGTAAAAATGGCTATCTCATAATAGACAGGGCTTCTGGGGGATGCAGTCCCGGAAAGCGTTGGCACTGAAATTAGGCGTTGTGTCTGTTAGGGAAGTGGTAGAAGTGGGCACCCTTAGTAATAGGTAGATCTAGCTGGAGAGCCTCATCACTCATAAAGCACCAAGGAAAAGAGGGTCTTGCAGAGAGAAGTATTAAATATGAGTGAGTATTTTTCTCCTCTTCTTTAATAGCAATGAGATGCATTGCTTTATAGGAAGTTGTGTTTTACCCACATACAAGCAACATTGAATGGACTCAACAGCTTGTGTTTAGGAATACAAATATATATACAAATGCATGTATGCATGCAATAGCAGTTAATGAAAAGAAGAGACCTTGGCTTTGAGGGACAGCTGGGAGGGAGGAAAGGGAAGAAAGAAATGCTGTGATTAAATTATAATCTCAAAATAAACAATAACAAGAGAAGGAGGCTGGGTTTTAGAAAGTTTTAAAGTCATTGTCTGATTTCTGATAAATCAGAGATCAAGATAAAAGAATATTAGGTATTTAGTGAATCATTAAGCAGTTATGTGTTTTCCCCTTGCAAATTGAAGCGAGTACATGTTTCTAATGATAAGAAGGAATATGTAGTTACTGTAGATTAACACTGCCATATATATTACCTTTTTTTTTTTTTTCTTTCTTTTTTTGGTTGTTTGAGACAGGGTTTCTCTGTGGCTTTGGAGCCTGTCCTGGAACTAGCTCTTGTAGACCAGGCTGGTCTCAAACTCACAGAGATCCGCCTGCCTCTCCTAAAGCATAAAATCAAAAGCAAACATTTCTACTTCATCCTCCTACTTTGAAGTCCTGTTCTGTGGAGGCCTCAGTTATAATGATTTGATGGTTCTACCTGTATTTGCGAAGTAATAAATGACATACTTCTGCCCAGGAAATGGATGTGGTGCTGTGTCAGAGGCTGGAGAGAAGGAAGTAACTGGCAGAGCTGCTAGCCCCGCACATGGGCATGTACACACACACACACACACACACACACACACACACACACGCGCGCGCGCACACACGCACGCACACACGCATACACGCGTGCACACATGCACACGCGTGCACACACGCACATTCACACACACACACACACACTGAACACCAAGTTTCAGTCAAGCCTTCCAGTTCTTTCCTGCTCTGTTCCTTCTCACATTTCCAGTCTTTTTATTTTGAAATTTTCCCCCAAAACATTTCTTGTACTTGTTACTTTCATATTTAAGTTTAAACTCTACCTCCTGACCTGCTTTTGATAAACATTAGATGATTAGTGCTCTCGAATTCCTTAGATCCCACTACAGGAGAACATCAATTATTTTAGAAAGGCTAACCATGAAGGCTCTAAATCTTTGCATTCCTAAGGTGCTCATATGCTTATGAAATTCCAGTCTCACATTTTTTTTTTTTTTTAGCTCTGAAGATTTAGCTATATTTTCCCTTAGAGTCTTGTGTTACTAAGAATGCTTATTCCCGTGATCCTCATTACATGTTTTTTGTTGGTTATAGTTTGAAATCTCACGAATCTTACCTAAAGGTGTTTAACCTAAAGACTCATAGTTTTCTTATTGCTGAGACATTTTTATCTCACTCTTTAATTTCCTTTCTTCTTCTACTTGGAAATTCTGTGTCTTTGGAGTTTCTTTTAGACAGATGCTGAATTCTCTGATTCCCCAGTTTCTCTCTCTCTCTCTCTCTCTCTCTCTTCTTCAATATTCTTTCTCTTTTCCTCTATATGCTAGGAGATTTTTCCAATGATTTCTTCCAGTTGTCCTAAGAATCTTTATTTTAATATTTAGCAATTATTAACAATTTTTCTTAATTTCTGGATATACCTTTTTCTTTAAAAGCCTACTTGCTTAAATGATATAATGTCTTCTCGAATCTGTCTTATACTATCAGTTTTAAAATCTCTTCACTTACTATTTCCTTTTGATACACATGCATCAGCTGACAGACACTTGGGTTGCTTTCACTTTTGTCTATATCAAACGATGCTATTAGGAACATTTATTTATTAGATTTCTAGTAGACGGTAAGTATGGACCAATTTCTTAGGTCCATACTTAGAATTGCTGGGTCATCTTTTGAGGAACTTACAAAATTCCAATGCACCCATGCCGTTTTATGTTCCATTAGCCATGTAGGAAGTTTGTAACACTAATTTTCACCAGGACTTATTACTATCCATCTTTTTTTAAAATTAATTGTGTGTGTGTGAAAGAGAAAGTGTGTGTATGCCCATATGTGTGCAAGTACAGAGCCAGAGGAGTATGTTGGGGTCTCTGCTCTGTGACTCTTTACCTCATTCCCTTGAGACAGGGTCTCTCACTGTAGCTGGAGCTCGACAGACTAGAATTATCCACCAGTCCTTGCTTCTCCCTCCCACCCTGCCCCTTAGTGATCGGGTTACAGGCCCACACCGCATCGTGGGGTTAGCGTCTGTAAGCTGTGACCACACTGGAGGCTTGAAGAAATGAGACGTAGTTGAACAGGCAGAGGTAACAGCATAGCAGCAGTGAGGTCTAGCTCAGATTCGATGCTGTCTTTTTAAGGTGCATTTTGGGCTTTTGTTTCTCTGCTATTTGTAGCCGGACTTCCTTGTCAGCTGCCAGCCCCCATATAATGCATATGGAGGTCAGAGGTCAACCTCTAGTGTTGTTCCTTGAGCCATCCACCTTGTTTCTTACAGAAAGTCTCTCACTGGGACATGGAGCTTGCCAGTTGGGCTAAGCTGACCATTTGGTAAGCTCCAGGGAGCCTACCTGTCTCTGCCTTCCCAGTGCTGGGATTACAAGCATGTATTATCAAACCTTTTTTTTTTTTTTTCTTTTTTTGAGACAGAGTCTCACTATGCATCCCTGACTGTCCTGAAACTCACTATGTAAGCCAGACTGGCTTGAAACTCATAGAGATCCTCCTGCCTCTGCCTCCCGAGTGCTGGGATTAAAGGTGTGTACCACTGACAGCAGGCTACAGTCAGTGATGTATTTGAACAATGGTACACAGTGATTCAAACAACTATTTCTAGTGTAAATAGCTACACATATTTCAAGTAATAACAGAGTTCTAAGTATGCCACAATAACTATAATAACTATAATCCCAGCACATGTGAAGCCAAAGAAGAAAAATCATGAGTTCAAAGCCAGACTGAGCTACATAGTGAGAACTTGTTCTAAAACAAAATAAGCCATGATAAGCAATTTTGATGTGATGACTTTAAAAATGTCAGTGATTGCTGCTGTTGTTGTTACTTCTTTCTTCACAAAGTTCCTAGCAGCAACAATAGGTGTTTGACAACTATTGAAGGGGCAACTCCAATTCCATTAGATTTGATGCCCTCTTCTGGCCTCCAAAGGTACCTGCAGGATGTGGCGCACATACAGAGAAACATATACACATTAAAAAAAAAAAAAAAAAATCTTAAGAAGAAAGAGAGAGGGGCTGGAGAGATGGCTCAGTCTGAGCACTGACTGGTTCCAGCGGTCCTGAGTTCAATTCCTAGCAACAACATAGTGGCTCACAGCCATCTGCAATGAGGTCCAGTGCCCTCTTCTGGCCTGCAGGTGTACCATCAGGCAGAACACTACGTAATACATATGAAAGTGGTAAAAGTGATAGTGTGTGGCTTCCATGACAAGCTTTTGGCTTCTCTTTCAGGCCAACCATTCTCAAGAAACTTGACAGCCCTGTCACGGAGATGTTCAAAGTGCTCCAGAAAAAGGCCCCCTTGATTAGGAAATGAGTAATTTTTGTAATAGCCAGTAAGAAACTGAGGACTTCTGCTAACACTCAAGTGGGTGAACATCTCAGAAGCAGATCCTCTAACCAAGAACCCCAGGAGAGACTTTAAAGCAGAGCCAAGCAAGTAACTCATAAACTCTTGATCCATAGAAAATATAAGGTACGCATGTTCATCCCCAGGAGGAATGTGTTCAATATACAGTACTTTTTAAATTTAAAAAATAGAAGAAAAACAGAGAGAGCGCTGGGGAGACAACTCAGTCAATGAAGCCCTGCTCCCACCCCTGAGAACTGGAGCCTGGTGCTCAGTACTCGTGGTCTACAGGCTCCAAAGCAATACAGAGGAAAAAACAAACCACACAAACAAAAAGCAAAGAACAAACAAACAAAAGACAAATCCATCACTGCAAACCATTCTATTTCAAGAGGTTCTGAGAGCGTTACAAACAGTGCATGCCTTGTTTCTTCTCAGGTGTTCGTCCTACTTCTTCTTACTGTAGCGGCCATAGACCTGGGGTTTGCACTTACAGAAGATTCCGGACAAGCCACAATTCCTCCTGTTAGATATACTAATCCAATCCTCTACATATGCACGTGGGTAAGGTCCAATACTACTTCCATCCTGTTTGTCTTCTCTTAACCCATACAAAGCAGAAATATACTCTTTGGCTATTGAATTACATTACTTCCACCTGTCTTTTACAAGAATTTACAGAGAAATATTGCTTAAGAAATTTCTTCTTGTTTTGAGTTCCAACCTATAGAATCTTCTCTAATCTGACCACCTTATTTCTTGCCATCTAAAGGCCACAGAAGAGATCTAAATTTCATGATGTAAAATAATTTTTAAATGTTGCTACAAATCATGGCGTTTCTCCCTCCAGAACAGCGGTTTGCTAGCACAACCCTAGTATAGGAACCAACATGTTTGAGTGAAATGATACAAGGCAAGGCTTAGGGTTTTTAAATGAGTTTCTTAGACCAATATTATAGGATTGAGATATAGTCAACCATATATATTCATCAGAATCTGCCTCCTCAACCTGACCACTGCCTGCTATTAATTTCCTTGTGTCCTGAAAAGGTTTCATAACTCTCCAAGTAACTCCACTAAAATACAGTCCTAACACTGCTTTCCTGCTAACTTCTCACCTAAGTGTAGAACTCACTAGAGAGAGGGTTCAACCGCATCAACAAGGAAATCTGACGTCCGTGTATTCTCTGCCTGGCCAAATCAGCTTCATCTCTCATTTCTTCCCTGTTCCCTGACACCCTTCCTCCTCCATCTGTGGTGGTGACACTGTGCTCTAGGGTTTCTGTGTGTCTGTGGTGGTGGCACTGTGAGCCAGGGTCTCTGTGTGTCTGTGGTGGTGACACTGTGAGCCAGGGTTTCTGTGTGTCTGTGGTGGTGGCACTGTGAGCCAGGGTTTCTGTGTGTCTGTGATGGTGGCACTGTGCTTCAGGGTTTCTGTGTGTCCCTCTAGCTCCTGGTTCTAGTGATCCAGCACAGCAGGCAGCGGTGCATACAGAAGAACTCTTGGTTCCTGTCCATATTCTGGGTTCTCTCAATCTTCTGCAGCTCCTTCCAGTTCCAGACTCTGATACGAGCACTCCTGCAGGTAAGGAGAAAGGGGAGGTGACAATAAGACAAACTGCCGGCCAGCTTCGGAGTCAGAGAAAATGGCAGCAAGCAATCTGAGTTCCAGGATAGAATTATATCAAAGGGTTTAGTAATAGTCTTTAATCCTAAGCATTGGTACACAAGGGCCTTTTAGACTGTGATAAAAAGAGAGAGAGAGAACTCATTGTTTTATTTTCTCCCATCCATAGGACAGCAAGTCTAACATGGTCTATTCCTGCCTGTTCTTTATCTCCTATGGGTTCCAGATCGTCATCCTTGCTCTTTCCACCCTTTCAGAAAAAAGTGACCCATCACATGTAAGACTCTGACTACATTCATTTCATATGTCATTTAACTGGAGGATACCCAAGCATTAGTAGCTTGGAGATGCTGGGTTCCATGGAGGTCTCATGAACCCACAATAAGGTACAGATTGAATGTCACTGACCCAAAACTCTAATATCCCAAATCCCCCAAATTCGAAACTTTCAAAGACTGTACAATATTGCAAACTGGAAAAACTTCAGAATCAGAAATACGATTGGTCCCAATCGATAAGGGATGCTCAATCTGTAGTATAGAATGCTTTATATATGCAAAGAAACAAAATGCTAAGTGTATGGAAACATGAATTTCCATGTTCAACTGTAAATGTTTCACACAGGCAGCTAACTTACATACCAACCCCAGAAAATCTGGTTGCTAGAGCCTCCGAATACATGCCGAGCCAACATCAGCCAAATGGCTAGTCTCTGAAGACATGTCTAGAAGATCAGTTTCTAATTTTAGAGTGCCATAGAGTCCCTATTTCCTATTGGTTCACTTTCCAATTTTTTTTTTTTATTTTTCAGAGTCCATCATCCACGGCTTCATTTCTGAGTAGCATTACGTTTAGTTGGTATGACAGGTAAGAAGTGCCTGGATTATGGGTTCCTCTACCTGTATATGCTCACTTCTCTGAGAGTGGGGGAAAGCGCAGTTTTTAAAAAAAAAAAAAAAAAAAAAACTGCCTCCTGTGGCCTTTGTTTCTCTTCTCTTTAGAGAGTTTGGGTGAATTTAATTCAGCCCCTTCCTTGGACTGATTAGGATGAGGAGGAGAAACTGGGAGGTAATTGTTTTTGGTAGCCTGAGAGTCCCATGGGAGAAATAGAAGGAGACAGCAAGACAGCAAAGGGGGAATGTGTAGGCAGGTGGTGTGTGCAGGCTTGGAGGGGAAGGGAGACACAACAGCTTGGGCTGCCAGACAGTCTAGAACCACTGTCTTTGGTCTTCGTAGTTTGTGGACCTCTGACAGGCTAGGGAGGTCCATAAATGTTTTACATACATTGGACACAGACTATAAACATATTCAGAATATCTAAAAGCAGGTTTTCGGGGATGGAGAGATGAGTCAACAGCTAAGATTCTTGCTATTTTTTCAGAGGATCTGAATTAAATTCCCAGCACTCTTATCAAGTAGCTCATTCACTATCTGTAACTCAAGCTCCAATAGGACCTCATGTCTCCAGCATATACAGAAACCTGAACACATGTGCACATACTTTCATACAGACACGTACACATACACAGAATTAAAAGTAAAATAAAAAAGCAGATTTGTGATATAGTAATGAATTACTTTAAAATCAATTCATTAAATTTAAATGTCTAATGATAGATCTCATAAAGATCATAATTTGAAAGCAGCAATGGGCCTAAGTTAGCCATGAAAACATCTCTGTTCTCATGGTAACAAAGACACCATATGCTGCTCATATTAGGAGAAAAGGCTGGATTTCAGTTTTGAGTTGTTACAAATAAAGATGTGATGAATTTTCCATTTGTGATCTCAAAGCCCTGAGTTGGAGAGGCCCAATCTAGGGATACAGTATGAAGGCAGCTGTGAGATGTACTGCATTTCCTAAGGGCATCATGGAGGTCCCCCAAAGAGATGGCAGAGAGTAGAGAGGCAGTTGTCACTTGAAGGACAGAGGGCAGGGGGTGGTGATGCCTTTGACTTTTGATCCTGTAGAGCCTCTCCTCTTTTCTAACACATTCTGTTGTCTCTGTGTTCTCCCCAACTCCTCTGTTAGATTAAAGGGCCAGGAGATGGAGATAATGGAGCAGTAGATAAGTCCAAAAGGCCACCCCTCTATCTCAGATCAGGAGAATAGGTTCTGATAGAGGCAGACTGACACAGCACATAGGGTCTCAGCCTGTGGGTCATTCTTGTTCCAGCATTGTTCTGAAAGGTTACAAGCATCCGTTGACACTGGACGATATCTGGAATGTTGATGAAGGGCTTAAAACAAAGTCAGTCGTAAGCAAGTTTGAGGTGTTCATGACAGAGGACCTGCAGAAAGCCAAGCAGGCTCTTCAGAGGCGGCGGCAGAAGAAGTCTGAGAAGAGCGCCGAGGCCACGCTACACGGCTTGAACAAGAACCAGAGTCAAAGCCAAGATGTTCTTGTCCTGGTAACTTTAACACAAGTGTCTGGGTGAATGTGTTGTATGTCCTAGGCAAGAATCAGTGTCCTTTCTAACATTTGCCCCCACATTTTCATACTATTCTACACTTCCACTGCAGCTTGAATGAAAGATATACACTTCTAGTGATAATGCCTGAGTAGTGGATGAATGGCTGTATAATACCCTGTTGTTTCTCCTTTTGGATATATTTGGAAATTTTCATAGTGTGATGATAGTAATGATAATTAATAGTAATAATAGTAGCATTGCTAGGGATAGGGAGATGGGGGCTCACTGGGTGAAAGCACTTTCCACATGAGCCCCGTGGTCTTCATCTGAATACCTAGAACCTACGTAAAAAGCTAGACTCAGTAGAACGCATATCTGTAATTCTAGGTAACTACAGGAAATGGGGACTGGAGACAGGAAAATATGCAGAAGCTCTTAGGTCAGCTAGCCAGGTTTAAACAGCAGGGAAGGGACCCTATGTCAAACAAGGTAAGAAGGCCAAGACCAACATGTGAAGGTTGTCCTGACAGTCAGGTGCACACTTTGGCACATCTGCAACCTGCACTCCCACACACAAACATCCTCTCCACACTGGCTGTGTACACTCTCTCTCTCTCTCTCTCTCTCTCCTAGAAACTGCACTGTATTGGAAGTTAGCATTAGTAGCTAATGTATCGACTCATTTATTCAAACATGTTTACTGAACACAGATGCGTGTCTATTGGGGGTAATGGATACAACGAACAAGTCTGATAGAAAGCTCATCTTTAGAGAACCAGGGAAGAAAGCAATAAGCCAATCAATATGCTGAAGGTGATCAATGCTATCAATAAAATAAAAACAAGCACAGCACAGTGATTACCCAGTAATCTCAGGCTGGAAGGAGATCATAAATTGAGAACAGCTTGGGCAACATAGTGAGAGGAAGGGAAGGGAATGGGAGGGAAGGGCAGAGGAGAGATGGGAGGGTGATCGAGCACCCACTTCACACTTCATATGTTGATAACCCTGGGCTTGATTCCCAGGACCACAAACACATAGAGGAGCTTTTAAGCACAAAAACCATGGGTTGATATACTTCAGTAAATAAGAACAGTTAGTCAGAAGCAGAACTACAGATGCTAAGATGTATGGTTAGTACATTTAGAGACTTTCCTAGAACTATGGACTTTGATGGATTAGGTCTTTGTTTTTGTTTTGGCATGTGGTACTGTCTACTTGCTGAGTTTTAGGGCCTGGACGGTACTTCCATCATGGAGTCAGTTTTGCTAAGGTCTGGAGCCCTGTTACATACTGAGCCATGACTTCAGACCTGGGGTTTTTGAAACAGTCTTTTTATGTAGTTAAGGCTGGCCTTGAACTCACTGTGTAGCTCAGGCTGATCTCAAATTAATGATCCTCCTGCCTTAGCCTCCTGAGTATGGGAATTCCCTGTGTCTGTCTGTGCTTATGTGTATGATGTATTCTCTCTAGTTTGGTTGTCTGCTTTTCCAGTCCAAAAGATATTATGGTATGAGTTGGGTGGGGAAGAGAGAGGCGAGAAGATGATGGACAGCAATAAGGGAAGATTACAACTGTACAGAGGGGGCATAGGCCCTGCTGGAGCCTGGAGCCATTCAAAGCATAGTCTTATGAGGCTTACACTGCATAATTCTGTGGACATAGTTGTTTTTGGTTTTGTACCTAGGAAGAAGCTAAAAAGAAGAAAAAGAAGTCTGGGAACACAAAAGACTTTCCCAAATCCTGGCTGGTGAAGTCCCTCTTCAAAACCTTCTATATAGTGATCCTGAAATCATTTATATTGAAATTAATACACGATATCCTTCTGTTTCTGAGCCCTCAGCTACTGAAGTGAGTTCCCAGGACTGGCTGTGCTTTCTAGACCTTCTTTGCTACCCTCTCCTGACCTTCATATAAGTAGGCAAGAGTGTTCAGGAGAGTAACTAACTTCATCTCTTCATAGGCAGCAACTTTCTTAGGATGCTCATGATGGGGCTTTGTGATCTGCCATTGTATAGAATAAACAACCAACTAGAAAGCCCTTGCCTTATCTGGGTTTGAGCTTGCATGGTCTAAAATGATTGGGCCAAATCCCATTCCCTATGACAGGGCTGAAACATGACAGTGGCAGGTGTGTGTGTGTGTGTGTGTGTGTGTGTGTGTGTGTGTGTGTGTGTGTGTAAGAGAGGGGGAGGATAGATATTCCTCTAAAGATCTTTTTTCACTTTTTTGGAGTCTCTCTAAGTTGCCTAGGCTGACTGACATTAAATTCTTGGTTCTTCTCCCTTGGCCCCTGAGTACTGGGATTGCATGTTTTAGGGTTTCTATTATTTTGATGAAATGCCATGACCAAAAGCAAATTGGGGAGGAAAGGCTTATTTGGCTCACACTTCCACATCATACTCCATCAGTGAAGGAAGTTGAGGCAAAAATTCAAACAGGGCAGAGATGATGAGCCAGATGCTGATGCAAAGGCCATCAAGGTGCATCTTACTGGCATGCTCCTCATGGCTTGCTCATCCTGCTTTCCTATAGAATCCAGGACCACCTGCCCAGGGATGGAACCACCCACAATGGGCTTGGATCTCCCCCATCAATCCTAATTAAGAAAAGTTGCCAGCCAGGTGTGGTACATGCCTTTAATCCCAGCAGTTGGGAGGCAGATGCAGGACAATCTCTGTGAGTTTGAGACCAACCAAGTCTACAAAGTGAGTTCCAGGACAGCCATGGCTATTACACAGAAAAACTCTGTCTTGAAAAACAAGAAAAAAAAAAGGAAGGAAGGAAGGGAAGGAGGGAAGAAGGAAGAAAGGAAGGGAGGGAAGGAAGAGAGGGAGGGAGGGAGGGAGGGAGGGAGGAAGGAAGGAAGGAAGGAAGGAAGGAAGGAAGGAAGGAAAGAAAAATTTCCTCAGGCCAGCCTATAGCCTGATCTTATGGAGGTCTTTTCTTAATTGAGGTTCCCTCCTGTCAGGTGACTTTAGCTTGTATCAGGGACAACTTTTGTTGTTTAACTCCAGTGCAAGAGTGAGGCTTTGGCTGTACACAAGGAGAAGAAGGAGCCCTAGGGGACCTAATGAGTGAGTATCACTTAATTTGGTTTTGTTCCTGCAGATTTCTCATTGCCTTTGTGAGCGATCCTAACACATATGTATGGGTTGGATATGTCTCTGCAATCCTGATATTTGCTGTGACTCTCATCCAGTCTTTCTGCCTTCAGTATTATTTTCAATTGTGCTTTATGTTGGGAATGAAAGTACGGACAACTGTCTTGGCTTCTGTATATAAGAAGGTAAGTGATTATGTCAAATATAGCCAAAAAGAAAGAAAGAAAAGAAAAAAATTGAACCAAAGAAAAAACAATAAATATGAACATTTACTCCAAGATTGAGGAAAATTTGATAGAAATGAAAATTGATGTCAACCCTTAATTTTGATTAGTTATTAGGTTCCCCTAAATCCTTCTTTGGAAATTAAAAAAATGAAGTGTTTGTGATACTGAGCATCCTTGGGACAGGCTAGCAAGCTGCCCAGGGTCTGCTGTTCAGCCCTGAAGGCTTAGACTCCCGTTCTCCTTGTGTTTCTTGACAACAAGGAAAGCCTCAGGAAATACGGCAAAGCCAGAGAAGGCGCTGAGGGTCACATTCTTACAACTATCAACATTTAATTTTAGAAATATTTTTGTTTTATTTTATACTGTGTGCTTACAGACATTTGTGAGCCTCCATATGGATGGTGGGCACTGAATCTGAGTCCTTTGGAAGAGCAGCTGTGCTGTGCTCTAACCACTGAGCCATCTCTCCAACTCTGACCATCAGCACTTAATTCAAATACTTATTAGCAAGAGTTCAAAGACCTGACATATCTGTCCCAAGTCATAATCTTACCAGTGGGATTAGAACACTGTGTGAGTCACAGCCTCATCGCACTAGAATGCATTTTCCCCAGACGCGTCTTTCTCTGGTTCTTTCTCCTCTTTGTGTTTATTGTTTTGTTTTGGGGTGCTGATGGTCAAACTTGGGGCTTTCTGTTTCCTACACAAATGTGCTGCCACTGAGCTACACCCCCAGCCTAGCAATTCCTTTTTCTGTCTTTAGCACCTACCAAACCTCCCTTTTTAATTTCAACTATATTATCTCATTACTGAGCTCTGTAGGTTTGGGGGTGTTCTATTTGCTAGAGATGAGTTTGCTCACCTTTCCTCTGATACATGGTTTAATTTTAAAATTATATTTATTTGTGTGCATGTATGTGTGCAGATGTGTGTGTATGCAGATGTGTGTATGTAAGTGTGTGTGTGTGTATGTGTGTGTTTATAGGTATGTGTATAGATATGTGTATGTGTGTAGGTATATGTATGTGAGAGAACAATTTGCAGGAGTTGGTTCTCCTCCCATTATGTGGGCTCTGATGACCAAACCCAGGCTGACAGGCTTGATGGCAAGTGATTTTATCTCTCTGGACCTGATATCAATCCATTAGAGCAACCAGGACAGTTCTTCAGGATAGGCTCACTACTTTTATTTAATTCTAATTTGTTACAAGTTGACACTAAAGCCAACCATATCACACACACTGTAGTTCAAGACTACCTAGAACTTAGTATACATACCCAGTCTGGCTATGAACTTCCAGCAATCCTCCTGCCTCAGGTTCCTGAGTGCTGAGATTACAGATGTAAGCTACTTTTCCTAGTTCTGTAAGGCACAGTAAGGCACAGTGGTGTGAATATTAGTCTCTGGATCTCCTTAACAAAGTGGAAAGTCTGTATTGCAAGATTCAGGTATGTAGAGCTTGCCTGTGAAGAGTAGAAAAAACATGTGTGACCTTTGAAGCTTTCCTCTCCATTCTAAAAATCTGTATTCTCCTTGTTAATGCTTGCATTCTGTAAGACTGACTGAATATAAGTTAGCTAACTCAAAAGCCTACAAAGGGGCTGGTGAGATGGCTCAGCCAGGAAAGATGCATGCCACCAAGCTGATGACTGTGGGACACTCCCCTCCCTCTCCCTCTTTCCCCTCCCCCCCTCTCTCTCTCACACACACACACACAATAAATAAAACACAAAATGTTTGAAGAGTCAACAATGCTGACTTACTCCTTCTCTCCTTCCATCTTTAATTTCTTCATTTTCTCCCACTCTCCAGTATTGAATTGCCTATGATACAATAGTGAAATGGGTAAATGTAGACCTTGTCCTCACAGTTTACATCTGATAAATAAATAGAAAAATAAAATAACTGTGGTTCTTTATAATTAAAGTAAAGAAAGTGTTAACTACAGAATGTTATAGGGTACAAAAAAGAGGTAACTCTCGTAAATGTGGGTAATCATTTCAAAAGTTGCACTTAAATTGATACCAAAGGATAGATAGGAATTTTCTGGGCAAAGAAGTATGTAAGTGGGTGGGGTTTAATGAAGGTGAAAAGAGAGACAAGTGGTCAAAAATGAGCTAACTCTGTGTGTTAAGGTTTGAATGAAGAGCTGTGGTCCCATTGAGAAGTTATATCCTCATGGGGCCCATTCTTCTATTGTCTTCTCATTTCCTGGGCTCCTCTTCTGCTCCTCACTGTCTTCTGTCTTATCTTCTGACCCCAATCATAATCTTTATCTTTAGGCACTGAGCCTTTCTAACTTGGCCAGAAAGCAGTACACCATCGGAGAAACGGTGAACTTGATGTCTGTAGATGCCCAGAAGCTAGTGGAAGTGGTCAACTACATGCACTTGGTGTGGTCAAGTGTTTTACAGATTGCCTTATCCATCTTCTTCCTGTGGAGAGAGTTGGGACCTTCAGTCTTAGCAGGTGTTGGGGTTATGATTCTCCTAATCCCAGTTAACGCACTGCTGGCTACCAAGAACAGGAAGATCCAGGTAAAAGAATCATCACCGTGTGCGTGTTCCTTTTGAACATATGAGCTCTGACCAACGCTACTAACTCTTACAGGGACCTGGGTAGGAAAAGCTTCTGGGAGACTTCTTACATCCCAGATGTACTTAGCTCTTTCTGTCTCCTGTGTGGTCTCTGAGCACTCAGTATATAGGTTTCCCCCTGGTTCTGCTGAATTTTCTCCAGAAGTGTTTTTTTTGTTTTTTTTGTTTGTTTGTTTTTTTAATCTTGCTACTCCACCGTAGTAAAATAAACCAAGGACACATAGCAGCTACACGATTACTCCCACCTTTCAGCTCATGTCCTGACAGTCACCCTTTTGTTACTAGGTGGTAATCCTCCAA
The DNA here is from genome assembly GCF_943737965.1 of Phodopus roborovskii. Lineage (NCBI taxonomy): Eukaryota > Metazoa > Chordata > Mammalia > Rodentia > Cricetidae > Phodopus > Phodopus roborovskii. The sequence goes on along the minus strand of NW_026126541.1, from coordinate 16,404,317 downwards.
GCAAACAGTCCTTAGTTCTGCCAGGAATCCCAGTAGTGATGGTCTCCCTAGCATATGTGATCTATTGATTCACTTGTTTTTGTATTCATTTAGTAGCAAATGTTGTCTTAAGTCTCTTTATTGCATGCCTTACCAAGAGCACAGCAACGAATCAGACAGGGATCCTACTCTCATGATATTGTATTCTGCTTCCAGGGTGGAGAGATAGACAACAAAGAAAACCAAACAGTTCATGATGAGTACTTCACAGAGAACTGAGTGTAAAATGATAGTGGGTGGGTGGATGCTTTCGGTTAGGAGGTCAAAGGAGTCCCCGGTGAGGTGGGGATCTAAACCCAAGCTCTGAGGGCAGGAGCCTTGGGAACAGCAGGGGGAGAATGGCCTGAGGTCAGAGTACAGTCAGGCAAGGGCTACAGGAGGCCCGGTAGGAACAAGCTTGGCATCTTCCAGGCTCAGAAAGACTTCGGGGTCAGAAGAAGCAAAGTGGGATCAGGAAGAGATGGAGAGAAATAATGCCATCACTGGACACCTCAGATTCTGATAGAATGGCGGCTACATCTTCAGCGAGGGCCCACCATGAGCAGCAGCCTGGACCTTTCCTCACAGAAGTACATTTTGGTTTTGTCTTCCTTTCTCTTGGCAGGTCCAAAATATGAAGTATAAAGACAAGCGGTTAAAAATCATGAATGAGATTCTCAATGGAATTAAGGTAAAGAAAAGCAAAAGGTTACGCAGAGGAAATTCACCATATGTACTGTCAGAAACAGTGACTGATTCGGCTGCTGAGTGGCATATGACCCCTGATTCCTTTACCCACAAGTCTCCAGTTGCCTCTTCAAGCCCTGACCCTTCCAGATACTCTTGAACCTTGATTTCTATTTATTTACATTCCACTACAGAAATGTTTTAAAATAAATTTGAATTTATATAATTTTATAAATAACAAATTTTGATGACCCTTACCCCCCCATGTACACTCCACTCCCCTCTCTACTCCCCCCATGTGAGAGAGAGAGAGAGAGAGAGAGAGAGAGAGAGAGAGAGAGAGAGAGAGAGAGAGAGAGAGAGTGTGTGTGTGTGTGTGTGCAGATGCTCATGGAGGCCAGAGGTGTCAGGTGTCAGACCCATTGAAACTGTTCCTGTTTTTTCAAGCTCAGATATTCTGTCACCTCCTTGATGGTGGGATGACTAATTCACCTTAATTTGCTCAGCAATTTCCAAGCTTTAAGTTCTGTGTCTTGGCAAATTTATTTGGACAGGCAATCTTGGACAGTTTGATTAAAAAAAAATTAGGTGACACATGCATGTTTAATGCTTTATACTTAGCAAGTTATCAATAAATACATGCTACCTCTTTATAATCTAGACCTCCAGCCCCATATTTTGTGTAACTTATCCTAAAATAAGGCTGGACCATATGTACCTGATGCTCTTTCAGGAAACAATGTGGATTTTGCTGTTCTCTGACCCCTTAGATACTGAAATACTTTGCCTGGGAACCTTCATTCAGAGACCAAGTCTATGGCCTTCGGAAGAAAGAACTCAAGAATTTGCTGATATATGGCCAGCTGCAGACTCTGATGATATTCCTCTTACAGTTAACTCCAATCCTGGTGAGTAGTAGAGGAGTATGGACTGAGGTTATATCTGAACAGAAGTCTGTTCCTAATAGCTTCCAAGCATCTCTAGACTTGATCCCTAGATTCAGGGAATTTATTCACCTTCCCCAAACTTGTAGAGCTGCAACTCTAGTCCTCCCCTTTATGTACTGCTGGGTGATCTGGTGGCCAGCAGTGAGGTTTCAGAAGGTTCATCGTGAATGAGGTCTCCTCGTCTTCATGTGGGAATCAATGCAGATGTGCCAAAAGGGAAAGGGGTCCAAGCTCTGACCTTAGCAACCCATTATTGACTTTGTTACCTCGGGAAAGATATGTCTTCCTCTACTAGGATCAATTTTCTCATGGGTAATGTGAAGAGGCTGGGATAATCCCCAACGTCCCTTCAACTCTGATAAACAGTGCTCCTAAAACTTCACACAAAGGCGTTTGGACCATTTTAGTAGTGGGTTTCTCATGGCCTTGTTCTTCCTAGGTGTCTGTGATCACCTTTTCTGTTTACGTCCTGGTGGACAGCAACAATATTTTGGATGCAGAGAAGGCTTTCACCTCCATCACCCTCTTCAACGTCCTTCGATTTCCTCTCACCATGCTTCCCATGGTGACCTCCTCAATACTCCAGGTATAAGAGCTCTACTGCTACCTGATTAATTGCCTTAAAGTGCAGACTCCCAGCCTGCTGGATCTCATGTCTAGCGCCTGCCGGTAACTGTTAAATTAAAAGTTCATCTGGTTTCTGGAGACCAATGGATTGATCTTAATAAAATCGTAAGCTCTCTGAGCCCCAGTTTAGAATGTCTCCACAGGGAGACAGTCTTACAAAGGCATTTAGTGAGACTATTATGCTTAGGCCTGATCAGAGCCATTTTCCCAGATTAGCTTCTCTCTGGTTTCTCCAAAGATCTTAAGATATTGACATAATATTAGGTAAATATGGCACAAAAGAAAAGAACCTACGTAGTGATGAGTTTGGGAGCCTCAAGCTGACTTCAGTAAACCTTACATGGGCCTGAGGCAATGTCTTATGTTCTGAAAGCTGAACATAGTCACCATGGACTGGACCTTAAGAGTAAGTTCAAAGGGCAGATGGGATACTCCTGACAGGACTACAATATTGAGGTATGGAGCTGACCTGCATTCTTTTGAGAGGTACCGGTTCAGACACCTCTGTCCATAAGAAGGAGAAGGCCTCTGTCTTAGAGGCAATAAAGAAAGGATAGCAAGGAAACAGCCCTCTCTTTTTAGGTATAGTTTATTTCAAACACAGCAAAAGTAAGATCAGTAAAGGTGCTCACTCCCTTCATCTCCTTTCCACATGTTCACAGCAAACCAAAAGAGGGTCTAGCGATGTCATAACATGGGCTGTAGGACATCCTGTTTGTGAGATGTTGGTCCATGAAGCAGCTGGATGAACAGTTAAGGTTCCATACTTCATCAGAGGCTGGATGTCTGTGAGAAACGATCTCATGCCAGCTCTCCTAGAAGACAGGGAGGCAATGAAAAAAATCCACGTGGGTGCTCTTTGAAGACCTCCCAAGTCCTCATATTCTAGCAGTTTCAGAGTGCTCGGCAGGTGCTTAGACCAGCTGACTTTAACCTTTGGCGGTTCCTCTATAGAGGCTACTGTAGAAGACCAGTTACAACACTGGATAGATGAGCCATGAAGACATAGACTCAATCAAATAGGGCAAGACTGTCCAGTCACTAGAAGTAGGTAGAAGTTAGGGTTCTGTCGTAGAAGAAAGTGGTAAACAGTTTCTGGAAATAAGAGCAAAGTTTGGAGATAAACAGCTGGAGTTGAAAACGGTCTCTGAAAGCTGGAATGCTGTCTTTAGAAACTTCTGTCTAGTGTGGGGTGTCTTGCAGGGCTGGGGTATGTTGAGATGGCTTGTAGGGTTAGGGTATGGTGGGAGGCTTGCAGGGCTGAGGTATGGCAGGATGGCTGGCAGGGCTGAGGTGCGGTGGGATAGCTCGTGGGACTGAAGTATGCCTGAGTCTGTAGTAGTAGTCAAGAGGTTCCCATTGTAGCAAAGTCATGGCTAATAACAAAGTGAAAATCATTTCCCTGCTTGTGTCTTGTTACTGAATTCTCTCCTCCCCCTTGTTTTATTTCTGTAAGGCCAACTCTTTTTTATGCTTTTATTTATCCTTTGATGATAATTTCATAAATATGATGAGAATTTCATAAATAGATTTTGAGTATATTCTTTCCCCTCTCTCCAACTCCTTCCAGATTTCCTCCCATTTCCCTACCCACCCAACTTCATGTTCTTCAAGTTTCTCTTTAAAAAAACAAAAACAAACAAAAAGTAAAAATCCAAACAACAACAACAAATTTGGGGCAGTGGTGGCCCATGCCTTTAGTCCCAGCATTTAGGATGCAAAGGCAGATCTGAGTTCAAGGCCAGGCTGGTCTACACAGTGAATTCCACGACAGCCAGCACTACACAGAGAAACTCTATCTTAAAAACCAAACCAAACAAACAAAAATTATGGAGTCCAGTTTGAGTGGGCTGTGTTACTGAATGCTTTGTTCTTAGAATCTCTTGTGCCCTTCTGTAGGCCAGTGTTTCTATAGAGCGGATAGAGAAATACCTGGGAGGAGATGACCTGGACACATCTGCCATTCGCCATGTCTGCAATTTTGGTAAACAAATCTGGAAATTGTTTCCACAATTTATTCATAGTGCTGACACCAGACTATTGGTAGGCAGGAACTTAACCACAGCAACTAATTTAAAGGAAGAGCTAGGGAATCCATCTTAAATTGATTAGACTTGTCTAACAAGTAATGCAAGCTGTGTTCACACCTAAAGAAAAGTGCTTAGCCAGATTGCTAAGCAAAACATAGTTAGCAGTTCTGAGATAAGCAGGGGGTCCTGCCAGCAACCCAGAAAACAGAAGACAGGCTGGAGTGGGGGTTGGGAAGGTAGCTGGGGTGAAAGAATTGGAAGGCATCTATAATCCAAACTGGGGAGGCTTAAATAAGAAAGTAGAGCTCACACAGAGGACCAGGGGCATGGGGTGACGAGGTGGGGGGTAGTGAGGGGTCAGGGCATCTAGCGATCCAAGGAATCTGAGATCCCAAGTTTAGGTCCCAACAGGCAGGCCATTTCATTCTCATCCTGGGAACTTTCATTATCTCCTGCTGATACAAGCTCAGCGCCTAACAGAGGTGTAGAAGAGTCAGAGACACGCACAGACCGAGGAGAGGGTGCCGGCCACATGAGGACCGACATGTAACTAAGAGAAGGCTTTTTCTCCCCGTCCCAATAGATAAAGCTGTGCAGTTTTCAGAGGCCTCTTTTACTTGGGACCGGGACATGGACGCAACAATCCGAGAGTGAGTTTGTCCCCTTGCTTTCCAGCTTTCTTAGAGCCCTCTGGACCTACCTTGTTTTCGGAAGGATCTGAGCAGTGGAACACCAGAAAAGACCATATGTTGTATTCACTTGGGACCTGGTTTAGGCTACACCCTGGAGGGATGAGCTGGGAGTGAAGGTCCTGAGTCCCATGGTTATATTTTCTATCTGCTTCCATGCTGCGAGCCTTTGTCTGTTGAGTTGAAAATGTTCCCCCAGGTAGGTGGAGAAAGTGCAGGTCCTGAACTTCAGGGTCTAACTCTTCTCCCCAGACTAGATGATGGGAACTACTGCTATAGATTTCAGTGCTGCATACTGCAGTACACACTGGCAATCTCAGCACCAGGAGGTTTGGGCAAGAAGATCGAGAGTTTGAGACCAGTCTGGGCTATCTGGCAAGGCTCTGTCTCAAAAAGAAAAAGCTATTGTAGAGTACTGTTGAGTGAGGGCACCGCTGCGTGTAGGGTGCCAGTTAAGCCCTCCCTGTTTTGGACTCCAAATCCTCTGTTCACTCGGGCTATGGATACCTTCCAATTCAGAACCCGTGTTTTCTTCCACCCCCAAGCAAAGAGGCCCTGACTCCCCACCCGTCTCTCCCATTCCTATAGCCTTGGAATGCACTCTGGGGTCAGCACCAGTATGTAGCAGTTCCTGATGTTCCAAGTGCTTTAGGAACTCAAATAGTCAAGCTGGCACCAAGAGTTCTTTGGATTCTAGCCCAGTGTAGAGCCCTCCCCATTCAGAGAAATCAGAACCTTCAGGGTTAGTTAGGTAAGGGAATTTGCTTTCAGCAAGTATCACTCATAGAATAAAGAAATCTGAGAAACATTAAGTAACAAGTTTAGTTTAGAAGCGAAGTCCAACTCTTAGTCCGTAGGAAGTGACCTTTTAAAATTGCCCAACACAGCAGCATCAGAGATGAGACCTGAGCCAAATCAGGTGTCTAGGCTCCTGAGAGGGTGTTGTTCAGCCATTGGTCCTAAGAGAACCCTCGCCCCAGGAGAACTCTTACTGTTGCAAAGGCACCTTTGATGGTGAGTGGTTTAAGGAGTTTGACGACTAGAATTTATTTCTCTGTATCTTTGAACTTAGCAAGAATAAAGAAACATTTTGGGGTCTCATATATCCATGGCAAAACTTCTAGTCTTGAGAGAGAAATGACCCCAAAACAGGTTTCTTGTGGAAGCAAGAGAAGCGACTTGAACTACTACCCCCACCCACTCATTTCCTTCCAAATCATTTCTCTCTTTCAGTGTGAATCTGGACATAGAGCCAGGTCAGTTGGTGGCTGTGGTGGGCACCGTAGGCTCTGGGAAATCCTCTTTGATAGCAGCTATGCTGGGAGAAATGGAGCATGTCCATGGGCACATCACTATCCAGGTAAGTGTAGTGGAGACTTCTGACCCCAAATGTGGCCCTAGTCTCCTTTTCTCATTTGGGATAGTCCACGAGTACATGAGGTCCTAGAGACATCTGGCGTAATCATGGACTGTAGATTCTCTGCCTCTCCCCAGTCTTGTACAATCAGACTCTGGGCGTAGAATCTAAGAATCTGAAGTTTTAATGAACTGTCCATGTGATTCCTATATGCATAGCAAGGTACTGAAACTGACGTCCAGCTGTCTTCCTTAACAGTACAGATGTTTCTGTGGTAAATATATGTATGTGTCTGGAACACCACACCCCAGCTGCAAAATTGTGTAATAAAAGTAAAAGGAGCTAGGAGAAAGTTTGTAGGAGTGGAGAGATGGCTCAGTGGCTAAGAGCACCAGCGACTCTTTTGGGGGACTGTGTATGGTTCCCAGCACCCACAGGGCAGCTCACAATGGTCTGTAACTCCAGTTCCAGGGGATCCAATATTCTATTCTGGCTCTCTGGACAAAAACCATATATGTGGTATACATACACAGATGTAGGCAAAACACTTAAACACATAAAATAAATCTTTAAACAACAACAACAACTTAACTTTATGATCAGAGTACTGACAATAAACAATAATAAGATCAGTAATGGGTATAAAACCAACACTGGCATTTGTAGATAACATAATTACTCTTGAGCCATCATCATCCTCTGTCCCCAGTGATGGGAACTAAATCTTTTACAGACCAGCCAGATGCTCCACCTCTTTGTATTCCAACTGTCCCCTCCCCCGCTCCACGTGTGTGTATGTGTGTACTCCCGCTCCCCCGCTGTGTATGTGTGTACTTATGTTACAGTGTGCGTGTCAAGGTCAGAAGATAACCTCAGGTGTCTCTGTTGTTTACTACTATGCATGCCAGGTTAGCTGGCCCACAAGCCTCCAGAAGGGACTCTACTGTCTCTGCCTCCCAGTTCCCCTCAGGAGCACTGATATCACAGAATCATACTATGGTGTCCAGCTATACATGGGCCTTTGGGATTAACCATCTCCACCATCCCCTTTTCTTGTTTTTTAGTGTGAGATAGGCTGAGGGTTACTGCCTCAGCCCCTGAGTACCTTGTGTTACAATGCCCAGCTCACCTCCTTCTATAAGAGCTAGATCTCTAAATACATTTCCTCAAATACAAATATTAAGTGTGGTTTATTGGTTTATTTGTTTGAGACCAGAGGAAAGTGATTTCATGACATTTTCACCAACACTCTGATTTTCTCCTCTGAGTTAAACTGGCAGGAAATTATAAGTAATTTTGAATCATTAAACCTGCCTATTTGGACCACAAAGGATTTTTTGGCCTCTTCTGAGGCTTTCTCTTCAATTGTGAGAAAGTTTGTGTCTGATTGCTTTACATGGATCTGCTTGGAAACATTTCTTCTTCCACAGTACAGTGAGATTACTCCCTTATTTATCAATCTCCATTGAACCAATATACATTTTTTAAATGTATACAGAGACAACTACAGATTTAACTTTGTCTCCTAATTCATTTTGGGACACTTTTTATTGTTAACTCACAACTCAGTTATTTCTCAAACGCAGGGACTGCTTAGTCTCTCTTTCTTTGATGTGTTAATTTTGGCCACTTGGGTTTTTCTTCCTAGGGTGTCATCTGGGACATTTGAAAGTGTTAGCATTTTATTAGTTCTAATCAAGTCATTGGATTTGACTAAAACCCTGTTCTTAGCAGCACGCACATTCCTGGTTTTCAGAATCAAGGGAAGAAGATGATGGGATAAAAAGATGTGCAGGGAAGAGAATGGTTAGATGGTAAAACACTGGGCCTTACCTCCTGGTCCACACATTAATAAGTACCAGATGCTGAGGGAGCCTGATGTTCAGCTCTTCAAACCTAAGCTCTACTTGTTCCTTGCCGCTCTTGGCTCCAGCCTCCATTTCTGTAAGTGTGACTGTCACATGGTTTGATCCTTTCCCATCTAGGGCACTACTGCCTATGTCCCTCAGCAGTCCTGGATTCAGAATGGGACCATCAAAGACAACATTCTTTTCGGATCAGAATTCAATGAAAAGAAATACCAGAAAGTTCTTGAAGCTTGTGCTCTCCTCCCAGACTTGGAAATATTGCCTGGAGGAGACATGGCTGAGATTGGAGAGAAGGTACTTGGGCAAGGAACCTTGAAGAATACAGAAATAACAGTAGGAAAACAGTGACGATTGTAGTGAAAAACTGTGTTGGTAAATCATGATAGTCACAAACACACAAGACATGTTTGTATGACTGCATGCTTTATATAAATAATTCCATTTTTTTTGAATTTATTTTTTTTTTTTGAGTCATGATCTATGTGGCCTTGACTGACCTGGAGCTTGCTATATACTTCAGGCTAACCTCAGACTCACAGAGATCCACCTGTCTCTGCTACCTAAGTCCTAGGATTAAAAGCGTGCACCACCAGAACCAGCCTCCAATGTTTTAAACTTTGTACCTAAAAGCAAATACAAGAATTGATAATCTGAATCAAAGGTAATAAGGCAAAGGAACCAAGAGGCTAAATTTATTATAATGATCCAGAGTTGACTTGTGCCATTAAATGTCTTTAATAAAAATGTATGTATTTTAGCCAGGTGTGATGGCGCATGCCTTTAATCTCAGTACCTGGGAGGCAGGGGCAGGTAAATCTCAGAGTTTGGAGCCAGCCTGGCCCGTACAGTGAGTTCTAGACAGCTGGGGCCACACAGAAAAACCCTGTCTAGAAAAACAACAACAATAAAATATTTATTTAAAAAAATGAAAAAATTGATTTGAGTAACTGTTATATCCATTAGATAGATATAGCAGTAGTTAGAAAATTTTGATTACTACATGTTTAAAATATTTTTATCCCTTTTTTTCCTTTAAAAAAATGAACATAATCATTCTCTGGGGGCAAAAATCTTGAGACACTAGGAGATGAGTGAAAATACAGCTCTAGGACTAGAGTTCCTTTAAGTCAGGGTCCATTGATTGAGCAACTAATAAGGGACAGAGACTGCATTTGAGTTAGCTCTCCCTTCTCAGAGTGGAAAGTGTCAAAAGTATTCAATCAGTAAGCTGCACGGTAGAGAACAGTTAAGTTGGGCATGACTAATTATTTGGGCTAACATTATTTGTTTGAATAGAAAGGACTGGTTTGTATGAAGAAACATGACATTTGAAAGCCCTTAACACCTTACTGAGGCCAGTGTCTTTTTTTCCCCCTCATTATCAAATTGTGCAAGCGGGGACTAGGACATGTTGCTTAATAGAAACTATGTTCTTCTTCAGGGTATAAATCTCAGTGGCGGTCAGAAGCAGCGAGTCAGCCTGGCGAGAGCTACCTATCAAGACTCAGACATCTATATTCTAGATGACCCTCTATCAGCTGTGGATGCCCATGTAGGGAAACACATTTTCAATAAGGTCATAGGCCCCAACGGCCTGTTGAGTGGCAAGGTAAGAAGTTCAGTGATGAAGGCAGGAGGGGAGGGCTTGGGGGCATTGTCATGCACAATTCTCAGAACAGTATTGTCCCAAAGAAGCTTTTCTTATTAATCTTCTTCCTGTCAGACTGGTCTCATTAAAGTATGCCCTTGAAGGCTCCCATCATGAAGTCATGGCCTATACTGAAAGTGGCTAATTAGAGGTTTACTCTGTTGCTCTGATACTGAGTCTCTTAAGATATATATATCCTTCTGTTGATAAGAGCATTTTCCTTAGCAACAGGCAGGGATATGCTAATTATATTCAGCTTGTTTCCTTCAAGATTTTTTGAATGCTGCTAGCTAGAAGATGGCAGAGTTGATAGAGTTGATGGGACAACCTGCTGTTCTTTTGAGGCCCTTTGCCTCAATAGGTCTGCAGAGATTCATTCTTCCTCCTCCTCTTAGCATTGCCTTCTGTCCTTAGGACTTTCTTGATTCCATTCATTCATGAACTGACATCTATTCTATGGCAAGTTTGTTAAAAAAAAAAAAAAAAAAAAAAAGTGCTTTAATGCTAGTTGGCACAAACTACATTGAGAACCTCGGAGGAATAACCAGGGAGCTTGTGAAAGGAACCAGGTTTGCTCTTAGAGGAGACATAGGGATGAGTGTCCCCTAGATATCTCAGTTAGGAAGACTCTATATGCTGTTGGACTGTGATGCAGAGGGCAAATGCAGTGGTTATCTCTCAGAAGCCCATTACAACCCCATATACTGTAATTCAGCTTCACTGTTGGTTGATCAGTCTTTCTGTATGTGGAGTTCCTGTGTCAGTAACTGTCTTCATTTAGGGTACCTATTGCTATGAAGAGACATCATGACCACAACAACTCTTATAAAGGAAAACATTTAATTAGGTTGGCTCACTTAGAGTTCAAAGGCTCAGTCCCTTATCATCATCATGGGACCTGGCAGTGTGCAGGCAGACATGGTGCTAGAGAAGTAGCTGAGGGTCCTACATCTTGCAGGCAACAGGAAATGGTCCTTGTATCACACTGAGCAAACCCTAAGCATATATGAGATCTCAAAGCCCACATTCACAGTAACACACTTTCTGCAACAAGACCACACCTACTCCAACAAAGCCACACCTTCCAAGAGTGCCACTCCCTTTGGAGGCCGTTTTCTTTCAAACCATAGTAATCAATATAGGAATACAAGGTGTATCGAGCTTCTAATGCCAAGAAGGCCTGTATAAAAATAATGTTTCTTATCGCACAGTATCCCTAACATACTGAAAGATCTGGGCAGTTCTTTTTTTATACAGTTGATTAGCTGGTAAGTGACAGTCTAGTAAGTTAAAAGAGACAATTAACCAGTTATCTTTCTGTAAGGATAGGCATTGGTCCTAGGAAGTCTCTAGCTCAGCCTTGCTATTCAGGGACATGGAGGACAGCATGTGTCAGGCAAACCTCGTTGACACTATAAGGAAATGACTGAGTAGACCCTTGACTCTGGTAGTCTCGTTTCACATGCAGGGCAATGTTTTAAGATGAAAAGTAAAATAAGTCCTGTAGTTGGGGATGACTGTGAAGCAAAGCCCCAGTGTGAATTGACCTGTTTACTTTTCTCCTCTTAGAGCAATCCAGGGAAGGTGGTGGGCATGGAATAATCAAAGCATTTTAATACTATTTTTATAGACCCGAATCTTGGTTACTCATAGCATTCACTTCCTTCCCCAAGTGGATGAGATTGTGGTCCTGGGGAATGGCGCCATCTTGGAGAAAGGATCCTATCAGAATCTGCTGAGCAAGAAAGGAGTGTTTGCTAAGAATCTGAAGACATTCATAAAGCATTCGGGGCCAGAAGGAGAGGCCACAGGTATGTGAGCAGGATTGAAACAGGATGGAACTTGGAGTCCTAGTGGGATGGAAAAGCAGTATCTATAGCCTAAACTACTAAAAATCCAGTGAACTACATTTGGAACTGAATTACCCAGAGATTCAAACTCCATTCTTCTGTGTTCTGTGTCTCTGTAAAGAAACTCTGTGATCAGCAGACACTTCAGAGTGTACAACGGTATGTTTGAGTGAGTAGTCCCTATGAAAAGAAAAGCAATATTATGAGACCCACTTGTAGGGATGCTAGACTTCTGTTTATTCAAGTTATATATCTTCTCCAACTGTTTCAAATCCATTAAATCCTGGACGGCTTCACAGGATGGTAAAGTTTTGATAACCCTTAGCAAAGGAATATTGGCTGGTGCATTAAAAGTTACTGTATGTTTGAACCAGGAAAAAAAAATCAAGCAATTGCATAGTCTTATATCATAGAAACAATTCCCACCACCCCTGGGCTCACTAATTAGTTATGGTTAGCATCTAGGCCCTGTTTACTGTGACTCTTCCCAAAGATCTCTCGACAGTTGTACTGGCACAGCATCAGGTGATGGTCACAAATAAGAGCTCAGGGTTGAGAAAGAGAAATCTGGAGAAGTAGTCCAGAAATTAGGCATTCTGGTAGATATCGAGAGGCCATTTCTGAGCAGTTATGTAAGCCCCTGAGCATAACATGTTATTTTGTTGGTTCTGGGACTTGGAATAAGAGAAGAAAAAGGTGAGTTGTATTGATATTGGCCCTGTGTATTAAGTTCCTCTAAGATGCATAGTAAAGCACTATAAATTGGATGGTTTAAACACACACACACACACACACACACACAAACATATATATATATATATATATATATATATATATATATATATCCTTCTTTATCACCTTGAGAAGGAACAAAGTCTGCTATCACCTTTATCATGCCTGTATAGTTTTTAGAAGTGTAAACAATAACTTTTCTCATATGTGTGTGTGTGTGTGTGTGTGTGTGTGTATAATAGTATAATTATATCATTATCTCCTTCCCTTTCTTCCCTCCAATCCTCTATGCACCCCTGTCTTAGTTAGGTTTCTATTTTTGTGAAGAGACACCATGACCATGGCAACTCTTATAAAGGAGAACATTTAAAGAGATGGATTAACATATTCAGAGGTTTACTCCATTATCATCATGGTGGGACATGACAGCATGCACGCAGACATGGTGTTGGAGAAGGAACTGAGAGTTCTTAAATCTTGACACTTGCAGACAGTGGGAAGTGGTCTGACACACTGGGTGTAGCTTGAGCATAGGAGTCCTCAAAGGCTACCCCAACAGTGACACACTTCCTCCAACAAGGCCACACCCACTCCAATAAGGCCACACCTCCTAACAGTGTCACTCCCTTTGGGGGTCTGTTTTCTTTCAAACCACTACAACCCCCTTTGCTTTTCAAATCCCTGATATAAATAAATAAAGCCTGTTTGACTTATAACATACCTGTATATCTATAATTTCAGGTCTGACCACTTAGTATCCGATAATCAATTAGGGAGCTCGTTCCTGTGGAAGACCATCTCTCCCACTCTCAGTATTCCCCTGCTGCCTGTAGTTATTTGTCTAGAGTTGAGGTCCTCTGGGCTTTTCCTCTTCCATGTTAGCATGCCCATTGGTGTTGTCATTGTTCAGGTCTTATGTAGGCAGCCATGTTCATGAGACTCATGGGTGTTCCTGCTTATCTGGATCTTCCAAACTTTCTACTCCCTCTTCTGCAATGACCCTTGAGCCTTAGTTTTAAGAGTTGTGCTACAGATGTTTCAGCTGGGAGTGAGCACCACACAAACTTTTGTTCTCTACATTTTGATCAGTTTTGGTTTTCCATTTGTTACAAAGAAAAAATTCTTTGAAAAGGGGCAAGAATTACATTTATCTGTGGGTATAAAAATTAAATATTTAAAATGCAGTTAGGGATTTTGCCGGTTTGGTAAAATTGTGGTTGTAGGGTCTCCTGAAAGATCCATGATTTCACTAGCCCCAGATGAACAGGTGTCCAGTACCAGGTACAATTTCCCTCTTGTTGAGTGGGCCTTACTGCAATAAGAAAGCTGTTGGTTACTGCCAAAGCTATACAAGCCACAGCTGCACTCTTGGGGTTATCATGTTATGCTGGCCATTGTTGTATTTCATACTCATCATATCTGGGTAGGACTCTTCCCTTCCTTGGAAGCTTCATGGTGCCTTCTGGTACCATGGAAGCCAGTCTTCAGGCAATTACCCTGGGATGGGGCTTTTATGGGTAGTGCTAAACCCATTTGTCTTCTTAAGTGGCAGCTTGACCACTAGTGTTCACATCTACCATAATTCCTGTGTTTGGCTTATGAGCTGTATGAGCTGAGGAGAGAGTTCAAAATGGAGCACATTAAACTACTGCAAGGTTTTCAGTTTCCAAGATTCAGTTATTTAAAAAGAAGATTTTTGGTTCTGGTGGATTTCAGAGTCTTGAGAAGAGTTGTGTTTTGGCAAACCTTCCCTACTCCCCTCCCCCACCATTCTCATTGCCATAGAGGAACAGATTTCTGGAGATCTTTGCTTCACTGTTTCCATGGTGTCCTTGCAGTAATTAAACCTTATTTCATTTCATTTTCAAGTGCTTTTGTAGGTCTTGTATGTTGAATTACTTGAACTTTAAGATTAGTGTTTATAATTCTTAATATTCTCTATAGTTGATTCTGTAGATGGTGACTGCTATTTATTCCTGTATCTCTAAGAATTTTTTTCTTCTCCAAAGGAACTTAGAAAGCTCTGGAGGTTTTCTTCTCCTTTTAACAATTATTTTCACGTTGATTGTTAACCCATCCCTTCTTTATCCTAGCATTCTCAATGAGAATATATACTAATAGCTGGGATTTATTGGGTAAAATATTCTAACCTGTGTATACATCTGAACTCCCTTAATCAACAAGATACAGGAGGGCTTTTCTCTTCTTATTTATAATGTTTTGAGTCGTGTGTTATTCCCTAATTTCTAACATGTGTCCTCAGTCAATGATGACAGTGAGGAAGATGACGATGACTGTGGACTGATACCAACTGTGGAGGAAATCCCCGAGGAGGCAGCTTCCTTGACCATGAAAAGAGAAAATAGCCTTCGCCGAACACTGAGCCGCAGGTAGCCGCCCGTGTATTCAGTTAGCTTCCTTCATACTACTTGATCTTTCTTTTTTCTGTGTGGACCTTTCCTCTACACACCACGTATGGGTGAACACTCCCAGCGCTTTGTTCCCTTGGGTGGGGAAAGGGCCAGGGCTGTGACAGTTCACCTGATGCCAGCTCTGAATGCACTTTGATGCCAGCAGAGTGACCGGGACACCTGCTTGTAAGAAGTGTCTACACGCTCCAGTGTTTTCCTTTCTCCACCTCAGCTCCAGGTCCAGCAGGCACGTGAAGTCCCTTAAGAACTCCCTGAGGGCTAAGAGTTCGAAAGACTTGAAGGAGAAGGAGGAACTAGTGAAAGGACAGAAACTGATTAAGAAGGAATTTGTGGAAACCGGGAAGGTAAGCACCACACACAGCAAGTACTGCTTGAGGTGAACTACGGCTTGGGAAAACTTTAGAAGTTAGTTGAAACTGAAACATATAGCTACTGGGCCACATATTCTATTCCTTTGCAAATCTTCAAGTTCATTATTTAACTGAAAACTGAAACAGAGACTTCTTCATGTCTCAGGGTTGGAGAGATGGCACAGTGGTTAAGAGGGCTGGCTGCTCTTCCAAAGCTCGAGTTCAGTTCCCAGCACCCACATGGAGGCTCACAATCCAACTCTCTGCTTGTGTGCCAGCATGCATCCAGATAAAGCACCTGTTTACATAAAGAATACATCTTTAAAAAAGAAAGAAAAAGAATGAAGGATGAATATTTGAGTCTATTCTGATGTGTGGAAAACAACAGAAATGCTTTGAAGTACAATTGTAGGTGCTAGGAAGCACTAATATACCAGATCCAGAGCACACAACTCAAATGAATGAAACTTAAAACCACCAACTCCCAGGTCTTAGTAAATTTTGGCCTCTCCCACCCTGTTTTATGTATTTTGTTCATCACATTTAAATGGTTATTAATAACCTGGTGGCTATTTACCTTGCATGGTACTTAGCACTGACATGTTATCCTGGCCAAATTCAGAAATGGTGATCACAGACTATTAAATTTTGCCTCCCACTTTTCCAGGGGATGTCATTTCTTGACTTAGTTACCTGAAATACCATAACTTAAAGAAACTTGGGGAGAAGGGATTTGTTTTATCTTACACTTCTAGGTAAGAGTCCCTCACTCGGGGAAGGCAAGGCAGGAGCTCAAGCAGGGCAGGGATCTGGAGGCAGGGGCTCAAGCAGGGCAGGGATCTGCAGGCAGGAGCTCAAGCAGGACAGGGATCTGGAGGCAGGGGCTCAAGCAGGGCAGGGATCTGGAGGCAGGGGCTCAAGCAGGGCAGGGATCTGGAGACAGGAACTCAAGCAGGGCAGGGATCTGGAGGCAGGGGCTCAAGCAGGGTAGGGATCTGCAGGCAGGGGCTCAAGCAGGGCAGGGATCTGGAAGCAGGGGCTCAAGCAGGGCAGGGATCTGGAGGCAGGAGCTCAAGCAGGGCAGAGATCTGCATGCAGGAGCTCAAGCAGGAGCCATGGAGGAGAGTTGCTGACTGGCTTGTGCTTCATGGCTTCCTCAGCCTGCTTTCTTATAGCACTCAGCACTAAGAGCCCAAGGGAAGCACCACCCACAGTGACCTGAGCCCTCCCACATCAATCGTCAACCAAAAAAAATATACCGCAAGCTTCTTTGCAGACCAGTTTGGAGGGGGCATTTCCTCAACTGAGGTTCCCTATTTCAGAATGATTCTAGCTTATATCAAGTTGTCAAAAAAAAAAAAAAAAAAAAAAAACTAGCCAGTACAGTCTTCCTTATGGTTGGTTTTCTATAATTTCTTACCCAAAGCCCTTAGGAGTATTGTTGATGGTGTCTTTGCAGGTGAAATTCACTATCTACCTGAAATATCTACAATCAGTAGGATGGTGTTCAATAGCCCTTGTCATTCTTGCCTATGGGTTGAATTCTGTTGCTTTTATTGGATCTAACCTCTGGCTGAGTGCTTGGACCAGTGACTCTCAAAACTTCAATGGCAGCAACTATCCAACTTCTCAGAGGGACATGAGAATTGGAGTCTTTGGAGCTCTGGGACTGGCACAAGGTGTGTCTGATGGCTAGGATGCACATCTTTAGGATGTTGTATATTTCCTCATCAGGAGACGGCGACAGGGTATTGACAACATTGGTTCTATTTCTAGGTATCTTTGTGCTTATTGCAAGTGTCTGGAGTGTATATGCTTGCAACTACTCATCAAAAACTTTGCACAAGCAACTGCTAACCAACATCCTTCGAGCACCCATGAGTTTTTTTGACACAACTCCCACAGGTCGGATTGTGAACAGATTTTCTGGTGTAAGTATTTCAACATACTGGGATGCTTAAATGCTAAGGGTCTTTCTAATTTTGATAAGAGAGAGTCCTCACCCAACCCAACTCTGCAGGTTGGGTTCTTTGTCAAATATTTCTGAGACTCTTGCTGTGAGGGCTCAAGAATCCTAGGGGTGACCATCTCTGGCCTTTCAGTAGCTCACCATCAACGAGAAGGATTAGGATATTATTAAAAACAGCAATAGCATGTGCAGAGGTGGTCTGGGGGAAGAAAGGACTGACAAAAATGAGTGCTAGCTCAACCTGGATGGCAAAGCTGGGAAATGTCAGAAGAGGTGAGACCTGAGTTAAGTCACTACACTAAGAAATAGTGAGGATCGTAGTAGGGAGAGGAGTGGGCAGTAGAAGTGGGGTGAGGAGGCTTACTCTACAGAAAAGCATGAGTGAAAACACACTCACTGCTTGTAAGAGTTAAAAGAAATTGTAGGAAAAATCTTACTTTAACCTGTCTTCATTCCTTAAACTTCTACCTCTGATGCTTTTGAGAACCACTAAGGTGGGTCTGAACTTTGGACTGGGACCTCTCTCTGTACGGTAAGAGGTTCTCAAACATTGTTTCCATCTGCATGGGTTCTGGGACCACATGCATTTAATTGTTCATTTCCCACCCTTAGTTGAATACTTTCAATGAGCCTAGTACCATTAGATATGATGATGGCTCCCTTCCATGGGCTAGACCTAATTCATTAGTTCTTTGAAATTCATCTGAAATGGAAGTTTTAGGAATAGAGGCAGAAACTAGGTAAATCTGAATGATTCTGGCTTCATCACCACAACTTTTAGTTCTCTGGTTTTTGGAAGGGAAAAAAATTTATAAGATGTACAAATAGCTCTGGATCATTATTTGTTTGATCTTGCATCAGATACATAAAGGGTGCATCATAACCTACAGTGAGGGTCTGGAGACAGAACAATCACTTTGAAAGTAGACAGGTTCTCATTCTCATCTTCCTGTAGGGTAGAAATAGCAAACATATTAGAGACCACTTAAATAGGCTGTCTGCTAGTTAGCCGAAAGTAAAGAGCACATACTTTTGGATGCAGATACTTCTCAGGATTATTTTATAAACGCTGTTGTCTTTCCAATGTCATTATATGTATGATTTGTCTTCTGGGAAAGGACACAGAGGTCTTCCTGTGAGTTAGTTGGGCTATAATCAGATTTGCTAGCTGCTTCTACATGGAAAATAAAACTCATAATCATATAGCAAGTTTTGTTGGAGAGGAGGCTTAGCCCTATGAGGGAATTTGATGTGGGGTCTTCTAGAAACAGTGACTAAGTCTTTAAGAGAAGAGAGTGGAAGGGGGGAAAAGGGTGGAGCATCTATGCCAGGATCAAAAGCAATCTTTGCAGAACTGACAGCTAGTGGGAGTTTGGCTTTTCTGTCAGCCCTGGGTGCAGTTAACTTTCTACATGCTGATGAAACTTGGGAGAGCTAAGTAAGACTCGGAGGTCGTGCCCAATTCAGAACTCTCCTAGAAGGTTAGGGTCCCTGGCCAAATTTGGGAAATTCCAGAAAAAATTTGGACTTGTCTTAGTACTCACATACACTAATATATAGAATCAACATAATCCTCCAGGAAAACCGGACAAGGGCAACCCAAGATATAAGCCAGGCTTTCTGGTATGCTTCGAATCATCCACCCATCTGTTAACTTTCCCAACTTATTTCACATGACATGACACAGTATGATGGTTAAGTCCATTTTTCACCCTGGGGTTGGGACACTGACAAGCCAAGAGACACATGCAGTCCCCTTGAAACTCTGCATTTGGCAGAGGAAATAATTTCCCAGTACATGATGGTTCCTTAAGTAAAGGTGGAGACAAAGCTTGTAGGTCAGAGTTTACATACTTGTCTTCAAAGCCTGCGATGTGCTAATCTCTCTCCTGAGTTGCTTTGCTATGGAGGTTTCTCAGAAAGCCTAGGTTATAGTTCGTGGCTTACTGACGATGAAGAAAAAAGAGTGAAAATCCACATCACTGAAAAAGCTGAAAATTATTGCCACATGTGTTTGGAAGAATTTGGAAAAATAAGTGATTCACCGAAGTGTGGTTGGTTATCGGAGTGATCAGTGTAATCTATTAACAAATGGATGGCTTGAAGGGATTAACGACATCCCAGGCTGGAACTGGGAAGAGGGGCGCCGTCTTAGCAGTCCACGGGCTCACCTTCTCTCCCACTTATAGGACATTTCCACTGTGGATGACATACTCCCCCAGACTTTGCGGAGCTGGGTTATGTGCTTCTTTGGAATAATTAGCACTCTGGTTATGATCTGCATGGCCACTCCAGTCTTCACTGTCATCATCATTCCTCTCGGCATTGTCTATGTGTCTGTTCAGGTAAGTGTGGGCGCGGCTGGGTCCCTTCGTCTCTGCTTTTGAAATCTATGAGACTCTTCCTTTGTGTTTGCCGTTGGTCACTCTCCTCCAGCATCCTGGAAAGCATGCGGAGGATCCAAAGCTCAACTGTCACTAGCAGTTAGTGTGGGGTCACAGAATATGTCACCCTATGCTGCACTGCAGAGAGCTTAAGTGGGAGACATGTGCTTGGATTCAAGACTGTTTTGAGGGGTAGAAATATAGCTCGGTGGCAGAGCACTTGCCTAGCACTGAGAGGGAAGAGGGAGAGGAAAAGTGGGAGGGGATGGGGTGGGGAGGGGGGAAGGACAAAGGGTGGGAAGGAAGGGGGGAGGGAGCGAGAGAGACTACCCAGTAGATTTTCACAGTTCCATAAGGTCCTTGTCTTAGGGTTCCATTGCTGTGATAAACACCATGACTGAAACAACTTGGGGAGGAAAGCTTATTTCAGCTTATGTTTCTCATGTCACATCCATCACACTGAGGGAAGTCAGGACAGGAAATCAAACAGGGCAGGAATCTGGAGGGGGGAAGGGAAGCAGGCCCCAGGTACCTTGCTGACTGGGTTGTTCCTGGTGGCTTGCTCTTCCAGCTCTCTAGGAGTGGCACCAGCCACAGTAGGTGGAGTCTTTCTACATCAATCATAAACCAAGAAAATGCCCTGCTGACTTACCTACAGGGTATCTATGGAGACATTGTCTCAGTTAAGACTCCCTCTTCCCAGATATGCCCCGGTTTGTGTCAAGTTGACAAAAACCAGCCGTCACCCCCTCACGGGTTAGGCCCCTTCAGGAAGACTGTGTGGGGCTGCTGCTTCCTTTGTCTTTGAAAGGGTGTGATTATTTGTGGATGTGGGGACTGGATGCAGGGGCTGGGTCTCTTTTCACTTCAGGGTATTCCTAGTTTCATTGACTTGTCTGTGGGTGTTTTTAATTCAAGCTCAATGATTTTCCCAGAGGACTGAAGTAAGTAGAAGGTCCCTCGTGCCCCAAATGAAAACTGATGAGAAAAAGGAAGCTATAAAGAGCATGTTTCCTGCAAGGTGCCTTTAAAGTTGCCTTTATTCTTATTCTTTAAAATAAATCCGTTGTATTTGGTGTGTGTGTGTGTGTGTGTGTGTGTGTGCGCGCGTGCGCGTGCGCGCACAGGCACATGTGTGGAAGTCACAGGGCAGCTTTGCAGAGTCAGTTTTTTTTTTCTTCCTTTTATATGAGTTCTGGGAATCAAACTCTGGTTGTCAGATTTGCACAATAAGAGCTTTTACCTGCTGAGCCATCTCCCCAGCCCCCACTTGCCTTGTGATGAACTTAGGGGAGCTCTACAGTATGGTTGCATGGCCTTGTGTCCTGGGGTAAGAGAGTACTCTTGTGCCTGTGTGGAGTTCTGCAGGTACACTTCCATGTCCTCAACAGCCGTTTAACAAAAGGCAGGAGTAGATGAAGAAACTCTGAGACTTGGTATTTTCCACTCCGGCTCTCAAGTGCTCAGTTTTCCCTTCAGCAAGTTCTCACGGGTTCCATCAGCACCACGAACTGATCCCCATGCCTTTCATCTGTGGACATGTGCCTATGCTCTCTTAATGCCAGTCTAGTGCTTACACCCTCGGCGCTCTGGAACCCTCAGAACTACCTTAGCAGCACACCATGGAGTCACAGTTTTGGTCACTCCACCCGTCAATCTCCATTAATTCAAACTTCAGCATTCCCTGCTGTTTTTAAGAGATCTGTTTATCTTCTTTTACATGGACTCGTGTTTTACCTGTGTTGTATGCATGTGCACCAGCTGCATGTCTGGTGCCCACAGAACTACAGATGGTTGTGAACCACCCTGTGGGTGCTGGGAACCGAACCCAGGACCTCTGCAAAAACCAGTCCTCTTACCTACTGAACCATCCTCCCCTACTTTATATACTCCTTTTGTCCCAGCATCTTTTACAAAACCGTCTTGGTGACCATTTCTCTAGCTGGCCCAGAAACTTCTATCTGGATAGCATGTGAAGGTCTGAGGAAAGAGATGGGCCTGACCACTTCTTACTGTTCCCTTTCTTGTACCTCATTATTCTTCTAGCCACACACACGGTTGCAGGCCTCTTCCTGTTCAGTCGTGAGACACAGCCATGGAGTGACAAATGTTGGGGTGTGGCCAGATAGTAAACAGAAGCACAGTGTGCTCTCTACGGCTGTGTGACTAGCTGACTCTTGGTTCTTGTGTTCAGGTGTTTTATGTGGCTACTTCCCGTCAGCTGAGACGGTTGGATTCGGTCACCAGATCCCCAATCTATTCTCACTTCAGCGAGACTGTTTCCGGTTTGTCTGTTATCCGAGCCTTTGAACACCAGCAGAGATTTCTAGCGTGCAGTGAGGAGCGGATTGACATCAACCAGAAGTGTGTCTTTTCCTGGATTACCTCCAACAGGTGAGGCCTCCCTTAAGTACGTACTCAAATGGATGTTGACATTTGGCACAGGGGATCAGGCATAGCCAGTGAGATTATTGGAGATGAATTTGTATGTTATGTTTTCAGCACTTACCATATTTAATTTTTATAACTTGGGACTTTGGAGAATATTGCACTGTAGGATTCCTTTAGTTTAGAACACACTTCTAGAACCTTTAAAATGCTACTTATTTCCCTCAAAAATCAATGTATTGGGTTATTAAGAATTTAAGTATTTCTAAATCAAATTGAGGTTGCTCCTAAGAGCAGGGTGTACCAGCTCAAGCGCTCTAACAATGTTTTCCAGGCTCCCAAGTTCCTGGTTCGGATGAGGGACTAAAGACTGATGACGTCTCTCTCTCTCTCTCTGGTTCTGTTGCTCTACAGGTGGCTTGCAATTCGTCTGGAGCTGGTTGGAAACCTGATTGTCTTCTGTTCAGCTTTGCTTCTGGTTATTTATAAAAAGTCCTTAACTGGGGACACTGTGGGCTTTGTTCTGTCCAATGCCCTCAATGTGAGTCTGAAGACTTGGCTAAGTCAATTAATCATCTGTTGTTGGTTTTGTTTGTTTGTTTGTTTGTTTCAGGGTTTCTATGTGTAGCCCTGGCTGTCTTGGAACTCTCTCTGTAGACCAGGCTGGCCTCAAACTCAGAGAGATCCATCTGCCTGTGCCTCCTGAGTGCTGGGACTAAAAGTGTGAGCCACTACTGCCCAGCAAACCAATTAATCTTAAACTGACTCTGAAGTGTACTGAGGAGCCCATATCTTTTATTACTTTCTGGTCCAAAAGGACTAGGAAGATTGGCTCCATGTCTTTACCCACAAATGCAATCCCTACCTCGTGTAAGTAGGCACCAGTGCCATCTGGCAAAATGGGCATAACTCTTACTGTTTTTATATGTTTCTACTTGATGGTTCCTTAACTTTTTGCCTTCTTCCTTGGTTCTAGTCAACAGAGATTATGCATTTCTTCTCCAGAATATAGGGGTAGTTAGAAAATCCTTTGGACAAACAACTCCTGAGTATGTTTTTCTTATATCAAAGAACAAGTAAAACAAATCATAATAAGGAATATTATATAATGAATCTCATTGCAGAACCCCAGCACAACTGGGGGATAAATGCTAGTATTGTTTCTCAGCACCTGAGGCGGTGGCCGGCACTGTAGTTGCTCTTCAGGGCATCTGGCCATCTTGCTGTGCAGCTTTCCCAGCTACTGTTCTAGAGGTTTGCATAGGTGTGCTGTCTTCATTAGAAATTCACGAGGGTCGTGACAGGGCACCCCAGAAGAGTGCTGTTCTCCAGAGCCACTTGGTTCTTTGTGCCACTTCCCTTTGTCCTCCAGGACAGTCCAGGCAGAGTCAGGACACCATTAGATTGAACTAAAATGAAATACTCAGTATCAGCAGTTACATGTGCTTCTTCAACCCATACAAGCTTGTTACTCTTAGTCACCATAGTCCTAGCCTGGATTGTGTGCCTTTCTCTCTCTAACTACCATTCACTCCCTAAGACCCCTGGGAGATGTACAAACTCCAGATTTCCTTCCAGAACAAAGCTGCTATCTGAGTAACCCTTGTTTGGTAGGCCGGCCTGCACCATGACAGATCTTTCACTAGAGGCTGGATGCACTTGTGTGGTAGCAGGGATACGTGCAGTCTGTTTGTGTGAATGTGGATATGGCCATCCCACCCTGATGGCTGAGAGTGAGTGAGATCATAGGTTCTATTCATGCAGTCTTTTCTCATAGCGTCCCCCCATTTGTAGAGGGCCATCTGCAACAATTCCACAAGTAGCACTAGCTTTGCAGGCAGGGGACCTAAACTCTGGTACCACTTCACCAATAGTTTTAGCCCTGAACTATTCAAAGTTCATATTGCCCTTCAGGTGAGCACCACACAGATAAGCATTCAGTGGTTAGCCAGCCAATCAGTACACTGGTCTTATTCTTGGTTAAGAAAATAAAAATTAAGTAAGAATTGTCTTTTTATACCATCTCAATCCTGAATATAAAGTTACCTCTTAGTGAACCTTGTGCTACAACTAATTAGTTGAGTTGATTTCTGAGCCTGAGGGCTTTTTTTTAACTATTATTATTATTGCTTTTGTTTTCGTGTGTGCATGCGTGCGTGTGTGTTTGATATATTTTTTTCATCTATAGATCACACAAACCCTGAATTGGCTGGTGAGGATGACATCTGAAGCAGAGACCAACATTGTGGCTGTTGAGAGAATAAATGAATACATAAATGTGGAAAATGAGGTGAGAATTAGTGAAATTCAGGAGTAGGTCCATGAAATTCTTTTGAGAGGACATTTTCATTTTTAGGAACTATCTTGAATGGGTTAATCATCATTTTTTAAAATTCTAATCAGTCTTAATAATAAAAACCCAGAGTCAGATATCGGGGTTAATGCTGAAGATCAAAGAGCAGCAGCCACTAGTTCTTACCTCTACCGAACCCTCAGGCTGAATGGGCGATCCTGTCCCTACGAATCCTCAGACTGACCGCTGTCTCTACAAAACCTGAGACTGAAGGGACCCTGTGCCCATGAACCCTCAGACTGAATGCCCAGATGAGTGCTCAGACTGAATGCAATGAGCTCCTGTCTCCTCCCACCTTATATTCCTCTCTGTGCCCAGCCATATCCCTTCCAGTCTCCACCTCTCCAGTGCTGGGATCAAAGGTGTGAGCCACCACCGCCTGCCTCTGTTTCATTTTTAGACTGGATAAATTTTGTATAGCACAGTCCAGCCTTGAACTCATATCTGCCTCTGTCTCCCGAGTACTGGGATTAAAGGCATGTGCCACCACTGCCTGGCCTCTATGGCTTACTAGTGTGGCTAGCTCCACACTCTGATCTTCAGGCAAGCCTTATTTGCCTGTGGTGACAAAATATCACCACAAAGATTTATTTGTTTATTATATATACAGTGTTCTGTTTGCATGCATGCTTACACACCAGAAAAAGGCACTAGATCTTATTACAGATGGTTGTGAGCCACCGTGTGGTTGCTGGGAATTGAACTCAGGACCTCTGGAAGAGCAGCCAGTGCTCTTTTAATCTCTGAGCCATCTCTCTAGCTCCATTGTGTCCTTCTTAAGTCGCCTTGCTCTAACTCAAAGAACTTAACTTCCTCAAACTTAAGACTAGGACATGATTTAATAAATGACATGTCATTCTGGAAATCCATAGAGCAAACTTGTAGGATGGGACTTCTTAGTTAGAAACCCTTTGGAAGAAAAAAGCCCAGCTCACTCAGTTAATGGGCCCTTGTACCTTTCTGTCGTGTGATACAAGTGCCATGACAAGTGCTTGCTGAGTTGCTATTGTGCCCATCACTCCTCATCCTTTCCCCTTGCTAGGCACCCTGGGTGATGGACAAGAGGCCTCCAGCAGATTGGCCCAGCAAAGGTGAGATCCAGTTTAACAACTTTCAAGTACGGTATCGGCCCGAGCTGGATCTGGTACTGAAAGGGATCACTTGCCACATCAAGAGCACTGAAAAGGTGGGTGATGAAGACAGTTCTGGAAACAGTTCTGACGGTGAGAATGTCTGGCATGGAAGCAGGACACAAGGCCTCCATCATTTGGGTGCAGGGAGAAGATTGGGATGCTTCCTGTAGTCTGGGAACATGTAAGGAATACAGGCAGAGGGCTGGATCCTGCTTCCCCGCCAGCCCACCCTGTGAGGGTATAATGTGTGGTGAAGAACTCGGGAAAGAAACTGGCTTGGAGGCAGAACTGTTGAAAATAGTAGTATAGATGGCTGTCCCTAAGACCGGAAATTCCTTGTGTTTTTCCTGGTCTGTGAGGTTGAGTACTCTTCTATAGAGCTCTAGTTCTCCAAGGTTTGGAGTCTAATGCAGGCAGACAAATCAATCCATCAATCAACCAATCTAGATAAGGAGGTTGAGGACCAGGTTTCTCATCTGGTGGCAAGCCTTTCTTCTTCTTCTTCTTCTTCTTCTTCTTCTTCTTCTTCTTCTTCTTCTTCTTCTTCTTCTTCTTCTTCTTCTCCTTCTCCTTCTCCTTCTCCTTCTCCTTCTCCTTCTCCTTATTCTTATTCTTCTTTCTACTAAGAAACAAAACAAAAACAAAAAAAACAAAACAAAAAACCCCCAACAATTTAGTTCTCCCTCCAACAGCACATATACTAAAATTGGAGCAGCACAGAGAGGATTAGTGTGGCCTCTAGCAAGGAGGACTCGCAATCTGTGCTGTGTTCTGTAGTTTTGAACTATAGGCAGCTAAGGAATGCTGAGAATTGGTTATCCATACCAAATGGTCATCTCTGACAACACGCACACAAGCAACATCCTACAGACCGAGCAGGTTCTATTTAGGAATATACGTGTGTGTACGTATATATGTGTACATATATGCATGTAGCAATAATTAATGAAAAAGGACAATGGATTTGAAAAGGAGCAAGGGATGGTAATGGGAGGGTTTGGAAAGAGGAAAGGAAAGGGGAAATGTAATTATAACGTCAAAAATAAAAGAAGTAATAACAATTTAAATTAGTACATTTTTATCTACTTATGTGGTAAGTGTGCGTGTGCGTATGTGAGGAGCCTAGGATAGCTTGCTCCAC
Source organism: Phodopus roborovskii (assembly GCF_943737965.1). NCBI lineage: Eukaryota > Metazoa > Chordata > Mammalia > Rodentia > Cricetidae > Phodopus > Phodopus roborovskii. The sequence goes on along the minus strand of NW_026126541.1, from coordinate 16,377,714 downwards.
CATGTGGGTCCAGGGATTGAACTCAGGTCATCTGGCTTTTAGCAGCAAGAGCCTTTACCCACCGAGTCACCCCAAAGGGTCCTTTCCCTCCACTTTTTAAACAACAACAACAAAAAACTTACAAAGAATAAAGCTGTAATTGCCAAGAGTGACTGTAACAGCACCTGACGAGAGAGGGCTTGTCCCTTTCCACCAGTCACTGCTGTCAGCTCACGACAACTGAGCGAGTGTGGGAGGACCACTTTTTCTCACATCTGGGAAACTTTTTCTCTCACCAAGACTAAAGGCCAATTTATATGCTTGATATAAGGGTTTTTTGTTTTGTTTTTTATCACCTGTGACTATACAGGCAATTTTTTTTCTCCAATAATTGCATGAGAACTAGATGTAAATGAACTCTGTTCGCAGGTCGGTGTGGTGGGCAGGACCGGAGCTGGGAAATCGTCCCTCACAAACTGCCTCTTCAGAATCTTAGAGTCTGCAGGTGGCCAGATCATCATTGATGGAGTAGATATCGCATCCATTGGCCTGCACGACCTTCGAGGGAAACTGACCATCATCCCCCAGGTCAGCCCTAGAACTTACTGATACAAGTTCAGTTAACCAGACACTTCCGAGGTTGTATTAGTTATTCTTCTTGTCATTGTTCTTGACAATGGGTGATTTTGGCTCACAGTTTGAGAAGGGACATGGTGCATCGTGGTGGGAAGGATGGCATCACGAGTGTACACTGGCACACGGCATCTGCACTCACCGAGGACGGAGTAGAGATTGTGCTGCCTGGCACTTGGCTATTTTTTTCCTTTCTCCTCACTTTAAGACCCCACCGGTGGGGTGTCTCAATTTACTTAAGCTAGATACTCCCTCCCAAAGACACACAGGGGTCTGCCTCCTAGATGGTTCTAGACCCTGTCAAGTTGGCTATCAAGGTTCACTTTCACACCAGGATTGCAGACCAAGTCCCCAAGACACTGCTTCTAAAAGAGTTCTGAATTTTGTGGATGCTAGAATTAACCGGTAGGTGGCAGCAACACAGCGGCAGTCAAATAGAGCGGATGATTATTTGGCATTGCCATAGCCCATCACGGTTTGCTGAGACCTTTGTAATTAGCAGTAGCAATTTTGCTGCTGAAGCTTGAAGCCATTAAGCTTTATATTCCCCCATTTGATGTGGCTAAAAGATAGAGGAGGGAATTTGCTGCAGGTTTTTGCCAGCAAGCGGAACATTTATTGTATCAGCAAGAAAGGCCTCCCTTTGGCTTGCTCTATGGACCCTACCAAAGTAAGGGTTGTCTTGGAGGCCTCTCCACTCTCGGGAGGTATAGAATTATTTGCTACTTTCTGCACTACGGCCAAGTGCCTGCGAAGGATGTTTGTCTGATGTCTGATGAGTGTCATCAGATGTCTGTCTTCCATCACTCTCCCCTTACTCCATTGAGACGGGGCCTCCCATGCAACCTAGAGCTTGCTGTTTTGAGTTTTGTTGTTATTTTAAGATTTCTTTATTTATGTGTTATGAACATTTTTCCTGTTTGTATGCAAGTGTGCTGCATCTGAACCTTCTTCTCACAGACACTAGAAAAGGGTACCAGATTCTCTGGAGTCAAGGACAATTGTGAGCTGCCATGTGGGTACTGGGAACTGCAATCAGGCCCTCTACAAGAGCAGCAAGTAGTTTAACCACAGAGCCACCTCTCCAGCCTCTGGAGGTCATTGGTTCTGGCTGGACCAGTGATCAGGAACTCCAGATACCCTCTAGTCTCTGCTCTGAGCATAAGGCTCTAGAGGCTACACTCAGCTTTCTATTGGATGCTAGGGACACAAACTCAGGTCCTTCCCCATGCTTGTGCATGAGACATCTCTTCAGCCCCCATGTTGTCTTAGTTTGGTACACTCTCTTCTTTGGCCTCTTCAAAATATAAGATCTTCTTGGACAACTACACCATCTCTTCTTCTTTCCTCCTATTCTCCATCTGAGCCAGAAGATTTTTTTTGGGGGGGGAAGGGATAATCTTTTCATCTCCTAAAGAGATCCAGCAGCAAATCTGGATGGCTACAGGGACATCCCAGAAGGGAACAGAGCAGGTGCTAGCCAAGGATTCCTCTTAGCCCTGTGCTTAGCTCCCCAGATGTGGATACTCCAGCCTTCAGGGGTTGTAAAGGACCTTGATCATGAACCAACTTTCTGCCTAGAGTTCATCTCAGACCACTTCTTCTGGCCGCAGAGGATGAATGAAACCTTTGCTGACAGCCCTAACATTTCCCCATCTTTGACTTGCAGGACCCCATCCTGTTCTGTGGGAGTCTGAGGATGAATCTAGATCCTTTCAACAAATATTCAGATGAGGAGGTTTGGAAGGCCCTGGAACTGGCTCATCTCAAATCCTTTGTGGATGGCCTGCAACTTGGGTTGTACCATGAAGTGACAGAGGGTGGTGACAACCTGAGGTAATGTCTTGTAACCTACTTCTTCTGTAGGCAGTGAGAGGATGAACGGGAACTGTTCTTTGTGCTCCTGTATTAGATATGGTTGACACTGTGGAATTTACACTGTATAGTAAAAATATGATAAAAAGCAGATGTAAAAATGCTTAGAAACACTTGGAAACCTTTGTTATTAAATGTGCCGTTCATGTGGCATATCACATGAACTTACAAAGGCCACTATTGTGAACAATCATAGAACACAGGCTCAACAGAGTCTCAGCAGCAATAGCCAGATTCCTGGTCCAACCAGAGTCTGATCTCTCTGTTATGACATACAGGCAGGACATGGGGACATGGTGATCCCCACAGACCATAAAAGGCATCCCAATTTAAGAACCACTGATCTAAAGGGCACATGGATGAGATTGACCACCTGAAAAGCCCCTGGGCACTGCAGAAACACCTAAAATTCATACAGTGACTCTTAGTGTATAGTTCTTAGGTTGAAATATATTTTTTAATATCCTGACATTTCACTTCCGATCTCCACTATATGTCCATTAATGTGTGGTTCTGGCATCCTCCCTATTCAGTCCTTAGACAAAGCCTGCTGCTCATGGACAGTTCTTGCTTCTGACCCAGGTGCCTCAGTGGTTGGAAGGGAGGGCACAGACCAGAAGCAGCAGTTAAAGCACAGGGATGGGGAACTCAGTAGCTCAAACAATGGGCTGGGAGCTCTGGATGAACCTAGGAGCTTCATATGAACTCAGAATCCCAGACCCTATGTCTGCTAATCGGACCTACATTTTAGCAAGATTGCCAGGCAGCTTGTGTGCATGCTGCAACGTGAGAAGTCTGCTTAGAGCCCCAGTTCCTAACTAGACTGAGGAACTCACCCAGGGAACTCAAGTCCCGGTGTCCAGACTGTCCCCCAGACCAACTGAGCCCAGGACTAAGGGGCCTTCACCCACTTTCATGGCTTGGTGGAGAATGTCATCCATCTTGCTTTCCCTTGACAACAGACACAGGAGCCAGCAAGGCTTCCATAGCTGTTTAGCCTGATGTAAAAGACCATTCAAATATGCTGTCAATAAATACATATCAACACCTACTGTGCGCCAGGCAAACAACACAGATACACCCCTGGACCTCCAAGCACACAGAACATAACAGGGACATAAATGGCAATGCTGGGAAGACCGCAGAGGGGGCATGTGAGATGTCATGGCAGGATAGGATACCCTCTCCCCTCCTCTTGTCTATGCTGGGAGTCCCTCACTGCTATCACTAGTGCCTTGAATTCAGACCTGTGCTTTAGACTTGGTTTAGGGAATTAAAACCTACACGTACTAGTGGAGGAAGAAAACAGCTTGCACTGTCTGTGCTAAGTAGTGGGTAAATGGGCAAGAGAGAGCAGCCGAAAGGAGACGTGGTACCTGATATTATAAAGTACAGTCAGCCTAGGCAGAAGGCGGGTGCCAGCTAAGTCAGTAATTCTGCAGGGTGCCCCACCTTACATTACAAACAGACACTGCAAGTTCATCTTGGGTGACTTCTCTTCTGCAGAAACGTTCTTGCAGACAATTACAGAACATTAGTCTAGCTCCCCCTGTTTAATACAGCCCCTAATGACCACAGCAGGGAAGAGTAATCAGCAAATTCCCAAATTTTTCCTTCACATCGTTTCCCAAAGCTCCTTTATGTAAGAGGTCCAGCTTCCATTATCGGCTTTTACCAAATTAAAGCTATTTGCATTTCGCAAGTATATTTGAATTCCACATACATTGCATCTCACACCAAGACACCAGGCTCATTAGGTGGCTTTGTCTCTAATCAAGGCAGAAAGCCTTGAACAAATAATTAGCCTTGAGACTAGAATTACACATTAAAATAATGAACGCATTTGCTAAGGCCACAGATAAATGCCACTGGGGCATCCTACTGTAATGCCACCCTGTATCAACAGTGTCAGGTCACACCCTGCTGTAGTAAACTTGGGGGCATTCATGTTGATTTGGAACTGTTGCTATCACTGTGGCTAAATACAAAGCACTGCTTCTGGGCCAATGTTTTTCAAACTTACTTCAACATGAAAATTATCTGGTGTGCTTATTAAAAATGTACAACTCTAGGCTGTGTAAAGGAAGACCCAGGAACATAAACTTTTTATCAAGATTTTCTGGTAAGTCTTCTAACTGAGAAAGTTTGAAAAACATTGGCTTTAACAGTGACCAATGGGAGATTTTGAAAACCAGGTCTGGCTCATGAAATGAGTCTTAGCCACAGGTTTCCCTAGTCTTTTTGGGCTTATATGTGACTTCTTCTGTTGGCTACAGCATAGGGCAAAGGCAGCTCCTATGCCTGGGCAGGGCTCTGCTTCTCAAATCCAAAATCCTGGTCCTGGATGAGGCCACAGCTGCTGTGGATCTAGGGACAGACAACCTTATTCAGACGACCATCCGAAATGAGTTCTCCAACTGCACGGTCATCACCATCGCCCACAGGCTGCACACCATCATGGACAGTGACAAGTGAGTGAGTGTGTGTGTGTGTGTGTGTGTGTGTGTGTGTGTGTGTGTAGGGGCATCGCCATCGCTCACAGGCTGCACACCATCATGGACAGTGACAAGTATGTGTGTGAGTGAGTGTGTGTGTGTGAGTGTGTGTGTGAGCGTGTGTGTGTGTGTGTGTGTGTGTGAGTGTGTGTGTGTGTTGAGGGGCATCGCCATTGCCCACAGGCTGCACACCATCATGGACAGTGACAAGAGTGAGGGACAGAACCTAATGCAGGGCAACAGTTACAGTGTCAGCTACAAGCCTAGAGGCCCTTCACAGCAGGGGAAGCCTGAGGCCTTGCAGTTTTAAATTGCACATCAAGCTAATAAAAGCTAAAGGGGTCAAGGATAAAATAGGCAGCTGTATTGACTGAGTATGGGAAGGTGGAACCCACATCTTACCTGTGGCAGAAGTGGGCATAGACCATCCCAACCACCATAACCTCAGCTGTTCCCACTCCCAGCCGTTACAACTGTTTGGAGGGGAAGGAACCCCCTTTAATCCCAACACCTTAAACAGCTTGTACTTGGCAATGCACACGCACGCACACACGTGTTCTACTCCAGTGGCCCCTTCCATTCAGTGTTAGACATGGAGTCATCTCTGCCCACGCCTTCTGCTGAAGTTCATTCATTGCCACTGCCTGCTGGCTACCGCTTGGTCCTGGCTGCTCTCGTAGATGGTAAGCTTTGGCACATCACTCTCTAAAGCTTCTCTCTCCTTTGTTTCAGGATCATGGTCCTAGACAGTGGGGAGATTGTGGAGTACGGCAGTCCCGAAGAACTGCTGTCCAAAACAGGTCCCTTTTATTTTATGGCCAAGGAAGCTGGCATTGAGACTGCCAACAACACAGAGCTCTAGCAGCTGGATCCACAGCTAGAGAACCGTGAGGAGCAGCCTTATTTACTTTTGACTTTTATGACTATGCCATAGGTGCAAAGAGACATATTTTGTTGCTATCACTCAGGTGGACCTCGAACTCTTAGGCTCCAGTAAACTCTGGTGTCAGCCTCCCATGTAAAAACAGACATTTGAAAGAGTATCATGAATGGAGACTTACATAAATATTACCAGGGACCTTAGCAGATCCTCAGCTGCATGAGGATCATGCCTTACCAGCATGAGGACCAGGGTTTGGTTCCCAGAATTCATTTCTTTAAGTGGTCATGGTGGCACATGATTATAATGCTGTTGCTGGAGAGACAAGAGTCAGGCAGATACCTGGACTCAATGGCCAGCCAGCACAGCCTGCCTGGAAAATTCCAAGGTCAGCAAGAGACATTGTGCCAAATAACAAAAACAAACAAACAAACAAAAAACAGGTGGACAGCACCAAAGGAACCCTTGAGGGTGAACTCTGGACTCAACACACACGCCCTACATACATAAACACGTGTGTACACACCTCAGAAAGAAGAGCCCTCACTGCCCTGCCTTGATTATAATTTCTTGCTACCTACCCCATACCCTAAAATAACTGTTAAACTAAACTTCATAATTTTCTTGCCTGCTGTTTTAGCTTTTACTACCTTTGTATGTTTAAGCAATGTACGCAGTTTATTCTGATGTAAATGGACTCATATTGCATGTATCACATGACTATACCTTTGTTCAACAATACATTGCGATTTGTCTGCATTGATGCATATGGTGAGGTGCCTTCGCATTCAGCCACCACTCACTGCTCCTCAGCAGAACAGCATTGTGGGAACAGATCACACTTAATCTACTTACATATTGGTGAGTATCTGACTTCTTTCCAGCGTTTCTCTTTTTCTATTACTGACATTAGTACTAGGAACATCCTGGGATATGGTATAAAATGGGGGTTGTAAAATGTTTACATATCCATCCTGAGCAGTTCCAGCTTAAACAATGACTACAACTAAAACCTCATTTTGGGTTTACTTGTGTGTTCCTGGCTTCTGTGGAGGGTCAATATCTTTCTGTGTGTTTCTGGGCATTTGGATTTATTATATAATTTTTAAAATGCTGTATCTCATTGTTTCAATGTCTGCATTCTTTCTTATCTGTTATTCTTAATGTTTATTTTTACTTATTGATTTATTTTTAATTTTTCAAAGATTTATTGTATGAATGTTTTGCCTGAGTGCATGTATGTGGACCATGTATATCAGAGGTCACAAGAGGGCTTGAGAGTCCCTGGAACTGGAGTTACAGACAGTTGTGAGCTACCATGTGGGTGCTAGAATCAAACCTGCGTCTTTTGCAACAACAACAACAAATGTTCTTAACCAGGGTGCCATCTCTCCGGCACCCCACCCCACATACACTTTTTTTTGGGGGGGTGTCTTATTTATTTGTATGTCTTTTGAATTTTTATTGTGAGCTTCTTATGTCCATTACAATTTATTCTGGGAATATTCTTTGAGGTTGGAGTTAAATCCATACTCTAAGAAAAATTTTGAAGGCTTCTGCCAGCCACCTGGGATCTCCCCCCAGATGTCTTGGAACTAAATTCTCCACTGAGAGTCCAAACCAAGCAGCCCAGGCAGCTTTAGAGCAGTGGTATATAAGTCCTGGTTTGTGATTTACAAATCTCCGGAAGAGTCCCTGCTTCAGTGGTAAGGGGGAAACGCACATGGGCTTCTCCATTCTCTGTGGCCATCTCACGAGGAGCTGCTTCAAGACTTCAGTTTATCAGAGGAGTCTGTGGGTTTCTCTTGACGTTATCTCTTCGTTGGTGTCCTGTATTATTGGCAAAAGTAGACTTAAGCTTTCTGAGTTTGGAAGCCTGTCTACCTTTTCCCCAACCTCAAGATTCCTTTTACTCTTCCAGTTGAGGATGTAACGATAAAGACGTTTGTCTAGGCAGCACTTCGCCGTTTAGTGAGGTTCTCAGAGGAAGGGTATAAAGCTAGAGGAGCCACAGTCTCCTTGCCCTGGCAGGTACCAGTTGCATCTCTTATCCAAATCACAGGTTTCCAGCACATGAACTGTGATCAAAAAGTGGTGTAAATATCAAAGAGCTCAGGTACATTACAAATAGTTCACCATTAGTGGCTGGTTCTCAAAGCTAGCTTTTGAAATGTTACCAACTTACTCAAAATGTAGCTCCTAAGGTTGCAAATCAGTATATACAAATCAAAGATTCTATCCATTGTAGCCATTGTCTTATCTGCCATAGAGAGAACATTTCAGGCTAAACTTGGTGTGCCTTGCATGAAATACCTTCCATTTTTATTTTATTTTATTTTATTTTGTGACAGGGGAGTGGCATTTGATGGTTGGTTGATATAGTACTGTGCCTTTGTCAGAACTAAGCTGTATCTCTGCTATTTACGTTTGCTCCTTTGTGATTGCCCCCATCTCTGTTTATCCCTTACTCCACTAACATCACCATCACCATTAATTTCTTTTTCCCCACCAGATACTGTTTGCACCATTTGTTTTACCTCATCATTGGAATTTTGAGTAATAGAACTTTCTTGTTCTGTAATTTTAAAATATTCTTATTTTCTTCCCCAGCATAATCTAAATAAATACAATTCTCTGGTTTGCTTCTTGAAACAAGTTTCCAGGCACACAGCATTTGGGGACACAAGGGGAGCTTTGGAAACCAGAGGAACAATTTACACCTGCTGAGAGCTAACTGTCAAAACCAAGACATGTGCTAGAGTAAAGCATTCCAGATGAAAAAAGGAGAGCCCTACCATCGTCCCCATTTATTTGCCAAACTAAACAGCCCAGGCTGATGCTTGTATTCTTACACCAGGGAGCTTAGACTAATGACCTGTTCTGTTTATTTAGCATCCATTAAGTGCCTGACATTTTAAAGCAATTTAATATAAATAAAAGTATTTTATTTAAATAAATATTCAATTTCTGGTGTGTCATCAGTTAATATTCTTCCACAAGTTTTATTTCAGCAAATTAGTTTCTGGGACAATTTTAGATAAGTATCAAGGACTAGAAGTTCCTCCAAAATGTCACCCTTATCTTCAGGGATCTTTTTGCCTCTTCCTGTGTCCTTGCTGATTCTTCTGTGTACTGGTAACAATTGTGTTTCAGAATGAAGCCCAGGCCTTGTGAAGATCAGCCAGGAGGCAAGCGACAAATCTGTCATTAGCAAGGATACCCCTCTGGTATATTGTAATTCCATTTAGGGTCCTGACCAGGGAATGCTTCAGCCATGACTGGGTGGGCAGCCTGTCATTGAGAAGGGGGAGAGGGGAAGCAGAGATATTGGGAAAGGAAGAGAAGGCCAAAGGGTCAAAGATAGTGATGGGGAGGTTTATTAGTCTGACTAAAGACAGTGAAAGAATCATCTGGTTGGGCCTCACAGCTAGGAGAAGCCACCATGTGGAGTTTATTTTCTTTATGGCAAAAATTACCCATTTGGGCAAAGAAACTTCCCTTGCCTCAGTTGCTAGCAGTATAACAATATACTGTCTAAACTGGACCAGCAGGATACAAAAAAAAAAAAAAAAAAAAAAAAAAAAAAAAAGCAACTGCAAAACTTTGCCAAGACAAGGTAGGACAGTCCTTCAAAATTTCCTGCTTCTCAGAAATGTCTGTCAGATATACTAGCCCTGTAGGTCAAAGATGTATGCCCCCATATTATAGAACTTTGGGTGATTGAACAGGCAGAGAAATGTCCCTAATGTTAGATAACATTTCACCCTTTGGGGTCTTTGATGGAGGTGAAGACTAGATAGTCAAATTTTTCCTTAGTTATGATTAAAGGCAAATTAAGTATAAAACTTTAGAATCACAAAGATAAAATAGATAATAAAGTATTTTCTCTAATTTTGTCAAACACAAATGTAGTGGATATTGTAACTGGAATTCTTAGTAACTGTTTTTGTTGTATATAATTTTACTATGTTAAAGTTAAAATCTTCCTTTTTAGTTAGACAAAAAGGGGGAAATGCTGTAGAATAATCCTTGTATACACTGTGAAGATTTGTCACTTGGATTGGTTTAATAAAAAGCTGATTGGCTAGAACCAGGCAGGAAGTTTAGGTGGGACAACCAAACTAGGAGAATTCTGGGGAAAAGAAGGGCAGAGTGAGAGGAGATGCTAGCAGATGCAGAGGAAGCAGAACGTGTAAAAAATGAGGTAACAAGCCTTGAGCCATGTGACAGAGGGTAGAAAAGAAATATGGGTAAATTTAAATGTAAGAGTTAACTAGTAACAAGCCTGAGCTATTGACCAAGCATTTTTAATTCATATTAAGTCTCCATGTTAGTGGCTCACAACCTGTGACTCTATTTCTAGGGGATTTGACTCCCAATTCTGGCCAGAGTAGACCACCAGACACATTTGTATACATACATACATACATACAAACATATAGGCTGGCCCTTAGATCATTGTCTGACTCCACACAGGATTGCTAGCTCTAATGACCCAGGCACAGGAGAGCTTGTCCTGCCCCTCCTGGGAGGAGGCCCTGCCACCTGCCACACTTGGGAGGGTGCTGGGAACTGAACCTGGATCCTCTTCAAGAGCACTAAGCGTCCTTAACTTCTGAATCATCTCCCTAGCCCCTCGTTCTTTAACTCTTAACAATCAATCAAGGTTTTGTTTATTATCGTGATGGTTGGCTGTATGGAGCTCACCTCAATAGCCATATGATTTTATGCCTGGTAAACACCACCATGTGCTCAGATTCATCTCCCCTGTCCCTGGCTTCCCCTCTGTTGGAGCAGCTACCTTTGGGACGTTTACTTTCTGCTCAGGGAAAAAAGACACAGTCCTTCTTTTCTGGAAAACTCAAATGTTGGCTGGTATCCCTGAAGGGATTGCTGAGTCTTCCAAAGGATTAGCTCTGACCACAGGCTCTTTACTGGCTTGGCACTAACACTGTTGACTGCCTGCTTCCTTCGTTACTGCAGGTAGATTGTCGTCTGGTTTCTTAGTACCAGATCCCCATAATATCTCCCTAACATGTTCACTAATTCTGAATTGTAAACCAATTACAGCTCATCTGATTTTCCTTTTCCTTCACAAAATGTCATCAGAATCTTTATAGTTTTAGTGGAAGCATAGATATAATTCAAGGGTCTTCTCTGGCTTACTTCTGATGGGAGATGTCATTCTGTAAATATGTTTCTCATACTGGTTAATGAATAAAGCACTGTTGGCCAATAGGAAAGGAAGACAGGAGGGACTAGGAGACAAGGAGGAAATAGGAAGTAGTAAGAGGAGTCAAGATGGAGAGTCTGGAGAGGGCAGGACGGCAGCCGGCTTTCTGGTAAGACCACGTGGAAAAATGTAGATTAACAGAAATGGGTTAATACTTAAGACAGAGCTAGCCGATAAGAAACTAGTACCTGGCCAACAGCATTATATCAAATACAGAGTCTCTGTGTGTTAATTGGGGCTGGCACGGTGGCGGGACAAGACCAGCGGCAGGTGGAAAAACCTTACCTCTTACATACTTTTGTTTCTGTAAACAGTTTTTTGTTTATTTTTTGGATCACAGTTATCTTCCTTTATTTATATATTATCCATGCTTGCTTTTATGTTGCAATGCATAGTTAAGTTATAACAGAGTTTGTGGCCTTCGTTCCCTAAAATATATACTGTTCTAGATCTTTGAAGGAAAGGTTTTTCAGGCTTTTATTTCCATCATCAAAATGGTGGTTTGCCTCAGAAATATTCTTATGATAGAGATGTTCACAATCAAATCCACAGACCCTGACAGTATGTCACATTCCATTACAAAAAAAGGATTTTGCCATTGTAATTACAGGTTTGGGGATGGAAGAGTGGATCCTGGGTTATTCAGGTGTGCCCAATGTAATCAGAGCCTCTTTATAAAAGAGAGCTGGTGGCTGGGGGTGTGGCTCAGGGGTGGAGCATTTGCTGAGCATGTGTGAGGCCTGGGTTATAAAAAGGCAGCCAGGAATTCAGAGCCAAAGAGAAGGTGGTATGAAGACGATGCTGAGAGACTTAAGAACACTACAGCATCTGCTTCAAAGTTAGAGGAAGAGGTCTAAGCTAAGGAACAAAGTCAGAAAAGGTAAGGGACCCTCTCCCCTGGAGCCTCCATAAAGAACAAGTCCTTGATTTTGAAATTCTGATGTGTTTTAAGTCACAGAATCCATGGTGATTTGTTATGGCAGCGAGTGATGAAGCAGCTTGTTTCCATCTTAGGCTTAAAAATCGTCTTATAGTAAAGACAGACTAGTTCCATTTCTGTTTATGATTAAATCTCATCTGTCTCTCAAGGATTGAGCTATGCTCACCTGTAACCTTATCAACAAATGGTTCTATACTGCCTGTTTCAGGAAACAGTAACTTTGTCTTTTGTTTCAAGAAGTTGTTATGACCTTGTCATGTTTGGCGTCTGTAGCTCCCCCTATTTGTCTGCCAACTCCTCATTTGGAAAGGCTCTAGCCCTGAACTATACAACTCTTTCCCCCATGTCCAGTGGTGACATCTTGATGATGCCTCAGAGGGAGTCAGCCATGTTTTTAAAAAGCTTGCTTTAGTTAATTTGGCCATGATTTGGGTTGGTGGCCTTTCTCCTGGAATCTTTGAGGTTTCCCAAGAGGAAACCAGGAATGAAGAACTCCAATGCCTCTGCTAAAATTGACAAGGTTTTCCAAAGAGCGCTTAACACTAAGTTTTGTTTTTTTAAATTTTATCACTCCTGCTGTGGCTTGGGTTTAAGTATCATTACTGCCTTTTATTTACCACTAAACGTTGATTGTAACACTCATGACTGACACGTGTCCAGGACGTTTGGTTCTGGTGTATATTACTGCCTTCCAGGTGTGGTGAGGCCAAAGGAAAGCATCAGACAGGTGCAGAATTCATTAGGCTACAGTTTACTGATGGAAGCCTGGGCCAGCAGCAAAACCAAGTCACACTAAAAGCCCTACAAGAAGCAGAGCAAGACAAAAGAGCTCCAAGTGCTCAGTGGTCGGTGCTTACAGGAGGCCATGCTGAAGTGGCTCTCAGTGTCCAGTCCTAAAGCTACACGTGCTGCCCTTTTGGGGGCACTCACAAATAACAACCGATGCATAGTGTATTCAGAAAATCTAGAGCATTCTCAAAATTCACCGACAACAAAAGAATCCACTGCTTAGGTTAGGCAAGAGATTTTGAAGGGTCTGTCTGTTTGTAGTACACTGGGAAACCGCAGAGATAAACCGACCAGGGTTGTTGGGGGCACCTGTGTCGAGTGTGACCACAGGCATCAATACCTTCTTTCCCAACTAAACTGCCCGGACTGAACTTACTCATCGGATCCTGCTTGGAGTTAATCATGCCCTGTTCTCAGCTGAAAGGCTGCTGTGAAGGCATCAGCTATAGTCAGTCATGATTTTGGCAATGGTGGCTTAAGCCTGTCGTATTTAGCTTTCCTGACCCTGTACATAAGGGGCGGCTGTGACAGGAAATGCCTGGGGCCTGACTCCTCTTGGGTGTACCAGAGACCGTTGGATAAAGGTGCATAGGCATAGCTTTGTGGCATGGTCTGCGTGAGTGTTCAGACACCCCTAGTCATAACTCAGGTCCCCGGGCTTGGTGGCATGGTCTGTGTGAGTGTTCAGACACCCCTAGTCATAAGTCAGGTCCCCGGGCTTGGTGGCATGGTCTGCATGAGTGTTCAGACACCCCTAGTCATAACTCAGGTCCCCGGGCTTGGTGACATGGTCTGCGTGAGTGTTCAGACACCCCTAGTCATAAGTCAGGTCCCCGGGCTTGCCTGCTCCCAGTACTTCCTGAATGAACATGTTTCTACTAAGCTTGGGGCTCGTTTCACTTCCTCTTCCTGCTGCCAGATCATGGTTGCACCGGGCAAGTGGCACACCCGTTTCCCTTCTCCTTGAAGGACATCTCATAGGCTGAGCACTGGTGGCAATTGCCTTGAATCCCAGCAGGCAGATGTCTGTGAGCTTGAGGCCAACCTGGTCTACAGTGTGAGTTCCAGAACAGCCAGAGCTACATTATGAAAATCTGTCTCAACAAAACAAAACAAAATCACATCTCTTAATGGTGCTGAGGCCCAGGCACCCTAGAACTTGCAAAAGTTTTCATTTGAGTCAGGTGTTGTAGTGTGTGCCTGTAATCCCAGCACACTGGAGTTGAGGCCAATGGAGAGGCTGTTGGCTATTAATCCTGCCTAGCACCATATTCTGCCACACCCTGAAAAAGGGAATCAGAATCTGTTGCTATCAAATGCCATTGACCATATAGGAAAGCTTAAAATCCTGCGTAGGAGCTGAGCTGTGGAGTGCTGGGAAAAGGGGCTTCCAATCAAGTGCATGTCTTGGACGTGTTCTTAGGGCACATTCCTGGTCCTGGAAACCCACACGTATCAGAGTCTCAGCTTCAAAATGAGTTAAACCAGGACAGAAAAGGCAGTCATGGGATTCTCATTATAGTCTTGAGACAGAGAGACCTGAAATTGTCATTGTCTAGATGTAGGCTCCCCACACCCATCCCTGCTCTAGTGATGGCAGATGAAAGAATCTATAAAAAGCAGTCAGAGAAAGCCTGAGAGTCTGAAAGCAGGCAGCCATGGGTGTGGAAGCTTTCCTTGGGGTGTTTCAATAGCGTGAGCCTCTTTTTAACTTCTGCTTCTCTGGCAGTAAAGTCCTAGTGAGCCAGACATGGTGGTGCACGCCTTTAATCCCAGCACTCAGGATGCAGAGGCAGATAGATTTCTTGTTGAGTTTGAGGCTAGCCTGGTCTACTTGAGTTACAGGACAGACAGGACTATATAGAGAGACCCCGTCTCTCTCACACACAAAAAGTCTATTAAAAATTAACGGCTTGACTGAGTATGGCGATACATGTAAGTTAAGAGACTGGTATAGGAGGATCATATTTGTGGCCAGTCTGGGCTACATAGACTCCAAAAATTCAGTGTTAGAGGCGGGAGAGATGGCTCAGTGGTTAAGAGCATTGCACTTGCTCAGGACTGGAGCCCTGTTCCAGTGCCTACAGTGAGCAGCTCAGAGCTTCCTGTAACTCCAGCCCCATGCACATATGCTATACACTGACACAGACACACATACATGTAAATTTTAAAAGTTTCATTTGGTTTTTAAAAATTACCTAGATGGTAGTCAGTCCAAGAGGAGGGAACTTCAGTTGAGAAAATGCCTCCACAAATTGAACATTTTCTTTCTTTTTTTTTTTTTTCTTATGTATTGATCCCAGTTCCCTCTCCCTCCCTTCCTCCCATTTTCTCTTTTTATTAATTTAGTTTTTACATTCCAATCCCAGTTCCGCCACCCTCCTCCCATCTGCTCCTCTGAGAGGGCAACATCTCCCCATCCTGTCCCATCATCTCCTTGAGGAAGGACCAAGGCACCTCTCCACCCCCATACCCCTGTGTCTAGGCAAGGTATCTCTCCATATAGAATGGGCTCCACTAAGTCAGTTTGTGCATTAGAGTTAGATCTTGGACACACTGCCAGTGACCTCATGTATTGTCCCAGTCACACCATTGTCACCTATATTAAGGGAGTCTAGTTCTGTCTTATGCAGGTTCCCCATTTGTCAGACCTGAGTCAGTGATCTCTCACTAGCTCAGGTCAGCTGATTCTGTGGGTTTTCCCATCATGGTATTGACTCCTTTGTTCATATTATTACTCTTCCCTCACTTCGATTGTACTCCAGGAGCTCACCCCAATGGTTAGTTGTGGATTTCTTCATCTGCTTCCATCTGTTTCTGGAAGAGGGTTCTATCTTCTCTGGGGTTGTGGATTGTAGGTTGGGTATCTTTTGCTTTATGTCTGGTATCCACTTATGAGTACATACTATATTTGTCTTTCTTGTTTTGGGTAACTTCACTTAGGATTTTTTTTTTCTGGTTCTGTCCATTTGCCTGCAAATTTTAGGATGGAACATTTTCTTAATTAGTGATTGATGTGGCCCAGCCTGACAGTACCATGCTGGCCTAGTGGTACCTGGCTTCTGTAACAAAGCAGGTTAACCAAGCCATGAGTGGCAAACTCCATGGCCTGATTCAGCTCCTGCCTCCCCAGGTTCCAGCCCTGTTTGAGTTCTTGCCTTGGCTTCCCTCAATGGATTGTGACTCAGAACAACCCTTTCCTCCCCAAGTTGTTCTGGTCAGTGTTTTATCAGAGCAAAAATAACCCTAAGGTAGATGTGTCTCAGCCCTTACCACACACTAATCTCCTTGTTAGGTTTGTGTTCAGCTAATGTTCTGGGGCCAGCCTTGCCCACGGCCTCCAGGTGATGGCCACGTAGCCATACTGCTCTGCAGATGCCATCTTAGGTAACAGAGGCCGAAAAGGCATTCGGGAGTGAGACAAAAATGTACACTCTTATAAACTTGCTACTAGCCCTATTATTACCCTTTTGCCAATGATCCCGTATCTCTTCAGTTTTTAAATTTTATTTTTGGTTTCTGTGTAGCCCTGGTTGTCTTAGAACTTGCTCTGTAGACCAGGCTAGCCTCCAACCTACAGAGATCCACCTGCCTCTGCCTCCCAGGTGCCACTGGGATTAAAGGGGTGAGCCCCTCCTGCCTGGCTTCAGTTTCATATTCTTTATAGGATATTTCTCTTTCCCATTCTCCATAAATATTTTGTCTAAATCAGTTAAGAAAGACTTCATATCTTCCCCAGAAATTGCTTCTCCTGCCTTTGATTCACATCTTCCAGACCATTCTCTCCCCCAACACAGGCAATGCATTTTTTGTAAAATTATTTTATTTAAATTAAAAATAATCTTTTTACATACCAATCCAAGTTCCCCCTCCCTCCATCCCTTCCACTCCCCCCCCCCATCTCCCCATCCCATCCCCATCCACTCCTCAGAGAGGGCAAGGCCTCCCATGGAGGATCATTAAAGTCTGTCACATCCTTTGGGACAGGATCTATTCCCCCCACCAGTGTCTAGGCTGAGCGAGTATTCCTCCATAGGGAATGGGCTCCAAAACCCCAGTTCATGCACTAGGGATAAATACTGGTTCCCCTGCCAGAGGCCCCACAGACTGCCCAAGGTCCCCAACTGACACACACGTTCAGGGGCCCTGGTTCCGTCTTATGCTGGTTCCCCAGCTGTCAGTCTGGAGTCTGTGGGCTCCCACTAGTTCAGGTCAGCTGTCTGTGAGTTTCCCCAGCATGGTCTTGACCCCTCTGCTCATCACCCCTCCCTCTCTACAACTGGACAACAAAGCCTACATGGGTTTGTTGTTACCTGAGTCATCAACTCTGAAGTCCTTGATGTGGCCCTTGAGCCCCCTCCAACTTGCTGTTTACACTGTTGACATTTTAGTCTTCATTTTCCCATTGACAAAAATTTATCATGAGCAACATTTTAAATCATGCATATGCTACAGAATGCAGAATTCGTACAAGGTATTTTATTGAGTTTCATATGTATTTGGTCATAGTCACTGTCTCCCTAACTCCTTGGATCACCCCCCCCCCCAGGACTCAGGTTTCTTGGTTTTTTAATAGTTCTCAACTCTAATTTGTGCTGTCCATATACTCAAGAGGTTGAGAGCATCCATTGGAGTGTGGTCAGCCTACCTAGAGCCACAGCCTTTGAGAAAACTAGACTTCTCCCCCATTTCATCTTGACTTAAGGTCAGAGAGTTCAAACCCACCATTGCTCCTGAAAGATATTTGGCCTAAGGAGTACCAATGGATGTCTTACCTTGAAAACAGGATATTTGGTTTAAGGTGTGATTACTTGGTATTTTAGGTATGGAGAAGGTAATTTTGCTTACTTGGTCTTTGTATCTTGGTAAGGAAGTCTTTTGCCTCTCTTTTGATTGGGTATGTAAGAACACTTGCCACGGTTCCTGGTATTCCCCGGATGTCCTCCCAACCCTATCCGGTGTCTCTGTCCTTTCTTTAGTATCTTTAATTTTTCCACGTGTCATTTCTTAATCCACATGCTTCTCTCCAAGCATGGTCGAGTAAACCAGGCAGGACTGGTCTCTCAGACTGGGGCTACAACAATCATGCAGGCATTTTTTGCTGTTGTCTCTAGGAGTTTCACTCTGGCCATCCCTGACCTCTGGCTCTTAAAATCTTTCTGTCCTACTTCTTTGATGGTCTCTGAATCTTTGGGGAGGCGATGTGATGCTACCTACAGATGTCTCATTTGTGACTGAGCACTCTGCTGTATTATTCTCTGCACTTTGACAGATTGTTTCTGTGGTAACCATCATCCACTGCACAAAGAGATGTGTCTGAGGACTGAGGGCTACTCTCATCTATGGGCAGAGAGAACAGGAGTAGGTTCATCCATGGCCCGGGAGCTCCTCAACCACGACTTCAGAGCCTGCTATGCAGGCTTCTGGGGGAACAGCCTTACCAGCTGTGAACCTAACTTTTTATGGTGAGAGCACGCGACACACTCAAGAGCAAAGGAAGGAAAGAACAAATTCAGAACCTGAACAAGGGATTAAACCCCAGGACGAGAAACCCAATAATTTGGGTGAAAGACTCAACAAAGACATAGAAATTCAGAGAAAACAGAAATCCTAGAAATGAAAACCTCGAATCACTTAAAAACTCAATGGGAAGTGATGTGATCCTCCGGCCTCTGCCTCCCAAGTGCTGGGGTTAAAGGTGTGCATCACAGGCCACACATCTGATACTCTATCTTAAGAAACCAAACTCAAAGCTGGCTGTCAAGGCAAACATACACTTGTAACCCCAACATCCAGATGAAGCGAAAGGATCTCACTGGAGACCTGCCTGGGCTATATAACAAGATCACCCCACTGTACCTCCAAAAAGAGAAAGAAAAAACACGTCCAAGTGGGTTAAAGACTTAAATCTATAACCAGAAACTGCAGAGCAGTGGTTCTCAACCTTCCTAATGCTGTGGCCCTTTAATACAGCTCCTCATGTTGTGGTGACCCCCCCAACCATAAAATTATTTCATTGCTATTTCATAACTGCAAACGTGCTACTGTTATGAATTGTAAATATCTGATGTGCAGGGTAGCTGATCCCCAAAGGGGTCATGGCCCATGAGTTGAGAACCACCTCTGCTGTAGAAGTGCTAAGAGAAAACAGGTCCCTTGCGACTGACTCAGCTGGGCAAGGATGAGAAAGTTGCGATTTAACATGGCTGATAGAAACACTTTTATTTATAAAATAGCTACTTAAATATAAACATCTCTAAGTATAAACACTTCGTAAGAGGCCACGCCACGGCCAGTGGAGTGGGAGCTGTGGCTGGGGAGTCCACAGGCACATCCCAATTCACCAGGATTTTAAGGCTATGTGCAAGTGAAGGAGCAGCGGCTGGAAGGCTGCTCCAATGCGGGCTTGTCTGGAGTCCGAGGGCCCCGCTGAGGCAAGTCTCGGGGGCCATTTCTTCACATGAGGTTAGAGCACCTTCCAGCTTGGGTGTGAGGTCTCATTAGGCACACTTTTAGCATCTGTTTGTCTTTGAATATTGTGTCTGAAGTATGGCAGTTGGTGGTAAGAAAGAAAAAGTCTATTTCCAAATCTGAGACAAGCTGCTTCTGTGGCCAGTGATCCTACCTACTTCAAATAAGCCACGGCTGTTGTGAGCACACATAGACACCACTAGATGGCAGCAGAGTGCTCAGAAGGCAGACAAAGGCATCCAGGCTTCCTCCAGGCTGGACTAGTTGGAGATCACTGCAGAACTGAGAGAGCTGACCCGGGAAGTCTAGAAAAGTTTGTCCGTTATTACATACAGGGAGAAAGGTTAGGAGACATCACACAACGACCATATACGGTTGAGGGGTATCAGGAAGAGGTGGATGACCATGTCTGACAAGGTAAGAGAACCTTCCAGACACAAGGTCAAAAGAAGATTATAAAGCGGTGAAAAACATGGCATTTGATGAACATCAGAGACGGGAGGGGTACAGGCACTGGAGTAGCTGACGTGTGATACGCCAGGTTTAGTGTGATGTGGCGTGTGTGGGGCGCTCAGAGTCCGCCCCTCTTCCTCTCAGTCGACCATGGAGGCTGCAACAACCGATGCACAAGCTTCCTGCACGCAACACTGCTTCTCTGATTGGAAATGTCACATTTCCCAAAGCTGACACCCACCTGGCCCGCTCCTTGTGGTTAATAAATCACTGGCAAGCCTTGGGGCCTACTTCAAACTCTAACGAGCATCCCAGTGTAAAACCCAATTGAGAGTAAAGCTTATCTTGCACTCCACGCTACGGATAAGCAGTGTGGCGGGTCCTGTGCTTAGCAGCGGGTGCCTGGAGCCCACCAGAGCCCTTCAGCAGGCTAAGAGTGTAGACAAGGGGGTTGGGACAGCCTGGTCAGGTGTACTCAGTCTTCCGGATATAACTGGAAGGGACATAGCCCTTCTTCCCGTCAACCTCAGCCAACCACCACTCTGTGTTGCCTGTGATATCTTTGAAGTCAAGGATCCTGAGTCTCTGATTGGCTGACACACTCAGTTCATTTGGGTTTCGTGCCTTGAAGGTGTAAACGGCAAAATAGACCTATGTGAAGGAGAGAGAAAGGGTTAGGAACCTGTTTGCAGCAATGCCGTGAGGGCAACAGTCTGTACTGAGTCACCAAGCACCGTGGGCTACCCGAGCTCTTTCCTCAAACTCAGACACTGGCCTGCCTCTGCCTCTCAAGTGCTACCAGTGCCAGGCTCAAAGCTGAATTTCGGATCTGATTTAGAGTTTACTTATGATCGGAGTAGTCCTTAATGAACAGGACAGAGGCAGGGGAATGCCACCAACCACAGGCCAGACTAAGACATGTGGTGAGACCCTGTCTCAAAAAATGAAAACCTCAGCTGGGCAGTGGTGGCGCATGCCTTTAATCCCAGTACTCAGGAGGCAGATCTCTGTGAGTTCAAGATCAACCTGGTCTACAAGAGCTAGTTCCAGGACAGCCTCCAAAACCACAGAGAAACCCTGTCTCGAAAAACAAAAACCAAAACAAAAACCCCTCAAAAACTGCAGAATTTTCACTGCTTCAGAACAGCAGGAACCTTTGGTCGAT
Source organism: Phodopus roborovskii (assembly GCF_943737965.1). NCBI lineage: Eukaryota > Metazoa > Chordata > Mammalia > Rodentia > Cricetidae > Phodopus > Phodopus roborovskii. The sequence goes on along the minus strand of NW_026126541.1, from coordinate 16,356,801 downwards.
ATGGAAGATGGAGGAGCTGTGAGGGAAGCTTTCTCTACTCCAATTCTGTATCCCACCTAGAAATCCTCAATAAAGAACACAGGCTTGGCCTACTCCAAACCCTGGGCTCCATTCCCGCAACAGGAAAGAAAACCAAAACCCCAAACCAAAGTAAAAACACACGATTAATCCCAAGGCAGGAACGGTCAATCTGTGGGGACACAGAGAGCAGGGGGCACAGTGTGCAGGTGGGGAGGGCTCAGTGATGTGAGAAGCCACGAGGCCCGGGACCACACACACCTAAGGACCAGGCTTCAGGACAGATCAGGCTCAGGAGTTGACGAAGCTAGACCTGAGTTGCCTGTAAGTCAGCAAATGCTGCCCACTCGGGTTCAGCACGGGACACCTGCCCTAGGCTGTCAGTACAAAGAGTTGCCAGGCAGAAGAAGCAGGGGCCACCCTCAGCTGTGACAGAAAGGTGGGACCGAGAGATGGGAACTGGCCTTTGGGATCCAGACTCCAGACTCAGCAACACAACACAGAGCACATAAGACTAGTGACCAAGGTGCAGCCTCGAATCAGCGTGGGGACCAAAATCTGTGACAAAGCTGACGCCTGGCTCACAAACACCAGGAACAGCTGGAACAGCACAGACTTCCATTTCTAAATTCTAGGAATAAAAATCTAGCTGGGGGACAAAGGACTGAATGGACGGGTTAAGCAGCAGCCCCCATACACTGGAAGAATTTATAGGTTGAAGAGTGAAAACAGGTTTCATCTTGGCACCTTTTTAACATCCAGTGACAGAGCAGGAGGACTCTAGGGACAGCCTAGAAGTGTCTGTGGGAGCAGGAGAGGGGGCTGCTCCCTAGGACAGCGGGGTTCTGGGGCATGGAGGACAGGCTAGAGTTACAGCCCCTCCACAGCCCTGTACTCACTCCACATCTGCCCACACCGAGGAGCCACACAGGGGCGGGGCGTGCGTACCTGGTTGCCTTCTGCCTCGCTGCTTCCGAGCCCTCTGTTTCTGTCTTCCAGAGTCTGATAGGTTCTTGCACTTCCTTTTATGGAGTCATTACCTTGCTCATTTCGCCCTGGTACAGAGGAACCGACGGCCTCCGGATGCCTGGAGCTTCTCTGGCAGCCCCTCAGGGCTGAGGCAGGTTGGCTTATATCTCTGGCGCCATCTGCAGAGTCCCCTGGCCTAAGCTGGCAGGGAGAGTCTGGGTCTGGCAAGCACCTGGAAGGTCCAGTTTCTGGACTCCCCGTGTTCAAGGACACACCGAGAGTTCCTTGGTCACATTCCTTCAGTGAAGATGTGTCCTGGGGCTGCTTCGGGGAAAGCCCTGAGGTGAAGGACACAGTCATGCTGTTGGAGTTGAAGGTCAAGGCACTGTTGCTGTTCTGCCGCTGGACCCTGGGGGAGGAGCTGCTGTGTTCCGACTCTGTGGAAGAGTGGCTGCCCACCGAGGCGTCCGAATGGCTGCGCCGAGGATTGTAGGGCTTCAGGAAGGAGCTGTACACAAAACCTTTGGTGACTGCAGAAGGGAAGGACAACAGCTAGAGCTGGAGTGTGTGCTAGGAGGTGAGGATACAAGGAATTTACAAAGGATAGTTTATAAAAGCCAAGCCAATGCGGTTGCAGTGATGGCTGGGCAGTTGAGAGCACTCGCTACTTATCCAGGGGGTTCGATGACCAGCACCCACATGGCAGCGACAACCATGTTCCAGGAGTCAACACTACCTTCTGGCTTCCACAGGCACCGGGTACATAATGTACACACAGACAAACATGCGGCCAATTCTCTATACTCATTTACGATAAATACTTTTTTTTCCCCCACAAAGCTAGATCAAGGAAGACAAAAACCAAATACTTTGTGATGCTTGCAGCAGCCAACCCCAGAAAATGCCCCACACCATGGCTACCTTACAAGCATGTCTGTGGACAATTGACAGGACAGTGAAAAAATCCAAAACACATCACATTTGTTTAAAAGTAACTAATGGTACACCAACATTTAGTGGGTCATACTGTGACCTCAGCACTTGGGAGACTGCAAATTCCAGGCCCACCTTGCCACAAAGTGAGACCTGTCTCAAAATAGCAGCCCCCCCCCCAAAAAAAACCCACAAAATATCAAATTTGGAATTTGGCAATGGGCACAGAAGACAATGTAACAAGTCACACAGAGAAGGCTTGGGTAAGCTTAAGTTCAAATACAGACAGGCTGCCCTTGTGCTGAGCCATCAGAAAGGGTATCTGCTCCCAACTCCCCATACAGCGAACCATCTTAGGGTCATGGAGTGCCGTGGACTACTCCGAGTACCCTACAGCAGGACACCGACTCTCGGGTCAAGCACACAGCCCTGCCCAGAGTGTGCACTTCAACAAATTGCCTATGATGACAATGGTGACAGAGGGCTCTTGGCCACATGTTTCAAACAAAAATGTTTCCTGTCCTAAGAAAGAGAAATCTGGAGAGCACAGACCCTGGGCATGCAACTCAATGCCCGAGGAACATGATTTCTTTTTGATATTTTATCTTATCCATTTTTTCTTTGTTTCTGTCCCAGGACACTGCTCAGTAGGAATTCCAGCTTCCTAGAGATGAGGGATGATCCTGGGCCCCCCCACACAGCAGGCTGTCTTTGGATGCAGTATGAGGTACACTATCCGGCTTTTTCCTGGCTTCTGGGGCCTGAACTCTAAATCCCAGACCTGTAGATACTTCAGCCTCCCCAGCCCACCAGATGTTTTAAAGAACCTCCACCAAATAGTAACCCTGGCCTATGCCCCCAAACTATCTAGAATACTTAGGCCAGGGGGCTAGGAAACTCATAATTTTTTTGGTTTGAGGAATGTCAAATATATATCTATTTCATAGCCCTCCACAGCAAAACAGATAATTCCTGCTGGAAAAGGTGAGCTATGACTAGCTATGACTACAGATCCTTCCCTGCTACTCTGTTCAGGTTTGACAAGAGGGTTCTGAAAGAGGCCCTGCTTTTCTAAACTTGGGGATTGTGGGGAAAGGGATTAGACTAAAGTCTATAATCTTCTTCCAAAAACAGAAAGCTGTGAACTGTTGGGTTTCAAGTCCCTCTCTAAACAGCCATGAAGTAACATTACAGGGAAAGCTAACAAAACCACAGGCTTTTAATGCATACACAGTTTACAGACTCAGAGGGCAGCTGCCTTGGCAACAGTTTCAGGGTAAATAAATAACAGAATGGTCCCTGAGAGTTGTCAAAAGGAAAGCAATCCCAAGCAGGTGGCTTCACTACCAAGCTGGGTGCCACACACTCTAGAAATCAGGACAGTTAGTTCTATGACCCCTCCCCTGTCTTTTTCCCATTCAGTCACATTTACCCAGAGCCTGGCGTCCTCACCTCCATTGTCGATGAGCCAGCGGTTCTGACTGCCCATGGGGTCTTTCTTTTTTATCACCCCCACCAGGTCACCTTCCAAAAGAGGGACATCCAAGTCCTGAGCAGCGTTGAAGTTCCGTTCCACCTGGAAGAGCTTTTCAGGTGGGTACCTTGCCAGCAGGGAGGCTCGGAGCTCCTCAGATTGCAGCATGTAGCTTGGCTGAGAAACAAGACCAATAAGAACCCCAATGTCAGCCTAGCCCAGGACCAGGAAGAACCTGCCATCACCTTAGCAGTTGTATTTCATCTCAGCCTGTCATCTCAAGAGCGTACAATCCTTGGCCACCCAACTACCTTTCATAACCAAATCAGTGTTAGGTAAAAACTGTGGTCCTTTAAGCAATGTTTTGATGTCTCTGAAGCCAGGAAGCAAGCTAACACCCTTACTTTATGCAAAAATATAAAATAAGACAAAAATATAATTAAAATGCTAAACTAATACTGGGGCCAGGGGAGGGGGCTGTGCTGGAACAGGCTCTTATTATTACAAAAATCAAAACTCCCACTAAGCTGTCCATATGCAGAGGCACACTAGGCTCTGCTTATGTGCTGGGCAACTCCACACGTTAACTCATTTAAGTCTGGTGCTAGCCCTGTGATGTGGGGCTGGTAGATATCAACTACCATCTGGGTTGGAGTTGATGAAGTGACATGTGGATACTAGTCCTGGGCGTCACACAAGGTGCCTACTCACCATGCCAAGCAGAGGCTTCCGGGATGACTGGCGGTCTGTGGTCTTCCTCTCAAAGGGCTTCCTGGGAGCAGGGAGGGACTCAGGAAAGAAGGTGAAGACCTGCAGCTGCTGTAGGACCCGGCTGTGCTCCTCGTGGAAGATGGCGATCAAGTTGCCTTCTCGGTCAGTGGCTCTCAGTAACTGCGGACCACAGGGAGTCAAGGCAGGAGAGAGAAGAACACGCATGAAAGACCCCTGGGCCCTACACAGCCAACTACACACTACGGTCAGCTGTAGTTGGCTGAACTGGGTACCAGAGTGGCAGGACAAGGACAACCTCAGGCTTCAAGACACGGAGAATGGACAAGAGTCCCTGATAGGCGGGACTGAATGACCCTACCAAGAACTCTTGAGGGTGCCAGTTGTACTGAGAGGTAACTCGGCCCCAGGCGGGTGAAGGCCTTACCGACATCAGGGGCTGGAGCTGCTCCAATGCCTGCTGCACGAAGTCACAGTGGGCCTCGGCATAGCCGTGGATGCAGTTGGTGAAGAGCCCCTGGGCGTACTGCTGGAACTTGGGCAGCTCGTCCAGCAGCTGGGCATTCAGGGCCTCGTAGTTGTTGCGGGCTGACTGCAGCTCTTCCAGAGTCTTCTTGTCCTTAAGCTTCTCCGCTCGCTCTGTGCAGTTGTAGAAGTCCAGGAGCTTGTCAAAGCGTTTCTGCACCAGCTTGTGGGGACCCGTGAACATGCTCAACAGCTGGCTTAAGGGATTGATGACAAGCCGCTCAGTCCTCTCCTTCTGTGGGGACAAGAGAGGCACGTTGCTGTCATACCTCACTTGTCTCCAAAGCACTTTAAGGCTGATTTGGCCTTATACCCACCCCGCTTTGCTCTACGGCCCAATGTGACCCTGAACAGACACATAGCCATGCCCTACCACGCTTTGCCTGGCAATTCTCACACTGGGGCTTTTGCCAGCCAGGCCCCTCTCTTTAGCTTCTTCACTGATGAATGGTTAAAGTACACCTCGGGATGCTGTGTGATTCTTCTGTGCGGCTACCCTATGACATGCACTTGTCTGCACAGCCTTAAGTCTGGGATGGCATCCTCTCATTCAGTTTCTAGGCGTCACTGTGTGGTAATGCCCACTGGGATGGTGTCCCCTCATTCAGTTTCTAGGCGTCACTGTGTGGTAATGCCCACTTTTACTTTCCCCTAGAAAGACAGACGTTGAGGGTATGCCGCTGAACACACAAAAGTGTACATAGGTTCTCAGCAGAGTCATCTGCGCAGGAACATGTGCATGCAGACACCAGAGGACACCTTGGTGTCATGCTTCAGGAGTAATTTACCTTATTTTTGAGAAACGGACTCTTGCTGTCCTATAATACACCAAATAACCTTGGATGGCTGGCCAGTGAGGCACCAGTCCCTGCTCCCCAGTGCTGAGATTACAAGCATGTGCCACCACCCCTACTGGAGATAGAATTTAGGTCCTCAGGCCATGCATGGTGGCACATGACTTTAATCCCAGCACTTGGGAGGCAGAAACAGGCAGATCTAGGAGTCTGAGAGCAGCCCGGTCTACAGAGTGAGTTCTAGGACAGTCTGAAATGTTACACAGATGAATCCTATCACAAAAAACCAAAACCAAACAAAGAGTATAGGTCCTGCTGTTCTTTGTCAGCTGAGCTGTCCCAGCCCCTAATACAAGAATTTCCTCATGAAGCCCCTGGAAGTTTCTCATCGTGCATACCCACTTTAGCCTTACTCCCTGCAGAGAGCTCTAACAACAAACCTCAAACACACAATATAATGGCAATTAAATAACCCTGTTATCTTTGGATAGCACTTTCTCTATGAAGTCATTTGCTGTGTAAAACCTATCTGATCACATTTTAACTGGAAAAGGGATACGCAGGAATCACTTTTTTTGAGATGAGACTACTCAGTGACCATGCCAGACTAAATTTCCTAGCTTTTCTCCATAGTTTGCCCTGTGATCTAAGAACACAAGTTAAGGGACATTTACAGCTCCTACTGTTCCTCCAATAGGTCACATTCTATCTTAAACTCAGATGCAGCACACTAGAACTTGTGACTCTGGTCTCTGGAAGGGACTTTTGTGCCAGATGCCTTTTGAGAGCCCCCCCCCCCCAGGAAGGATGCCCAGCCTGGAACGGGGGCTGGGCAATCACTTACAAAACGCGTGAAGAGCTGGTCACTGATGTAGCGATGCACCTTCTCGAACTGCTCCAGGTCACGGTGTCCCCTCTCCATGCACAGGTCCCACAAGCTCATGGCTGCCACCACTTTCACGCACGCAGATTCCTGGGGCGTGACAAAGACATGAGTGAGAACACCAGGAACTTTCTGGTCTTCAACCGTCACCCTGAGCAGCGGCTTGCGGTAACAATTCTGCCCTACAAACGCCCCTCTCTAGCAACATTTTCACTTTGAACTAAATGATGTACGGGGCACAGAGAAAAGCACTGTAGTTTCATCAGTTTAGCAATTTCTACACCCCAGTAGAGGGAAGTTTTTATTGTTTTAATGGTGTACACATTTAATCCCAGGATTTAGGAGGCAAATGGATCTCTGAATTTGAGGCCAGCCTGATCTACAGAGAGTGTTCCAGAGTACACAGGACTACACAGAGAAACCCTGCTTTGAAAAAAACAAAAGATGGAAAAATCTGCATGTGTGCACCCAGGAAGGCCAGAAAGATATATCCCCTGGAGCAGGAGTTACAGACTGTGAGCTGCCCATCTGCTGTGGTGCTGGGAACCAAACTTATGGTCTTCAGAATGGATCAGAAGGCCTTTTTCTCATTTTGATATGGGAATTTGTGTGTCATTCTTGAGCAGAAGCCATGTAATCTTTTGTGCATTGTCCTGATTTTAAATATATGTGCTGTCAAGCCAAACATCCAAGCCTTTAATTCATTCACAGTAAGAGGTTCCTGGAGGATTAAGGAGCAATCACCTCCCTGCTCAAGGCTTGGCTCACACTGCCCTTCCCCAGCCCAGCTGCTTCAACCTCTCTCTTGACAACCTGTCCGGCTCCCACCCTCCTCCAAGTCTTCCCATCACTACAAAAACATCTTCCGTCAGATGACTCCCTAAGTCTTGGTGGTGTCTCCTTGTCCACGCCCACTGAGATGTGAGCTCATCTGTCGTGCTTGTTGGCTCAGTTATCACACACAGGAGAGGCCTCTGACCCGTCATGACTGAGTCCTGAGCTAGGTTGTCTGCTTGGCACAATGACTGGCATTTTAAGTTTATGGAACACCTACTGTATGGATATTAATGCAGATGAAATCCAAGTGCATTTCAAAGGTTAACAAAAATCCCCTTAGCAAAAACCATCTGCGTCTCACACATTAACAGTTCATAACATCTGCAGGTATTTTACTCTTAAATCATGTACACAGATGGGGAGTCGTATCTATTGTCCGCAGGATAAACTGAAGAATCTCCCTGGTTCTTTCTTCTCTAGCGGGGAACTGCCAAAAGGTGATTCCTGTTTCCTCTTACCTAACTGTAGGGTGTTACAGGCAGCGCAAGCCTGTAATCCCAGCATTCAAGAGCTGGGTGTGGGAGGGGAATCGTAGTCATCCTTGGCTACACAGTGAACTGGGGGCCAGCCTGGGCTACATGAGATTTCACCTCAAGGAAGGAACAAACAAAACTATTGTAACCGGTGAGCCTTCCCACATGTGCTGCGGCTGCCTCTGCCTCTCTAGCCCGTCTGTTGTCGGGAAGGGCCTTTCAGTAGTGACAGAAGTGTCCCATGCATTGTCTCCTACCTAACCTTCACTGCCGGTCAGAGCCAGACAACTCATCAGTCAGATGGCTGTTAGTGTCACGTAGTCTCTGCCTTATCCCCTCTGTCATTTTTTATTGAGGCAGTCTTGTGTTGCAGTCCATCTAGCATCAAACCCACAGCAATCCCCCTGCCTCAGCCTCCTCAGTGCTAGGAGAACACCACCACGCTCACCTCACCCTTTGTTTTTGTAAATTAAACATTTTTTTTTCAAAGCAAGAAATCTCTTCGAAAGAAAATGATACTCACTTATGACGAGAATATACACACTGTGCCTACACACACTGTTCTAAATCAAGAACATCAATGTCCTGAGCCACCTGGTGCCCTTTAGCCCCTCCTGTTCCCCTAGGGTTCATATGGATCAGACAGCTCGGCTTTGCAAATTGAAAGGTAAGATGGCTGATTGTGGTGGCTCATACCTGACATGCTGCTACTCCGAAGATGGAAGCTGAATCAAAAGTTCAAGGCCAGGGCTAGAGAGGTGGCCCAGTGGCTCAGAGCACTTGTTGCTCTTCTAGAGGACTGAGTTCAGTTCCTAGCACCCATGTGGGGCAGCTCACGTTGCCTTTAACTCCAGAGGATCTGGCATCCTTGGCAGGCACCATAGGCATCTGCGTGTATGTGTGTGCACACCTCCACACAAATAATAAAACTTAAGAAAAAATGGTTAGGGCCACCTTACAATACATAGACACTGGGAGCCTGAGACCAGCCTACGTGAGACACTGTCTCACACTCAGAGGGCACCAGAGCTCTCCCACCTTATCCCAGCTTCGACAGCCATTCCCTGGGAACCTACCAACCAAGCCTGCCAGAAAAGTAGGTAGGTAAGCTTCAGATCACTCTCTCCCTTCTCCTCATCCAATGCCACATTCTCAACCCCAGCTCTGTAGCAAATCACCTGCTGTGGCCTCTCCTCAACCCCCGACCCCTCCCAAGGGGATAAGCAGATCCTGGTGGAACACTCTACTTTCCTTCCCTGCTGTGGACCCCCTCCCCACTTACTTCTAGTCCAACCCCACCCCTAAGTGTCAGCTCCCAATACCAAGGGGACACATCGTATCTAGAAGCCCCAGAGGCCACACCTAGCAGGATCCCAGAAACATTTCCTACCAGGCAACACACAGTCTCCTAAGAACCAGAGAGGGCAATAGAAGCCAAGGAACAAAAACACTTACCCAACAAAGACCAGACCAGATGTCAGCACCCAGAGTCACAATCATTCCAAACCCGGATGCCTGGGTGCCAATGTAAAAGTAACATCCATCCATCCATCCTCACTAGAGCCCAGCAAACTTACCACAGCAGGCCCAGAGAAATACAACATAGCCGAAGCACAAGGCAAGGCCTTAAAATAGTCTTTATGAATGTCATAGAGGTCCTTAAAGAGGAAATGAACCCTTTAAGTCCCTTAAGAAATCTATGTAAACCAGGCATGGTGGTGGATGCCTTTAGTCCCTGCACTCAGGTGGCAGAGGCAGGCCTAATCTACAAAGAGTTCCAGGACAGCCAGGGCTATTACACAGAGAAAGCCTGGGTTGAGATGGATAGAGATCTATAAAAACACAGACAATGGAAGGAAATAAATAAAACAATTCAAGATCTAAGAGTAGAGATAGAATCAACAAGGAAAACCCAAACTGAGGAAAATCGGGAAATGAAACGTTTAGGAGCATGGATAGGAACTGTAGAGACAAACCTCACCAAGAGTATAAGAGATGGGAGAGAGGCTCTTAGGCAGCGAATACAGGACAGAAAAAAATGGACACCTCAGTCAAAGAAAACATCAAATCTAAAAGACTTCAGGCACAAAACACCCAGGAAATCTAAGAATGACAGGAATAGAGGAAGGAGAAGAAAGCCAGGCCAAAGGCACAGAAAATATTCTCAGTGAAATCATAAAAGAACTAACCTAAAGGAGGTACCCACCAAAGTACAGAAAGCATACAGAAAACCAGACTGGACCAGCAAAGAAAGTCCCTCAGCACATAGTAATCAAAGCAGTAAACACACAGAACATTAAAAGCTGCAAGAGAAAAGACCAAGGACCATATAAAGGCAGACCTATTAGAATAACATCAGAACTCTCCTTACACCCCTGCCCATTCCCCCCACCCCCAGATTTTCAAGACAGGGCTTCTCTGTGTAACAGCCCTGGCTGTCCTAAACTCACTCTGTAGACCAGGCTGGCCTGGAACTCAGAGATCCACCTGCCTCTGCCTTCCGAGTGTTGGTATTAAAGGCTTAGGCTGCATTGCCCAGCAACATGTGACGTCTCAGTGGAGACTCTAAAAGCCAGAAGGACCTGGACAAATGTTCTACAGATTCTAAGAGACCACAGATCCCAGTCTATACTACTATATGCAGCAGAATTCTCTATCACAATAGATGGAGAAAGCCATTCCAAGATAAAAACAAATACAATCCTACAGAAAGTGAGGTTAACCACACCAAAGAAAACACACGGAATAAATAATTTTAGGCCAGTAAATGAAAATTGGAGGGGGGAAAACCCAGAAGAAGAAAATAACAGGAGTCAATGAACACTGCTCCTTGATAACTCTAACTCCCTAATAAACAGACACAGACTAATAGAATGGATTAAAAACATGATCTACCTTTCTACTACAGCCAAGAAACACACCTCAACATCAAGACAGGTATCACCTCATGGTAAAAGGATGGAAAAAGATTCCAAGCAAATGGACCTAAGAAGCAAGCTGGTGTACCCATTTTTTTTTTTTTTTTAATTCTAATTTGTTTGATTATTATGTATACAGTGTTCTGCCTGCATGTACACCTGCATGCCAGAAGAGGGCACCAGATCTCATTATAGATGGGTGTGAGCCATCATGTGATTACTGGGAATTGAACTCAGGACCTCTGGAAGAGCAGTCAGCGCTCTTAACCTCTGAGCCATTTCTCCAGCCTCATGGTGTATCCATTTTAGTATTTGACAATATAGACCTCAAACCAAAATTAATTAGAAGAGGCAGGGAAGGACACTACATACTCAAAGGAAAAATTCACCAAGAGGACACTGCAATTCTTTACATCTTCTATACATTAAACACAAAGGCACCCAAGTTAATTAAAGGAACACTATTACAGTTTAAATCACATACTGACCCTCACACACTGGTAGTGGGAGCTTCAATACCCCACCAATGATACAGGAGCTACTTGATGTCATAAACCAAATGGACCTAACAGATAGCTACAGAACATTTCAACCAAAAGAATATATTTTCTTCTCAGCAACTCATGGAACTTTTGCCAATGTGACCACATAACCAGACACAAAGCAAGTCTCAACAGCTACAAGAAAATTGAGGGAAAAACAAAACAAAACAAAAACCCTGCATCCTATCTGACCACCATGGATTAAAGATGGATGTCAACAACAGAAAACCTATAAACTCCTGGGAACTGAACAACTGGACGAAAAAATGGGTCAAGACAGAAATTAAGAAACTTATGTGACACAATAAAAGAGGCAAATTCACAGCACTAAGTGCCTACATAAAGGAAATGTAGAATTCTCATGCTAGTAACATAAAAGCACATCAGAAAGATCTAGAACAAAAGAAGGAACCACGCCCTAAACAAGTAGACAGCAGGAAACAGTCAAACTCAAGGATGAAATCAATAAAAAAGAAACAAATTAAAAACAGTTCAAAGAATAAATGAAACAAAGAGTCAGCTTCTTTGAGAAAATGAGTAATAGTGACAAACCCATATCCAAATTAACAAAGTAGAAATGAAAGTGGCGGACACAACAGACACCAAGGAAACCCAGACAATCATAAGAACAGACTTTAAAAATCTGTACTCTACCAAATTGGAAAACCTAAAAGAAATGGATAATATACCACTTACCCAAGTTAAATCAAGATCAAATAAACAATTTAAACAGACCTACCAGGCCCAGTGAAACATTAAAAGTCTCCCAACCAAAAAAGCCCAGGGCCAGATGGATTTAGTGCAGAATTTTACCAGATTTTCAAAGAAGAGTTAATGCCAAGACTTCTCAAATTAGAAACAGAAGGAATGCTGCCCAATCCATTTTATGTGGCCACAGTTACCCAGATATCTAAACCTCATAAAGACCTACTAAAGAAAATTACAGACCAGTTTCTCTTAGGAACACAGATGCAAAAATTCTCAATAAGATACGTGTAAACTGAATCCAAGAACACATCAAAAAGACCTTCCCCCATGACCAAGTAGCTCTCATCCCAGAGACGCAGGGATGGGGTAACATATGTAAATCAATAAATGTAATCCATCATATAGACCAACCAAAAGACCAACCCACACATGACCATCTCATTAGATATAGAAAAGGCCTTTGACAAAACCCAACACCCCTTCATGATAAAGTCCTGGGGAGATCAGGGATACATGGGCATTCTTCAACATAACAAAGGCAGTTTATAGCAAGCCCACAGCCAACATCAACTTAAATGGAGAACAACTCAAAACAGTTCTGCTGAAATTAGGAACAGGACAAGGTTGCCACTTTTCATCCATACCCATCCCGTATGTCACTTGAGTCTTAGCCAGTGCAAATAAGACAACTGAAGGAAATCAAGGGGATACGGATTGGAAAGGAGTCAAATATCTTTATATGCAGGTAATATGATAGTATATGTAAGTGATGCCAATTCCAACGGGAAACCCCAACCACTGATAAACATTTTCAGCAAAGTAGCAGGATACAAAATCAACTTAGGAAAATCAGTAGCCCTCTTCTACACAAATGACAAATGTGCTAAGAAAGTTATCAGGGAAACAATACCCTTCAAAATAGCCTCAAAAATATTAAATACCTTGGAGTAACTTTAACCAAGCAATTAAAAGACTTTACGACTAAAATCTTTAAGACATTGAAGAAAGAAATTGAAGAAGATATCAGCAGATGGAAAGATCTCCCATGCTCATGGACCAATAGGATTAATACAGTAAAAGTGACCATCCTGGGGTTGGAGAGACAGATAGCTCAGTGGCTAAAAGCACTGGCTGCTCTTCAGAGGACCCAGGCTTAATTCTGAGCACCCACATGGTAGCTTACCATTACCCGTAACTACAGTTTTAGGAGATCGGACACCTTCACACACACATGCATACAGGCTAAATACCAATGCACATTAAAATAAAAATAAGTCATTACAAAAAATAAATCTATCTTACCATTCTACAGATTCAATGCAATCCCCATCAAAATTCCAACACAGATCTTGAAATGCCAATTTTCAGATAAAATAACCCTGAATAACCAAAGAACTACTGGAGGTGTCACCATCCCTGATTTCAAGCTGTACTACAGAGCACAGTAATAAAAACAGCACAGTACTGGCACAAAAACAGACATATTGATCAATGGAATCCAACCGAAGAAAGACCCAGACATAAGTCCACAGACCTATGGACAATAAAGCCAGAAATACACACTGGAAAAAGAGAGAATTTCCAACAAATGGTGCTGGTCTAACTGGATGTCAGCATGTAGAAGAATGCAAATAGATCTATATCTAACACCCTGCTCAAAACTCAAGTCCAAGTGGATCAAAGGCGTCAACATAAACCCAGATACACTGAGCCCGATAGAAGAGAAAGTGGGGAACGGCCTTGGCACAGGACAAGAGTTTCTGAACTGAACACCATCAGCACAGGCACTAATATCAATCACTACTAAACGGGACCTCGTGAAACTGAAAGGTGTCTACACAGCAAAGGATACCATCATTTGACAAAGTGGCAGCCTACAGAATGGGGAAAGATTTTTATCCTCTCCACATCTGATAGAGAGCTAATATCCAAAATATATAAAGAACCCAAAACAAAACCAAACCAAACTGGACATCAAGAAAACAATCTTTAAAAAGAAACAAAACAACAAATAACTCAATTTAGAAATGGGCTGCAGATCAAAAAAAGGATTTTCCAAAGAAGAAACACAAATGGCTGAGAAACTTATCCAAAATATATAAAGAACCCAAAACAAAACCAAACCAAACTGGACATCAAGAAAACAATCTTTAAAAAGAAACAAAACAACAAATAACTCAATTTAAAAATGGGCTGCAGATCAAAAAAAGGATTTTCCAAAGAAGAAACACAAATGGCTGAGAAACTTATAAAGAAATGTTCAACATTCTTAGTCATCAAGGAAATGCAAGTCAATACTACTTTGGGATTCCATCTTACACTAGTGCGAATGGCTAAGATCAGGTTCACAAGTGACAGCTCACACTGGTGAAGATGTGGATTGAGGGAAGCACGCCTCCATTGCTGGTGGGAGTGCAAACGCATACAGCTACTGTGGAAATCAGTGTGGCAGTTCCCCAGGAAGATGGGACTCAGCCAGTTACACCACTCTTGGGCATATACCCAAAGGATGCTTCACCCTACCACAGAGACACTTGCACAGCCATGCTCATTGCTTTTGTATTCGTAACAGCCAGAAACTGGAAATAATCTAGATGTCTACCAATGAATAAACAGATTTTTAAAAAAATGTACATTTACATGATGGAATATTACTCTGCTGTTAAAATAAATGTAATCATGGTATTAATAGGTAAATGGGTGGAACTAGAAAAAAAAAATCATCCCAAGTGAAGAACTAGAAAAAAATCATCCTGAGTGAGGTAACCCAGACCCAGGAAGACAAATATGGTATTCACTAACATTTGGCTTATAGCTGTTGTTAGATAAGCATGCTACAGAGGTAGAACCAGACGTTAGGTGTACACTAAGGGATTTGGGGGAGGGACAGATCTTCCTAGGAAGGGGAAATAGAATAGTTATGTACAGACTGTGGCGGCAGTAGTGGGGGGAGATGGATGGATAGGGGATGGACTGGAACAAGATCAAGGAGGGGGAGGAGAGAGGGGGGAGGGACGGACAGCTAAAATTAAGGGCCATTTGAGGGGTCACACAGAAACCTAACCCCGTAGAAGCTTCCTAAATTATATACATATAATGAAGCCGATCTGAATGAAACACCAAGTAACAGCATTCACTCCTACTGGCCAGTGTTCTTGGTACTCTGCTCGATACTAAAGGAGAAACATAAACAGAATCCCAGCTACAAACCCTTCCACTACAATGTGTCCTCTCTGAAAGGTACCCCGGTGCAATGGTGACAGAAAGTTTATGGGAGTAACCATAAATATCTGATCGGATTTAAAGCCCACTCCATGAGATGCTGCTTGGGTGGCCAAGGACATTAGACTAGGGAGCCCAGGGATTTGGGGGGAAACCAAATACTACTGTTCTACAAAAGGAAGCCAACAGTAAAATGACTCCTGATGACACTCTGCTCTCCTCATAGATCAGTGTCTTGTTCAGCCATCATCAGAGAAGCTTCCTCCTGCAGCAGATGCCAACAGACAATGTACAGAGTGAGAAACCTCAGAACCCTCAGCCCTAACCCTCACGTCACCATCAAACCCCTCCGGGCAGGGCTCAGGGAACATTGAGGAAGAGGACCCGGAAAGCGTGTAAGAGCCAGAGAGGATGAAGGGACACCA
This sequence comes from Phodopus roborovskii, assembly GCF_943737965.1. Taxonomy (NCBI): domain Eukaryota; kingdom Metazoa; phylum Chordata; class Mammalia; order Rodentia; family Cricetidae; genus Phodopus; species Phodopus roborovskii. The sequence continues at coordinate 16,341,351 of NW_026126541.1, read as the reverse complement.
AGGGAACAAACCCTCCTACACAGCACAGCAGGGCTGACACTTGTGGACTCACAGAGACTGAGGCAGCACATGCCAAGGGCCCACATGGTCTGCACCAGATGGGACCCATCCCTAACCCAGAAGCCATCTCAACTGGTGCCTCCCTACACATGAAAAATTAATTTTCTCCAAGGGAGTCTCATTGGAGAAACCAACACTCTTAAGGGTAGACCGCATGCCCAGCAGTAGATGGCCAACGGCAAACAAACCAAGTGGTATCTTTGGGAGTTCTTAGTCTTATAACATCATTCAGAGCTTTTTTTTTTTTTAATTTTTAACATTTCTTTCTTTAAGCCCTACAAATTTTTCATTTTATACAATTCCCGAATGTGGGAACAAATATTTCTCTGTTTCTTGTACCTCTCCTTTCTGTTTGTTTTGTCCTATTCTGATTTGTCCATTTTGTTTTATCTTACTGTATTTTATTATTATTCCTTAGATGACTGTTTTCTAACGAGAGGCAGAAAGAGGGTGGATCCAGACAGGAGGGAAGGCAAGGAGAAACTGGGGGCATGGAGAGTATAGAAACCATAATCAAAATATAGTATGGAACAACTATTTTCAATAAAAGAAGAAAGATAAAGTGCTTATCTTCTGAAACGTGGGAGAATGGCCATCCAGCCCAGATTGCTTCTGTTAAACGGAGCGCTGTGAACAGGTCAGAGGAGGGAGAGGGGCCCTGGCTGAGGCCATGTTGACACTCACCCGGATGTGCTGGAGGTACAGGGACAGGTCCCGGATAAAAGATTTGATCAGTCTCTCCTGCATCCGGAAGTTCTTTTCTGTCTCTTCAAACACTTCATCTTTTAGCTGTTCAAAAGGAGTGTTTTTTTTTAGAAAGTTTGGGCTTTCTCTCAATAGACCTTATTTGCAAAACAAATCTTAGAAACATCTTTCACCAAAAAAAAAAAAAAAAAAAATATATATATATATATAAACTTGCTGTTTCCTTAATCACATCAAACTGAGTTAGGATGCCTGCCTTTCTGAAACACATGTGGACCTGCCTACTTCCAAAATGACTTCCCGGCTGTGTCCTGGTCAGGCTGCTGCGGGCCTCTCCATTCCTGGGACCACCCCGTCTGCCCACCAGGCCCTTCCTCGTACATGTTCCAGCCTTGCATCTCCTCCCCCTGCTCCCTCCGCATGGAGGCTCAGAAGTACTCAGATGAAGTGTGCTTTCACCAATATGTCAGTGTTCACAAAGCGCGAGACTCTCCACTCCTGTTACCATCTGTACGCGGTGCACAGGATGAAGTCTGGAGACTTCCAGGTCTGCAACTGCCAAGCTGTGGCTCGGATTGCTCAATCTCCTACTTTCCTGTTCCCCTCTTCGTAACATAAGGCATCCTTCTACATAAATCCCTTTGAGCTTATATGTCTGCACTGTGGATCGGGTCTCCAAGTAGATTTTAAGTGTCTTAGAGGTATGAAGACCACAGTAACTAGTATAGGCTGACCAGCTGGCCTCCTAAATTTGTCTCTGTGCACACTATAAGCAGCTTAGGCTGCAGGGCCCTATCTCCAGTAACTGGCAAAGCCAGAGGAGGCACTAGGAAGGGTTCTGTGCCAACCTGTGCCAGCAGCTGTCCCCAGGGCCTGGCAGGGCTGTCAGACATGCTGGGCCAGCAAGCACGGGGCTCACCTGAGGAGCGAAGCCAGTGAGGTGTTTCAGGTGGCTGCTGACCCGGTTGGACTTCTTGATGATGGAGTGGATGTTCAGCTTGGAGATCTTCTCCATCAGGCTATCTTCATCACCTTTGCGGTACTTAAGCACTAGGATTCGAGCCAAGGCCACTGGTCAGAAAAAGCCCCCTTCCCTCTCAGTCTGAACTCAACTAGCCCAGAAACAGAAGTCTTTATAAAAATAACCATAAAAGGAAATTAACCCAGACATGAATGAGTCTTTGTCTTTGATAACTTATATTGAGCAGACAATACATTAGTCCAAAGAACCAGTCTAGACAGAGGCATGGTTGCCCAGGTAGAAAGAGACAGGAGCCAGGGAAAGGGTTGGGGATAGAAAGGCAGCAGAGGTGTAAGGCTGGGGACCAGGGACATCTGTGAGTTCAATGCTCGGGTTTGTCACTAATCAAGGCTCAGCTTGATAAAAGCCATTTTACCTCTTTGAGCTTAATACTTTTGAGCCATGTAAGGTTAGTGTATGATGGTCGAGTATACACATGAGATATTTATACCCAGCGATCTCACATAGGAAAGCCACTGCATCATACTTCAGGCATGGCTGCAGAAACATGTGGAGACTACAATTGATGGGGACGGGCAGGTGGAGCAGAAAGGACACCCTGTCACTGTGGAAGAGGACGTTATATCAGGAGGCTGGACCTAACGGAAGGGCTCTAACGGCAGAGAGCCCCAAGAGTCCCAGCAGGCAAGGCAGCAAGTGGGTTCCCTGTAAGTTACTGTAACCCCAGCTGCGTGCACGAAGAGCCAGGGAGAAGCCTGAGACTTGTACGTGACCAACCTCTGCACCCTGACTCGGTGCTGTCACCACGCCGCGCCTGTTGAGTGTTAGTAAAAGCTGTGGCAGAGAATAAAACAGTTCAGCTCATTCTAAGAGGGAACGAGTGGGCATCGCAGTCAGCCGATGCACAGGGCTGACAGGGGACATGAGGGCTCCTATCAGGAGGCACAGATGGTAACGAAGGGTCTAAGGGGAGGAGAGGCTGGAGGTTTTGAAGACAGAAAGGCTGGATTTAGTAGGTAGCATAAAACTGGAATTCCATGAGTCACAAAGTAACTGAAGCAGGTGTTGAAAAGGCTCGCTTTAGAGGACCTGACAGGACAGTGTGTCAAAGGACCCCCACCCCATCACCAGTCTAATCCAGTGGGTTCCCAGCCCTCCTAAGCTGCCACCCTTTAATACAGTTCTTCATGTTGTGGTGACCCCCAACCATAAAGTTATTTTATTTCTACTCCGTAACTGCAATGCTGCCTCTGTTATCAATCATAATGTGAACATCTGATATGCAGGCTATCTAACATTCGATACCCAAGGGGGTCTCCACCCGCAGGTTGGGAATCAGTGATCTCGTCCCCCTGCAGGGACATTTTCTGTCCCACTGTTTAATCATCCTTTCCTTGTTCCCAGCTGTCCAGAGTGATGCTTAGTTATCATCGCCTTCTCTCTCTCAGACCACAGCTGCCCCAAATTCTGTCACTGCATAACTGTTTGTTCCTCCTGGCCCCATCACATTAGCCACCCCCCCCCCAACATCTTTGTCTAACTCTTGGAAAGTAATTCTTTAGAGAAAAGCCTCCTCAGAGGGAGGGCCTGGCAGCCAGGAAAGCTCCTTTATAGTAACTGAGCCTATCTCACCTAGATCCTTCCGACGCTTGTATTCATTAATGTTAACATTGATTTCTTTGACGGCAAGCACTGCGCTGGTTAAGGGCACTTTATCTGGATGGGACTCTGGGGTGGAGTTCAGCAACTCCATTAGCAGCAGTGGGTAACGCATTATTCTCTGTACTGGCTTGATGAGGAAGGAGCCCAGGTTGATATAATTGGTGCATCCCCTGTAAAAGAAAGCAGAAACGGACTCCAGTCAATGCCAGCGCTAAGGTGTTTCTGGATATCGTCTGCTATCCCAAAAGACAGTTTGGACCTCGACTCTTGAGTTCGGTTTTTATTTATTCAACAGATGCCATCCTAAACCCCAGAGTGATGGCCATGCTCTGAGATATGCAATGTTAAGTGACCATGTTGTACTAATTCCACAAAATGTACTAAACACAGTAAGACAGCCATGGCACCCGCAGGGAATATGAACTTCAGGGACCACTGCCACCATATGGGTGGCTAACCACTGACTGAAAAGCTGCTATACGGTACATGGCTGCATTACTGGGCACCTGAAAATTACTAAGCACTGTTATAGTTGCTTAGCAACAACCAAAAGCCATCGTTGCCGTGGTGTAAGAAAACAAGCACTAAGGAAATTAATAAAATATGACAAAGCACGTCTAGATTTCCGTCTATAAAGACATGAAAGCAACCTCCTAAGGGCTAGAAGAATCCACGGAATAAATGGTGTCTTCATCAGGCAAGTGGAGGGGACTTACCATTCGCTGTACAGGCTCCTACAGGGTGGAAGCAGGAGGAGAGGGAGAGGGAGAGAGAGGGAGAGAGAGAGAGGGGCGTTAGAGATGGCATTGATCCTCTCACTGTTCCCACAAGTCTACTCAGCAGACAAAAGCCATGCAGGACAGAAGAAAACCATGGATGCCTACAGTGAGTATGCCTGTGTAGACAGACAGCCACCATGTTCCAGGCTGCTTTGTGTCTAAAGACACATTGTCAGTCTGAGACATACCCACCCTCCCTCCCTCTCTTCCTCCCTTCTTTCTTTCCTCCCTCCACCCTTCCCTTCCTCCCTCCCTCTCTCTCTTTCTCCCTCCCTCCCTCTTGGTCTCACTGTGTAGCCTGGGTAGGCCTGAAAGTCACTGTGTAGACCATGTTGGACTTGAACTCACTGTCATTGTGCCTCAGCCTCCTATGCTAAAACTAGAGGTACTTGTCACCACTCCTGGCTTGCTCATGAAGCGATACGATCAGGAAGTCACTTAGATTTCCATGACAAAATGACAAGGAGCAAGATACAGCACAGGAGACATGACACAGAGTCACCCATGTGTAAACTAAGGTTGGCAGGTAGACAGTATAAGCATGGGGACGTCTGAAAGGCAGGTGTGACAGCAACGGCAGAGGCGGGCCCATCAAATCTCTTACTTGAGATCTGCCAAGAAGCCCTGAAGATGCTTCTGGATCTTCTCGTCCTTCTCATAGATTTCTAGCAGTGCAATGGCTTCATCGTGGTTCTGGCAGTAAACCCTGTACGTTCCCTCAAGTTCATCCCGATGATCCAGAAACACGGGTCCTTTGGAGCACACACAAACACACACTAATGTCAGGGCTATTCTCAGCATCCTAAATCCAAGGCATATCAACTAACGTTATGGTCATTCAAGTTCACCTGCTATAAGAAACAATAAGACAAATCCATCAGTTTAATAATACTCCTGTAATAGCTTAAAATAGAAATCGTTTACCCCACAACCGAGAGAACCATATCACCCATGTATTTATTTTCCAGAACACGTATTTACACGTTCTGCCTTGATACAGCTCCAGGCCCCTTCATGAAGACAGAGAATAGCAGCTGCAAACACACTCCAAGTGGTCACATGACCAGGCCCTATGACCCTCTTGCTCTATACTCTCTCTCCAGGAACATCTGCACAGGAATGAAAACAATCCCTACCCAGCAGTGGTTTCTAGCTCCGTGTACAACATAGAAACATAAGGGCACAAATGCAATCTACTATACTACTTTAAATATCTGAGTAAAAACGCTCCACCTGCAATGTATGCTTTTCTTCTTTGGTCCTTTAATTTTATTTGTTTATTTATTTTGTTTTTGTGAGACAGGGTTCTCTGTGTAGCCTGGCTGTCCTGGAACTGGCTCTGTAGACTAGGCCGGCCTCGAACTCACAGAGATCTGCCTGCCTCTGCCTCCCTGGGATTAAAGATATGTGTCACCACTGCATTATTTTTTTTAATTTTAATTCTCATGTTTGGCTGCATGTATGTATGTGCACCAGACCAGAAGAGGGAATCAGATCCCCTGAAACTGGATTTATAGACAGCTGCGAGTCACCATATGGGTGCCGGGAATCAAACCCAGGTCCTCTATCTACAGAAGCAAGCGCCTGCTGCCCGAGCCATCGCTCCAGCCCCTCATGTGTGTTTCCTCATAGATGAAGCATGAGCCTGGCCCCCTCCACATGTCCACTCTATGACAGAGGTAAGCAGCCAAAAAAACGGCATTTAGGCCCGATTGAGTGGGACTGAGGCTCAAGGTAATAAATGAAATATCTAATGAACAGATGTGCCAGTTAGTGACAAACCACAGGTTACTGTTTTCCCTGTAGTCACAATGCAAGCGAATGTTAAAATTCAGCCAGAAATCAGTAACAGTAAATAAAGACACAATGTTTCTTTTCTATCCAGGTCCACAGACTCTGGGCAATCTATTGTAGGCCAAGTGGTCTACAGCCGGTTAGGCATAGCACTGACCCCAAAGTAAATTTCTACACAATGATTTACTTTATTTTATGTGTGTGGGCATGTTCTGGTGCTCACAGAGGACAGAAGAGGGCATGAGAGCCCCTGGAGCTGGAAAGGAACCACCTAGCAGGAACCCTAGGAGCTGAACAGCGAGCAATCCCAATTGTGAAGCCATTTCTCCCTCCCACGGGCTTCTTTTGGAGCAGCTGCCTCAACTCTCTGCATTACTAAAAGAACTCTTCCACTTCCCTTCATTCCTTCTCTCTGTATATTGCGTTCATTTCCCTCTCTTGGCCTCAAAGACCCTCCCTTCACTGGATGCTCTGTTTCTTTCCATTTACTCCCTACTCAAGGCACTGGCTTGAGGTCGACTTGAAGGCTGGCCTTGAGGTTGTCTGGACTGGAGCTGTGCCAGTCTCTCTCTCCCAGCTCCCTCCCATGTCACTGCGGCCTCCCCCTGACCGTCCTCCTGAGGCTGACCCTCCTGCCTGGATCTGAGCCTTCCTCTCTAAGGCCATACTACTGTCCCATCTGCCTTCAGCACATCGAAGCCCAGCATCTAACTTCTCTTCTGACTTACAGTAAGAACGAAAGGAGGAACTGAAAATAAACACTGTCTGTGTTTATTATACCTATGAAGGTGGGGCTGCTTGGCTACTGTAATTTCTCACTCAGTTGTTGTTCTACTATACATTTTCTAAGAGACAGTGTAGCTCTTAGACTAATTGTAGCTCAGAGGTCCACTAAACACCTTGTAAGGCCAACACCTGTCACTTAAGAGTATGACATCCTGACCTGGAAAGTACTAGGAGACAAAACTACCCCAACTGAGGACCCAGGAAGGGGCAAGGATGTCACACTCTGAGATGCTACTCGTACGGGGATCCTCTTGATCAGGTGGTCATCTGAGTCCTGACTGTGTTTGGCCATGTCACCACAAGCTCTCTCTATCCATCTTCTAAGATTGCCGTCCCTCAAGCCCCAAACACTAGCTGGTACCTAAGACATCTTTTGTTATGGAACATTCCTTTATACCAGGCAAAGATGTGCTCTTGTGATTGGTTTTATAAAGAGCTGCATGGCCAATAGGTAAGCAGGAAAAGGTTGGGGGGACTTTTGGGGACAGAGAGGACTTGGAGAAGAAGAAAGACAGCATGATACAGAGGAAGCAGGACATTCAGGAGGAGAGATAAAAGCTACAAGCCACATGGTAGCATGCAGATTAATAGAAATGGGTTAATTTAAGTTATAAGAGCTAGTTAGAAACAAGCTAAGGCGGAGCTTTCGTAATTAATAAGAAGTCTCTGTGTTGTTATCTGAGAGTTGGCTGGCAGGACAGAGAAAGACTTGTTACAGTCTTTGGTATAAATGGGGGTGGGGGGAGCCATGCTGGTAAAACAAGGACCACCTGAGGGCCCAAACATAACACATAATGAAACATAGTGGGGGGAAAAGTGAGTGATTAACCCTCCCTAGAGGTCAGCTAAACGTTTCACCCCCCCCCCCATTTTAAATAAATCACCTGTATATACTTCAAATGCATGGCAAGATCTTACAAACACCAGCCTTCATACCTTATTACTGAATCCAAGATGGGGTAACAACAACAGCAATAACGGTACTAAGCTAGCATACAACAGTACTCTGTATAACAGAGCTTCACCGTGTGAGCCTGAATGACCAAATGAGCCACATGACCACAGGCAAATTTCCTTCTCACTGTTCACATGTGTAAAACAAGGTTAGGCTGCCTAAACCTCACAGGAGGAAAACTCTGAGATCCAGGAGGCTGCCTCACCTCAAGGCCTGTCTCCACCTTAAGGCAGGCAGGTCCTGACTCTACTCGACATCAGCCTTAGAAAGTCAGGTAAATGCAACAGTCGGACCTCACTCTCTAGTAGTCAGCTTAGGCACACCACCAGATAATGACAAAGGGAAACCTGATGGAGTTTGGGGAAAGGTCTGCAATTGAAATGGCACTTAATCTGTTTGAAACAGGGTCTCGCTATATAGCTCTGACTGATCTGGAACTTGCTATGTAGACCAGACTGGCCTGAAACCAGTTTCAATCCTCTTGCCTCTGCTTCCAAGTGCTGGGACTGCAGAGATGTACCCCATGCCCAGCTAAAATGACATCTTAAAACGACACAGGGTCTCTTTGCTAGATGTTGAGTTTAATGGGACAGCTGCAACTGTGAAGAGCTTGTTTATGTTTCTACTAAAACAGCAACATTATAGTATATCCCTCTCATGACATCCCAACGGAGAATGGCAAGGGATGGAGGGACCCTCCTGTCCCAGGTTTTCCCCCACCCTTGGCTCCCTTTGATGATGCTGGACTCATCCATTATGAGGAGAGTCCACAGAGAGGCTCCATGACAAGGCATGGAGCTTGAGACCCAGAAGACAGCAGGCCAGGCCAACAGCCCAGCAACATCCCCAGGAGACCCCTAAGCTAGAAGCACATCTTAGCCACTTCTAGTCCTGTCCACAGAACCTAGAGATGTATGTTTACTGATTAAAGTTGCTAAATGTCCATTTACATGGGGCAAAGGTAATGGATAAGTCTCCTTGGGTATAAGAATCAAATGAAGGTTCTTTGACACACACTCTCTCTCTTTCACGATTATATATATATATCGAGACATAGTTTCTCTGTGTTGCTTTGGAGCCTGCCTGGAACTTGCTCTGTAGTCCAGGCTGGCCTTGAACTCACAGAAATCCTCCTGCTTCTGCCTCCCGAGTGCTGAGATTAAAGGCGTGCACCATCAATGCCTGGCTCTTTGAATTTTGAGACAGGGTCTCATATAGTCCAGGCTGGCCCTCAACTTGCTATGGACTTGAGAACAACATTGAACTTCTGATCTTCCTGTCACTACCACCTGTGTGGCGACATCCTAGCAACAAATACACTGTAACTCACCATTAGGACACATAGCATAGAGCTGCAATGAAAGCTTCTAAAAATAAGTAAATAAATAATAAAAAATAAAGCCACTATTACTACGGCATATTCTGATACTTTATTTTATTGAAATAGTGAATGTGATCCACTACGTTGATCTCATGACCCTCCAGCCTGAAAGCCATCCTACCCCAAACTTCGATTGCTAATACAGTAACCACATCAAAGCAGACTGAAGGAAGAGAGGAAGCAGGGTGCACACAACCTCTGCACATCAGCCCCCTCCCCCACCACACCCAAGCGGGACACAGCTGCATGAGCTCATACCTACAGCATCGCTGATTTCCAAGGCCGCCAGCAACTGCTTTGAGACTTTAATCACCGTCTGCATATTTCCAAAAAGCCCCTCAAAGTCAACATTTGGTACCTGGGCAAGAGAAGCAGAGCATCAAGATGCATGAGATGAAGCGAGGGAAGCATCACTCACATCAGTGTTCGCCAAGGTCACCCACTTGATTCACTCCACCAGCTCTACAACAGGCATCCAGCATCATCTCTGGCATCACCCTTTGTCCCTAACTAAGGTCTAGCTCCAGAGTGTCCCTTCAGGGATCACTTTGAGCTAGAGGGGCCGTGGGGTTACCAGAAGGCGGGGCTTTTGGCAGGTGGGGACTACCGGGAGGAAGTTAGGTCACTGAGGAGGGAGCTGAGGCCCCGCCCCCTCTTGCTCTGCTTCCTGGCTGCCAGGAGGGAGCAGCTTTGTTCTAGTGCACGGTCCTTGCCATGCATGACGTGCTCCTTTGCCACAGGCTCAAAAGCAACAGCACCAGCCAACCACAGGCTAAAACCCGAAGCTGTGTGCCATGGAAAGTCTGTTTTCCTGTACGCTGAGTCTTTATTCCTTCACCACTGAGACACTCAGTCTGTAACCGTGGTACCGCAGATGTCACAGCCTCACCCATCCCAGCACCTCAGGCCTAAAGGACCACACTGACAGGCTGCCGCCCATCGCCCACCTGTGCCTGCTGCAGCGGCACCATGACCCGCTCGATGCACATCTCCAGATCCCGGATGTAGTCTTTTTCCGTCTGTACAAGTTCGGCCACCACCTTGGCTCTCTTCTCCAGCATCCTCTGCTCCGGCTTTTCAGGGGACACAGACCCAGTGGGGGCCGCCAGGGATGAAGACTGAGAAGAGAGGAGCGTCATGTCTGGAAGGGAAAGGAGGGCCCATTAGTGGCTGTGTGAAAGGAGGGCGCTCCAGCACTTGGAACCTGGAGGACCAGAGCTCTCCGGATTGAGGACCACCAGGAGAGCTGATCAAACATCCCCTGTAAATAAACACAGATGGGGAGCTCAGGAACTGTCTCTGCAGGGAATCCTCGCAACTGCCAGGCTCCTTTTCACTTTGGTTCCCAGAGCTGGGTCACTCTAAGAGGACAATTCACTATCTACTGGCTGCTCATGAAGATGAAAGGGCTGCCAGCCTTATCAAGAACTAATTTTTCTTAACCAGATATAACCCTCTTCATAACCTCTGCAGCAGAAATACCAGGCTGGGAAATGAGGACATGGATACAGCACATTACCAATATGGGGCAGGCAGTGAGGCGGCTCAGCTGGTAAACTTGCTGGCTGCCAAGCTGGAGGACACGAGTTCATTCCCTGGGACCCATGGTACAAGGGAGAGACCCGACTCCCTCAGGTTGTCCTCAGACCTCTACATGCTTGCTCTGATGGCTCAAGCACGCCACACACACAAAGCAGATTAATAAATAATCATGAAAAAATTATAGGCAAAAAGCTAATTTGAAAAAAGAAATATTATAAGGAGCACATAGCAATGCCAACTTGGAAACAGAGATGAGAGAAGCTGTTGGGGATTTACACCAGCATATTGTTAGGTATGTAAGAGTTGCCTCCCTAGCCAAACGATAACCGAGACTCACAACTCTCAGATGATTGGTTACTTCACACTGGTCCTAAAAGACAGGTATAGACTACTATAGACATTAAGTTCCTTAACCAAATTTCACTTTTAAAAACCCTGCCAGCTGTGGTGACAGACTCCATTAGTCCTCACACTCCAGAGACAAAGGCAGGGGGATCTCTGGGAGTTTACAGCCAGCCTGTGGACTCAGCAAGTTCCTGTCTACCCAGGGCTATCCATAGGGGCACCTCTTCTGACGAAGAAAAATAATCCTCGTTGTTACCCCTTACAATTTCTGCTGCTTGGATGCACAAGATGGGACTCCAGAAGAAACGCAGGGCATTGGCTCATTTAAGCACACGCGATAAAAGTAAATAATGAATCAGTCTCTTGTGGAGGTTTTCCTTTAAATCCTAGACCCTATTTAAAAATCTCAAATTTGTGAAGTAAATACAGGATGGAGTCTGAGCACAACTCGAAACAACAGAGATAGTGTTCACACTGCTGGTCTTTCAGCACTGGATTCTTCAAAACTCTTTTCTGTAGCCCCTAATCCTAAAGAGTTAGGAATGCCAGTGTTTACAGGGGGGGGGGGGGGGGCGGGACATCGTGTATCGCAAAGCAAGGAGGCCCTGGGGGGAGGGGGAGATGCTAACAAAGACGGGGAACCAGGGAAGGGCAACCGGCCCAACCAGGCACTTCAGTATCAAAATTAAGTCAGCACACCAACACATTATAATCCATTGAATCACGCAAGAGCTGGGAGCCCACAGCCCTAACGCACAGAGGGAGAAGAGGAGAAAACAGATGTCAAATTGTAAGAACCAGAAAAATGAGAGACACCCCCCCCATTAAAAAAAAAAAAAAAAAAAAAAAAACACCACAAAAAGGCATCTTTGCAGACATGGTAGTGTATCTTTGCAGACGTGGTAGTGCAGGGCTCTAACTCTGGCCTGCTCTACATAGAGAATTGTAGGCCAGCAGAGCTGCAGCATGAGACCCTGTCTCAAAAACAAACAAGACTCAAATCAGTACTCAGACGCCAGTGATGAAGATGGGGCTGGGATGATCAGGGTATCTGCAGTTTTCAATTTATTCTTAAACACTATGTGGTAATTACAAAAAAACGAAAAGAAGTGACTGCACAGGGGAGAAAGGACATCCTGACCTTCAAAGTCAAGGTCACCAGAAAGGGGCAACAGATGTCACATGCCTAGAAACATGGGGACATCATACACACTTTTTGCAGTATTCTAGTCTCAAATGTTGGTTTTGAAATGAATCTTAGCCGGGCAGTGGTGGCGCACTCCTTTAATACAAGCATTTGGCAGGCAGGCAGGTGGATGTCTGTGAGCTCAAGGCCAGCCTGGTCTACAGAGTGAATTCCAGGACAGCTTCTAAAGCTATACAGAGAAACCCTGTCTCAAAAAAAAAAAAAAAAAAAAAAAAAAAAAGAAACAAATCTTGGGGAAACATCAAATCCAAGTTGAGGCAGCTTCAGATTACAGAAATGACTACACCAATGTAAAACCCTTGCAGTACTGACTCCTTTAAGGTCACATTAAGAAATATCCATGCTCACTTGTGCCAGGCCCTGAGTTTTCTTCCCTACACGGCAGAACACACAGATGCCAACTAGGGGGCTACACAGGCAATAAACTCTCAGACGACCGAGAAGGGAGAGAAAAACTGAAAGAGTAAAAGGAAAACAATGGCAATTTTCTAGAAATTGAACATTATCCAAAACACAGTTTAAAACAGCAGCCAGTATCTTTCTTGAACTTTCTTTTTTGGCACAACGAGTGGCAACATTTCAAACATCCTTCTCATTGCATCACGGCCGGCGGCGCTAACGTATCATTCAGAAACCAACTGTTCTGTACCTACAGCTGAGTTAGTGCTGTGCTGGGGATGGAGCCCAGGGCCCAACACGCTTCTTTACCCCTAACCTGGGAAGAAAATCTTTTTAATGAAATTGGTGTAAGTTTCCTTGTGGCCTACTCAGTGGTACTTGTCTATAACGCCACTTTGGAGGAGGCAGGAGGGTCCTGAGTTCAAGGTCATCCACAACTACAGCATGAGTTCTAAGCTAGACTAAGCCACATGAGACCTTGTCTCAAAAAACAGTGATTTCAACTTGATAGGGTTTGGGGGAAGGGGTTGAGGCAAAGTTTCTTTTAAAAGCCCTAGCTGTCCTGGAACTTGCTCTATAGACCATGATGGCCTAGAATGCACAGAGATCCACCTGCCTCTGCCTCCCAGTGCTGTAATTAAAGGCGTGCACCACCACGCCCAACTTCAAAGTGACTGGTTCTTAATTCCTACTATCTTAGATCTTGCTAGTGGCAAACTGACAAGAGAAACTCATTAATGCAAGACTAAAAATACTCCAAAAAGGGGGAATATTCACTAATTCCAACCACATGTGAGCTAATCTCCAGATTATATCCCTGAACTCACTTTATATGCCAACTCTTTAAAGTATGCCATAGCTATTATTCCCACTTAACAGCTTAAAACCCTAAGACTTGGGAGGCTGCAGGACTTGTCAAAGGTTCTGTGTGAACGAACCAACAGCAGCTCTGGAGGGGCAGCCTCAAAAGATTAAGTCCCAAATCTGAGCCTTTAGCCTGGTGCTGCAGGACTCTGTCATGGAAAAGGCCACTTTCTGCTGCTTTCTGTCTGTAACTGGAATCAAAGGTCTATTAGTGACAGTGACCGAAAGGACAAAGCACCAGGCAAGCTCTTACTCAACCAGAAGCCAGCAGCCCATGCCAAGAGATTGGGATTCTGTTTATATTAAAAATGAGAAAAAAATGTATCCTAGCCATTTTTTTTTATTTCAATAATGACACATTTTTTTTCCCTCTAAACTTTCAGAATACATCCCCCCCCTCCACAGGCTCTTAGCTACTTAAACAACAACACCCAAACCTGCTATTTAATAAGATAAAAAGAAAGTCCCTTTGTGGGATACTGTTTGCAAGCCTGCAGTTTCCTGGGTACCACTCCTGGGGATCTGACTCAGCAAATCTAGGAGGGACCCAGGAATCTGCATATGTTAACAAATCCCCAAGTGTTCCTGAAGCCATTAGTGATTTTCTCCCTCCACCGGACCACTCTCCAGACAAGTCTGAGATCACTCCAAATGTAAAACTGATTCCATTAACCCACACCTGCTTTTTAAAAAAGTTTGCTGTACCATTTATAGGGTTGGAAATGTCATTCGTGGGTAGAGCTCCGGCCTAGGATGCCAGGGGTTCAGAGTTGGTCCCTCACACCGCACAATGAACAAACAAGAAGTTTAGTATTGGGAAAACCAAGCGAGGGAAGGACTTCATCTTCAAGTAGCGGCGACAGGCTCTGAATCTTACCCTGGGAGCCCTGCAAAAGTTCGCCTCTGGGCAAATTCCTCATCTGTAAAACGAGAACACCTGTTTGGCTGAGTCCTTGGAATTAAACATGATAACTCAACAAAAGGTAGTCCTTTTCCCACGGTGGGTGAGACACTGCCCTCAGCGGCAGACAAGAGTGAGGTCCATTAGCTAAAAAGATGCCCTGTGCATTGGTTCAAAAACCCTATTTTCCTAAAAAGAACAAAGTCTGGAGATAAGCAATCACACCGAGAAAACTGCGTGAGGCATCAGCCTACCAACAAATACCTGTGCAGACCAGCGGGCGCCTTCTTCCTAACAGGTGTTAAGAAGTGGGGCTGATTGCACGAATTTAGTGATTTAAAGCAAAAAGAAAAAGTATTTGTCGGGTTTCGGGCCGTTGTCGTCCCGCTTTCTGTTGCCCACCCTCACCCCCCAAAAAAGCAAGGCCAGTTCTTGGCAGGTCTGTGAGTTACCCTGGATTCATTTCCACCAGCGGGCGGACCCACAGCTTCCTCAGATGCAAAGCCAGGCCCGGTTCCTTTGCCTAGAGAGAGATCGGTTGTGCGCGGGAGAGAAAGCCCAGCGCCCCGGCCCCGGGTCCCACGCTGCACTCTCTGCACCCGCGGCTTCCATCATACCTGCAGCCTCGAGGTCCCAGGCGCCAGTGTGCAAGGATCAGCAGAGGAGCCGAACTTTCCCAGTGTCTAGAAAGTGCCTGGGGCCCTTAGGGCCCGCCAAGTAAGGTCGGCCCATCCCCTGGCAGTACGAATTTCCCTCTGAATCACCAGAAGCACGCAGGCACCGCCGCGGGGCTGGCGGTAAAGGATGGAGCCGGACTACATCCCTGCTGGACCAAGCAACCACGCCTGCGCAAAACCCTTTCCTCTTACTCCTAACCCCCTGAAATTCCACCTCAGCACACTATTAGATACTGCTTTTTCAACCACATGCTAAACTTTGTTTGAGAAGGCTGTCCTTTTCCCGGAGTGAAGTGGGCAGCATTGTCTGCCTGGGCGATGCCCTCACTTTGCCCTGATTTTACAAACAAGACCCAGCCCTTCAGAAGACCCAGAGGTCTCAGGGGCACAGGCTCAGGTTAGTTAGAATCTAGAACCATGAGTGAGTGGCATCTGGACTCTTCACATATTACAAACATTTACACTTCAAAGCAATCTAGGGAGGAGAAAACTTCAATGTGTCATTCTGTAAATAAACAAAGAGAAAAGGAAAAACGAAAGGAAAAATTGGAAACATTGCTATATATTCCTAAATGCACACGAATAAAATGTAAGTGTGCAGAGAAAGTTCTGGAAGGGAGCACACTAATTTCACCATTGAGCCAGCCTCAGGGACGCTGAGATCAAAGGGGATTTTAATTCAATCGGCACTTGAGAAATTTTACTGAGTGCTGGGATTGGAACACAGGGCCCTTGCACATTAGCTATGCACGCCACCTCTGAGTTACACTGTCAGCTTCCAGTCCGGATTGTGTGTGTGTGTGTGTGTGACAAAAGGGCATAATGAATTTTTAAGAAAAAGACATGACATCCCAACATACTCTGTACAGATGAAACTAAGCAATCCCAGACTCTACTTTTGGTGTGGCCCTTCCCACAACTGAAAAGAACCCTCCTCCGGAGGCTCAGGTTGAGCGTGTTGGTTGCTTCCCTCCACCATCAGAAGGTGCACCTTTGATGGCTTGTTTTAAACTTATTTAAACAAATATTTATATGGCACTTAGGCTATTCAGCAAACATTGCTTCAGGCACTGGCCTCTTCCGAACAACCTTGCTGTTACTTTTGTTTTACTAATGATGGTTGAGAGTAGGGACCTGGGTGGTCACCCCCTGTGCTGGCTGTCCCAATTCTACTTCTGGTGCTTTTCCTGCCGATAGGGACCTACAGGCCACTTTTAGATTTGGGTAGCCATCTGGGATGATGGAGGAGGACAGTTTTAAAGTACATTCTACACGGTCTTTGCAGCCCAAGGTCAGCCATCATAACTGCAGAGTCATCACTTGGTACAAAGGCTGTATTCAAATGATGTCTACTAAACCCACTAAGTAGAAAACAAATTATAAAGCCATCAGATAAAACCTGACTCTTCCCACACACAGAGAATACTCTGTGGCATTCCAGAGATTAGGGCTGAAATGATACAGGAGAAACCTTTCATTTTAAAAATCAAAAGACCAACAAAGACATGGACAGTAGATAAAACTTGTAAATTTTCTACACTTCTTACTTTAAAAAGGCTTTATATTTGTGTATTTATAGAAGAAGTATGAGGAATTGAACCAAGAACCTCTAACTCTGCCTCTGAACTAAACAATTCCCCAAAGAGACCTTTTAACTCAAAGGTTCACTTGTAGGAATTTGTTGTGAAAATAATTGGACAAGTACACATACGTGTGCGAGCACAGACATAAGCAGTTAAGACCACTTGCTGCTCTTGCACAGGACGCTGTTCTGTTCCCAGCGCTCACAGGGCACCTGACAACCCTCTGTAAACCCAGTTCCAGAGGGCTCTGACGCCCTCTTCTGACCTCTGTGGGCACTGGCAGAGACATGCATTTTTTTTTTTTACTAAATAAAATAATAAAGCTTAAAAATAAGCTTAGAAATCACCTAAACAGAAACAATCAAAAGTTCCTTGAAAGCAGACTATGTAAATAAAGGATTTCATGTCCATTTAACAGAAACTATTATAGCCATTAAGATTTATGTAAGGGGCCAGAGAGATGGCTCAGAGGTTAAGAGCACTGGCTCTTCCAGAGGTTCTGAGTTCAATTCTCAGCAACCACTTGGAGGCTTACAATCATCTAAAATAGGTTCTGACAACCTCTTCTGGTGTGCAACACTCATATACATAAAATACAAATAAAAATTTTAAAAAGATTTATGTAGGGATGGGATGTGAATCGGTAGGTAGAAAGCTAGGCTTGAGTTTGATCACCGGTACTTCATAAAAACAGACATGGTGGTATAGTCAAACTTTCTTTGGACCACTGGCTCCCAAATAATGACATGGAGACTTCTTATTATTCATGAAAGCTTGGCCTTAGCTTGGGCTTGCTCTCAAGTTGCTCTTAAAACTTAAGTTAACCCATTTATAGTAATCTATGTTCTGCTATGTAACTCATTACCTCTCCTCAGTCCTGTACATACCACTTCCTCTGTGTCTGGCTGACAAATTCCCCCATGCCTCAGATTCCTCCCAGAGTTCCTATCTCTGCCCAGAATTCCTGCATACCCCCTCCTGCCTAGCTGCTGGCCATTCAGCTCTTTATTAAAACCAATTAGAAGGTGTCTTGGACAGGTGTGGAAGCACAGACACACATCTTTACACAGTGTGATCAAATATCCCATAACGAGGTGGTGCCAAGTTACAAATTCCAACACTCAGAAGGCAGAGGGTAGAGAATGATAGCACCCAGAAGGCAGTGGGTGGAGAATCGGAAGTTCATGGTCATCTTCAGCTACACAGCAAATTTGAAGCTGGCCTGGGATATACAAGACTTTATTTCAAAAGAAGAGGGGGTGGGGATTTAACTGTCTAGGTACCTGTGTACTAATATCCAATTAAACAATCAGCATACAAAATAGTTTATGAAAAAACTAGTTTGTTTAAAAGGGAAAGTTTGTTGTTGTTGATTCCTATTTATCTGTATGCCTGTGTTTGTTTCTGTTTAGTCTGCAGGTTCACAATTTGCATGCAGGTATGCAGAGACCAGAGCAGGTGGATGGGAACCAAACCTGGTCCTTTGTACTCTTAACCACTGAGCCATCCCACAGCTCCCAGGAAAGGTACTTCAAGTGCACATATTTGGAAAGTGCTGAAGGGGTGGACATTGTGAGTTTCTGATGTATGTGTACTGTTAATATCACACAAGAAAACTGTGGAGTGGGAGAAAGGGTATTTGCTATCACACAGTATTCAGAGACTTTGTAAGTCTTTCTCAAACCCTTCGCCTGAGCGCCCTTCCCTGACCTAAGAATCTGTTTAAACTGTCGAGGAAAGCAGCCAATAAACATTGCTGAAACAGCACCTTGTAATGGTGAAACGATAAGCCATGGCAGCCATTGCAGTGGCTTCCTTAACTTCTGTGAAGATGGTGTTAGTCTGTGCAGCAAACCCCCAGAGGAAGCAGTCTCCAATCTGCTCATCCGCACCCCAGACCTGCCAGGAGGAATCATAAATCCTGGTTTTCCGAATTCCCCTGCCAAGGGCTGCCCCAGCCCACTTGCCCAGCCCCCATTCTTTCCCTCTGGTAGCCAGTTCACTTCTGTTTGGAGGTAGTTTCTCAGGAAACTCTCAAGCTGGGCTCACTGCCTTCTTCTGTGTTCAAGGAAAACGTTTTAGAAGGCTTAACTCTAAGGCTAATCCATTTCATCGCGGGATCCTAAATCCAACAGCACCGGGACAAACTTCCCCTGTGACCTTTGCTCAGGGACTGCCTGCTTTGGCCCTTAGCTGGGAGAAAATTCCTGCTGGGACAGATTCTTAGAACAGGCTAGAAGCCACTCCCCACTCTGTTCTGCAGGCTCCTTATCCAGGTTCTTGTCCAGAATCCAGTGCCTAATCCTTACGTCTGCAATTTATTCCCCCAAAGAATGCAGGGAGCAAAGTGCCAGTGTTGCCAGGTTTTGGTGTAAATCACACGGGGGGGGGGGAGGGGAGGGGGCCCTAGGCCTGCCCCAAATGATGTGACAGACTTTGATGATCCCTCACTGAAGGCCTCACCCTTTCTGTGGAGCAGAGGAGGGATGGGATGGGGGTGGATGGGGGACATGGGAGAATGGGAGGGAGAGGACACTGGGATTGATACATAAAATCTAATTAAAGAAAGAAGAAAAATGCAAGGGGCAACATTCACTAAATAAACACAACCCTGGCAAAGGTCAGTGGAGGCTTCAGATCGGGCTGCTGTCCACCTTTAGGTAGAAGTAGATTAACAAGGCAAAGACAGACAATTCATTTGAAATATATTATCACTGCTTAATAAGATTTTTGAGGAGGGTGGAGAGATGGCTCCATCAAGGGTACACACTGCTCTTCCAGAGAACTCGAATTCAGTTCCCAGCATGCACTTCTGGGAGCTCAGAGTTCCTTGAAACTCTAGCTCCATGGGAACAGACAAACTCTTGACCGCTGCTGGTACTGTGGACATGAGCAAAGGCCACACACTAACGCATATAATAAAAAATATATATAAACAAACCGGATAGTGGTGGCTCACACCTTTAATCCCAGCACTCGGGAGGCAGAGGCAGGTGGATCTCTGTGAGTTCGAAGCCAGCCTGGTCTACAGAGTGAGTTCCAGGACAGCCAGGGCTGTTACACAGATAAACCCCATCTCCAAAAACCAAATATACATATACACACACAAAACCTTTTTTAAAGATAATTTTTGTGTCAACCAATAAAACTTCTTCCATTTTGTTGTTTTTGCTTGTTTTGTTCGACCAAGTCTCATGTAGCCTAGGCCGTCCATGAATTTACTAAGTTGCAGAGACGGGCTTTGAACTCCTTATCCTCTTGCCATTACCTCCCAAGTGCTGGGATTACAGGCCTGTGGTGCTATGCCCAGCTAGACAAACTTTTCATGAAAAATCTTGTTATGTGGCCCATACTGGCCTGGGGCTCACAGCATTCTTTTTGCTCCAGTCTTAGGAGTACTGAGACATGTACCACCGTCTTCAAACTTTGTTGGGGGCCATGCCTGGCTTCTGGCTATTTTCCACACTACTTGGTGAACCCACACTTCCTTCAGTTTATACTAGGTGACTTTCTGTTCTTTCCACTTGCTCTCATAAATGTCTACCCTGTGGTAGGATATGCAGGAGAGGCAACTTAAAGCCTCTTGTCTGCAGCAATCGGGAAAGGAGACGATGGATGTGTTCTGCATTATAACCTGGTCTTGAGACTATGGAAGCAAGTGGTGGAAAGTTGTGGCCAAAAAGGGATGTGTGTAGGCTGGCTCAGTGGCTTAGTGGGTAAGAACATTTGTGACACAAGCCTGATGCCTGAGTTTGATCCCCAGGCTCCACAAAGAGGCGGCAGAAGAGAACCAACCCCACAAAGTTGTCCTGTGACCTCCACATGCCACCCCAATAATACATCTTTAAAAATTATAAAGATGATTAACCTTTAAAAGAGAGTGATATATTTGAGTGCTGAGTTGACAAGGGGTAGGGCTGTGATGTTTATTGGTGTTAATCATCAACTTGACAGAAGATACTTTGTTGGGAGACTAGACCTCTGGGCATCTTAATTATCTCCATTGATGTGGGAAGACCCATCTTAATTGTGGGTAGGACCGTTCCCTGGGTTGGGAATTCTACAGGACATAAAATGGAGAATGTGAGGCTCCCCTTGTGGCTGAGGACGCAATGCCGCCAACCATCTACTTCTAATACTTCTGCTGCCTCAATTTCCCTGTGCAGGCAGCTCCATGCCTTGAACTGTGACCTAAAATAACCTTTCCTTCCTGAAGTGGTTTTCTCGTGTAGTGTATTTTATCCCAGCAACAGTAAAAACATCTCACAATCCCCGTAACTAACGCCATGCCACAACCTTTGTGTGTCCTTCCTACTGCAGAGGTGGATCTCCACGCCTCTCCGGCCTCTCTGTGGCGCTCTGCCCCTCGGTTTGCAGCCCCGACCCCAATTCTCAGTACCTCCCTCTCTTCTAAGTGTGTTTATCCAGAATGAGTCCACCACCTTCTGTCTTCCTCTAGGGCAGTGCAGCAAAAGTGAAGGTCTGGCCAAGAAGACCACAATCCCTCTCTGGTCTAAGCCTGTCTGATTGTCTTGGACGTTTGTCAGTTTTTCTGTGTGCTCACTTCACTTGAAAATTAAGCAGTTTGAATTTAAGTGTTTTTTTTTTAAAAAAATAAGGTCCACATTTTACTCAGTATGTGTTTATATACATTTATGAAATGTGTGCGTGTATTCACGCATACGTAAACATGCTTTCTAACTATAGTAGATTTTTGTTTGTTTTGTTTTGCTTGTTTGTTTTTGTTCTTTAAGACGGGGTTTCTCTGAGTAGCCCCAGCTGTCCTAGAACTCACTCTGTAGATTGGGCTGGCCTTGAACTCAGAGACTCACCTGCCTCTGCTACCCGAGTGCTGTGATTAAAGTCTTGCACCACCATGCCTGGCTACTGTACTTTTAAATTTTACCATTAACTTGTATTTTCAGCAGCTGCAGTAGGTCACGCCGGTCCCCTCTGCACTGCGGTGGGGGGGGGGGGGGTCTGAGACAGAAAAAGTGCTCTGAGTGTAATGTGAGTCTAGGCTGTACAATGAGTTCTAGGGCCAACCTAGCCTCAGAGTCTGAGAGACACTCTCAAAACAATAATAAGCAAACAACAAAAATAGGACCGGAGAGTTGGCTTAGTGGTTAAGCACTGTTGTTCTTACAAAGAACCCAGGTTTGATTCCCAGCACAGACGGTGGCTTCTGACCATCTGTAACGCCAGTCCCGGGAGATCTGACTCCGTCTTCTGAACTTCATTGGTACCAGGCATGCACGTGGCTCACAGACACACAAGCAGGCAAAACACTCATACACATAAAGTAATAAGACAAATTAACTTTTTAAAAGACCCAATTATTATTTATTAAAACGTTAGATTTGAGCCAGGCAGCAGAGGCGCACGCCTTTAATCCCAGCACTCAGAAGGCAGAGGCAGGTGGATCTCTGTGAGTTTGAGGTCAGTCTGGTCTACAGAGTGAGTTCCAGGATAGCTAGAGCGACTACAGAGAGAAACTCTGTCTCTAAAAATTCAAACAAACAAAACAAAAACCTTTGAATTTGTTGGCATAAAAGATTCCTTCTAGAATTAATTAATATAAATTCTGCAGTGTGGATACCTGACCTGGAACCCTGAGCCTTCAGATTTTTTCTGTAAGAATTCTTCATCTCCAGATCCTAATATCACTTTCATTCAGCACAAGCAACATGGGATTGGAGACACAGGTCCCTTCCTGTCATAACCACTTACATTCGTAGCTGGTGTAGAACCAATGATAACCAGTGCCTCACATCACGCTGATCTTCCTGCTGATAACTAATTAACAACTGCAGACATGGCATTAAAACTTAATTATATGTAGGCATTACGAAACAATCAAAAGCAGCAGAAACTAAAGAGAACATGACTCAAAAAAAGAAAATGCAATTAGGCCACGTTTGTGTTTACCCATTTTCTCCCTGAGGCAATCTAGCCTTTTGACAAGTTAGGGAATAAAGTAGCAGATGAGTCAGCAAGTAGCCTGCCGGGACTGAGAAGGAAGAGTTCAAGTCCTGGGCCAGGAAAGGGCCGGATATAAGGGAGCAAGTCCTGCTGAGAAGCCATGGAGGGGAAGAGTACATCTGTGGAGAAATGCCCCTCAGATCCTTGAAAAGACTATACTTGTCAGTGACAGACTCCAAGGAAGCCACGAGAAACAGCAAATGGAGCTTTGAGCCCTGAGACAGGCAGCAACTGAGGGGGCTGGAAGACACTCAAATTAGAGCCCCACCAAGGAGGTTCACTCAGCATTTCCCGTTTTCACAGAAACCAGACACTTTAGGAGTGAAGGCAGGCCTCTTAGGTCCATGGACCACTCCCTAGGGCCAAGGTCCAAAACTATTAACAGACTCGTCCCAACTGCCCCAAGAAAGACAAAGCGAACCTGGAAAATGATCCGGTGAGGCCATTGAGAGGAGGGGGGAAGAAAGCTGGGGAAAGGCGTGGCTTCCAGCTTGGAAAGGGGCTGGGTACATCTATAGACCAACTGTTTCTCGGATGGATGGATGGAAGGAAGGAATAGGGGAAGGAAAAAAAAGATGGGATGTTTCACTATTAAAGCTTAAGTGTTTACAAATTTCCAACAGAAGCAGTAACTGTAAGTCTGTCCCTCAGGGCATAATTTCTAAAGGGAAAGGGAATCCAGTGGATAAAATGTGCTCGTACACACACATACACATACACACACACACACACACACACACACACACACACACACGGTAGTATATAGGCACTTACTGTATTTATTTCAGACATCTGAGTAGTATCTTTTAAAAAGCATTATTTTATATGTGCGTATGTGTTTTGCTTGCATGTATACATGTACTATGTGCATGCCTGGTTTCCACAAAGGCCAGAAGTGGGTGTCAGATACTCTGGAAATGGAGTTATAGGAGGCTGTGAGCCACCGTGTGAGTGTTGGGAACTAAACTCTACAAGAGCAGCAAGAGCTCCTAACCATTGAGCAATATCTTGACCCATGGGCAATATCTTGACTTAGCCAATAGGGAACCTAAAGCTCAGAGAGGATACGTAATTTGTCTAAAATGACACAGTAGATACTGGAGCTGAGATTTGAACCCAGGGCACACCCACTGTAACATCTGCTTCCTTCAACAGTGCATGTTGCTGGGTAACACACGGTAAAAGTCACGGCTGGTACTTTAAACACAGCTCCCAGCACAATAGGAAGCTCAGAGGGTTCCAGTGAGGATGAGATTTTACGACTGGTCAAGGGGGAATCAGGAGTTATAAGAACGAATGCCCAGAGCACCAAGAGGACTCTTCATGGGCCCCACTCAGATAGCTGTGAGGATGCCAATGATAAGGTCGAACTGAGCTGGTTTCAGAGAGATCACAGGGCACATTACAACACACCCTTGATGAATAAACACCCTTGATGACAGTTAGGAGGCTTCCAACAATAAGGAACTGCAGGTGGGAAGCAAAGTTCACCCAGGCAGAGGTGTGGGGGAGGGAAGAGGAGCCATCTCCAAACCCACACAAGCAATCGCTATCAGACTTCTCTGAGCTGCAAGGGAATTTAGGTGTCACCTAATCCCAATCATTTCAGAGAGAAAAAAATGAACCCACAAGAAGAAAGATTAGCTGCTAAATCCCTCAGCCTCCCAGCCGAAGCTGGGTTAGGTCTCCTTTTTATCTCCATGAGTGCTGATACATGGAACCAGCTTTGTCCACACAGTGGCTTGGAAACTTTTCTGTTACATCAAGCCTGTGCTGGAGGAGCATGGGGGAAAAAAAAACACTGGCACGTTCAGAACTGCAACGGGAGCTTTTCTCTTTGGTCTTTGATGGCTCCAGTACAAACCTAAGTAGGCAGCCTCTGTGGAAGCCCCAAGTGAGGAGGCTTCCTCCTGGAGTAGGTGTGCGGGGTCTTCCTGACCATTCACTCTCTCCAGTTCCCACCCCTATCCTCTAGCTGTGACCTGGACACCTATCCCCCCACAACTGGCCAGAACAACTCAGGCAGCTTTAGCCCCAGGCCACAGAATATAAACAAGCTCATCAAAGTCCTGAAGGCACAAAGGAGGACAGCGTCGGTGTGACAGACCCCTGACAGTCCACCTTTGCAGATCACCCAGGGCCGCTGCCGGATGAAATGATTTGCACCTAGCCTAACAGGTGCAAAGCACAGCAACAAACTGAAACCACCAGCTCTGGGTTCCATAGGGGTCCTAGGGCTCACCCTGCATGCCGGTTAGACAAGAAAAGGACAGCCTGCAACACAAGTCAACTCTTCTTTTCCACTAACGTCTAAGGAAGTTTGGGGACTGAGGGAAGTATGTCACAATAACAACTGTGGTGTCCCCACAAGAACAAAAACATAAGCGTAAGGATGGGAAGGGGTTTGCAACTGCGGGCAGAGTGAAAGGCGGCTCCCATGAGAGAGGGGGCTGCTTGCTGGAGGACCACAGGACTTCGCTTGTGACACTGCAAAATACACCCCAAAGATCCTGCCTCCAAAACAAGTGTCTTATGCAAACACACTTGGTAAGAACTTAGGGAGCCAGGGTTCTGAACACAGCACATCTTGTGATGATATGGCCATCCATGCCACCTGTTTTTAAGGCGTATGTTTAACCTGCCAGAAGACCGGCTGGATTCCTACCTTGGGGTTTCTTCTGTTTCTGTACAAACTCTGAGCGTCTCAGGGTACCAGGAGCCGTGCGGCGGAAGCAACTATTCCTTCTCCATGTTTCTGAACCAGTTAAGGTTCTCACCTCCCCAAAGTGCCAGGAGCTTTCTAACACAGGGTCCCCAGGGACCCCAAAGTGATGTTCTCGCTCTCCCCTACGATGCTGCTGCAGACTTTCAGAGATGGCTCCCGGTCTGCCAATGTCATCACACCACAAATCCTCCCCTCCGTGTGGAGAATCGACTCGTCTGTCAACATGAGACTGAGAGTTTGGAGAGAAAGTATCATAGCTTTTATTTTCTGTATCTGAATTAGCGAGATCCACAGGGTATGTCTTTGTTTTGGGGCAGGTTTTATTACTCGGGCAAGCCTTCCTTTCCTCTTCATAGTCTCTAATAGATTCTTCACCTTCCTTGATCCCATTCAAATATGGGGGTTCCATAGACTCACTGTTGGCATAGCACCCAGGGACACGACGTGAAGTTCTGTGATCTTTATAATCTACGCTAATTCCTTTACAATCCTCAAGGCTACAATTAGAATTCCCCAGGCCCAAGTACCAGTTGCGAGGCTGATGCAAACTCTCCAAGTCACCCACATCCCTAGAGCCATTCCTGTGTTTGGCTTTTTGCAGGTCCTCAGGATTACAAATCAGATCCTTACAATCTACACAGCCATTCACTGTCCCACATCCTCCAGCTTCCAGGATCCCTGGCAGGCTTCCCAGAAGTAAATGTCCCTCTGTTCCAGGCCTGAGATGTACATAGTCTACCTCTTCTCCGTTCCTGTATCCAGCGTAGGCCTCTGGGAAGAGACCATCCCTTTCTCTTCCATTTGTTTCCCCAGAGTCACTCTGCTCAAAGTCCCAGTACCCACAATCTCTCTTTCTGTAGGGCCGATTCCGCCGCTTGGCCCGGCAGGCAGAGTCCAAGTCATTTTCTGCATGGAGC
Organism: Phodopus roborovskii; assembly: GCF_943737965.1. Taxonomy (NCBI): domain Eukaryota; kingdom Metazoa; phylum Chordata; class Mammalia; order Rodentia; family Cricetidae; genus Phodopus; species Phodopus roborovskii. Next base: position 16,315,105 of record NW_026126541.1, on the reverse strand, counting down.
CCACTCGGCTCAGCAAGGTTCCTTTTCCGGAGGCCCCTGCAGTCTTCATACTCCCAGCTGGAGCCCCAAGGTCCTTTCTGCTGGGCTCCTCTTTCCTTCCCAAGCTCATGGGCTTCACTCATGTTCAATATGATCACAGGTTTCTCGTCTCTGTTCCATGGGCCTGGGTTGGGCTGAAGTTCGGACAGGTGTGGTCTAGCCTAAGGCTGTATCTGCCCTCCTTAAAATGTCTCTCAGAGCACCGGAGTCTTCCTGTTACCGTGGCTGGAGTGCAGGGCGATGTGGAGTCATTTCAACTTCAGGATCCAATCAGTGAGCCGCTCTATCTTCTCCTCAGAGGCCAGGAGATAATTAGTAACTAGAATCCATGTGATTGGTGTTGGCAGCCTTGTTGGTTGGTGTTTCCCTGAGCTGGTCAGACTGGCTTGGCTGCTTTGTGCACTGAAGGTACAGGCATTCTGATGCCCTCAAGGTCTTGTAGGGAAAAAAGGCAATGTGAAGGAGAAAGAACACCCTTCCATGGCCCAGCCTAGGGTCTCACGTCAGTCTGCAGACTCACTTTCAGGAAGCCATGGGGATGAAAACAAATGCCTGCACAGGCAGCAGCCACAAACTAGACTCCATTGAAAACTAAGTTTTCTAAGCATGGGACCTCTGAAGCTCCTCTTTGAAAAGCACAGCTCCCCCCAACCTGAGTGCTTTGCTCCTGTGACATTCCAGTGACCAGGCAGTACACACTCAACCCCATCCCCCCAACCCCACCCACCCCCTCCACTCAAGTTCTGGCTGCCTGCACAGCCGCCATCCCACTGAAGGAAGACTGGATATTCATTCCTACTACTCTCTCCCTCATGGCAATCGTGGTGTAAAACATCTTGTCTAGGGGCCGTCATGTCTCCTTTTCTTAGACACTCTGCTCAGAAAACAACGTCAAAACCATCCATTTTCTCAAATTATTTCCATCCAATTTATACACTATATTTAAGAACTAGAGAATGCGTCTAGAAATCATATAGGCTGGTGTGAGAATACCTCTAGGAATTCAGCAAGCGCCAGATAGACAGACAGACAGATCGATCCATTGATCAACCTTGTCCCTGAGCATTGAGGAAGAGGTGCCCACATGGGACACCACAAAAGTCAAACACTATAAAGTAAAAGGCACGTGGCAAGTGCTACATAACAAAAACAATTGGCAATGGCAACAAAGTCATGTTGGGAAAAGTTTCACACAGGTCTCAATCACACCAGCCTCAATGTGATCGCTTTTCCAGCTGCCTGCTCAGCTATTAGATTTACAGGAATGATCACTTTAACTTTTATTTAACTCATAGTTTTGTAGTAGTGTAGAATTCTGAGAGACCAGAGCCCTACCCATAATACAGTGTTTACCCGACTACTTATAAAATGTACATTCTCTCCAGGACTCAGGCGGCCGGTCCATAAAATGAGGCAGGTGGCTTTGGTGACTTCTCTGAGTCTTCAAGCCCTAACACTTCTTGGTTCTATTTTTCTATCACAACATCTTAGATGGGTTCTTGGAAGCAATGTGTTTCTTTCTTTGATGGTTTGTGTTTTATACTCAAGCATGGTCTCTTTATCTTTGCTTTAGTTGTTGCTGTTTGAGACAGGGCTCTGTGGCCCTGGCTGGACTTGAACTCACTGGGCAGACTTTGAAATGTGAGCCTCCTTCCTCATCCTCTTGAGTAAACTGGGTTCAGGCCTGTGCCACCATGCTTGGATTCTGTCCACTTTGGGGATCCTCTCTACCTTGTCAAAATTTCTGATGCCTCCTGAGATTCATCTCATGCAGTCTGTTCTCACGAATCTTTCCAGCAGCAGCGACAGCCCCAACCATTCTGGCTTCTGTGTGTGTGTGTGTGTGTTCTCCTGTGTGTGTGTGTGTGTGTGTGTGTGTGTGTGCTCACACATGCGCAAATGTGTGCTGTGATTGGTGCTATAAATCAAGAAAAATGTCCTGTTTAATCTTCATTATCCTTTAAAGCAAGAAAGCAACTCTTGTTTTACCACATATAAAGAAGCAATCCAGTTGATTGTGGTGAGGAATGCATTTAATTCTAGCACTTGGCAGGAAGATTGGGAGTTCAAGGTCATCCTGGCTAAATATCAAGTTCAAAGCCAGTGTGAGCTCCAAGAGACTCTGAGTGTTAAAATAATATCTAGGATCACATACACTGCTACTTGAACCCAGATCTGCTTGACTTCACAGCACATGACAAAGTGGACTAATTTAAAACATAGTCACACGTAAACACGGAGGACATTCTCCAATGTTACCACACTACCATGGTGTAGCTCAGAAATAAACGTCCACAGAGGGAGACATGCACCCACACCTACACTACCATTCCCTCATCTCCATTCTTAATTTACTGACCCCCCCCTCACTGGGGTGTCACCCCCAGTACACCAACACCCAGATCCCCTCAGGAGCCCAGAGTGTTGGTGCAAAATTTATGGAGAACTCACCAGACAATGAAACTATTATTTAGTTTTCTTTCTTTTTGAGACAGGGTCTCACTATGTAGACCAGGCTCATCTGAAACTCACAGAGATCCACTTCCCTCTGCCTCCTGAGTCCTGGGATTAAAGGTGTGTGCTACTATGCCTGGCTATTTTCTTTCTTTTTTCTTAAAGATTTACTTTATTGTTAAAATTCTGTATATTCGTGTGTGTCTGTGTGAGAGTGTGCATACGTGAGTCCCAGTGACCATGGTTTTGAGCCTCTATGTGGATGCTAAATACAGAACCTGGATCCTCTGCCCGGGCAATCCATGTTCTCACTGCTTTAGCCCTGGCTGTTATTTTCTTATGTGTGAAATGAGGAAGTTAATGGTCTCTCTGTTTTTTAAGTCTAAAATTTGATGATCTTGCTTATTTCTAATCCAACTAAAAACAAAGATTACTTTTCTGTGTTCAGGAAGGCAAATGCCCTTAATGCCAGCACTCAGGAGTTTGTCACAGCCTGGTCTATACAGCAAATTCCAGGCCAGCCAGGTCTGCAGTGAGATGAGATTCAGTCTCAAAAACAAAACAAAACAACAAAACGATTAATTGTCAAACCTATAATAATCCCAGCAAATGGTGGAGGGGGGGATCAAATTTGAGGTCAGCTAGGTTTAAAACCCGGGAGGGCAGTAGCTGGTTCATCAGGTAAAGGCATTTGCCATCAAACCTGTCACCTGAGTTCAACCCCTACATGGTTGGAGGAGAGAACTGACTCCTGAAAGTTGTCCTCTGACCTCTACCCACATGCTAGGGCATGCATTCAAAGGTAAGCTTAAATTTTCAGAAAATGGGGCTGCTGAGCTGGCTCAGCTGGTAAAGGAGCTTACCACCAAGCCTGACAGCCTGACTTTGATCCTCCTAACCCATAGGCAGAAAGAGAAAACAACGTCTGCAAGCTGTCCTTGTCCTCTGACCTCCACAAGCACAAGCACACACACACACACACACACACACATACGAGAGAGGGACTGGACGGAGGAAAACTGTTTGGAAAACAAAGTTCTCTAGCAACTGCCTATCTTCGATAAAGCAAGCATGATAAAAAGAAGGCACCTGATAGGTCAGCCCAGAGAAGAGATTAAAAGAGAAAACTAAATTACAGGTAAGAAGACACCACTTATAAATGATCAGAGGAAGATGCTGTGTGGGCTAAGAGAACCTATAGCAGGCTAAGTGGAGCGGACGGCTGTTTGCGGTTTGTGCTGGGGATTTAAGTCAGGGCTTCCCACTTCCGGCTCTGCCACTGAGTGGTCAACTCTCCCAGCCCTGTGTGTCACTTTTATTTCTGAGACAGGGCCTTGCTAAATTACGTAGGCTGCTTCACACCTGTGTTGCTGAGCCCAGCAATTCCACCTTTTTCTGTTTGTTTAAATTCATGCTACTCTTAAAGCCTTAAAGATACAGTTTGCAGAAGGATGTAAAGATCCAGGGCTTTTCCCGCCCTACTTCAATCCAGAAGCTTCCAGACTGACGGGCTACTGCAAAAAAAGAAAAATGGGACAGAGGAGAATAGCATGCCAGTTCTCCGCTGGGACTGCTGTGGACACACGAGCTTGACATGGACACCCCTCGCCTGCTCTTCTCCCCGCCCCCATCCATTTTTGTGAGATAGGACATCAATATCCATCCCTGGCTGACCTGGAGCTCTATATAGACACGGCTAGCCCAGAACTCAGGGTTAAAGGTGTGAGCTGCCGTGCCTGGTTTCCCAGCAGCTTTGACTGGGCCACTTTCCCCTTCTGGAAACTCTTCCACTCCCATCCTGTGCTGGCTCACACCCTTGCTGTCCCACACTGGGAGGTCTCAGATGCTAAGTTCTGGGTCCTATTCCCCTCTACCCGCAGTTAGCACACAGTAACATTCAAGAGAGATGGAGGTAAGGGTACAGAGACGGCCAGGAAAGTACTTGCCAAGCCAGCACGAGGACCCGAGTTCAACCCCCAGAACACATTATCAAAAGCTGGGTGCCATAGCACCGGGAAGGTAGGTGATCCTTAGGGCTTTTCACCTGCCATCCCAGCCTAATCAGACAGTTCTAGAGACGCTATGTCAGAAAACAAGGCGACAGCCCCTGAGGCACACACCTAAGGTTGACCTTTGCCCTCTGGACATGTGTTCCTGCACGCACAGACACACCCACACAAACAGCACTCGCACAAGATGGGCATGGTCAGGAGAGTGGTTCCTCCTCTTGCTCGGCACAGCTGCCTCTAGGCGAAGGCTGGGAAGGAAACTTAAAAGCAGACCCCACTGCATGGTTAACTTTAGTCCCTGGCTGCCTGGAGACCGGATCTGGAGACGAAGGGGCACAAAGGTACTTAGGATCAAATGGAAGTTCCCAGGAGAGGAAAAGTGTCAGTCGGGTGAAGACATGGCTGGCTGGGAATGGGGAGGACAGACACAGGAACTCTGGGAACACTGGCTGGCAATGGGGAGGACAGACACAGGAACTCTGGGAGCACTGGCTGGGAATGGGGAGGACAGACACAGGAACTCTGGGAACACTGGCTGGCAATGGGGAGGACAGACACAGGAACTCTGGGAGCACTGGCTGGGAATGGGGAGGACAGACACAGGAACTCTGGGAACACTGGCTGGCAATGGGGAGGACAGACACAGGAACTCTGGGAGCACTAGCTGGGAATGGGGAGGACAGACACAGGAACTCTGGGAGCACTAGCTGGGAATGGGGAGGACAGACACAGGAACGCTGGGAGCACTAGCTGGGAATGGGGAGGACAGACACAGGAACTCTGGGAGCACTGAGACACAGGAGGACTGGATATATTCGTTCATTTTGTGGTGTGTGTGTGTGTGTGTGTGAGAGAGAGAGAGCGTGTGCACATGCACACGCGTGTGCAACATGCGTGCAGGTGCCTGTGGAGGCTAGAAGAGATGTCAGACCCCCTGGAATGGGAGTTACAGGCAGTTGTGATCTGCCCACTTAAGTGTTAGAAAACACGTAAATTTTCAGTTATTGCCTTTCCCCAGCAAATCTCAGAAATGATGTGGTTCCTCTTTATGTCTGAACACATGTCATTACTGTGGACACGATAAAGCAGTGCATAAAGACTACATAAGGCCACGGATCCAGATTTGAATTCCAGCCAACTACTTACTCACTGGGAGACTCTGGGCAAATCTTGGTTTTCTCATTTGTCAGTCATGGGGCGTTTAGAGGACTAGACAAATGTATGAAAGTACCCTGCACACTGTTTTAAAAGTGGTAAGAGCACAGTTATGATCATTAATACCATTCACTCTTAGTTTCTACGTAAACAGATGCTAATCTGCTAATGGGAAGGCTCAGTTCTTATTAGATCTCTCTTCTTTTTACCTATACATTCTCTGTGTATTCATATTCACTCATGGACACCCCCACCACACACACACACATTAAAGCGCTTGGCTCTAAGTAGCATCCCTGTGCTGCTGTAACCCTACAACAGACTTTGGACTTGCAATCCTCCTGCCTCAGTCTCCTGTGAAGCTGGGGCCAGGAGACCCAGCAAGGTCTCTGTCTGTTCACTCTGCCCAGTCATGTGTCCAGCCTTGAACTCTGGGATTTACCTCACATCACCTAATCGATACTTTAACGGCAGTGTCTTATCAATTCAGCTAAAACTGAGCTCCTGACCTCTGTCTCTTACAGGCATACTTTCTGTCACCTTGACAAATCTAAATGCACGTGGGAAGAGGGAATCTCAATTGAGGAACTGCCTCCATTGGATTGGCCTGTGGGCATGTGGGGGGAGCTTTTTCTTAGTTGATACAGGAGGACCCAGCCCATGGTGATCAGTGCCATGCCTGGGCAGGTGAGCCTGGGATGTGTAAAAACAGTAGGCGAGACAGCCACAGGGAGCAAGCCAGTACGAAGCGCCCTTCTACCGTCTCTGCTTCACTTCCGCCTTGGCTTCCCTTGATAATGGACTATAAGCTAAATAGAATATACCTACTTCCCACATCGCTTCTGGTCATGGTGTTTGTCACAGCAGCAGGAAGAGGGACAGGACAACATTCCTCTCTCACCATCCCACTCAGCCTGAAGTCTTTACCATCTCAACCAAGCGGCCGCTCAGGTGCAAGAGCCACGTGGCCTCTTCTCATGCTTCTGCCTCTCCTGCCGTCTGCCAGCTTGTGTCAGTGGCTCAGATTCAAAATACCCCAGGCTGACTCTTCTCACCCACTGCTGCCCAGCCTTCCAGCTTGCTGGCATTTCTTTTCTGGGTCCCAGCAGTGACCTCATAGCTAGGTCTGTGCCTAGTGACTCTTAAGTCAAACCATTGCCCTCTGTCCAAAACATGGTGGCTTCCCTCTCTCTGGATGAAGAACTCCCAAGCCCGCCTGTACTTAAGCAGCATGCATGCAACTATCACCTTCCAGGACACGCACGCACGCCTTCTGCGTTCTTTTCTTCCCAGGACCCCTTCCTTCTGAAAGGCTACGTATTTACTCGCTTATACAGTAAGAGACAATAAGGGAGCAAGGGACTGCTGTCCCTTCAGACACCACCTTGAATATCTTAGGAACGCAGTGGTTGAGAAAGCTTTCCTGTCTTTTGGGGCCTGTGACATTTGTTTGGTAAATGGTAAAGGAGAGACGGCACGACTTGGGTCTCATGCTAGCTCAAGCTTTTTGCTGTGTCCTGCAACCCAGAAACTCCGAAGTCCCAGGATCTACTTTCCCACCCTGTGCCTGGCCCTGAGCGTGAGGCAATAAACGTTTGCAAAGTCACCCTACAAACGGCTCACCGATCAATCGTAACTAAGTAAACAGAATGAGACCTGAAACCAGCCCGGAAAGGAAAAACTAGTTACTGTTCGGGATTAACAGACTACTCAAGGTTTCTGAAGCCAGTGTCACATGGGTTAAGGAGACTTGCTTTGTCTCGGTGTGCCGACAAACTAGAAAGACTATTATTGTCTTAATTCGCTCCTTGGTTTTGGGGGGTGACAGTAGCATTGAACCAAGGGCCTTGTACAGCCTTAGCAGTTCCTTCCACAGAGCTAAACCTCAGATCCGCACAAACTTCTGTTATCTTAAAAAAAAAAAAAAAAAGCACAAATAGGTTTGACCCTCTTTCCCCCGCCCCCAACATTTTGAGGCAGGATCTCACTATGTAGCCCTGGCTGTCCTGGAACTCACTTTGTAGACCAGGCTGGCCTCAAACTCAGAGCTCTGCCTTTCTTCTATCTCCCAAGTGTTGGGATTAAAGGCCCAATTCCACTAATCCAAAGAATTCTTATACCAGAGACATTTCAAGGAGTTTTCAGAATGAGAAAAAATTTTTAGGGAGAGCCAAACAGTATTTAATATTTTGAATATATCCACTTTACTGTAACATATTACTGCCCCTTATCAGTGATCTCCCACGGGTTAGTCTGTTGGTTTCCTACACTGAATCTTAGATTCCACCCAATGTTTTGTTGAAAATATTACTTTCTTTAAAAAGGTATTGTGATCTCACGTGTAAGTCGTTACTAAAAATTACTCTGAGAACTGGGTGTGGCAGCACACATGCCTGTTATCCTAACACACAGGGAGGTTAAGGCAGGGGAACCAAAAGCTCAAGGTCAGGGGCTAGGGAACTGGTTCACTGGGTAGGAGGGCTTGCTGCACAAACAGAAGGACCTGAGTTCGAGTCTTCCATACCTACATTAAATGAACAAATGGACTTGGGATAGTCACATACAAGTATAACATGCTTGTGTGTATGTTTGATTGGGACTTTGGGGGTGGCAGGTAGACAGAGGTAGGAAGATTGATGGGGCTTACTAGCCAGCTGGTCTAGCCAACCAGTAGTGAGTAAGCTCCAGGGGCAGTAAGAAACCCTGTCTCAAGGGAATAGAGCAGAAAGTGGTAGAGCCCCCTGATATCCTCCTTTAATGGTGACATGTATGTGCCTGGGTGCCACATGTGCATACATGTGCATACATATACACCACACACACATACACCTGATGTGTGATATCCCTCTGTATGTTGTAAACATGTTCTAGTACCATTGGTTAATAAAGAAACTGACTTGGCCAATGGCCAGGAAAATAGGGCCAGGCAGGAAATCCAAACAGAGCTACCCAGAGAAAGAAGGCAGAGTGGAAGAGATGCCATCCAGCCTCTGGAGAAGCAAGATGTGAGGTAACAAGCCATGAGCCTTGTGGTAAAATATAGAATAATAAAAATGGGTTAATCTAATTGTGAAAGCTAGTCAATAATATGCCTGAGCCATTGGCCAAACACTTATAATTATTATTAAGTCTCTGAGTGTTTATTTGGGAACTGGCAAGTGGGAGAGAAACCTCCATTTATATAACACACAAACACACACACACACACACACACACACACACACACACCTTCAAAACCAACCTAGATATAGTGAGACCCTAACTCAGATAAAAACTGAGTGTCTTTTATTGACCTATTTCCTGACATTATGTAGAACACAAGCCAGAAGCCAGGTTTGCAATGCACGGGAAGCTGACTCATTGTAGTGAGGGTGAATGTGGTGTTCTGGTGCTAACCCACACTGAGAGTAACTCTGTAGGCGTGTTCAAAGGCTGTAGGACAGAAAGTGTGATTAACTAGAGGCCAGTGTCAGTAAGCTCACTCAAGTTTCAAGTATGCACATGTGATTGATACCATGAGTGTGCCTTTCTTACTGACCAGTGTGAGCCCATACTTGGCTCCTACTGAATGCCAGCATTTGATGAATAAGGAATGTGTACACACGGAAATTTTGTGTCAAATTCAGGTATGTGAGCCTCACCTAGAGATGGAAAAAGACTATGACACACTAGAGCCTCTACCAGGGTAGCACTCAGTAGCTCTGACCAGGACTTCTAAACGTAACAAGTTCTAAGAAACCTCACCGTCTAACTGACCTGTTTTTGCTGTCTAGGGAGCCAACACATTCAAAGGTACCATGCTTTAGATACGGCCCCTGACTTGATCTTAACCCATTTGACTGGAAACTCCAGGGGGCAAACAGCACTTCTAGAATATCTGCTCTTGGTATAATGCTAAAATAAAGAAGTTTTCTAGATGACACTGGCTTGACCTGAGCCCATACCAAATGACACACCCATTCCCTGACATACAGCAATCTATAAATACCTTCTGGTGCTCTGCCTTAACTCCATATGATAATTTCAATTAAAAGTCCCAATTCTCAGTCAGAGACAAACACTCATTCCCTAACTTATGTACTTCCTATAATGAAGTCTAAGTTATTTTGGTCCTTTCACAGGATTAAAAATAAAAAACAACTAAAAATGATAAGACATATATATCAAAACATCTTAAAAGTATTAAAAATGCTGAGACAATAATATAAAATTACACACCATCAGAGAGCAACTCAGGCAGGAGAGGCACACAATAAAGAAATAAATGAAACAAAAAGCCCAAGAAAAATCAGGTGAGACATCTAGAAAATCAGAGAACAGACTAGAATTCGTCTGTGAGAATAGTCTTAACACTGTAGAGGCGTGGGCTTGAAGGTAAAACAAGAGCGGATACTCCTCCACCAAGAGAGAGACACTGCAGTCACCTCCAACACCGGATGAGTGGTCAGGACACGAAGAAGTAGGCAGGACCCAATCTACCAGCTTTGCTTAGAGTATTGTTAGTGTGAGTTCATGAGAACAAATGCTCACGGCCCTGTATGCTCATTATAGCAATTCACACTTACAAATACAACATATATCAGTAAGCTTATTTACACTCTATGATTATGCCAACTTTGTAACTGGACGCTCACAACTGCCTGTAACTCCAGCTCCAGGGGGTCTGAAGCCTCCTCTGACTTCCAAGAGCATCCATACCCTTGGCATACATTCATTCTCTCCCTTTCTCTTTTTCTCTCTCTTAATATACACGGACATAAATAGAAATAAAAATACATCTTCAAACAATAGTTTCACTAAAAGTCTTAGCATCTTTGAACCATAAGCCAGCTATGGAACAATGATGTCACCTTATGAAAAGAAAAGGTTTTTTTGTTTGTTTTTGTTTCTCTGGACACTCCTGTTCTGGAACAATTCTCCTGTCTCAGCCTCACGAGTGCTCAGATTATCGGCACACACCACCAAGCCAGCTCTACTTTGTATATTACTTCTACTTCTCCTGTGAGTTTACTGAATAAGAACTCTCCAGAGAAGGCTAGGGGCATGCTTCAATTAGCCCTCTGCACAAACATAGGACCTAAATTCAATACCCAGCACCATGTCTAAAGCCAGGAGTGGCGATACATGCCTATAAGCTCAGCACTAGGGAAGTAGAGACAGGTGTTGCTCACTGGCCAGCCAGCCTAGCCTGATCGGTGTGGTGAGACACTCACTCTGTCTGCACCTTGCACTGACCACACCCATTGGGGGTGGGGACAGGTGTGGACATGCAACTCTATTGTAATCTCTGTTATGCATTCACCCTAGGACTAGATATGTAAGTCTTAAGTTTGTATGTTCTTAATTTTCCTTTTCGTAGAGCATACTTGTTATTCACTGTTTTTGTATATAGTTTTGTATCAAGGAGGACCTGGGAAATGGGATGTGGATTGCTCTGTGTTGAGACCAGGGTGCTTTTCACATAGCCAGGCACGGGGGTGGGGGAGGTGGAAGGTGGGGGGAGAGGGGGGTGGGGGGGGCGGACACCAGGGTCACACTGTTTTCTGTCTCTTACCTCTCAGCTGCTGGAGCTCCAGGGTCAGACTCTGAATGCTGCTCTCATAGAACTTGAGATTCTCCAGCGTCTCTGCCCTCAACAGTTCATCCTGCTTTTCCTCCAACATCAAGGTCAGCTCTTCCTGAGCCCTGGTGTACATGTCCAGGTCGTGCTCCACATCCTGAATCCTCACCAGCACAGAGGGGTACGGAGACTGAGATGGCTGGGCTGGGCTCTGCTCTGAGTGCTCAGGGCTCTCCTTCTCTGGGGCCTCCCAACTGGGATGGGCACAGGAGGTGGGCTTGGGCGAGGCTGCATTCATCCTCTGTTGTGCAGAAGGAGGGAGGGGGGCTGGGCGGGAGGGCCGCACTGCCAAGGGGGGTGCAGGTTTAGGACTCTGGTCAACCAAGTGGGTAGAGATGGATGTTGGGGTACAGGGTCTGGGTGGTGGCGGCCTCAGGGCCTTCCTCCTCTCAGGAAACTCCTGTAAGGGAACTGACTTGGAGGAACCTCTGACAATATCCTTCTCAGAATTGAAGTCCATGATTGAAAAACGGCGTACGATTTTATCTGGCTCTGTGCTGGCCGCTGACAGGCTCTTCTCAAACTCTAACAGCTGTTGGGTCAACTTGGAATCCAGGCTGATGCTGTTGCCCTGTGATGCCGTGGTTACTTCTGTGACCAGCCTCTTGTCTGGGGGCCCAGGCAGCCTCACTGATCTCTCTGGTGCAGAATAGAGGCTGGATGCATTTTCTGCAGATGTTTGGTGCTTCTGACCACATCTGGCCATAGCTGGAGGACGAAAGTAGCTAGGTTTGGCTATCCTTGAGGCCGTGAGGGAGGAGGCCCTGTGAAGTAGGGGTGTTGGCTTCTGGAGGGACCTCCACTGGGCATATGTTCTTTTGGGAGGCAGGCTGGAGTAGTCTCGAGCCCTGGCTTCTAGAGGGGCAAAGTCTGGGAATGGCTCTAAGCTCCGGTAGCCTCCTCCTGCTGTTGAAGAAAACTTGCTTTTCTGCACTTGGGGATGAACGGGTACCCAAGGCTGGGAAGAAACACCATTGACTATCTCCGAAGGGTCAGCTGCGGAAGGGTCTTTAACAAGACCCACACCTGGGGAGTCATCTTCACCCTGACCAGAGTTCTCACTTAGAACATACTCAGGGACACCATGATCTAGGGGAGCCGGGGTTTGCTCAGACACACCCCAGTCGGGCCTTTCTGCTTCACACTCTTGTGGTTCGAGTCTTGCTTCCTCGACCACTGAGATCTCCAACCCATCCACAGAGCTTTCAGAGTTCTTAGGGAGACTGTCTCCTTGAGGCAGAGGCATAGTGTCCTCTGTCCTGGTGCTAGGACATAACTTCACGAAGCGATGGGGAAAGACACCTGTCCTGCCCTTCAAACGTCCTTCCAGCCAGCCGTCCTCCAAGGTCCCCAGAATTTGGATTTTATCCCCTACGTCAAAATCCAACTCATTGGGCTCCAGGGCTTGGAATCTGTAGAGGGCAAGCCCGTAGGTCCCTGTCGGGTGCTCGTCCTCGTCGGCAGCACCCTCTGGTTCCTCTGTAGAGACGTCTACTTCACCATTAGCAATGCAGTCATCCCCACTTCCGGAATGTACCGGCTCATCCACAGTCCGCAGGGGCCCCAAAAGCTCCACGAAACCTTCTGGGAATATGCCTCTCCGACCATCTAACTCTCCTTCAAACCAGCCCGGCTCGGGAACTCCGATAATGGTAATCGTATCACCTTCCCTGAAGTCCAGTTCCTCATCCAACTGCGCAGACAACCCCATGAGGGCCCGTGCCTGTCCCATGGAGTATTCTGGAATCTGAAGCAGTGCACTCTGTGAATGCCACTGTTGGCTTTGAGAGGTGAGGCGTATCTCCCGAACACAAGAAGAGGGGAAGAAACCCCGGGCACCCCAGCAGCTTCGGCCCTGCAGCCATCCTGCAGTGGGAGAGCCATCGAGAACCACCAGGTCTCCTGAAGAAAGAAGCAAGAGTTAGAACTCGGGCCAGAACCCCAGGGCCTAACACGACAACCAACAGCGCCTTTTTGTCCTTGTCAAGACAGGACTGTACTGTGTAGCCCAGGCTGTCACCACAGTCTTGCCGCAGCCTCCTGAGTGCTGGGCTAGTATAGATATTTGTAAAGATTCTCCCCTACCACATGGAGCCTGAAGATAGAGCTCAGGCCGGTGGGTTTGGCAGCAAGTACCTTCACCCGATGAGCCATCTCCTTGGCCCTATAATAAGATCTTAAAAAAATTTCAGTGATTGGCTCTTTTGTTGTTGCAAATAATCAGGTTATTGCCACAAAACATAAGCCAAAAAGTTAAACTGTCTTAGTGTTTCGATTCACCACAGTTTTAAAAACACATTCCATAGTTCTATCATCAGTTACTTTATAACAAACGGCTGATTATGTAATTATGAATATTCATTTTGTGGATTACTAACTTTAACCTTCCTTTTATCTTTCCCCCTGGCCAGTGCATGGGCTCACTCTCTGGGGCAGAGCTGCTTGAGGGACATAGAACAGTGGCGAACAGCAAGAAGGAGGGACAGCAGGGCGTGGCTCCTAGTCAAAGGCGCTGGAGAGGGACTAGCTGTTATGGTCTTGACTTTTATTGTATATGTAGTGTGCCTGTCTGCAATATGTCTGTGCACCAGGTAGATGCAGAGCCTGAGAAGGATGAAGAGGGAGTCAGATCCCTGGGAACTAGAATTATAGGTGGTTGTGAGTCACTATGTAGGCACTGGGAACAGAACCCCGGTCCTCTGCAAGAGCAGTCATCGCTCTTAATTTCTCAGCCATCTCTCAGCCTCGTTCCTGATTTTTTTTTTTTTTTTTTTTTTTTTTTGAGACAGGGTTTCTCTGTGTAATGGTCCTGGCCTCACTCTGTAGACCAGGCTGGCCTTAAACTCACTGAGATCCACCTGACTCTGCCTCCCAAGTGCTGGGATTAAAGGTGTGGGCCACCTTCCTGAATTTCAGAAAGATTGTGTGCCCTACTTTCCCAAGTGCAAGTAAATGACTTAGGGATGGGCATACTTCTCTTTTGTGTGGTAAGAGTCTGAGATGATGCCTTTTTCATAGTGAACACTGAGCATCCATTTGTGAATAACGATTATTCTGTATTCTTTAGCCTTGCTCCCAAATTAATATTCTCCTGCATCTAAAATTGGCTCCCATTGCTAACTTCCTTGTTCCTTCTAATTTCTTCTTTCAAAACATTTCCTCCATTTATTAATTCTCTTTGCTAATATCCTAGTCTGATTTAATTCCCACTGTCTTCCCTTTTAAATATTACCTCAAACATTATTTCTTCCAGTCCATCAAATGATTACAAATGTGACAATTTTACTGCATCCCTTTGTTAATCTGTCAGAGACATGACAGCCTACTGCTCACCAATTTCTTTCCTAATAACCCTTCTTTGTTTTCTGTGACAGGAGCTCATTGCAGAGCACAGGCTGGCCTGAAACTTTTTCCAATTCTCCTGCCTCAGACTCCCATGTGCTGGGACAGTCCTATTCTTATTGTCTGGATTCAATAAAATATGTTTGTTCTGTGCACATTTTGAAGAATCTCTTTATCAAGACACCAACGAGCCATTCTGTTTTCACCCGGTTCGAGCCTGTGCTTCAGTTTTATCCAGTCACAACCTTTATCCAGTTCTCCAACCGTCCATTGTGATCTCGCCTATGACATGAGATCCCGGGAAATCTCACACAAGGGTTTTTTGTTTTTTGTTTTTTTACTTTGTATGCTTTTGGGACGGAGTCTCATGATGTACCCCAGGCTGGGTTCAACCTTGCAACCCTCCTCAGCCTTCTTTCTAAATGCTTGGATTAAGAGCATGTACCAGCACATACTACCTAACTCCAAATCTCTATTATTGCCACTCTCTCCATCTGAAACCTTAGCAGGCTTCCTTAAAAATATCTTAGGAGCTCACATTAGCTTGGCCATCTGTGGTCTACCGCATTTGGATGCCGGCACAGTGCATGCATGACACATAACATAACATTCTAGGCTTGGTGGCAGACACCCGGTATATTTCCTGACTTTTGTTGTGCTTAGACTTTTATTGAGACACCTACAAAGTGTCTTGCTCCCATATTCCTGTAGTCCTTAACTTTTGAACCCACATGCACTGGCCAAAGCTTTGGGTCCTGAGAAGTACAAGTGTCCCTCCTCCCCCAGTGACCCTAAGGCCTGCCATCCAGGCCTCAGAGGGAAGTCACTGGTGACATGACTGCTCAGACACAATGGGTCTCTTGGTGAATAGGAAAAATCAAAGCATGCCATAACTCCCACTTTGCTGGCTCTGAAATGCCAGGCTCACTTCAAGCTGCAGAATGAGTGTTCTCTGTCTGGCCAGAGCTCCATGAACTTGGACAATAGGGCTTGTTTTCCTGTCTATTCCAACAGTGGTTTTGATGAGCTTTGTTTCGGGGCAGACCGTAACTGGGCTGCTTATTCAGAGATGATAAAGGAGGATTCTCGAAACAAATGATGCCCCTCTCATGCCAGCACACACAATTTAGATGGCACTTTAGTTTTAACACCCCCCCCCCCACCTTACGCTTTTGACTTTGTCCTTGTTTTTCCTCTTACCTGGTGACTCCCTTCATTTTATAGGTCTAACTGCCTCTGGGGTGGGTTTGTTGTTGTTTTGCTTTCTCTAGTTTTCGTTTTCAAAAGTCTCTGTTTTAATTAGTCAAGCAAGCTATTTCCCCAGAGTCCTGGGTGATTCATTAGGAATGGGGGTGTGGTTCCGGACTTCAGAAACATCCTGGGATGGTGGGACCAGGTTTGGGAACAGGAAAGTAGAAATCTGACCTCAGGGTCAGATGTGACTACGCCCAGCCATACTGCTTGCTTCCTCGGCTGGAATTTTCCTTTGAACAGGAAGTGTAGAAAGGAATGCAGGTCTTGTTAGGCTCTGACCCGAGCAGTCTGGCTCTGCAGGGTCAGCTTCCTCCTTGACTCCTCTCATGGCCCAAGCTGCCCAGGGGCCTGTGTGCTTGGTGCAGACCCCATGCTTTCTTTGTCCTAACTTCATCTCATGGCATTAGAGTTTAAGGTTGTTGCACTTCGACTAACAAAGATCAGCCAGCAGCTTATTTATACATTATCAGTTTGTTTTATTGGCCCTTCGAGAGGAGGTTGACTACAAGTACACGGTGTAGACAGCCACAAGCATTGTGTGTAGTATGAGGAAATGATGGGTGGCATCCCATAATATACAGTATCTTCTTGTTCTTAATCGCCTGATCCTTTTGTCTTTCCCTTGACATATTCTTTTCCTTTCTTCCGTCTGTCCTTCCTTTTTCTCTTCCTTCCTCCCTCTCTCTTTTCCTTTTTTTCTTCACTTTTTGTTTTCTACTCTTTTTTTTTTCTTTTTTCTTTTTTTTTTTTTTTGGACAGTTGGTGACTCTAGCCACTCATCGTGACTCTTCTTAGAAGACAGTTCTGTTTCTGAACCCCACACACCAAGAACAATCCAAAACAATTGAGTAGCTTCAGGAAAGGGGGGAAGGGCGACACCTGCTGGAAGGGTCACTGATGACTCCAGTCCTAGGTAGACCATGTGGGGTGCATCCTGCGCACCCCAGCTTCAGGGAATGAGGGGACAAACAGCCCCCAGGAGCCAGAGCGGTTCTCTTTGCTTGGTTTACACCTCCTTGGTCCTAACAGCTATCCCGAGGAAGGTTGTCCTCTTCAGCTTTTTAGTAAGGCTAGCAAAGAGCTAGCCCAACATCACAGCTACTATGTGGCAAAGATGGATTAAAATCTAGAGCCATTAGACTTGCTACCCTCTAAGCCATATTACCTGCTTTTTTTTTTTTTTTTTTTTTTTTTTTTTTTTTTTTTTTTTTGGTTTTTCAAGACAGGGTTTCTCTGTATTGCTTTGGAGCCTGTCCTGGGACTTGCTCTATAGACCTGGCCTCAAACTCACAGAGATCCTCCTGCCTCTGCCTCCTGAGTGCTGGGTCTAAAGGCATGCACCACCAACGCCCAGCTGTATCACCTGTTTTTAACATACTAGTCAGTAATGCAAACACAAATTACTCTCTCTCTCTCTCTCCCTCTCTCACAGACACACACACAATTTTTCTCTTTTGGTGATTTTAAGTGTTTTTGTTTTGTATGTATGGGTGCACTGCTTGCATGGATGTCTGTGCACCCTGTGTGTGCAGTCCTGAAAAGGCCAGAGGGGGTGTTAGAACCTCTAGAATTGGAGTGACAGATGGTTGTGAGCCTCCTTGTGGGTGCTGAGACTTGAACCTGGGTCCTCTGGAAAAGCAGACTGCTCTTGACCACTGAGCCATCTCTCCAGCTGCTCTTATTAATCTTCTGATACTCCTCAAGTGTAATTTAATGTGTAATGATAAAACACAACAAGGCTGTCATGTAGCCGAGGCTGGCAGTGTGGTGGAAGACACTAAATTTTGGTCATTCTGCCTTAACCTCGTGAATGCTGGGATTACAAGCGTGCACCATCACACAGGCTGATGTAGCATAAGACTGGACCCAGGACTTTATGTATACTAGCCAAGCACTCTACCAACTGAACTACACTCAGCACCCCAATACTCCTGGAAGGACCAGAGTTCAGTTCCCAGCTCCCACATAGAGTGACTCACAACCCCATCACCTCCGTGCCCAGGAACCGATCGATGTCCTCTTGAGCTTCACAGGCATCTGTACACAAGCGGCATGAGCAAGACACACACACACAAATGACAACAAAGGCCTGTTGATTGGAGCTCGACCTGATCCTGCTTACTCACTCTTATTCAGGTGCCTCATGGCTAAAAGGTCAGTGTCTGGGTCTTGCAGAGAACCTCAGAGGGCCCTGGGTTCCTCAGGCAGATTTTAATTTCAGAGCCAGCTCAACATATCAGATGAGTCTTCTCGGTGCTGGCCTCAGCAGAAAATCATGCTCTTTTAAAAATATTTTTGAATTGTAAGACTTGACCATACAACACAAAAAGCTGGAGCAAAACTAATTCTAGCAGCTATTCCCTCAAATTCTTCATAATACTAAATACAGTTTATTTCCACGCAATACATCCTTCTACCCATTGTTTTCAGCAGGAGCCAGGATTAGGAAAGAGAAAGCCCGTGCTAAAGCTGGATGTGTGGCTCAGTGCTGGAGTGGTTGTCTTGCTACCCTAGTGTGCAATGGCCGGGTTTCAACCTCCAACACCAAATCAGTCAATCAATCAAACAAGCAAACAAAAACCAAGCAAACAAAGCATGCCATGCTGCTCATATCCTGTGCATGGCTCGCAGAGACACCAACAGGCTCTTCTCCTTCTCCTCCTACCTGGGGAGGCTGCTCTGGACTCCAGACCACCCTGGGATAGCTACAGGTGAGGACAAGGACCCTGCTATAAGCTCACAGTCGCCTCCTCACTGTCTTCCCAACCCTGATTCGCAAGAAGGCTGCAGACCAGAGGGAAAGGCAAAGATTGAGTACAGGCTAACACGTAAGAAACTCCCGAGACACCAAAAAAATCCAATATTCTGTTTCTCTCGTTGACTAGGGGCTAGAGAAGTTTGCTAGGGCTCGGTTCCCCACTGTGTGTGTAAGTATAAGAATTAGGCCTGTCCTTGAGCATCAGACTAAAAGAACAGTTACAATACAAACGCACAGCTTGTAAGTTCTTCTGTTTTGATGTGTTGATTGGGACATCACAAAACTGGGTAGGTCACAACCTTCAGGCTGCAACACTACTGCTCTCTGTTTATGTAGAAAGGCGTGGACACGTGGAAATGGTTTCCTGTCCGTCTTTGGAAGTCCGTGCCTGTTAGAGTACAATGGTGAGAAGTACTTGAAGCACCCTGGGGATGTGGCTAGCACCATCTGTTTAAACTGTACCCTTTTCAGCTGATTCTCATGAGAACTTTCACACTACCCAGTGGAAGCCCAGTAAAGGGGCAGCCGTGCGTCTATCTCTTACTGGTCACATCAAAATTACTGTTTCTAGCCGTGCGCTGGTGGTGCACACCTTTAATCCCAGCACTCGGGAGACAGAGGCAGGTGAATCTCTGTGAGTCTGAGGCTAGCCTGGTCTACAGAGAGTTCCTGGAAAGGCTCCAAAGTAATGCAGAGAAACCCTGTCTCGAAAAACCAATAATAATAATAGTAATAAATAAATAAATAAAAAAAATTACTGTTTCCCCATGGTATGTTAGGATGTAGTAATGTTGTCAGCAAATCATATAAGGCAGTCTTTCTGGAGAAGAGATGAACACTGTCTGAAGTGTCCACAGCGTGGGGTAGTGACAGACAACAATGGACCAAGGATATGCTGATGAGTCGCGGCCCTGAGCCCATACTTCTTACCTGCAGTGAATTGCCTTTGAACTGCACTGTTATATACAATGGACAGTTACTAATACTCCCAATGCTGGAGATTCCATAAGAATACTTTTGTAGGGGCTGCAGAGATGGCTCAGCAGTTAAGAACACGTACTACTATTACAGAGGACGGGTTCCTAGCACCCACCTCAGGCAGCTCATAACCACCTGGAAGTCCAGCCAGGGATCCCTATGCCCTCCTCTTACTTCCCAGGAACCTGCACTCATGTATACATAGTCATATTCACCACACACACATATATAATTAAAGATAAAAATATTGGCATGGTGGCATATGCCTTTAATACCAGCACTCAGGAGGCAGAAGCAGGTAAAACTGTGAGTTTGAGGCCAGCCTGGACTACATATGAAGTTACAAGCCAGACAGGGACATACAGTAAGACCCTATCTCAAGAAATAAAATCTAAAACAATAAGAGAATACCTTTCTGGGAAAATCCTATGAAAATCATCAAGTCCTATCAGCATAAGGCTGTACTCTCTCCTGTATAATGTCAGTGCTGCAGACTTCACAGAGACTGACTAACCAGTGGAGACATCTTTAAAAGACCCTGTTCTCAAGATTCTGCAGGCCTCTGATGCTCTCTTACCTCGATGAAGAGAAAGACTGTTCAGCTCCTGAGATAGGAATTCGCAGGTGCAAACAAACAGACTCTGTCCCTCTTTCAGGCTGGGAATTGTCACAACCTCCACAAAACTGCTGGGGAACTGTCCTGAAAAGCACAAGCACGCGTTAAACACTGGGCGTTCCCTTAAGATCAAAATTTCTTTCTCGGTCCGTGTACCAGGACGACTCTTTTTCTCAGTCCATTCACAAGTATGGATTGAAAATTGAGCTGTGCTGTGTCCCTGGAGGGCTGGCTGCTCTATGGCCCTTTAAGACTGTCTGGGTAAGTCCCGGGGAATAAGAAAATAATTAGAGAACTCATAAAGGTGAAGCACACATCATAGAACCAGATGTAAACTTCCAGGTCGCCATGGTATAAGGAGAGAAATAAATACTGCAAGGGGCCCTGTGCTCTCTGCATGTACACACACACACACACACACACACACACACACACACACACACAAACACACACACTGAGACACATACGCACACATATACATGCATACATACATACATACACAGACACACAGACACACACACACAGACACATACACATACAAACTCACATACACATATATACACAAACAGACACAGACACACAGGTACATATACAAATACACACATACAGACACAGACACACAGAGAAGACACACACAGACACATAGACACACACACATACACACAGACACATAGACACACAGACACATGCACACACACACACACATACACACACACACACACAGACACACAGAGAAGGCACACACACGCACACACACACACACACACACACACACACACAACCTAAATACGCATTAAGCACTGGCACTCTGGCAGTTCACTGAAGAGGGAAATGTGAGTTGGGGGTCTTGGTGTTCAAAGATCTGAAAATCAACTTAGATAAAATGGATAATGGGACTCTGAAACCCACACACATAGCCATGGAGGTTCAGAGGAGGCTGAGGATGGGTAGGGAGGAACACAAAGTTTTTATGAAGCAGAGTTCAGTCTGAAGATGGCTAGAGTTCTACAGGTGGTGTAGGAAGACAGGGCCTGTGGCTGGAGGCTTAGAACAAGAGATAGTTCCTGATTCTGCTCACATATCCCCAGACCCACCTGCCGTGTGAGTGACATTAACTCTCCTGCAGGTCGCTATAGACCAGGCTTCGCACTCCCAGAGATCTGCCTGCCTGTCTCCTCAGTGCTGGGTAAACACCTGTGCCACCAGTGGCTGGCCTATCGGTCTTTTTTAAAAATTTTAATTATTACTTTATTTTATTTGTATGTGTGCTTTATCTGGTTGTTTATCTATATACCATATACAGGCCAGAAGAGGGCATTGGCTCCTCTGAAACTCCAGTTAGATTGTTATGAGTTGCCATGTAGATGCTGGGAATCGAACCCATGTCCTCTGGAAAGGCAGACAGTACTCTTAATCACTCAGCTATCTCTCCAGTCCCTGGCCCCTTATCCTTAAAATAAGAGCAGCAGCATTCTAAGACACAGATCTGGTGATGTTGGAAGCACCAGTTTCCGGCCTCCTCAACTTCTTACCTTGCGTATCTTGGTCCTCTGGACCCCTCAACCCCTTGGTGGCCTACTGATGTTACCTCAATGCCCCTGTGTTCACATCTATGTCAGGGCCACTGAGCACGCAATTCTCTCTGCCTTGCTAACAAACACCTACTCGCCGATTTTATCTGAACAGAAGCATCTCTCCTACTAGAAAATAATCTGCGTGTCTCAGAACTGTATCACATACTCCAAGCCAGGTGCACACAACCATGTGTAAAGGAAGGACTAAATTAGTATACCTGTGTGATGGAAAGGACTGCCATTCCTTAGGGTAGCTAGTGGAAGAGATCCATGTTAATATGAATCTCAGAGAGAGGAGACAGCATGGAGTACAAATGTGGGAGACAGGAGCAACCACAGTAGAGGTGGCTTTAATTCATTTTTGTCAATGCGGATCCAGGAGGGGCTTAGGATGAATCAGTCTCCCCTGAGCAGGAGCTGTTAAAGGGAGAAAGCCATAGGAATGAGGTGGAGCGTAGTACTTACGTCCCACTCACCTGAGGCAAGCTGCCTGCTAAGAGCAAAGATAACTGCCAGGAGTTCCGAAGAGAGGAGTAATGCAAAACTTGAGGAAGGGAATAAGAGTACTGGACATGGAAGACAGAGCATTGGGACGGGAAGAAGAAAACAGCAGAAAACTAGGCTGGCACAGCAGGTGTCTATCCATCCAAAACCTCCATTAGGGATCGATACGGAGAGATGGGCAGGAACTCTCCTCACAGGCCAGGGCCACGCGTGAGCACAGAGGGAAGACACGGCAAAAGAGAAATTCCTCACGTGGGCTTCCCATTTGACCTTTAATATGCAAAGAAGAGGGGGCTGTGTGCGGACTGAGTACCTCTTACCTGTAACATCTTCCTTCTTTCCTAGAAGCCAAAATTCATCCACCACGGCCAACACCTCAATAACATCTCCCACGAAGAGTGGCAGCTCCTCTGAGACACTAGGGCAGAAGTCAAAGATGGCTCGGACCACGGAGCCAGCCTCCATCCTTCACAACCTGGAAATCCCAAAGCATGAGAAAACACAGATACTTAAGTCGTGCCATAAACCTGTTTCTTGAAAACCCTAACGCTTAAAGCAGAAAGCTAATATAAATGCAATAGAAAATACATAAAATATTAAAATGTAAAGTTGTTTCTTTAAAAATAATCATTTCTGCCAGGTGGCGGTGGCACATGACTTTAATACCAGCACTTGGGAGGCAGAGGCAGGAGGATCTCTGTGTGTTCGAGACTAGAGACTAGCCTAGTCTACAAGAGCTGGTCCCAGGACAGGCTCCAAAGCTACACAGGAAACTCTGCCTTGAAAAACAAAAAAAAAAAAAAAAAAAAAAAAAAAAAAGAAAGAAAGAAAGGAAGAAAAGAAAACCCAAAGACTTTACATTACACACAGCCTTTCATCATTTTCCATGATAATCATAAGACAAGGATGGTGACAATCTGCAAGTCTATATTCTTTAATCTGTCAAAGGACATAGAACAGCAGGGTCAGGACTCACACGCCAAGATTTAAAACCCACAGAAAGATAGAAGTCCATGAAAAGAATGAGAAAGAGCCAGAGATGCTGTCTCCAGGGGACAGTTAGTACCAGCAACCAGCAGGTCAAGCATTTGTTTCTGGTTTGAAGATGCCTGTGGCCCAACCGATACAGTTGTAATGCATGATGGGCCCATTACCCTGGCGAGCGAAGGATGTGTTAAAAGCAGCTTATTCTTGTATTACTGGTATTTTTTTTTTCAATAATGACTGGGGTCACAGCAAAAAAGAAGTGGCCACTGCACTCTACCTCAGGCTTTCTGGATTCACTTTTCCTTTTATGGTGCTTTGCATAGAACTCAGGGCCTCAAGCATGCTAGACAAGTGTTACACTACTGAGCATCTATTAAAAGCATCTAATTAGCTATGCCTGGTGGTGCATGCCTTTAATTCCAGCACTCAGGGGGCAGAGAGACAATCATCTTTGTGAGTTGTAGGCTGGACTGGTCTATATAATGAGCTCCAGGTAAACCAGGGCTATATGGGGAGAACCCATTTTAAAATCAAAATAAACAGACAAAAGGACCCAAATCTCATATTTATATGAAACACTCTGAAGCGATAGCACAGTGTGTATGTAAAACACTAGGCTTCTGCAGTGATGAAAGCCAAGTTCAAATCCCAGCTTTACTATTCATTAGCTTATTCACTGTGGACACATCGCTTAAACTCTCAGGTCTCCCGTTTCCATGGCCTGAGAAACGAAGATGTTAATACTTCCACACTAACCGTCATGAGCGTTACCATAGTGATAAAGATCAGTGACCAACGTTGACACGGTGCTTCCTCATGCCACATGCTGTATGTGTGCCACATCAATGAGTCCTCCCAATGACCTGCCCATTTATTATTGGTTCCCATTGGACAGATGAGGACTTGAGTTCCAAGAAGTGATAAATTCTGTCTAGGGTCACAGAGTAAGTCAGAGACAGAATGGGAATCCAAATGGTCTGTCAACAAAGCCTTGCCCGGTGTGCTGTATGAATGCACTGAGGACAACACAGGCATGGTAGCTTCTCAATAAACATTAGTGCCTATTATAAATCACTTCCACAATTAACTACAAGTTCAAATCTGTGTCACTGATCACCAAAGAATGTACTATCTTCAAGTAGACAAACACTTCAATACTTACTATTTCCACATGGTTAGTTTAATCTTGACCATGTTTAAAACTAAGCACATGGGATCGAGTGGGATGGTACACACCCATAAATCCCGAAACTCAAAAGGCTTGGACAGGAGAACTTTGAGACCTACCCCACCCTGGGCTATGCAGTCAGATCTTGTAAGAAAAGCAGAACAAAACACATCGTGTGCCTTTCTGACATTTCCCACAGAAGATACAGAATGGACATAGCTTCCTGAGACTACCGGAAGCAAGTTCATTACTGCAGCTGTACAGTCCTGTGCCACATTTAACCACAGCCGCGGTCCCAGACACTTGCAACCCCCAAGGCTTCCTCCTGTGGTGCCAGGCTGCATCGGCCTTCAGCTGATCTCCTTCAGTGCTCTTATCCACTAAATTATCTTTTCAGCCACCCCAGCCTCCAATCAGCCTTTCCGCCCTTTTTTAACTTTTATTTTTTGAGACACAATCTTAACTGTGTAGCTCTGGCTGGACCTTGCTATGTAGACAAGGCCGGCCTTGAACTTATAGAAAGCCACCTGCTTCTACCTCCCAAATGCTGGGACTAAAGGTGTACACCACTATACCCAGTTCAACACACTTTCTAGTTTGCTGTTCACAATCCACAGCACCAACTTTACTAAAAGTTTCCAGATAAATAAAAGACAGCAAACTCTAGATGGCAGGCTGACAACTCCCGCAGAGGTGAAGGGCACACATTGGCACTGGGGGTTTTCAACAGCTCTCATGTGCTCTGAGGCCCCTTTCTTAGTTTCTGGCTGTCTTCCAGGCATCTGAAGTTACCAGATGTTAGATTTCGGCAGAAGGGTAGTGTCTAAGAATTTTTTAAAACAGAAAACCAAGCATAATATTTGACAAATCTCTTAGCCATCTACGTTATTAGAATAATCCTCAGGGTTAGATCGAGATGGACATAATTTTCTGGTACATTTTTTTCAAAGTTCTCACTGTCTGACTAAATGTACGGACGGCTCACTCGCTGAACTGCTAAGCAGCAGCCTCAAAGCCCTCAAAGCCACCGATTTTGTGCGCTTTAGTCCTGTGAGCTGAAAGGGTTAAGTATTCCTCCTGGCACCTTTTCGCACCACCGGAAAATGACTCACACGCAGAGGAGAATCCGGTTCAATAACTCTTTTACCAACTGACCTCCTACTCTGCTGGAATCCCAAGAAACACACACCCGAGAAGGGCACGGAGGTCGCAGCCTCCATGATTCATAAGCGAGCGGGCTTGCGTCTCCCACTTTACGTGGGTGATGGACTCTTCCGGAATTGTCCCTGCCTGTACACACACTGAGAAGCACCTACTGTCACCCACGCTGGGGCCATTTTAGAAGCCTGAGGATTTGCTTCATAACTTAATCATTAGTGGTTTCTGGAAGCTGTTCTAATCCAGATGGAAGTTTGCAGAAGACACTGCAGGACAGAGGGATGGAGGAAGTTACTGTCCAATACAGCCAGGGCTGGGGACATCGAAAAGATGCAGAACTCCACCCCTTCCTACTGGAGAGGTGCTCCGCATTTCAAATATAAATATCCTTAAAAGATGACTCCCCAAACCCTTTCAGAAGGTAGTCTGTGAAGGGAGCTGTTTTGTCTTTATCTGTGGGTCTGCAGCAATGCCAGCATGGGAAAGTTTAAGTGACTGACAGAACCTGGTGGAAATATCTGAAACTACTCGCATCTGAGCCCATAGTTCTGTCCACCTAAAAGTAAACCAAGCATCTCGGGTATAAATAGCTTCAGTCTCCAGTCTGTCCAGGTTTGACTGGGAAGCGGTGTGAGCCCTCCAGGTTAAGTGTGGGTAACACAGGCTTGTGGCTCTAACAGCCCAAAGGACACTAAGAACGGCGACTATCTGAGTGCTCACCATGCCACATGTGCCAGACTGACCCAGGAGCCTACACCATCCACTGCACCATGGGCAGCAAGTTCAAATCCCAGCACCACACCTTAGCAATTTACCCAAATTCAACAGCTAGCAACCAGCTAACCTAGAACCAGATTCAAGCCTGCTTTCCTTCCTTCCTTCCTTCCTTTCTTCCTTCCTTCCTTCCTTCCTTCCTTCCTGTTTTTGGAGATGATTTCCCTGAGTAGCTTTGGAGCCTGTCCTGGAACTAGCTCTTGTACACCAGGCTGGTCTCGAACTCGCAGAGGTCCACCTGCCTCTGCCTCCCGAGTGCCACAACATTGCTTTTCTTAAATCACAGCAGTCTTTCCTTCAAAAGCGAACTCTCACTTTCCTCTTCTATCCCTTCAACAGTTTGTCAGGAGAACTGCCAAGCATGGAGAAAGGTATACAATAGCACCGAGCACTGGGACTTTATCACATAGTCTCTGGCTCCTTGTTCATTTGCCATTTGGTATTTGTATGTGTTGCAAAAGAAAAATATCAAAGAAATGCCCACCAAACTTGGGCATACATGTCTTCATCAGAATTCTTTTCTGTTGCTGTTATTTTTAATTTTTAAAATTATCATCCTCCTCCTCCTCATACACAAGTTCTTACTTGGTAGTTTAGACTAGCCTTGAACTCACGGTAATCTGTTCGCCCCAGCCTCCCCAGGCATATGCCACCATACCCAGATCTACACTTATTTAGCATGTGTTTGTTTTGGACTTTTTCCTCTCGGCCAAAACTATAATTCTTTTCTGCCCACTAAAATGTCAGTGATTAATCTTTTCCTAAATGTCAATTTTTACATTAGTTACTTAAAATTTAAAAGTCTCCCCCATTTTCTATAATTCACAGTCAGCAAATACTCATCTAGCTAAATAGAGTCAATCAAATTCAATTCCCAGGCAGGATAAAAATTTGGCTCCAATGGGCAGACCAGCCATTGGACAGCCTTTTAGGGCTGCTTGAACAGTGCTTCTCAGAGCATGGTGGAGCTGGTAGCAGCATTTAGACTGCCCCATGCTGTAGTGAGCTATCTAACACTAACCCAGAGCAGCTTCCTAGGAGTCAAACATGAAACTCTCCACCTAAGCAGTAGCCTCAGAAGGAAAGAGCCTTACCCACCTGGGGGAGATATGTCTTAAGTGTGCAGTGATTGTATGTGTATGTGTGTGTCCCTGTGTCCGGGTGTGTCTGCGTGTGTTCATGTGTGTGTCCATCTGTGTGTGTCTGTGTGTTCATGTGTCTCTGAGTGTCCATGTGTGTCTGACCATGCGTGTCAGAGTGAGTGCGTGTGTGTGCAAGTGCATACCTGCATGTATGTGTGTAGATGTGCCAGAGACAAGAAGTTGAAATCTGGTGTCCTATTTTTTAGTGAATTTTTCTAACATATTATTTGTGCATGTATGCATGTACGTGTGGCACATGTGATATGTGTGTATTCATGTCACAGAACACACTGGGGGTCAGAGGACAACTTGCAGGAATCACTTCTCTCCTTTCATCCCGTGAGCTCTGGGGGATCAAACTCAGGTCATCAGGCTTGGTGCCATCTTGCTGGCCTTCTCCACCTTATCTTCTGAGACAAGGTTTCTCACTGAACCTGGAGCTCACTGATTCAGCTAAACTAGTTGGCCAGCAAGCCCACCCCATCCTCTCCCCAAGTGCTGGGGTTACAGATGCATGCCACCACCCTGGTTTCTAGGTGCCCATTGAGGATTTGAACTCTGGTCCTCATGCTTGTTCGACACGTACTTTACTGACTGAGCTCTGCCTCCTATGGCTATTTTAACATTTATTATGGGTCAGTGCCTCCTAATTCAGTTTTGCTCAAATTGCATTCTAAGAACTTTCAAAATGTGTGGGAGATGGGCTAGTCCTGGAACCCAAAAAACTTAGCTTAGCTCCTCCCACAGCTGTCTCTTCCCAAACGTGTTCTAAGGATGCTAATCTTGGTGATTCCAAATACAGTGCACTGCAGTCATTATGAATTCAAGGGCCACAAATACTGGCACATTAAAACCATGACAGTCAGACAAGAAGCTGCTTTAATTACATGTCTTTACACTTGTCTGGGGGCTGGAGAAATGTCTCAGCAGTTGAGTCCACCTGCTGCTCTTGCCACAGACCAAAGATAGAGTCCTAGCACCTCTGTAAGGTGGTTTATAACCCCCAGTAATTCCAGATCCAGGGGACCTAACATGTTCTTCTGGCCTCTACATACATGCATACATACATACACACACAAATAAATTTGGGTCAAGTGTAGTTGCGCACGCCTTTAAACCCAGCACTCAGTGAGGCAGAGGTAGGTGGATCTCTGTGAGTTTGAGGCCAGCCTGGTCTACAGAGGGAATTCCAGCACAGTCAAGGCTACAAAGAAGAGACCCTGTCAGAGAAACGAACAAATAAACAAAACAAGACCCTTGTTTGGCCACATTTATTTATTTATTTTAACTTTGTTCCACATTGCTCAAGGTACTTAGTAGTACTATCCAATCCAAACAGTCCAACTGGGGACAGGGATGTGGCTCAGTAGAAGAGTATAGGGCCGGGGGTTGGAGTCTCCTGCCTAGATTCTTTTCCTTGTTTGCATGCCATTTCTTTTATTCACAGCTTACATGTTTCCACATATTTAAATGCTTCCCATTCCTATTTCCTCCAAATGGTGCCCATCACTCCTACAGAAGGCTGCCTCCTTCTCTACATTTCTACTCCCACAGAATTAGTTTGTATATCATCTTGAAGATTGGACATATAAAACATTTTTAACTCCTCATTTTCTATGTGAATATGTTTGCTTGTGGCTGCAGAGCCCAGAAGAAAGTGAATTCCCTGGAGTGAGCTGTCATGTGGGTGCTAGAAAGTGAACCAGGGTCCCCTGGAAGAGCAGCCAGTGCTCTTAACCACTGAGCCATCTTCCTAGTCCTGAACATGTGAAATTTAAAGCAATAAAAAGAAAATATTCAGAAATAATATTTTACAACATGTCATGTAATCCAAGTGTCCATCAGAAGATGGATAAATGACATGTGCCACATATACAATTATTCTTAAAAAGGAAAAAAATAGTGACACGTACCACAGCATGGATGAAACTTGAAGATATTATATCAAGTGAAATAAGCCAGACACAGGGACAAACATTGTAGGATTACACTTAGATGAAGTACTCATAGCAGCCAGAGCCATAGAGACAGAAAGAATGGTAGTGTCCAGGGCAGGAGTAGGAAGGGAATGGCCAGAGAGCTAGTGTTAAGTGGGTATGGCTGTACGGTTTAGGAAAACGAACAAGTTCCAGAGGTGGACGATAGTAAATCAGTGACACAAAACTGCACAGGTAACAGGTTCAAAATGGTAAAGTTTATGTTATATTTGCTTACCACAATAAAAAACACGTTTAACATGTTATAAAGCAAGACTGAATACGGAAGAAAGCTTGGGAGACTCTGATTATTTTTAATAAACAGCATATCCACAAGCATGGACACACTGTTAAAAATCTGAGACCATGAGCTGTAAACTTTCACCCAGATAGATACTGATATCATCCAGCTTAATGAGTAATTTCCAGCAAGGCCTCTGGGGTAAAGGTCTGAACTAGATATACACCACGGATACAAAACATCAGCTCTTCCAGTTCTGTCCTCCAGCCCTCTCTATGCCCCAAGGCAACCACAAGCTCCAAATCCAGGTACTTCCTGTGGATTCCTGCTGGCTTCAACCACTGGATTAGCAGGGGTTTCAAGGGAGAGGCAAAGGCTGGGGTTCCCTCCCTGCTGGGCTGAGGTTGCCCCATCAAAGTCTCCAGCCAGGAAGCCTTCCCCCAACAACACTCCCGCCCAGTCTAGGGACTATTCCAGCCCCCTGCCCTGGGGCAGAGTGGTTCCCTGTTAGCCTTGGTGTAAAGTATAATCCTTTGTTACTTTCCCTAAACCTGTCCTTTCTAAGTTGAACTCAAATTCTCAGACTGAGTAAGCCGCTGTGGAACAATCTTTGTACACTGTAAAAATGTATTACTCTATTTGGTTAATAAAGAGCTGACTGGCTGATGGCTAGGCAGGATTTTTGGGGCAGAGAGAATGCTGGGAGGAAGAGGGTGGAGTCTTGAGAGTCTCAAGGAGACACAGCTGAAGTGGGAGATGGACCTGCTGTACTAAGATAAGGTACGGAGCCAGGTGGTAGAACACAGATAAAATAGGGGCTAACTTAAGATGTAAAGACTACTTAGTTACAAGCCTAAGCTATCAGCCGATCGTTTATAACTAATAAGTCTCTGTGTGGTTATTTGGAAGTGGCTGGGGGAACAGAGCTGACTAGCGGTCCTTACTCTGCCTATAGTTAGCTCTCTGTTTCTGCTGGGCCCTGGGGTGATACAAGCCCAAACGATTTGTAGAGCTCTATGCACTCAAAATAAAACAGAAACTGAGAGTATAGGAGAGCATGAGGTAATTTCGCAATTCTAGCGCTGTAAATCACATTACACCAAGGGCATCGGTTTTCAAGGTTTAAAAAACACATTGGGGAACTGGGGAGATGACTCAGCAGTGACAAGCACTCGCTGCTCTCTCAGAAGGACCCAGGCTTCCGTTCCCAGCACCCACATGGCAGTTCACAGCTGTCTGGAACTCCAGTTCCGAGAGATTCAGTGCCCCCTTCTGGCCTCCACAGGTGCATACACATACAAGCCTGCAAAAACGTTCAAACACACAAAATTTAAAACAGTAACAATTTTTAAAAAGGAAAATGTGCTAGTGCCTGGGCCCTTCCCCACTGTCCCCTCACAGCCAGCGTGCCCTCTTAGGAGGCATGGTGACAGCGGCTACATTCAGAACAAACTCTCTGAAGAGGTCTCCCTGACTCAAACAGCAACCTGCTGCCCCTCCTCCCCTCTGGGCATGCTTTATGGAGATCTTAAGATTTCCCAAGTTCTCCAGAATTCTCCAGAAAATATGGCCTCCAAGGAATCCATTTTAAGATGTCAGTGCCAGCAGTTACAAGCAACAGCGAGCTTCTTTCTGATAACACAGACAAGTACAGCTTCTCCGCCGTGTGGAAGGGGCTGAGGTGTCAGACACCAAGTCTAAAGCAGTTTCAGGAAGGACGGAAATGAGTGACGCTAGGAAAACAGCGTTTCCTCCCTTGCTCTGTGTCGCCGGCAGTTGGCTTTGGATGGGAGGTGCGTGGTTGCTGCCAGGCGATTCCTCAGCGGAAAGCACCAAAGGGTGAACAGAAACCGTAAATGTACAAACTGTGGGGACCCCTCTGACCCCTCCGGGTGGGGAGGGAGTCTTGTCCGTACCACCAAGGGCCACCACCAAGGGCCTCTGTAAACTGTCCCCACAGCAGCTGGAAAAGGCTCCCAGCCCACACAGTGAGCTGACTCCTCCTCTTTCTGTTCACTCTCTTTTTAAAACAGAAATTGCCCAGGCACCTTCCCATCAGCCTTCTCTTTTGAACAAACTGTGTTAACAGAGGCAGGCTCCACGGTTGATGTTTTAGACTGACAACATTTTAAGGCATTCATGGGGGACATTTTTTTCCCTAAAAGACTTAACCTAGGAATTCCTTTTCTCAGACTGACATTTTTTTTTTAAATCATGCATGAATCTCATCTATGAATGGAACTTTAAACACCGCTGACTCGGAACTAGAGAAACGGGGCATGTCTGAGCTGGGCAGCTTAAGGACACATTAAAGTCAACAGTTCCACCACGACACAGATGTAGGACACACAGAATCTATATGACAGCAATTGCACAAGTCCAGATCAAGGTGAAACCCTATAGTGAAACTTCAGGGTGGGGCTGCAGATAACAGCACAGTAAACAAGAGAAAACAGGCACCCTGGACACATTCTTCTGGAAAGGTCTCAGGAGTATCTTCCCACAGTGCTCCAAGCACGGAGACACCAGCTGCAGAGATCTGGGGCGCAGGCATTGTGTTTCTTTTCTTATCTATTGGTTCAAGAAGGAGCTAGCCTTTCAGCCTGAGGAGATTTAAACAGACACAAGAATTCCTTTATCCTCCAGCCTATTTTAGCATGCAAAGTATTCTTGATGTTTTGGAAGAAATCAAGAAAGGAATTAAGGAAACTGGTGATTCGGAGAGAAAGAACATGGAGAGAGCCGGCTGGCTGGAGTGAAACATATCAGCAACTATTCCCAGGATAGGCAATTTGGGTCACTTTAAGGAGTACCAATATCCAAGCACCATGGGAAACAGACTTGTAGCTTTACACAAACAACAATGGCCATCAGCCCCTTGGAGAAGCTGAATCACCACACTAAACAGAAGCCTGGAGTCTCCTGGTAGCTCATGTTCAAGGTGAACAAGGGGATATGCCAAGAGGCAAGATGGCCAGTGAGTGGCTTAGATGGTTGAACAGGACTTAATGTCCTAACACAGATGATCAGGCCTTCCCTTCCCTCTAAACACAAAGGGACCACACCATATTGGGAGTTCAAAGACACCATATTGGGAGTTCCAGACCAGCTAAGGCTACATAGTGAGACTCTGTCTCAATCTACCCACCCCCCCACCTCCCCACCCCCGTCCAAAAAAAAAAAAAAAAAAAAAAAAAGAAGGAAAAGGAAGACAAATTGTTGAACCTTCCAGATCAAACGCGGGAGGGTTCAGGGTAACCTCTCATACATGGAAATTTGAAAATGAGCAACAATATGCATGAACCAATGAACCTTTATTTTTATTTCATGTGTTTGGGTGGTCAGCCTGCATGTATGTCTGTGCCTGAAGAGGCCAGAAGAGGGAGTCAGAGCCCTTGGGACTGGAACTACAAACTGGTGTAACCACCATGCTGGTGCTGGGAGACGAACCCAGACGGTCTGGGAGGGGAGGGCGGATAGTGCTCTTCACTGCTGAGTCATTTCTAGCTACCACACACATCACTTTAATAGTAACTGGGATAAGATCAAGCTAGAAACAGATTCATATCACAGACTGTCATGACTGAGAACAAAAACGACGCTTTGTGTTACAGATACTAACGGCACTTGACATAAGCTGGAGAGCTAATTGACTTACAAATAGCAAAAACAGAATCACTGGCCAGAGAGTTAACTGGCCAGTGGTTCTCAGCCTTCCTAATGCCGCGACCTTTAATACAGTTCCTCATGCTGTGGTGACCCCCACCACAAGACTGTTTTCATTACCACTTGACAACTGGGATTTTGCTACTCTTATGAATTGCGATATAGATACCTGCATTTTCTGATGGCCTTAGGTGGCCTCTGTGGAAGGGTCACTCGACCCCCAGGTTGAGAACCACTGACCTAAAGATTCCAGTCTTGTTCTGGGACAGCTACCACTATGATTCCTGCTCTGACAACAGGGGTCAGAACTCATTGTTTTGTTCTGTCTAGTTCTACATACCATTTTGTTTTGCTTTTACAAACATAAGTGAGGGAGCTAGAGAGATGGCTCAGAGGTTAACAGCTCCAACTGCTCTTGATGAGGACCTGGGTTCCGTTCCCAGCACCCACATGGCAGCTCACAACTGTCCTTAACTCAGTTCCAGAGGGTCCAGCACCCTATTCTGACCTCCAAAGGCACAGGCACATGTGCAATGCACATATGCATGAAGGCAAAACTCTCACAACATAAAATAAAAACAATAAATAAATCTTTCAAGAAACTTTAAAATACAAAAATGAATAGTTGAAACTTAGCAAATATTTTTCTATGTCCGTTGAGATGAACCCTGCCCTCCCTTATTCTGGTAGTGGGGTTAATTACGTTTTCAAACACTAAACATTTTGAATTCTTGGGTTGGATGCTAGCCCTAAAGTTTTGAGTTGCAACTATTTCGTTTGAGATTTCTATACTATGCTCCCAAGGGATAATGATCTATAAACCAACTCTCCCCCTTTTCTTCCACAATACTGGGATCAAACCTTGTCCATGTGAGACCGGACAGGCCACCAAGCTACATCCCCAGCCTCTTCTCTTGTAAAAGACCTTGTCACACTTAACAAGTATGAGCTTGCCTAGCCAGGAACTGTGTCTCTCCTCTCTTTTGCCTTCCTCTGCCCCTCCCTTCCTCCCCCTCCGCAGGCTCTCCCCCTCCGCCTCCTCCCTTCCTCCCCCTCCGCAGGCTCTCCCCTCTCCCCTCTGCCCCTCCCCTCTGCCCCTCCCCTCTGCCCCTCCCTTCCTCCCCCCCCCCCGCAGGCTCCCCCCCCCCCCCCCCCCCGCCCCTGGCAAATACAATTGCACTTTCTGCACAGATCTGTCCCTTGTGGACATTTCAAACCCCGCTCAACTCACACAATCCGGGGTCTCGGTGTCACTCACTCTCTCAGTGCAGTGCTCTCAAGGTCACCATGTCATTTTCTATCAGCTTAGGACATATGGAACCATTATGCACAAACTACAGAGCCAGGCCAGCTGGATGTGTATCCGACCTCCATCCCTCACTGGAGTTGCAGGATTTAAAACAAACAACACTTCTGTGTCCTAACGTTTTCACATGCACGGCCAGTTTGCTGGAATGGGGCTTGCAGTTGTTGTGATATTTAAATGAATTACTATATGAGAAGCACTCAGACAAGCACCTCTAGAGACATGATTATCTGCACTGAAGAGAGTCAACTCTGGGACGATAGTCTCAAAATGTTTTCTTTAATACAGGGTCTACTATGGAGCACTTGCTATGTAGTCCAGGCTGGCCTCCAACTCCACCTGCTTCTGCCTCCTTAGCACTGGGGCTAAAGGCATCTGCCACCATACCTGGCCCTCAAACTCTTTTTCATAGCACTGAGTGTTACGAGGTTTTAAAATGAAGGGGCTGAAGAGGCAGCTCAATGAGTAAGAGCACTGGCTTCTCTTGCAAAGGACCTGGGCTCAAGTACCTGCACCAGCACCCATGTGATAGGCAGCTCACAACCACTTTTAATGGGAGTCCCATGGGATCCAGCGTCCTCTTCTGGCCTTCTTGGGTACTGCATAGAGTAAAAAATAAATGAAAAAAAAAAAAAAAACAAATCTTTAAAATAAAACTAGAGACCCTAAGGAAGAGGGATGGGAATGAGCTAATAAGTGTTGGGTTCCTTGGGGGTATGGAAATGATCTGGAATTAATGATGACAAGTATCTTCTGACCTCTCTACACAGGTGCTATAGTAACACACACACATGCACACACACACATGCACAGACCCACACAGACATGCTCATGTGTGTGCACATGCACAGACATACACAGACATACACATGCACACCCTCATGCATACATGACTATTTTAAAAAGGACAATTCATGTGTTTGTATGTATTGCTGAATACTGATTTCAGAGCCTTACGCATTCTGTGCACATGCTCCACCCACAAAACAATGAGCAAATTTAAAGTGGGAAATCATATGTACTGCTAGGTTGAGTTAATAACTATAAATAACAGCATCTGACCCTTAAGCAAGGCAGTATGAGTTTCAGTTTCTTCCTCCTCCTTTTTCTTTTGTGTGCATGTATGGTTTTTATGTTTTGTATCCCAGGCTGGCCTTGAACTCACTGTGTAGCTACAGATGGCCTTGAACATCTGATCTACCTGCCTCCGCCTCCTAAGTACTGAGATTATCAGCATGTACCTGCCAATGTCACTATTATTGACCACCACAGCCTGTACATGTGATGTGATCCAAACCAGGGCTCCGCTTGTGCTAGGCAACCACACAACTAACCAAGCCACATCCCCAGCCCCAGTTTCCATTTCTGAATCCACTTGTCTAACTCTGTGACTTTGGGAAGTCAATTGGGAACTCCTCAGAATGTTAGTTTCTTCGTCTATAAATTAAGATAATAGTCATCTACTTCACAGTGTATGATAAGGATTCAATCTGAGATGTTGTCAAACATCTGGAACACCTCCCAACAGAAGGCAGGCACTCAGAAAAATGCTGGCTGTGATGAAGATGGTCACGGGCGGGGATGGGGGTAGGGTAGACCATCACCACCCAGACTGACTGTAGCACAAATAATACAGCCAAGGCAGCATTTCTGGGCGGAGCTAACTTCTCTAAACTGCAAGTGTGCTCTTGAGAAGAGGGAGAAATATGACTCTGTGGCTACTGGTCATGGGGAGACAGCAATGGACATCCCTTTCTACTAAGCTGTACATGAGCTGTGTATTCATGACAGACCCACACAGGGTTGGCAGTCACAAAGGAGATCCCTACTCATGGGTCCAAGAAAACCTTTGCCAAATGCCTTCTGGAAATAAATGGAGGGCAGGAAATTAATTTACTTACGTTTATTATAAATATCCTATACTTCAAGGAAAGAACAACGGCCCTGCCGCTAAATTATCACACGTAGCCGTCTGACTACCTGTTCTTTCTGAGCACCGACGGCAATGGACTCTCGCATGCTGCCCATAAATCTCACCTCCCTCTGCCTTGTTTCCCACACTGTGGCTAGGAAAACACAAACCCTCACACTTCTCCATGCCCAGAGACCTCCCACCCACCACTTGCAGTAAAACGCCAACACTGGGCACACAAACCTTGTTAAGATCCAATCCCCTCAGGTTTGGCTTCATTTCCCGCCACCCTCTTTCTAATTATGCACCCCAGTGTCTAGCCAAATCTAACACCATGCCAGGGCTCTATGCAAGACCACGTGCACTTGTGCACCTGTGCACCTGCTTGTCCCTCTGCCCAAGTGAAAAACCACAAATAGGTAACTGAAACAACAAAGCAACTGTCTTCATTGCATGCCAAGAATGTAATGCAGCATTAGAGATCATGCCACCAGCCTGCAAATCTAGGCTGCTTTCACATCGGTTACCATTTGTATGCACTGTTGCTTCCCTTGTTTAGACATAGATGATTTTTAATTTTTTGATTTTTACAATTTGTTGAGAAAAGGAACTCACTGTGCAGCCCAAGCTGGCCTCAAACTCGTGGCAGTCCTCCTGCCTCAGTCTCCCAAGTCTTATGATTACAAGCATGTGCCACCATGCTTGCCGAAAGTGCTTGTTATTTTTCACTGATCACTGCAAGGGAGACAACAGTAGGTGACTTGCAAGTAATCAATTTCAGGGTTTAAGCATCTCAAGTCATAGTAAGAGGCAACTGACCCAGTCTGAATTTCCTCTGTGGGATATAAGAATACACTTCGAGCATATTGGTCAAATTCACTCAGAAGCTTTTCAGTGATTTAC
Source organism: Phodopus roborovskii (assembly GCF_943737965.1). Lineage (NCBI taxonomy): Eukaryota > Metazoa > Chordata > Mammalia > Rodentia > Cricetidae > Phodopus > Phodopus roborovskii. The sequence goes on along the minus strand of NW_026126541.1, from coordinate 16,277,569 downwards.
TGTTAATTAATACTTTAACCAAAACAAACCTATTACTAATATGACCAGCCTCCTTAAGGCTATAATCAGTTTGCTGAATGTCTTTCTCTATGTCTTTGTTTATTAACGATGTGGCTTTAAAACTAGATTAAAACACTGACACTAATATTTTCTTCTTAGAACCTTTGAATCGGTGGCAGATCAGACACAGCAAACCTCAGCAGCATTCATCTGTGTTACCTGAACACTGGTCTGCTATCCTACAGAACTGTCAGATGATGGACAAGCAAACGCAACAAGCCCCCCCCCCCCCAGAGATAAAGAAAGAAAGGAACCTGGACTTCTTCATGTCCACAGTGATGGGATTACTGCATCTAGACAATGGCAGCAAGAACCTGGGGTACTGAAAACTGGGGGTTCAGATGCTTCTGTACCAGCAGATGACACCCAGTCCTGCAAGCCTCGAGTCTCCAGGACCAGAGCAGTCACCTGCAGAGTCTGGTTCCAAGCAAACTCACTCTTCCCAACCTGCCCCTCGAAGGGTCCTTGGTACTTTCTGATAACAGATCAATAGCATTAGAGGACATCCCAATAAGTCTCTCTGCCACTGAGCTCTGGGAATCCTTAAAGTAAAATCAGTCCCTCAAGAAGAAAGCTAGAGGATTTCAACCCCACCCCACCCCACACCCAGTGCTAAGTAACATGGAAACTGTCTTGACAGATAGTTACAAAATTGTTTCAAGGCACAAGGTGTTTAAATGGAAATGGTTGGCTATAGATAATGTCACTCCCTGACACCTGGAACACTCTGGGCCAGTGAATTCTATTTATAGCGACTGAGTAATTTGGAACCTTTTGCAATGGCCAGCAGACGTAAGGGTAAATTGTAAGCTAACTCACTATACAAACAAGAGTGAAATTGTGCCAACCAAGATCTTTAAAAAAAAATCCATATTGTAGGAAACCTTAGGACAAATGACCAGTTTCTTCAACAAACAGATTATAAGCAAAATATTTAAATTTAAACAGAACAAACAAATGAAAGACTATTTAAGAAATGGATGAATTACAAACTCTGGCATTTTATTCATTCATTTATTTGTGTGTTTGTTTATTTATTTTTGTTTTGTTTTTTAAGACAGGGTTTCTCTATAGTGCTGTAGAACTTGCTTTGTAGACCAGGCTTGCCTCCAACTCAGAGATCCACTTGGTGCCTCCTGAGCTCTGGGATTAAAGGCATGCACCACCATAGCCTGGTTAAACTCTGTCATTTTCTTGGGTCTATTTTGTAAATGAATGATTTACAAAAAAAAAAAATGGTACTAGGGAAATGGCTCAGTTAGGCTGCACAAGTCTGACGACCGCCTGGAACTCACATAAAAGCTGGACTTGGCAGTAACCACAGCTGTATCCCAGCATGCCCCAACAGGACGCAGAAGACAGACAGGAGAATCTCCTGAAGCTGGCAGCAACAGTGAGCCTGGTTTATGCAACTCAAGGAGACTCTGCCTCAAGAAGATGGAAGGGCAAGGACCAACACTTGAAGTTTGTCGTCGTTGGAACTCCACAAATACACCGTGGTACATGTGAGCCCACAAGAGAAACACATATGCAAATAAACACATATATTAAGTTAATTTTTAAACATGATGGTGTGTGTCTGTAATCCTAGCACTTGGGAAGCTGAGGCTAGACCACCATGAATGTCAGGCTAGCCCTTGCTGGCCTTGGTGCACTACAGAAAATAGCAGGGTCTTTACAGACAAACTAATCCAAGTCCAATGGGGCAGAGATCTGTTACAGTTGGCAAGAGAACTTCACGGAAGGTTCCTTACTAACATACATTGAGATTCTCTACAGTAAACACAGAGCTAAAGCATTACCTCCTACATAATCATCCTGAAAAATAAATGAGCTAGCTAACAAGCCCACTGCTGGCATATTATATTAATTATATTAGCATATCCTATTACATTGGAGATGAGGTCTCCCCACATATACCAGGCTAGCCTTGAACTTGCAACCCTCCTTACAAGTGTGCACGACCATCACTTCTAGCTTCCTTTAGTTTGAATTTGGACAGCTTATGAAACTCAGTGAGGCAGATAACATATAATAACTAGAATAAGACACTTATTGGCTATGTTTACTGTGGCAGGGGAGAAGGAGGCCTGTTGATTATTTTGTGGGAAATAAGAGTCTGGGAAACAACATAGGCTGGTGGATATTTATCCTGGGAGAAATCACTTACACCAGAAACCGATGACTGCCATAGGCTCCCGTTCCAAGGATGCTCTCTGTCTCCAACCAGGAAGTAAGAGAGCGAGCTGGGGTCCAGGACCCCAGACCTAGCCCCCAACAGTCACATCTGCACCCATCCTCACGCCATAAAGGGCGTGGTCAGTGCAGCAGGTGTGGGCGGGGTGGATATCTCTCCACAGGTGATTGGGAAAGTGAAGACACAGAAAGAAATAAGCTTTGGAGCAGACCAGGGCAGCATCACTTAGGACCTGACTTTGACTGAGTAGGCAGAGTGCTGAACACCAGGTAGGGGCCACACCCGCACTGGCTGGGGACAGCGTTATCAAGTCCTTGCAGCAGGTGTCTGTCAATGACCCATTCGGTGCTATGAGTGTGTGCTCTGGTCTCTGAGACGCAACAGCCCAGAGTGAGATTCAGAACAATACTTATTGTTAGAAACAAAAGATAAGGCAAAATAGTGTCTACTTTATTAGGGATGGGAGGAGAGAACAAACTAGAAAGGGGAGGTCATGGGATGTGAGGCTGGGGAGTGAAGTACAGCTCGGCACAGCCACTGCAACTTTTTCTGCTGATCGGGCAGGCTCATTTATGCTAAAAGAATCATGGCGTGAGAACAATGCCCAGTGTGCACACGGCCCAGGACCCACGGCTGGAGCGTCAGCACCAGGCATTCTCTCCTGGTCCCTCTCCCATCATGGCTGTCAGCATCACAAATCCTTACTCTGCTTTCAGGGAAAGGCAGCATGCCCTCCCGGCCCCCATTGGAAGCTGGTACCATGGCAGTGCCTCTCTGGGTGGACGGTGTGCTTGGCTCTACTCACACCGTCAAGGAGGAAGGGATCCACTACCTCACTCCACCCTCACCTTACAAGGGGGCTGAGACCTGCCTTTTCTCGTCCTCTCATCCTCTACCCCTATGGGTTACAAGGTAGATTCCTTTGTAGAGGCTCAGAGATAGAGGTGCCTGGGGTAACTCTCTCTCTCTTCCTGTCTGTCTCTGTCTGTTTCTCTGTCTCTCTCTCTCTCTCTTCCTGTCTGTCTCTGTCTGTTTCTCTGTCTCTCTCTGTCTCTCTCTTTCAGTGAGTAAGATGTCAGCTGCATTCCAGAAAGAGGCAAGGGTTAATGCAAAGTGGAAACAAACATTCCAGGATACAGGGATGGGCATGAGCAGGAAGTACACTTGTGTGGAATTGAACTTGCTGATGACAGGAATGTTAACTCAGGAATTTGCTTACTTCCTGCTATTTATGTGGTCATGTGTCCATATAGGACTGACCACAAGACAAACAGAGATTAGGGAAACAAAATGAGTATGTTGGCATTTGTTTTAGTTAAAAGAAAACAAAAAGTTAGGTGCACGATACTGCTGCATACCTATAATTCCAGCACTTGGGAGGCTGAGGCAGGAGGATCCTTGCAAGTTCCAGGCCAAGTACAACAGGCAGTGTCTAGGGCTACACTGAGACCTTCACAAAAAAAAAAAAAAAAAAAAAAAAAGACTATTTTCTTTATTCCACTTATTTTGTGAAAGAGAAAATGTGATCTGAAGAGAAGAATGGCCAGGACTGAATTGTTGCTCAAGGGTCAAATCATCAAACAGGTACCCTCTGCTTCTGGATTTGGGATGCGCTCTGTTGGGATATGGACCATGGATGCTCTGTGTTCAACTACGATGCTGAGCTCGGTGCACAGCACATGGTGGTTCCCTTGGGGTGGCCAGGTTGAAGTGACCAGCAGGCTTCTCCCCACACCTAAAGCCATTCATAGCCTGTTACCCCCCCCCCTTCCCAGGGGACCAAAATGAGATTAAGGCGAGCTCAGCCCAACCTGAAAAAGGAGGGGCCTCTGAAACCCCGGGTGTCAGTGCATCCCCATCTCCACAACAAGATGTGAGTGAAAACACCTGTTAACAGGTTGACACCCGCTGGGATTATAGGTTTGCTTTTCTATATTTCACAAACGTCTGTGTTTAATACATACAGTTTTCTAATAATGGGGGGGGGATACTGGTCAAAGTGGGAGAGAAGGGACAATGGTGACTAATTGCCCAGCAATTCACCAAGCCTGTCACCAAGGAACCACCTACATCTCTACCTGTTAAGTAACAGCAGATTTTCTTGAAATATCCTTCAGACTTACACCCAGAGTAGAAACTGACCCACAGTAAGGGAACTGACGATCACACTGACCACTACAGTTGCCATGCTGAACAAGTCTCCTCCTTCACACAGCTATTTAAATTTTGACTCTCAGCAGCAGAAAGAAAAATGTGACCTTATTGTGAAACAAGCTTATGTTAGACTCTTGAGATTTGACCACACATTAATGCATGTAGAGTGCAGAAATATGGAGGACTTGTATTTATGTGCTGCTACTAACAACTTAACCACAACACTTAGGATTTGGGCTTGCAGCCAGAGCGAAGCCATCCTATTTCCTGGAGGAGAAATTTGGCAAGGTTTTCCAAAAGGTTTAACATCTATCCAGCCACCCATGACAGAAAAGGCCAATAAATTACAAGCAGGAGGAAACACCTTCCGCTGATAAAGGATCCACACACAAACCCACACACCTTTATCCCAGCACTGGGAGGCAGAAGCAGGTGGCTCTCTGTGAGTTTGAAGCCAGCCTGGTCCATATAAGAGTTCCAGACCAGCCAAGGTTACACAGGGAGACCCTGTCTGAAACTAAACAAAACCTACCAAATATTAGACAAATGAACAAGTGCTATGCAGAATGGGAAAATTTAGACTCATTCTTTTCAAGATGTCAAGGATGTCTCTGGCGGAGCATGTTGACGCAGTCCTGGAAGCCCTGGCCAACGCTGTCAAAGAAAAAGAAGGTACAAGGATGGGAAAGGAGCTACAAAAGCACCATTGTTTTAAGGATGTAATTAACTACTGGGGGAAATAAAAAAGCTGCAAGTAAAAGTGAATGACATGAGGAGCAAGGCTATGACACACAAGGTCTGTTTAGATCAACCAGGAACCGCGAGATTGCACCTACTTGGGTTCCTTGACATCAGCCTGCTTCTGCTGAGAGCTGGAGTTGATTACTTCCTTACTGTTACTGTTAACGGTTTTGAAATACTGTTGATAGACGTGGCCAGGCAGCCAGTGCACTCTTGCTGATGGGATCCCCGCACGGAGGCTTCCTGGCACAGAGAGGGGCTTTGGAAGCAACCATTTGTTGCTCAGGATTGCACCGAGCCTGGCTATAACGACCTTCGAAACATTCATATACAATTTGCACTTCAACTCGTTATTTGATGAAATCCTCTCACTTTCTTTTCATAAATGATTGATAATGCATACTGTGTGGAACCCTAATAAAATTTTCAAGAGAATACAGAATCGTCTAAAGCAGAATCATCCTGAATGTGCCTCAAGCCATCTGACTGGGGAAACAGGGCTGGGCTTGGTAGTACTTCTATGGGAGACGTCCAGATGATGCTGGTTTAACAGAGAAAATACAGAACTGAGAAACACCAGTTTCCTAATTTGTATATTTTTGTAGTTCCACAAAGTAGGCCAAGGTTAAGTAATAAAAAAAAAAAAGATATTGTTCCTAATAAAATGAGGCTTTGCACTCTGTTTCAGAAGAGCAAAGAAACAGAATTTAATAGCTGGCACAGAAGACGAGAGAAAAGGCCACATTAAGCATCTTAAACTACTGGTAACCATCTAGATCACAATAGGATCAACACATGAAGTATCAAGAATGCCCTTCTATGGTTTCATAAAGGAATTTCAGGCTTATAATAAAGGGTCTGAGCACAGTGGTAGAGTACTTGCCTAGCACGTACAAGGCCTTGAGTTTGGCCCATGGGAGCCTGGGGGATAACAGGCTTAAAAATGAGGTGATGGAGGGCCTAGAGGTTAAAAAAAAAAAAAAAAATCAATGGAGACCGTCCCAGCTCCCCAGATGAGGGGAACAGGAAGACATGCTTGGATGATGCAATAAAGAAACCGTGATTGGGTGCTAACATTTGGTTATTCCAGAGAAGAAACACACAGGAGCTCTTTGTACTATTCTTAGACCTCTTCTGTTAGTTTTAATTATTTCCAAGCTAGAAAATAAGTTAAATGGAAAGACATCTTACATGCTTTTGGTAGAACATGTTACCATTAAAAAGATATCAAGCCTACTCAAAATAATTTACAGACTTAATAAAATCCCAATTAAAAAGTCTCTCAAAATATCATTTCTGAGTAATGTAATGAATTTACTCCAAATTTTATAAGGAAAAGTAAACTTTGGTCCAGGAACAGTTACATAAGCTTTAAAATGAATGAGTCGCTGTGCTGGTCATCACATGATGATGATGATGTCATTGTAATAAAAAAGCAGAGCAACAAAACCTGTGGGGAGAGCTACAGACCAGTGGGACAACATGGCAATGTATCATTTATGAGTTATTAAAGCTTGCCTGAGGATTCAGAAGAAAGCAAAGTCAGCCACAAACTGTAGAAACCAAATGCACACCTTTAATCCCAGCAGCCAGAAGCTAGGAGGTGGTGGCACACACCTTTATTCCTAGGACTCAGGATTAAGAGATAGACGGATCTCTGTGAATCCAAGGCCACCCAGATCTACACAAGAGTGATCCAGTCCTAAAGAGAAACAGCTCACACAAAGATGACCTCAGCAGCTGGGATCAGACGCCTTTAATCCCAGCACTAGGGAGGTATGTAAGACAGGAGCAGGGTCTCAGTCTCAGGATTCTCCAGCCACACTGAGGATAGGAAGACATTCAGTCTCAGGATTCTCCAGCCACACTGAGGATAGGAAGATGTTCAGGAGAAGCAGTAGGATCAGCCCTTTCAGTCTGAGGTACTGGTGAGAGCTAGTAGCCAGGCACTTAGTTTTTCCCACCTTCAGCTTGAAGTCTAAGCCCCAATATCAACCTCTGGGTCATTTATTTATCATGTTACAGAACAAAACATGTGTGGAAACATAGACCAATGGAACACAACATGTATGGAACTACAGACCAGGAGGATTGGCATGGAGCTATAGAAAATTTTGCCATGGAAATCACAGAGAAGGGGAAAGGGAACCATGGCTCAATAAAGAAAAGCATGCATTTTCCTTCCTTCCTTCCTTCCTTCCTTCCTTCCTTCCTTCCTTCTTCCTCTCTCCCTCTCTTTCTTTCTCTGGGCACTGCCTGTGGAGGTCAGAAAGGGCATCAGATCCTCTGGTGCTTAGGAGCTGCCCTCTGTATGCCCTGGAATCCAAGTTTGGGGCCTCTAGAAGAACAGCAAGTGCTCTTAACCACTGAGCCACCTCTCCAGCCCCAGGAGAGAGATTTTTTGTTTTTGTTTTAAAAAAAAAAAATCTGAGATGCATAAACTTAGGTTAAATAGCTTATTTGATAATATAAAATTGGAACAGAGCAGACAGCAGCAAGGCATAAACGGGTCCAGGAGTATCTCCATTACAATCAATTACGCACACCAAGGACATCACTCACATCAATAAACGACACAGAAAGCGCTAGAATATACAGGAAGCTGTGTGTCTAAGAGATGATCAAAATGACTGGTAATACAAAGATTAAAAAAAATAGCAAGCAGTCACTTTGCACTTACAAGATCAGAAAGAGTGCACAAAGCTGAATGCTGGTGAGACACCAGGTGCAGATGATGTCTGCACAGAGGCAGGACAGAGATGGGGATGCTATTGCAGAAATGAGTCTGGGATCATTCTCAGACGCAATAGTGTCCGTCTAAGCCCACAGCCCTCAGAAAGGTTACACGGCTTTGCAAGCAGACACGTAGGAGAAGGTGTTCACGGCTGTAACTGTTTGTGGTGTTGTGGGGGAGCAGGTCACCCCGAGCGTTCACCTCTTACACGAGAACAAGCAACTATGGCATGTGACGCAGGAGCACACACCCCGACAGCACGGGGGGAAAGGAAGAGCCAGCCACAGCACCAAAGTTAAAATACACAGGGTTCAAGATCTCACTCAAGCAAGACACAGTGAAATGTGCTAAAAAGAGCGCCTGGGAGGAGGGGGTGATGCCGTTGCTGGAGCAATGGCTCAGTGGTCTGGAGCATTTGCTGCTGCGCAGGGTCTGGGTTTAATTCCCAGCACCCATGGTGTGGGCCACCACCATCTTAACTCCAGTTCCATGGGATCTGGCACTAGGCATGCACGTGGTACACACACACACACACACACACACACACACACACACACATATGCAGGCAAAACAAGTAAAAAAAAATTTCCAAAGAACACATGTAGGCAGGTAGGTGAGTGGGATAACAAAACTGGAAACAAAAGAAATCTTTTAGAAGCTGGGTGTTGGTGGCAAATGCCTTTAATCCCAGCACTCGGGAGGCAGAGACAGGCGGATCTCTGTGAGTTCGAGGCCAGCCTGCTCTACAGAGCAAGTTCCAGGACAGGCTCCAAAGCTGTACAGAGAAACCCTGCCTTGAAAAACAAACAAACAAACAAACAAACAAAAAATATTAGGGCTGTTTTCTTCTAGAAAGTTCCAGATTTTCCTGACAACAAAAGCTGCTCTAGCTGCCAGATCTGTGAACGAATGGCAGCTTCAGGTCCCGCTTCAAGCAGGGAGGGAAACCAGAGATCAGAAAAGTCCGAAAGTGATGAACAGGGAATATTCAAAGAAACTTCTTTTGACACAGAGTTTAACTACATAGCCCTGGCCAGCCTAGAACTCACAACACAGGCCAGACTGGCCTTGAACTCACAGCTCTACCTCTCTTTGCCTCCCAGCGCTGGGATTAAAGGCAGGCGTGTGTCACTAAGCCCCAGCTCAGGTGTTCCTTCTTGTGGCCTGACCCAGTCTCTCTGGACTTGGGGTGATTTGGTTCCCAGTGGGCTGGTGTCAAGGTTTCAGGTCATCTGAAGGTTTTTATGTTGAGAACATCCTGCATCCTGCACACTCTCCTTGTGCCGCTGAAGAAGTATTCCACATGACCTAAAATCTTAAAACTCTTAAGCCAGAGGGGACCCAGTTATTCGGCAGATGCGGAAATGAAAGCCTAAAGAAGAATTCTGATTTAGGGCCACACAACTAATACAAAAAGGAAGGCCTCCAATCCTGCCTTTGTCCCCACATCCCCCTCCCAACATCCCCTACCCAGAATCTACTCTCAGCGTTTTCAAGAGACAGAAAAAACCCTGTAAAGGGTTCCCCCATACTCAGAGTCATGGACTTTTTACAGTGGCCCATCCCGAGGTGCCCATCCCCACTCCCACCACCGCCTCTTAATCTGCCACTTGCCCACATCTGCCTACCTGGCCTCCTGCGTCCCCTTCAGCCCTCCCACCCGCCCAGCATGCTCCTGCTCCAGCCAGCATGTGGCTGGGACTTGCTCCTCCTCTGCCTCTACTCTCTCAGTCAAGCCAGACATCATCAGCAATGGCCTCCTCCCATGGCTCTGTGTAAAAAGAGCATCCTGAGACACACACACACACTCTCTCTCTCTCTCCCTCTCTCTCCTGTCTACTCTGCTTAAAATTTCCCATGTATTCTGAGTAGTCTACGCTTGCTTATCCTCGCTGTCTCCAGGGGCCTCTCTCAGGGTCTGTATTTCTCCAGGCCTTTACCCACTCTGCTTACACTTCCTCCCCGAATCCTATCCTATGATAATGCCTGGCTCATGCAAGTGCTCACAAAATATTTGCCAAATGAATGAATGTGAATGAATGAAAGAACACTCAGGATGAGAACACAACCCTCAAACTCTTTGTACAATACCTTACTGTACTGTCGGTTCTTGGTAAACCACCTATCTTCAGACAGCAGAACTTACAGATCCAAAGATGAAATAACTCATTTTAGCTACTCTGCCCACTTTCTTCCTTGTGGCTTTTTTTCTTTTAAAAGACAAGGTCTCACTGTGTAGCCTTGGCTGGCCTAAAAGTCACTATGTAGAAGGTGGCCTTGAACTCACAGAAATCCACCTGAGAATTAAAGTTGTGAGCCACCACCAAGCTTGGCTTGGCTCTCTTTTTAATACCAAGGATTAACCACTTAAACAAAAGTTACGGCTGGGTGTATATAATAGCTCTCTCATGGGGGTGGGGGTGGGGTGCTGGCTATGGCTGGGACTTTTCTATCTCCCTGCTGTCCAGGCAAGAGGCTACCTCATAATGAACTTCCAACAACAAGACTGAATTAGCCAGTCTTGAAATTATTTTATTCAGAGGGTTCCATAACTGGATCTAATAAGAAACTATTCCATATTCACTGCTGTGGAACGTTTGAGATGTATTCTCAATGCATTTCAAGAAAGCTTTAAGGAAAAACAATGCTGGAGGATTCCACAGGACCCTATAATGGTGACAAGCTATAGTAAGACATTAACTGACCGGTATTCGGTCCCAAAGCATAGGATAACAAACCTGGAAAAATAAGCCGAGCATTGTGCCTGACAATAGGTAGCAAGCTTTCACTTGTACTCCGAGTCATTTTTTAAAACCCGCCCTCCAACTTAAGACTAAGTGATCTGTAGCTTCAAATATTTGCATTTATTTTAGCCTAGCAGAGATTGAAGTGACCCCGAGGGCTAGAACAGTAGTGAATTTGAATCGCTGGAATGCACCATGCAGAAAGTGTTTCCTTCTAAGGCAGAGGAAGAGCTCTGCTCTGTAGACATCCCTTATGATAATCCGAACACGTGGGGATTAAATATCCAAATGTAGCCTGCCCTGCCCTTTGGCAGGATCGGAGCTGTCTGTGCTAACGATGAACAGCTCCCATTAGTTTTAGGTCTTACATGGCATCTCAGGATCCAGGACTTGCCCTGTCCTGTGGGAGAGAATGTAGTATAAGCTCAGTGGGCCTCTGAACAAGGCCCTGCCCTGCCATATGGATGGAGGAGGAATGTGCAAAGGGATTTCTGCAGGCAAAGGGGGCTCCAAGAATAGGGCCAGAAAAGAGGGGAGTGAGTGGGGAGAAAGGTTGGGAGGCCCTACTTTGTGGGTCAAAAGACAAATAACCTGTATATATTTGAACAGCATCTGTAAAGATTACTATCAGATGTCAGCCAAAAACATTCACAATGAGAACATAGCACACAAGGTATCAGTTTGAGTCAGAATGTCCTCGGCTTATTGAAAAATCACCTGTAACAACATGTACCCCATTCCCATGCCAGACTTAGAAGTTCTGCTCTACACACCAAGCACTCAGTTCTACACTTACACAGAATCATGAGCAATGTGGAAAAACAAAACAAAACAACAAACAAACAAAAACAACCATCAAGTTTCACTGATTTTAGCCCAATACTCATAACGTGAGTGGGAGAGTTGGGAGTAATGTATTTGATATCACCAGGAGTGGGTCTGTTTCAAGTGAACGCACAAATTAAAGCCTTTCACAGTGGAAGAGCCAGAGACAGCCTATTCAGTAGTTTAGAGGAATATGTCCTGATAGACACACTTAACTTGCACATTAGAGCTTGACTCTGCTGTTGCTTCGACTGTTGTATAAATGCAGCCCTAACTGAGAAATTAGGTCTGTGTGTTGCGAAAGTCGGCTGTGGGTCAATGAGCTCTACTTGCATCGTGTAAATCGACTAAGTAAAGTGGAGTCTAAACTATGCTCCTAGCTTGTCACACACCACACCATTGCTAATTAGGAAGTTTCGCGAGGCGTTTCGATGACTGTAAAAGGGTTACTGCAAGACAGACCTGAAGGCAGGCTACAGTTTACAAGAGTACAGAAACATTTACCATCCATTGCTCTACACACAACGTCACTTTTCAAGTTGGCTTTTACACTCAACCCTGTGCCCCAAACACTCTTCGCGGTTCTTAACACACATCAGATGCCGGCCTGTTTGGTCATCCCAATCAAAATCCCTTTATTGAGTGACAGACAGCATCACCCTCCTTTGACACAGGGATGGCTGGCCTTGGTGCCGGCATCCTCGGTACCTGAAAACTCCGCTAAAGCAAAGCTGCGCCTCCAGCTAAACAGTCCCAAGGGCTTGCTTGGGAAACCACCCCTGCCAGCCTGTCACGGAATCCCGGCCTCGCGTGCAACTGCAGCGACGGGCGCAGGGCTGGGGCTGAGCTCTTCGGCTCAAGCCGAGAGGCAGGGCGGCGCAGTGACAGCGTCTGGGCTGGACGCCTCGGCCCCGCGCCCGCGCCCGCGCCCGCGCCCGCGGACGGCCTCCAGGGCTGCGGGAGCCCCCGGCGCCCCGCGGCCGTGCGTGAGGACAGCGAGGGCCCGCGGCGTCCCAGGCTCGCAGCGCGATCGGGGCAGCGCAGCGAGCCCCGCAGGCGACCGTCCCCGCCACCCCGCCACCCCGCCGGCGCCCGGCCCAGCACCGACCTGCTCTCCACGCCCGGCGTTCCCTCTGCGCGCCGCCACTGGTGGCCCGGGCGGGCCGCGGTCACCTCCCCTCGGCGGCGGCGGCGGCGGGCGGGCCGATCCGGGTGACTCCGCGCCGCCCCGCCTCCCTCCGCGCCGCTTCCGCCCCGCAGCTCCGTGCTCCGCTTCCCGCGCTCGCGCCCCCTGGCGGCTGCCGGGCCCGCCGCCCCGCCACGTCAGGGTCACCCCCTCCCCCGCCCCCAGGGCCTCTCCGGGAAACTGAGGCACGAGCCGAGCCGCGCGTTGCTCGGGCTAAATCCACACACCCCAGACCCCCTGCACCCGCGCCACTGCCAACCTAGAAAACTCAAATTCTCCTCTGCGCGATGAACTTATTCCGCGGTGGAGGCTGTCTTCGAACCTTTGGTCATCCTCCACCCCACAAATGCAGGATTGCAGAGGGTGCACCACCAGATCTCTCCCCTCCCCTTTATCTCCCGCCCCTCTTCAGAGCAAAGTCTTGAAGAACAAGTTTGAGAATTTAAAAGCAAGGAATCACAGAATACAGGAACCAGACGCCTCAGTCTCTCAGTCTCTGCAGGATTTCTGCTTGTTAAAGATGGCAAGTGCTTGTTAAAGATGGAGGTGCTGCTGTGATGGCAGTCAAGGCTGCTACCTAGCAGGTTTGAAGAATGCAGGCAGGCATCTCCTATCACTATGCACGCATAACAAAGATATGCTTTTATTTCAAAATTTTCATTAGCTATATTGTTTCTGGACCCTTCTACTCTTAAAAGATCATAGTAAACTAGACATAGCATACATAAAGTGTACCATACATAGCATACATAGAGTGTATCGTTTGGATCATTTTTAAGCACGGAGTTCATCAGCAGTAGGTACATTCTCATTGTTATGCAGCCATCATCTTGTCCATCACCAGGATGTTTTCTTTTTTTCTTTTTCGGTTTTTTGAGTCAGGGTTTTCCTGTATTGCTTTGGAGCCTGTCCTGGAATTAGCTCTTGTAAACCAGGACGGCCTCGAACTCACAGAGATCGCCTGGGATTAAAGGCATGCGCCACCAATGCCCACCTGGCCAGCACCAGGATCTCTTCATCTTCCCAAGCTGGAACTGCTCTCATCATAGCGGAATTCCCCACTCCCTAGCCCCGGCAATCCCTCTCCTCCCATGTCCTTAAGAAGTCCTCGGCTCCGGACACCCTCCTAAACAGAATCCATGGTATTTCTTGTCCTTTGGTGTCTGGTTATCTCAGATAGACTCAAGCCCCAAGTTTCATCTGTGATGGACTATGTGTCAGCAATACTGCTGCACACACCACATCTCCTAAACATACTACGTTCTGTGTGTACATTTGCCCAGTGGAGTTTCCCTTTCGGCTCTTGTGAATAAGGCCATGACCAAAAGTGTGCACATATCTACTGGCGTCATTGCATCCAGCTCTTTGGAGCATGGATCTACAAGTGACACTCCTGGGTCACCTATATAATTCTCCTCCTTTGCAATTTGAGCACTGTGGGAAGAAATTTTTGTAGTGAAACATAAATATTCCAGATTTTTGTTTTGTTTTTTAAAAAAAAAAAAAAAACAGGCTTCAGTTGCCTGTGAAACAAGACTTCTCTCCATTTTCAAGCAATGTTGAAAATCTATTACTTAGAGCCATAATAACTGTTATTCTTTCAGAGTCTCTCTATGTTGTGGCTCTAGCTGTCCCAGAACTCGCTTTGTAGACCAGGCTGGCCTCAAACTCACAGAGATCCTCCTGCCTCTGCCTCCCAAGTGCTGGGGTTAAAGGTGTGCACTACCATGCCTGGCTGATAATATTTTTTATTCACCAACACAATTTTGTTTTCTGTGTATATGCTTTTCTAATGTGGCTTAGAGCCATGTATCCTTTATGAAAACCAGATGAACTAAAAGCAAAGATTTCATTTTGAAATTAGAACATTGGAATGTCTTAACTCAGAACTTTTCTCTTTTTAGCATTTGTTTATTTATTTATTTACTGGGGTAGGGGACACTGGAGGCAGGGGTCTCATGAGGAGGTCGGAAGACAACTTCTGGGAGTCAATTCTCTCCTTCTACCGTGTGACTATCAGGTGTCGGTTCTTTGGTGCATTGAAGTTTGAGACTAATTGCCTGAGTATGTCGCTAAGATCTAAACCATGACTGGAATAACAACCATCTTCAGAGGCAGGCAAAGGTAGGAAAGGAGCCCCATTTAGTTTGGGGTTCCCCATCACCCTCTGAATTAACGCACACCTGCTTCCATCTCTCAACAACACATTTCCAGATCTGGGACTGCTAACAATCAAACAGTTTCCATCCAAGTGTATTCCAGACATATTCACATACAAAGAAGAAAGAGGGGACTGGTTTTGTATGTGTTTCCAGTAAGGCAAAGCAATGTCCTTCCTTTTAGAGAGAATCTCCTATTTACTAACTTGAGCTCATGCATAACAGGGAATGCATTCCAGGAAGAGCCAGAGAGGCACAGTAAGAAAAATGAATATATGACCTAATCCATCAGTCAAAATAGAGAACCACCCAAAATACACCCTTTGGAGACCAGCCCCTCCTTCCTGTAGGCTGTGTGGAGAGCTGAGCTGCTGCCTGGGGCCCTTGTGGACTCTCTGTCCCGGGGCCACTGAGCTCAGACTCTCTGTCCTGGGGACCACTGAGCTCAGACTCTCTGTCCTGGGGACCACTGAGCTCAGACTCTCTGACCTGGGACCATTGAGCTCAGACTCTCTGTCTTGGGACCACTGAGCTCAGACTTTCTGTCCCGGGACTACTGACAATCCTGGCAGTGGATCCCTCTGAAATCTCTACTCTTACTTGGATCCAAATAAAGTTCTCTTGCTTCTCTTGCAAATCTGTGTGAGGCCTTGTTTCAGTCCTTCAGATAAGAGATGAGGACCCTGAAACACCCAGGCAACAGTAACTTTTCCTCTCATCAAGGAGAACTCGCTACACTCCTGGCACTGAACGGGGCTGTGCTGGGCATCTGGGATTCAGGTTACCCAATAGACAGCAGGCTCCCTGCCATCCTGGAAGTTATATTCCACAGTGATGTGACAGGAGATAAATTATCTGCCAGATCTGCACTGTGAAGGAAACAAGCCAAGGAACACAGCAGATTAATGATGAAGAATTAACCCCCAATGCCCTGGGCACCCATTGCACATAAGAATCAACTTCCCCTGGCTACAGTAAGGCTTGATGGGAATTGCTGCAACAGTCCTTGAAGGAATGGGAAAGAGTTACTTAACATTTCCTTTTCCTATTTGGTGCCTCAGATGAGGAATCTAGCTAAAATAAAGGGAGAGGTTTCTTTGACTATAGAGGTGTTGGGAAGTCTCTCTGCTAATGTGATGTTTTCTGAGACTAAAATGGGAGGGAAGAATCAGCCTTGCAAAGAGCTAAGGCAGTGAGTGCATTTCAGGTAGAAGAAACTGCACAGCCCAGAAATCAAGAACAACTTGGCAAATGTGGTATGAGCAAGCAACCAGAGGATGGAGATGAGACTGGGAAACATAGAGGCCAGCAAGACGGCTCGGCGGGTAAAGGTGCTTGCTGCCACCGAGTCTGAGGACCGGTGAGAGTTTGCTCCCAGAAAGTTGCCCCCTGAACTTTACACATGCACACACAAACACCAAGTAAATAAATACCAATAGAAAGAAAACAGGACTGAGTGCCATCCTGAGTCTAACAGGCCACAGCAGACTGAGCTTTATAATCAATATCCTCAGCGAGAGGACTGGAATAAAACTAGTCAGAAGAGATCTATGAGGGGCTGGGGATGTAGCTCAGCTGGTAGAGTGCTTGCCCAGCATGTGTGAGGCCTTGGGTTCAAGCCCCAGCACCACACACTGCCCGAGGTGGCACACACCTGTAATCTCAGTACTCAGGAAGTAGAAGCTGGAGGGTCAGTTCATGATCGCCTTTGGCCACATAATGGGTTCAAAGCCAGCCTAGGCTACTCGGGACCCTCTGAAAGGTGATCGGTAGATAAGGTTTGGTCAGGCTACCTTGTAAGACATAAGTTTAGAATGTAACATTAAAACAGGGACTGGAAGATAGCACAGCTGGTAAGAGCACTGGTTGCGCTTCCAGAGGACCCGGGTTTGATTCCCAGCACCCACATGGCAGCTCACAATCATCTATAACTCCAGTCCCAGAGGATCAGATATGTCCTTCAGGCCCCTGCTCAAGCCAGGCGTGTACATGAAACACAGACACATATACAGGCAAAACACCCATACACATAAAATAAAAATAAGTAAACCTTTAAAAAAAATCTTATAAATATATGCTTCCTTCCACTGCCAGTAATTTTCAATAAACCAAAGCCCTGCCTGAATTCTTGTCAGCTGTGGTGACCGCTACCTGTCAGGATACTCCGGGTCTGAATACTCACTGTCCTTACGGGAACATTGTAAAGGAGCAACTGGTCAATTGCTGGCCCCACAAGGGAGCCTTTTCTTGAATGCGCCATAGCCATAGTCGTAGCCATAAGCTGATTAGAGGAACAGGCTGCTGAGGCTGCCTCTCACAGGGTACCAGCAGGTATTAGTCCTGGAGCAGCCGGGGCCCAGCTGTGGGCAAGGAGCATTCCTACTGCAATTCCTAAGGAAAAGATGAGCCAGAACTTAGGGGTATAATACAGATGACACAGGCTTGCAACTTCACATACCACAAAGGAAGAGGCTTTGTGGGGAGATTTCTGTGAACTATTCTTGCTGGGGGTGAGGGCAGGACACAGTCAGTGGGAGATGAACCCCTGGGGGATGCAAATGGGAAGTGAAGGCCGTGCTCCCTGAGAGGGTGAGGGAGTCTAGGCTGGTCTTGACACAGTCACATCTGTTTGGGGGACTTGTACAGGGTTTCTGAAGTCCTCCTGTCCAGCCAGAAGGCTGAGAGACATGTAACTAGGGTCTGTTGATGGGAATTGCTGTGAAGAAGCCAGGAGGCAGCAATGGCCGCAGGTCAGAACACAGCTGCAATGATGAGTCCAGCTGCAGAGGTGAAAGGGTAAAGAAGAGGCCCGGGTAGGGGAACAGAGCCCGTGTGGTGGAGGGAGAGTGCTGTCTCTTGCAGTGGCCTCTTAACCCTTTATGTGCATTCTGCAACCCACACATACGCAGATGAGAATAGACATATTTACTGAATGAAGTAATAATGTGTGATCTGAAGTTAACTTTAATAAGTAAGATTGCAAGCCTGGTGGTGGTGGTGGCACACACCTTTAATCCCAGCACTTGGGAGGCACAGGAAGGCAGATCTCTGTGAGTCTGAGGCCAGCCTGGTCTACAGAGTGAGTCCCAGGACAACTAGGGATAAGAGAAACCCTGTCTTGATAAAACAAAAACAAACAAAAAGATTGGAATAAAAGAACTTGTGTTATTGTCATTAAATGATAACCAATGTTCTATGCTAACACACACACACACACACACACACACACACACACACACAGCCTCCATCTTCTAGGAGTGGCAGATAGCCAGAAACCAACCAGTGGGAGTCACTATGATGGTTTCCCAATTTGCTATTGGAAATCATACCCTGGTAAGTATGTGTGTGACCCAAGAATCAGATCTAGTCTGTTTCTAGGCTGGGGGGGGACACAAGCTTGTAAAACTGTTAGTCACCTCCTCACAACCTGCCCCCCCCCCCCGCCCTGCGCCACCCCATGGGAGAACCTGAGGAAGAAGTTTTCACCAAAGACAACGATGCTGAAAGGGAGAAGCAGATTTTAGACCGCAGACTGGGGCGCCCGGTCCAATGGTGTGTGAGTTGGCATGCATACACTTTTAGTTAATGGAGACACTAATGCTAAACAGAAATGAAACACTACCGTAACATGATGAGAGAAAAAAAAGATGTGCTATACTTTTAAAGATTATATTTTGTGCTTTCGGCCTTAGTGCCACCATCCTTGAGATACCTGTGCCAAGAGAGTGGAGTGGAGGAAGAAATGAATGCACAGGTAGATGCTCAAGAGAGAAAGATGAGCAGAGGTCCAAGTAAACCAGTTCGTCCACCCACGAAGGCTATGGAGCAGCAGTGAGGGATGCTGAAGGCCAGGACGCTGGTACAAATTGTTGAACCATGTGCTACTGTCGGTGGGTGTAAGTCTCAATGGACCTGGAACCTCACCATCTGCTCACAGAGACCACCTGAGAGACTTGAGTGCCTTCATCACAACCAAACAGTCCCGCTGGCCCTCTGCCCCAAACCTGTGGCATCCTGGGCTGATTCTGTTTCCACTTGTGGCCGAGTGTAACTGGTGTACAATAAACCATCTTTCACTCTCAGCTGAAGAATCAAAACAAAAGATTGTATTTTGTTTATTTCTCTATTTATTTTCCATTTGAGACAGGCTCTCACTATGTAGCTCTAACTGGCTGAAACTCGTACGTAGACCAGTCTGACTTCAAACTCACAGAGATCCAGCTGCCTCTTAGTTAAAGGCATATGTCACCATGTCCAGCCAAAAGAGAGAGAGAGAGGGAGAGGCTGAGGATCTCCTGGAACTGGAGCTACAGGTGGGTGTGAGTTCTCCAATGTGAGTGCTGGGAATTGAACCAGGTTTTCTAGAAGTGCAGCAAACTCTCTTAATTGCTGAGATGTCTTTCCAATCCTGGCTCACGACTTTTAATGTTTAGAGTTATAGAGTTCCTAACTTGGGACATGAAAGCAGTTATGAGTTCACGAAAGTGGAGAATGCCAGGTATATTTCTTCTAATTGGCCTTACTAGAAAATTAATAAGTTACTCCAAAATAGTTAGTGGATCCTTTAACTTGTCATTAAACTTTTTTAATGGTCTGTGAAATAATGAAGTAATTTTATTGGTTAGCTATAAACCACAGTGTGTATAAACATTTACGAATTTGGGGAAAGGAGTAGAATTGTGGTCCTCTAATTTCTTAGCTTATTTTCGCTTGATCTGATTTCAAAGAGGATTTAAGGAGGTTCATGAAGTCCTTTGATTCCACGGTGTCTCCAGGCCCAAGCAAGGTCTGGCTGGGACAATCGATAGGAAACCAAAAAGGCATTTTCCCTCCCCATGAGGGGAACATGGAGCCAAGAAAGGGTTTTATTTGTCTGTTCCCAGGACTGTGTGTAGAAGGGCCAGCAGGGTGTGAGCAGAAACAAGTAATGGCCCACCCGAAGCTACCCTCTGTTTCCCTGAGCCTGGGCTGCAGGTGTCTCAGCCAGGAGGACTTAGCCGGGTGTGAGGGAAGGGGAAGCCAGGGAAGACCCAGGGAGAGAAGGAATGAGGTGAGGGCTGTTTGATTCAGGACAGTGACAGGTGAGGGGAACCCTTTCTAAATGGTGGAGTTTAACTTTTAGGAGGAGGGAGAGGACACATGTTTGCTTAGGCGTCTGTCCAGCAACGTTCCTCCGGGTTTAAGAGTCTGAATGAGACCAGTGTTTTAGCGACCCTGAAGTCGGACTCCAGGAGGGAGAGGGGCCCTGCATGAGAGCCAGGAGCATAATAGGATGACAGGTCATGGTACTGCGTGTGGAAGATGACCCTTTCCACACAGGGATTTTGGCTTCTCCTGGTCTGATGCCAGATTTCCCCAAAGCCAAGCTGTCCCATCTGTAGAATGTTTTGGCCATGGTTGGGCTCACTGGTGTCTCTGTTGCCGTGGAAAAGGGAGTTTTACCAGCTCAGTCCTGACCAGACTCTGGTTTGGATGCTACGCTGTCCCATGCTGAGTTAGACCTCTAGTGTGTTGATACAGTGGGTGGGTGGGGACTTGAGAGCACATACTCCTCACACACCAGATACACACATGTGTACATACATGTGCTTTCGGTCCAGGAGATGCAGCTGCAGACAGACTGATCCCTGCTACAGGGTCGCTGGGCTCATGATTCCTTCAGCCTGGGATGATTACTGCTCTGTTCTTGGTAATCCACCCCTGTTCTCTTTTCCAGATGAGCCAGTGTCGCCTGCTCAGGTAAGTCTTCCTTGACCGTCGGCCGCTACACTCCCCTGGCTTTTCATCTCTGGGCTTCTCCTTTCAGATACAAATTCTTTTTATGTAGTAAACTGTTTTAGTCTTCCTCTCCTGCTCCAAATTTGTTCAACTCCTAAAAGGTTGAAACCATGTCTCTTTGGTTTGTCCAATCAGAGCCAGGGCGATCAAGCGCTGGGCAGCGCATCCAGGGGCAGGATCCCAGTGAGAACCTGCCCAGCTCCCGAGGAACCTGCTAACTCCATTTTGTTAAAAATAAGTTTCCATTTTACTCTAAGAGCTGAGTTGCTGTTTATAGTCTGTTTCCTGGAACCTGGCCTGCCCCAACACACGACCTTGATTTGTTTTTGAGAATAAATATCTGTATGCTAGTAGGCATGAGATGGAAGACCACACCATGTCTCCAGAAACATCTAGTGTGCTTAATAACGCCTTCAGGATCAGTGGGTTCAGCTGGACCTCAGCAAAGCCCAGAGCGTTGCCCTGAAGGAATGCCCTCATGTCTCCTACATACCCAGACAACATTACAAACGTTGTAAATTGTTGGCAGTGTTCACGGGTGAGGGTCAGGGAACTGAACCCCGCGGCCACACCCGTCCCTGACTGGGAAACCACTGACTGTGGTGGAAATGGTCACAGGCAATTCTGGGTCCCCTCAGCGCCGCAGTCATTTTGACAACTTCATGCAGCTCCAAGTTGTCACCGGCTCCATGCTGGACCCTGGAGACAGCCCGGCAACCAGCTGGGACCTGTCTCAGCATGCAGTGCACACTGGCATGGGACCCAAACCAGACTTTCAGGAAAAAACCCTTCTGAAGGCATGTACAGTGTGGGGCACTGGTTTCCAGAAGGTTCTAACCCCTTTAATGCTAACCTACAGAGGCATGTACAGTGTGGGGCACTGGTTTCCGGAAGGTTCTGACCCCTTTAATGTTGATCTACAGAGGCATGTACAGTGGGCACCAGTTTCCAGAAGGTTCTGACCCCTTTAATGTTGATCTACAGAGGCATGTACAGTGGGGCACCAGTTTCCAGAAGGTTCTGACTCCTTTAATGCTGGCCTAGGGAAGGCAGAAACACTTGGACCTCTTATGGCTGTGCCTATGTCTGAATATGTCCCAGATAATACAAGAGAAGTGTGGCCATGGGATAGGAGAGCAGGGACCCGTCCTCGGTCCTCGCGGTGTGAGGCCGTGGGGGCTGGGCCTCAGGCAGGACCTCGATGGCGCTTTGTTGCTGTGTCTTTCTTTCTGGTTATCCGGGAATGCTTTGGCCTGCCTCCCTGTCCTCGGCTGGGAGCTTTCTCTGCAGGGTACACCTGAGACATGCTTCGACTGAGTTGGAAGTTGACCTGCAAGAGCAAGGCAGAAGCTAGGCGCCTGTTTGGACTTTCATGAATTACACCAGGTTCTCACCGCAGGGACGACAGACTTGGCAAGTATTTCCCAAGAGAGTCATACAGAATCAATCACTGATGACATGAAGCCTGTGACTGCATGAAATAAATATTAGCAAAAAATCCTGTCTACAAAGTTACCACAATCCAATGGCCCCACTTTGTAAAGGCTTGGAAACCTCACACTAAATTTGTAAGTATGTATAACCACTATGTATCAATTTAAAACACTTTTGTCACCAAAAAAAAAAAAAAAAAAAAAAAAAAAAAAAAAATCCTGTCTACACCTCCAGTCACAGTTTTGCTTAGGATAAGAATGATGAGTGAAGAGTCTTAATCTCTATTTGCCTCCTAGTGGCTGTGTGAGTCAGGGGTACCATGCCCATACATGCCCATGAGTGTCCCAACCTTCTTCACTGCAGATGTGACAGATTGCCTGGCTAGATTCTTTTTTCTTTCTGAGACAGGGTCTCACTATGTAGTCCCAGATACTTAGAACTTGCTCTGTAGACCAGGCTGGTCTTGAACTCACAGAAACCCACTGTCTCCAGAGTGCTAGGATCAGAGTTGTTCGCCACCACATCCTCCTGGGTTTTTAAGCCCAAAAATAGTGATGTAAGGCCTGTGTACAACTGTCCTGTAGCCATGGAACACAAATGGAAAGATGCTGTGGACTGGGTGTGGGGCACTGGGTGTGGGGCACTGGGTGTGGGGCACTGGGTGTGGGGCACTGGGTGTGGCTACAGAGCCATCACAGGCAGCAAAGGAGGAGGGAGTTAGAGTCCTAACTACACTCCCCTGGGGCTTCCCTGGCAGCCCCTTCCTGTAACAGTTTGAACTACTGAGTTTCCTGCCTCTTCCATAAAAATCCACAGCCAGATTTTCTGCTAGTTCTGTAAAAGGGGAGGGAAGTCAGAGCCAACTGTATGAGAGCATTTCCTACTTTCCATTTCGTAAATACTTAACCCAGGAAAGGAAGAGAAGAGAGGAGATGGGCAATGAGCAGAGGAGGAGAGGGCAGAGGAGGAGAGGAGAGGAGAGGAGAGGAGGGGAGGGGAGAGGAGAGGAGAGGAGGGAGGAGAGGAGGAGGGGAGGAGAGGAGAGGAGGGGAGGAGGGGAGAGGAGAGAGGAGGAGAGGAGGGGAGAGGAGAGGAGGAGAGGAGGGAGAGGAGGGGAGAGGAGGAGGAGGGAGAGGAGGAGGAGGAGGAGGAGAGAGGAGGAGAGGAGGGAGGAGGGGAGGAGGAGGGAGGAGGAGGGGGAGGGAGGGGGAGGGGGAGGAGGGGAGGGGAGGAGAGGAGGAGGGAGGGGAGGAGGGGAGGAGGGAGGGGAGGAGAGGGAGGGAGGGGAGGAGGGGAGGGGGGGAGGGGAGGAGAGGAGAGGGAGGAGGGGAGGAGAGGGAGGGGAGGAGGGGAGGGGGAGGAGGAGGGGAGGGGAGGAGGGGGAGGGAGGAGGGGAGGAGGGGGAGGGGAGAGGAGGGAGAGGAGGAGGGAGGAGGGAGGAGGAGGGGAGGAGGGGGAGGAGGGGAGGGGAGGGGAGGGGAGGGGGGGAGGAGGGGAGGAGGAGGGAGAGGGGAGGAGGAGGAGGGGAGGGGAGGAGGAGAGGGGAGGGGAGGAGGGAGGGAGGAGAGGAGGAGGGAGAGGGGAGGGAGGGGAGAGGAGAGGGAGGAGGGGAGGGGAGGAGGGGAGGGAGGAGGGGAGAGGAGGAGGGGAGAGGAGGGAGAGGAGGAGGGGAGGAGAGGAGGAGGGGAGGGAGGGGAGGAGGGGAGGGGGGGAGGAGAGGGGAGGAGAGGAGAGGAGGAGGAGGAGGGAGGGGAGAGGAGAGGGGAGAGGAGAGGAGAGGAGGAGGAGAGGGAGGGGAGAGGGAGGAGGAGGGAGAGGAGAGGAGGAGGAGGGAGAGGAGGAGGAGAGGGAGGGGGAGGGGGAGGGAGGGGAGGGAGGGGAGGAGGGAGGAGGGGAGGGGAGGGAGGGGAGGAGGAGGGAGGAGGGAGGGGAGGGAGGGGAGAGGAGGAGGGGAGGGAGGGGGGGGGAGAGGGAGGGGAGGGGGGAGGGGAGGGGAGGGGAGGGGAGGGGGGGAGGGAGGAGGAGGGGAGGGAGGGGAGAGGAGGGAGGAGGGAGGGAGGAGGGGGAGGAGGGAGGAGGGGGGGGGGGGGAGGGGAGGGAGGAGGGAGGGAGAGGGGGAGGAGGAGGGAGGGGAGGGAGGGAGGGAGGGAGGGGAGGGAGAGGAGGGAGGGAGGGGAGGGGAGGAGGAGGGAGGAGGAGGAGGAGGGAGAGGGAGGGGAGAGAGGAGGAGAGGAGGAGGAGGGAGGAGGGGAGGGGAGGAGGGGAGAGGGAGGAGGGAGGGAGGAGGAGGGGGGAGGAGAGGAGGGAGAGGGAGGGAGGAGGAGGAGGGAGGAGGGGAGGGAGGGAGGGGGAGGGAGGGAGGGAGGAGGGGGAGGGGGAGGGAGGAGGGGAGAGGGAGGGGGAGGGAGGGAGGGGAGGGAGGGAGGGAGGGGAGGGAGGAGGGGAGGGGAGGGAGGAGAGGAGGGGGGGAGGGAGGAGAGGAGGGGGGGAGGAGGGGAGGGGGGAGGGAGGGGGAGGGGAGGGGAGGGAGGGAGGAGGGAGGGGGAGGAGGGAGGAGAGGAGGGGAGGGAGGAGGAGGAGGGGGAGGAGGGAGAGGAGGAGGGGGAGGGAGGGGAGGGAGGGGGGGGAGGGAGGAGAGGAGGAGGGAGAGGAGGAGGGGAGAGGAGGAGAGAGGAGAGGGGAGGAGGGAGGAGAGGGAGGGAGGAGGAGGGGAGGGGAGGGGAGGGAGGGGAGAGGAGGAGGAGGAGGGAGAGGAGAGGGAGAGGAGGAGGAGGAGAGGGAGAGGAGAGGAGAGGAGGGAGGGAGGAGAGAGAGAGGAGGGAGGGAGGAGAGGAGGAGGAGGGAGGAGAGGAGAGGAGGGAGGAGAGGAGAGGGAGGAGGGAGGAGAGGAGGGAGGGGAGGAGGAGGGGGAGGAGGGGAGGGAGGGGGAGGAGGGAGAGGGAGGGGAGGGGAGGAGGAGGGGGGGGAGGAGGGGAGGGGAGGAGGGGAGGAGAGGGAGGGAGGGAGGGAGGGGGGGGGAGGGGAGGGAGGAGGAGGAGGAGGGGGGGGAGGGAGGAGGGGAGGAGGGAGGGGAGGAGGGAGGGGGGGGAGGAGGGGGAGGGGGGGGGAGGGGAGGAGAGGGAGGGGGAGGGGAGGGGAGGGGAGGGAGAGGAGGAGGAGGGGAGGAGGGGAGGGAGGAGGGGAGGAGGAGGGAGGAGGAGGGGAGGAGGAGAGGAGGGGGAGGGAGGGGAGGGAGGGAGGGAGGAGGGAGGGAGGGAGGGAGAGGGGGAGGAGGGGAGGGGAGGAGGGGAGAGGAGGAGGGAGAGGAGGAGGAGGAGGAGGAGAGGAGAGGAGGAGAGGAGGGGGGGAGGGGAGGAGGAGGAGGGAGGAGGGGAGGAGGGAGGAGGGGAGGGGAGGAGGGAGGGAGGGGAGGGAGGGGAGGGGAGGAGGGGAGGAGGGGGGGAGGGGGAGGAGGGAGGGGAGGAGAGGAGGGGAGGAGAGGGAGGGGAGGAGAGGAGGAGGGGAGGGGAGGAGGGGAGGGGAGGAGGGGAGGGGAGGAGGAGAGGAGAGGGGGGAGGGGAGGAGGGGGAGGGGAGGAGGGGAGGGGAGGAGGGAGGAGGAGGAGGGAGGAGGAGGAGAGGGGAGGAGAGGAGGAGGGAGGGGAGGAGGGGGAGAGGGAGGGAGGGGAGGGGGGAGGAGGGGAGGGAGGAGGAGAGGAGGAGGGGAGAGGAGGAGAGGAGGGGAGGAGAGGAGGGGAGGAGAGGAGGGGAGGAGAGGAGGGGAGGGCAGAGGAGGAGAGGCTCCACCACCTGCAGGGAGGTGGGGCAGCAGAGGATTCTGGGCCCTGAGAGAGACTTTCACCCCCTTAATTGTAGATGAAAATCCTTTAGGAAACAACTTTTGTCTTTGCTGGAGAATGTGACTAACTGCTCTGAAATTAAAATGGAAGCGAAGCAGACGGTAGTGCAACCAATAAACAGACTGGTGGCTGCTACTGCCGCCGAATGTTACATCCAAATGGCAGACTGTGCCTCTGGGTTATACTTGACACAATGAATGGTTATGCTAGTTTATTTAAGGGATACAGGGTGGCGAGTGAACAACTTCAAAACAGGCGTCACTCACTCAAGGGGCTGTGGAGCTGTTTACACTGTAGGCAGTGCACAGGCTTGCCTACAGGGCATGGTTATGTATGTGGCTGCTGCTGGCATTTCATTTTAGGGTAAAATAGGGAAGAAAGGGGATGCACTAGCTGGGACATAGGGTTTTGCATGATGGGGGGGAGGGGCTGTCTTCTCTTCCCCTGGCTGTCAGTATAAAGCACAAGCCACACAAGTGTGAAGACCTGAGTTTGAATCCCCACAAGCCACTTAAAGCAAGACACCCACCCAGTAGCCGCGGTGATACCGGAGGCAGAGATGGAACATCCCTGGCAGCTCGCAGGCTAGCTGGAACACACACACTGTGCAGCAAACAACCAAGACACACTGTAGTGAGATGCTCACTCTGTCCACGCCCATTGGGGACAGATGCAGACATGACCTGGGGGAACTAGGTCTGGGCTAGGGACCCCGTAGTGCTCTCTTGCTTGCGGGACTGGACAGAGACAGAGAGCATCCAGAGGCATCCTTGGGATGGGACCTGCTGGTGTTCATCTGTCTCTGTTGTAAGTTATTTCTCCCTGAATAAACATCCATTCAGCCTATCTGTTTTTCCCGATCCTTATTATTCCACGATAACACACTGCCTCAAATGGGTGGCGGGCAAGGACTGACACATGAAGTCATCCCTGGACTGACCGCCATACAAATGCCACGGCATGCCCATGACCTATCCTCCCAACACATGCTCACACATATCATACGCATCACACACAGAGAGACGATATGGAGGAGGTGTTGCGGGGAGTGGTGATCCGTAAGTTTCAGAGGGATTTTTAAGAGGCCTGAAGCTCTCTTTGCTCTGCTGGCTCACAGGGCTCTGTGCAGCACCCACCCCCTGTGATACTGTACAGTTACTTACATGGAGTTGTGAAGGCTAAAATGGGTGATGCCCAGCAGTTATGCAAAAGAACTGAGTACTGCATTCAAAACATATAAAAACTATGAGCCTCCGGAGTGCTAGGAGGGCTGACGTCCATGGCTTCTTTATGCGCTAAGATTTTGACGTGATACGGTCTACGGTGAAAAGTTCCAGGCTGTAAGTTCTTTGCTTCTCATCCTAACTATAAAGGAGAGTTGTGGGGAGTTGAGCATTGGAGGTGGGCTGGTCCTTGGCAGCAGCAAAGGGAAAGTGAGCCTGTGACCACAGGGCACAGAAGGCTTGCAGAGCGCCACCTAGTGGTGATTCCTGTTCATGGCCTTGAAGAATGCAACCAGGACTGCCTGGGGAATCTGCAGGGCCTAACCAGCCTAAGGGACTGTGATTTGTCTTTGCAATCCCTGAGAAGGAAGCATTAGAACTAATTTACAGAGGGAGAAGCAGATCGAGAGAGACAGGCAGTGTCAAAGAGACGAATCAGGAAAGGTCAAGGGGAAGCCAGCAACAGGGCGGTTTAAGACGCTGAGTGACATTTACAGAACAGGGGTGGCTCAGCCAGACTCACCAGTTTTGGTCCTGCAGGCCCCACAGTCACAGTCTCCGTTTTTGGGTCATACCCCGGTGCCTTGGCGGTAACAATGTAAGTACCAGGAAGCAGCAGACGGAAGTAGTCCCCATGTTCACCTAAAAGTCAGACAGATGCAGCTCAGACAGCTGACTTCAAACCTACTTCAGACAGAACCTGGCCGTGACAGCGATCGGGGGTTTGAGCTGACCAGAGCCTGGTTTTGTTGGTTTTCTTGAAGCATGATGAAACCTGTAAACGGCTAAATGGTTCAGAAGGAACATTCCTCGGCAGGAGTCACTCCTGGGAAGGTTTCACTGTGCTCTGCCTTGAGCTACAGTCCGTGCTAGATCCTAGGTCTACTACAGACTCACCCGATAACAAGTCGCCAGGAAAGAGAAAAGGCAGAAATGTCTGTTAATAGTTTGCCTGACAAGAAAACTTTGAGCCCTCTGACATTTGGAAAGCCATTGTGAAGAAACAACTTCTGTTTGAAGAAGTAGTGCCCCAAGTCTATAGTTACACGACAGCAGATGTCACCAGAGAGGAGCAGGAACTACTGTGAAGAGCTGTCAAAGAAAGGAATGGACTGAGGTGCAGAATTGTGGGTACTCAAGAAGCTGCATCGAGGCCCCGGGGAACGCTACATAGCTGAGCAGTGTGCATTCTATACTAACAATCCTGGATCCGGGTTGGACAAGCAACACCCAGGATTGTTACATATGGGAGAGTTAGACTAAATGATCACTGACAGTCTGGCTTGAGAATCTTGCTTTTCTCCACCCCACCCCACCCCCGCCTCCCACGTCCTCTCTGTTTTGAGACAACAGGGTCTCATGTGACCCAAGCTAGTGTCAAAGTCACTATGCAGTCTGGCCTCAAATTCATGATCTTCCTACCTCAGCTTTCTGAGTGTTGGCATTACAGGAGTGTGCCACCATGCTGGCCAAAGAATATTATTTTTAAAGTGTTTTTTTAAAAGACATGGACATACATAGCCCCAAACTAGTTTTGTTGCCCAAGGATGGCCTCAAATGTACGATCTTTCTGCCTCAATCTCCCCAGTTTAGGGATTATGGGTATGCATGACCCGCCTAATGTGTGTGGGGCTGGGTCTCACGCATTCCAGCCTGGTCTTAACTTCACGATGTAGTCAGGGACAACCTTGAGCGTCCGAATGCTAGGGTTACAGGTGTGTGGTCCAGTCCCATGCCTTGCTCAGTGCTGCAATTGAACCCAGAGCTTTTGAGTGTTAGGCAAATACTTTACCAAGCTACACCCCAGCCCTGCAATTTACTTTAAAATACTTTAGCAATGCAGGATATTATTATGTACACATTGGACAGTTTAGGTTATACCCAGAAACTGTTATTATCCTAACTGGGGGCTCACACTCAGGAGTGATTAGCAATTGTGTTACAAAAGCTCCATTCTGGATGTTTCTTCAAAGAGGCCATCTCCACCTGCAACTAACACCAAGTGCTCTGCCAAGTAGCTCGTCACTGCTACTAACGAGGGGAATGACTTCTATGTGGGGCCTCTCTGTGGTATCTGTTCTCAGTGGCTCTGATGTTTCAGAGACCTTCCCACCCTTGCTTACATGGAGGAGAACCAGCAGCCTGTGCTCTTGGGGAAGGGGCTGAGGTCTGAGCCCTACACGGTCCTGTGCGCAGCCAATGGCCTAGAAGATTCCCGGGCTTGACCAGACTGAAGCGACAGAATTCTTTCAGAACACTGCCTTTTCCTTAAATAGGGCTGCCTCTGAAGAGGCTCTGAGACCTCTTCAAGGATGTGAAGCACAGACTTCATCCAGCCTGAACAGGCAGCATGAACTGTGGCATGCCTGCTTGGTAGCCAGCAAGGTTGTTTTGGCAGGTGGGTAGCTACCGACATCCACGGAAAACATAGAAACTCTTACCAGTAGCAAGCGGCATCCACGAAAAACATATAGAAACTCCTACCAAATGGCTGACTCAGCTGGGGCACTTTGCAACACTGTATTTCCCTGTTGGCATCCACCATCCCTGGACAGAATCTAGAATCACCTGGGGTGAGCTTCTGGGCATGCCTGTGAGGGATTATCTTGGCTGTGTAACTGAGGTGAGACTGCTCACCCACTGTGGGTAGCGACAGTCCCTGGCTGGCATCTGGGCCTGAGCCAGTGAAGAAAGAGAACTAAGTCAATCTGTCTCCTGATTAGGAATGTGAGCTGGCCAGATTCGTCAAGCTCCCGCCACCACAACCCCCAACTACGATGGATTAGACCCTGGAAGTGTGAGCCAGAACAAGCCCTTTCTCCCCTAAATTGCTTTTTTCGGGCTCCTTTATCATAGCAACAACAAAAGAAACCAAGACAGTACCCTTCCAGCAGGTCCCAGGTAATTCCAAGATCACCCTCCACTGCTGACCCTGCCTCAGATCAAGACTATAGGAGGAATCTATTAGCTTTTCCTGAATGGACATGTGGGAAATGCCTAAGCCAGAAGGGAGACTAAACATTAGGGTTATTGTCCTTCTTGGCCCTATTAATTAATACCGTCAAGCCCAGAAATACTCCCAACAAGATTATCTCCACAGCCACCCCCGTTTGCGCCAATGTTCCCGGCCCTCAGAGCATGCTCACTCCAGAAGTGAGAGAATGTCCCCATCGTCGTTGGCACCCTTCCTTCCTTCAGTGACTCCCGTCCAGCGTCCTTGACGGCTGGAGACAAGGAGCAGAAACTCCCTTCCTACCTACCTGAAGTGACATCGTGATTGATCCCGCTGACAGAAATGGCAGCCCCTGGGAGGTGGTTGGAGTTCTCATCGAGCACCATTCCCTTGATGCCCTGGTGAACCTGCAGGAGACAGTGGCCCACAGCGAGTTAGAACCACATAACGGGTGCAGCGGGAGAGGCCCTGGCCTTTCTCATGGGTCCTCACCATCCACCTTCACTAACGCCATGGCCGCAGCCTGTAAAGCCCGTGCTTTGATGCTCTTCCCACCCCACAATGCCTTCCCCGAAGATGGAGTGACCTGCTAGACTCTCAGTCACATCATACTGCCTTCCTCACCAGAGCCTAACGCAGAAGGCCTTAGGCTCCCATGCTGGCCTGTGAAGCCGCAGTCCCCATCAGCAGCCCAGCCTCACGACATCGGCCCTCTGCCATGTCCCTCAGATCCGCTTCCATTCCAGTCTTGCTGCTACTCTACTCCTGTAAACATTTTTATTAACTTTATGTGTTTGTGTATTTTGCCTGTGTGCCATATGCAGGCCTGGTCCCCGAAGAGGGCCTCAGATTCCCAGGGACTAGACTCACCAATGACTGTGAGCCGCCCTGGGGTGCTGGAAATCAAAACCCAGGTCTTCTGAAAGAGCAGCCAGTACTCTCAAGAGCTGAGCCATCTCTCCAGTTCCTGATGGCCTAATCTTGAAGTTTGCTTAATTCAAAAGAACTTTAAATTGTGATGAGAGCTGTTGAGATGGCATGGTGGATAAAGGCATCTGCAGCCGAGTCTGGCAACCTGAGTCTGATCCCAACACCCAAATGTAGAAGCAGAGAACCGACTCCCTCCCACAAGCGGTCTTCTGATTTCCAACCCCCCCCCCACACACACCACTCTAAAATAAATTGTGATAAAATACTCCTATTGTAAATTGTATATTTCAGTTTATCAAATATGTTTGTAACATGTCCCCAGCATAACGACTCATTTCTAGAATTGTCTTCATCTAATGACACTGAAGCTGCTCTCCTTAAATAGTAACTCTCCATCACTCACTTCCGGGTTTTGAAAACCCACCAATCTCTGGGTTTGCCCCATGCTCAGTCTGGAAAACTCCACCCCTAGGAAACCCTATAAAAGTCTGCCTTTCACTCAGTCCCCTGCTACTCCTTGCCTGAGCAGAGGTAGCCACCCTCTTGGATCTTTCCCAGTGAATCTTTAGTGTGAGGGGTGACTTTGAGGTATCCCTTGGCTCCCCTCAGAGCTGCTGCTACATTTACACTCCCCCCCCCACCCCACTTCCGCTCCTCCAACTCCAGCCATCATTCTGCATTCTGTCTCTACACTTTTAAGAACTGTATCTAAACAGAGTCACAAAATACACATGTTTGTAACTGGCTTATTTCACTTAGCATACTGTCCTCAAGGTCCATGCATGCTAAGATGTGCGTCGGAGCTTACTTTGTTTTGAAAGGTGAATAATATTCCTTCTTTCTTTCCTTCCTGTCTGTCTGTCTATCTGATCCCACTTCTTCGGGATATAACAGTGCTGAATAATATGATAATTTTCTTTTCATTGCCGTTCCCTTTGCGGCTCTGGAGACCCGGGTCTCTCTTCAACTAAACTGCAGGCTGATCTGTAACTGTTTCCCACAGAAGTGATGCCACGCTCCACTCCCCGCAACAGTGCTCATGGGGTCTGGTTCCTCCGTGTCCTCGTAAGCCTTGTCACTCCTGTTTTTGACAGCAGCTGCTTCAGTGTGTGTGAGCGGCAGCTCCCTGTGGCTGGTGACACTGGGCATGCTTTCAGATGTCAGCTTGGCTTTTTTTCACATACCTGCCGTGGAGGGCCCCGCCCTGCTCTACACCTGGCCTGACTGTGCCCTCTGCTCCTTGGACTCTTTTGTTTAAGAGTCACCGTCACCATAAGGCTTTCTTCACAGCCTTTCTCTTTTTAACACTTTACAGAATTTGCTTTCTTATTTTGTTTATTGTCTGTCCTCATTAGAACGGCAATTCCATACAGACAGAGATACATGCTTGTTTACCCAGAGTCCTCAGCTTATAGTAAAGTTTTGACAGACGGTAGTGCTCCAGGACACTGAGTACATGAGTAGAGTGCTAGTCAGAGCCAGGGCCAGACCTGAGTCTGTGGGAACCCCGGCCGCCATTGGAAGAGCCTCTCCTGCAACCACAAGAGTCAAAAATGAGATCTTACCTGTTCCAAGAACTGGATTAAGGCTTCCCGGTTACCCAGCCACTCCCGCTGAAGCTCCTCTTGGCGGGGAAACTTGTTGCAACTCAACTCCAGTGTGATCTCAAAGCAGTTGGTGTGGAGATAATTAAAATCTTGCATTCCTAGGGAAAGAGGCAATAGCAGACCTGCATGTTGAGCACCCACCATCACCCACCCCATCTTTCTCTTTAGTTACAATTTCTCCACTGCATCTCCATCACCTCGTCTTCTGCCTCTTGACATCTGTTAACTTTTATCCTATAGTTATTCCCCAGTTTCAGGTCATGTGCCTCTGTGTGTTTATTTGGGACTGAAGGGCAGCAGGATGGGGCGGGACAGAAACTCCATCAACAGAGTACTAATAAAGGCATGGAGAAACTGGAGCCTGTGTGCGGTTGATAAGACTATAAAATGGTACAGCTACCACAGAAAAAAACCAGCACATAATCCAACAATCCCAGCTCTAGATATGAACCCCAAAACACCCTGTTCTTGGGTTCATCTACTCTATTGTTGCCATCCTCCCATGACACTGGAACCTAGCTTCTTTGGTCTTATAACATGGGCTGAAGACCAACTTCTCTCTAGGAATCTTCTGGGCCTTCAGCACCAGACTGGGGGTGCACTGGGACCCAGCTTAGGAGCTGAGCAGGTGCCAGGTCCCCAATGTCTTCAGTGTGAAGACAGCCACTGTTGGACTACCCAGACTCTATCCTGTAAGTGATTCTAATAACTTCCCCTTTTTAACACACATCCATTCTATGGGTTCTATTCTTGTAGAGAACCCTGACCAATCCAGAGACCAAGAACCATAACTCCATGAACAGTTTCCTCCCATGCACTTGAGTCCTCTGGAAGGCTGGGTCATCCAGCTAAACACAGATCAGCTCTGGGCCTTACTCCCAGAGTTTCTGACTAAGTTTGTATGTCTAACTTCCCAAAGGGTACTGGTGATGCAGGGTCAGACACCACTAGCTGAGACAACCTTTGTGACTGACCTAATTAATCAAGTTATTCTTGAGATTGTGCCAGTTTGCTTTAGAGAGGAGAATTTCTGAGGAGGCATAGGCCATGCTTTCTCAGAGGACAGAGAAGGCGAAGAAGGAGAGAAAAAACAAACAAGCACAATTTGAAAAAGCACATCTAAGGATTCCAGTTTTGGGAGGGGGTGGAGGGGTCGGTTTCCTAATACAAAATTAAGGAAATTAGACTCTAACTGAATCTTCCTGCTTATGTTCAAGTGGGTTTGGGGCCACAAGTCTTAACTTCTTTGTAGACAGTAACTCCACGGCTTTTCTCCTCCCCATTCTCCCGAGGACCAAACATCAGCTCAGCCTCCATCCATAGGGGTGGCTCAGATGTGAGAGTATGAAAAAGAGGGATGAGAACAGCTCCTGAAGGTTCACAGCACGTGTTTACTCTGAGCCTGCCCCAGGCCAGGAGCAGGGAAGAGGGAGGGATGGGACAGGGTGCAGGGAAGGGGTGGGGGAATGCGGTGGGTGCACCTACCGCTAAAGCTCTCTGACCTTTTGGCATGAACAGCCAATGCCCATGCAAGTTCCTGCTCTGGGAAGTTGGTAGCCCCAGTGCAGAGAGCAGCCATCAAGGGGGCCAACCCCTCTGCTCACCTCCTGCTGTCTGAAGCCCATCTCTGTGCTGCTTTTGAAAACAGAGCATTTAGAAGCCAGGCATTTCTAACTGCTTTACTTAAAGCATCAAAATTATGAGGTTGAGTGTATTATCGGGCTTAATTAGAGATGGGAAAACTAAAGCACAGAGGGGCTGTGCAATTAGCCTGAAGCCACACAGCTGGTACATGAACTATCAATTCCAAACTGATTTAATCTTCCCCACTTGGTCTCATTGTTTTCCTTCTATGCCCCAGCAAGTCAGGGCATAAAACACTAGTTTTACAAGACCACACATTATCCTCTCCTTGGTCTCTTAGAGTCACAAATAGGCTATTAAATGCCATCTTGGGAGCCCTCCTAGGAGCAAAATTCTATAGTATTCCCTGAGAAGGAGAAATGGCTGTTTCCCGAACTCTGCTTACCCTTGCTGAGAGAGTACCATGACGCCCCGTTGGTGATGCCGTCTGGGAAGTAATCGCCGCAGTTCCAACCTTGGTGCATCCATCCATGGGCATAAGAGTAGACCTTGGCCAGCTGGAGGGAAAGCAGGAAATGACTGAGAGCAATCCCAACGCACACACAGGTGGCTCAGACTCTGAACTATGGGGACGCCAAGAGGACACAGTGGCAGGCACAATGCATTATATGCTTCAGTGCAAGGAAGTGTGACCAGAGATAGAGGAGGAGATGGTCAGGTGGTGGTGGTGGTGGTGGTGGTGGTGTGTGTGTGTGTGTGAGTGTGTGAGTGTACATGCATTATTTAAACAAGCGCGGTTCGGACTGCATTTGGGAACTCTGGAGTCATGTTCGGCCTCTCACACTTGTCCAGGCTGGCTTTAAACTCAGTCCTACCTCAGCTTCTATAATTGTTGCTGTAATTGCTGCTAGGATCACACAGGAGGTCCTTTCCAGTTGGACCATTTTCTAGCTGAACTTAATGAAAGAAATCAAAGAGCAAGTAAAGTAGAAAACGTGTTTTGACAGATGAAAGATGTGTTGGAGAGACACATGCTTAAGATGCTATGATCATCCTTACTTTTTAATAATTTTTCTGTTTTTGGTTTTTTGAGACATCTTTCCCTGGTTGGCCTGGAAATGGTCCTTTAGACCAGGATGGCCTCAAACTCACAGAGATCCACCTTCCTCTGCTTCCCAAGTACTGAAATTAAAGGCATACAGCTCCATGCCTGGTCATTATTTTTTTTATGTAAGAGTAGACAAAATGCTATTACTGGAGAAAAATATATTAATTTACTGCCTTTGTAAAGTAAACTGGTATCATTCTCTATAATTAATTGATAAATGATAATATTAATATTTTATTATCTATATAGTCAAAGTTTATAATTTAGTTAATAAATTTTATCACAACAGAGTGTAAACTTACAAAATATATAATATGAATATATAACTCTCTATATTCCTTTTTAAAAAATGATTATATGTGTATGTGTCTATGTATGTGTGTGTGAGTGCAGTTGCCCTTGGTGACCAGAAGTGTCACGTCCCCTGGAAGTGGTTTTGAGCTAACAAACATGGATGCTCTGAGAACAGGACTGGGATCCTCTCTCTACAAGAGCAGCAGGAACTCTTCGCTGCTGACCCATCTCTCCAACTCCTGGTTCTACTGTTTCGTATTATTATTTAAATCTTAATTTGCATGGTCTATTTTCATTAAGATAGACATGTTATCATAGGAGTGTAAATTACATTCAAAATTCACATTTCATTCCACTAACTCGAGGAGAGTGTGACTAGTCTTGAGGACAGAGTGACTAGTTTTCAGGCGTATTCTTATTGGTCACCAGCTTAATTTGTTCTTTATGTCATAGCAACTATAAAATGTTTTCCTTTTGATTTAATCACTTGTGGACTTATGGCCTGTCAACAGAAATAAAATGTAACTTACTAAACTGTCCCTCCCAAGCAGATCCTGCTTTCTGTAACTGACTGTGGACTTACCTATATGATCTGCTATCTCTGACATGACTCTCCCTCCCCTCCTGAGGTCCACGTCCCCTGCTGGGGCTAGCTGCCATTCCTCATACCGTCTGGAAGAGCTGGTCATCCGGTGTGGGAGAATTGGAGGTGCGGTGTGGACTTCGGAACAGGGACTTGTCATATGGGTAATTGGCCACCACTGCCCCGCCATGCAGATTGGCTGAGAGAACGAAGTTTAGGGAGCGAATCCACTGGATCACGGCCCGGGTCTCGGGTTCCACCTGTGAAGACATGAGAAGCTGGCAACCAAGTTATGGCTGAGCTGCCACGTGGTCCCTCAGAGAACCCTGTGAGGAAGGGGCCTACAGGGATAGTGCATCCCATAACCCCACTCCAGATATGAGAACTGGAGCTGGGAAACTTTGACCTTGGCCATGACGATTTTAAAACTGACTGTGTGGGACCCTTCCTAAGTGAACTATGTGGGGCGTGATGCACAGACCAGGTGCAAAGCGAGCTTCCAGGGGACTAGGACTATACACACGACAGCGGTGGACACGTCCAGCACGTGCACCCACACCCACAGACGCTGAGACACCAACGGTTGTCACTAGTGGGACTGGAGAGTTTAGATTCTGAGTGCTGGGGCCAAGTCAATGTTGCACTGACTGTAACCAATGTACCACTCTGGGATATGACGATAAAGGAGGGGCCGGTGTGGGAACAGGAAGTCTGTGGGGAACTCTTTGTAATTTTTTACTCACTTTTGTGAGAGGAGGGGAGAGAGAAGGGAGGGAGAAGGGATGGGGAGAGGGAGAACAAGAGAGCGAAAGGCTTCCCAGTTTACCCAGTTTACCCAGTGCAGCAGGGGTTGAGCTTCTAAGATATCTTTGCAAAAAATTTAGGGTTCTAATAAAGTAAACCATTGCTTGAGATAATGATCTCGGCCTCCTCTTCCCAACACATCTGTGGTACCATTTTAATGGCCACAGTCTGGTCATAGCGACATTTCATAGACTGGACATACCTATCTCTACTGAGCATCACTTTGCTAGTGATTGGCAGTATGAAGAAAGCCTTGAACCCACAACAGCCCAGTCACCAGGGCCTTCCCTCCTCACAGATGGGTCTGCTAGCTGACCTATTGGGGCAAATTAGTGAATGACCCTTCCTGGCCCAAAGGTGGGTTCTAAAGGTCCTGTCTTTCTAGTCCCCCAAAGGTCTCACACAATCAGAACAGACACATCGTGCTAATGGGTACGTCCTGAGCAATGTTAGGCAATTTCGTCATTCTGCAAAGTCACAGAGCAAACGTACACAAACTAAGATGGCTGCCTGGCCAGGGGATCACTGCTGTCGCTTTATGGCATATGGCTGTAGGACCAAGAGCTCAGGTCCTTTGATGCACCCTTACTCCACGATCCAAAGGCCAGCTTCTGGTCCTTCCTTCCCTCACAGCTCTTCTATCAGGGGCACAGAAGAACTTCTACTGGCACTTCTCCCCTTCAGAGTTAGATCGAGGACTGAGTGGAGGGCTCATTATCTTGTCTTATGCAGAGAGACAAGTTTAATAATCAAAACATGGGGCGGCCGAGATGGCTCGGCAGTTAAGAGCGCTTGCTGGTAGCATAGAGGACCCACGTTTGGTTTTCAGCACCCATGTTCGGTCACAACCACGTGTAACTCCAGCTCCAGGGGACCCGACACCCTCTTCTGAACTCTGAGAACACTTGTGGCTAAGGTGTACACCCATCTCTGATACATAGAGCCCCACATAATTACAAATACACAGATAAACATTTAAAAAATTCACAGCATGGCTCACGACCATAATCTCAGCACTCGGGAGGCAGAGCAGGAGGAACAGAAAGAAGTTCAAGGTTGTTGGCAGAAGTTTCTGTCCTGCAAGCCACTCCCAGGTAGCCACACAGAGGCTTAATATTAATTATAAATGCTCAGCCAATAGCTCAGGCTTGTTACTGGCTATCTCTTGCATTTAAATTAATCCATATTTCTTATCTATGCTTTGCCATGTGGCTTGGTACCTTTTCCCAGTATGGCATGCCCATCTTGCTTCTCTCTGCATCTCCTCAAGACTCCTGAGACTCTGTCCTTCTTCTTCCCAGCATTCTCTGTTTGGCTTGCCCCCTAACCTTATCCTGTCCAGCTATTGGCCAGTCAGCTTCTATGTTAAACCAATTATAGTATTGTATATTTACACAATGTAAAGGAATATTCCACACAAGGTCATCCTCATAAGTACATTTGAGGCCAACCTAGAGTACATGTTACCTTGCCTCAGAAAATAAAAAATTATCTATGATATTCTTCTAACATACACTGAGCAGGACTATATTCTTTTTGGCTTATTTAACTGAGCCAAAAGGACAGCTGTAACCAGAAATCTAACATGTCAATATGACTTTTACATCATTTCATAAAAAGATTTTATTTTAAATTACATGTGTTTATGTGCAAGGGGGGTGGTGTATGTCCACAAGGGTGCAGGACAACTGATATTCCTGGAACTGGAGTTACAGGTGATTGTGAGCTCTCCAGTGTGGGTCCTCTGTAAGAATGGTAGGCACTTTGAAGCACTGAGCCATCTCTCCAGCCCCATCATTTTCAAGGGGAGAATGCTGACCCTATTCATTCAGGAACATCCTATGTAGAGGCTTTCCCCTGCTTTGGGCTCCTCTCCCCAGTGTCTAAGCTTGGATATTCATAAATGGAGTGTTGGAACCATTCCCCCTAGGAAAAGTCAGGGCAGGCAGGGATGCTCCGAGAATGGCGGTAGATACACCCACCCAGTAGCAGGTCCACATTACCCAGAACTTATCAAATGCTGTTTCCCATTGAGAGCATGGGAAACAATGGCAGCTTTTAAATGCAAAGGGCCCCATAGGAGGAAAGAAGAGAAACCATGAGTTAGACACCACGAACCTCATTCTATAGCTAAGACTGTGAGCATCTGATTCATCACAAGGAGAAACTTGTCTATGGAATGCTGGAGCTTTCTGTCAACAGTCTAGGATTAGCAGAACAAATGTTGGAATATGAGTCAGGAGGTCTGTGTGTATTTTTGCACATGAGTATGTACATGCTAATGTGTGCATGTGCGTGTGTGTGTGTTTGTGAGTGTGCGTGTGCGTGTGTGTTTGTGAGTGTGTGTGAGTGTGAGTGTGTGTGCGTGTGTGAGAGTGTGAGTGTGTGCGTGTGTGTGAGTGTGTGAGTGCGTGTGTGTGAGTGCGTGTGTGTGAGTGTGTGTGTGTGAGTGTGTGCGTGAGTGTGTGCGTGTGAGTGTGTGCGCGCGTGTGAGTGTGAGTGTGTGTGAGAGTGTGTGAGTGTGAGTGAGTGAGTGTGTGCGTGTGTGTGAGTGTGAGTGTGTGTGCATGTGTGTGTTTGTGAGTGTGTGCAAGTGTGCGTGCGTGTGTGCGTGCGTGCGCGGGTGTGTGCGTGTGTGTGCGTGTGTGCATGTGTGTGCATGTGTGTGTGAGTGTGTGTGTGTGAGTGTGTAGGGAGGTCAGAGGTTGAAGTTGGGTGTCTTCCTTGTTCACTCTCCACCATCCATTTAAATTTTTCTAAATTACATTTCTTTTGTGTGCACATGTGTGTGTGCATGAAAACATGTACACCACAGCCTGATGTCAAGGTCAGGGACAACTTGCAGGAACCCTTCCACCATGCAGGTTCCGGTCATCAAGCTTGGCAGCAGGTAACTACCCACTGGCCTCCTCACTGGCCCTACACCTAGCTTTATGGCATGGGTTCTGGAGTGCAAACTCAGGTCCCCATGCTTGTAGGACAAGCACTTTACCAACTGAGCCATAAGAGCTTTGAGAAATCACCAGGTATATGCTTTCTCCTCCTTCCCCACCACCGCCATCAACCTGCAGTCAGCAAGGACCAGGAGAGCTCTATGCTGCCAGAGGGAAGAACACAAAGGAGTCTGGCAGCTATAATTCTTCTAGGTAAATTGATGAGGAGGGGGTTGATGTGGAATTCTAGATAGTTCTGTGGATGTGAAGAATGCTTAGCGCTGTGCAAGCAACTCCAGGTGCTGACTCAGCAGCTCCTACCTGACTTTTCCAGTTGTCCGGGAGGGGTAAGTGGTGGTTGGGGCCCCCATACTTCTCGTTGTAATAGAAATAGGTGTTGAGGTCAGGGAAGTTGCGGTTCAGGTCCACTCCATTTGCGTTGTTCCTACCAACCAGATACCCAGATGCGTTTGGGCCCTGGGAGAAATGAAGAGAGGAAAGATGGGCATTTAAGACAGAACCCTGCATTTCAAGAGTGTGGTGTCACTTTTAAAGATACTAACTACATTAGTTATTTTTTTATTTCTGTGATAAAATACCATGACTAAAATCAATTTAAGAGAAAAAATTGGTTTTATTTCAGCTTACAGTTCCAGAAAGGGGGGAGGGAGAGGGGGAGGGAGAGTGTAACTTTATAATGGGCCAGAAAGCAGGGCATGGTTGACATACTACCATGACCAGGGCACAGTAGCGGGAGCAGGAGGTTGGCTGGTCACGGTTAATCACAGGCAGGATGCAGTGGAAAGAACAGAAAAGGAGGGAGTCACCCTTCCAAGGCTCCAGGGATGCCGCGGAAGAGGTGGTGGAGGAATGTAAGAGGGCTGTGGAATGCTATCTCTCAGGCATGACACGGATGTTGAATTAATAACTCATAGCAGTTGTGATTATGTGGGTAAGGCCTGCACACGATCAGGCTCCTCGAAATTCCCTAGACCACACCCCTCTCCGAGGATTTACAAGCAGTTAATGGTTGCTAGGGAGAAGAGATACTGGGGGTTCTTCAGTGGTGTCCCCACAAGTAAAATGCTAGTCCTCCAATAATTGACCCTTTACCCATGCTCACAAAAGCAACCTTAATCAAACTCTGGGTCACGTGCAGGAGGTAGAAAGGGCGACTTCATATACACGTATGAAAATGTCACTAAGAAACCCTTATGAATAATTAACATATGCTAGTGAAACCAAACCAAATATTAGGATTCTTTCTTCCGAGTAGTCTTAAGCTTCTGGATCCTTTAATTTCTGTGTTCACAGTTCAGATCTTATCTTTATTTGTTCATGAATTCAGTCATCGACTCGTTCATCCATTTAGTCAACTACCATTCACTTCTGTACTGTCAGTCCGAGGTCCTCAGACACTAGGTATTTACATAGATAAATACAAAGAGCTGTGGCAGAGATGTGTTAGAGTCCCATTAGGGCTGGCTGGGGCTGTAGCTGGGGCTCAGTTATTAAGAGTGTGCTTGCCAGCATTCACAAAGCCCTCTGTTCAATCACTGGCAGCAGACTAGCAGGCGTGGTGGCATAAGGTTCAGAAATTCAAGGTCATGTTTTTCTGCGTAGCAAGTTCAAGGCCAGTCTGAGCTACGTCAGATCCTGTTTCAGAGTGGGGGTAAAAGGTAGGTGTAGGTGTGTGTGTGTGTGTGTGTGTGTGTGTGTAGGTGGAATCATTAGCATTATTTTATGTGTCACTGGAGAAGGGGACTACTG
Organism: Phodopus roborovskii; assembly: GCF_943737965.1. Lineage (NCBI taxonomy): Eukaryota > Metazoa > Chordata > Mammalia > Rodentia > Cricetidae > Phodopus > Phodopus roborovskii. Next base: position 16,235,930 of record NW_026126541.1, on the reverse strand, counting down.
TCCACTACAGCCCTATAGGCTAAGTGGTTAAAGCTCAAATTCTTGACTGTTCCTGGAAGTGAGGTGAATGAACCTCACTTCCTATTGGAAACTCATAGGGAGAGGGAAGGGGAGGGAGGGGAGAGGGAGGAAGGGGAGGGGAGAGGGAGGAAGGGGAGGGGGAGGGAGGACTTTCTGGGCTGCAGGTTGTAGCTTGGTGTCAAGAGTGTTTACTTAGTATGTGTGAAATGTGTGGATTTCATCTCTAGCAGAGCCAAAAGCCAAAAGGAAGAGGAAGAAAAGGAAGGAGGGTAGGAAGAGCGAGAGTAGGAAGAAGAGGAAGAGGAGAGAGGGGAGGAGAAACATTACCTAGCTGAAGGTTCCTAGGTTCCCATAAACAGAGCAAATGGTGTAATAGATTGCTATTGCTAAACCAGATGGTGGTGGTGCACATCTTTAATCCCAGCACTCGGGAGGCAGAGGCAGGTGGATCTCTGTGAGTTTGAGGCCAGCCTGGTCTACAGAGTGAGTTCCAGGACAGCCATGACTATACAGAGAAACCCTGTCTCTAAAAACCAACCAACCAACCAAACAAACAAACAAACAAAGCAATAGCAGCTTTTTACCTGGAGCTCAGATGCCTGCACTGGGTGTCACAGTGAGGTGCCAGCAAGACTATGTGAAATCTTTCCCTGACTTCCAAGGCTTCTAGAAACCATTCACATTCCTAGCTTTATGGTTCTTTCTTCCATCTTCAGAGCTAGCTGCATAAGAGCTTGAAGCTTCTGACCCCCACCCTCCCTCTTCCACTGCAAAGCCCAAGGTGGCTGGGCTTCCTCAAGGAATCCTGCAATTTTGTGCCAAACGATTAGTGCCCTCAGTTCTATCTGCAACCTTAACTCCTCTATGCAGTGTAACGTTTTCATAGGCTTGGGGATTAATATGTGAATAAAGGGAACCATTATTCCACCCCCACCCCCTCCCACCCCCCCCCCCCGCATGTAGCTTTAAAGTCTGGCTAGGTGTCTCCCCAGAGCCATGAAGACAGCCTTTCCCTAGGTAGCAGAGTTTGAGAACCCAGTGGGTCCTCTCTCAGATCAAATTCCAGACCTTCTCCCTCTGACTCACCGGGTGGGCAGGGAAGGGGCCTCAGGGGACTTCATCTTGTCTGTTGCAAAGGGTGGGGCAGCACCCAGCTGCTTCTGAGCCCCCCTCCCCCACTGAGTACAGAGAAAGCTAATACAGAGCAGGAGCTCAGCTGGAGTCCCCCTCCCTCCTCTCCAGCTTTCTCCCTCTCCCGGAACTCAAGGCCCCATCCATTCTCCTTCTGTGTGGTGCCTTCAGTTGCTTTGTGCTCGGTCAGCATCCTGGTTCTGGTACCCACTTCAAGCATTCAAAATACACTTTAATTTAACCTTCCTTCTGTAAAGATATTTAAGCGCAGCGTTTAAAAGGATGCTGTGAGGACACTGGCTAGATGCCTAGGCCCTTCCATGACATTAAGGAGACTGAGCTGGGACCTGGAATCCACATTCCAAAACTCTTCCCATATTATTCTGACACATGATCACAAAGCAGGGGTTTAAAGGCAGACACGAAGGCATGTTGCATTTATGTTAGGGAATGAAGGGCAAAGCCAGTAAGCATGTTTCTCTGTGTCTCACTGCAAAAACAACTCCAGAATAAAGAACTGGAATGCATTAGCATCAGTGTAGACTCTGGAGAAACAGACACTAGCTAGACCTACAGATGCAGCTGAGACCCGCCACCTGGACACCTGAGTCGGGAGGGTCCTAAGCTTGAGATCTGCTTCATAAAGCTGGGCAATTTTTCAAGCTCCTGTCTCAGAATAAAAATGTAAAAACGGGGGCTGGGGAATATAGTTCAGTGGTGTAGTACCTGGCTAGCATGTTTAGTTTAAAGCCTCAAAAGGGTAAAAGAGGGGGAAGGGAATGAGAAGAGGAATTATTTAGAATTAACCCCCAACCCCAAGATCTGGGGACAGTGTGCGGTCTTCTGCTAACAGTTCAGGAAGGCGGCTATTTGGTAACACGCTCTCCCATCTGCGGTGTTTTACAGGTTTGCTGGACTGGTGTACAGGTCACTGAAGTTCAACCAGAGCCCACAGTCACTGCCTGTGGAGCGTTTTTTTCAGGGATGCTAAGGTTTTAACCTTTGCTTCTGTCTCTCCCAGCACCCCATTTGTTTTACCGCCCTCTTCTCCCTCTGCCTTCCCTCCCCCTCCCTCTCTTAACTGATATTTACAAAGAGACTCCGGACACACTGTCTACGGACTCATTTCTTAAGATGGCTTTAGTCCCTCCCTCGGACGTGCGTACCTGCGCGGCAGCCACCTCGTAGCCGTCGGGGTTCATGGAAGGCAGGATATGAATGCGCGTGTCCTGGATGAGGCTCAGGATTCGCTGGTTCCGGTTCCGGAACTCCTCACAGAGGAACTCCGACAGCTGCAGCAGCAGCTCACGGCCCAGCACCTCGTTCCCGTGCATGTTCCCCACATACTTGACTTCTGGTTCCACTGGAAACAGAAACACAGCCCAGCTCTTGAAGGTCATGTCTAAACTTCACAGAAAACTTGTGGAGTAGCCTCTGTGAGTGAGTGAGTGAGTGAGTGAGTGAGTGAGTGAGTGAGTGAGTGAGTGAGTGATGCTAAGTAACTTGTCTGAGCGAGCCCTCAGTGCCGTGGAGGAGTGCACACACAGACACACCGGCACACTGCTCACACTCCAATCTTTCTGGGGCATGGCATTTCCCCCAAACCTCTCTCAGCTGTTAATGGACAGAGTCAGAAGTGAGGGACTGTAGAAACCTCTAGGGCAGTGGTCCTCAACCTTTCTAATGCTGTGATAGGACCCTATGCTACAGTTCCTCATGTTATGGTGACCCCCCCCAACCATAAAATTATTTTCATTGCTACCTTATAACTATATTTTTGCTACTATTATGAATTGTAAATATCAGACATACAGGACGCCTGACATGCCACGATGTGGGGTCGCGACCCACAGGTTGAGAACCAGTGCTCTAGGGTCACTGAATACAAGACAGCTGTGCTCCTTTTAAACAAAAGCTCCTGCCAGTACTTCTTTCTTTCCTACACAATGTATTTCTGCTTCCCTGCTGGGGGACTCTTCATTCCTGTCTCTTATGTCCTTGCCATCCCCACAGGTCCAGTTCAAAAACTGTAAGTCTGTGTCACCAACTTGAGCTCTCCCTGCTAGAAGTGAGTCCTTTGTGTCCTCCCCTTTAATGGCACTTACTGTTCTGAACTCTATGTATGCGCAAGTCCTGCTTCCTTTATGGGACCTAGTATTAATCAAGTAGATGATCTTAACATGTGTTTAGAAAAAAATCCATCATTATTTATCTTAGTATTCCTGTATATAGCAAGGCTCTCTAAAAGAATGCTTTCCATCCTCGAGGATTGTGTCTTAAAAAGTAATATGCAGATATTGGTGTAGTGGTATAGTGGCACTTGCCTTAAGTCTCAGCACTTGGGTCTCAGACAGGCAGATCTCTGTGAGTTTGAGGCCAGCCTGGTCTCCATAGCAAGTTCCAGGCCAGCAGGGCTACATAGAAAGACTCATCTTAAGAAAATTATTTCATTTAACACATACTCTATTTCTTTAATATTTTGTCTTATTTTCTTCACATCCTTTCTTCTTCCTCTCTCTCTCTCTTGTTTTTTATTTGTCTGTTTGTTTGAGATATGGATAGCTATGGAGACCCAGGCTGTCCCGGAACTTTCCTGCTTCTGCTTCTGAGTGCTGGGAATAAAGATGTGCAATGCCACGCCCAGTTCCTCCCTCCCTCCTCCCCATTTTAAGGAAATGTTTGTGATCATAAATAGCAGGTATTTGTCTCTGATAAAATAAGATTTGGAAAATCTGCTTGGTCTCCTCTGTTCTCTTAGTTCTTCAAAGCAATGTGAGTCTGGGGTATAGGAGTTGCTGGTCTGGTTCACCCATTGTGCTGCATGTTCAATGGGTGTTCACAAGCAAGCCCTCTGCTTCTAGTTGCAATAGAGACAGAATACAACCACTTCCCATAATACACACTGCCAGGGATTATTTGGGCTCGAGCTCTCACACCCCACCTCACACCATCGTCTTTGTGAAGCATCTCCCACCCAGTCTTCCTGCAACCCTGTGGCTCCGATGGCATCCGTGCTACCCAGTCAGGGGTTGACAAAACTTTTAATGTAAAGGGCAAGGAGAGACTGTCATGGAATCTTTAGGCTTTATGGACAATGTTATCACTGTCACAGCTACTCAACTTTACGTGGAAACCAGCACAAATAATTCAAGAACAAATGAGTGCTATGGTGTTCTGTGAAACTTCATTCCCCCAGACAGGGAGATAAATGGGCTCGGAACATGATGTGAAATCCAAAAAGAATCAATAAAAGTTAAACAAACAAACAACAAAGCCCCTGCTTCACCAACGCAGGTGGCTGGTCCAGGAGCTACCATTGTTGGCCTCCATCCCAAGTTGTCTTTAAACACCTTTTGGTCAGAGTGCATCACTGCCCTGTCTAAAACTCTCAGCAGCATCTCGCTTTGCTCAAAGTAAAGGCCAAGATGGGTCCACCTGCTTGTAAGTCCCAAACAAGCTCCCTGGTGCCCGAATACTCTCAACACCTGGCTTTGACTTCAGCACCCACTGTGCTCTGGCTCCCAGGGGCTGCACTTTCTTTTTCCTTAGCCTGCCACACCCTTCTCCTCAAAGACCTTCAGATCTCTGCTCAACACCACCTCAGCCAGAGAAGCCCTTGGGGCACCACTGAGCTCCTCTGCTTCCCTCTGGACTGACGCATACTGTGTCTGTCTTCTCTCTTCCTTGTTTAAGCTCTTGCTGTAGAACTTACTCCATCTGTCATGCCAACCACTCACCCAGTGCCCCATTTATCTCTGATCTCAGTCCTCTACAATTCAGGTCCATTAGGAGAAAGCCTGTATTATTCTTTGTTGTATTTCTAAAGCCTACAAAAGTGCCGGCGCGCCTGTCTGGAAGTTCTTTTGTATAGAGATCTCCCCCTCTCTCTTTCTCTCCTCCTGGTTATTATTTAATCACACATATACGTGCCTGTGTGTTCCATAGAGCCCAGAAGAGGGTATCAGATCCCCTTGAACTGGATTTATAAGTTGTGAGATGCTGGGTGCTTGGAACCAAACTTGGGGTCTCTACAAGAACAGCACGTGCTCTCTTGACTGCTGACCCATCTCTGCGACCCCAACAAAAGCTCTCCTATCTAGTAGACAGGGTAAATATTTGTAGAATGAAGGAATGTAAGGAGCAAATGAAAGAACTGGTAACTCAGGGGAAAAGAGATTGGTGAGAGCTGCCATCGTCTGCAACAGCCTGGAGGAAGGCCCTGGGTACTGGAAGCACAGGAGTGCCAAGAAGGGGGCGTGGTCTAGAGAGAACCTCATCAAGCCCATCAACAGCCATGAGCTTCCACAGCATGATGGGATCTGAGTAAAAGCAGGTGCTTCCCGGGGAAAGACCCTAACCCCGGGGAACCATGTCGCTCTTCTTGAGCTCTCTCTATAAAAAATCTTGACGCTCTCACGGTCAGTATCCATTGTGCCTTTAAAGCAGGAGTGCAAGAAGACTATTGGTAATGGAAGAAATGACTCTGGCATCTCCCAGGCAAGTTGGGAGAAGATGGGTTCAGAGAATGGCCATCTTTGGGTGGGGGACCCATTGGAAGTGTGTGTGGGAGGGAGAGAAAGAGATTTGCTGTTGACAATCTGAAGGAGGAACTGACATAAGCTATGTGACTTAACTAAAATGTCATCATTGTTGCAACAAGAGACTAGAAACATCATCGATGTTCATAAATATGTGAACAGTTAATGGGCAGCAGGCAACAGCATATTACACAACTACAAAATGATACCATACAGCTGCATTCATAGACCCAGATGATGAACTAAGGAAAACAGCTACAGCATGATTCCATTTTTGTGAAGGCACATGCATTGGAGATAGGACTGAATATCACATCTGGACGGTGCGATATCAATCTACGTAAATAATAGTTATCCTTGAGTGTTAGGATTGTGCTTATCCAATTTCTAGTTTTTTCAGTTGGTTGGCTGTTTTGAGATGGGGCCTGGATGGTCATGAACTATTTTCAAAGCAAACAAGAATTGCTTTGATAACAGAAGCAAACTAACAAAAAAGAAACCAAATACCCCAACCCCCAAACTCTCTCTAGAGCACCATGTTGGATCAGTGCTGTTCCTGGAAGAGACCTGCTTGGCCCCTCAAGAGAACTAGGAGGTCAACCATTGTGCTATGCTCCCATGCCATTGGATTCTGATAGAAGGAATAAAGAAAAATACCAGGGGTGTGAGAGAAGGGAGGGAGGGCAGGGGAACAGAAGGAAGACACACTTTACCCCTGACGTCTTGAGCAAACAGAACCAGGAAGCAGGAATGTGCTGGAGCCTGAACTGGGGTCGCAGCTCCCCAGGGCCAAGGGAAGCTTAAAAGCCAGGTAGAACCGCCTGCTTTCTCGGGTGGAGGAAGAGGTAATGCGTTGCATGGGAACTCCACCGGTGCAGCAACCACTGGCTCTGGATTTGTGGAAGGTGTTAGTTTCTCAACAAGACTTACAGGGCTCATGGATCCCCGGGTGGTCGCTGAACTCCAGCACGTAGAGGTACCTCCCCTTCACGCTGCGCCCGATGTTGTAGAGCCGCGTAATGTCCGGGCATTGGTTGTGCACTTTGTATAGTGTCCGCACGAGGTCATCATAGCGGTGGTGACGAAAGGTCACAGGGGCAACTAACCTGGAGAGAAGGAGGAGGGGCAGGAAGGCTGAAGGTATGTCTGGCATCTCGCCAAGCTTCCCAGCGACTCTGAAATGTGCCTCCAGCGATCCTAGAAATCCTCTGCTAGTCGGGATCCAGAGCCAAGAGCAGCCAGGACCTGCCTCACACCTGCCACACCTGCAGGAGACTGGGCACCTGCCTCCGCGACGCTGGGATTATTTCTGTGGCCCTGGGACAGCCACGGTGCCCCCCGGCCTCATTTCTCTCCCTCTCGTAAGCCTAGAAAACCTTTTGGAAGGGTTCTGCGCATCCCCACTTTGGGATTCTGGATTACTGATTAACTGGACTGTAAACAGGCCTCAAGAAACAGCTGCTTATAACCCTTTGGTTTCCAGGGGCTTTTAAGACACTTGGCATATGCTTGTTACAACGTACAAATGGAGCTATATGTCCCCTTGCCCTCCCATCCCTTGCGCCCCATTCTGAAGCACTGTTCTCTCTTGTCCTCCCGCACTCGAAGATCTTACAGGTAATCAAAAACAAATCAAGAAAATGAGGCATGGGCTTGGAGCCCATAGAAAGAACCTATCAGATAGGGTTGGGGAAGCAGGGCATGGAAGGAAGGGAGGAAGGAAGGAAGGAAGGGAGGAAAGAAGGAAGGGAGGAAGGAAAGAAAGAAAATTGAACAGTTCTGCTTATATGAAATGTCCTGTGAAGGTGGCCAGAGTAAAACTTGACAAGTGTTTGCCTGAAGCAGGAGACAGGAATGGGGAATGGGCAGGAGAGACTGCTGGAGTGATGGGGTGCCTCAAAACGGGGTGATGGGCATGGGTGCACAACTTGGTAACTGTACTGAAGGTACTGACTTGCACCCTGAAATCCTCTGCCTTGCTCTGGTGGCCCATCGCAAAACCTCCTTCTTCCAAGTACATCATTCTTGCCTGAATGCTGCTGCCCTGGGGAGCTTAACCCTACTCCAAATCCCTCTCCTCCCCCAGGAGTTGCTGCATCAGCCTCCTATCCACAATGCTCATGTCTTAGCCTGGTGTATGTAGTTTACCATGTAGCTGGGAGGTGTTAGGACCAAGCCCAGGCTTGCCTGGCCTACTGTTTCTGCCAGCAGCACTGTCTCCAGCTCCACCCAGGTGACTGCTGTATGTGGCGTTTGTTGAGTGAATGAACAAACAGGTTAACTTACTGACTTCCCTTGCATCCCCATGCTCTGCCCTTAGCTAACTTACTCAAGGCTACAACCCACTGATACAAATAACTCTTCCCTCTTGGATATTCTGCGTGAATAGCATACAGCCTGATCAGTGTGACTCATAGACAGCCCCAAGGGCTGACCCAAAGTCAGTGCTGAGGTTTTACCCCTGGACACTGCCTTCCACCTACTGAGAAGAAGTCATAACTTTTCCGATGTGATCTTGTCACCCTACGTGGTAAAGGCAAGGATCCAGAGAGAAGGCTGGGAAGACAGACATCACTATCACTATCACACACTAGCCCTTGATCTATGATGGTATTTATGTCACTAGTGAGGGTATGACTTGGTGGCCCCCCAGATAACTCAAGTTCTTCCCCTGTAGGAAGACTCTGCCTGTCTGGGAAGTGTGTGGATGATTTTTTTATGCAGACTTCTATCATGTTAAATAGACAGCCTCTGTTCTCTAGGAGAGGGACCTCTCCCACAACTTTCTCTAGGAAACACTCTTTGCTATCAGATTATTAGGGCTAGACTTGGGATACATTCCCCTGAATCCAACAGAATTTGAGAGTATGTGCCTTGTAGCTTCAGGGCCCACAAAGTCCCTCAAATCCACTAGAACTAAGAGGAACATGGACTTTGGGGGTCAAAGATTAGATTTGAAATCTAACCCCAGTTCCTTTCCTTGGTCATTTGACTGTAGCTCAGATAACAAAAACCCAGAGACAGATATTGGGGTTCAAGCTGAAGATCAGAAAAACAAAGCAGCCAGCCACTAGCTCTTACCTCTACCTCAAACCAAAATGGATGATGCTGTCTCCCGGAATCCTCAGAGTGCAATGCAGACTGCACTGCTCTCCATCAAGCCTCAGGCTGCACTCCCTGAGCTCCTGTCTCCTGCTTTATATTCCTCTCTCCACCCAGCCGCACCACTCCTGTCTTCTGGAACTATGTGATCCCAAGTACTAGGATCACCTTTGTGTGAGCTGTTTTCTTTTAGACTGGATCAGCTTCATGTAGCTCAGTGCGGCCTTGAACTAACAGATCTGTCTGCCTCTGTCTCCCAAGTCCTGGGATTAAAGGTGTGCACCTCTATGGCTAGCTATTATGGCTGCTGGGATTAAAAGTGTATATCACCACTGTCTGGCCCCATGGCTGTGGCTTTTTTGGTCCCCAGTGGCTTTATTAAATCATAAACAATATATCACCACATTTGACCTTGAGGAAAACTTCATCTCTAAACTTGTTTCCTTCTGCAAAGCATGGGGAAATACAGTCCCTCCCTCATGGACTGTTAAGTCAATCAAACAAGACGATGGAAGCAAGGCCCTTCCCAAAGCCTGGCATATACCAAGTAAACAGTAAATGGCAGCAAGTGAAATGGCCAGAGCAGCAACATCATTAAGCATCTGATCTATTCTGGATCCTGTACAGGCAACTGAGCAGTTCACCATGCATTGCACAACTGCACGTGAAGACTACTGCTGAGCCAAGGATGACATGTGATGTCATTTTACACCAAGGATGAGAGCCCTGCATGTGTGGTGCTTGTAAACTTATTGAAGAGATGGGCACAGTCAAGTGTGGAGAAAGCATTCTAGCCTCCCAGATGGGCAAGCAGATTCATAGCACCTAGTTTTTTTTCTTTTTTCTTTTTTCTTTTTTTTTTTTTTGTGGTGGTGGGGGGTCAATGAAGGATTGCTGGAGGATGTGCAGAAGTTATGATTTTCTAGAGTTCTATCTCTTTTTGTGGTGGGCATAGGGCATAATAAATGTGCCCATGACCTAACTCTTAACCTATGGGGGATGCCATGTTCCATGGCAGGGAAATGAAATTCCCAGGTGAAATTAAATTGCTAATTGGTTGTCTTGTAATGGGGAGACCGTCCTGGGTCAGCTGGATGGAGGCCCATGTAATTACAAGTGTGTTTGTAAGTGGGACAGGAAGCCACTATGTTTGTGGTTATTTTTTTAACTATAGTATTAAGAAATCAATATTTTCCCCAAATATCTTTTTTAATTTTACTTTTTTGTTTCTTGAGACAAGGTTTTTCTGAGTAGTGCTGGCTGTCCTGGAACTCACTCTGCAGACCAGCTGACCTCAAACTCAGTGAGATCCACCTACCTCTGCCTCCCAAGTGCTGGGATTAAAGGAATGAGCCACCACCTCCTAGACTTCCCCAAATATCTTAAGCCTGAGTTAGAATCGAAACTCTTAATGGAGAGATTAAATAGAGAGCTCAGTTGTTTAACATCTCAGACCTTGACTCAAACCATGGGAAGCAAGCTTTGCAAGTACAGCGCTCTCAGAGTTCCCCATTCTCTTCACCCTAATTTCAGACACATCCCTCTTCCTGGGTTCTCAGGGTTCCCAAGGCCGTCCCTATCTAGACCTCTGGATCGCCAGTCAACCTTAGACATGCTTCACACATTGCCTTACAGGTTACTAAACGCGTCCACATATAACCCTCACAGTAGCCAGCAAAGACATCACATTTCCCATTTAGAGGAGGAATTTGATCAGTTACATAAGTAGTCAATAGGAGAGGAAAAGCTAAGACCTCATGCCCTCTAGCACAGTTAGAAAAATATATCCTAACTCAATTGATGCCAGGGAACACCAGTGTGGAGCAGAGTCTGCAATACCAGAGCAAAGGGAGGATACTCAACCTGCAGAGGGCAGAGAGGACACCTTCCCTCAAGGAGAGAGGCCAGAGGCAATTATCCTTTCCTGCTCTCCTTCCTAGAGTCTACAAAAGGGAGAGGAGGTGGGGGAGAGGGCTGTGTAGGCAACTGAATCAACCATTCTAGTTTCTTTTCTGTTGTGATAAATGGTTTATTTAGCTTACGGGTGACCGTCCATCAGCAAGGGAGCCAAGGCAGGAACTGAAGACAGGAACTGCTTTTTGGTTTGTTCTCCTGGCTTGCTCAGCCTGCTTTCTTACACAGCCCAGGGATGGTACCATGCAGAGCGGATCTCATCTTCCTCCATCAACTAGCAATCAAGAAAATGTTGCCCGGTGGTGGTGACACACGCCTTTAATCCCAACACTCAGGAGGCAAAGGCAGACGGATCTCTGTGAGCTTGAGACCAGCCTGGTCTATAAGAGCTAGTTTTACGACAGCCTCCAAAACCACAGAGAAACCCTGTCTCAAAAAACCAAAAAAGAAAATGAAAATGCCCCTATGAAGATGTTGAAAGGCCAATCTGGTGGAGGGAATTCTTCAGTTGACTTGTCCTTCCCAAATGTATCATGTTGACAATGAGTCTTGACTAATTCTCACATCAATCTTGCTTAATCAGACTCAAGGCATCTTGGTTTTCAGTTTTATTTCTTTGTATCCTCCAGCAGTGACTTGCAGAGTGGTGTCAATGTAATTTAATCCTGCTCAATGGACATTAGTCAACTGGACCTATAAATGAATCAAGTGTTTTCTGTAGTCAACTCCGCCATCACTCTTTTGAGAAGTATTTGGGTTTGAGCATCATGAGAGTGCAGGGCTTGAGGACCCTGGTCAGTTTTGGAGACTGATGAAACCCTTTCCAAGTCACTTTCTCTGTGACATCCATCTCTTTACTCTATCTCATGCTTCTGATGCTAACGCCAAGGCTAGCCACACACTGAGGACTTTTGCCTTCTCTAAGGAAGTCTCCCCTGGATATCAATGTATGATATTTCACCTGCAAATGCTTAGTTTATCATTTTCCTTATTTATGTGTTTATGGGGTGTCTTTACTGGGAGATGATAAGTTAGCTTAATGAAGGACAAAACTAATTCATTCCAGTGTGTACCACTTAATCCTGCCACAATGTACTAGATATATTTGAAACCAAATGAAGGTCAGCGTGAATTAAAATCTGGCACCTCAGTGTGATGGGTGGAGGCTAACCAAAAAAAGGAGGTGAAGGTTAGGGTGAACTCAGTGGGAAGGGATTATTGGTTTTTCAATGTCACCCCCTGACCTTTGGAAATCAGCCCCTGAATTTCCTCTCTCTCTCTCTCTCTCTCTCTCTCTCTCTCTCTCTCTCTCTCTCTCTCTCTCTCTCTCTCTCTCTCTGCTAATGGCTTCGTCTAAAGACCTCTCCAATAGACTGACATTTCTTCAGGACTTCTGCTTCTCTGAACTAGGAAGTGCACTTCCAACTGCCCACTTCAATCCCACCAAGATACACCAGTGGCACTCAGAGCTAACTGCCACCTCCACCCCAGGCCCCAGACACAGAGTGGAACCTTACAGGACAAGGTGTGCTGGGCTTTCTTGGGAAACCATTGTCAACTTGGCACAATGTAGAATCACCTGGATGTCTCATGGGGAACATCTAGATTAGTTTGGCCTCTCTCTCTCTCTCTCTCTCTCTCTCTCTCTCTCTCTCTGTTTGTGTGTGTGTGTGTGTGTGTGTGTGTGGTGTGTGAATGTTGTCTTGATTACATTCATTAACATGAGAAAATCAATCCTCAAACCAAGTGCTGTTCCCTGGGTGCAGGCTCTGAAGTATATAAAAGGAAGTAAGCTGAGCACTTGGGAACATTCATGAACTCGCCCCTCTCAGCTCTTGAGTGTGGATAAGGTGTCACTGGCTTTAGAGGCTCCAGCTGCCCTGATGTCCCTGCTGTGGCAGACTACAAGCTGGAGTTGTAGCCAAACTAAACCTTTTCCTCCTCAAGTTGCTTTTAGACTGGCCACTTTATTTCAGAAATGAAACTGGGATCCACTAAAATGTATTTATTGGATTTTATTTTTGGTTTTGAATTTTATTACATTGAAATTTCTAGTGTGTGTGTAGCAGTGTGCATGTGTCATGGTGCGTGATCTGCACATATACGCATGTGCAGATCAGAAGACAACTTGTGTGCACTGATTTTCTCCTACCAGGTAGACTCCAGGGATTGAACTCAGGTTATCAAGCTTGGTGGCAAGTGCTCTTACCCAGGGAGCCATCTCCCTCGCATCACTACTAAACTTTAAATGATTTACCTAGATCATATGACTTTAATCGGCAAATATGGAGATAGTCAGCCTTCTGATTCCAAGCTTCAGAGCTCCCTATTGTCCTCCCAGGATACTGACTCAAGCATCGCATTGTGTGTGTTAGAGTTATCGCTTGTTAAAGAGAGATTTAGATGCAGGAAATCTACATCCTCCTAGTGCCTCGAGGCCGGTTACATTTCTGTGCCATGGTTTTATTTTTCTCTAGTTTCCTGCTTAGCTCTTCTAATCCAACCCCATCTCCTTTGGATAATATTTGTCTGAGCTCATTCTCTGTTGTCTGGAATCATTTCTCTTCTGCTATATTTTTCTCTAATAATCTCCACATGTACCCCATTCTGGTTATGACTCATGTTCCAACAGACTGGCATATCTAAAAGTAGGGCAGATAAGGTTAGGGAATGTGAGAAAGTATTGTCCAACATCAGTTATCAGTTATGCCTATAGCTCCCTTCAGATGTCTCATGCACTGCTGCTTCTTTTCTCAGAGCCTAGGGTGACAAGGCGGCTCAAGGTGACAGTTTACTCACCACTCAGTGTTATAATCTGGTGGCTCCAAATTCCTCCTCATCAGCCAACTTCACAAAGACAGAACTTTTAGAAAGATAACGATGCTATCTGCAACAGGTTGGATGACACTCAGGCACCGGCACAGGTGACATCCAGGTTGTCTGTCTCGTCCTTTACCAGTTCCTCCATTGGTTTTCCCCTCTCTGAGCAGCTTTCTCTACTCTTCTTTGGTTCTATAGAGGTGTCACCAAGCCCACGACAACCACATGCATTAGGATTAGATTCCGATGCAAGTGACAGGAAACCCTAATGAGGTTTGGAGCCTCTGTTGCCCTGGCCCCAGCTAGCTGGCTGTTCCTCCAGGCTCAAAGTGCATCTCTTCCCTCCTTGCCCAAGACAATTCCAAACTTGTCTTCTATTCACATTTGGCCTCCAGGAAGGCAGCTGCACTCTCTCTTTAAGAAGAAAGCAGCCAGCCTTGCACAGTTAGCTCATTGAAAGAAACGGAGCAGCAGCTGTGGAACACATTTCTGAGACTTCCCCACAGAGCCATACCATAACCTTCCCAACTAGCGGGCTTACTCTGGGATATCCACTCAAGACTCATGCAGATATGTCCACCCAAAGACTCATACATGAACACAGCAGCATTATTTGAAACAGCACCAAAGCATAATCAAAAGTCCATCAACTAATGATTAGATAAACAGTGTGTCCTATCCAAACATCCCATAATCAATACCAAAGCCAAATCAAGACAAATGTCTATCAGATAACACTTAGATAGTCTATCCTATCCAAACAACACATCCTAAGCCAACAACAAAAGAAATTAACTTCAGATGACAACACAGGCAAACCTCAAAAACATGATAAGTAACAGAGTAGGACATAGAAGAACACTTAGTGCATGGCTTTATTTACCAGAAATGTTCAACATAAGCAAGTCTATAACGCCAGTAGGAAGGTTAGTGGTTATCGAGGACTGGGGGTGTTGGGGACTGGGTAATGCTAGATAAAGGGTACAGCACTTTCTTTTGAAGTGATAAAAATGATCTAAGATTGTGCTGAGGGTTGTCTAACTCTGTGAATATAATAAAAGTATAATGTGTTTGTTTTGAAACATTCTCTGGGAACTTGTAACCCTCCTGTCTCATCTTCCCACGTGCTAGGATTTTAGGCACATGCCACCATTCCTGCTATGCCTCCCTAAAACTATGTTTAAGTGGCTGAATTGTGTGGAAACTCTATTTCAATGACATTTTAAAAAGACTAAACCTCGGGGTGTCCATTTATATTCTACAGGCTCGAGCTGGGTGCAGGGCCATGCCTACATGTAAGGAAAACAGATAAATATAGTCACAGATTCACCGGGTGGTGGTGGCACACGCCTTTAATCCCCACGCTCAGGAAGCAGAGGCAGGCAGATCTCTGTGAGTTTGAGGCCAGCCTGGTCTACAGAGCTACACACAGAAACCCTGCCTCAAAAAATCAGAGACTGAATCATGAGTGAGAGAGCAGACATTGCAGACACTTGCCATCTCTCTCCATCCTTGGTCAGATCTAACACCATTCCGTCCACCCATCCACCCACAGGGGGCCACTCCTTGAAATCATCAGGAACGTGACACCTCGTGTCAGAGAAGATGGTCTGCCCTCCAGTGTCTGTTCTTGACTGTCTCTGTGTCCTCACATAGTTTGGATTGAATCCACTCCATTTGGCAGTCATTTTCTTGTTTTTGTTTAATATTTTCTTTAATTTATTGAAGAAAGAAGCTTCTTTTTCCCTTGGGCTTCTATTTTGCTTTCAAGAATTGAAGGCAATTCTTCTATGTGTGTGTGTGTGTATGTGTGTGTATGACAAAAATTTTAGAATATATATATATATACACACACACATATGTGTATATGTACTTATGTGTATATATGTACATATATGTGTGTGTAGATGTGTACACACATACACACACACACAATCCTTAACACAAATTCTCTAAAATATCCTTGTACACCTTTTCTTCTAAACGTTTGCTGTTGCTAGTCTCAATGTGTGGCATCCTTGTTTGTTTGGTTTTTTGTTGTTGTTGTTTTTGCATCCAGCCTAGCCTCCATGATATGGTTTCCAAAGCTGTCTCTAGGCAGCTTGCTCCTCTCCAGATGACAGTCCCCAACACTCCGCCCACACACCACCTGTGTCCGTCGTGCCTGTTTCAACACGAGTTTCGTATAAACTGTGGGATGTGGAGTCCATGTCTGTTTCTTCATGTGGGGGCTGAGATGCTTTCTCTTTTGCTTGTTCTTCAGGGACCTCGGCTGGGACCTGTTTGACTCTGAAGATGCCACCTCTCCCTCTGTAGGTGCTCCTCTGGGGAAATGGCACCACCTGTTGCCCAAGTCAAAAACTCTGGAGCCATTCCAGTCTCCAAGGCCTCTGTGCGTTCTGTCGGGAAGTAGTCACGGGTGCCCCTTGCCTTCCCTCTCAGGGGACCGACTCCTTATTCAGCCTTGCCACCTACCTTGTGCCCAGGGTTCTGCTCCCTCCGACTCTGCTATGCCCCCTGCACCTCTTTCCACTGTCCGGTAGTCCCTTGCCTTTTCACTGCCCCGAGTCCAGAATTCTTTACCTGGCAAAGGCCTTCCAGGACCAGAACTGTACTGTACTGCCTTTCCACCGTCAGACTACCTGACTCCCCTGCAATATCCAGTATCATCCAAGTCTTTAGGATCCTCTTGCATGTTGGGGTCGCTCTTCTCTCTCCACTCAGAAGTTGGCTGATACCTATTAGTGTTAGAAATAAATTAATACATCCAAGCATTATTTTCTGAAAACACACCCTGTTGCTCTCATGGTCTGATTTCACCGTCCTTCCCTGGCATTGCCATAGAGCTCAGTGGCTATGCCGCAGGTCCCGGCTTCTGCTGTCTTTGCTGGCTTGACTACCTCCCTTAGCTGCAGCATAAAGTGCTTGAGGACTTTGGATCCCTAGCTCCCAGGCTGTACCAGCATGTTACAAATGTTCATGCTGAAAAGCAGTAACAAGCTATGGCCTCATCTCTGCTTTTACATTTTGTGGACTTTGGAGCAGGGTGAAAATGACTGTGTGGAATTTTAGAACCCAAGGCTCTCCTTGGGTTCAGCTGCCTCCACTAACCCTACTTCCAAGCTCGTGACCAATGGCTTGGTGAAATGTCTCCTGAGACTGCTCTCCAGCCAATGGAACCCTTGTGTGGTGTGGACTCTGGATCCATTTTGTGTACTGGGCTTGCCTAATTTTGGGCAAACAGTCTACCCTGCAGTAATCCTCTGGTCAGGAGGAAAGCACTTCTTTTTGACTTGGAGAAACGAGTGTGATGTATGTTTACTGATTTGTCCTCAGTGAGGGTATCAGAGTATCAGGAGGAAGTAACTGGAAACCAGGACCATGGCTGACAATGATCTGGTCATTTGAGAGGAAGGAGCCACTGCCGCCAGACTTTGAGTTGTCCTATTCACCAGAGCAGGCAAATGGGTCTCACTGATTCTAAGATGCTGGGTTTTTGGGGGTTTTGTTTTGTTTTGACATTCTAATGTCTCTGAAACAGTGATGTGTCTTTAAATAGTTGCCTCCCTCAGCCCAGAGAAATACAGTATCTTGTTTGTTTATTATGTATACAAAGTTCTGCCTGCATATATGCCTGCATGCCAGAAGAGGGTGCTAGATATCACTCCAGATAGTTTGTGAGCCACCATGTGTTTGCTGAGAATTGAACTCAGAACCTCTCTGGAAGAGCAGCCAACTCTGAGCCATCTCTTCAGCATCGAAATACAGCATTCTAATAAGAAAGTGTAAAACAGAAACCAAAATTGTCAAGAAGCCTCTATGGTTGAGGGATAGATTAAAAAGCTACATAGGTCATTTGTATAGATATTAGCAATTTCCTGAAGAGTCCTGACCCCTAAGGTAGGACATCCTCTACAAGCTATGTTGGACTTGGTTCAGATATACTTGGATAGATTCAGAATACTTGGATCCCAAGGAAACTAAGGGTTCAGGAGCAGCATCCTGCAGGACCAGGCACCTCCAAAGGAAAGCTGGAGGTGACATGTCACTTCCATCTGACCTAACACAACAGTTTAGGTCGTACTGCTACAAAGTCCTTGAAAATTAAAGAACTAATGTCAGCTGGATAGAGTGCCACTTCTTACCCTCTAAGTATCAGGGTTTTTAACCTTATATCTCAGCATTTTCAGGGGGAGTTGAAACAGGATGACAGCAACCTGCTTAATAAGTGGAAGATGCTATTTTTGATGGAGTCAAACTTCCCTGTGGGAGAGTGCTTCCAGAATCTCTTGAGAATGTTATGCAGTGTCACAGGATGTTCTTCTGAGCGAGGAGATGCTGTAAATTTATATAAAAGTAACTATGTAACTTTATAATTGTCCCTGACTCACACTTAGAGAACCCATTGTTTGCACTGCTTTGCCATCGCCTCTTTGTTCTGCTGTGATGTTTTCCAGGAGTAATTGGGATGGATGGAAACTAAGAAACCAAAGTACCTGACCTAAAAGGGAAGAAGGGAGAGGGGAGAGAACAAGAGAGGAACATCAGCCTGGAAACAGGGAACTGGGTGGGACGGTGTGCGAGTCAGAGAAAGAGAAGAGAGACTGGGGCTGGACCGATGTGGCCACAGGGATTTTTACAGAAGTTTACCTTTGTGATGTGTGTGGTTACCCTTCCCTTCCGCACACACAAGAAATCTTCACATTAGGTCTCCCGCTGGCCTGAGACTCACTAACTTAGGCTAGGCCGGCTGCCTAGCAAGTGTGAGGGTTCTACATGATCTGCCTCCCCAGAACAGACGCCTTCTTTGCATAGGTTTCGAGTTCAAACTCAAATCCTCATGCAGGTACTGCTATCTATGTAGCCTAACTCATGTTTTCTTGTGCTTTAGGAAAAAAAAAATCAAAAGTCATGTATATGCCATAAGATAGATGTAATTTTTAAAAATCTGTTGACTTAAAGGTTGATTAGCCAAATAAATAAATAAGAGGAAGAAAAGTGTTGTGTTTGTTTGTTTTGTTTTGAAACAGGGTCTCTCTATATAGGCCACAGAGTGAGTTCATAGAGGACCACCTGCCTCTGTCTCTGGGATTAAAGGCTTGCACCACCACACTTAGCCTAAAAGTTATGTTTTTTTGTTTTTTTTATGCATAGGGATGCTGAAGTCCAGTTAAAAGCAAAATGAAGGAAGAACTTGATTTCAGAAAATTCTGTGGGCTGATTCCAAATGTTCAAGTGCATGGGAAGAAAGGAATCTGAGGGAAAGAGGCAAAATGCCCAGTAGCTGAAAAAATGATGAGGGTAGGAGGGAGGAGCATTTGTATATTAACCGCTAACCATAATAGTGTGGGTGGTGCATGTGCCTATAATCCCAAATCCCAGCATTTGGTGGGGGGCAGAAGGGGGCAGAGGAGGGTCAGGAATTCACCACAGAGCTTGCCAGTTTGAAACCTGGCTGGGTACACGAGACTATCTTAACAAATAATACAAGTACACAGAAAGTCACAGTAATCATTAGATCCAAAGTGTGCTGTTTCAAAATCCTCACCTAAGAACCTCTGCTATACATGTTTGTACATGTAATTTATACACAACATAGCATTTGCTATCTTTACCACTGGGAAGGGACACACACACACACACACACTTGCATTATTGTGCAACCATCGCTCACCACATCTAGCTGGAACATTTTTATCTTCCTCTGGAACTCTTCCCAATAGACTTGCTCCATTCCCCTCTTCCTGCCTGGTAACCACTAGCCTAGTTTGTCTATTGCCTAAGTACCGCTCAGGAGTGCAATCAAACCTTTGTCCTTTTGCAACTGGCTTGTTCCTATCGATGTCCCGGAGGTTCTTCTCTGCTGTAGTATGTGTCTAAACTTGTTCTTCTCTGTTGTAGTATGTGTCTGAATTTGTTCTTCTCTGCTGTAGTATGTGTCTGAATTTGTTCCCTTTTAAAGACAGGAGGCAATCAACTGCATATATGTGACACATTGTGTCTATCTACGTTTCTGCTGATGAACAATTTCTGCTGCTTCTACCATTTGCTATTGGGAATGATGAGCAGTGCTGTGGACATGCGTGTACTAGTATCTCTCTGAGTCCTCGTGTTCAATTCCTTTCGTTATAGATGCCCAGGAACTCAGCTCATTTTAAAAATGAGCTATAAGAGAGGGCCCAATGATAGTTTCTTTTTAAATATTTGATTTCTTTTTTTTTTTAGATTTGTTAAAAAATTTTATGTGTATGCTTGAGTACCTGAACATGTGTGTACATGCCATGTACATACCTGGTGCCCACAGAAGGCAGAAGAGGGCATCAGACTCACTGGAACTGTTACAGGTAACTGTGAGTTGCCATGTGGATGCTGGGAACTGAGCATGGATCTTCCCAAGAGCAGAATGCTCTCAACCACTGAGCCGTCTCCTTGCCTCAGACGAGGTCTTTCTCAGAGGGCTCTTGGCTTCACAGGAAAATTGAGCAGAGAGAGGGTAGAGCAACTTCCCATATGCTGCCTACTCCTACACACGCAGCCCCTCACCCCCACCCCACCGAGCTTACTCAGAGCAGCATGCATGGTGAATCTCCACTGACAACGAATCATCACCACCCACAGCCAGTGGTTTTCATTAGGGCTCACTGAGGGTGTCGCACACTCCACAGTTCTGGGTAGGCCTGTAAAGTTATAGTTCCATCTTTATGTATCACACAGAACATTCTCTGTGGGCAGTTCTCCTACTGTCCACAACCACTGACCTTTGCACTGTCTCCGAGGCATAGTCATTTTGTCTGTCTGCCTGTGACAAATAGTATCCTATCGTTGGGATGTACCAATGCCGACTTATCCATTTATGTGCTTAAGGACAGCTGGGTTGATCTCAAGTTTTCACAGTTACAAACTAAAGGTACTATAAATAAGCATGCCAGAGTATGTATTTATTTACACGTCTGTGTGGGGATATGTGTACATATAAGTGTAGGTGTACACAGAGGCCAGAAAAGGACACCAGGGACCCTGCAGCCTGAGTTATAGGAGATTGTGAGCTGCCCCATGTGGGTGCTAGGAACAGAACTTAGTGTGTGCTCATCACCACCGAGCCATCTCTCTATGTGGTGATCTCGTTTGTACTCTAACAAATAAAGCTTGCCTGAAGATCAGAGGGTGGAGCTAGCCCCTGGTTAACCACAGAGGTCTGGGGGTCTGTGTGGTTTCAATGTAGCTATAGCTTTGAGTCTTTTGGCTAATAGCAGGAGAGCAGTGTTGGGCATATGCTTAGCTTTGTAAGAAACAGCTAATCTGTCTTCTAAGGTGTCTATATGATTTTGCATTCCAACCAGCAGGGTGGATGGTCCAGGTTCTGATCTCACTTGGTGTCTGTGTTCCAGACTTCAGAACTGGGACTCCTCTTGTCTTTACTTGTGTCCCTTTGATGAGTTATAATGTGGCACAACCCCTTACTGGCTTATTTGCCAGCTGTGTGTCTTTGGGGGGTGAGGTGTCTGTTCAGCTCTTATGCCCTGATTTTAACTGTTTCGATTTCAAATTGAGTTTCAAGAGTATTCAGGGTAGCCATCCTTCATGAGACCCACAGAGAATATTTTCCCCAGTCTGTGGCTTGTCTTTTTATGAACTTGCCACAGCCTTGTCTTCACTCTCTCTCATCTCCGGTGTCCCCAGATCAGTCAGGCCTGGCTGTTGGCTTTTGACCCAATCGATGGCAGCTGCTGTCCATTGAACTTGCTGCAGCCATTTCTAGGGCAGCTGCTATTGCTGATCTTTCCTGTGTAGCCTTTGTTCTCTTGGCAAGGTGCAGTCTTTTTGCAACTTGCCCTCTTGCTGTTTGCCCCCAGTTCCAGGCCTGTGGCTGTCAAGAGGGCCCAGTCATAAATGTCTGAGTCCTAACACTAGATGTGGTTTAACTTCCCAAGGGTGCCCTTTGGGCCACATGCAAACCAAGGGCTGCAAACAGATGGGGGGGGAGCAGGGAGAGGTTTGTCAGGGCTATGTTACCTCTCTCCCTCATCCTTCTAATGGCTTATATACAGGTCAAGGACACAGATTTTTCTTTGAGACTTGAGATAAAGTCAAATATACAAAGAAACTCTACTGTTAGGGTGAAAATTTATTCTGTGAATGTGACATAACCATATAAATGCTGTTAAGTGAGAGTGGGAAGATGTATGTGGGCCATTGCATTAATCTCCCTATGTAAAAGTGACAATCAGTTTATTTCCAAAGCTATTCTAGAGGGAGCTCCGCTACTTGCTGACATTGTTTAATGAAGGCCTTCAGGGACCTGGTGTCAGTTCTGCTGGGGCCTGCTTTATAATGAGGTGAGGAACACAGACACATTGTGTCCTGGGAGCTTTCAGGACCCAGACCTGAATGTCAAGGAATTTGTAGATTGAAACAAAATGCCCACATTGCCTTAATGAATAGTGTTTCTGGCCTAGACCGAGTAAGTAAAAGGAACCAATGACTTGCGTTCATATGATTGGAAGGATAAACTCTTATCTAGGAACGAGACACAGCTTATAAGGTGGTGGCATGTTGATGATCCCAGTAGCTGTTGGTTTGATATCTAGGTCCCTGGGCTCCACTGGAGACTTGAGGGAAAACTTTTGCAGAATGGTCGTGAAGAAAAGGAACAGCTCCATAAGGGCTAAACTCTCGCCTACACAGGACCGCTTCCCTGGAAGGAAAAACCACAGCATCAGCTCCGGTCATGTTCAAATAAGACCTGAAAGCCACTGAAAACGCCAATCAGGATACTCTGGAGGACAGTAAATTAGCACTTATCAAAGTACTGTAGGGGCTGGAGGGAGATGGCTCAGTGGTTAAGATCACTGGCTGCTCTTGTAGAGGACCCAGGTTTCCAGCGCCCACATGGCCGCTCACAAACAGCTCTAAGCAGTTGCAGGGAATCTGATGCTCTCTTGCAACCTCCTCAGGCCGTTACATGCACATATACATACACACACATAAAATTTTAAAAAATAAAAATTTTGAAAAACACTCTAAAGAAACACTCCCAGCTGGGTCTACAGAGCAAATACCAAGATAGGCTCCAAGGCTACACAGAAAAGAATCGTGTCACGAAAAACCAAAACAAATAAAACACCACTTACTCATCTTCAATGCAGTAATACTTGCAAGGGGTTATCTGTAGGAGTCAGCAAGGTTTTGAGGCCAGCACTTAAGCCATTATTTATGATATAATGTGACTGAATGACACCTAGACCTGGCTCTACAAAGGATTGGTTAAGCAAATTCTTATGGATATATTATACTATGCAACTGGAAAGCATTTTCATGGAAGATTATTTAGTATCTTGTATCACAGTGTAGTATATTGATAAGGGATGTCCTTCTGTATATATGTTTCTCTTATTGATTGATGACTAAAACACTGTTTGGCCAATAGCCAGCAGAGGCAGGAAGATAGGAGGGACTAGGAGACGAGGAGAATTCCGGGAAAGGTAGGCAGAGAGAGAGATCCTGCCATGTAGAGACTGGGAAGACAGGATGTGCCAGGTGTTCTCTGGTAAAATAAGACCACTTGAAAATACTTAGATTAATAGAAATGGGTTAATAGTTATGACAGAGTTAGCCAATAAGAAGCCCTAGCCATAGGCCAACAGTTTATAATTAATATAGTGTCTGTGTGCTTATTTGGGGCTGAAGAGGCACAGGGATCTAAGGGGAAAGAAACTCCAGCAATAGCATGTAAAAGCATATTATTACAGTTTGTGCCGAATAAACCAAGTTTAGTATGAAAAAGCCTACATATGCTTATACCATGACTCTGTTCGAAGGGCCTGTGGTAAGGCAGCAAGTGATTACCTCTGTGATGGAAAATTGCAGGTCGTTTTTATTTCCCTCTCTTAACCTGGTTTCCTGAATTTTTATGTTGAACACTTATTATCATTGTAATTAGAAACAGTGCATTTTTAACTTACTGATCTGTTTAGCTTTTTTGCAGGCCTAGAAATCAAACCTCAGACCTTACATACTGTAGACAACTGGTTTACCACTACAATCCAGGCTCCTTAAACTGTCTGTTTTTTTTTAAATGCTAATCAAACAAATGCACAGATTGACAGTAGAAAGAAGACACGCCAGCAATGCCGAATCGTTTTTATGATCTAACAGTACATATAACTGTAGTCCAAATTTTGAAGAAAGAAGATGGAGGCGACTAAGGTTCTTTGATGGACTCTGGCTCTGAGAACCAGAAGATTAAAAATAATTAACAGTTAGAAAATGAAGATATCTGTATCTGTGCTTTGGAAAAGTTAATATTGCAAAAGGAAATCAATAGGTAAAATTTGCAACAGTGAGTTACTTTATCACCAGGCAACAACAGGTGACATCTGAATTTGAGTAATGTTTGTTTTCTTTAAAAAGTTGCCTTGCCAGCCCACAAAATAGTTCCTGGAAGACTTACCTCATGTGACTGTCATAGAGAGGTAAATGTCCTTCTAGATTTGGGGAATTATGACAGTTTGATCAGTGGGTCACTTATGACATAATTTAGCGAAGCTAAAAATTGCCTGAAATGTGTGTATTTACCAAGGGAGAAAGGAACAAAGTAGTCTGTTTTCTTGAAGCATCCATTTTTATCCAGAAAGTGTCCCGGGTCAAAGGTCTCTGGGTTGGGAAACTCTTTATGGTCCAACAAGACGGAAGACAGTAGCGGGAGAACGGCGGTGCCCTGGAATCAAGGATGGAGAACACGGTGATGCTTTACCACGAGCTAGCTCACACGGAGGTCAAACACTCCTACTAACAGTGCATCTATCTAGGGCTGGAGAGATGGCTCAATGGTTAAGGGAGGTCCTGAGTTCAATTCCCAGCAACCGCGAGGGTGGTCCTGCGGGGTAAGAAAGCAAACCGGAAAAGCCAGGAGGAGCAAGCCAGGAAGCGACACCCCTTCACAGCTTCAGCTCCTGCCTTAGCCTCCCTCAAAGGACTGAGACCTGGGATATGTAAGCTAAGCATAAAGAAGCCCTTTCCTTTCCAAACGCTTTTGGTCCCAGCAGTATAAAGCACACTAAGAGAGTGGGGACGGTGCATGATCTGGCAACAGTAAAAGGCTTCGGAATACACAAGGGCCAAAGGCGTAGTCAAAATCAAACATGTAAAGAATCTGAGGCATTTCAGGCAAAGCTTACATGTGTCCCACCCTGCACCTTCGCTGCCTCCGTGTTCTGAACGTAGTGTGTGTCCTGTACTGAGCACGCTGTCACACCACTCAACAGCAGAGAACATGACCCTAAACACCTCAGCTAATATCCAAGACTATTGTATGCGATGGATCCCAACGTTTTCCCCATACACACAAGGTTTTTCTGTTCTTACAGAAGCCACGGTTTACTTACGGAAAACAGACTTTTCAAGCTTCCCCTTCTGTCCTTCAGCCTGCAAGTCTAAATGTAATGTATCTTTAAACTGTGTTGTGTTAGAAAGGATGTTTGGTTTTGAAAATTGCTATTTAAGCCATCGACTTGAGTGCCATTAAGAAGTTGAATGTAGGGCTATTACACAGAGAAAACCCATCTTATTAGAAAGAAAGAAAAAAGAAATTTACAGCAGTTTTGGTTTGGGATTAGGGCAGGAATTTTCAGTAACTTCTGGAGTGGCACCAAGCACCCTGAAGTTTTTTTTTTTTTTTTTTTTTTTTTTCTGTCCATTTCTGTGAAGTGGCATTCTCCACACTGACAATTATAAAATCAAGATATCAGTTAACTCTGAAAAATCACCAGAGATGGTGTCCTTCCTACAGTTTCTAATATTCAACCCACATTCAGTCTTCATCTAAAATAAACAAGCACAGCCATCTCATTAGTATGCAAGACTAGTTGTCTTTCATATATTATAAAAGTATATGTACAGCAAAAATGTTTTCAAGTAATTGTCCTTATGATATATCACTGGGAAATGTTTAATGTGTGTACCTATTTTGTATATCTGTGTACAAAGATCAGAGTTTTCCTGGTAGAAAGGGGGTGTGAGTGGGAAATAAATATTCAAGAAGCTCCAGCTAGGAGCCAAGATGCTGATGGTGACCAGTCTTTACACTGGGAGCCTCCCATCTGCCCAACCCTGGGCTGAGATGCTTATAAATCTCTTTTAACTCTTGCGCAAACTGAGTATGCTTGCTGGAGGCTGTATCTCTGGCAAGCAGCACAGCTGAATCCCAAATCGAGCTCCACTGATCACAGAGCACCCTGACTTAGCCCAAAGCTTGCTCTTTCTACTGTTACCTTGTGTTTCCTTGTACATTCGTGCATGTGGAGGCCAGAGCTCTCTCCCTCCACCCTGTGGGTTCCAGGATTGAACTCAGGTCATCACTTGGCAGCAAGCCAACCTTTACCTGCTGAGCCATCCCAGTGCCCCCTCCCTCCTTTCCTGTACTGACTTGTCACCAGCTACTACCTTGACATAATCACTGTCTCCAGATTGTGCTTGTCCTCTGGAAGACACCTTAAGGAAGGAGAAAGGACCACTGTTTCCGTACAGGTCTTAAGGTGTCCCGTAGCTTGCATGAGAAAAAGCAGAATTTTTAACTGTCCATTTTAATGAGCATCTTTTAAATGGAAATTTCCTAATCCACAAGTATAAAATGCACTGTTTTCAGTTAGTTCTTGGAGCCAGAGTCTCAGACTCACCACATAGCTGAGACTGCCCTTGAACTACTGATGCTCCTGCCTCCATTTGCCAAATACTGAGATTTCAAGTGGGTGCCTTGACATCTGGCTTTTAAATAAATATAAAAAAGAAATCCTTATTTTGGGGAAAATCTACACAAAAGCTAAGTTCTTAGCAGTGGGGATGCTCAGGTGCTTTAAATGCCTGTAGCTGTTTTACACAGCCTTCTGCAGAGGTTACCCTGGTTACCACTACCACCAAGAATCCCACCCCTTAGGCAGAGCTCTGCCAAGTGAGGCCAGCCTGGTCTACCCTGGTCTACCAGGGAGTTTCAGGCCAGCCAAGGCTACACCTTGGCTCAAAAGAAGTTTTCTTAAACATCCTGTCAATATACTATGATAATTTACAACACGAGTCTTTATAATTTTTATTTTCAATCTATTCCATTCTGTGGGTATATTTTTATGTATGCATTAGCCATTCATAATTACCACACACAAAAATAGTGCAATAAATTAAAAGAATTATGGATTTGGGTTTTATTATTTTGTAGCACTTATCCTTATTTTGTTTTTTCAAATAGGCTTTCTCTGTGTAGCCCTGGCTGTCCTGGAACTTGCTCTGTACACCAGGCTGGGCTCAAACTCAGAGATCTGCCTGCTTAGGCCTCCCGAGTCCTGGGAGGTGTGTGGAATATGTCAGTTTGGTTCCAAAAAGTATATATGATCATTTTTATAATGTATTATAAATACATTTTATATATGCAATGTAAACATGTAATTTTATTTGGGGATAACTTGCTTTCCTAGTCTAATATGGAATAAGTCTAATTTATTCAAAAAATTGTATAACTTAGCAGTCTAAACTTTAAAAAAACCCTTCATGTGAGGTGAGGACAGGGAATAGGAAGAGAGAAAGGAGGGGGAACTGTAGTCAGGATATAAAATAAACAAATAAATTTAATTTAAAAATTTTCCCACCTGACATGGTGTTCGGTTCTACAAAGCAAGTTCCAGCACAGCTAGGGCATACAGAGAAACTGTCTTGAAAGACCAATAATAGTAATAATAATAGTAATAATAATAATAATCAAAAAAACCCTTTTCTACTGGAAATATCTTTAAATCTTTAGAATCCTGCACTCTTCCTGCTTATGCTTGAGTATTTTCCTCATACTTTTTCTCACTAATGAAAACTTTTCTAGCTGGTTTGCTGGTGAACACCTGTAATCTCAGCACACCAGCAATGAAATTAGAAGGACTGGAAGATGGAGGCCAGCTTGGGCAGTGTGTGGAGAACTTGTGCTATTAAAAAGGAAGGAAAGGGATAGTGGCAGCACAAGTCTTTAATCCCAGCACTTGACAACAACAAAAAAAAGGAGGGAGGGAGAGGGGGAGGGAGGGAGGCAGGCAGGCAGGCAAGCCCAATGATCATCTTCTCTCTGCCAACATAGTGCTGGGTTACAATCTGCATGCCTGGCTTTTTACATGGGTGTCAGGATCTGAACTCAGGACCTTGACCTTGCCCAGTAAGTGCTGTCACCCACTGAGTCCCTTGGTTTTTCTTATGTTGTGTATCCTGGTTTTAGATTACTGCAGTTTATGCCCATAGTCTCATGCCAGCTGTGCAGTATTATGTAGACTCACACTTCAGCAGACTTTGGTACTCATCTCTTTCAGACTGGAGGCTGCTTTGGGCTTGGCAGTGTTTGGGTCACATTGGGTCTATTTTCTGTTCATTTAACACATGTGGTAGGAAAGCAGAAAGGGGCTTGGGAAGCTTCAGGTCAGCCTCCCACAGTCTAAAGTACTCAGAGACAAGGCCCATAGGTGACAGTGTGTCTGTGATGCTCTGTGTTCTTTTGGTGGCTGGTTCTCCCAGCCACAGAACTGAGATCGAACCCCCCAACACCAGCAGGTGCCAGTCATCTTTCCCAAATACATCTAACCTTGGGGATGACATAGTCTCTGAATTTTGTGTCCTTGACCACAGCATGCGGCAGACTAGAGGGAAGGAGAGTGATGTATCTTTGAATCTCATACAACACGGCATTGGTGTAGGGCAGCTTCACTTTGTCCTTCATGCTGGGGGGCTGGTGACGTCCGATCACACGATCAATTTCTTCATGAATTTTGACTGCAGAGACATTGTAAGGGTTACTCAGGCCTATATTCCTAGGAGACCCGGAAATGCCTGCACAGAGTGATAGGAAGTGGCCTAGTGGAGGCTTTGTGGGAGTCAAAGGTGTGTTGCTGCAAATCCCAAAGACTTGGCTGTTGGAAGCAAAGGCTGGGCAGCGATGTGCATTGTGGTTAGGAAAAGACCTAGAGTTTCCCAACTGATCAGTGATCCCCAGCAAATCAATCATAGAGGGAAGATGTTGGCTCCTTATTCTGCTGACAGCACCTTCATCAGCTTCTCTGACTTTCCCATATCTCCTGGGGGATTGGCAACTGTATTTTGAGCAGTAAATACTGATTTCTTACAGTTTGTACTCTGAGAAAAGGCACGAGGTAATCCATCCTCCCTACACTAATTGTTGAATTTCACTTTAAAATTACTTTGAAACCCATGATGATCTATAAGCAGTTGGTGGTTGCTGTAGAAGGGAGAAGTTCCTTCAATGTTGCAGCTACTGATAGGCTGGCTGCTCACTCTCCTGTTGGTAACCCCCTCCTCCATCTCCTGTAAGCAGCCCTAAGTAAACTCATTGGTACACACACACACACACACACACACACACACACGCACACACACGCATACACGCACGCATGCGCACACACACGCATGCACACACACACACGCATACACGCACACACGCACACATGCGCACATACACACACGCGCACACACACACACACACGCACACACACAATCAAAAGCCCAAACCAAACATGAAAATAGGGGAACTAGGGGACTATCTGAGAACAGGAAGGGGGATCAGCAGAGGGGGAAGTGGGAGAAATGAATAGGGTCTAAATACATTATATACACGCATGCAGAATTATCATGAAACCCTCATTATAAGTAATTAGCATCTACTAATGAAAAGAAATACAAAAATTGCATCGGAGTTTAGAACGCTCCTTGGGGAGTTTGGTGCACATCAAAGGTGGAAAATAGAAGCCTGTGAGATGAAAGAACTCAAGCGAGGTCACACAGCCAGGTGTTAGCGGGTCTAAGTGTGATTTCAGCCTGGAACCCATTACATCTTTTGCTCATTGTGGCTCTTTTTTTTTTTTGTCTCTTTTTAACATATGAGGTTTGAGATTCATAAGTGCTATTTTGAACTTAAATGAAAGTTTTTTTTTAGTACTGAATCTCCCTCTTATTAGCCCCATGGGACATAATTCGTTTCCTCCAAACCCCAGCTCTTCCCCGGAAGTGTGGCAGCCCCGTCCTCTTCCCAACACTGTACCTTGCACCTCTGGGTACTTCACCAGGAGCAGAATCCCGAATCGCAGGGTGACACTGGTTGTCTCGATGCCTGCTGTAAACAAGTTGGACCCACAGGTTGTCAAGTTCTCCAGATCAAATTCAGATTTCGGGTTATGCTTCTCCTGCGGGTGATAGAATTATGGGCTCTGTGAGCTAAAGAGGAGGCGATGGTTTCTCAAAATCCCCCCCCACCCAAGAGTCCACTCTTAAGCAGATTCCGTTTGTATGCTGTACTGTTTGTTGTGAATTGAGCAATCAGTCATGAAGTTGAACATCCTGGGCTCGGATCTCAGGTTAGGCAAGACACAGGTGTGTCGTAAAGCCCTAACAGAGATGGGAAGGTGAACGGCGGGAAGTGCTCAGAACAATGCCTCATGCACAAACACTTGCTAAGTTCTCACGCTGTATTTAAGGAAAGAGAAGAGCTGATAAACTCTGTTGAAGTCCAGTGTAGGATGTTCACTAGTGCGTGACTGGCCAGCTCTCCTTTTTCTACCCAGATCTATGTAACTTGTTTGCTATGTAAACTAGGCTGGCCTCAAACTCACAGAGATTTACCTGCCTTTGTCTCCTGAGTGCCACCACGCTTTGATAGTTTTCTTTTTCCCAGAGAAACACGTTGTTCCCCTAACATTCACCAGAATGACTGGGCTATTGCAACAGACCTTCTTGGTAACTGGAATAAGTGTAATGCCTCAACTAATTCAGGGACAATCTTCTCTCAGACATCTTTTCTAGGGAGACTGTCCTCCCAAAGGTAAAATTACTGCCATTTACTTACAATAAAGCTGAGTGGCGTTTTCCTCTCATCTCTACCTCTGGGGGACTTTTACACGGGCAGGGCTAACTTTCAGAACTCAGAAACTCAAAACGCATTTTCAGGTTTGGAGCTCTCGGAATGATTATAGAACCACACTCTTCTCCTGTCGTGCTGTGTTTCCTGCTCAGAGGCATTCCAAGAACTGATGCTGCTACGCAATAGCTGGTACTAAGTATGCAGGCATCTCTTACCTATGGTTCATTTTTAGCGTATTTGTTTCAAATACTTTATCCAGAAAGCCGTAAAGTACCAGGATTGCGACAATTACTCCATACGCGACCATGCTTTCCTACATCTTCAGGCAGGCTACAATGCAGACAGGAAAGGGCTCCCCCAGCCCAGGCCCCGTACCTCCTCAATCTTGCTGAGGAAACAGTCAATGTAGTCCCGAGGGTTAGCAGGATCCAGGGATCCCTGATGCTCCTTTATTTTTTCCAGAATGAAGTTTTTAATATCATCGATTCTTTGGGGGACTTCTTTATGCTTCCCAGGTATATACTTCATAATTGTTGGCCAGAGATTGTACATCTAAAAAATGGAAGTGAGCAAACACAAAAGCTGCCAACGGTTCACCTGTGAGGGAGGAGTGTGGACCGAACCAAAAGGGGGGCGTGGCATGCAAAGAAGAGTGTCCTCTCCCCCTGTGGCTCGCCTACCTCTGCTCAACCCTGTCAGGGAGGAGAAGCGTGCAGAGTGGCGTTCTATGGAAATGCCTGGGAATGGCCTTCCCTGATTCCCGCTGCCCCTCCCTTCTTTCTCTCTTTAGTTTGCAGGGCTGGACTTCACCAACGTTAGACAAGTGCTGCACGACTGAGCTGTACTCCACAATTTCCAAGTTTTCTGAGTTAGAGCAGGCAAGGGCAAACTTCCCTGAATGCTGGGCTAAATTCAGCATCACAGACGGAAGGGCACTTCACCCAGTGAGACCCAGACCTTTGACTCAAGGACGGTGACAAACACGGATAGAAGCTAGGTCTTACCTGGCACCATATAGAGTTGACTTGGTGAAAATTTTTATTTAAAAGGTCCATGAGGTTGAGGAGTGTCTTGTTCTTGTAGTGGAAACGCTCGTTGAAGAGGATGGAGCAGATCACGTTGCAGGGAGCACAGGCCAGGATGAAGGTGGGATCAAAGGGCTGAGCTGTGGGGACAGAATTTCAACACTGAGATTTATTGCTTGTGGTACTCAGGATTGAATTCAGATCCTTGCCTGTGCCAGGCAAGCCCTCTCCCACTGAGCTATGGTCCCAAGGCCTTGACAATGGGTATCCTCATCATCCCGAGTTAGGATTTCAAGGACTGGCCTCTCTTTTCAGATTTATGCATATGGTTTACTCTTATAAACTTCCTTTATTAGGATGCAAGCATCTTCTAGTCATACTAATTACAGGTATATATATTAGCATACATATGCCTATAGTATATCCCATTATTTTCATTATAGCATGAGATACTATATGCTCTCTTGGTATTATACTAATGATAACACATTTTGTTATTATATGTATAATAATAGAAATGAGTAATATTATGGAACGTCTCTAATCTATTGAACATTATGCAAATGGGCTTTACTGCATCATTAAATCTTTCTATTGGTCTTTTATTTGTAACCTGACTTTTTCCCAATAATGAAAATTCCTTTTAGGAAAGCTTAGTAATTTGTCCAAAAGAATATCTAGTAAAGGGCCAGGGTTAGAAGTTGGATAAAGCCGAAAGCATTGCTGAGCGCTAACAGCTTTGGAGAGGGTATTCCTACTTAGGCTGATGTCTTCACAGACAGGGCAGGCCATGGGCCAAGGGACTCCTCCAGGAGAAGCCAGGACAGGGACAGGCTGCAGATTTCACCTCCCATTTGTTGCAACTCCTCCACAAGGCACTGGGCTTCCTCCTGCACCCTCTCTTCCAGGCTTCTCTTCCCCATCCCAAAGTTCCTGAGCGTCATGAGAGAGAAGCGTCGTAGGACCTTCCATCTCTCCCCATTAGTGAAAATGAGACCTGGGAAAAGAAACAGAAGAGAACTTGTCACAGAGGCCATCTTCCCCACAGGTCTTCTCTTGTCTACCCTGACCGTGTTGTGCTCCTTATCTGGACTCGGGGCCGGAAGACCAAGCCACGTGGAGTGCAGATCAACATAGATGTCTGCCATAGGAAACCAACAACTCACCGATGCTCAGAAGGAGGCAGGAATGAACAAACAGGGTTGTTGGTGAATGAAGAACAAGCCCAACAGTTAAAAACAAGTAGAACCATCATGTGAACGTGTGGAGTTCTGTTTTGCATGCTCTGTGTGTGCTTTTCTTTGTTAGAGATAAATACGTTTGAAATAGATCAATGTAGGAACTACGCTTCTGTCTTCAGAATTTAGTCTGCAAATGTTAGCCTTGTTGAAGGAACCAGGCTGAGAGATGGCTCAGTGGTTAAGAGTGCTTGCTGCTCTTTCAGAGGACCTGGGGTTCAGTTACATCTGATGGCTCACAATCCCCTGTAACTCTAGTTCCGGGAGATTTGGTGCCCTCTTTTCGGCTCCTGCAGGCATGGTGGTGATACACAAAAGCTCACGCAGACATACATATACACACACAACAACAAACAAATCTTTTGGAAAAATAAACAAGAAGAAACAAGGAGCTGGGGTGCAGCGTGGTCCAAATGCAGTACTTTTCCAGCTTCTTCCTCTGTGTGAAGCCAGGCATGTATCCTGATTTCCCACTTCTTTCAATGCAACATCAGTTTTTATGGCTGTCCAACCCAGACCTCAGGGCCATCCTCATGTCCTCTCTGCCCTTTGCCACACATATCTGCCTTTCTGAAGCCCTGCTGATTCCAACTCCCAATCTTTCCCTTCTTGCCAGATCATGCTACTCTATTATACTTCAGTTACAATGTCTTTAGAAAATGTACAACTTTCTATTAGTTATGATTCGTTTGTTTAGCGTTACTATAAAGAGACACTAGAGGGGGACCTAGGGGTGTAGGTCAGTGTCTTAGTTACTTTCCTATTGTGCGAAGACACCACGACCAAGGCCAAATTACAAAAGAAACCATTTATTAGGGGCTTAGAGCTCCTTAGAGTTCCAGAGGGCGAGTCCATGCTCGCCACGGCAGGGAGCATGGCAGCGGGCAGGCGCTGGAGCAAAAGGAAGGTAACAAGCAAGAAGCAAGGGGGGAGCTAACCAGGAATAGTTTTTGAAACCTCAAAGCCCACACCCAGTGACACACCTCCTCCAGTAAGGCCACACCTCCTAACCCTTCCCAGACAGTTCTATCAGATGGGGACCAAGCATTCAAAGATATTACCTATTGGCCATTCTCATTCACACCACCGAGGATGGAGGTTTCTGTCCCACCTGGTCCCGCATGCACCTTGGTGTGTTTATTAGCGGCTAATCGGCTGCGGCATCAGGCAGAACAGAAACTCATCTACACACCACCACACACAGCTTCTAGACTGCTGACCTTGAATGCATAAAGCTTGGGTCTCTGCATTGTATAAAACTGGACACGGTGGTACATACCTATAATCCCAGCGGGAAGTACAAGAATATAAAATCATTCTCTATTACAAGCCAGGGTGGAGACTCTGAGGAGAGAGATGAGAGTGTGGTGTGCAGGGGAGAACACGGCCCTAAGAAGAGGTTGTTTGATAGGAAAATGGCGTTTATTTAGCTTATACTCCTGGAGGTTCAAGTGCATGGTGCCAACGTCAGCTCAGCTCTGGGATGGCCTTGACAAGAAGGAATCACAGTGGAAGGGATGTTAAAGGGTGTGTTAGTGAGGGACTCTATTGCCAAGGGGAGGCGCCATGACGAAGGCAACTTTTATAAAGGACAACGTTTCACTGAGGGCTTACAGTTCAGAGTTCAGTGCGTTATCAACATGGAGGTACATGGTGGCAGGCAGACCCGGTGCTGGAGAAGTAGCTCAGAGTCCTATACCTTTCAGGCAAAAGGGAGTGGTCTGAGACACTGGGCAGTAGTATCTTTAGCATATATGAGACCTCAAACCTGGCCTTCACCGAGACACACTTCATCCAACAAGACCTCACCTCCTAACAGCCTCCTCTCTTTGGGGATCATTTTCTTTCATATTACCACAGAAGGAGAAATCACTTCTTCAAACAGGAGGCTGAAGACAGACTGGGCCCCACACTCTCAGTTGCCATGGGGTCTCCTTCCATGCTCTATTGAAAGTCCCACATGGCCAATCTGGGAGCCAAGTTAAACTCATGAACCCTCGAGGAGAAACTGTATCTACACCCTAGCAATCTCCAGAGTAGAGTAGTTTCTCCCCTCACTTCTCTAATCTACCGAGATTCTAATCTGCTCTAAATCACATTTTGAGTAACCCTGACATGAAGGCCTGGCCGTTCCGCCGCTCGGCCTCTGGACTCACTAAACGTGTTGTTTGGCATCCTCGTTTTTTCTCACCCTCACCATTTCGCTTATGCGTTTGTTCTTTGCCTAATTTGTGTAATTTGATTTTCCAGCTGGTTTGAACGCATTGCTACCCAGGGAACCCGGTCTCATCATTGTGCGAGTTTCTCTAGCGCTGTCTGTCTTCTGAGAACAGATGACAAAGGGTTGGATGCTAACGGCTGAGAGTATATGACAGGGAATACGGCAGAGGCAGAGGGCCAGCGCGCGTCCTAGGGGCCGGTTGTAATAATGATTCATGGGAAGGACACTTGGGTTCAGGGTACTGTCTAATAAAGGCCAAAGCTATGACAACACTCAGATCAGAAATCTTCTATTACCCTATCCCCAGACTGAAAGTAAACTATGATAAAAAAAAAAATCTATGCTTTGACTATCACCCTAAAAAGACTAGAAATACAACATATCTAAGGAAAAAACCCATATTTAGCACAAGTGGTTAACAGACATACATGCAGGCAGAGCACACATACACATTTGATTCTGAAAAACTGCCAGGCGGTGGTGGCGCACGCCCTTAACCCCAGCACTCGGGAGGCAGAGGCAGGAGGATGTCAGTGAGTTTGAGGACAGCCTGGTCTACAAAGAGATCCAGGACAGCCAGGATTTTTTTACTTAATGACCAGAATATGCTGGTGGCGCACACCAGTAGGATTTGCTGAAGGGGGAGGGAGGTAGGAGGAGCACGGATTTGAGGCCAGCCTAGGCTACACCTTAAAGAAATTACCAGAATATGATCTATTTGTAAAACCTTTAAACCTCCAGGAAGACTGCCATTCATTTTAAATTGTGAATTTATGTTTATCATTATTGTGCTTATATGTGTGTGATGGGTGTGTGTGAGTGCAAGCACATGTGTGCTCTGCTCTGCTCTGCATTTGGTGAGAGGGTAACTTCCGGAGTCTGTTCTCTCCTCCCACCACAGGCTCCATGATCAAACACAGGTTGCGAGACTTGAGTGTGCTTTTCCCCCATGACTGATCCTGCTGGCCCTTAGCTTTACATTTTAATGAATAAACAATACCACCTAACTCCAGGGATCAAATGAATAAACTAAGGGTTTGAATGGTTGCCACTAGCAATGACATAAGTGTTTAAAGATCAAAGATGTAGGCGAAATACTGAGTGGATAAATGCCAGGAAATATTTCAACAAATTGATTAGTTGCACACACATTGAAGCAATCTCAACAGTATTACAGTTGTTCAAATACTTCAGAAAGCTAGTTAGCATTTTAACAGATATTCCATTTAGCAAAATATTATTCACTGAATTGTTCCTCTCCCCCAAAATACTTTGCTAGGCTAACCTTCAGTATCTGTGAACATGGCCTGACTTGCAAGGGTCTTTACATGGGTAATCAAGTTGAAATGAAGTCATGGGATAGTCCCTAACTCAATGTGACTTCCCTTATAAATCAGGGACATTTGCACATGTGCGTGTGCACGCGCATATGATAGCATATGACCGTGAATACAAAGGTTAAGGTGATGTAACCATAAACCAGGGTGTGTCGAAGAGTGCCAGAAAACCACCAGGAGCTGGAGGGCAGGGGCGAAACAGATTATCTTGCACAGCTCACAAAAGGAACCAGCTTGCCAGTACCCTGATTTCATACTCCCAACCTGTACTGTGGGACAAGGGTCTTTTGTTTTAAGGCACCCTAATGCCGTGCTTTGTTCGGCCAGCACTAGGGAACTGAGACAGAGGAAATAGGAAGCATTGATGGCAGTTTGTTTATCCATCCTGTGTCTTCCCCCACACAAGGTGGAGGGGAAGGAGTTCATTGTTTCCTCCCCACTGCATGCAGGCGAGAGGCAGAAAGGGAAGTTTCTAAACTTGATGGGAGATGTCATTCCGTATATGTTTCTCATACTGGTTAATAATAAAGCACTGTTGGCCAATAGGAAAGGAAGATAGGAGGGACTAGGAGACAAGGAGGAAAGAGGAAGTAGTAAGGAGGGGTCAGGATGGAGAGCCTGGAGAGAACAGAACCGCCATTCCTCTGCTCTCGGTAAGACCATGTGGAAATACATAGAAATGGGTTAATAATTAAGACAGAGCTAGCCGATAAGAAACTAGCATCTGGCCAACAGCATTGTATCAAATACAGAGTCTCTGTGTGTTATTTGGGGCTGGCGCGGCTGCAGGACAAGACCAGCAGTGGCAGGCGGAAAAACCCGTACTCCTTACATAAACTGGCTTCCTCAAAGCTGCAAAAACTGCATTTTAGGCCAGCCACTTTCCCTCATCTCAGCTCAATCTAGCCCAGTAGCTTCCACACCCAGTCGGAAACAAACAGAGAAAACCCTGAGCTGGAACTGATCTGGAAGCTTCTTCCCTGAGGACTGGTTTTCATGGTTCCAGAAAGCACCATGCAAACTTCCGCGGGAGTGAACCAATCAACTAGTCTTACCCATCTGTGTTGCCTATGAACAACAGTAATGTCAAGCATGGAACGATAACACTATGGATGCGTAGGGGCACACATGCCTCAGTGGCAATCAACAGCTCTCTAATTGGATACAAGACTATTCAACAAAAGGCAGTGCATGCCTGGGACCTGAAACCTAGCCAACTATTCAGGGTTAAAGAAATCATGGGTGCTGGAGAACCCACAACTCGAATTTCACTGAGTCAGCATAATCCCTAACAACAATCTAAACGTTTGTCCTTATATCTGTAGGAGAGTATAGTCCTCATCTCTCATCAAGGAAGCTTTTTTTTTTGTGCCAGATAGAGAAATTACCATTTAAATAACCATTTAAAACACAGAGCTGCAGAGCTCAGTCCCAACTGAAACATACCTACAACACAATTGTGTCCCTAAAGCTGAGGGATCATTTTGGAAGAGGGGGTAGAAAAGGATTTTTTTTTTCTGTGAGATTGTATGTCCTAGGAACATCAGAAGCTACACTACAAAGTTTCACCAAGATGGCTGATAAACATGACCTGAACAAGGACCATCCCAATAAACATGGTAACATGAAAGACCAAGAGGCCTCAAACCTAGGTAAAGAACCACAGGCAGCCAAGGAATCCTGAAATAGGTAAACAGTCTTCCCCAAGAAAGAGCACACTGATTGGTTATCCATTACCAAATGGCAGCTCTGAAAATATATACAAACGAGAAACACTATTCAGGTTCAGCATGTTGTATCCATGTATTTAGGCAAACACACGGACATACCACAGAAATATATTTAACAACAATTAATGAGAAAAGATGTCATGAATTTGAAAGAGAGCAAGGAAAAGTACATGGAAGACTTTGGAGGGAGGAAAGAGAAGGAAGAAATGATGTAATTATAGTTTCAAGAAATTAAAATATTCACAGAGAACGACACAACAGCCAATGCTGTTGATTAACTTGTTTCGTCCAAAGGGAGGCTTGGCAGCTGCTGCAGTTGGGCAAATGTACTTTGATCTTGAGTGAGAACGGCCCCCAATCACCCCCTTGTACAATTAGCATAGCGTGTTATATGTAGTTAGGGATTCATAACATACTTTGGAAAGAATTATTTCTATTCATCTGGGATTCAAAGTTTATAATTACAAATGGCTTCAAAGAGACTCTTGGCTTTTCTTTTATTGTGTAACATTTGACACATAGAAAGGAATGTGTAACACATGTCTAAGTCTTGGATACAGTAATTAAATGAATTCTCTGTGAATCTGTACCCAAATGAGAATGGGAAGATGACTGGGGAGGACCATGGTTACTCACAGGCCCCTCCCCTCCTCCTCCTTTCCCCTTCACCTTCCAAAAGTTGCCACATGTAGTCACTGTTTGGTGTTCCTGCCACTGTGCCACCTGCGTCCCCATGAAGCTGCACTCCAAGTATTGCCTCTCTCCAACCCTAGACCTTTGAGTAGCAATTCCTGTTACAAAAGCTTTTTGCATGGATTTAGCTCAATCCTATTCACACAAGTTTCAAGTGACTTCATCTCACTTGAGCTCATCTCCAAGGAGCTGCAGAAACTACACAGTAAAATGATGTTAAGATCTCTATCGCCTTTTCTTTTTCTAAGTTCCTAAACCCCATGGGTGTCCTGGGTATAAGGAGCCTTTTTAAAAATTCACTGTATATTTTCTAGATTATGCCCAAGCTTATACTACTGAACTGATTCATAATGAGCCCTGAATAATTCCAAGATGAGGGCTAGCTATGCCAGAAGACATGCCAACTCAGTTGAAAAGGTTGAGTCACTTGATATTATCCTGAACTTCCAACCTCAAGGTAATTTAGGGAGCTCCGGGGATAAGAGTTAAGCCATGTGACCAAAGATTCATGAACTGGATGGCTCAGTTGCTAAGATGCTTACCCCACACGCATGAGAACTGAGAATATGAGCTTAGATTCCCCAGTACATAAGAAGCTGGGTGTAGTGGGCATGCCTACAATTCCAGCATAGGGGTGAAAGGAGAAAGAGACAGGAGGAGTCATTCTTAGGGCTTATTGGTCAGTCAGCAAGCTCCAAGTTCAGTGAAAGATGCTGTCTCAAAAAATAAAGTGAAGAGCAAGACCTGTGGTCTCTACATGCACGCACACACGCACAGACACACACACTCTCTCTCTCACACACACACACTCTCTGTCTCACACACACACACACTCTCTCTCACACACACACTCAATCTCTCACACACACACTCAATCTCTCTCACACACTCTCTCTCTCACACACACTCTCACACACACACACTTTCTCTCTCTCACACACACACACTCTCTGTCTCACACACACACACTCTCTCACACACACACACACACTCTCTCTCACACACACACTTTCTCTCTCTCACACACACACACACTCTCTCTCACACACACTCTCTCTCACACACACACACTCTCTCTCACACACACACTTTCTCTCTCTCACACACACACACTCTCTCTCTCACACACACTCTCTCTCACACACACACACTCTCTCTCACACACAAACACTCTCTCACTCACACACACACACTCTCTCTCTCTCACACACACACACTCTCTCTCACACACACTCTCTCTCACACACACTCTCTCTCTCACACACACACTTTCTCTCTCACACACACACACTCTCTCTCTCACACACACACACTCTCTCACACACACTCTCTCTCTCACACACACACTCTCACACACACACACACTCTCTCACACACACACTCTCTCACTCTCTCTCTCACACACACTCACACACACTCTCTCACTCTCTGTCTCTCTCTCTCTCTCTCACACACACACACACACACACACACACACACATTCACCCCTCCACCCCTCCATCAATCATGTTCATTTAATGATATATGTTAGGCTATACTCTGGTTACCAAGGCTAAGGTGAGTTCCCTTGGATGTGCTTCATTCTTTAAAACCTGTGTGTTTGGAATCCTCCAAGGTCTGTCCTACATCTCTGCTCAGTGTGCAATGAAATTGTAATTCTAAGCCTAGCACCTTATTGAGCTCTGTGGGTTATTATGAAAATGACTGAATCTGAAGCAGACTCCCTAAGTTTTAGTCAGTTGATAAATGTGAGTGACCTGGAACCTCTAAGTGTCCGTCTGTCATTTGTAGTGAGGTCGGTCTTGTTGGGAACTATGTCTATCACCTGTGAAATCTTTGGTAGCTCTGGGATATTTGCACTGGAATCCTACTGCAGCATCGTAATAAGCTTGTGGTTAGTTGCTAAGTGCAAAACAGACATGGACTAAGTTAGTAATCAGATCTCTTTGCCCTAAATATCCAGGCATCAGGGGGAAGTTAGCCTGCATTTTGGGTTGAAACATACCATATCCTTTCAGGCTATCTTCAACAATGGGAAGAGGTCCTCTCCCAAGGAATTCATCACCTTGATTGAGTAGAGCCTCCTTCACCACATCATATCCGTGCAGGACCACAGTAGGCCAGGATCCAAAGTACAAAGTGTAAACAGGCCCATACTTTTCAGCCAGCTGGAGGGAGACAGAAATTCTTGTGTAAATGATATTGTGAAATCTTTCTATTGGACATTTGTAATAGGAGTTTTGCACAGGGCTTGGCCTTTGCTCCCCGAGTCTCACTTGAGAAAAGTAATCTTAACTAACCAGTCCTTTTATTCCTTCATTTGCACATGCAACTTTACCCTGCATCAGACACTGCACAACCAAGGAGCCCCTGGAGGGTTTAAACCTAACGGGAGTGAGAGGGAGGAAATAGTCAAAGTTGGGGTAGGATATATTCGATACACATTCTATCCATGAATGAAAATGTCCTTGTAACATGAGAAATAAAAACCCAGAGACTGATATTGGGGTTCAAACTTCCAGCTGAAGATCAGAAAAGCAAAGCAGCCAGTCACTAGCCGTTACCTCAGACTGAAAGGGCTGTCTTGTCCTCAGTGTGGCTGGGGACAAATTCTCCCATGAGACCCTTTGCTTCTTCCTTTTATACATCTCAGATCCTGGGATTAAAGGTGTGTGATCCCAAGTGCTGAGAACTCCGCTGTGTGAGCTGTTTCTCTTTTAGACTGAATCAGTTTTGTGTAGCTCAGTGTGGCTTTGAACTCACAGAGATCTGGCTCCCTCTGTCTCCTGAGTGCTGGGATTAAAGGTGTGCACCACCACCGTCTATCTTCCATAGAGAACTACTGTGGCTGGCTTTGCATTCTGATCCTTCAGGCAATCTTTATTAAATCATAAATGATATATCACCACGTGTTCTTATATAACATAGTATATCATGTACAACAAATGTACATGGTAAAAAGTTTACAAAAGAAACAACCAAACAAATGACATCTGTAATCCAAATGGTGTACAGTTCTAGGACAGTGATAAGAAGTATGGTATTGGATGCCAAAGAAGAACATAAAAAAAAAAAAAAAAGGAGTGGGTAACGATCTAGAAGGAGATACCATTTATATTAAACTAAAGCTGTAGTATACACACCAATACAATTTTATTCAGTCATAAAGAAAAATGGAGCCATATCACAGCAGGAAAACCAAAGCAACTGGAGGTAATCGTAATAGTTAATTAAGCCAGTCTCAGGGGATGCTGGCAACCACATCTGGGGCCCTGAGCTACATCCCATTCCCCAAACAAATTTATTAATAATATATATATGTATATGTATATGTATATACACATATATATGTGATGTTTGTGTGCTTCTATGTGGGGGAATTGACCATTCCATGACATATATGTGGAGGTCAGAGGACAGTCTAATACCTTGTTTGAGACAAGAGTCCCTTGTTATTTGTGTCTGTACTGTGTCTGCCAGACTAGCCACACCACAAGCTTGGGCGGGGGGGGGCACAGGGGCTCCTGCCCCCACCCCCCATCTCATTAGGAACACTGGGGTTACAGACTCAGCCTTAAGTGGGTTCTGAGGGTGTGAACTCTGGTCCTCAGGTTTGCTTAGAAAAAGCTTTATCTACTAAGCATCCCCTCGGCCACAACAAACAGATATTTATATGTAAACTTGTGTTTCAATAATTTGTTTAAAACTTGAGCATGTGTTCACTCATTGGTGGGTTCTATATTTATACAGACACACGAAACTGTATCTGGAGGAGTTACAGGGGGATTCGTGGGAGTGGGGAGGGAAAGAAAGGGGAGGGTAGTGAGCCACGGGAGGGGGTGTGTTCAAAGCACATTATATACTTGCCTAACTAAAAATGGCATATTAAGCCAGGAGGTGGTAGCACATGCCTGTAATCCCAATACTCAAGAGGCAGAGGCAGGTGGATCTGTGTGAGTGTGAGGCCAGCCTGGTCTACAAAGCAAGTTCCAGGACAGCCAGGACTGTTACACAGAGAAACGCTGTTTCAAAAAGAAAAAAAAAGGGGGGGGGTTGCTTATATAACCCATTATATTATATTACACTAGAGATGAAGCTGGGGTAGTGGCATGTACCTGCCTATAAGCTCAGCACTTGGTAGGTAGAGACAGGAGGATTGGAGTTCAAGGTCATCCTTGGCTATATAGTGAGTCTGAGGACAGCCTAAAGTAGCTACATGATACCCTGTTGTCTCAAAAAATTGAATAACACCAAACTACGCCCCAAAGTCTAAAGAGGCAGAGGAAGCATCCAGGGGAGGGACTTAGGGAAAAGTTTATTGTTCGGTATAAACAAAGGACTGTTTATACCAGATATTGATGGTAGCAGTGTTCCAAAAGGAGAGCAGTGCACTAAGGTCGCCTGCAATTTAGGGTGATTTTCAAACCCATTTTATGTCCCCACAGTAGAATCCAAAGCAGCCAGTTGAAATTACATGAATGCTCAAGTGCCAAACAAATTAGTGAGAAATAAAATTACACCTAGAAACAGTTTTGAGGGTCGTGCTACAGCTCGGGCCCTACAGTCCATCTGTTTATGAGGATTCCCATTTTTTTGTTTTGTTTTGATTTTGGTTTGGGATTCTTATTTCTAAAAGGCTCAAAGAAGTTACCACTTGTCCACTGCTTTCTTCTAGTCCCTGGGTCTTCTCTTTTCCCTTTCTCCTTTATTCCTGCAGTCATCTCCCAGCCTCCCCTCCAACACTGGAGAATTCTATCATCCTAAACCATCCTTTTCTGTCCTGGAAGATGAAGCTGTACTGCTGTATTTTGGGATATGGCCTGCCAGCCCTTCCTCTCCCGATGATGACTTCCTCTTCCTCTGAGTCGATGACTTTCCTTTGTGTCTTCCAGTTCCCACTGCATCCACTGCAGAAGCTACTCACCAGAACCTGTGCCCAGGTGCAGACTTCCCTGTTTCTACACATAACTCCCCTGCTGGAGGTGGGCAATTTCCCAGCTTGTGCACTGGGTTCTGATTTCCTCAAGCTACAGGGCAAAGCACAGCTCGTCAGAGCAAAGCCTGGGAAGCTGTCAACTCTGTTCTCTTTACCATCTCTCCTCCAGTCTTTCCTGTAACCCAACATAAGCCCGTTACTAATGACACCACTGTGCTGAGAACTTTTGGCTTCCTTAGAAGTTCTGCTTTGCTAATGTTATTTTAGTAGCAATTGGTGTCTGACATGATTAAAATACTTCATTTCATGTATCCTTCCCTTGGGTTCCAGGACGCCACCACACTTTGGGGGCTCCTCTTACTTCATTGGTCCCTCCTGCTTAGATCCCCCCGAGACTTCTTACTATCTGGCTGGGGTGTCTTGAGATTATGCCTCAGTCTACCTATCCTAGGATGAATTCATCCAGTTTCATGGCTTTAAGTACATTCTGAATTTGGGCTCAGCCCCTGAATTTCAATTTCCTGTGTTAACTTACCTGCTCACATACTGACCCCAATAATTAGTAGGTCTTTGAAATGAAAGATATGTCTGACTGAGCTTTTTCTACGCTCTACCTCCCTAATATCAAAAACCCCTGCTTCCATAGTCTCTCCCATCTGATTCTGTAGCAATCTGCTGAGCTGCAACTTAGCAACCATTCGTGTTTCTTTATCTTGTACCTCTTATCAAACCTGTAACAGATCCTTTTGACCCTGACTTCCAGGTACAGCCACCTTTCCTGACCTGTTGTTAACACTAGTCCAAGGCACATCATCGCCCCCAGATTATTGCATAGATAGACTGCCTCTTTCTTAGGATCGTTACAATCTACCCTAACTACAGTTTGCAGAGCCATGTGGTTAAAACCCAAGTCCTATTATGTCACTTCATGTAAAAAATGCTGAAGTCCTGTCTCTTGGAATAGAAGCAATGATCTCAGAGAAGCCCTGAGTGTATCAA
Source organism: Phodopus roborovskii (assembly GCF_943737965.1). Classification (NCBI taxonomy): domain Eukaryota; kingdom Metazoa; phylum Chordata; class Mammalia; order Rodentia; family Cricetidae; genus Phodopus; species Phodopus roborovskii. The sequence continues at coordinate 16,191,337 of NW_026126541.1, read as the reverse complement.
GAGATCGCCCCTCTGAATTTCCATAGCACTACGGCCAACTTCTGCCTATTTTCTTTGCTTATTTTATCTGCACTCACCTCCATGATACTCCTTGACTCTACTTTTGCTACAGAGTACTGGATCTTGGTCCTTTTGCACAGAATGCTCTTTTCTCAGGTTAACTTTATGGATTTATCTGTCATCTTACTTGGCAATTTCTTACAAAACTAAGCACATGATCCAGCAACTGTCTGTCCCCTGGTATTTCAAAGGAACCAATAACTTAGGACACAAAAACCTACATGTGGATGCTTATAGCCATTTTATCTGTAGTTGTCAAAGGTAATTCGAACAGAAATGATCTGTTAAGCCATGAAAAGACAAGGTTAGGGGGGTTTTCTTTCTCAAGAACCAGTGAGCTCAGTGGCCTTGTCCTTGAACGGCTGGAAGAATGTACTTTCCAGTCAGGGAGTTATCTATATCTTATTGGCAGAAGCTCTTGTTTTCTCTGTCTTTCCCTTTTTGCTATGAGTCCCGTCTTTTAGTTATTAATTTTCTTTGTGGACAGGATGACCCATACAGTTCCCAGACTGTTGTTGTGGATAACAACATTCTTCAGAAACTAGGTTAATAATTTCCAAAAACCAGTCATTGTGACCACATTATTTCATGTGGTTTTTTTTCCTGAGCTTTGCATGCAGCTAGGGTGATTTTTAAATACATGCTGATGGACTTTTTCTAAATTTTTAACTTTTAGTGGTCATTAGAGAGTTAGGCTGTATTTTCTTCCTTTCAAAATCTTAGGTGCTTATTATTAAGCAGAAGAAACCAACTGGGAAAGGTTGCATGGATATGACTCATCTATATGACATTTTAGGAAATGGGAAACTATGGAGACAGCAGAAGAGCTGTGGTTGTCAAGGCAGCATAGGGGATTTCTGGGACAGCAAGACTATTCTGGCATTTTAAGGGCAAATATACCCCATTATACATTTGCCCAAGTCCAGAGGATGCATAAAGGGAGAACTCAAACATAAACTTGGCATTCTGGATTATAATGATGAATCAACACAATTCCTCAGTTATAAAAAAAGTTCCACTTGGTGTGGGATGCAAAGAGGTGACACTGTGTGTAGGAGAAGGGGCATTCTTTGTGTCTGGAGCTCAGTTGCACTTTTTTGTTTGTTTGTTTGTTTATTTTTCAAGACAGTTTCTGTGTAGTTTTGTAGACCAGGCTGGCTTCGAACTTACAGAGATCCACCTGCCTCTGCCTCCTGAGTGCTTGGGATTAAAGGCGTGTGCCACCACCGCCCAGCTCAGTTGCACTTTAAAACTCACTGTGCTCAAGAAGTAAGGTTGGGCCAATGAGATGGTCCAGCAAGTGAAGGTGCATGCCAAATGTGATAATGTGAGTTCAATCCCTGGGGTCTACCTGATGGAGGGGGAGGGTCAAAGCCTTCGAGTTGTATTCTAACTTCCACATGTGTGTCATGGCATGTGCTCTCAATGATGCAAACACATATATGCACACACATACACAAACTAAATGTCATAAAGTATAGTCTGAAAAGTAAAGTCTAAGCTGGGCGTTGGTGGCACATGCCTTTACTCCCAGCACTCGGAGGCAGAGACAGGTGAATCTCTGTGAGCTCGAGGCTAGTTTGGTCTACATACAGAGTTCCAGGACAGGCTCCAAAACCACAGAGAAACCCTGTCTCAAAAAACAAAACAAAACAAAACAAAACAAAAAGTCTATTAAAATGCTTGCTTCTTTCCATCTCTGCATTGCTGTTTTCTGTAGCTGACTTGAAAGACACGACTTGTTTTCATTCTGTCTGAGTCACTCTTATTAGAATATGCTTGTCAAGGGTAGGGACTTTTCTACTGTTATGCATTAATATTCCAAGTCATAAAACATGGACTAATCTGTTCATCTAATAAATATTTAGTGCAAAAACATATCATCAGAGAAATCCTTACACAGTTTCTCCGTCTTGAGGGATGTATTTTAGCACAGTGAATTTGGGGAGATATTATTTCTCCAACTGTGGTCAGGGCAGACAAGCTGTGTTACAGGACACTGTTAGGGAGGGAATGGGTCCTCCTTAGAAAGCTTCCCACAGATAATTTAGTATAAATCAATAATATACACTTTCACATTTGCTGAGCTTGCCTTTGGTGTTATATGTTAATGGGGTCAGCATTTCATTTAATATATGTTCTGATCCCAGAATCTTATTCAGAAGCCAACCAGTATCTTCAGGCCAAGGCCTCTCACTGCCTCCTCTAAAGTGACCCAGCCTAACGGATGAAGATTATTTGCATTTCTGTAGCCCCTAATAGAACACCCCAAAGAGAATATGTGGTAAGCAGAACTGAGAAAGGGCATCATGAGAGAGCAGGGCTCAGAGGTGAGCACGTAACCCACAAGCAAACACCCTAGGATGGAAGTCCCTTACCTTGGAAAGAGATGCAGGGACATCCTTCAGGTTTAACTGCAGTATATTCCCAATAATGGGAAGTGGAGTTGGGCCAGGGGGAAGTCTTCCCCCAGTGTGTGTTTTTGCCCACACTGAAAGGAAGCTGAGGCAAATCACAGAAACCACAAGAACAAGGGTAGTGATTCCCAGCAGCTCCATTTCAGCCCTGGCTGTTGCTTGTTAGGAAGCAAAGCTTATGCAGGGTGTGTTCCCTGCTGGGCAAAGGTTGTTCTGAGTTTTGGACTTGGAAAAAAAACAAAACAAAACAAAACAAAACAGAATGGGATTGGGTTTGTTTGCTGCCGCCTGAGCTCAAGAAGTGCTGCTGCTTTTTACTTTTACTCAGAAAATCTCTAACTTTCTTTTGGTTTTAGTATGTATATGATGTGTGTGTATGTTTGTCTGTGTAGGTCAGAGGACAATCTTAGATGTTGGTTCTCGAATCCCACCTTGTTTAAGATACACTCTTTATTGTTTGCATTTCCATATGCCAAGCTATCAATCTGGCTGTTGAACTTCCAGGATTCCTGTCTCCACCTCCCATCTTACCACCTGAGCACTGGGGTAACAGATGCACTGGATCTCACCCAGCTTTACGTTAGGTGTGGGGACTCAAACTCAGGTTGTCTTACCTGCACAGAGAATTCTTTACTCCCTGAGCCATCCCCCAGCTCTTTCTATTTTGAAGGACTCTTTATTGCATGTAGCTTTTTTCAGCACTGAGTGCTCACTATGTACTAAGTTTTATTTTGCTTTTCATAGGTTTAAAGACCATTAAGTAATTACATTCACAAACTAGGGGAAAAATAAAACAATAAAAAATAGGTTACATGACCTGAGATGGTTTGGCAGAGTTTCTTCAGTTATCAGATCTCTCATCGGTTAAGTCTTTTATGTCCATCAACAAGTAATTGAACAAACAAATCACAGAACCTACAAAGGAATGCCATTTGTCCTTAAGAAGGAATGAAATTCTGTATGTTCTGCAAGGTAGATGGACCCTGAAAACTCTACGCCAAATGAAACAGCCAGGTACAAAGGGCAAATTCTTGTATGAAGTGTCTTAAATGGGCAAATTAATAGTCAACAGAATAGATAAGAGAGGTTACCATGGGCTAGGAAGAGGAAATGGGAAGCTATTTTTTTTTTTGGGGATGTTGGAAAGCTTCTGAAAATATTGATAACACTAGTTGGTCATACCATACTATGCATATACTTAATGCCACTGAATTACATACTTTAAACATGAAAAAAATGACATTTTTTTTCTTTAGATGAGGTTTTTGCTATGTGGTCTTGGCTGCCTGAACTTTAGGTAATTCTCCTGCCTCAGATTCCTGAATGATGGAACTGTGAGTAAATGCTATCATACTAGGCTAAAATGGTAAAATGTTTGTTGTTGTGTATTTTACAACAGTAAAAATAGATAAGTAAGTAAATAAATAAAAGGAAGTGTTGATAGCTGAAAAGTGTTATCTTGTTTTTATTTGTATCTAAAATAATCAATCTCTGTTGACCCTAGGCTGGCTTTGAACTCATCTCCCATCATAGTCTCCTGGGACTACAACATGTATCAATCTATGCTTAGCTCTTTAAAATAATGAATCTTTTGGGGTTTTTTGTTTTTTTTTTCAAGACAGGGTTTCTCTGTGTAGTTCTGTAGCCTCTCCTGGAACTTGTTCTATAGACCAGGCTGCCTTTGAATTTACAGGGATGTGCCTTCTTCTGCCTCCCGAGTGCTGGGATTAAAGTCATGCACACCACTACCTCCCAGCTGGTTATTGTTTGAGAGTGTGGCTGTTTCATATTCTAACTTAATGTTTGTTTATTTGCTTGTTTGTCCATGACAGGGTTTCCTTTGTGTAGCCTTTGCTATTCTAGAAACTTGTTCTATAGACCAGGCTGACCTGAAACTCAGAGATCTGCCTGCCTCTGCCTCCTGAGTGCTGGGATTAAAGGCATGTGCCACCACCACCTGGCCTAATTTGCTATTTTTAAAAATTTAAAAATAACAGTCTGCAGTAAAAATAAAAGGTAAGTGCATGTAGTACTAGAATTATTAGTTAAGCAGTTCCAGCTTGGCTAGAGTTCACCTCACAGCCAGCTCTGTACTGCCCACCACAGGGAATTATTTACCTTCAGTATACAAGTTTGTTTTCTGTTGAGACAGACGAATAAACAAAGTGGTAAACAAGCTTAGAAAAAGCTGTTTTATAGCCATCTGATCTATCAGGCTCTGACTGTAATCTTGGAGCTCTTTGCTTCCAAGTTTCCTTTCCAGTCTTTGGAGGAACTCACCAGGGTGTGACAAGACTTAGGAGGCCCACCATACTGCCCTTTCCTCCTGACCTCTGCATTTGGGGCTCCTGTTTGGGGTCCCCATCCTTACCTGTTCTAGTGTTTACACTGAATTGTTTTCAGTTCCTGAAAGGTTTTGGTACTGGGATTTTCATAGTATCAGTTTAACCGTCTTATAAAAAAAGGTTACAGCCAGAGATAAACTTTACACACCACCCAGTTTGTTCTTTATACTGACCAGCAGTGTTCAGTTTAGAACAGTCATTAAATGTAAACGTGGAATGCTTTCTTTACTCCTAAAGGAAATGCTGCCCTCGTTTGAAGCCACTCATTTCTCTTTTCAGATTGAGGAAACCACGAACTTACTTTCATGTGTTTTATGTGTTAGATGAGCCTGTTTGCATGTTTGATATAATTGGACCTTACAGTATTTTGCCTTTGGTGTCTGCTTTCACTCGCAGGCTTTCAAGATCCATTGGTGCTCAGTGCCTCATTCCTTTTCATGACACGATAATGATCTGCCCACTCATCAGCTGGAGGATATGCTTCAGTGCTCTTGGATAGATAGATGCCCAGAAGTGGCATCCCTGAGACATATGGTGACTATTTCACAGAGTCAAAAAAGTAGTCCAAAGTAAATTACAACCCTACCAGCAATGTTTAAGGATTTCAATTTCTTGCCATCATTACTTATTGCCATTATAGGTAGCCCAGAGAACATCAAGTGTTATCTTACTGCACTTCCCTAATAACTAAGGGTTTCTATTGCTGTGATAAAGAAACATGACCCAAAACAACTTAGGAAGAAAAGGATTTGTTTCTCATAGTTTGTGGTCCATCATCCAGGGAATTCAGGGCAGGAACCTGGAGGCAGGAGCTGACACAGAAATCATGGAACAGAGCTGCTTACTGGTTTGCTTGCCATGACTTGCTTAGCCTGCTTTCTCATAGTATTCAGGACCACTACCCCAGCGGTGGCCCTGCCCAGTGAGCTGAGCCCTTCCAATTCTAATGTCAACCAAGAAAATGAAGCACAGCCAATTATTGAGCTTCATTTACACAACTGAGGTTCCTAACTCCAAAATTACTCTATCTTGTATCAAACTGATACAAAACTAGCCACTGCAGAACTCAACACTTAAAAAAATTGGCTTTATGTGTATGTGCATATTTGCCTATGTGAATGTAAGTACACACGTGTACAATGTCCACAGAGGCCGGAAGAGAGTCAGGTCTCCTGGAACTGTAGTTACTTTTGGTTGTGAGCTGCCATGTAGGTATTGGGAACCAAACTCAGGTCCTCTGGAAGAGCCCTAAGTGCTCTTTAACCACTGAGCCATCTCTCTAACCCCAGCACTGAATCTGTACATGCTCTGTGTATGTTCCTAGGGAAACCTGGATTGAGATAGTTTGCCCATTTGAGTATTGGGTTATTTTATTTTTGGCAATCCAATGTGATTAACTTGTGCTTCAGCAACCTCTTTTTTCACTCCTCCAGCGCTATGTTCTTCCCATGTAGGTAGTCTTATCTTTAAAAGTCCACCCTTCCATGAGACTGTTGAGTCTAAGAGAGCAGAGACCGTCTTATTACTGGGTTGACTGTTGGTCTGTTAACTGTATATTTAAGTTTCCTGACACACACCAGGTTATCCTGTAAACTTTGGTTGGAATTTAACTTCATGTTCAAACTGCTTCTTCTGTTATATCAGGGTCACTGCCTCCATTGAAAACGTTTCCATGGGGGTCACCCCACAGAAATCATTTATGCTCATTTCTCTCTGGCTGAAGGTTGTCCCTGGAGGTATTAACTCTTGTTCATGTCTGGGTTGAGCATATATGTGGACTGACTACAGCTTACGGCTTCAAAGAATTCCTAAAGTAAAAACCCTTGAAGTGCCTGCATGAAATGCAATTAGAGGAAAGTGAAACCATCTAATACAGACATAACTCAAGAGGTCTGCCGAACAGAACTGATAGGCATAGGGGAAATCAAATACGCAGCTTGTCATAATTTCCCTTATATGTCTGAATTCCAATTCAACTTAATATAGCTATTAAGATGCAAATCCTGGCTGACAACAAAATGGTGAAATTTTGGAGGGCAAACTAGTTCAAGCAATTCTTTCAGCCTCTCTATTCGGGAACCAAACACTTCCTGTGTGTAAGCTGTCTTCAGGGAGGGGTATGACCTGGAAAGGGGACTTTTCCAGTTATGGTACCATTACCAACAATAAGTACCTAATACTTATATGAGAACACCTACCTAAACACAGGTGGTATGCCATGTATCCAAAATGCCCATTTTAATGCTCTTCAGTTTCATTTGGTCTATGTAATGGAAGAATGCTCCTTGTCCAGACTCCGAAAAGCTTGTTTCTGCAGTCAGCTGTTATTTTGACTAGCTCCTCTAGAGGGAACATTTCTTCGTGGCTCTACAGAGGGCAGAGAAAGCCAACCCATGGGTCACAACTTAACACCGACCTCTCATCCTTTTCCTGGCCTCCATTTAGACGATACACCCTCTGAAATCTCTCCTAAATTCAGAGCATCTGTGCTAATTGCTTCAGTGAACAAGGTTAAAGGCTGTGGCAAAGCTTTACTTTGTTACTTGTTTTTGGCTTTGTTTTTTGAGACAGGGTTTCTTCATGGAGCCCTGGCTGTCCTGAAACTTGCTCTGTAGGCTGGCTTTGAACTCACAGAGGTTGGCCTGTCTGTCTCCCAAGTGCTAGGTGGTGTGTGCCACCACTGCTGAACTTTCTTTGCTACTTGTTAGTCATGTGATTTTTGGGTCACGTGACCCTTCCAAACCCCAGCTATAAGATGACAGCAGAACCTCTTAAGGTTGTGAGGATTCAAAGAGAATGGCTGCAGATGAGGGCCTGTCCCAGTAAACAGAAACTGACCCACCCCACCTCCAAAATTACACACCTTTTTTTTTGTAGCTTAAGTGACATAGTATGTACCTAATACTTATATGAGAATACGTTTTTTGAATGTTAAAAAAAATAGAAATTAGTAGGAAAAAATGGATTAAAAGAAACAACAGCAAAGATATAACATTTCCAAAGAAATATGGCTATCATGGTCCCTTTTGTGCTGTAAGTTATCTGAAATTGGGGAATTTATAACCAATATAAATTTATGGGACTTTGGTAATAGCGACTAAGAAGTCCCAAGGTCGAGGGGAGAGCAGTTATCTTTCTTCTACCAGTGCTTCAGCAAACACTGGCTTTCTCTTGTCATTCTTTACAGGTGCCAGGCTAAGGGTTCTTCACATCCCTAAGTTCTGGGTTCTTCACATCCCTAAGTTCTGGGTTCTTCACATCTCTAAGTTCTGGGTTCTTCACATCCCTAAGTTCTGGGTTCTTCACATCCCTAAGTTCTGGGTTCTTCACATCCCTAAGTTCTGGGTTCTTCACATCCCTAAGTTCTGGGTTCTTCACATCCCTAAGTTCTGGGTTCTTCACATCTCTAAGTTCTGGGTTCTTCACATCTCTAAGTTCTGGGTTCTTCACATCCCTAAGTTCTGGGTTCTTCACATCTCTAAGTTCTGGGTTCTTCACATCTCTAAGTTCTGGGTTCTTCACATCTCTAAGTTCTGTTTCCTTTTAACAGCCTATCTTTACATCATACCCTGCCTCTTGCATTTTGTTATCTTCTGCTAAAAGGAGTCATACAGTTGCTTAAAGATTATACAGATTTTTTTTCAAATAGGGTGTGGAGAAGTTATTGCCAGAGTATTTACTTACATGTGCTGGGCTCTGGGTTCAATCCCCTGCACAACAAAGAAAGGAAATGATTTCTTTCACTAGATTATCTCAGAGAACAATCTTAAGATTCATCTTCTAGAATGTCTTGCCACACACAGTGGCCTTTTCAGCTTGGAACAATGATAACCCTTATTCCTGCTCTCAACACTTAGTTCCTGTCTCTACTTACTCACAACTGTCTTTCTGGGGTATTGTAAATTCAGTCTCCCTACAACTCTCCTGGCTGAGCCCTCATGAGAATGTTCCTTTGACAGTCTGCTCATGGAAACCCAGGCTGTTTCTACCCTGATTCTCCAAATGCTCCTACTTATTACTCAATTCCAAAACTATGTCCACATTTTCAGATATTTATCACAGCAGCACTTTGCTCTTCTGGAACCAATGTCTTGTCTTTGTTCATCTTGCATTGCTCTAAAAGAACATTGTAGATTAGGTAATTTATGACAAACAGCAATCTCTCAGTTCTGGAGGCTGGAAATCCAAAATTGGCAATATCTGGTGTCCATGTGAGATGTTCTCTGGGAGAGAATCCAGGTCCAATCCTGACTCTGGTAACTCTGAACTAATGAAGTTAGTTCACTACCACTTAAATGTACACAAGCTACCTCCTCCCTTTAATGCAGAACTGTTTTCCTTCTAGTTCAGGCTCTAAGGGCACAATGCCTGCTGTCTTCATTCTTCAATGCCCTGCTTCTGACTTACCCCACAAACAATAGCAATGCTTATTAAATTCTAGGAGTTACGAAAATGTGGAAATGTTATTTTAAAAAATTACACCTGGTAGGTATTATTTTGGGGAAAAAAAAAGTATAAGACTCTACAGTTAAAGTTCAATCAGCAAACAAACTCGCAAGACAGCCTTAGAAACGTTAAAACAACAGAAAAGCATGAAGACATATGGGAAAACAAAATACACACAATCACTAGTAGGAAAATAATTTTATTTAGGTTCTTATTTTTAAAAAGGTAGCTTTCACATATAAATTTAGACTTGAAGATTACAGTGTATATTTACCAAAAGGAACATCCCTGAAGGATGGGCGGGCATGTGGAAGCTCACCCCACTGGGGGAGCTCAAGTGGAAGTGCTTTCTGTAATCTTTTGACAATGGCACTTCCCTCCCCGTTCCTCAGCCCAGCCAACAGGGCCTGTGGCTGGTTAAGAAAACCCACAGCCATCACTTTGGAACAACAGCCATTCACTAATGGGAATAAGAAACATCTCTAGAAATGAAAGCATAAAGCTCAATGATCCAGATATCCCACAGCAATCATTATTTATCCGCAGCAACAATATGACAGGTATATTTATATAGTTCAAAAATTCTTGAAACAAGGGCTAAAGAACACAAAAGTCACTTAAGGGTAATTTATATTATTAAATGAGAAAAATTATTTTCTCCATATTACAAATGCCTCTACACTATAAGGCCTGGGGAAAAGACCCATTCAAATCTGGGCTTTCCTTTTCGAAGAAAATGTTTGGCACAACCCTTCAGCTGTTGTGGGCAATGGCTGAGAGGTTTCAGGAAGTGGTCCCATTACTTTTCTGTCTGGCTTCAACACAGTATACACAAGAGCTGTCAACAAGCTTGCCAGACTCAGGTCTACCTGTGCAGCATAATGTTACAGGAAAGTTAATTTGATAGGGGAAAAAAGGTCAGGATGAAACAGATCTCCTATAGCCACAGGTTAACTCTGTTATCTTCTTATGGAAAATAAATTCAACGGCTGGCCAGGAAGTCAATAGAATTCTGATTTCCTAGAGGTGAAAGTTGGAAAAGCAACTTTGATACCAGCATCCAAGGGTCAGAGGGAAGGCTACAAAGATTGCCGAGGATGCTCTCTAGGTTACTTGGCTCCACACTTTGTGAACGACTTTAAGAAGACTCAGTGTGTTAACAACCATGGCAGCCCTAGAACCTTGACCTTTAGACAGAAATGCTGGGGCAAATGAATGTACCCCAAATCCAGTTTTAAAATACAAACGCCCTGCAATTATGATATAATACTGTGCAGCCAATTAGGGATTGTACATTGCTCCTGTATCAGGTTAAAGCCTTGTTCCAAGACATCTAAACAGTTGTCTGTGGTTAAAACCAAGCACTTTAGTCACACGTGGGCTGGGCAGTGATATTGACATCATTACCCAATACAGAAATACAGGCCCCCACAGTTTTGGTGCTGTGCAGGTTTTATTTCCCTTAAATTTCAGCTGCTTTCTTGAATGCAATAAATGCATGATCAGGAACCTCTTCGAGAAACCTCTGGTTGGGTGGCAAAGTGTGTGTCCCTGCAGGCCACCAACCTGACTGCAGGAAAACAGAAAGGTACAAATTGTATCAAGTAAATGGTTGCTCAACTGGAAGATCATTTCTTAGGAATCCAGAGGCCTGGCTGTTAATCACATGTAGGAATGCTGGCACAGGACTTTAAAGAGAGCCTGGGTCCCAAGTGTCACAGTCTTCTTTAACTTAACCATCTTCTGGTGGTCTTTTTCTCTGGCCTCCTAGCTCTTGAATGTCTGAGCACACAAGTCCCCAAGGACCAATGTAAACATTATTTAATAGACCTCAGCTTAAAAAAACAAAACAAAACAAAAACCACAGCTTGTTATATAGTGTTTGACATTCCAGTGCAGGCAGTATGTTAGCGTCACTTCCCCTCACTCATGAGTACCAGTTTACAAAGGAAAACATACAGGATACTTGATAAGACTGTGGCTGCAAAGACCACTTGAGCGCCAGACAGCTGGTCCTATCCTGCAGTCAGCTGGCAAACCAGGACCATGACAAGAGAAGTCACAACAGAGCACAAATGCTCTGTGAATCTGAAGAGTCCACATAATCACTGTTCCCACTTAGCCCCTTGGGTCACACCTTGATATGGGAGAGCATTTCCACCTCTTGCATCAACTTGTGTTCTCTTTGTTTTGGATGGGGCTCTCTCCAGAGGGTTCAAGAGCCTCCTCAGGGGGAAAGGAGACTTCTCTTCCAGTCCTAACATCAGAATATTTCAAAGCACAGGAGTCCACAAACATGTTAGGGATGTTGCTGCCAAAGTAGATCTTACTGTTAGAAGCGATGGCTTGGTACTTCTTGAGCTCCAGGTATTCTGGGGTCAATTTGTGCTGTGTGGGATAAACAAGAGCAAAGGAGTTAGAATAGTTTGGTCCAATAGTCATCTCTTTTTCCCTAAGACTTTTCTCCAGTTGCTCTCCTGAGTAACATGATTCAACTTGGAATGCTTGCCAGTGACCCTATTTCACTTTGGAGTGTGGCTATCCTCTTAACAGCTAAGTTTTAATTAAAATCCCTTTAACAAGCTCCCACTTGATACAGGATAAATTTCATTTCTTTTTTCTTCTTCTTTTTTTTTTTTTAGTAGATTGGGGATTAAATAATATTTCTTTTGTGGCTCATTAAGTGGTTTACATACATTTTCTATTTCATGTAGCTTTCCTCAACCAGGAGCTGACAGAATTTCTACTGATTTTCTTGAGAGGGGCATACATGTCAACAGATCACTGAAGGGCTTCCAAGGAAAAGCCTAGGTTCAAAATTGCATAACTAGATGTCGTAGTGACTCAACTTTTCCAACCAAATTTTAAAAATGGAATATGTCAAATAATCACCTACTCTGGTATTTTGCCTTTATCCAGAAATTAGCTGTTTAAATAATAAGACGATTGTCAACCACCAGAACTGCTTCTATCAATATATAATTTTTGAAACTGGACCTCAGATATCTCAGGCTGTCCTCAAACTTGCTATGCAGCTGAGAATGACCTTGAACTTTTAATATTCCTGTTTTTACCACTAGGTACTGAGATTCCCAGACATCTGTCACCACACTCATGTTTATATGGTGCTGGAGAGCAAACCCAGAAACAAACATGCTGCCAACCACTCTACTAAATGAGTTACATCTCTAGTCTCACCGTCAGCATTTGTGTAAATCACAGTGCCAAGATATAGTAAACCAAACTTGCTTTTGGTCTACTAAAACTCTTGAGTTTTTCCCCTTGATGTTCTCCAGGACTATCCTAGTAACTGTCTTGAGTCTCTCTTGTCCTTTGTAGTGCTAGAGAACTTCTCTCCGTGCTCAAACATCTTCCAGTCCTTCGTCTCCACCCTCCAGCTGATTATTTTTTGTTTGTTTGGTTTTTTTTTTTTTTCCCCGAGACAGAGTTTCTCTGTATTGCTCTGGAACCTGTCCTGGAATCTGCTCTGTAGACCAGGCTAGTTTCAAACTCACAGAGATCCACCTGCTTCTACCTCCCAAGTGCTGGTAGTAAAGGTACCACCACTGCCCAGCCTTTCAGCTGATTCTTATTCTCTGCCAAAACATTGCAATTAAATCTAGTTATATTGTACAACTAAATTGCTTCTTGAAGTCCTTTTAATACATGTTATCTGAGGGCACTTCTCAAGATGGCATAAAATGATGATCCTGTCAGAAAAAAATTTGATCTTAATAGTAAAGTCTTAGCTGGGCGTTGGTGGGCCACGCCTTTAGTCCCAGTACTAGGGAGGAGGCAGGAGGATCTCTGTGAGTTTGAGGCCAGAGCTAGTTCCAGGACAGGCTCCAAAGCAATACAGAGAAACCCTATCTTGAAAAACAAACAAACAAACAAACAAACAAAAAAAAAAAAAAAGGAAAATAGTAAAGTCTTTTTTTTTTTTTTTTTTTTTTTAAAAAGATACTTTGTTTATATGTATATTTATGTGTGCACATGTGTGGATGCTTGTGAAGGGCAAAAGATAGAGTCTGACTTCCTAGAGCTGGAGTTGTGAGCCACCCAATGTGGGTGCTAGAAATTGAACTCTGGTACCCTGGAAGAGCAGCAAGCACTCTTGACCACTGAGCCATCTCTTCAACCCTATTATGAAGATCCTGACGCTTCTGACCAAATTCTCCCATCATCAATTTGAACTGTTTGATGTATGAATTTCTCATCTTGCTTTTATCTTGACAAAATTCCAATCTGTTTCTTCTCATGTTAAATCTGTTTCTTATTTATACTAGTTTCTAAAGTTCTGTCAATTTACATTTTTCCATTCTATCAGATCTTACCATTTCTTCTAATTTGTGTCTTTCCTTTCTAAATTGATTTTAATCCTTCAAATTGCATGATCTACTTAGCAATCTCCATATTACACACAAGGAAATGTGTGTGTGAGGAGAAGGTGTTAAAACAAGTACTATAGGTGTGCAGCAGGAAGGGCCAGGGATGCAAAAGCACCACAATACACCAGATAGTCTTCAACATGAAAAGTATCTTGCACTTTACCAGGAAGATGGTGTTGGGCATCAGGACATAAAAATGGAAAGAGATGAATATGAAAATTTTGTGAAGCAGCAGCTCACAAGAGAGAGAGAGAGAGAGAGAGAGAGAGAGAGAGAGAGAGAGAGAGAGAGAAGGAAGCCCAGTGCTGCCAGTCAAGCAGGAGCTTCTGCAGCGGAGGGACTACAAGGTGAATTTGGAGTCCCAGCTTGGGAAGAAGACAACTGCCATTACCAAGACGACCCCACAGCCTGAATGGGAGGCTACTACTGCAATGTCTGTGGCTGTGTGGTTAAAGACTCCTACAATTTCCTGGAAAGAAAAGTCAGCAAAACCTGGGTATGTCTGTGCATGGAACATCCCACTATGGATCAAAACAAAGAACGTTTTGAGGTCAATAAGAAGATGGAAGAGAAGCAGAAAGATTATAATTTTGAGGAAAAAAATGAAGGAACTCAGAGAAGAGGAGGAAAAGGCCAAAGCACACAACAAAGAGACACGGAAGAAAAGGAGGGCCAAGGAGCACTTGACATTTGAGGAGGAGATGGCAGCTGTGACTGCTTCTCTGGCTTTGGTTCCACCAAGAAGAGTTCCCGAAGCATTCTCTTTGGCCTAACTTTGGCCTATACTGGACCTAACTTTGAGTGTGTGTTGAGGTGGGGGTGCGTACTGAAGAAGGCTTTAAGGGTGTCAATGGGCAGGGCTAGTATTTGTGGTTTCCCTGTGCACTGGGAGAGGGCACAGGATGTAGCGGTGCTGTGGCAGATCCCATCAGCCTCAGTAAACTACTGGAGTCATGGAACCTATGCCCTATGGGCCCTATGCCCATAAAGAAAGACCTCCCTCTTTGAGGCTGCTGTCTCCAAATTTTCTTGCGTCTTTCCCTCTTCATCTCTCCAGCCTCTTGTCTGAACATCTTCCTTTTTCCTGTGCTCTGCTTTTGTTTTAATATTTACTCTTGTCCAGCTTGCAGCGGAAGGGTTAGCTGGGTCTCCAGTATATGGGTGCTGGCATATCCTTGGCCAGCTCTTCCTCTTGCCCCACCCATTGGTTCTTTAGCCACCTGTGCATGCATGTGACTTCTGCCTGGGTCAGTGTGTGTGCGTGTGTGTGTGTGTGTGTGTGTGTGTGTGTGTGTGTGTGTGCATTCCCTCCCAACCAATGGGATCAATGTGTCATGCTAAGTACCTTTTGTTGATACTGAATACAATTAGTTCTACTGTATTAGAACACATGAAAAGAGAATGCAAACCAGCAACAGTCACTAGGAAAGCAGTCACCTTGTTTGAGGTGGCATATTTGTGTGCAGCATAATACTCAGCATCTGCTTTCGCCTTCTCTCGGGCCAGGAATGCAGCATCTAGCAAATAAAAGAATCATGGCAAGTTTGGAACAAAGGAAAATTGCCACTCTACTCCCTCATCTGGGTACGAGTACCTTTTCTGCTGCTTAATATTTCAATTATTTGCCTCACTTTAAGTTATAATATTAACAATTTATCTCAATCCTCAGGACAGCTCCTTTTCTTTTTTCCTCTTTTTTTTCCCCCCCAAGATAGGGTTTCCCTGTATTCCTTTGGAGCCTGTTCTGGAACTAGCTCTTGTAGACCAAACTGGTCTCGAACTCACAGAGATCCATCTGCCTCTGCCTCCCGAGTACTGGGATTAAAGGCGTGCACCACCACCACCCAGCAGGACAGCTCCTGTTCAAGGGGAATATGTTCATTACTCTTAAACAATGGCTTTTTGAGTTCACTCATTTTCTGCTCTAAGTGGTTCCTTTTTCTTCTAGCTCCCTCCAACTTCCTATCACCTTACCAGGCAGGGTTCAGGCAAAATAACTATGTTTAGACATAAAAGCTCTATGATATTGCATTATTCCCATCCTCACCAAATTTGATCTAGAATCAGTTAACAGAGAGAGATAAATAGCTGTATTTAAGTTCCTTAAGACTGTGATCTAAGAATATCAATATTATCATATGCAGGCTCTAAGTTCAATAGCAAACATATCACCATGTGATTACAGATTTTTGTTTTATATATTCTTAACAAAAGATTTTGAGGAATTCTTATACTTCATCAAAGAATAAGTGAGAGCCAATAAACTCCACTGTGAGAAAGGAAATGAAAGGCAGCTACTACAGTCATAGCCTAAGGAGAGAGCGAGATTATAAAGTGTTCTCCCTCCCTCTCCCTTCCTTCCTTTCTTTCCCTGTCTGTCTGCTGTCTGTCTGTCTGTAGTATCAGGCTAGCTCCTTCCTCCAGACCAGAATGTTCTATGGCTTTCCCCCACAAGACAGTAAGAACTGGTCCTGAGGTAGTGAGGCAGTCCAGGACACTCAGAACTTCAGCCTTACCTTCAATCTCAGAAATGCGCTTTTCAGTTTCTTTCTCCATCACCTTCTGTTGAAAGCGAATTTTTGCCACTTGTGCAATCTTCTCTGCTTCTATAATAACACAACAAAGAAACACACTCAGAATCAGCAGTACATGGTCTAACATTAATTAGGCTTTATGGCTAACTGCTTCTGATGTTTTGAAGGGAGATTCCTTTCTTTTTCTAGTATCTTATGTTCGTAGTGCAAGCTTTGTGGGAAGAAGATTACAAAAGGTCAACAGTTCCAGTCTCTCATGAGACTATATAGCAATGGTTCACAAACTAATGGAAAAAAAAAAAAGTACAAAAATGGAGCAATACAAACTCATGAAAATATAGGACAACTGCATAAAGTGTCAAAAAAAAAAAAAAAAAAACAGGATAAGGGAAATTAATCCAAGAAGATATTTTATAGAAAATAACGAACATGACCTGGTAGGGATATACCAGGAAGCATAAAAGATGATACATAGGTATAAGTCAAAACAAAACAAAACAAAACAAAACACCATAGACAACAAGAGAAGACAATAAAGAAAGCCTATGTTTTGAGTGACAGTTTAGTTTTAATATATTCAGATTCTACTATTAAGTTGCCATCAAGAATATGATCAGAAATTAATTACTTAAGGAAACAAGTGTTCTTAGTGAACCCAGTAGCTGCCACATCCAAGTACACACGGGAAAAACCAAACACTTTTAGCAAATCTCTGTCCAAACCAGAGACCCCAGGACCAAATAAGAGAGACTAATTACACTTGAAATTCTATCACTGTAATTTTCTTTAAAAATTTCTCAATTTTCCTTTTCAGCCAAAGATGATAAGGACGTTGTGGTAAAATGTTTTTCACTTGAAGTTTCAACCAAATGCAGATTGAATATACTCAGAAATTTTAAAAAATGTGTTTACTGAGCATAAACACTTTTTCTTGCTATCATTCCCTGAATGGTATAGTGTAACAACTGTTTATAGAGTACTTTCATTTTAACAGATATAAGTAACCTAAGGATGATGTAAAGTATATAGGAGAATGTACCTAAGTTAGATGAAATACATTCCATTTCCTATAAGGGATTTAAACACCTGTAGACTGGTGTGGAACCCCAAAGGGCCCAAGAGATACTTCAACATATCTTTATCTCTGACTTCTGGGGAAAAACATGTAACAGGCAAATTCCAAATACTTTCCTTTTTTCAGAAGGCAGCATCCTTTAAAATTATTCTAGGACCCAGCAAAGTGAAAGCATTCTGTATTATACTAACTAAAAAATAAACTATGGGCTGGACATTTAGCTGTAAGCATAAGCTCAAGACACATCACTCTCCATTTCCTGGGAAGAAAACAATGACAAACATGAGCAGACTTGGAGCTCCAGAAAAGTAGAAACAGACAAATGAGAAAATTCCTTTAAGTAACACCTTAAACTGTTACGTAAAACATAACAAATTTGTCTTTAAATGCACACAAGTTCATAAGACAGAATGAAAGTCCTCAAGTGACACAGCAAGAGGAAGGAGAGCTGGGTCCCTGTGGTTATTCCACAACAAAGAGAGGAGGACTGGGGCAGTGCTCCAACCAGATAAGGCCTTGCACATTACAACTGACTCCCGAATAAAGCCAAGCCTCTAGAGACTGCAACCCTAGACAAGTGGGGACTAGAGAACTCTACCTGCTGGCCTCATGAGAGCTGGAGAACAACTACACAGTCATTCTAAAAGCAGGAGAAGAATGACTACCCCAAGAGAATAAGCGGTTTGCTGGCATCCTTGTAATCACATACAAGAGGCCAAACAAAAATATAAAAGTACTGCCAAAATGATAAGAAAAAATAAATTTAGTTTGTTACAGGACTGTAGGCTCAAGTACCATCTGAGGATGAAATGAGAGCACTTTTGACCAAGGAAAACTGAAAAAGATTAGCCTTCACCAGAAAAACAAAACAAGAAAATAATCAACTAGCAGGAAAAAAGTGAACTGTCTGAAGCAGAGGAATAAGTTGCTTAACTTTCAAATCGAAGTAAATGTTCACTGTAAGAGTCAATAGTAATGATGAGAGTAAGAACAAGAGGAAATCAACATGAAAAGAGACAACAGAACAATAGTACATGAGACTAGAGAACAGAGATGAGCATTAAAGCATTTCCAAGTACTATTCAAGAAGAGAACAGAGAATATTAACTTTAGATTTTACTGATTCAGATACTTAACATTTCACAAGTGATGACTAGTTATACATTCCATAAACAGAATGTAAACCTTCCAGTTAAGAAAAAAAAATAAAAATAAAGACAATTCACAATGGAAAAAGAAGTAGAGGAAAAATGCATGGTAAATAGCATATAATTGAGTAACAACATACAAATCTAAATACAGTAGCAGCTACAATAAATATAAAAAGACTAAAACTCACCAGTTAAAAGACAGATTCTCACATTGGATAAGATAACAAAATCCAGCTATATGCTGTTTATAAGAGACACACCTAAAACATAATGACATAGAAAAGTTGAAAGTAAAAGAATGGGAAGATACACCAAGAAACAGCCAAGAGAAATCCAACATAGCTATTTTATCATCAGACAACGTAAGTCTTATGCTACAAAATAGGTTTAGGGATAAAGAATGTTATTATAAACCAGTAGGAAATCTCCAGAGAGATTAATGATCCTGAATGTAAATGCCCTTCATAATAGAGATTCAAAATAAAGAAAGGAAAAAATTATAAGTCAACAAATATAGCATGAAATTTTAACACAATATTCTCAGTAAATTGAAAGTACTGGAAGGCAAAAAAATGAGTGAGCAAGATGTGATCAATCACAATAGACAAAAATGAGATGAACATAGAAGATGTGACCACAGAAACCAATCACCACAGAAACCTGCATCCAACAAATAGGGATTATGTGGTCAGCCCTTTCTGGCACAACTAGGCATTTACAGAAAAGGACTGCAGATCAAATTTCATCACACAACTCAACCACCCATACAACAGGTGCTATCTTCTGACTATGACAATGAAAATCAATACAATGATACACTCTTAAAAGTCACTGAACCAAAAAAAAACTGAAAAAGTAATACATATAACTCATGGATTAATGATGAAACTATAATGGAAATATCTTAAAGAAAACCGAACATATGCAAATTAAAGAACAACTACCAAACAAATTCTCCAAGACCAAAGCAGTACTCAGAAGAAAATTTATACTCCTACAAACTTCCACTAAAAACAAGCAAACAAAAAAAGAAACAAAACAAAACTGAAGTCAATGAATTAAGCAACTAACTTTAGAATTTTTAAAAGAACCAAATTCAAAGTATGCAGAGAGAAGAAACTAACAAATATTCATAGTAATAACACTGGAAAGAAAGCATAAATCAAGCAAGCCAAAACCAAAACCAGTTCTCTGAGAAATAAACAAGAAAGATCAAAACCGATCCAACAAAAAAGAATATACAAGCAAACACTATAAGGAGAGGTAGACTATGGTGGGTGTGTTCAGAGCTACAGTGAATTCCATAAGCCCATTTCCCCAATTGAAGTATTACATGAAATAGAGATTTTCCAACAAAAATAACATTTCTAAACCTTAAAAAGATAAATGATGGAATAAACTTATATGTAATTAAAAAATGAAATTGAGTTGGTTGTTTCCAAAGTATGAGCAAGGAAAACAACATAAGCCATATTAAAGCAAAATGTTTTATGTGTTCCATGAAACCCATGAAAAAGAAACTACATATACATATACATACATACATACATACATACATATCATATCATATCATATACAAATGTTCCAGGAAATAAATGCTCTTCCAGTCATTCTGGGGTTGGAAGAAACAAGGCACCCAACAAAAAGCAAACTCCTAACCCCCAAACAAAATGCAAATAAGCAAATATGACAGAATTTATAAGAAAAGAAAACTGTAAGATGATCTCATTTATTGAAAATAAAAAAGGTAAAAATTCTTTAAAATTTATCAGCAAACCTACAAGAGATTATGGTGAACCTTCCATATCATGACTGAGTGGGTTTAATAGAGCAACACACAAAAAAAAAAATAAATCCAGTATTATAACATCTAACAATACAATCCATCATATTAACAGCTTAAAAATCCTAAGTTCAACTCAATATATATATTCAAATAACTCAGTTTTAACACTAATTCTTAATAAGGGCTCTGGCAAGCAAAGAACAGGAGGAAACTTCATTAAGTAGCAAATGTTAAGATAGCAACTGTTATTGGAACTATTTAGAGACAAACCAAAAATGCCTGCTGTGTAAAGTGTTTAGGAAGCCATAGCTTAAAGCAGTGACATGAAGTGTGATGTTTATATACAGAAGAAAATAGAATTATTTATATCTAAAGACAACATGACTGCTCACAAGAAAACAAAGACACTGTTAAAAATATTAGCATTTTCAACAAAATTGCTAACAAAAATCCAATAAATAATATAATAAACGAAATAAGAAAAAGCGCTTTTGTAAAAGAGCCTACTTATTACAGAAACAGAAAACTTTAAAAGGCTACACAGGAATTAATTGCTTTTTTTTTTTTTTTTTTTTTTTTTTTTTTTGGACACTGGGTTTCTTTGTGTAGTCATGTCCTGGAACTCATTTTCCTAGACCAAGCTGGCCTCAAACTCAAAAGGTCTGCCTCCTGAGCGCTGGGACTAAAGGAATGTGCCACCACACACAGCACCAAGAGGATGAACTTTAAGACTATTTTGCCCTTCTCCCCTTTTCCAGTTTTCGTGTGTGTGTGTGTGTGTGTGTATGTGTGTGTGTGTGTGTGTGTGTGTGTGTGTGTGTGTGTGAACATATCAGTGTGGGTGCACAGGCACGTGGAGGCTAAGGTTGGTATCCGTAGTCATCTTTGGCAACTCTTCCATTTCTTAAGGTAGGGTCTCTCAATGAATGAAACCAGAGCTTGTCTAAAAAGCTAGTTCTGATGGCCAGCTTGCTCTGAGGATCCTGTCTCTGCCTTGTGAGACTGTAATTAAAAGTGGGCCACAAAACCCACTCCCTATTTTCATGTTTCTGGTATTCAGAGTTGCAGTCTTCATTCTTATACTTTATAGCCTGAGTTATCTCCCTAACCTTAAATCGTGATACTTTTAAAAAGACATTTCTCATAAATAGAAATATAAGAGATTTGTAAAACTCAGTATCAAACTTTTCCATTTTCTCCAAATCAGTATGCATTCAATAAAATTCCAACAAAACTGAGTATTTTACAGAACTGAGCTGGTCCTTATAGTCTCACAGGGCCTCGTATAGTCAAGGCAATCTCGGGAATAGTTTAGAATAGTCAACATTACAGCCAACATGAACAACTAAGGAAAAACTCTAGATAGTAAGAACAGGTAACAGGGAAGCTACACAACAAGGAATTAAAATAAAAACAGATCTTAGGATGAGAACAAATTACATGTTGTATCTTAATGTATACATAAATGACATTTGAAAAGAAGAAATAGTGAACTTTTCAGTAGTCTGAGATAACTGCCATTTGGAAAAAGTAAAGCCAAATCTCTGCCACATTAAACACTAATATAAATCCCTTATGAATTAAAGGTCCATACACACACAAAAAAACAGAACTTTAAATTTTTAGAATAAAATTGATACCTGTGGAGAAAAGAACTTGTAAACAAGGCACAAACCAGTGAATTTTTGATGAATTAGACTATGTGAAAATCAAATTTATATAACTCAAGGATATCTTAGTTCAAAGAATCCACAAGTCAAGAAAAAATAATTTACAAAGCATAAATATGGGGAAGGATCAGTATTCAAAACATAGAAAGAATAGCATAAACCAGCTCAATAAAGCAGTCAAATAACTGGCTTAGGATACTAAAAGGTAATATACTTTAAAGGAAAAATCCCAATAAACAATTTTACCAATAATTAGGGATATTAAAATTTAAAGTATGAGATACTCTGTCCATCACTGAACTGACATGAACGTTTGAAGTCTGGTAACTCCAAGAGGTAAGGAGGACATAGAGAAAGGAGAATTCAGTGAACAGTATAGAAACCAGAACTCAATGCTGGAGACAGGGAAGATGGAAGAACCAGGGAGAGAATAGTCTGGCAGCAAGAGAAACCTGAATGTATGCTCACATTGTGATTCAGCAATTCTGCTCTGAGGAATGTTTTCTACAACAACCTACCCCCAAGTACCTTTTTTCCTTGAATTTTCAATCTAGTAGGAACCAACAGATTACTAATTACAATAAAAATGAATTTTTAGAAAAGTAAAATTTAAAACAAAACATAAAATTATAACCTGTAAAATTATTAGATTCAATATACAAAAAAAAAAAAAAAAATGTGTGAAGATGTTCGAACTTCTTAAATTCTCTCAGTAGTTGGCATGTTTCATTGTGGCTCAGGAAAATAATCTGGTGACAGGCACTGCCCCTCACCTCCATGCTGAACCATGCTACTCTAGGAAAACTCCTGCACGGTGTTCAGAGACACTGAACAGGTCAGTCACACAGCATTGCTGTAGTAACGACAAACTACAAAGCAGCTCTTCAACAGTTCACCAGAATGAAATCACACTGCAGACTGAAAATTAATGAATGAGGCTTTGCTTCACTATCTACTGGCTTCACTTACTTTTAATGTGTTAAGAACATCTGGACACACAATGAAGTTTCTGGAATTCTCCACTACATAATACTCTCTTGAGTCCCCACATTATCCAAAATGAAATTGATAAAGAACAGGACAAAGTCACAATACCTACAGTGAGACATAAATAAATCCAAGTACCTATAACAGCCCTTTTCCTCTCTGTCTCAGCTTCTTTCTCCACAACCTTTTGTTTCTGTGCAGCTATAAGAAGTTTTGTCTTCTCTGCCTCCCTGTGAAGTAAAACATTATATAAATATCAGAAAAGGTTCTGCCTGTCCCTTCCCTCCCTCTTCCCTCTTTGTGGTACTAGGGATAAAGCACAGTAACATGCAGGTTTGAGAGTGTAGCTCAAGCTTCTCGTGTGTGTGATCCTTTTGGATAAGGACAGAGGGGGGCAGAAGGAGGAAAGAGGAAAGAGGTGAGACAGTGAGAAATGGAGGGAGGGAAGGAGAAAACCCATACAATTCATTTATTAGTAGAAGCAATCATATCTAAAGTTTAAGATACCCTGATCCTTGAATAAACATTATTTCTATTAGCGGCTCAGATTCATAACCTACCTCCCAGCTTGATACTTTATGCTTTATACTCTTAAAGTACAGCTCTACAATGAAACAGGAGAAATAAAACTGCACAACAGAAGATAGACTAGGAACAAAAAGGACTCGGTATACTAACCATAGAGCAGTATTACTATTCTCTTGGGCCCTGAATATATACACTTGCTATGTTCTCTCTCTCTCTCTCTCTCTCTCTCTCTCTCTTTCTGTGTGTGTGTGTGTGTGTGTGTGTGTGTGTGTGTACATGCATATGTGTGCCTTGGGGATTGAACTTAGCCTTGTGTATGTCAGGTAAACAAGCACTCTGCCATGAGTCACATACCCAGTCCTCATCTATAGTATTCTTGGATTTTTTTTTTTTTTGGTAGTTATTTTTAATTTAGCATCATCTCTTTATTTCTTCCCAACAGCCAAAATTTCTCAAGATGTTTGTTTCTTCTTTTCATATGTACTCTATGAGAATATTGATGTTTCAAATATTGTAAGTATTATCATAAAGAGATCCTCTAAAACACTTAGAAACTAATCCTGTGTCAGGTAAGAAACTTCTCTCTAACCAGTTCTAGAAACATAAAAAAGAAAGATATCCAGAAATCAACTCAAACTCAGGCAAGACCTCCTTACAGGCAATGCGTAAAGACCCAGATTTGATTTTCACAAATAACAATTTAAAAAATCCCTAAGCTTTATACCAAGTAGGTATCTACTCATTAAAAAAAAAAAAAAATCCCTTTAAAATAAATATGTATGGGTATAAGGAGTACAGTTTTTCTGCCTGCCGCCAGTCTTGTCCTGCCGCCGCGCCAGCCCCAAATAACACACTGAGACTCTGTATTAGATATAATTCTGTTGGCCCGGTTACTTGTTTCTTATCGGCTAGCTCTGCCTTAATTATTAACCCATTTCTGCTGATCTATGTATTTCTCTTACTGGGGAGCCGGCTGGCATACTGCTTTCTCCCCACTCTCCATCTTGGCTCCTCCTTACTACTTCCTCTTTCCTCCTTGTCTCCTAGCCCCTCCTATCTTGCTTTCCTATTGGCCAACAGTGCTTTATTCATTAACCAGTATGAGAAGCCTATATACATAATGGCATCTCTCATCATATGGGTGTTTTGCCTGGCTTCTTTCTGTGAACCATGTGTTTACAGTGCCCATAGACGCCAGAAGATGGCACTAGATCCCCAGGGACAGAGTTAGAGATGGTGGTGAACCACCATTTGAGTGCTGGGAATTGAACCTGGGGCCTCTAGAGAGGCAGCCAGTGCCCTTAACCGCTGAGTCACCTAAATAATAAGGCAACAAAAAGGGTTTCCTTGTTTTATTAATGTCTTGTTCAAGGCTCTATTCATGAATAGATAGATTATCGCTACTTGTGTCTCCAGCAATCATTTAACAGCAAATTGCACCTTTGACTACTGTTCTGGAAATGTCCATACATAAAGAGAAATCTACTAAGTATTTACTGGGCATTAAGATACAAAAGGTAGTATTACTAAAGTACAGGAGAAAGCTATTTATCCAATCCCACATTGAGCATTTCCTTCCACACCTTCCCTAGACTGCTATAGTAACATGTTAATAGCTCTAAACAGAAATAGTAGGAGCCCATGAATGTTACTCACATTAACTCAAAATTTCTTCTTATGGCTTCTGGGATTTTGGGTTTTGTAACACGCACAGCCTAAAACAAAACAAAACAAAAAACATAGTCAAAATACATATGAAAAATAATTCTTCAAACCAGGCATGGTAGCACACACATATAATCCAATCACTTAGAAGATGAAGGCAGGAGGGAGTTCAAGGTCAGATTTGGCTATGGAGGCAGACCTACCACCAAAAAAAAAAAAAACAACCAAACTACCACGTCAACAATGAAAGTCTTTAACCGTGTCTCCTAAAGATGCGTTCCTCAGATGACTCTAGCTTAAATAACAACTGCAACACAGCTCCCCACTAATTTATATAGGGATCCTAATAGCAGATCTACTTTATACACTGTCACTCCAAGAGTCAAAAATAACAGTTTACTTAAATGGGGCCTGACCTCAAGAGAAAAACCACCTTACTCATGGAGGAAGAGAATTTTTACAAAGCTCTATAGTTGGATTATTTTGCTTTCCATTACAAATTTGCAAACCAAAGAAAGTCAAGTCAGTCAAAGGAACAAGGTTGAGAGGTAAATTATGTCAAAAGCACATGAAAATCCCAGTCAGTGTGTGCAAATAATACTGTGTCCAGCAAGCAAGTGATCACTTCCTAAAGTTGTAAACTGTTGGTATACTAGGTAAAAATGCAGTCCAAGCTTTAGGACAGCGGTTCTCAATCTGTAGGTTGTGATGTCTTTGAGGATCACATATCAGATATTTGTGATTAATAACAGTAGCAAAGTTATGAAGTAGCAATGAAATAATTTTATGATGGGGGGTGAGCACAACGTGAGGAACTGTATTGAAGGGTCAAAGCATTAGGACAGTTGAATACCACTGCTTTAGGATAATAAATAGCAACTCAGAGCTTGTATTCTCTCTTTCTCATTTATTTGTAGACATTATTTACTGCCACTCTGTTGTTTTAATCAAAGTGAACTTTGGCATAATTAAGAGTATCTACTTGGAATGTGCTGCTTTTGAAGTGTAACTTTCCTATACTAAGAGCTTATCTCTGGGAGCTTTTGTATTTACTAACTAAACATCCTGCACCCACCACTGATATTGCACACACGTAACTCATGATCTAATCTCCCTTGGAAAACTGGCTCAATGTGTAAATAAAAAGCATTTAAGCACATGAATCTTATTGTTTTCACTTTTTCTTTCTTTTTTTCCTTTTTTTTTTTTTGGTTTTCTGAGACAGGATTTTTGTCTGTATTACTTTGGAGCCTGTGTTGGAACTCACTCTGTAGACCAGGCTGGCCTCAAACTCACAGAGATCTGCCTACCTCTGCCTCCTGAGTACTGCAATTAAAGGCATGAGCCACCAACGCCCAGCTTGTTTTTACTTTTAAATCTCCCAATTTTTTAAAAGACATTTTTATACACTTATTGTAGAGTCATTTCACCAGCCCATAACTTTCAACAACCCTTTCTTTCCCAGTTATCTCAGGATTGTCTACAGTAAAAACCAAACATTCCATCAGTATCTAAGTTGATGGTATTGACCAAGTAAAGACTTTATTTTTAAAAGACTAGGAAAAATACGCATAAGCGTTTGCTTAAGTATTTTATAAAATGGAGGAATACTCTATTGTTGTAGAAAAAAAAAAATCACAAGGGGATTTCAGTCCCTAAGAAACAGCATTATGGGTTGGATTCCTAATCATAAAAACCAAACTTTTGATGACCTAAAATACCTCCACCTCTGAGGGCTGGAGAGATGCTCAATGGTTAAGAGATCCAGAAGACCCAGGTTTGATTCCCAGCACCCACCTAGGGACTTAGAATGTAACTTTGGTCCCAGGGCATCCAGAAGTACTCTTTGAGGTGTATAGATATACATGTTGGCAAAACACCCAAATACATAAATAATTATAAAAACAAAAAACCAACCTTTGCACATCCCTAGAAGAAGACTACTCATTTCCTCATTTAAAAACAAAACTAAAAGGGCTGGAGATGGCTCAGTGGTTAAGAGCACTGGCTGTTCTTCCAGAAGACCCAGGTTCAATTCCCAGCACCCACATGGCAGCTCACAACTGTTCATAAATCCAGTTCTAGGAGATCTGACACCTTCACACCAATGAACATAAACTTATATTTAAAAACAAACAAACAAACAAACAACAACAACAAAAACCTAAAAGACCAAACAACATCTCTCTTTTTTGTTCAACTTTCACCACTTGCTGGTGGAAACACCTCAAAAAGAACAAGATGATGGTATGGAACAATCTTTGTACACTGCAAATATGTATTACTCTCACTATTAGTAAAAAGCTGATAGGCCAATGGCTAGGCAGGATTTTTCTGAGCAGAGAGAATGCTGGGAAGAAGAAAGGGAGAGTCAGAGTAGCAGCCAGGCAGACAGAAAGGAAGCAGGACATGTACAAAATGAGGTGACAAGACATGAGCCACATGAGCAAATGGATTAATAGAAATTGGTTAAGTTGTAAGAGCTAGTTAGTAATAAGCCTGAACTATCGACCAAACAGTTATAATGAATATTAAACCTCTTTGTGATTATTTCGGAGCAACTGTTAAGACACAGAAAGGATGAAGACAAGCAACTTCTTCAGTCTGTATGTGAAAACTCACACAAGTTCCCTACTACAAGTAGGACACAGATCGGCAATTTCTGGGTCATAGTTTCAGACATTGCAAAAATATGATGTTTCCTCCAGGGAGGGGCCCAAGAACCTCATAAAAGTTGGAGGTGGCTTTCAAAGAATACACACAGAATACTTTGTAGCCTATACGTTTATAACTCATCATGTAAAATGAGTGGTAAACACCCAAACTACTGGCTGAAGGTTGGTGGATGTATCCTCTCTAACCTATAGGAGAGGTGGAGAAAAAATTCAAGTATTTGACTGCACCTGTCTTTAGAGAAGTACAAGCACTTTGGGGTAAGTCATACCTGCCTTGGTCGAGTTCCTCATTTTATTCTTGCAGAGGACTCAGAGATGTGATCTAAGGTTCTCAACCTGTGAGTCAAGACCCCCTTTGGGATTGCATATCAGATATCTACATTGTTATTCATAACAGTAGCAAAATTACAGCTATGAAGAAGCAATGAAATTTTATTTTATGTTTGGAGATCATGAGGAACTGTAAAGTGTCACAGTATTATGAAAGTTGAGAACCAATGGTCTTAGGGGATCTATAGTTTCTGCATAGGAAGGGGAGCTTGGTGCTTGGTTCTTGGTATTCTTTCTCTCCCTCATTATACAATGTACTTAGGAACAGAGAAAATTTTCAATGATTCATAATTGTTAAATACTTTAGCAACAGCTCCTCAAAAAAGCCCTAAGAGACAATACCCCTCAGAGCAGGAGTTACAGCTCCTAGTGAATGGGCTTCTTTCCTGACTTCCGCAGCAGCTTGTTGGCTCTAGAATAATGTCTACATCCAAAGAACCCCAGTACACCAATAGGGAATGATGAACAATATGTAGGACATAGTGCTACTTGGATGACATACCCCTTCTAAGAACAAGAGTCTCAGACAAGGCTATTCTGGCTCTGATCATCCAGGAAATAATGCGTGGTGAAATGCTCCCAATCCTTCTCCTTATCGGAAGTGGCTTGATGGGCCTGAACAGCTGAGAAGGACATCTTGTCTGGCTCACCTAGACAAACTTCCATGGCCAGGATGAACCAAACCATTTAATGTCTACAGATAGCAAAATGTTTTCCAGACTGGGCATATGCAGATGGCCAGCCTTTGGAGGCTAAAGCAGAGCTCATAAGTCCATAAAATGGATCTTGAGCAGAATGACAATCACCTTAACAACTTTCATATGATTTAGGTCCATGAGACGATATGGTGCAGAGATGGATAAAAGTGTGTAATAGTTTCTTTTACAATAAATTCTATTAGCTTTGCAAATACAGTTTCACAACCTTTCCAGGGAGATAATTCTTCTACCTCTCACTCAAGGCCCACAGGCACACTACCCACTGTGATCTCGTACTTCTGGATGTAGAATAGCTGATTGGGAGCTTAGTGGGAAGGAAAGTGGCATGATAAGCCTCTCTTTAGACTGCCTGAGTCTTCTTGGCTCTGCTGGACTACAAGGGGTGGCTGCAGAGGTAGACAAAGTCTTTTATAGGTACCAGTAGGTCACCCAAAACCATGGCAGACCTGGCTGAGCCCAGCCTAGAGATTAGTAAGGTACAAAAACTACAGTGGCCGAGATGTTCCCACTCTCTACATCTCTACTCAATACGGTGCTCCAAGTCTTAGCTTTCTTGTCAAAATTCTTTTATTAATGTATCATTCATAATAAACAGATACCAACAAGAAAATAAATCAAATATTCAACCTATTTGAAAGATTTTTAAAGGCTCCCAGAAACTCTTAGGCCTTATAAACATTTCAGCAAAGTAACAGAATACAAAATTGACATAAAGAGTATATTTTCTATATATCAATAATGAACTTCTCAAGAAACTGCGGGGGAGGGTAATATTTAGAATAGGATAAAACAAAACCAACAAAAACAAAGGAAAACCTAGAAATAAGTCTAATTAAGTGGTGAAAACTTAAGACACTAAAGGACATTAAAAGGTTGAGCGACCTTCCTTGCTCACTGGGAGATTTAACTATGAAAATGGCTATATTAGTAAATCGCCCACAGATTTAAATCAGTGCCGAAATCTCATATGGAAAGAAAATCCACCAGAAAAATGGGCAAAGGATATGAAGTAGAAGGGGATCATTAAAAAATATCAAAAGATGTTTAACTTCATTAATAACCAAAGAAATACAAGTCAAAAGGAGAGAACCACTCGTTTATCTACATGGAGAAAGCCTGCACAACTCACTGAATCCAATGCTAGTGATGATGTCATAAAGCATTGCTGATAATGATGTGTATGTGTGCAGTCTCTTTGGAAGACAATTTGTACATAAGGACATGTCATGGTTCATTATACTAATATTGATTAACAAAAAACTGGGAACAGAGAAATGACTAAGTAATAAGAGTACAGGAATTCTATGTAGCTGAGATCTCAGCTGCATTTGAGTAACAACACCATGCCTGACATGAAATATTTTTCTGTTTTTTCATTTAATAAAAATGTGCATATTTACCTAGAAGCTTAATTGGATTAAGTCCTTAGGTGTGCTCTCTGGAAATAGCTTCTTACTCTTGCAACACTCTTATAGCAATCACTGCCCAGTAGATCCCCCTGTCAGCTCATACTCTAACATCTATTTTGTTTCTTATATTTGACTCCTTTTTCACGATGCTATTGAAGGAAAGGTATACTTTTATACTGGTTACTAACCATTTCTGTGTTTAAAAAAGAACTTATACTTGATAGAAATACAAACTTAGTTCTATATTAGAGTTTTGAATTATGGTCCTAAAAATTTACCAGAAAATACCACTCAGCATACTTTCTCATTTCCACAGGGATGTAAAGTCAAAATACCATAGTGTTTAGATTAAGTTACTACATAACCAACCACATGAAAGCATTCAACAGCAGCTCTAGAAAACTGCCCAGAATGTCCCTAGAAGTTCCAGAGCTTACCTGGATAGTGAGGCCTGGGGCCATGACATTTAAGTCCTTCTGCAGTGCCTGCTTCAGGTTTTCATCTATTTGATCTGTTTTTTAAGCCAAGAACAACAAATCTCATGATATTCGGTTATTTTTAATTAACAGCAAAACAAAACCAGTCAGAAGAGACCTTGATTCCAGTCTTATTCTTTCACAGAGCTTAAACATCTTGATAAATAAAGTATATATCAAGTATAAGTGAGATGAATATGAAGCATTCTTCTTTTTGAGAAATTACCTATTAAGGAAGAAATATGACAGCCATTCTAAGTTTACCCCACAAACTGTATTCAGTAAATTTAACTTAACTTTGGATCACTGCATTTATTGCATAACTTACACTTTTACTAGATTAATAATTATTGGCTAAAAACAGTTTTTGAATAAAGGAAGGAACTGAATCTTTAGCTTCTTCAATGCATACCTTATTCCTTTTATAGCACAGATTGGTCTAAACTTATAATGCCCTTAGCTCTCTAGGTGCTAGGATTATAGATGTGCCACCACATCTGGCCTCTGTATCTTGATTCACATAAATGCCCAAATAGCTAAATGTCTTTTCTGCTGATTACCACCTTACTGTTGACTTGGGACTTTAAAAAAGAATTTAAAAAGAGAGGCAAGTCTTTACCAAAAAGAAGCTGTAACTTTACTTGATCTTACAATGAATGAATTTTTTAATCACCTCAATGGTACTTTCACCATTACTAAAGCAACCAGTGATGTGACAAGTCTGGCATTGCAGAGGTTGTCAATCATCAAAAGAAAGCAATTGGTTTAATTACATTTTATTTATTTTGTGTGTTGTTGGCTCCCTCCTTCCAATATGTGAAGCCTGGGGACTGAACTGAGGTTTGAGTGCAAGCCCTGTTACTCACTGAGCCATCTTGTCAGTCCCTCAACTGGTAAACTTCAAAGGGATTAACCATTCCCATACCTCAGTCTGAGAAATAAACTAAGAATTCCAAGGAGGAGAGGTGAATACTAAAGGCAACAATCCCAATTCCCTGGTAAGAACTTTCATTGTCCCAAGTGAAAACTTTTACATAAGGAAGGTTGTAGTGGGATATTCACTTTGTCTCCTTCTGTGGTACTGACCACGCCCATTGGAGGGGTGGGGCCAGGGACGGAAGTGACCTGTGGAACTAAGTCTGAGGAGGAGCCAAGGGAATGCTCTCTTGCTGGCGGGACTTGCTGGCAGGAGGTGGAGAGGAGAGCATCGGTGGAACTTGCTGGTGTTCATCTGTCTAGGTTGTAAGTTATTTCTCCCTGAATAAACATCTATTCAGCCTATTTGTTTATCCTGATCCTTATTAAACCGCAATAGAAGGTAACACACAGGCCTGGTACTGCGGCCCTTTGTATTTAGAAGTTTGGATGTGGACAGGACTCCCAACACCATGCCAGAACTGGTAAAAGGTGCCACTGTGCCTATTTATATAAAGTAGTTTGTACTGAACACTAGCTTTCCTTAGGGAGCCTAGAAGTATGTCATGTGATTGGCAGAGGGCATCTATGTTATCAAGTCCCAGTGAAATTGCTAGGTGCTGAGTAGCTAATGAGCTTGTCCAGCAGTCAACATTTCACATGTGCTTGTACCTTATTACTAAAATTCACCATTATACCTTTTACTTTTGCTAGTTTTTTACCTGTATCCTTTATGTGTAGTAATCATGGTTGTGAATAAAACTACATGACAGGCCCTGCCTATCCTCCTAATAAATCCTGAATCCCAATTGCACGGAAGTACATCTCAAGACATACCCCTGTCTTAGTGTCTATTGTTGTGACAAAACACCATGACCCAAAGCAACTTGAGGAAAGAGTTATTGCATTTCACAGATTACAGCCCTTCACTAAGGAAGTTAAGGCAGGGCAAGAACCTGGAGGCAGTAATGAAAGCAGAAGCTACAGAAGGATACTCCTTTATTGGCTGGCTCAGTCTGCTTTCACACAGCATCCAGGACCTTCAGCCCAGGAGTGTCACCACTGACAGTGAGCTGTGACCTCCCACATCAATCACCAATTAAGAAAATACTCCATAGGCTTCTCCACAGGCCAACTAGTTGGGGCATTTTCTTAACTGAGGCTCCCTTTCCCAAATGACTCTAGCTTGTGTCAAGCACACTCCCAAACATATACTTCTAAGCTTTAATAAAATATAATGAAAACAGAATATAGCATGTGAATAAAGATTTTCTAATTCTTTTGTTTTGTTTGTTTGTTTTCTTTTTTTTATTTTTCTGAGACAGGTTTCTCTGTGAAACAGTCCTAGCTATCCTGGGACCCACTCTATAGACCAGGCTGACCTCACAGAGATCCACCTGCCTCCATAGTACTCTACTGGGATTAAAGATGTGTGCTACCATCACCTGGTGATTTTCTAATTCTTTATATTTTAAGAGGGGCATAGTGGTACATGCCTTTCATCCCAGCACTTGGGAAGTGGAAGCAGGTTGATGATCCCTGTTAAGTTTGAGGTCAGTCTGGGATATATATAAGACAGTATCTCAAAGAGAGAGAGAGAGAAGAAAAAATTATCACTAGATAAAAGCAAAGTATTTTAAAGGTGCTTGCTCTATTAAGATTCAGAGAAAATGCTCAAATGACCCAAGGTTTACTAACATTACAACATCAATATTTAAGTTAATAAGATTTCTAATCATTAATTGTCTACTTCTATATTTAAAACAAATTAACACTTACCAAATAATTCTATGTAAACTTCTTGAAGTGTGTGGGCACTGCAAAACTGGTTCAGCTCATGGTGGATCTTATTGAAGATTAAAGTCTTGTCATAATCTGCAGTGTAGTTCCTCACAATGTCAAACACTGAAGGAGAATTCAACCCATGTTTGTTTCACTCAACAATTATCCAAGCATCTTCAAATTCAGCAACGGTAAAGTTAAAGTGATATACAATCCACGAGGAAAAGTGTCAACAAAATAGTGACAACATAAAGAACTACTCACAGATTTTATATTTCATGGGCTCATTTAACATTTTCTTACATTTACAACATTAACAGAAGACTTATATTTCACACTAAGGAAAGGATAGATTGTCAACACCAAGGAAGGAATGAGACAGTCAGATGTGTACTTGTGCAGCAGTGTGAAGATGAACTGAGAAACAGGAAAGTATGAGCAATTATTGTAAAGCAAAACTTTAGTCAAGAGATAATGACTGAACTGAAGACCAGCAAGAATAAAATGATGAAGCTGCTGCAAACAGACATATATAATTCAAAATATATAAAAATGTGTTTATAATTTTTTTTTTTACCTTCAAGCATAGTTTTAAAGTCTTACACTAAAGTCTCTAGATACCAGAGAAGGAGCTAACATTTACCAGACTTTACATCAGGCGACACATACATTGGTGCTTCATTTATCCCCAATTTTCCATCTTAGGAAACTAAGAACCAAAACATTCAGAAATATCACCAAAGGTACATACCAGAACATGTCAGAAACCTACGTTCTACCTAAAAAATATGCTGCATTCTGCACCCATTCTCACACCCAAATACTTACTTCACCAGCCTTCCTCCACAGGATATTAGATGCAATTGGATCCTAGGTCATAGTTAAACGAACAGTTGTTGATAAATAACTTCTAAATATACAGCTTCATCATCTTCCAAATGAACCAGTGATCTAAAAGTATGTCCATCTCTAGAGAGAGCCATCAGCTTTCTCTTTTTCAATTCTGAATTATAATCCAGTTCAGTGATTTGTAATCAGGGAACACAAAGTCATCTATTGATATCTGGGTGGGGGACAGGGATTGGTTCCAAGACCCTATGGAGATACTAAAATCTACAGATGTCCAAGTCTCTCATATTAAACTCAGTAATATCTGTATATAAACTGCATAGTCACCTGTATACTTCATCATGTATAGGTGATTACATAATATCTAACACAATATAATTTACCATATAAATAGTTACTACACTGTATAGTTTGGGGAATAATTACAGGGGGAAAGTTCATATATCTTTAGTATAGATTCAGCCTTTCCCCTGAATATTTTTGATATGTGCTTGGTTGAAGCTATGAACACATAAACCACAGATATGGAAGGCTGATTGAAGATGGAAAAAAAAATGAGGAAAATAATCTCTAAAAAATATCATTCAAAACCACCTGACAATAATATACTTGCAACTCTTTACTCTGAAATATTTCCATGATCTGCGTGAAACTTGGCATGACCCTACACTTCAGTATCTGTTTTCTCCTTCCTCTCATGTCTTTTCAAGTACAATGATAACACCTTAAAGGCAGAGGCTGCCATTTCACTTTTTCAACGCTCTTGCAAAACACATGGCATTGGTTTACTTGGCATGCCAATTCATTAATAAGAATGAAGACCAGACACTCAAAACTTGCAATTATGTACATACATGTGTATGTACATGTGATGTACATGCATCTCTGTGAGTGCATGCACATACACACATACACACACACACACACACACACACACACACACACACACACACACACACTCACATAGGCCCACAAACCAATCTCAGGTGTCATTCTTGGGCCTCTCACTAGTTAGGATAGACTGGCTAGAATGTGAACCCCAGGGATCTCCCTGCTTCTGCCTCAGCACAGGAATTATACGTGCACAACAGTATACTAAGCTCTTCCATGCTGAGGATTGAAGTCAGGTCCTCAAGCTTGCATAGCAAGCACTTAAATAACTAAGCCATCTCCCTCCACAGCCCCGTTTTTAAAGAACACATATCCACCTTGTCTTTGTGAGTGTTTATCTTTTATTAAGAAAATGCTTTCTTATACTTCAGGCTTTCAGACTGCTTCAAGTTATGGCAAATCTCAACTAGAAAAGATTTTTCTACAATGAGAAATGAATATGACCCAAGGAAATTGATTAGTTATAGATCTTAAGGACACAAAGAAATTCTTCCTCACCATGACTGCATACAATGCCACTTTCTTTTTCTAGAAACACTTGTTTTCAAAGACAGTAAATTAAGACAGGAGTAGCTCATAAGATTACTGAAAACTAATTCTATCTATGACTTGTGACGTGTTTCTACCTCTATTTCCTAGAAATATTTTCATGATTATTCTTATATTCATCAGCAATCACTGAGGTGGTAAAACTTTAAAAAGTACCTTCTTACTCCTTCCTCAGTTATAAATACCTTGGTTATAATTGTACAAACACAGCAGATAGGTAACATACCTGCATAAGGAGCCAACATATTAACCACTTCTATTCGGTCAATATAGATCATGACCCCACCACTAAAAGCAAATGAACAAAAACAAACAGAAAAAGTGTGAGCCAGAGCCACAATAAAAGCAGTGAAGTACTATCAAAAAGTTATATATAGATACATGGGTAACTTGATAATCTAACTTAAAATCTAGGAAGAACTTTGATATATTAACTTATAAAATCTGTCCCTCTACAGATGTCAAAGTTATCTTTTAAAACTTGTAAAAGCAATGCTTTAAGTCATCAAAATGCCTTGTACTTCACATTCCTCACTTCTTACAATTTAATGTATTAAGAATATTTTAGTGATACCCAAGCCTTGTTTATTTCCTTTGTTGCCCTCAGCCTTTTTTAGGGCAGCAATCCTTAGAGGCCTTTAAACCAAAAGCATTACTCAGGGACTTCAGTCGAGGCATAAATTCTATTAAAGACCAACTGACTCAGAAACTCTCATTTACATGATACTTAACATAGAGAGAAGTAGAATGATTTTGTCTGAAGTAATCTTTTACTGAGCATCAATTCAGAGACAAGTTCTGGACCACATATACAAATTCAAATTCTTATAATAATTGTAACATAGTTCTTATTCCCTTACTTCAGGGAACTAAACTTAGAGAAGCTAATCAATGCATCAGTGGAAAGGCAAGAGCTATGTGAAGTTTATACTTCCTGCCTCATTTTCCTGTCAATTAAAATAACACAGGTGTGGTAACGCTAATAAACAGTAGTCTGCTAGCTCTAGAACTCCACTCTTTTCAATATCCTAAAATGGAATGCTCCCAGTTGCAATTTCATCCAAGTAACTCACAGCACAGAAATCTCTGTTGCTGTCATGCCTATACAGAAGTTGTCTTTGCATGGTGACATACACCCACAATCTCAGGGTTTGGGAAGCAGAGGCAGCAGGACTGTTTCTGGTTTGACACCACCTAGTCTACATACTAAGTCCCAGGTTTATCTAGTGATTACTGCTCCAAAAACGTTAGGACTAAAGAAAGTAAAGGGTGATGGGTAACAAAGCAGGAAGCTTACCTTGTTCCACAAGGCACATTTTTAACTTCATCCGTTTGTAATGTTGTCTGGACAGGAAAAAAAAAAAAATTGCTCATTAAAACTTGCATGCCTTTAATCCCAGCAGAGGCAGAGGCAGGTAAATCTCTGTGAGTTTGAAGTCAAACTGGTCTACAGATATTTTCAGGACACCCAGGGCTGTTACACAGAGGAAACCCTGTTTCAAAAAACAAAACAAACAAACAAACAAAAAATCTACGAAATACTGCTGATCTGGTCATGCACAGTGGTTCATGCCTTTAATCCCAGGACTCAGAAACAGGCAGGTGGATATCTGTGAATTCAAGGCCAGCCTGGTTACACAGTAAGCTCCAGGACAGTCAAGAATACAGAGACCCTGTCTCAAACCAACAAACACACACAGCTGATCCCAGAGGAAACTCTTCTAGAAAGTTGCTCCTAAGTAAATACAAGAGAGCCCAGCCATGACTTCAGCCTCCAAAGATCAGCTACTGAGTTAGCCATTTCTTGTCAAAGACTTGAGTACTACATGTTTTATAAGGAAGGCTGGATTCAAAATGCACTAGGAAATATTCAATATCAACTAGTAGGCAGGAAAATTCTTAAGTATCTTATTGCCTAGGGCTGGCTTGAGTTCTCAAACTACACAGCTCACTTACAAGTGACACTATGACCAAGGTCTGTGCTCTGCGCTTTTGATTCCTGACTATTAACTGTTTACAGTGATGATAAGTAACTATTTTTGCACACAAGTACTTTATCAACCAAAGCTACCTTTGAACTCAACAGCAAAGCTATAGTCAATGTTTTGCTTTTGGACCTATTGCTCTCTCACATGTTCTGTTCAGTTTGCCTTTTAATATAAGTGCCAACAACCAATACTGCTTCCTCCTTAGTGAACCAATAATCTGATCTTAATTGCTTTGCCACATCACACCTTTCTTTGTATCAGAATGAACTCCGATTATGTATGTTAAGGTTTCAAATAAGCCAGCAGTAAATTCTAGACACATTATACCTTGTTAAGCACAAAAAAATATGCTATTTTATGGAATATGGTCCCTGTTAACCTAAAAGTCACTATCTAGCATAGGGAATAAAATTCTTACAAAGAAACCTATCAGTAAGTACAAAAATAATAGTATAAATTGAGCTCTTAGGTATTGTTACAAGAAATGAAATACTAGTCTTGAGAGAGACAGACAGACAGAGAGAGAGAGAGGGAGAGAGAGGGAGAGAGAGAGAGAGTACTCAGTAATTAATAGTACTTAACACTCTTTCAAAGGACCTGGGTTTGGTTTCTAGTACCCACATAAGTGGCTCACAATTGCCTGTAACTACCATTCCAGTGCATTCAATATCCCTTCTGGCCTTTGCAGATACCACAATATAGTGCACAGACAAGTAGGCACACACAAATATGTATAAATTAAAAAATAAAACATTTAAAATATCTCTGAAATTAAATATTAATAGATCTAGCCAGGTAGTAGTAGCACACACTTTTAGTTCCAAGACAGGTGGATCTCTTTGTGGTCTACAAAGAGAGTTCCAAGACAGTCAAGACTATACAAAGAAACTTTGTCTCGAAAAAATAAAAACAAAAAAGACAGATTTGGAAGTGGAGAAACTAAGAGGGACATCTTAAGTTCAACTAATGTCCTATTCAAATACACATAGCAGAAGACAGAAGTACACACCCAAAGCAGACTGGTTTGCCTGAAACAGAAGGCACTACTCAGATGAGTGGTAAATTCCAGGAAAAGAACACAATGATATTAGATATTGAATATTTGCCAAACAGTTTAAGTGCTCTTTAATCCATGTTATATATAATCATAAAATGAACCTTTAAAAAAACTGTCAGATAAGGGAGTGGCCATGCAGACCTATAACCCCAGTTATGTGGGAGGCTGAGGAGGGAGGAGTGCGAGTTTCGAACTACCTTGGGAAATAGCAAGGCCCAAACTGGGCAAAGAAGATACAAAAGACAAAGTCTCAGTGGTGGAGACTTGCCTAGAATACTCAAGGCTCTGCTAGGTTTAAGCCCTACAGTTGATCTCTTAAGCACTGGAGGGGGTAAAGGTGTGCTCCTTAATTCCTCTGATCATGTTATACAGTTGTTATTCAGCTTACCGAGAGGCAAGAAAACCAACTAGAAGGCTAAAGAAGTCTAGGATAAGTTAGCAAAGCCATGAAAACTGAAACATGTCAATCTTGGAGACATAGTAAAGGAAAGATGTGATCACTGGTTGAATATACAGTTGCAGCACAGAAAGAATAACATGTAATTCTTTGATTGAGAGATTAGTGTGATGGGGCTAGTAGAGCTAACTCTAGACAAAGGGAGTGACAAGATTGATATAGAAACGAATTCAGTATATTTTATTTCTTTCAAAGCATTAAACTAAGGCAATTTTCACTATTCTGTGCCAACTTTCAAAAAAGAAAAACTAGGAGCTAAACAATAACTTTTCAATTTAATATCCTATCCTGTGTACTTCTATATACCTAATTATTTTCTCAATATGAAAGAAATGTTACAGTGGCACACATGTGTAATCACAGCCTTAAGGAGACTGAAGTGCAAGTTTGGGTTTAGGCTGAACTACACAGTAGCCCATGTCTCAAAAAAACACACGAGGGAAAAGTGAACGGCTGAAGGACTTGATGTTTCTCTAAGCACTGCTTTGTCTCCATATCTTACATATGGAATTTCACATTCATGTATATTAGTCCTTTCAATTATCAATTCTGTTAAAATGTCTTAGCAGTTAAAAGGACTGACTACTCTTTCAGAGGACCTGGGCTTAATTCCCAGTACCCACATGTCTGCTCACAACTGTCTGTAACTCCAGTTCCAGGGCTTCTGACACCCTCACAGATACATATGCAGGCAAACACCAATGAACACAAAATAAAGTTTCTTTAAAAAGTTTTATTGATGCAATTCTTGCCTAGAATACTGCTTTTTTTTTTTTTTTTTGAACACAAGAAAGAACATTCCTATTTTGTTACACTGGCTCAAAATTTTAATTTTTAATTAATATCTAAACATGCAAATTAGAATACTTACGTTGGAATCTTTTTATTACTTTCACTTCATCTCTGATGGTTTATAACTGTCATGCACATTTGTTATATACCTATAATTAAAAATCTATTTATTATTATCTATGTGTACTTTATGTTATTGCTACACCATATTTCTTAACAGCGAGTTTCGGGAAGGCAAAGACAGATTTACCTGGCTTTGAACAAGACAGACCTAAGGAGACCCAATCTCTGAGTCTGATGATGCTGTCGTTAAGACTATTATTAAAGAGTTGCTGGGGACTAAGATCAGAAGAGGAAAGAGACTGGGATGAGCCTATAAAGGCTACAAGATCAGGGCAGCAGAAAGAAGAGATGGTGAACAAAGAGTGACAACATTAACCAAGACAAGAAGGAATAAAAGTGCAATAGGAATTAGACATTACTAGTCACTGGATACATTTGTCATACTGATACTAAATAATATAAATTTTTTTTTCCTAGGGGAGAGGTTTTGTAACCTAACATTTCCCCTTTCTTCTTTTGTTTAAAACTGTATTAATTCCAGTGGTTAAGAGAAGTGAGTGCTCTTCCAGAGGACACAGGTTCAGTTCCCAACACCCACATGGCAGGTCACAACTGTCTGTAACGCCAAGATCTGACACTCTCACACAGACAAGCACAAAGGCAAAAACACCAATGCACATAGAGTAAAAATAAATATATTTAAAAATGTATCAATTCATTCTATCATAGTGCTGTTTAATATGTAAACTATATTACTATATATAAAATATGGTTTTACATTTTTTTTATAAAACTCAAAAGTATGACTAAAATATAAAAAGCCAATCTTGGGATCATTGTGGTTAGAGAAAGAACACCATGTTTACCATGTTTCACTTCAATAGACACAAACCATAAAATGGGACTGGAAAGAAACCTGGGGGAGTTAGCTATTCATGATTACTATTACTTAGCAGAAAGCTAAAAATTTAAGTGATAATAATAATTACATTGACTTTTCCTGTTTCCTGAAAAACCTGTAGCAGATGGTAGATGAAACTGAATTCAAAGATTTATGATCTCACTGAGTTTGCAATATTAGAGCCTAATCTTATTTTTGCCATCTTGTTATATCAAATTATATTTATTAATCATTTCCTATGGCCAAGAT
Source organism: Phodopus roborovskii (assembly GCF_943737965.1). Classification (NCBI taxonomy): domain Eukaryota; kingdom Metazoa; phylum Chordata; class Mammalia; order Rodentia; family Cricetidae; genus Phodopus; species Phodopus roborovskii. Next base: position 16,150,183 of record NW_026126541.1, on the reverse strand, counting down.
ACTTTATGCAAGAACCATATACTTAATTCAGATATTCTAAGATGTTATCAAAATGCCATATGCACTCAGGTTTCTCATAAATTTATATTTAAATGTGAGGCAAAAATGTGAGGACAAAAAGCTGTGTATAAAAATTCATTCCTCCATGTTAACAGTAGCCTAGGAGCCTGCCTCTATGGAAACCAAACAGTTCTAAACCAAGTAATTACTAATTTGTACTCCTAATTGTGTTCTCAATTCTTACTTTTATTTTGACTGAAGTAACAGAAAACCTGCTAACACCATTATACAGATGGCAGAAGTCAGTCTTGACAAGCTGCCTACTTCATTCCAAGACAAGAAGGTCTGAAATCAATGCTTGTTCTAGGACAGTTGTACTCTGAACTTTCACTCCACAATTAAGTAAATACCAACATTTGCTTAAGCAATAAGGAAACCCATCTCCACCCATAAGTGTGGTAACTCCTGTCACACCTGTCTATCTGGAATCCCTAGGAATCACTCACCTGTACAGATCTGAACGTAGTAATGAAAGGCAACATGATATGATAGCCTGGTCCACTGGGGCTAGTTAGTAAAGCTCCTCCCCTGCAAAAAGATGTTTTGGTTGACAAAACTGCAAGTAAGAGAAACTCTCTTCCCAATTCTAAAATGCTATAATAAACATTCACTATTATTCATGTTACTAACCTACTAGCCTTACAGAGTTACTCAAAATCAACAACTGCTACTTAAAACATCCACCACAGTTAAAAATATGAAAATGCATCAAACTCAACTGCCAATATTGCACCTTGTTTCATAAGCTCCACCAACCACACCTCTGGGTCTCTAGCACTGCTCTTGGGTCCAAATCCTCTCAAGTAGGTCTTTAGCTTTCTGACAAATACTCATGGAAAAACTCTAATGACTCTCAATTAAGGTACCTTAATTGCACATAACAAGAGGCCAAGTCAAAACAATACATTTAATCACTAAGTTTTAAAAAACAGGGAAACAAACTTTGAAGAAGAAAATTTCTGAGGCTAATGATACTTTTAATACACCATTAAAATCTTGGGACCAAAGTTTCTGTATAAAGGAAACAAAATACAGCCGCCAGAAGGTTGAAAGGGTAGGCGAGATACACATTTGTTCATCGAATTCTGGACTATCTGGACTATGAAAACACCCCCTGGAAATTAGGAAGAGTTTAGGGACAAATACATCAAAAAGTCCTATTTTATACAATCAACAGTAAATTCATACTTTGATCCTTGTCCTGAATGCACAAACAGGTTGGGAAGTCATAATTAAAAAGATGAACTGTTTCTGGTTCATCACTTATTTTAGGGGGAGTAGTACCTCCATATTCTCTTTGTGCTTTCCCTGTTGGAAAGACAAATGACAAACTGGACGGAAATGTGGTCCAGGCTGGCACTTCTTATGCTAGAATTCCATCTGTTAAGACACACCACCAAAATCGTTATTTTTTTCTAGGGCTCAGGATGGATCTAAAAGTAGAAATACCAGTTGGGAGGGTGGGCATGATCGAAATAAGCAAAAATCTGTTTTCTGAATAAACTACTACCCCGATTTGTCCAAACTGGCTTCTCTTATCAGTCTATACCTAAAGGAGCAGGTGGCAGTTCATAGCGAAGAAAAGCTATGCCAAATCAACCAGACAGCAACATAGACCACACTCTCCTCACCTTGACTTGGAGAAAGGGAGGAAGGGGGCCTGTAAATGCGACTTCTGTCTCTTGACTTTAGGGACATAACACTGTCACAGTCATTAAGATTTTGGGAGACGTAGCCAGGTACGGGGAGGCATTCAATGAAGACAAAACAAAAGCAACTTATGGAGAATGTCATAGGTAGGACCAGAGATCCCGAAAAGCATCCACGGTGGCAAACCAAACACCTGTACAGTTGCACGGACTACATAACGAGTTCGAATTAGTCATCTTGGTTGCAGTGTCAACTTCCCTCCCCTCCTAAGGAGTCCCCACGTCTGCACAAAACGAACTGGGCACTAAGCTGCCCCACACCTGAAGGTGCCCGGCCAAAGGTTACTTCCCAACAGCTGGGGAGAAACCACTTCCTAGGGTCGGAAGCGCTCTCCCGACGCCGCCGCGGCCACTGAGCCTCTCCCCGTGTGCTCGGCACCTGCGCTGCCCCCGCACGGCTCACCTGTAGTACACGGCCAGGTGTCCCTCCTCAATCTTGTGGATGGAGGCGTAAAGCAGGACCACCACCAGCCCCACCACTGCGGCCACCAGCACCCGGGCTTGAGTCATGTTCATCCTTGTCCCTCCTGGGCATGGGAAGGGGAGGCACCTCAGTCCCCTGAGGGACAGGCAGGCCGGCCCCCGCCCTGTGAAGAGCCCGCGTCCGGTCGCGGGCTGAGGCGGGAAGCCCCGCGCTCCGGCCCCTCGCTCGCTCTCCCCGCGCCGGCGGCCGCGGCTCGGCGCACGTCCTGACACCCCTTCCCCGGCTCCCCCCGGCTCCCCCCGGCGGAAGGCTCCAACAGGGGTCGGCCCTGGCCTCGGACACCCGGGCAACCGAGACCCCTCAGCCGCGCCTCACCGGTCAGTGACGCATCGCCCCCGCCCGCACGTGCAGCCGCCTCCCGGCCCCGCCAACTGCTGCCAACAGCCGGCCCCGCCCACCTCCCTGGCACTGCGGCTGCGCGGGGACGCACGCGACGCAGCCCCCGCCCGCGACTCGTGAGACGGTGAGCGGGCGGGACAAAATTGGCCCAGGCGCACCCAGCGCGGTGCTTCGTAGCGCCGCAGTCGTATGGGGTTGACCCTTGAGACTCGAACTATTCATGGCTCTCCCGTCCCGAGGACTCAAACCCCCTCAGTGTAGGGGTTGTCAGTGTAGGGATTCATCCTTTTGTGGTTTGTACCAAGCCTAACTGGTAAGGTACCCACGTTCTTTAGGTATACATCTTGCGCTAAGGAAAGTACCAGACCAGTCTCGAGGAACCAGGGGTTTGAGTCCAGTGGAGGAAGCTATTGGATCTGCGTTAATCACTCAAGCTTGGGTGTGCCGTACTGCTTCACCAGAGTGCTTTCTGAAGGCCACCCAGAAACAGGGACAGAACGACCTATGATGAGTGTGGGGGATGGGATTGTCTTGTCAGTGAACGCTTGGTTTTCCATGAAGCTGGTATGGTGGAAAGGAGTTGCATGGTAGGGTAGGCTAGAACCTGATTAAAGCTTTTCCTGCTGATAGAACTGGATGGCAAGGAGACTGACTTATTTGTATGGGTGTTTTGTCTGCATGCATGTCATGCATGTGTGCCCGGTGCCCTCAGCAGTCAGAACAGGGCATCGGATCCCCAGGAACTGGTGATACACACTGCATGAACCACTACATGGGTGCTGGGAATCGACCAGGGTCCTCTGGAAGAGTAGCCCAGGCTCTTAACCTGAGCCATCTATCCAGCTCCTTGGAACTTTTTTCTCACTGAGATTTCAAAATTTCACACCATGTGGCTCAGTGGGGAAAGGAGTTTGTGGACATGCCTGATAACTTCATTTCCCTAGATTCTACATAAAGGTGAAAAGTAGAAACCGACTGTATGAGGTTGTTCTCTGATCTCCTCATCACACAACAACAGACACAATAACAATAACTGTGTATAAAGCTTAGGGGGAAACCCCACACCATGTGCATGTATTACAAAACAAAAAAGGGTAGAGTTTAGAGATATATAAACACATGGGAAATAAGGACATTTCACTTCATTAAGGGCAGAAATGAGACAACTGGACAAGGTTGGAAGTATTTCTGAACTCCGGTGTAGGAAAATACCAGAAAGCAGTCTCTCTGCAAGTGAAGACAGACAGGAAGCTGGGAAACAAAGAACAGCAAGCCTAAGGTTATGGTGTTAACATCACTCCAGTCATGGCCCATCAAAAAGGACCTACTGTAAAGCCTTGTACAGATGATTACTTGTTTGTTTTTTCAAGACAGGGTTTCTCTGTGTAGCTTTGGAGCCTGTCCTGGAACTTGCTGGAACTCACTCTGTAGATCAGGCTGACCTTAAACTCACAAAGATCCCCCAACCTCAGCCTCCCCAGTGCTAGGATTAAAGGCATGCCACCACTACCAGGCCAATGGATGACTTTGATACTTAAAAATGCATTATTTCTGGGGAAAAAATGAACAGTAATTACATGTTTAGACTCTGAGGTAAACACCTTTATTGACTTGCCTGTGTTAATTTCAAGTCAGCCAGGTGAGGCCCCACACTCCTGTAATTCTAGCTTGGGACAGAGAAGCGATAGCACTGGTCTGAAGCTAACCTGGTCTGCATAGGTCTGTGCAGTGAGATCCTGTTTTAAAACAACAGAAATAAAACCAAAACACTTCCTGGCCTTTCCATGTAGGTTAACATCTTCTGAGCAACAAGTACCCAATAAATGTTTATTATTAAAAGCAACCAGACTCTAGAGCTACTGAATCCAGAGTTTGCCTGTCATCCTTTAGATGATAGGCACAGACTTGCCATCTTAAAGAAACATTGATACTTGATAACTTAAAAGACAGAAGACAGCCACATACACACAGACAGCCACGTACATACATATCTGTAACAGAGACTTTGGAAACTGAGGCAAGAAACACAAGTTTGGACTAGGCTAGATTAATAGTGAGACCCTGTCTCCAAACCAAAAGATAAAAAGATAATTCCAAGCTTTCAAACTTGCCTGACTAGGAAAATGACAGCTTTAATAAAATGGGAATGGGAGGACTATGTCATCAGCTTAAAAGACGAGATCTTAATGTTTTTAGACACAAAGAATAGTAAGTACTAGCACCTCTTAGGGAGGAAAAACATTACAGCGAGGAAGTTACTAAATACTGTCCATCCAGTAATCTATTTCTTTCTTCTTTTTCTGTTTTTGTTTTTTTTCCTGTGTAGCCCTGGTTGTCCTGGAATTTACTTTGTAGACCAGGCTGGCCTTGAGTTCACAGAGATCCATCTACCTCTGCCTCCGCAGTGCTGGGATTAAAGGTGTATACCACCATTGCCCAGCTTACTTTATTTTTAAGGTTTTTATTTATTATGTATACAGTGTTCTGTATACATGTATGCCTGTATACTAGAAAAGAAGGCAGCAGATCTCATTACAGATAACTGTGAGCCACCATGTGGTTACTGGGAATTGAACTCAGGACCTCTGGAAGAGTAGCCAGTGCTCTAACCCTCTGAGCCATCTCTCCAGCCCCTATTTATTAATTTTAAGCTTATTTTTCTATACCCATTTTTCCAGTCTGAACTGCTTAATACACACCTGTAGCCTTCTCTGACTAAGTGAGCCAAGCCTTAAACTTTCCCTGTGATGTGGCTGTGCCCTAGCAGCTGGCTCAGTCCTACTTAGGTCTCTGAGAGCTGAGAGTTATGCCTATGGTACAGGCTGGGAGCATCATTTATGTGCCCCAGCTCTGCAAATTTGCTGAGCCTGCACTGTTTCTATATAGCGCATATATATATATATATATATATATATATATATATATATATATATCATTAGGTTACTAGGAATATATATATATATATATATATATATATATAAAAAGCATTAGGTTACTAGGAAGCAGTGTTTGTTTTTTGTTGTTGGGGTTTTCTTTCTTTTCTTCCTTCCTTCCTTTTTTTTTTTTTTTTTTTTTTAGAGATTTTTTAAGGCCCTAATGTGGAAATACATGCCTGGAGGCTAGGTACCATATCCCACCAGCCAGCTCCCAAATAATGACATGGAAACTTATTATTAATTGTAAAAGCTTGGCTTTTAGCTTATGCTTGTCTCAAATAGCTCTTATAACTTAGATTAACCTAGATTTTTAAATCTATGCTCTTCCACATGGTGTTATCTCTCTTCCATCTTGAACATCCTGTTTCCTTTCCATGTCTGGCTAGCAACTGCCTTTCTTTTTCCCAGAGTCCTCTCTGGCTCCAGAAGTCCCACTCTAATCTCTTCCTGCATAGCTACTGGACATTCAGCTCTTTATTAAACCAATCAGAAGGCACCTTGGCAAAGGCATATCTTCACAGTGTAAATACATATTCTGCAACATGGTGGTCAGCACCTGTAATTGCAACAGTGGGCAGGCAAAGACAAGTGCATACCGGTGGCTCATAGCCCACTCAACCTAGCTTAATTGATAAGCTCCGGGTCAATGACAAACTCTCTCAAAAAGTGGGACAGTATTCCTGAAAATTACACCTCTGGTTCCACACACACGTGCACATGCATGTGCTCACACACAAAGTAACTTCTTCGTGCTCCTATCGTACCATATACCCTTTTATATTTTCTCAATTCATATTAGCCTGTGGTACTACAATCTGCTTTTTAGTAATAAGTAGAGATTCAAAAAACAATTTTAAAATCATTTAATATACAAAGTGAAAAACTAGAATATAAAAGCATTTCACATTTTTTAAAACAAAATAATACCTTCAACATTATTTAACAGAAGGCAGAAATCCACAATCTTTTATCTGAAACCCCTAAGTCCAGATGTTTCAGAATTATGAAATTTTCAGATTTTAGAAAGGTAATTCAGTGCATATACCAACTACATTAACCCTCAAAAGAGTTTGTGGCAGCACCCCCCAATAATCAAACACATTAATATTTATGCAGCAAAATAAATGAATATTCACACTAAGTGGGATAAACAGATTCAGTGTCAGGTCAAAATAGATCCAGAAGAAAATGAATTTTGTTGTCAAGTTTCAGGCGTAACTACCAAATACCTTCTGGCAGCAGAGGATCCGTCTGATCCGGGTTCTGCCCAGAAGTGTTAAGAAAACCGTGTTTTCAGGACTTCTTGGATTTTGAGACTATAATTACAGATAAAGGAATGAATGCAGACCTTTTGAAACTTGTATAAGACACAAAAGATTGTTTAAACAAGTGACCCATTTTTACAAATGCAAAAAAATACAATCTTCAAATACATTATAAATTAACAGGCAGCTCATCTTTGATATTATTAAATGTACACCTTAAATAATATACATATAGCACACAACACAATTCATTATGGTCAGTTGATATCAAAGGCACATGTGCAATCCCTTATGTAAGAAAAGGACACTATTACATGTGTGGTTAAAGATGGGATTCATCTGTCTCCTTGCGGTGCCAGCTAGAGTATCTGCTGAGAGCAACACAAGGGGGCAGCTTAGTCTTCAGGAAGCACAATTTTACTGGTGAGTAATCTCTTTCAGAGACAGGTGGACAGCTTTTACTTAAAATGAACATTGGATCTGGCAGTGGTGGCACACACCTTTAATCTCAGCACTCAGGAGGCAGAGGCAGGTGCATCTCTGAGTTCCAGGACAGCCAGAGCTACAGAGAAACCCTGTCCTGTCTTGGGAGAGCGGAAACACAAACACACACACACACACACACACACACATTAAATATATATATTTCATCAGTTGAACAAGTAGTATTTTGTCAATTTTAAAGATAAGCAGGTCACTAATGATCTCCCTAGATAGCTGCAGTGTAAAAAATAATTAACCACTAATTTGTAATAAAATTCTATCTATGCAGAGGGCGAAATCATTATGTAAAGTCAAGATACTGCTCTTGTAAAGTCATTCGTAGTTTCTGATCACAGCCATTTCTTCCAGTGATGGTATGTGAAGAATAGCATCAGAGAACAAAGATGAATTTCGAAAATGTGCAGGAACAATATTCATAGCTTTGAGGACAATGAACAGCAGGTCATTCTGTTAACCAACTCCAATCAAGACTCTAAAAGCAGGCACAAAAAGTGACAATTAGAAGCTGTCTGAATGTAAAGTTCACTTTTTAGAGTTGTTTTAATATTTGGACATTTTAAAATCAAAATTTGAAAAGTTAAAAACTAGAGAAGTTATAGTTTGAAAATACCTCACCTTATCTTCTGGTAATCTCAAAAGTATTTCAAAGTTCTCATGAAAATTTGAGTAAAAATATTTACTCATAAGTGGAAAGAGTTGATATCAAGATTAAATGCAGCAATGACTTTGCTAATATTTTACAGTAACTTCTTCCAGTTTATACAAATCAATAATTCATAGCAACTACATCTTGATACAATCAATTTTTACTAAGTATTAGCACAAGTGATCTTATACGCATTAAATAAACAATTATAGAGTAAAAAGGTACATTCACTCCATTTCAGTAGTCACATTGTGAAGAAAACTTAATCTGACCAAAACTACTACTATATATCACTGATGATATGATGCTGCAATGTAACAAATAAAGTTAGTTTTGTGGATTTGGCACAACTTAGAATGGCCTGGGAAGAGACTCCCAATGTCACTCAGGATCAGTCTGGCACATCGGTATGTATGCACAGCACCAGTCAAGAGCTGGGCCCTGTGCTGTATAAATATGAAAAAAAGTGAGCTGAGTACTCTCAGGAATGTAGATGTTTATTCCTCTCTGCTCTTGACTGTAGACATTATGTCTAGCTAGTTCTAGTTCCTGCTTTGAATTCTCTACAGTGGTGGTGTGTAGCCTGTAATTTTAAGGTGCATAAACTCCTCACCCCTAAGTGGCTTTTTGTAAGGCTAAGTTATTACAGCAACAAGGATGAAAGCAGGATAACCATCCTTGTACAACAAAGAAGGAAAATTGAGGTTCAAAATATTTCTCAAATATTCTTTCCTTTGAGTTTTATTCCATACACACACACACACACACACACACACACACACACACACACACACATACAATGCCAGACACAGCCAACATGGAAAATTAAACCTTTTGTATCCAGCATACCTAAAACACACACCCATATTCACAAAAAACTTACCATCATACTATGGCTTTGTTCCTCATTTGCTTCACGAATAATAGTACTTAAATGGCCAAGACAGTTCAGATTTTCTTCTATCATTTGTGGTAACGTCTCTCTAATGGAGGAAAGAACAAAACCATTTCAAGTTCAGCAAAGGAGCACCTGAGTGTTGCTTGCCTATGTTCTGGTCTTTTAGGTCAGGATGACCACTTTCTGCAAGCTAGAACCCAGGAAAACTGACTGCTTCCATCTTCAGTTTCTTCATCCCGCCCACTCTTGCTTCTGCTTCATCCAAGCCACCAATTCTGCCTACTCTAGTAAGTCGACTTTACCTCTATCAGATTTTCTTTTGAAACAAGTGGCAATCCTAACTCCTCATTCCTCCCTGAAGAAATGACAGTTGGGAAAGATCCCCTTGGTACAGACAAATGAAATAGCATTCTTGTTTTGTTTGTTATGTTTCTGGATTGTTTTCTTTTCCTTTTACAAACAGTAAAACACTAGCATGCTCACTTCACACACAAAAGAGGGGGGGGGGTTCCCAAAGTGTAGCTTGGTCTGCAGAGTTCCAGGAAAGAGAAATTGATTGGAAACCACAGACAGTAGCAATGCAAAAAGCAAGCTGACTACTGAGAATAACAGAAGAAACCCTGAACCACAAAGTACCCCTGCATACTTGTACGTGAAGAAGGCCCTGATTCCAGTTTCCCCCTCATGCATTCCTCTTCCATGTGTCCTGTCACCCTCCTTCACCCTCAATCCCTCTTCTAACACTGAGGCCGTGGTTAATAGCCACTGCTAGCTTAGAACTAAACATGATTCAGGTATTATCCTGATAGATAACTACATGCTAACAACTTCCTAGTCCTTGGTAATTAAGTGCCACAGGTACATTATAATTAACATTAGTTTTCCTTTATCAGAAAATATATTTTTAAGATACATTACACTGTTGGAAACAGCTACACACTCAAATTGGAAGTCATCTACAGAGGTGATACTTGGAATTATCACCCCTACCAAGCCTAAATGCCTTTAATGAAAACAAAGGGTTAGGATGTGGTAAATTTTACTTCTTTAGTTCTAATAGAGTATTTCCTAAAGTCTACAAGTCACAACCTCTGCTATACTTGTATATGTATTCATATTGGGCCACATATATAATGACCCCAAGATATACGCTAGAACTTGCTTTCTTTATACAATAAAATACCTGATATCAGCTTGCCTTCCTGCCATGTGCTTTTTCTTTCATAAAAGCAGAGTACAGAATGTGCAACTGCATGACCTCCTGAGCAGTGATGTAACATGGGTGCACTTCTGCAAAACTAATTATGGGCAGACTTCCAGGAAATGCTTGGTGCTGTGGAGGTCTCCATGAGTTGTGAGAAAAGCGACAATACACAAGCTAGCAAAGAGCCACTTGAACACGGCACACCTTATGCTGAGAAAATAACAGAGATGGACAGTCATTCAGCTTTTAGCAGAAGAGTAGGAACTAAAGACAAAATGCAGGATGCAAATCTGAGTTCTTATTTGCAGAATGATTTAAAAGAACTGAAAATAACAGATTTAAGAATTACTAAATTATAAAATAGATCTCACTACTTCATTAAAAAGAACTCAGGTACCGAAAAAATGGAAACTGCAAAAAAAGCATAATTTCTCATAGAGATAAATGGTTAAGGAAGGGATATGGTTTGGGTAAAGGAAACTGATAAGCCAGGAATAGAAATGGCTTAGAACTTGAATTGAGCTAATAGTTGTCAGTACCACTTACTGCAATTTAATACCCAAGCATTTTATATACATTGTCCAACTGAAATTTTCACATCAATCCTGTGAGACATCCTCATTTTAAAGTGAAAATAAATATATGAACATTAAAAACAAGAACTAAATTACTCAGCATTATACTGAGTTAATCAAAACTGACCCTGGTCTGAAGGCACTACTAACCACCATGCTCTACTGTCTCGCTCCTATCCCACTCTGAAATATAACTATCTATTGTTACAAAATGAACCCACCCATCTTGAGGAGTTACCACACGTGTCAGAGGATGTTCACGGTCTGCTAACATAGGGGGCAGCCATGCTGATGCTGGAGGGGTTACTGTGCCTTCTAGACTGGATCCTACAAGAGAGCGGGCAGAACTCTGTGTCTGAAGAAAAAAAAAAAGCACATACTCTCAATAAATTGCAGGCAAGCACTTCTTGACTCATACCATTTAAAAAAAATAAACATACTTAAAATTCATAATTCAATCATTATTCATCTGTACAACTGACTATTTGAGAACAAAACTACTCACACCACTACTAACTAACTATATCATTATTGGCCCTTTTCTTCACTGACTAAAACTGAGTGTATCTAACACTGACTAAAACTGAATGGATCTAATTCCTCTAACCTAGCTTTGGTTTGGAGGAAGGCAACAGCTGAATGAAGGCTGACTTAACAAGTCAGATGCATTTACCCCAAATTGGGTTGGGCAACCACAGCAACCCAGGGCAGAGAAAACTATAAAAAAGAGGGACTGAGCTGGATATGGTGGCTCATACTTGTAATCGCAGCACTTGAGGAGCAGAAAAATTGCAGTAAGGTGCAGTCCAGCTCCCAGCCTAGACTGAAGTGAACACTCTTATTTCAAAAGGAACAAATAAAAAAAACCACACACACACCACCAGTACCACCAGGACTGGAAAGGAGAATCAGAATACAGAAGTCCTAGCTGTAAAACAATCTTTGTACACTGTAAGTGTGTATTATTCTCATTGGTTAATATAGGAGATGACTGGTTGGGGGGACGCACACAAAGAGAACATGAAGAAAAAGAGAGGAGGAGTCATAGGAGTCAAGAGAGACATGGAGAGAAGATGAACTTGCCCTGTTAAAAAAAAGGTATGGCCACATGGCAGAAGGTAGATAAGAAATGAGTTAATTTAAAATGTAAGAGCAAGTTAGTAACAAGTCTGAGCTCTTGGCCAAGGATTTCTAATGAATAATAATTCTCTATATGGTTATTTGGGAACTGGATGGTAGGACAGAAAGTCCGCCTACAAGTCCTACCTCTATAATCACTCAGATACCAAACAAGGAACGTGCACCCAATATAAAATACCAATATTCAAAGGACGCACCCAATATAAAATACCAATATTCAAAGGACACAGCTCAAAGCAATAAAAACCCTTGTAACAGAAAGTAACAGCTGCTCGGTATTATATTCACTAATGATTACTTACACAGGCAATTTTAAGGAGGTGCCATATTTCTTTCTGCCTCTTTCCCTGCATAAACATGATGGTATTGTCAGCTTCTTTGATGTTACTGAGAGCCACTTCCACCTTAGGGAGTAGATCAATAATCTTCTGCTTACAGCCCAACAACTTGCTGCAGAAAGTAAGTCAGTGTCAGATACTTGTGACATCCCTCAAGACTGTGTAATACTCCCAAACCCAGTGGAAATGAACCACAACCGCATCATATTTATGACTGATCTCAAAAGCAATGAATATAGGGGCTGAAGAGACAGCTTGGTGGTTAAAGGCATTGGCTGCTCTTCCAAAGGACCTGAGTTCAGTTTCCAGCACCCACATGGCAGCTCCCAACCATCTGTAACCAGTTCTAGATCAGATGCCCTCTTCTGACCTCACTCACATAGGACAAACATGTAATCAAAACACCCATGCACATAAATAAAGTAAAAAGTAATGCATACACTTAGGGCTTATAAATGGCTATGTTTCCCAAGATATTGACAGAACTATTGTTTACCAAAGAAGAGCATATTTGAAAAGGAGCACGAATGTGCTAGTAAGAGGAGATGAAGCAATGTCTCTACCTCAAGTGACCAAACAGCTCCTTGAGAACGCGGTCCTGACTCTGCACAGTGTGCACAATGATCTTCACCATCTCCGTGCTATCACTGTATGAGTGATCTGCAAGAGACTTCAGTTAGTGCATTTCTAACCTCTCGTCAAGAAAACAGCAACTCCCAAACAAAAGTTCCTTAAAAAACTGCAAGTAGCGTAAAAAACATCCCTGTTTGTAATAGAATGCTGTTCTTGAGGTGTGACACTGCTGTTGCCTTGAGGAGAAGCTGTGAGATCCAATAAGACTAATGCTTCTGTCATGGTGCAGAAAGTGGCTCCTGAGGCATTCCCACGACTTATCCTTCAATACTCCCCAAAGGGGGGTGGTGGGGAAGGAGGCAATTAGGAGGCCTTATTCCCCCAGAAGAATCTAAAACAGGTTATCAGTTGCAGAGAGACAGAGAAGAGAGGGGAGACTCATTTTCTTCAGAAAAAAAAGCAACTTAAGCTTCTGTAAGTAATCCTAATGAAACTCAGATTCACCAAACAAGACTAGGGTTGAATCATTACTTTGTCACTGGTACCCCGTCTAATGTTAACAGACTGTTCACATCTCCCCATGAAAACTTTATAACACCATCCAAATTAAAACAGATTTTAAAAAACTTAAGATTATCAGAACTGGAGAAATGGCTCAGAGGTTAAGAACAATGACTGTTCTTCCTGAGGTTCTGAGTTCAATTCCCAGCAACCATATGGTGGCTCACAACCATTTATAATGAGATCTGGTGCCCTCAATGCAGGTAGAACACTGTATTCTAAATGAATAAAACCTTTAAAAAAATTTTAAAGTTACCTATAAATAAAGTCTAAGGGGTTGGAGGTATAGTTCAATGATACTTGTACACAAAACATAAAGTTACGGGGCTGGGTATAACTGTCAAGAGCCCTTATTGCTCTTCTAAAGGACAGATTTGCACCCACATTACAGCTCACAAATGCCTATAACTCCATCTCCAGGAGGGCCTCTGTGGGTACCACCATGATGGTGATGTCCTTCTGCATACTGTGAATATATGTTTCTCTTATTGGCTGATGAATAAAACTGTTTCAGCCAATGGAGAAACAGGATTTAGCCAGACAGGAAATCCAAACAGGGAACAGGGATAGAGAAAAGTAGTAGGAGAGTCAGGGAGACACCATGTAGCTACCGGGAACGTAGGATTCTCACGTAAGTCAAGACCATGTGGAGACACACAGATTAATAGAAATGGGTTAATAATTAAGAGAAAGCAAGTCCAAGCCATTGGCCAAACAGTTTATAACTAATATAAACCTCTGTGTGTTTATTTGGAACTAAACAGCTGTGGGACTGGGCGAGACAGAAACTTCCATCCATACCACCACACATATAGCATACACCACACCCTCAGACATCTTTTCTAAAAAGTAAATTTATGCATGGTTGAGGGCATTTAATCTTTAGAGACGTACGTTGCTGTGTTTTAGATGAATAGTCCGGTTGATCTTTAACCTGTACAAACCCAAACTCAGACACAGATGCAACCTTTGGTCAAGACTGACTTTCTTACATGATTGACACTGCTTACTTAGAACAGTAGGACAATCAGGCTTTCACTGCCCCAACCAGGTTGCTTGGAATTTCATGCTAATCCATCTGTTTACAACTCACAAAAACTTCACCTGAAAAAAAGCTGACTTAAAACAAACCTAATATAGTAATAAAAGAGATCAGTGGACACCTGGTAATTTCCCCTAAAATGAACTGGCACCTGGCAGATGTTCTCAAATAGGATGGTTGGTTGTTAATTACACTGAGTTCCATGGTTTATAAGTGATGCCATCTCAGTTTTTAAAACAAGTAGCATTAATTTTTGTATTTCAGAATGTGGCGATTTAAGTTTAAAAGAGCAAAAAACTGCACATGCATCATCATTCTGGCAATTTCTTGGGTAATAAGCCTGAAAGCAAAAATACCACTATTGCTAATACTTGCTATTTACTGCACAGTTAATGTTTTTCTGTGTTACTCCCAAAAAAGAAAACTATGGAAGAAGTTTTAAAAGAGGTTTGAAAGGCTGTGGGAATGGAGCTTAGAGATAACGATAGTGCCTGCTAAGCATATACAAGGCATATATATGAGATCTCCAGTACATCAAGAGAAGGAAAAAAAAAAAATCTGTCTTCTGTAAAAATCATTCCATGAAGCCTCTCCCAAAGCCCAGCTACATTCCCAGAATTTCTGTCTCTCTTGCTCTGCCTCCCTGACACCCTCACCCAAGCAGATACAAAGCTCCAAAAACACTTTCCTCCAAACAGTAGTCCTTCATAAATTCCACAAACCAAACCCAAGAGGTTTCCCATAGAACTAGCTCTTTTAATGGTAAAGGCCTCAGAACTTCAGCCTTTGCCACAAGAGGGCAAAAAAAGTCAGTGTCCACTGTTTTCAGGTTTTACCTCCTGCAGGGACCACTTCTAAACAACCTGACCACCAATAAAGTTAAGTGCCTATCTGACATGTATGTCATGATATTTATAGCAATAAACTGATCAAATTCTACTGCAATAAAAACCAGCATATGGAGTTGGAGAGATGGCTCAGCAGTTAAGAGCTCTGGCTGCTTTTCCACAGGTTCAGAACACCCACATGTCTACCTGTAACACCAGGTACAGTTATCCAATACCCTCTTCTGGCCTCTGCAGGCACTGCATATACATGGATACTGATATACATGTAAAACACCCACACATATAAATTAAAAATAAATCTCAAAGAAAAAATTTAAAAAACAGTGTTTGAGAACAGGCTTTTATTTTATTTTAAAGATCATAAATATTATATAAAGTTCCATATGTTGCTATATGCTTATAAATTTTCAAGTATAAAACTTGAAAACTTTATGGAAGTTATAGAAAACATTTTGGCCAGGCAGTGGTGGCGCACGCCTTTAATCCCAGGGAGGCAGAGACAGGTGGGTCTCTGTGAATTCGAGGCCTGCCTGGTCAGCCTTCAAAAGCTACAAAGAAACCCTCTCTCAAAACAAACAAGCAAGCAATAAATAAATAAATAAATCTTTTTAAAATACTATATATTCAGGAGCACAGATACCCCTTTATTATTTATGTAATCCTTTAAAATAAACATATTTTAAGTAAAATAAAAGTGTTTTGCATATATATATATATACTAACTTACTGTTTTCAAAGCATTTCATAAGCACTCTCTCAAATATACTACCAAAGCTTACTGAGTTTAGAAGGCTAGGTTTCGACTTGTTTTACAAAAAAAAGGAAATATGAATAGGGAGAAGTGTTGGAGATTATTTGAACAGTAAAATACCCAATTTAGAATACAAATCTTCTGGTTTTCAACCAGCATTCCTTCCAGGAGACAATGCTCTCTGTATCTGCCAGATGTTCAGTACAAATTGTTGCCCCAAGGACCTATGAGCAGTGAGTGACCTGTGCTGGTGCAGGCATGTTTTTTTAAGACAGATTGCTTCTGAACAGACTATGGACTCATTCCATCCAGAACCCATTGCATTGAATTCTTTCCAACCTCTTTAACTTAAGCAGTATTTCCCCCCAACCTTTTACACTTTTTTTTTTTTCCTCTTTGGCTCTTTTTTCTTGGGGAGGGTATGTATGTATGCACAGAGATCCAAGGTCACCTTCAGGTATCTTCCTTGATGGCTCTCCTCCTTATTTGTTGAGCTAGGGTATCTCACTGCACCCAAAGCTTGCTATTTCAGCTGGACTGGCACTGAGTCCCAGGGTTCCCTCTGCCTCCACTTCCCCAGGACTACTGCTGTCACAGGAGTATGCTGCTGTCTGTGGCTTTTATGTGAATGGTGGAGTCTAAACTTAGCATCTCATGTTGTTGTAGAAAGCATTTTACCACTGAGCCTCTTTCCCCATTCCTTCCTTTTTTTCTTTGAGTTTTTTTCTCCTTTACTTTCCCTCACTTCACTTTAAAAACTTTTCTACTTCAATATCCTCATTACATTCCCTTTCTATTCTCTTAAATTCTTATAAATTTAAAGTTATTATGACATAAACATTTACTTTGTTAAGTTAGGGAGTGTCCTAAAATACCTCTAAATATTGTGATAGAAGTGTCTTACCTGTAGGTCTGTGCTTTAACTGCTTATAGAGATCAATGGCACGCTGTTCCCTACAAAAGAGAAAAACAAAAACTTCTCTGTATGTAGAAGTAACTTAAATCAGCAATAATACACAACTTAAATAATATTGATTATTGGGACAAGATCTGATTTTTATGCAAGAACAGATCATCAATGCATATTTTACAGAACATTTCACTGAATAATAATACAAGTCCTTAAGCCAGGTGATGGTGGCACACGCCTTTAATCCCAGGAGGTGGAAGGCAGAGGCAAATGCATGCCTTTGAGTCTGAGGTCAGCCTGGTCTATAGAGCAAGTTCCAGGACAGCCAAGGATACACAGAGAAACCTCGTCTTGAAAAACAAAAAAGTCCTTAAAATGTGGAGCTTTAAAAAAACAAAAACCAACTGTGCCTGTGTGTTTGTGTGAGAGGCATGCTTGCATGTCCTGTGTGAGGTGGTCAGAAGCTAATATGGGTGTCAGTCCTTACTGTCAAATGAGACAGTTCTGTTGTGTGCTGCTGCCTGTGCTACGTCAACTAGCCTGCATGCTTCTGCTTCTGTCTCCTTCTTGCTGTAGGCGCACTGGGATTGCAGACAAACTACCACACCTAACATTACATGTGGGTCCTGGGGAGTCAAAGCTCAGGTCCTCAAGCTTGGGCAGTGAATGCTTTGCCACCTCCTTAGTCTCCAAAACATGAAGTTTTTATAGACTGTGTATCTGCTCTGGTCTTCCACCACAAATGTACTAGAAACAGTGAAATGGGAAAAAATTATGGCTCATGATTAGAGAAAAAATTTGAAGTTTGTAATCTAGACACTTAGGAAATTAACCTCAATAGAATTAAGAGATTATACCTTGGACCAAAACAGGAGTAAATGGCAAATCATTTGTAATTTAAATATTCTTTAAATAAATACATGAAAGAGAAACTTTTTTTAATAGTAAAGAACAATCCAAATTGTTATTTTCCAAACTCACTATTACTAAGAAATAGTTTCCTTTTAAGATATTGTAAGGGCTGTAGAGATGGCTCAGTGGTTAAAGGCACTTGCTGGCAAGCCTAACAATCTGAGTTCAATTCCTGGGCCCACCACAGTGGAAGGAGAGAACCATCTCACAATTTTGTCCTTTGATCTCTACATGTATACATCGTGATGGTGTACTCCCCACAATGAAATAATGTTAAAAAATCATACCATAGGAATATATTAGGGGTAAGAAAAATCATAAACTAGACCACTCAGAGGCTTAATCCTGCCAGATATAAGTAGAAAGAACACAACAAATTATATAATGAAGGCCAACAGCACAGATACATTCTTACAGAGATTCCATCAAGTCTCCTTGGCGTCTTCCATAGGGGCTCTTCTGAAGCTCCATGATTTCAGTGTGCAAAGACATAATTTGATCCTCAAGGTATCCAATGACACCAACCTGAAATATGATACAAGGAAAATGACAGGCTTACCACCATATAAAACAAGGCTCAATGGTGCCAACCCTCACCACAGGTGTGGGAGAGCTGGCCCCGATGGCACGGACCTAGCTGGCTTTGTCCCTTGCCTGAGGGGGTGGTACCAATGGCCCAGACCAAACAGCTCAGTTACCACCCAGATCCACATCCTGGGCCTTGGATTGGCCCACCTTAACAGCTGCCCCATTTAGGCCTGCTGGAGTATGCACACCATCACAACACAATACCCAAGAGGATTTCAGAGAGGGTCCAGTGATGACAGGCCAGAGGCCTTGAACCAGACCAATGACTCATTGCAATGAACATTTTGCTGGTGGGTCTGTTTGGACAAAAGGGGTATACTGTGTGACACACTGCAGCTCCCAATGCCACCAGGATGAATGAAGATGTGCTGGAGGAGCAAAGTAGGTTTTTGTTTGTTTTATCTTATTTTCAATTAATTTTGGGGAGGGGCCACTGCAGGGGGATGAGCGGATATGGAGGGGCTGGGAGGTGAGCAGGATTGGGGTACATGATATGAAACTTCCAAAGAATCAATAAAGAACTATGTTTAAAAAATTTTTTTAAAAGGTTTAGATCTTAAAGGTAGAGAATGATCTGTTATGCCAGTGGAACTCAATATTTTACTACTACAAAGTAATTTGTTAAAGCTAATGGTTTGTTTATTTAAAGAGACAGTGGTATTATACATCCTAGGCTATTCTTGAACCTGTAATTCTCCTGTTTTACTTTCCTGAGTGCTGGGATTATAACACCAAACTAGGCTTGTTAAAGCTGTTCAAAAAACAAGACAGGATGATTTTCTTTGACAATTTCATAGTTGCATACAATGCATTTTGTATTTACTTTCCATTACTCCTTCTAACCTTCCCAGACCCAGCCCCCTTTCACCCTCCCAACTTCACATCCTTTTTTCTTTTGTTTTTAAATAACCCACAGGCTCTGGATCTGGGATGCTCATATGCCAATGAATGTGAGGCCAAATAATAGGGCATGCTCAAACTACTTATGGTCACCTCATGAAAGAAAACCAACTCTCCCCACCCCAGCAACCATAACTGTTAATAGCTCCTCAGCTATGGTGGGGACTTTTGTACGTTGCTGACAATCTTTCATAAAAATCACCTTATGCCAGGTACAATGGTGCATACCTTTAATCCCAGCACTCAGGAGGCAAAGGCAAGTGCCTCTCTGTGAGTCAAGTCAGCTTGGTCTACAGAGTGAATTCCAAAACAGCGTTACACTGAGACTCTGTTTCGAACAACAATAATAAATAACAACATTCTTATTCCTGTGTTTCCCTTCTGACCATGGTCAACTAGTACTAGCATTTGCTCTGGCCTCTGGAGAAGCAAACTAGTGTAAGTGCCATTCACAAGACAATTGGCCACTAACCCACTGTCATTTCTTACATATCAGCCCATGATACTAACTGACCTATCCACATGGATTGGTACTAAGGAAAGCAACAGTCTGGGACCATGGACATATAGGATACAGAAGAAATTTGCAACCTAGGGAACAATCTATACGTCCCTCAGAGACTATAATTATGGAACAACATCAGGTATAAATAAAACTGTTCCATTTAAACAGATGTGAAGCCATCTTATCTAAACCAGTCAGAAAAATAATAGTAATAATACATTCCATTTATTATTGATTTCCATTTAATGTTCATAAGCCTATTAGAAAAAACTGCTGCCCCTAATATATATATATATATGGAAACTGGAGTTTGGTGAAGCTAAAACTTGCCCAAAGCCTTTGGTTTTAAAGTCCATACCTTCCTCTCTCTATAAAAAGCATGTACTATTTGTCTGACTTTCAGGAATGACATAAGTATTCTTTATATGCCAAAACCAAAGGTATTTTCTAATGGAGACATTAAATACACAGAATGAGTTCAATGATTTTACCTCAGCATAGTGAATGGCCTTTTCCTCCATTTCTTTCCATGCTTTCAGCATTTTTTCTGAAGCTAAAGAAAAGAAAAATAAAAACTCAAGTCTAAATTGGTTTCCTCTGAAACAACTGTGTCTTTAAACATTAGCCTGGTTATTTCCTGCTCTGTCAACATCAAAGATACATGATGGGTTCAAGCGCGTCTCTCAAATGGATGGATATGCTGTACTCCTAAGCCCCAACACCTTGGAAGGTGACCTCACTGGAAATACGATGACTTATAGAGTTAATCATCTATGTATGTACTCACACTAAACTAAGCTAGGCCCTTACTTTAGTGTGACTCTGTTCCACTGTCCTTAGAGAACAGACTTGGGGGAGAGGGGTATACAGAAACACAAAAGGAGAATGAACAATTATGTGACAATAAAGCTATAAGCAAAAAACTGGCTGGTAGTCTTAGAACGTTAGGAAGGATTCTTTCTCTCAGGTTTCACAGGAATCATGGCTTTGCTAGCATCTTGATTTTAGCCTTGAAAATTCTGAGTTTTTATATCTATGTTGTTTTAAGCCACAAAGTTGTACTGGAAGTTCTAGGAGGACTAGTATATAGTTTTTTTTTCTTTTTGTTTTTTTATCCAAAAATGTTATCTTAAAGCAATACCTAGACATGTTTCAGAAAACTTAAACATGGACTGTAGCTCAGTAGTAGACTTGCTCTACATACACAAGGCTCTGAGTTTGGATACATGTAGTTGTGCACACATTTAATCCCAGCACTTGAGAGGCATAGCAGACAGATCTCTAGAAGTTTGAGGCCAGCCTGGTCTACATAGTGATCATGTTGCAGGCCAGCCAGTGCTACATGAGATCTTGTATCAAAAACAAAAGCAAACCAACAACATAAGAATCGGGGTTCAATCCCCAGTAATGTAAAATTAAACAAATAAAAACTATAAAAGCATATAAAAAAGAAAAGACTCTCCCCTATACTCCAAGTGTTCTCGGTAATATAACTGATCTCTCATAAGTAAGACAGTCTATACATGCTTTCCCCATAACTTAGTATCACCATGGGGTTTAAATGAGAATGGCTCCCACAGGCTCATATATCTGAATGTTTGGCTTGTTGGAACTGTTTAGGACGGATTAGTGGTTATGGCCTTTCTGGAAGAACTGCCAGTGGGGGTGGACTTTGAGTTTTCAAAAGTCCATGCCAAGTCCAGCTTTGCTCTTTCTCTGCCTCCTGTCTATGGATCAAATGTAAGCACTCAGCTACTGCTCTGGAGCCATCCTGCTTGCCTTCCAACCAGTCACTATGCTTCCCACCATGAAGCCCACAGATTCACCCCCTGAAACTGTAAAGAAGCCCCCAATTAAATGTTTTGTTTTGTTTTTATAAGTTGCCATGTTCATGGTGTCACTTTACAGCAACAGAAAAGTAACTAAGACAGTCACTGTCAAATATTCCACGGATATTTTAATATCAGCACACCTAGATCTCTTTCACCATGTTAATGGCTGTATAGTGTGCCTCTGACAAGCCAAAGATGCTCTAATGAAATAATTATGCTTTGTCATTCATCAGACACTAGACAGAAATAACACTAGAGAGTAAACATACTCAGTAACTGACACGTCTGGTCACTTATTCTGAGATATCCAAACTTATGTCAAGTACATATATCAACAGTATCTACTTCCTTTAAAAGATATGTTTCATGAAGTAAACCATCTGTTTATTTAGATTTTAACTCTTTACAAATCCTTAACACATCTGAAGGGAGATAAAGTTGAAATGAAGAGACTGTACAGTAAGAAAATAGTAGCTAGAATTCCACAGCAGATGGATTAGAAAAAAAATTTTGGTGTGTGTGTGTGTGGGGGGTGTGTGTGTGTTTAACTAAAACCAACCAAACAAACAAACAAACAAAAACCAAATTATTTAAGACTCCCCTGGCTGTATTATTCCACTTGAGCTGCTATACTGCAAGAACAAAATCAGAAAACAGAAACGAAAATACCCTAGGTGGCAAATAAACAATGAAAAAACTTAGTTCTCACAGTTTTGAAATCTGAGAAGTTCATGATCAAGTTCTGGTTCATAGATGGCTGCCTTCTGTGTCCCCTTATGGCAGAAAAGGTGGGGGAATCTCACTCAGGCCTCTAGTAAGTTTCCATCATGACTTAATAACTTCTCAAGGGTCTTATCATAATCAAGGATCAGTATTTCAACATACAAACTGCGGGAAGCACACATTTCAGTACAGAGTAATGGCTAAGAAGTCACCTCAATATAGATTCTGTGTGCATTTTAAAATAAGGCTTGAAATTTAGTCTTAAGGTCACTTCTGTATTATTTAGCTTTTCTAGAATTTCTAGAATTACATAACTACAGGATTAAAAGAGCTAACCCTGAAAACAAAAACATATGATAACTTAAGTTATCCTGTGTGTTGTTCTGCTGTGAATTTAAATCCCTGGCTATGTGTCAACAAGATAAAAGAGCAGATGGTTTTGAGAGACCAGACATTCCTTACAAATACATTATAGCCAGACACTTACATATCCCATAAGTCATCTGCTCACTATATCTCTCCAAGTCAAGCTGAATGCTTTTGTGAAAAAACTCCAATTTAGCTTTGAGTTGCTGTGATGCTGAGATCAAAGTATTCTTCATTTTTGTCAAGTTAGCATTATATCTAAGAAGACTTAACCTAAGCCATAGCAAAACAAAATAAAATTATGAACATTCAGAAACACTGAATAACAATTTGCAAACATACAGTATCCAAACTCCAAAACCTACGTTTCTATTATCAAATCCTGACAAACAGCTGACCTATTTCCACACTGTGATGTCTATGATAAACAATCTTCATCAGCTAAGGATCCACTCAGGAATTAGAATTTTCAAGGCATTACAGCTGAATGATTTTAGACCATTAATAAGAAATCTGTAAGTCTGCATTTCAATGGAGTCAGGGTGATGGCCCAGTGGGCAAAGTGCTTGCTTTGCATGCATGAGGACCTCAGTTCAGTACATGGCAGCCTGTGCTTGTCTCGACGGTTCTTGGAGGCATGGGGAAACAGGCAGATAGATCCTTTAAGCTCACAGGCCATTCAGTCTAGCTGAACTAATGAGTTCCAGGTTTAGGAAAAGATCTTGCCTCAAAAATTAGGTGGGAAAACAATAAGGGAAAGATAGCCAACATCAACCTCTGGCTTCCATATGTGCATCCATTCACACGCTCATAAACACATTATTAAAAAATATTATATTTCAAAAAAAGTTCAATATTTTAGCCTTATACACAATTCTGCTCAGTGAAAACTGGCAAGAATAATTCTTTAGTACATGATACAAGTGTTTTGTTAAAAAACAAAACAAAAACAACACAACCCACTTACATTGCTGCTCTTTGTCCCTGAAAGAGCCTGCTGTAGTCTTCTTTTAATCCAGATACATAGTGCACTGCTTCAGCCCATACTTTACGCAGCTGTATAATTGGAAGCTGTATCTTGCTGTCTTGAACTATAAGCAAAATGGTAATAAGGGTGGTAAGCTACTTTCAAAGACATAGTTCATTCTTTGTGACTTCCTTTCCAAAATCTATTCCCACAAATGTTAAAAAGAATCTACTGCCTTGCTCTTGATATAAGGATTGTGTGTTTGAATGACATAACCACTACTCTCAAAGAATTTGAGATTATTCCTGTATGTTTTTCCTTTAAACTTGCTTCTCTCCAGTTAAGAATACTCCTTTTCTCTTGCTAATCCAAATTCTTTACTTCTTTTAAGCTTTGGGTCAAGTTCCTTCTCCTCCACAGTCCACCAGTCTTTGCTACTTCTGAACACCAGCTCAGCTTTAGGAAATTTACAGGCAAAGCCATGTGTAAATATCTGAACACACCGAACAAAGGAACAATTAAAAAGTAGACACAGTGCACAGTGGGCTTTCATTCTCCTCTCTGTAGAGCCCTATCCTCAGGAAGGGAAATCTCCTCCCAATAGAAGGGTCTAGTGGTAATTTAAAATCTACCTTTATACCTTCTAAACTACATTAAGTCCATCTTCATTATATAGAAACCTCAAACAGGAGATACTGAACAAAACCACTAAAAGATCATGTTTACTAATCATGTAATTTCAAGATTCAAGTTCAGCCACTAACCAGACTCTACTTACCAATATAATTTACACAATCAGATAAACTTCTGGATGCAAATGGTCCTTCATATACAGTCTTACTTTTATCAAACAAATAAACCATGTAGCTATCACAGCCTCTCTGAAAAAAGAAACAATTAAAATTCAAAGATTCTTAAAACTCTAGGTTGTACAAATACTTAAGTGCCAGATTTCCTCCTTCTTTGAAATGTACTGAACAAAGTCAATGTGCATTCACATATAATTTATAGACATGGGGCAAAGGGTCAGGAAAAAGTAAAGTGATCAGCACACCCAAAATAAGGAAGAGGGTAATGGGGCTCATGTGACAAGAGAGCAAGAGGGAAGACTGAAGACAAAGACCAGCAAAGAAGGGAAAAAGGAATGAGGTAGAAATAAGAAAAACTATGGTGGATCTGTATGCATAAAAATGCCATAACAAAACCCATCACTTTGTCTGCTAACTTAAAAAATTAGGAAAAGCAGAAAATAAGTTTTCTAATCTTAGCAATTAAAAGCCAAAAAAAAAAAAAAAAACACCAAACAAATACAAAAGGCCATATTGGTGAAAGAAACACTCGTAGTAAACAAAAGGAAAAGACTAGGTACTAGAGTAATCCCAACACACACTGTACGGTGAAGAGTATGCCTGGGCTACACAGAAAGACTCTTTCTCAAAAGGCCCAACAGGAATGAAATACCCTTTAACACTGATAAAACTCAAAAACATAATGCTAGGTTGGGGAAATTGTTTATCAGTAAAATACTTGTTATACAAGCATGGAAACCCAAGAACAATCACCAGAACCCATGTTTAAAAAAAACAGGTGGATTTCGTGATTCCACCAGCTTAGCCTAATCAATAAGTTTCAGGCCAATGGAAGAACCTTTCTCAAAACAAAGGAGATGACTGTTATTGTGGAATGGTGACCAAGGTTAACCTCTGGCCTCCACAGACACATATGTACACCTCATAAACATATGCACTCATACAAGCACAAAGCCATACACATACATGCATGCAAATCTACAGAGACTGAAGTAGATAAATGGAACGGGTAGAATGAAAATTTAAGAGTTAATGAACATGAGGAATAGGAATATTGTATAATGATTAAAATGTATCTTTATAAATTCTTTTTTCTGCTTTTCAAGACGGTTATTTTTGTAAATTCTATGAATTATATTTGAGATGGGTAAATTATATGGCATGTAATATATGCATCTATGATGAGAAGAAAACAAAAGTTATAAAAAACTTCTTTTGTGACAGAAATGCTCTCAAACCAACTATGTAGACCAGGCTGGCCTTGAACTCACAAATGCTGGGAATTAACAGTATGCACCACTATACCCAGCTGTGTATGTTATGCACCACTATACCCAGCTGTTTATGTGTGCACCTAAATTTTTCTATAGACAACAGGGTAACCATAGTCTACATAATAGTTATATATTTTAACATAAGGAAAAAGAATTTGCAAATTTCAACACACAGAAATGGTAATAGTCAAGGGGATGCTTAATTTAGTTTAATCATTACACATGTATTGAATTACTATCCAGTGCTCCATAAGAAAGTACAAATATTAGTCAACTGAAAACAAAACAAAAAACCTGTGCAGGTAGCTTAGGCCTGTGCATCCAGTTCCCTTAGGCAGGAAGATTGTGAGTGAGAGGCCATTATGGGCTATATAGCAAGACCCTGATCCATAGCCCACCCTCCCATTACTACACACACACAAAAAAAAATCTCTTACAACTCCATCTAGAACACATTGAGAGGCTGGTTTCCGAGGATCCAGAGAAATTCCTGTCTCTGACAAAAGTTCTTGAGAACCAGTATTTATTCCTGTTTCACGCTCAATACGAGACTGTAGTGAATGAAAACTTTCATCACATGGTAACAGAAAAGAAATGATTTTTGCAGAAGTCATATTTAGGATGTGTACTATCTGTATAAATAAGAAAAAAAAAGATGTTTATTGACCACTTATTATATAAACAATTCTGTGAACAGATATTAAAGGGGGGAATCTAAGCAACAGGCATTATTTCTGTACTAAATAAGGCTCACTCCTCCAAAGTAATAAATTCTTCTATAATTACAAAATGACATTTTACAAGACAAAGCCTTGAATTTGTTTTTGTAAATATATAAGGTGTTTTTTGTTTGTTTGGTTTTGAGACAGGGTCTCTCCAT
Organism: Phodopus roborovskii; assembly: GCF_943737965.1. Classification (NCBI taxonomy): domain Eukaryota; kingdom Metazoa; phylum Chordata; class Mammalia; order Rodentia; family Cricetidae; genus Phodopus; species Phodopus roborovskii. Next base: position 16,123,644 of record NW_026126541.1, on the reverse strand, counting down.
ATAGCCCTGGCTGTCCTGGAACTCACTATGTAGAGCATTCCCCTGCCTCTGCTTCCCAGTGCTGGGATGAAAGGTGTGCATCATCATGCCCACACAGATATTAGTTTATCAAATAAAATGTTGAGTTCTAAAGATGCATAAAAATCAAAAAATAGAAGTTTTAGTTTAAAAAACTTACTTCAAAGCCAGGCATTGGTGGCACAAACCTTTAATCCCAGCACTCAGGAGGCAGAGTAAGGCGGATCTCTGTGAGTTCGAGGCCAGCATGGTCTACAGAGCTAATTCTAGGACAGGCTCCAAAGCCACAGAGAAACCCTGTCTTGGAAAAAAAAAAAAAAAAAAAACCTTACTTCAAGAGAAGGAAACACTCCCATCTATGAAGTTTCTCATAAATGCTAACCACAGAGTAAAGAGCTTTCACACAACACCCCAATACTTATACCTTCTAATCTCCCTTTTAATGGAAGGAAAAACCAGGCTTCTAAGAAGGTGAATAGTTTGTTAGGAATCATTCAGCTGATAAGTGGTAGAGTATGGACCTCAACTTTAACCTCACATTGCCTCATGAAACAATCATCCAAGAGAAATAATGGGTTTTTCTCTTTCTCAACAGGAAAAGGCATTATTATTCTCCCAAAGCAACCAAACCCTAGAGTTGTAGTCTGCCTAAGGGTCCAAGGACAAAAAGAACAGACTCCTGCTCACGTACAGGTGCAGTGAAGAAAATGGATGACAAATTTTGGCATAATTAATGATAGAAAAAAACAGCTGTATGTATGTTTGAAGGATATAAGTGTGTGCAGGTGCACTCAGATGCCAGAAGAGGGCATCAGATCCCATGCATCTGGAGTTACAAGTGGTTTTTGAGCTGTCCAATGTAGATGCTGGGAACTGAACTTGGGTCCTTGCTAAGAGCAACACGCACTCTCAATAGCTGAGTTATCTCCAGCACTGAGGAAGAATGTCTGTTTTGTCATTATTTTTATTTTTATATCATTAATTTTATGTTTAAGCCTTTTCATAATAGTTGGAAAAAATACTTATCTAATTAGACTCTCTGAAGTGTTTTCTTAAAGAAAAATGTTTCAACAACTATTTTGTTGCTATGAAATAAGACAGCATGCCTTCCTGATACCTTGTAGCTGAAGATAACTTAAGAAAATACCCATGTGTTTCATAGTTCATGTTTCTGTGTTTTTGTTCATTGCACCCCTGCCTATGAATCTCTCCTACTCTCCTTCCCCCTATTAACTCCAATTCTACAAAATTCAGTCATAGTTCCAGCCTAAGAAATTATGCTTAAAGCCTCCCAAATTCTACAAATAGTACTCCACAGTTTCCTTATTCTGTACAACCTCTTAAGATTGATGCTTTGAGAAACATCAATTTACTCAAGATAAAGAGAAGGTAAATATTTGCTCAGATTCACTGACAGGTAAATATAGTGGTGCTGCAGTATAACACGAGATGGACTCAGATCATTTCAGGGTAGGGAAGATGATGAACACCAGGAATCATGCAGATATTACAGTCATCTGATCAAGGACGCTCATGCACATAGAATAAAATACCTAAGTCTGAAGATAATTATTTTCAAAAGCAGAGGTAATGCTATGATTACTGTAAGTTGGGTGAATCAATTATGCACAACCAAATATTTTTTAGAGATAACACAGAACTAAGAGGCTCACCAAGCCCTTCATTGCTTACACACCAAGGAATGATTTTTCTTTGGCACAATACAAGAAAACCAAATCAAGAATCCAGTATCAGGTTAGATGTGGTGTGCATAACTATAACCCTAGCACTCTGGAGGCAAAAGCAGGCTGTCTCTGGATTAAGGTAAGCCTGGTCTATAGTTAGTTCCAGGACAGCTTAGGGCTACCCAGAGAAATGACTTAGAAAAACAAAAGAAGAATACAGATCTTTTCAATGTCAGCTAAGAACAGTATCAAAATGCCCTCAAAATCCTACTGAATAGGGCATGTCAAGATTAGTTTCCACACATTTATGAGTTCTCAATCTGATTTTAAATCCTGACTATGAACCTCAGCTCTTTAAACTCCATGTAGGAGCATATAGTTGAATATACAGGTCATGAAGAATTTGGTACCATAAAAGGTTTCTGAATGCACAGCTATTAATTCAAAATCAAATACATAATAACTCCAAAGCATTCTTGGCAGTACCCGCCAGAGTGAGACTTCACTGTAGCCTTCTTCTGAACATGATAACATGCAGTTTGCATTGTGCATGCCCTCCCTGAACATGAAGCCAATGAATGCTTCCTGAAGTAGTTCAGCTGAGATTTAAGATGGCTGAATGCAATGGACTGCAGTGTCTTTTACTGAACATATAATCTTCTGCTCTTATAAAAACACCCAAGGTTAGGCCTGAGTTCCTTGGTCATAGCTTACAGAATTAATCAAGGCTCCAGTATGCACCTTGGAAAAAAAAGTTGTAAAAGGGAATTAAATGACCCTACTGTATGTAAAGAAAAATAGATGGTTACCTAGACCACTTGTTTAAAGTTTGTGGAGTAGGAATAGGTGAGAAAATTACTACACTGAAACTGCTAACAGCTGCCTCTAATACAAAAAGAACTAGCTGAAATATACTTGGCTTTTCAAAACTTTGTTCATCAATTGCAAAAGGATCAATGCTTTGGGGTAAAGATGCTATGGTGGAAAAATTAACACAAATAAAAATGTTTACTTGTGGGCTTCTAAGAAAAACGTGTAACGTGTGAACATAATGTGATTTCTTCCTATGTAAAGATTTTAATTTGTTTTTGGAAAATATGTAACTTGTGGTTGTGAGGAAATATTTTCTTGTATAGAATTTTTTGTCTTAGGAGGTATAAAAGGGATTAAGAGAAAAATAAGAATAGTAGAAGAAAAATACCAGGAAAGATGTAGAAGGAAAACATCAGGGAAGAAACAGAAGGAAAACAACAGGGCAAAAGAACAGAATAGGAACAACAGCGGAGAGAAAAATAAAAAGAAGAATTAAGCTTTGGCCCTTAGAAAAAAAGATTCCTGTGTGTGTATACAGTTCTGATACCACACCTCCTTTCCAGTTTCTCTGACCTGTGAAAGCTGGTCTTTCAGCAGCAAAGTATACAGGCAGGAGGCAAATGGGAGCCTTCCTCACCAAGCCAAACCCAGTACAACTAAATCTAAAAGAGGGAATTGGTAATGACACCAATCAATGTAATAAAAGGAAATCCTTGAAGACACTTTAAAAGACTACTTAGACCATCTGAAGACACCTAAAATCCTGGCCAAAGAAACAAAGAATCCACTCTAATATAATGTTCATTTTTAAGTGGACACCAGGAAAAGATCACTAATATAAATTTATATTCATTTTCAACTTGTTAAGATCAATGCAGGTATTCCGAAATGCACCCCATTAAAACTGACCTTTAAGTTGAGAATGTGATCCATTAATACAAAACATCTTGGCTGCTTCAAAGTAACATCAATAGGTCCCCCTCTCTGCTGTGGGTCCCAATTCAGCATCAATTGTAGCCAGCTTTCCATGGGCTCTACTATTAAACTGAAAAAGTGAATAAAAACTGTGTGAATTATCATTATGTTCCAATTAAATAGGCAACTTCACAGGTCATCCTTGCCCATGACTTATCAGTACCATTTATATCTTACTTTCAAATAATTCATGAATGACAAGGAACAAAATTTCTTCCAAAAAAAAAAAAAAGCCCAAATCCCCATGTCACTTTGTGACTGGCAAATCCAAAAGATGAGTTCAAATCTAATCTTCAAAAACCATTTACTTCTTTATTCCTTGGGTTTTCTTGGCATCTAAGGCAAGATTGGTAATAGTTATCAGTTCCACAACATCTGTGTTATCCCAAAGCATAATCACTAATCACAGTGTTTTTTATAATTATGCTCATTTCAAATTTAGATCCTCAGTCACAATAACCACACTCTTCTGCCAGCCCACGCAGCGCTGAGCAGCAAAAACAACAAGCACGCTAAGCAAACACTGTACCACTGAGCCACATTTCCACACCTAACTACCTTTCACGTGCTCAATAAGCCTCATGTGTCTACTGGATAATGCTACTTGAAACACATAACGGCCTGACCTCCCACACTCACCTACAAAGGCTATTTGGTTGAGGTAAATGGCTACTAAACCGAACTTCTCCGGTCATCTCTTCACATGCAAATATACACTTTGGATCTTTCTTCTTAATTTTCTCATGCCTATAAAAACAAGACACCTTAGTTTACAACCTGATTCTCACAAATACTACCAAGGCCTCTTGCCATTTAATTTCATTCAATTCTGTGCTAAAAGACAATTTTATCACTATAGAAAGAAAAAAGGAAACAATTGAAATTTTTCTATTACTATTGATTATGCCAAAGTTCTCATCACTTCTTACCAGGTAAATGGCTGCAGATGATGCAAAAAAGGCCTATATCCAGCAATACATTCAAACACCATGGTCCCAAAGCTCCAATAATCCACAGTAGCTGTGTATGGTTTATTTTCAAAGAGCTCTGGAGCCTTAAAATAGAAAGTACTTTAAGTTCCAACACTGTAAGAAAAGAGCTACTATTGTTTTAAACTACTATATTCATTGCCTTATGAGTAATCAAATTAAAGAAATGTCTCACCAAATACTGTAATGTTCCCACAAAAGATGTACATAGACTTCCTTGATCAACATCTTTGGCATAACCCAAATCAATTATTTTATGCATTATCTGTGAATATTAAGACATAACATATATTAAGTTGTTGAAAGATTTGCAAAAGAAAGGTAGGTTGGGAGTGTAGCTTAGTAACAGATTGCTCCTATCACATGTATAGGGTCGGTTCAATCCTAAGCACAGCAAAAAATAAAAAGATAGGCCATTGAAATGGCTCAGCTGAAAAAGGTACCTGTCACCAAGCCTGATTACCTGTATTTGATCCCCAGGATCCATAGAAGAACCAACCTCTGCCAAATTGTCCATTACCTGCACACAGGTCACAGCACAGACATGCACTCATGCACGCAAAATAAATAAATAAAATAAATGTAATTTAAAGAAAGCAATAATGTTTTTATAAAATTGGAGAGAAGACGGTAAAGAATCTGGCTCTGAACAACACAAAAGTGTGAACTTTGATAGCCTGATCGATATTTAACTAGCTGTGTTAATCTTTTTTGTTAATCTTTTTGTTGTTGTTAATCTTTGAGACAGGGTCTCCACTGTAACTCACACTGGCATCAAACTATAGCAACCCTCCTGCCATGACCTCCAAAAAGCTGGGATTATAGATGTCAGGGAATAGGCTTGGCTAACTGTATAATGTTGATCAAGTTAACTAATCTCTGGCAGTTTCCTACATAATGAGATCAACATTCCTAATCCAGAGATAAGCAAGACAGATGCTTCTCTAGGAGCCATTGTTCTGCAGAGAAGACAAAAATCTAACCACAAACTACAGTTCAGGCCTGGAGAGTTGGTTAAACAGTTAAGAGCACCTGTTGTTCTTGCAGAGGACCTGAGTTCCATTCTAAGCAACCACACAGTAGCTCACAACGATTTGTAATTCTAGTTCCAGGTAATCAGATGTTCTCTTCTTGAGCCCCCCCCCCCCCAAAGGCACCACATGTGGTATACACATACATAAAATATGACAACAACAATAATAGTTAACAATAACAAATCTAAAATTAAAAAGCTCCTACAATTCCATACAGTGAGGGCTACAATCGAAAAGTTATAAAGTACTATGTCTATAGACTGAATAAGGACATTAAAATCTCTAAAGAATATATCAGGAAGACTATAACAAGCATGAAACAGTCTTCAGGTTCCACCTACCTTCCCACCAACATCTTGAAGAACTATATTTTCAGGTTTTAGATCTCGATGTATGATTTTGTTTTCATGCAAATATCGAATTCCAGATCCTAAATAAAATTTCAAATGTATTATGAAGTAACAGAAAATACTGTTTAGAAAATCATCTCACATTTTGTTTATTGTTAAGTATTTCTGAGACAGAGTCTCATGTAGCCCTGTCTGGCATGGAATTCCCTATGTAGCTGGGGATGGCCTCCACTTCCTAATCCACTTGTTCTACTTCCCACGTGCTGGGACTGCAGATATGTATGCACCAGCACACTCAGCTGTAGTGAGTATTGGCTCTGCCCATGACCTTGGACGATCTGGCCCGATAGAGGCTGTGCTTCTTGTCTGCCCATGTGACCTCTTAAAAGGAAATAAGGGAGGTTGGTTATTTGCTTCTCTCTCATGCGCTGGTCAGAAATCAGACTGCTGGTTCCATTCACCCCAGGGCAGAACAGAAGACCACCGAAGCTATTTACCTAAGTGTATCCTAAGAAATCCTTTATACCCCTTTAAACAGGCTCTAGTGGATTCGCCTACACTCAGCTTTTTTTAGACTGGGTTTCACTATGTAGCCCTGGTTAGCCTGCTAATCTTAAACTCAGAGATCCATCTGCCTCCCCTCCCTAGTGTTAAAATTAAAGGTGGGTGGCAGCATGTCCAGCCACATTCAGTTTTTACCTCATATTTTGCAATGATTACACTGATGCACAAATTTATACGTCCAGAGGCTTGGAGATGGCTCAGTGGGTAAAAGTCAGTGATCTGAAAGCATGAGGACCTGAAAGCAGAACACCTGACAAGCTGCTCTGGCCTCCATGTGCCTGCCCCTGTGAGTGTGCACCAACAATCACATCCATGTACTACACATTTAACAACACACACCCCCACACACTGATATGATCCATCACTGCTACATCAGCAACCCTGGAGTGGTTCAGATTTCCTTCTCCAGATGTGCAGTAACATCAAATAAACACTGAAAAATTTATTCAAATGAACATTAAAAACAATTGAAACAAGTAATCTTTAAGAAATAACTGTAAGCCTATATACAGCCTTTTTCTCCAACCTAAATCACATTCTTAGACTACGCTGCCCCTGACCTAGGAAGAGCAGCAACAGCAGACACACAAGGGGACTCAGGTCAGGCTTTCAAGGTTTCTCAAAGGTCTAATTCACAGTTATTTTAGGAATTTCCAGTAGGATTTCTGATTAAAAAAAGAATTTTAAAAAAAGAATTTCATCCCAGAATAACTTGAGGAACTATCTCCCAAAAGATGTAATTCCACTATAAACAGTGTTGGGGAGAAGTGTTAGAGGTAATGAAATAATTGCTGTAATACCTTTTTTTTTTTTTTTTTTTGTTATCATCAGAACATCTATCAGATAGGGATACATAGCCAAAAAAAAAAAAAAAAAACCAAAACAAAACAACAACAACAACAAAAAAAAAACAAACAAGGAGAAACCCCAAATAAAAACAAATGTCAAAAATGTATTAGTTTTAGTTATATTAGAAATAGATTTTTCTTTTTCTTTTTTTTGGTTTTTTTTTGAGACAGGATTTCTCTGTTGCTTTGGAGCCTGTCCTGAAATAGCTCTGTAGACCAGGCTGGCCTCGAACTCACAGAGATCCGCCTACCTCTGCTTCCCGAGTGCTGGGATTAAAGGTGTGTACCACCAATGAATGCCCAGCTAGAAATGAATGTTTTTCTTTTTCTTTCTTTCCTTTTTTTTTTTTTCTTTTTCTTTTTTTTTTTTTTTTTTTTTTGGTTGGTTTTTTCGAGACAGGGTTTCTCTGTGTACCTGTGGCTATCCTGGAAGTCATTCTGTAGAGCAGGTTGGCCTCGACTCACAGAGATCCTCCTGCCTCTGCCTCCTGAGTTGGGACTAAAGACATGCATCACCATCACCCAGAGTGTTTTTTCCTAATTTTTAATAAATGTTAAAAACACACATGCTCTGTAGAGTATACAGACGGTTCTCCTTAACTTCTAAGCAGTACACAGAAGTTTTTGTGGACCAAAGAAGAATTAATTAAATCACAATGATATTTTAATATTAGTTACATACCTATGTCACACAGTAAAGAAAGTATCTGGCTTTCTTTAAGTCCACAACAATTTTCTGGTTTGTTGAGTAGCTAAAGAAAAATGAAAATAAATAAATAAATCTACAATTTTATACTATTGCCAGGTAGCAATAACAACACACATTATTAATCAATATACTGTCAAAGAATATTCAAATGAAAACAACAAGTCACATTAAAGAAATTATAAGGATTGGGGCATAGTGGTACATGTCTACAAGGGTAGTGCTTGGGAAGATGAGGCAGGAAGACCATGAGTTCAAGGCCAACATGAGCTACACTGAAAAACTCGTTTCAAAAATAGTAACAATGACAAGAGACATCGGGGGAAAAAACTAGTCACCAAATCCATAGTGAGGTCAAGTAAATTTCATGAGAAGGTCATAAAAAGTAAAGACAAGGGCAATTGCACTTGGAATTGAAAAAATGCTGACAAAGATAAATACACTTAAAGTTAAATAGAAAAATAATTATAATAAAAGACAACTCTTTTGTTTTCTTCTCCCCGTCTTTCTGTTTACTTGTTTGTTTGTTCGTTTTTGTTTTTGTTTTGTTTTGTTTTTTGAGGCCAGGTTTCTCTGTGTAACCTTGGCAGTCTTGGAACTCACTCTGTAGACCAGGCTGGCTTCAAACTCACAGAGATCTTCCTGCCTCTACCTCCCGATTAAAGGCATGCACCACCACCACCTGGCAAACGACAATTTTTTAATAAGCCTCACAAATGTTGTATTTTCATTTAAAATGGCCAACATAGTCCCACCTTGGAAACAACAATAAAAAAGCATGTGCTAAGCCAGCCACATTAGCACATGCCTTTAATCTCAGCACTCGGAGGTAGAGGCAGGTGGATCTCTGTGAATTCAAGGCCATCCTGGTCTGCAGAACAGGTTCCAGAACAGCCAGGGCTGTTACACAAAGAAACCCTGCCTCAAAAAAACCAAAGCAAACCAAAAAAAACCAAACAACTGACGTGGTAGGGCACAGACCACTGTGGGAAGGGCCACCTGGGGCAGGTGCTGACCCTGGATTGTGTAAGAAAGCAGACAGCAAGCCATGGAGAGTAAGCCAATAAGCAGTGTTCCTTTGTGTTTCCACATCAGTTCCTGCCTTGGTTTCCCTCAATGATGGGCTGTGATCAGGAAACATATAAGCTTTTATTTCCTAGGTTGCTTTTTTTGGTTGTGGTCTTTACCACAGGAATAAAAAACACTAAGACAAGGGTTAGCAAGTATTTTCTGTAAAGAGTCAAATATTACGTACTTCAAACTATGGAAGCCATGTAATCTGTTACACTACTTAGTTCTGTATGGAAGCAGCCATAAATATGCAGTGCTGTGCTTCAAGAAAAGAGTGTGTGTAGCAGGATTATACCTGTCTTTCCTTATTCCTGATGATCCATGCCACATGATTCAGACACTGCTAATGCTTAGGATTTACAATCTCAGTATCTCAAAACATGTACACTACCTTCCGGAGATCTCCTCCAGAACAGTACTCCATTGCTAGAAGAGGCACGTCATTAATTAAAAAATTCAGTTCCTCAGGAACATCACAGGCCTTTACCACATTTGCATGGTTCAACCTAGTAAGGAGAAAATATTACAATAAAAAAATTTTCCAGTGATGAAGGACTGGATTTGAAATGATAATAAGGGATTAACTAGTGAGATAAGACTGGTTTTATTTGTAAAATTATAAATTCTGATTGTACGGCATTTAAACTTAGATAAAAGCTTAAGAAGCTATTTTTTCTGAATTGTCTGATTAAAATAAACAAGTTTTACAAGGAAAATATACCTAAAAATACCATTGCTGTTCTGTGTGCCATGCAACATGTTCTTTACATGATCAACTAATTTATTTATCATGATAATCTTAATACAAGTACATCTGTTAACAGTGTCATCCTTGAGAAAAATGAAGCACAGATTGGTTAGGTAACTTAAGACCTCATGGCAAGAGGTCATGTCAATGATGATTTAACCCTGACAATCTGGCACCAAAGCCTACATCACACTGCCTCTTCCACAACCATAATGGGCACCCTAAATATCTGGACCTTTCCTTCCAGTTTTAAATATAAATACAGATGTGGTTTTTCTCAATAAATATGCTCACATTATTTACTGACTTCATCTGTTCTTAACTTTTTTTTTTTTTTTAAGGTCAGAAGAAGGCACTAGATTCCCCTGGAAACTGAGTTACAGATGGTTATAAGCCCCAGAGTGGATATTGGAAGCTGAGCCTGAACCTTCTACAATAGCAGTTGCTCTTAACAGCTTATCCCTCTCTCTAGCCCCACATCTTCTTTTTTAAAATGTGACAATCTATTATCATCTTTATGATCATCCTCACAATGTAATAGAACCTAAAAATAGTAGAGTCTCAAGTTCCAGGAACTAAGAGACAAGGGCCTAAGGGTCTGAGAATTTATGTTATTAAGTTTTCCTGGTGATTCGGCTACATAGCCAACTTTGAAAGCCAAAATAAAATGAGTTGAGCACAAACTAAAGTCAGAAAATGCTCCTTTCAAATAGAGTACCAGTTGAATGATTGTGTATTTCATCTTTCTTATCTACAAAACAGGACAATACCCAAATACAATTGTGATGACAACTACAGGAATGAAAGCACACTATGACAATTAAAATATTCCCCATCCCCTCAAAAGTTCATTTCTATTCCCCTTAAGAATACACACTATTCTTAGTGACTCATTTCTAACAGAATGCCAATAGGAAAAAATGAAATATGACTTCTAAGGCAATATGTCGTCCCTAAGAATCTGTTGGCTTTTTTCTTATTCTCTCCATTCAGATCATTGACCTGGGGAAGCTAGCCACCATGCATTTGTGGGTGCCCATAAAGATGGCTGTACTCCATCTTGGCACAAGGACAGAGAGTTCAAAGCTGTCAGCAAGTCATAAGACCAAAGGTCAAAGGTGTGGCTACAGAAGGATGTTTTGGCTGTCATAGTCTAAATAACAACAGACATGAATTTGAGATGTGGCTATGCCTGACTCTCAAGGCTAGGGAAGGAAAAGTTGGAGCTAAGGTGTGGTTACTGAAACCTTAGAATAAGGGTGAGGAAGAAAAGTCTGTTTGTTCTATATACATGATACTGTGTTCCCCTTTTTGGTTATGGTATGTAAGAGTGGTGAAAAATAAACTCGTGGCATTTCAGAATTAACTGTGCCCTCCTGACCTTTACTTTGTCTCTCTGTCTTTCTTTATTGTCTATAGCTAGCCTTTCCCTCGTCCACATTCCCCCACTCAGGTATGAACTTGGAGCTGCTTAGCTGGCTCCGATTGCAGCCCCACAAAGACCGCTCCTGACACATGCCATTAAAGCTTGTGCACATCCCTGTGGAGGTTCCCTTACTGAAGAACTGTGCCTCTGGCCAATAATCACATGAGTGAGCCTGGAAGTTAATACTCAAGTCTTGGCCAAGTCTTCAAATAACTACAGCTCTAAAGTCAACATTTTCAGATGTCTCAGGAGAAGCCCTGAGCTAGAACCACAATTAACTCAGCCATAAACTACAGATACTAAATATTCATAGTTTTCAGCTACAAAATTTTGGAACAATTGTCCACAAAACAATAGATTTACTATTTTTAAAAAAAGTTAAGTACAAAAAGAAATGAAGATGTATATACTAGTCATAAAGTTGCTCAATATTCAGAAGAAAGACTTAAAGAGCCAGGTTGAAAATGTTAGCTAGCTTATTTAAACTATAACTTGTCTTAGCCATATGTGAAAAAAACTATCTAAAGTAAAACACATATGTTCAATGACAAAGTCACATTACCGAAAGGTCTTGAGGAAAGTGGCCCTCGTCTCATTCCCTACTATTGAGAACTGGCTGGGCTGTAGGACTGAAGCAATTGAGTCCCAGCACACTTACTTCTTCATGATCTGGATTTCATGGCACCAACGCTCTCGGTTTTTGGTACTTAACTCTAGGCGACAAGACTTAATTGCTATTTTGATATCATGTTCCTGTCAAAATAGAAAATATAAATAAATTAGGTTCTTGTACAGATTTGCTAAAAATCTAAGAAATGTCAACCCAGGAAAATGATACTCTTTTAGTTTTACTAAGCATATTGTTGGCTCTCTTTAGTTTAGTTAGTTATATAACACTAGTTATATAAAACCATATGACTATTAAACCAATAATGTGAAGCTATCAAACACACCATAGTATATAAGCAAAAAGTGAGACAGAAGATCACATATACTATTAATAATTTAGAACTATTAGAAATATACAAAGATCCCATTTCTCCAACAAGCTCCTATGCCATGCTTAATCAAGACAAGAAACAAGGGCCCCAAACTCTAGTATAACCAGAAAGAAAGTAATTCAGGGTTCCCTAACCTCAAAACAGCAAGAAATAGTTTTCATATGACCAAATCTAATGCAAAACAATAACAAACAAAACCCTCCAAAACTAGAGCCTAATCTTTGCATTTCAAATGACATGGAAAAACATCCAAAAAGAGCCGTACGCCTGCTGGAATATCTATAACACAAACCTAAGACCTCTTGATTGTGATTAGTAATTTCACCAATTCTGCCTGAAAATAAAACTATCCTATGCACATTTCAGGAAACAGCCAGACTTCATCATATTCTGACAACACTACTAATACAGTCAGACCCAAACAGGCTATAGTGCATTAAGAGCTCGAAAGAACGTCACAAATGTGTGGTAAAAGTGGTGAGAGCAGTACCCAGGTGCTGAAGGCAGAAGCAGAGACCAAGACAGGACAGTCTGGGTTAGGAACCAGGAGGAGGAAGGCTAAAGGCAGGACAGTTTCGTGCAGGCGCTGGGGGCTAACAGAGACTAAGAGATTGCTTTACCACAGTGCTCACTCCTTTCAGCTTTCGTTATAGGTAAAAAGGTATCTAATAGTAGCCACAACCTACATAAAATTTTGCCACCATGGTGACTCCAGCACAGCTAAAACGGTAAGCCCTAACTTCTGATATGAATGAGACAGGAAGTTATCTACCTTATACAGGTTCCAACCACAAGAGATCCTTCAATGCTTTGGTTATAGTTCACCTCCTCTGTAAAACTCAATCGTCTCACAGACAATATTCTCTGGGAAGTTTATAGCTAGCTGCCTAACAACAACAAAAAAGCCTGTTTGTTTAAAATGAGACTAAGTTGGGTGTGGTAATATGAGTCTATAGTTCCTGCTATTGGAAGACTGAGTCAGGAAGAAAGTCTGAAAACACTATGTTAATCTCTTTACTTTTTGAAGCTTTTAAGTTGGATACCTAATTTGAATGGTGATTCTTCAGACATTTACCCAATGTATTTGAACTTAGTGAAACTGTCCTCAGTATGCAGATAGCAGCTTCTAGGACCTCCAGAGGCTTCTGAAATCTATAGACAACCAAGTCCATTACAGTATTTGCACATGACTTACACCCATCCTCTCTGTCTGCATGTTTAATAGATGCATTCCCTGTGATCCCAAGTCCTACCCGACCAGACTATTTTCAGTTTGTGGCAGGCTGGATCTATAGTATTGAGAACAGAACGCAGGGCCTTGGGCATGTACTTTACCACTGAGTTACATCTCCTTCTCATACACACTTCTTTAAAAAGGGGTCTCTCTGTGGCCATGATGGCTTTCAAACTGCACGCAATCCTCCGACCCCAGTCTCCCAAGTGTCCCCACCACGCCTGGCTTCTACATTCTTTCTTTAATGTATTCATAGAACTAGGTTTTTCAAACACCCTTTGAGAACTTCTACCCTATTCCCTAGCGAAACACTTTGGCTACTCACACTGCCAGTACTTTCCATGTCTAGGTTTACACCGTATCTAGGTTTATTTCTGAGACAGGCAGGCTGGCCTTGAGCACAGTATGAAGCCCATTCAGGCTGGCCTAAACTCAAAATTCTCTTGCCTCTGGACCCTAGGTGCTAGGATTACAAGTATACGCCACCATGCTCATGTGTCTATGTCCATCTCTCTCTGAAATGGAAATTTCCTTCAGGGTGGAAAAATATTGCTCTTGTTGATTTGGGTGCCATCAGTGCCCAATACAGAAATCAGCTAAATCATTTCATGGACTTTCTCCTGTCCTGAGAGGCACACATGAACTCCTGGAACATTATTCCTACAAATGAATACACTGAAAGCAGTAAATGCAACCACAAGACACTACTAAAATGCTTATTTATTTCTAAATAAACTTAATTCCTCACAGATGGTTTTCCAGAAAACCATCTTTATCTTACAGCTCCTTTTTATAAGCCCAGCTAATGAGGGTGATAATAGCTACAATAAAGCAACCACAGGACAGTGAGAGCTATCAGAGGAAAATTACAGTATCTACTCTAGTACTTACTAAAAATCTCTATTACCATCTCACTTAACTCTCAAACAGACCCAGGACATATGTACACATTCTTTCACATACTTTACAGAGAACAAGTCCTATACTGCAGTGATTACTGTTCAAGATATATACCTTACAACATTCTTCAGGAAAGCAAAACCCTCAATGGTAATGTACTGGTTTGTTTGGATATTAATTTTTCTGGATAGGAGACCTATAGTTTTTATTGAATTATCAAAAGACCCATGACTCCAACACGATTAACTGAGGCTGAAGATGTAACCCAGTGATAAACTATTTGTCTAGCATGTGCAAGGCCTGTGTTCCACTCTGACCATCAACAACACTAAAATAAGGAAGGTGACTGTTAGCTTAAAATCTTTTAGAAGTACAAATAACTGCTGTTGCAATGGCTAAACATTTTTAATTAAATCAAAGCAAATTTCCCAAGCCTGATGTTAGTTGTCTTTTACAGAACAAACCCCAGAGTCTATTTCCTTCTCTTTGAAGCAAGGATCATTTTTACCACCTTACTCTCACACTGTTCCTTGCCTGGAATGCTCCAATTCCAAAGTCTGTCAATGTTTCCAAAGGTTCAACTCTGGACACCAGGAAGGACTTCTCTTGTTTACTCAAGCATGCGCACATGGACGGACTGATGGACAGACACTCAACATTCATACATACTCCTCATCACCACACACACACACTGGACAACACATACATACACACACACACACACACACAAACACTCAACAGTCACACACACACACACAAACACTCGACAGTCACACACACACACTGAACACTCGAAGTCACACACACTCATCACACACACAGTGACACACACACACTCGACAGTCACACATACTCATCTCACACACACACACACACTGACACTCGACAATCACACATACTCATCACACACATAGTGACACACACTCGACAGTCACACATACTCATCACACACACACACACACACACTGACACTCGACAGTCACACATACTCATCACACACACACACTCGACAGTCACACATACTCATCACACACACACACACACACAGACACTCGACAGTCACACATACTCATCACACACACACAGACACTCGACAGTCACGCATACTCATCACACACATAGTGACACACTGACACTCGGCAGTCACACATACTCATCACACACACACACTGACACTCGACAATCACACATACTCATCACACACACACACACTCGGCAGTCACACATACTCATCACACACACACTGACACTCGACAATCACACATACTCATCACACACATAGTGACACACACACTCGACAGTCCCACATACTCATCACACATACACACACACACAGACACTCGACAGTCACACATACTCATCACACACACACACTGACACTCGGCAGTCACACATACTCATCACACATACACACACACACACTCGACAGTCACACATACTCATCACACACACACACTGACACTCGGCAGGCACACATACTCATCACACATACACACACACACACTCGACAGTCCCACATACTCATCACACACACAGTGACACACACACACTCGACAGTCACACACACTCCGTCCGTCACCTCACACACTTGCACCCGCTCCCTCCCTCCCTCCCTCACTCCGTCTCTGTGCGGGGACCTCACACACACCTGGCAGCCGGCCACGCAGGCTCACGAGCACAGCATGGCTCGCACTCGCTCCCTGGTCTCGCACACCGCCCAAGGTCTCAACGGCCACCTCTCCCCCTGGCTGACAGCCGCGGTTCCCGGGCCGCCCAGACAGCCCCGGCGCCGCTCTCCCGCCCCCGCCTCACCCGGTGCTGGTACAGACAGACGTTGCCGAAGCCGCCGGTGCCAAGCCGCTCCCGCATCTCCCAGGGGCCGCCCGCGCCCGGCCGCAGCCCCGGGGGCCGCTCCATGGGGCGGGAGGGCCAGCCGCCTCAAGCTTCGCCGCCGGTCCAAGGCCGGTTCCGGGCCGCCGAGGCTCGCGCGTCCTTCCTCTCGCGAGACCCACGCGTCACTTCCGATAACTTCCGTAGGAAAAGTCCCGCCCCCGCCTCCTCCATCTGATTCAGGCTTGTAGCGCTCCCCCAGGCTGACACTAGGGATGCTAATAACTCAAAAGTGTAAGACTAGGCATGGAATCAAATTCTCAGTGTCTGTGTGCAAGTCGATGTTGGGGGTCACTGATAATGGGTGTTACTGGTCTGATTCTGTTACTTTCATGTATTCCTTGGAATTGGAATACCATACTTGAAGGTAATAGCAAATGAGCCTCTGAGAACCTCATTGGCTGTGTATGACAGGTAGGAGTGCTAGATGTGTGTCCAGTTTCCACAGATGGATGTAATTTCATAATTTGCCCCAGGATAATGTTAACTGGATGATCCAAATTGGTTCCTAGTTAATTCACTTTTTAAATACTCTATTCTTAAAACACACATCAAGGTTTGTTGACATACTTACTTCTGTTTGTTTTTGAGAAAGGGTCTATATAGTCCTGGCCTGGAACTCACTATGTAGGCAGGCCTCAAACTCAGGGATCTGCCTGCTGAATGCTAAGACTAAAAGCCTGGCCTTTTGTTATGTTTATCTATAGAATGGGTTACCACAGGCTCCGCACTCTTCAGAGTTCCAATTTTATATGCAAAAAGGAAGTCAAGAGATTTTTGTGACCCAAGTGAAAATGTATCTGGGCCTGAAGTATCCAATAAAGAGGGAAGAACAGTTCTCTTCTGGCTTCAGAAATACAGGTTTCTCCTGCGGTCACATGGCTCCTGCTCCATGGACTTACTGTTCCCTGGATCACTGTTTCCTTAAGTCATAGCCATCCTTAGGTTGCTCCTTACTGTAATTGCCCTATTTTATTTTGTAATTTCACAATGGTCTATACCCTGGTGATCCCTAAAGTCCTATCACCAACCTAGATCTGAAGAGTCTGAGAATTATTTAACAGCGCTCTGGACACATCCATCAGATAGATAATTGTGTTATCTTAAACACCTAAAATGCATTCAAAGCCCCCATCACCAATCCTGATCTGCATGGGTTTCAGAAGTACCTAATGGCAATCTATTGGAGAACTTCAGTATCTAAAACAACACATTCAATGAAAAACTCATTTCCTTAAATCTGCCACTTTCTTTCCCAATTAGACTATAAACTATAACAACAGACACCATGTTAGGGCACTCACTGGATATACTCTTAGAACTTAGAAAGATCACTAGCATATCAGAGTTAAATATCTGAATGATGGAATGGACTCTTTTATGTGAACATGATACTGAGAAAACATTAGCAAAGGCCATGCATTTCCCTTCCCCAGACTGAATTGCCTGTGTTAATCAGGAATATAAAGAAAGTTCTTATCTCTGTTACACACACACACACACACACACACACACACACAAATTCCATTTCAGTGATGATAAGCAACATAAGACATTTATCAACTTATAAAATTATTCCCTTTTAATCACTTACAAGATTTGGGGTCAGTTATTTTTGGTTTTATGGTGGGATGGGGTGAGGGTGGGATAGGTCTCATAACACAGCCCAGAATGGCCTAGCCTGAAAATCAATTTGTAGATCAGACCATCCTTGAATTCACAGCAATTCTCCTGTCACAACTCCTCAACTTCTGAGATTATACGCATGAGCAACCACACCCAACCTCAAAGGTTTAAATTTGGAAGATGTGGATAAACACTGCTGTTCTTAGAAATATGTAGCAGACACTCTTTTAATACACAATTGCATCTCAGACTGACTTCTTTAAAAAAAAAAAAAAACATTAAAAGTCAATGCTAGGTCTCCTGCTGCAGGCAGTTTCCATGGGAATATATGAAGGCAGGGAAGAAGCCCCAACAGGAGACTCCAGTTTCATTTTAAGAACAGCTGTAACAATTTCCTGTGATGTTCATAAAGTGCCTTTCCCTTTGTCTAGTCATCCAGAGTGAAGTCAAAAGGTTCAAAGTCTTTCCGGAAGCGTCGAGCCAGGGTCTCCTCCTCTTCCTTACTGATTTGACACTGCCTCCAGTCAGCCTTGTCAGGAATATTGAGAATAGCTTCACTGGCCAGTACCTCCCTGCAAAGAGAGTAATCACAAGAGAAAAATGCCAGTCATTAACTGAAACTTGACCATCCTGTTCCTCTGCAGCACCTAAAGAGCATGCAGACTTCTCAACACTCATACTGGTCTCTGACCCTGACTCCCATCTCCCCATCCTATCCATTGAAATCACTGCCACACTAAGTGACCTCTCCCACCCCATTTATTCTCCTTCCCTGGAAAAACTTGGAACCACAATATTAGTACTCAAGAAGGACACCACATGCAAACTAAACAACAGGCCCTGGTGTCAGGAAAATCAGAGGCTGAATTTCATTCTAAGCCCTGATATTTGATGTCTATGACACTTCTTGATTGCAGGCTCACTTACAAGAAAGAGCACCTTCCATATAGGCCATACAACCAAAGCACATTCCCAGCAGCTGTTGATCTTGTCTTACACTATAGCTTTGACATCCGGACTAAACAGGGAGTCTGCTGAGGGCATGGTTCAGTCACATCATACTCACTCTCACTTAAAACTCCTTTGCCCTATCCTTCTACGCAACTCTCACTTGTATGAGTACACGGAGAGGCGTTCAATGTGAAGGAAACAACTCATACAGATACATATACATACAGCTTATAATTCCCAATGGTTTATATTTTTACTTGTAATTTATTTTAATACAGTAGAAACAATTCCATTTGACACATTTCAACTTTGAAGATACAATAAATAAAAAGGTGAAAATGAATCACACTGTCTGCTGAAAGTCAAAGGATCTAAACTCAAAATTTTGGTTTACCTGACAAACCTTGAACATGTTTCTTCACATGTAGAATGAAGATATAACCACTTTAAGTATAACACATATCACTTGTATATTAGGATTATGAAAATGTTCAGTGTTGAAAACATAGGCAAGCACTATGATCACAAACCATTTTGTGAACTGTACATGGTTGTGCCTATGGGCAACATATGCTTATATCCCCACTGTGCCGATCTACATCTCTTGCTAAGGCAATTGACCTACTTGCTTTCTTATCAAACCATATTTACTGAACTTATCCAAGGGGGCAATCTCTTGGAGACTTTCCTAATTAGTCTAGGAATGGCTGAAGGCTCATTCAGAGCCCAGTGGCTGAGAATAGCTGCAATCAGAGATCAGCATGGAATCACCCACCGGGTGCATTTTCTACTTCCCTCCATACAGGTTTTTATAACAATGTAGAATAACAAGGTTAAAGACTTCTCACCCTGGGGTCCAGACTAATGTTTGACCCTTCAACTGTGTGACCATGAGCATGCTACTTAATTCACCTTAAGGCACAATATCCAATAGAGCAGCCACTAGCCAGAAGTGGCTATTTAAATTTAAGCACTAATTAATTAATTAAAATTAAAAATCAGTTTTTAAGTTCCATTTTCAATTTTTTTCTTTTTTTTTTTTTTTTTTTTTTTTACTACACACATATTGATGTGTGAGGATTCATGCAAGCCATGGCACCTGTGTGGCCAGAGAACACATGGGCATCTCCTACCATGTAGGTCCTAAAGATCGAACTAAGTCACTACACTTGGCAGCGAGCCATCTCATCTCACTGGCTCCTCAGCCCCATTTTCAAGTCTCTAACAGCTACACATTAACTTGTGATTATTGTGTCAGTGCAGCCTTATAGAGCATTTGTATGTTTGTATGGAGCTCTGCCGGGCACTGCTGAGAGCGGCCTTCACTCCGGTAACTGGGATAGCAGGGTATAAACAACAGAACTGGAAGGTTACACGAGACGACGTGCCTGACCCAGCACATGCTCAGTGGCAGCACGTTATTTTACCAGGAACGCTCTCATCCCATCTCTCCCCCTTTGGTCTGTCTCTTAAATTCACCTTCAGCCCTTTCTTGGAATCTTACATTTAGTAGAAATGAGCCCTTCCTTCTCTGAGTTTCTAAAGTATAATGTTCAAGATTCAATCATGGTACTGAGTGGCGATATATTATTTATGATTTATTAAAGATTGCCTGAAGACCAGAAAAGCAAAGCAGCCAGCCACTAGCTCCTACCTCTACCTCAGCTCGGACCAAGGGGGTGATCTCAAACTGCTCCTGACTTCACTGCTCCTCAGATTCACTCAGACTGCTACGCTCTCCTCAGCGTGGCTGACTCCTGAAGACCCTGCTCCTATCTTTTCTATCTCTCTAGTGCTGGGATTAAAGGCATGAACTGTTACTCTTTTATACTGACTCAATTTGTGTAACCCTGGGTGGTGTTGAACTCAGACCCATCTGCCTTTGTTTACTGAATCCTGAAATTAAAGGTGTGTGTCACCACTGCCTGATTTCTATAGCCTGAGGCTGACTTTGCTTTTTGATAAATCATAAATATCACCACAATTCCCCTTTTATGTCTAATCCAAAAATAAAAACTACTAACATATATCACCTCAGTACTGTTCAAATTCTACATCACAAGACTGTAGATAACACTGACCTGCTCTAAAACTATAGGCTTCCTGGGGAGAAAACATTCCCTAGTTGGTTTTTCATGGATTATGTGTTTATTATAGGTCTAAAATAGAGTGAAAACATACAAACCTTCCAAACTGCAAAGGAAAATTCTTTTTAATTCTGTGGAAAAGTTTTTCTCCTGTGTCGAGTTCAACATAAAAATAGGCTGTTCCCGGCTGTGCAATCTGAAGTAAACAGAGTTGAATGAGGACAAAGATCACAGTCAAAAAGCTCACTGTCTCCTGTAAACTCTAATTTAGCAAAGAATTTGGTCTAGATTTTAAATTAAAAATATGGGACAGTATAGGAGCTAGAGTTTAAAAAACTAATATATTCCCAGTGGTACCCATCCTTCTAAATTCCCATTTTAGGGTGTGTCTAATTTCTCTATTTATCTAATTCTTGTGTGTTTACATATGTGTGTACCTATTCCCATGTATGTGATTACACACGTAGGTGAATCCACGTGCCTGTGGAGGCCAGATGACATTGGATGACTCTTTCAGTTCTCTCCACCTTATACTTGGAAACTGGGCCTCTCACTGAGCCTGCAGCCTTTCAATTTGTCCAGAGATCGGGATCCTCTGGGCTCTACCCTCTCAGTGCTTGGATCGTAGGCACCTGTCCCAGCACTTGGCTTCACAAAACTGTTGGAGCTCAAACTCTCAAGTCCACACTAAGCCAGCTTCCCATCTATGAAATGTCTAATCCCTTATTCTTCCTAGGAAACCACTACGACTTAATTACAATGCTGTCTTCATCTCTATTCCTATCAACATTCTGTATTCTAGTACCAAACGGCTCACTACTTAGTATTTTTGGAATCGCTTGACAGTACCTCTGATTCACCTTGTTAAAACCCAGATCTTAACCCCTCCCTGAACATCACTACCCCTTCCTGCTTTACCTGCTTGATGTCTGAGTGCTCTGGAATTTCCAACAGCTCTATCTGTTGCTCCTGTGCCTGGGTAATGAAGGCTTCTTTAATATCATCCGTAACACAGCAGCTGAGGGGCACAGGAATGACCTGGGTTGGTGTGGGAGGAACATAAGAAACTCTTTGTCTGATTCCAAAGAAGCTGTCTTTAAAGTCTTAGAGGAGTAGCAAATCCATCACTGGGGTGGAGAACACCCCTCAGCATAGATTCTCCTCAGGCCAAACAGCCTCCATCGGCCTGGCTGTAGGACTTAAACTTATGAGAACCAGTCACTTATGGGAGCCAATCTGTCATCAGGAAACTCCCAAGAGAAACTCTTTGTCTCTAAGACTTTGATGGCTCCTGCATAATGTATGTGGCAGAGTCAGGCCCATCTGAACACTTAACAAATGTGCCAAAAAGACGCTACCACCAAAGACTCAAAGCACTCAACTGCCAAACTAACAGCCTATGCTAGCTGGAAACTGCTCCCTACCTCTAAGCCTTCAATCATGCTAGACCTCCACAGCCTATGTCTTTATCTGCCTTGGAACCATCCTTAACTACCCACTCTTACACCATCCTGCTAGTCACTTACCCCCAGTATGAACTTCCCTATGAAATCTCTGGGATTATCAGCAGCTACTCCTTGCTCTGTAAATAACCACTACTGGAATATTATCATGAAAATAAGATTAAATGCTCTAAGTATTAAATTCAATACTGAGGTCATAATTATTTAAATATGTATCAATCTCAAGGTCCCCGTAGTGATTTCCAAGTTCCTGGGCAGAAAGCACCTACCTGAAGCTGGAGGTGATGGCTTCTATAATTTCTTTCAAACAGAACACAGCGCTTTCCCCGACTCTTAAAGAAGCGTTTCAGAGTGGCCTTGTACTTCTCCACTTCTTCTACCACCTCTGCCGAAAGCTCCACAACCGACTGGTAGTGTCCAATAGGCAGGATGAGGATATGGTCATCAGATAAGCCTCCCTTAGCCAGGGCAAGGTAGCACTAAAGAACACAGAGCAAGATAGCAAGCCGACATATATACTCAATCTTCCAGAGAGACCCACACATCCACAGTGAGCCTGACTCACATGAACAAATGCACAAGATGCATTCCTCTCCCCCAACCACAGAGGATGACAGGGAATTGCTATATTATCCAAGGCAGCCTCAAACTCACAATCCTCCTGACTCAGCATCCCAAGTACTGGTACTATAGCCCTGTACCACTACACCCAATCCAAGATGTTCTTAACAAAAATTACATTTTAAAAGATTTGATTTTAAAGGTGGAACAGGAGCTGGAGACGTGGTTCAGTAGTTAAAAGCACTGGCTGCTCATGGGTGGTACTTTTCAGGTTGTAAATGAATAAAACAGATAGATAGATAGATAGATAGATAGATAGATAGATAGATAGATAGATATTACCAAACACTAAACTGTAGTGTTTAAAGTAAAAATAAATAAAATAAAATTGTAAATCAATGAGTTAGCTCATGCCTCCAATCACAGCAGTCAGAAGGCAGAAGCAAGTGGATCTCTGAGTTCGAGGCTAGCCTAGTCTACTTATCTAGTTTCAAAACAGCCAGGACTACACAGAGAAACCCAGTCTCAAAAAACAAACAAACAAACAAACAAAAAAAAAAAAAAAAAAAAAAAGTAGAAGATTAAAGTCCAGCCTGAATCCAGGCCAAAAAAAAAAAAAAACCCCAATAACAATAAAACAAAACCAAAATCATCAAGAATGCTGTACTGGTCTAACAGCTAGCGTCTGAACAGAAGATACTGTGAATGAGCAAGCAAAGGACCAAGGATTATCAACGCATGCAAATACATAGGTCCTTAAAAATAGACTATACATAAACCAAAGCTTGCTCATCTTCATTTATTCAACAGAACTACACACACCCACAGCTGATTTCCCATATGACTTAAGTTCACTAAAACCTCAAGGAGCAGGGCATGGTGATACACACTGAGTTCAGTTCTACCGAGTTCTACCTACTCAGGAGGCTAAAACTGGAGGATCTCAAACTTAAGGCCAGCCTAAGTAATAGAAGGGTCTCATTTCCAATAACCAAAACACCACCCTCCCTAAATCCTCAGAGGCATTAAAAGTTTTTACTAATACCCACTTTGTATTGCTTTTGTTTAAAAAGGTTGCCCTAGAAGCCTTTGTTTTCTAGCCTTTTCTTTATGTCACAGATCACTACCAGGGAAATCAGCTTTTACGTTGTGATGTATTTAAAGTCTAGACTAAATAGCTACACACACCTATAATTAGTATCTCAAGTTCTTGTGAACCATTTCCCCGTGCTTTGGAGCTCTCTCTTAACTGTTCTATACTTGAGTGATCTCTACCAATGTATAAATATATGTTATATGTATAAATGTATAAATGAATGTTCCTCCTGTAGAATACATGGATTTGCAAAAGTTGTTCCAAACTCAGCAGACTCCCCTTTTCCCTGCCTGTGGCCACACCATCAGCATACTTTATGTACATCCCTGAAGGAAGGAAATCACAGCCAAGTAGAGAGAGCCAAGAGGAACATATAATTAAAGAAGAATGGCTGCAGGGAGATTGCAAACCCTTTGCTAGAGTCTCAGATGTCCGGAAAAAGGACAGTGCAGGGCAATGTAGGTTTGACTACTAGGCAGGTATTAATCTAGGATAAAATGCTCTTGTGGCCTTCTACTTGGGGCTCGGTCAAAAGCACTACTGAAGATG
Organism: Phodopus roborovskii; assembly: GCF_943737965.1. NCBI lineage: Eukaryota > Metazoa > Chordata > Mammalia > Rodentia > Cricetidae > Phodopus > Phodopus roborovskii. Next base: position 16,099,059 of record NW_026126541.1, on the reverse strand, counting down.
CCTTTTGCTGACTTCAGACAGAGGAAAAGGTTTCCTTCATCATTCCCAGGCCAATTTTCTGGGGAATAAACTGAATAAGAAAAGAAAGGACATTTCTCCCCAAGGTCTGGAAGAACATAAGGCCAAGCTACCCACCCCAACCCTCATCTGCTACTGGGGGCTCTTTAGGCTTCCCAAACAAAAGGCAGTTGAAAGTCTGCCTCACCACAGGCTGTGTGAGAAAGAAGAATGGCATAAAGTAATCCAAAGATGAGAAGGCCCAAAGCTGATCTGAAAGAGCACACCTAAAAATCAAAGCCTCTCAAGCGTGTTCTCAGCACTCATCCACAGGCCCAGGGGCCAACAGTGTGTGTCACAGACCTTGACCCCAGAGCACCTCCCTAGACTGTGTGCCAGCCATTAAGGTACAAAACACAAATAGAAAATTCTGGGCCTCCTCCGTATGAAAAGAAGTAAACAATCAACGTGACACTCTAGCTGTTCTATAGGAGGCCACAAAAATTGTCAGGATGAACTGAGGAATGTCACCTTTAGAAGCCCAAACTGGAAGAAATCAATGAAAACCAGAAGCACTACACGTTAGGCAAGCCCCAGAGAACATCCACTTCTAGTCATGGGGGCTAGAGGGTAACTGTAACGCTGGTGATGAAGCGGGCTTCACAGAACGTAAAAGAAAAAGACAATTATCGTTAAGGAACCTGAATATTTAATGTCTAATTGAGCCCCCCCCCCCAAGGAAAAGTAGCTGAGCAATGTGACACTGATGACTTCCCTAAGACACGTGATGTTCAATAGGGATTTGTCTAGCCCAGTTACCACACTCAGGGTCATTAGCTCCATAGACTGATTCATTTGCTCCAATCATGTGACTATAATCATTATCCTAAAAACATCAGGCATGGTATATGGTTACAAAGCTACATACCCGTGATGGCTTGATTGTCAACTTCACTACATCTGAAATTAACTAAAACCAAAAAATGGAGGGCACACCAGTGAGGGACATTGCTTAATTTTAAGTGGGAAGATCTACTTCTAATACGGATCTTTCAGCTGAGAAGACACACTTATAATCTAGATCTTCAATCCAGATCTTTGGAGCTCAGAAAAGCCATCTCTAATCTGGGTCACACCATCTGCTGGAAGCCTACATAAGGACATGGAAGAAGGAAGCTTTTACTTTTTGTCACCTTGCTCTCCTCTTGCTGGCAAGGAATGCCTTTACCGGCATTAGAGCCTACTGCTTCAGGGTTCTAGTGTACATTGACGATCAGTTGTGACATCCAGCCTTATGTACTGAGCATTTAATGGACTTTCCATTCACAGTCAGCCATTGTTAGATTAGCGGGACAACAGCCTGTAAGTCAGTCTAATAAATACCACACACACACACACACACACACACACACACACACACACACACACACACACGTATATAAATATACAGATAAACAGACAGATCCATTGATGGGAGATGTCATTCTGTATATGTTTCTCATACTCGTTAATGAATGAAGCCCTGTTGGCCAATAGGAAAGGAAAACAGGAGGGCCTAGGAGACAAGGAGGAAAGAGGAAGTAGTAAGGAGGAGTCAACATGGAGAGTCTGGAGAGAACAGGACATAAGCCGGCTCTCCGGTAAGAGCACATGGAAATATTAGATTAACAGAAATGGGTTAATATTTAAGACAGATCTAGCCGATAAGAAACAAGTACCTGGCCAACAGCATTATATCAATACAGAGTCTCAGTGTGTTAATTGGGGCAGGCGCGGCGGTGACGACAGGACAAGACCAGCGGCGGGCGGAAAAACCTTATTCCTTACAATCTATTCTATACGTCCTGTTACTCTAGACAACCCTGACTAGTGATAAGTGAATAGACAAAAAATAGTTTGACTGTATAACACTAATTGTCAATAAAAAGGAATGAAACATTTATATATGAACTACAATATGAATGAACCTTAAGAATATGCTAGTCAAAAAAGCCAGACACAAAAATACATGTATTTTATGATTTCAGTTAAATGAACTGTCTAAACTCCACAAACCTAAAAATACACAAAGTATGTAAGTGGTGGCCAAGGCTGGGGATGGAAACTGAGATCACTGTAAATGTGTCTAAGAAATTTTACTGAACTGATAGAAATGTTCTAACCCTTTATTTTATATATATATATATATATATATATATTTTTTTTTTTTTTTTTTTTCTTTGAGACGGGGTCTCTGTGTGGCCCTGGCTGTCCTGGAACTTGCTATGAACTAGAGCTGATTGGCCTTGAATTCAAGAGATCTACCTACCTTTGCCTCCTGAGTGCTGAAATTAAAGGTGTGCACCATCACACCTGTCGTCTAAACCTCTATTATGTGATGGTTACATAATTTAATAAGGTTACTAAAATATCAAGCAACTGTACGCTTAGAATGGGTAAATGTGGTGGGAATTTGTTTATGATCTAATAAATAAAGCTTGCTGAGGATCAGAGTGCAGAGCTAGCTACACTAGTCAGTCTTAGAGGCCAGGCAGTGGTGGTGCACACCTTTAATTCGGGAGACAGAGGCAGAAAGATCTCTGTGAGTTTGAGGCCAGCCTATTCTATACAGTGAATTCCAGAACAGCCAGAGATATGTAGAGAGACCCTGGGGGAGGGAAGGAAGAAAAGGGGATAAGGGGAAGGGAGGGGAGGGAAGGAAAAAGAAAGGAAGGAGGGAGGGAAGGAGAGGAGAGGGATAGGGAGAGAAAAGAGTAAGTTCCATAAGCAGATCATATACTATGCAGTTAGTAAAAACCAAGTCATAGGCGTTTTCTTCTCTGCTACCTATCTATGGAAGTAACTTACATGTGTGCCAATGTTGACCACCAAATGCTTTTCCACTTCAGGGCTGGCAAGGCAAAACCAACAAGGTCCTGGAGGTTGAGCTTCATATGAAAGAAACAGACATAATCACCCTACAGAATTCATCCTTGTAGCTGGCGAGACGGCTTAGCAAGTAAAAGTGCCGCCACACAAGTCTGACAACTTGAGTTCCATACCCAAACCCTCAGTGGAAGGAGAAAACTCACCCAGAGAGCTATCCCCTGACTCTCACAAACACGCCACAGCAGACATGCATGCACACTCATACACAGCAACAATAACAATAATTACAAACCTGAAGTGGAAAATTCATTGTTGCCTGATCTACACATACTGCAAAGACTGCAAAGGGGAATGGACCTGCGTTTCTAACTCCGAATGCCCAATGCCTGGCACCACTTTCAATGAAGCTAAACCACTATTGAATCCATCTGAATTGACAATCAGTCCACAAATAGATGACATATTGACAAAAGCAGCATGCGCCTGGCAATGGGCTGCAATGAGAGCACTGGTCTGGGTGGGGCTTGTCGGGCACCCCAGTTCCAGTTCCAGCTGTGACATCAGCTGGTCACACAACCATGGCTTTACCTTCCTGAGGGCAGATTCACCGCTTTAAAACAGCAGGGTGGAGAAAGGAGGATCTCAAGGAAAGCTGGCCTGAAAGTCCTTCCTCTCAGCTGATTATTCTATTATTTTATAACTCACATCAGTTTTATACACTCTTACCATGTTTTACAGAGACAAAAGGAGCTTGCTCTATATTCTTATAGGAAGAGTCTCAAACAGCCTGAAAGTCAGACCATTTTCATATTCTATTTTCACTTTGCTCCTAATAGCACCATAAAATTTTTCTTTGCTGGCAGACGCTCTTAGCAATGCTGTTTTCCAAACAATGCCCCCCACCCACCCAAAGTTACCGCTCCCAAAGGTGACCAAGGTACTTACGAGGCTTGCGTGGCTGCTTGGCCTGAGGAGGCTTGTTATCCCTGCCTGTGGATGACCGTTTCCTTCCCTGCTTTTCATTCAAATCGAAGAAGAATTGACAGGCTGGTTCTTCCTGGAATGGCCAGTGGGGAGGAATATGCTATTCAGCTCCTTTACACAGTGACTGAACACCAAGCAAAAGGGAACGTTCCTGTCACTCACATCTACGTGTCCTCTCAGCCCTGCCCTGCCAATTCTAGGGAGGAGAAGTATCTTCTCAACCCTGACGCCTGGACTCCCAGTCCTGTACATCAGCATACCTACCCAACCACTGCCACATTCACCTCTTCTGAAAGATGAGAACCTATAGAGCGATTCTTCCCTGAAGCAGAGCAGCATGAGCGCGGTTACATATTCTCCTCTGTCTCAATAATGACATGGAGTAGCCCTAACATTTCAGAGATGAAACAAGTCTGGTCCAACTTCAACTCAAGAGACGAGAGGGTCAAAGAGCCTTTAGGGGCAACGGTAAAAAGAGGAGGCAGAAGACTGCTTCTAAGTGGACAGAAAGGTCTAAGAAAGCAGACCACGGCCCTAACATTAAAGCATGACTGCCCTTGCTTTAGTGGAGAAAAGTTAACTTCTAAAGGTCTGCTACTAAGAAACTTCTTCAAAGTAAATTTCTCTACTAGAAATCACAAATCTCTGCTACTAATTGACCCTTGCCTAAAAAACTGGAAATAATTCACTTCACACAAGGAAAAACAGTATGAATTGACTTAGGCAAAGACTCAACATTGAACTGCTAACCTCAAAATAAAATTAAAAAATTGAGTTCAATTACAATCTATTAGGATCTTCTTCTAAACATTACCATGATTTGCCAAGAGGAAAAACATTTGAGTCTAAAACTGAACTTGTTTGATGTATGAAACTATGACCAGGAAAAGCATCCCTACAGAGGACAACCTGGCCCTGAATCCCAGTCCACAATCAGAATTCACCTGAGAGACAGGAACACGTTTTCCTACAGCTGCGTCCTTCCCAGACTCTCGGTAAGGGTTCTCAGTGACATCCGGAGGCTGTTTCACCAGCTCTGCTACCGCCATTAGCTTCATGGGGACAATACTGAATGCATAAAGATACTGCAGAGCAGAAGAGCATGCGTAACGTTAGGGAAAATACTGTTGTCGCAGTGGGACCAACCCAGGTTAGGGTGACAATTTCACAGAAAGTGTCTGACGTAAGTAAAATCTGAGAATGCACAGTAGTGGAGCAAATGCTATTGTGGTGGCCTCTGCAATGGCTCATGAGGGCCCACACAGCAGTGAGCACCAAGGCAAAGCCCCGGCCCTTAGACAGACTGGTCCCTCACTTGGGTGACCAGGGAACAGTGACAACCCTCACTCCTAGGCTCCGGGGGACTAGCTTTGTAAGCCTTGAAGACAAACTCTGCTGCTGTCACTGCATCTGTCGTTATGCGACCTTTGTCAGCAGAGTCATGGCATTCCTTTCCCTCTTCTCAAGGAACACTGCGACCAGACAAGGTGGGCTTTCCCTCACTGACACTACACAGTCCCCACACGTGCTGACTCATTTCCCTGGACACTAGGCGCAAACAAGAAAACAATTCATTCGTGGGCTAACGGCACAAGATAGGAAACTTTAGGCATAAATATATCTCTACCTCAACACAATATAGAAATGAAACCTGAAGCTAAAAGGATACACTATTTTCCATTTAACTGTACTAGGAAAAACCGATACTATCCAAAGTACAGAAAAGCAGAAAAGAAACATACACAGCTGTTAAGGATATACATGGGAGGGGCTAGAGAGATGGCTCAGAGTTTAAGAGCACTGGCTGCTCTTCCAGAGGTCCTGAGTTCAATTCCCAGAACCCACACGGTAAACCACAACCATCTGTACTGAGATTCGGTGCCCACTTCTGGCGTATATGCAGGCATGTGTACATAATAAATAAATCTTTTTTTCTTTGTTTTTAAAGGTTATACATTGGAACAAAATTTTTAGATGAATGGTGCTTGTCAAATTAAAACTGCCCACGTGCTTTTTTTGACTAAGACATGAGCTGCACTCACATCTCTGAGACTGGGTAAGAGCCGGAAATCACAGAGCACTGCTCAGCCTAAACAGTCAACTTCAAACATGCCAGTGGGCTTCAAAGCTTAAAACACAGAAAGTGCGTACAAGGGCACTTATCTTTTAAACACTGGCAATAACATGCTATAGAAAACAATCAGCTTAGAGAGGAAGGTTATTCTATTTTCTCACTGAAGCGCTTATTTTGATATTAGCTGTCCCTGCCAACAGTCTAGATTTTAGCACTAACAAAAAACATTCCCAGAGAAGTGAAACATACAACCCACTTTGCTGATTTATTTTCTTTCATCATCTGTACTATTTTCTAGATTCTAGTATAACTAATACTAATACTAAAGCTAAGGAAGGTTTAATATACATACATACATGTTTCATTATGTTTATTGCTGCTGCTGTTGTTTTTGAGACAGAGTCTTATTATGTAACCTTGGTTGGCCTAGAACTCACTACACAGACCAGGCTGGCCTCAAACTCACATTGCTCTGTATGGCATTGCCTGCCGAGTGCCAGGATTTAAGGCGTGTGTCAATGCACCAGACTTTAAGAATATTCCTGAGAGGATTTTATTATTTCAGCTCAATGAAGCTGCTGGAAGCAAGCAAGCATTCCACCTGAGGGCAAACCCATATAACACCAGTGGCAACCACGTGATGCGGGCGGAAGGACACCATTTCCTTTGTCACATCCCACTGAACCGTTCTCTAAGGCCTCCACCAAAAGCACTCGAGGAAACCTGTCTTTACAGAGGAGTCCCTGAAGCTGCTGGAAACTTCCAGTTGGAGACCAGAAGGTCTAAATGCCAAGCAGACAATAAAGAGTAATAAACACTCAAATCTTTACCTTTTTCTTTTCTGCATTCCCAACATTCGCCAGTGCTATAAAGCGGGTGGCATGCTGTGCACTTTCTTGTAGAACAACATGGTTTCTAAAATATATGTGAAAGATAACAGATCTCAGTCACTTTATTGCATTTTACAGAACAATGGGTCTCACCATGGCACTTTCATACTTTAACTCATGACCCTACCCTTGCCACCTGCCCTGCTTCTCTTTCTTCTCTCAAATAGTTCTTTCACATGGTCCTAATCGGGACTAAAGATGGTGGCGAGGGTGGGACAGTGGAATCCTTACATGCTGCTGGTACAGCACTAGGGGCCTCTCTCACACCAAGTCTATCAGAGCCACCATACGACCCTGATGTGCCACTCAGTTTCCACTCAAACAATGAGTACATCCATGGTTACGGCTACACTCTGCACTTGGAATAGTGGACTACCTAACTGTGCATCACATGAACAACAAAACAGAACCTAATGATCTACAATGACCACCCAGCATTGTAATGGTAGACCCTAAAATTTTAAGGATTCTTATAGTCAGTCAACTGATTCTATTTCAAGTTAGGACATAAGTGCAGATAAAATCATTGACTCATGAGTCTGGTGTCTCAGTGGGAAGTGTCCTCCAGAGGCTCAGTGCTTTTTTGATGGTAATTTTGGGGGAACCTGGGGAGGTAGAGCCTTGTTGGAGGAAGTATGTCATGGGCTTTAAAGGTTTATAGTCTTGGCTCACTTCTTTCTTTCTCTGCTTCCTATGTATAGATCACATGTGATCAGCCAGCTTCCTGCTCCTGTTACCATGCTATGCCCCCCCCCCCATGATGAATTCTCCTGGAATTATAAGCTTCTTTTCTAACTTGAAATTGCTTTTGGCCTTGATATGTTAGTTACCACAGCAACAAAAACGAAGCTAAAACAGTCAATCACTTGTTTTGGTGCCTTAGCATTAGAAGGAAACAAGATAAATGGCTGAAAGTGAGTAAGAAGATGGAAAATGTGTAGAGAAGAGTCCTGAGATGTTACTCACCGGTACGGAAGTCTCTCGTAATAGGACTTTTCCAAAGCAGCAAAATGATACCTTGGTTTCAAGCTTGAGGCAAGACTGGAGACCAAAGCTGAACCACAATTTTTGGTATCCACTTCTCCCTAGTAAATGGGAACTTGGTTATCCACACAGACTCAGGAATTATGAACAAATGCAAAGAAACAAGAAAGCCTTTTTGAAATATCTTTCAAACTGGATTTGTAGTGAACTGCATACCTAGGACAAACAAACACATAAAAACACTGGAATATTACAATTACAGAAACAGCACAATTGTCGGAAACCAGCAGGTACGAGATGAGACAACCCCTCCTATAATGACCTCTAAAACACACATTAAGAGCTCTTTTGAAGACAGGTCTCTCCCTACAACTTATAAATTGCGTCCCCATAAATATGCTTCACAGTGTACCTATATATCATGGTCAGTGTAGAAAATGAACTTAAATACTAGCATTCAGAGCTCCCAGCGTCCAGCAAACATTCAAGGGCCTCATAGGCATATAAGCCTTTCTTTTGTTTGAGTCAAGGAAGTGTATAACCATGCTTTTGTTAAAAAAACTTTAACCCCAGCACTAAGGAGGCAGAGGCAGGCAGATCTCTGAGAGTTCAAGGCCAACCTGGAGTGAGTTCCAGGACAGCCATAGCTATTAGTTACACAGAGAAACCCTGTCTTGAAAAACTAACCAACCTACCAAACAAACAAAACCTTTTATGGTTATTTATAAACTCTGACTCAAGTTTCCACCCCTACAGCCCCATGGTAACTTTTAGCTCTCTCCAGAATAAGGGGCTTCCTTTCTAGAAGTGGAGTGACCATGGGTCGGCAGATGGAGACATCAGTTGCTCTTCCTTTTGGCATCCTCCTGAGTGTGACTGACATCTTGCTGACTTTTGTGGTCATGACACTTAGTGCTGAGTCAGCAAGGACACGGAGACACACACACACACACACACACACACACACACACACACACACAGAGGACACACTCTGGAACATCTTTCACAGTTCTATTGGGAGAGGTTTATTCTCCAATTCAGTCTTATCTTTCCCCTCACTGAGGCTCAACTGAGGCTTCTGCCCTTAAATAATCTTTCCAGGGTCTCCCTTAGGCCATGTCTATCTGTCATAGTTTACTTGTAGCAGCCCCTCCTCAAGACTATTTATAATGGTTAGATGGGTTCTAGGGCATCCATGTTAGTGTTGCAAACAGAGACTTAATATTTAGCAGCCTGTTCCCATCTGTAAATATTTACATTACTAGGCTCAGTCTTACAATGGCCCAATTTTAAGATGCATTTTGATGGCCAAAAAAACAATACTCTGGAATGGAGAAAGGGGAAAATGAATGCAACAGGAGAGATGCCAATAGCTGTAAATCTTTTCACTGAGAATTAATAAACTTGCAAAATATACAAAGAAATAGGGAAAGGGACGATACTTATAGAGGAATAATTTCAGGAACCATTCATTTATAATTAAGATTCAACAATATCATTTTAAAGTTATATTTTTATGAGATCAACTTCTGTTTTTGTCAGTAGATGTAGCTTTCACATCTTGAAAGTTTTCACAAAACATTTCTAGTAAAAGGTACTAAGAGTTAAAACATTCAAAATAAAGAGAAAAATGTTAAAAGCCCAACTTAAACCAGTATAATCTGCTTTAAAATTTTCAACTGAACAAGCACTACTCACAGAGGAATTCCCAAAGCTCCCCACATACTTGGGCCACGGGGACGTGAGCAAGATGTCAACACCCTTAAACTGGGATGCCGAACACAGCATTGTTCTCAGGGAAGACACATCCTTGGAACTAAAACTGTAACTCGGGGCTGGTTCATCCAAGGACTCTGTCCCACTGAGATAGGCAATCTGCAGCCCCGAGCTTCCAGTGAAGACACCTTTTCGACCTGGGTTCAGAGAAGGAATGAGCTTTAGTCAAAACTGTACAAGGAAATGTGCCACTTACATTGCTTGCCCATACCTCCTGGCTCTCTGCCTTTCTACACACCTGAAGGGCTGTAACTCCGACAGCCCCTCCTGGCTGCCGTGGATCCAGACTGCCTGGTTTTGACATTATTCCTGTCCCTTAAGTATGAACAGCTATTCTGTGGTGGCCGCTGGTCACTGACTGAAATTGCCAGAGGCCTCGTACCCTTCTCTCAGATTCTACCAAGCTGGTGCCAGCTCACTGAACTGTCCTCAAGCACCTGTTTCCCTGACTCCGATGACAACCTCTTACCAACTAATAAAGATGAAAAATTTTAAAACAATAAACACAGGGACTATAGAGATAGTTCAATGGCAGATCATACACTTAGCAAATGTGTGAGACTCTGGGTTTAATCACTAGTAACACGTAATAATATAATAATAAATTTTAAATCAGATAAAAAATGTTTTCCTCAACAATTTGCCTAAAGAAGTTTCGTATGATTGGAGAAGGCTGAAATTGCTTCTGTGAGGGCCACACTGCACAGAGGACTAAAGGCAATGGCAAAGTATGGTGGCAGGGGAGAAGCAGGGCACTTCTAACAAAGGAAATACAGAAGCTTTCACGAGATATGAGACCACAAAGAAGTGTGAAGCAACCATCTTAGACTATAACAATTTGTACCGGCGTTGGTGGCGCACACCTTTAACCCCAGCACTCGGGAGGCAGAGGCCGGTGGATCTCTATGAGTTTGAGGTCAGCCTGGTCTATGACTTCCAGGACAGATTCCAAAGCTACAGAGAAACCCTGTTTCAAAACAAAACAAAAAAGAATATAAGGATCTGAATGATCTGGGACAGTAAACTAACAGCAAAACTTGGCAATTGCTTTTATTATGACACTGAAGAAATTCAAGGGACTATGAAAAGTTTTAGCCCTGAATCAGAGCGGCCCTAAAATAGGAAAAAAGACAAAAGCAACGAAAAAGCCCAAAGATGAACGCTAAACATTTGAGTTGCCAAGTCTTAGACTGAAGCCTACAATAAAGCTGGTTGGCCAAATTAGCAAGAAAGGTATATGTATACAGCAAGACCTACAATAAGGACGGAATTTCTTTCATTTGAACGTAATGAATACGTTAAGTTCTCCATACATTGTGGGCAAGGCACTGGTCACTCTAGCTGGCTGAAAAGTGCGTACAGAGCTGTAGGAACGCAAGGAGACTGGGGGAAGAGAGAAACACTGAAGAAGGACCACTGTCCAAAGGGTAGAGATGCAGACCTTGAGGGGAAAACTTCTCCAGAGGGAAAAACCAAAATCCTTACTTGCTCAAGCAGCAATGGCAGAACACACAATCCTCCTAAGAGACTGATCCCTGGGAATCTTTTACTAAATTCATTACAAACAGCAAATATTAACTCACCCAGGTAAGTTATGTTTTCAGCTAATTCACACCCATCAGCATCCTGGAAATACTTTACTGTTTCCGGGTTGTTGGCACCAAGCACATATGTCTGAATAGGAGCTAATGAGGGAAGAGACATAACACCATATGGTTACTGGATCTGCTCTGAAATTCCAGAAATATTTTCTCATAGGTAAAATAGTCAGAGCAAGAGTAAAGAGCCTGTGAGTTCCTTCCACAGCCATCCTAAATGTAGAACATGCTCAATACTAAGGATTCTTAATCCAACCCTGTGGCTTGTACTAAATGATATTGAGGCCAATGAATTACCATCTTAAAGTAGATGGTCAATGTACACATAAGAAAACAGAGCCTAAAATAAAAGCACTGGTAGAGATGGTTCAGCAGTGCCAGGCAGCGGTGGCACACGCCTTTAATCCCAGCACTCGGGAGGCAGAGGTAGGCAAATCTCTGAGTTCGAGGGCAACCTGGTCTACAATGCTACCTGTCCCCAAAAAACAAAAAACAAAACAACAACAACAAAAATAGTATTATCTGCTCTCCTTCCAGAGGCCATGGGTTCAATTCCCAGCACCCATATGGTAGCTTACAACTGTCTGTAACTCTAGTTCCAGAAGATCTCGTACCTTCACACAGACACACAGACAAAACATCAATACACATAAAAATAGTCTTTTTTTTTTTTTTTTTTTTTTTTTTTTTAAGTAAGCTAGGAAATCGGCTCTCTGGAAATAAAGGAAATGAAGTAATTTTTTTAAAGCACCCTGCAAACAATGCTTGGCTGCACTTACTCCATTCTTGCCTGTTTAAATGAGTGTCCTTTTGGATTAGAATGAGACTCAATGAAATTCAAAATGTGAAAAAAAAAAAAAAAAATGGATTACACCATAGGCAGTCTTCAGCTCAATGCAGAGCTCAAGAGGGACATACCACTCTTCATTATCTTGTTTTGTCTTAGGCAGTCTAGCCATGTAGCCCAATACGACTAGTTATGGATTTATGATACTCCCACCTTGGTCTTTAAAGTGTTAGCACCACAGGCAAATACCAACAGGGGCAAGAGAGAAACTCTCAGAGAGCATCCATGCTCACCAATGCACGAGAGAAATCTTCAGCAACTAATGTGTGAAAAGCAACCCAACAAACACAGCCCCTGACATTTTGTTAGAGTACATTAAATAATAGTGTCTGTACCTTGCTTTTTGCCAGTCTTATACTCCTCCCACTCAGCATCTTGGGCAGAGCCAAAGAAATTTCCTACACACAACAGCAGCTAAAATGAGTTTTTTAAAGATATATGAGATTAAAACAAACAAACAAACAATTAAATATTACATTATGGACTATCATATTCAGTTAATTACTCTATTTAGTCGTCTCAAACCAAGCACTTATTCTTTGTTAACTTGTAGAATTTCAAAGTATCTTTATGAAAAGTTAATTAACTGACAATTCATCGAACTATTAAACTCTGATGCACTGACAATCAAATCTCAGTTGGGGTGGGGAGAGAGGGGAGGGTGTGAACTTCGGGAAGGCAGAATTTAAGTGCTTTCCAAAGACTTCCAGGGCCTCTTTATCCTTCTCCTTCCTTTCCTTGGAATACACAGTGGTGTTGAAACAGACACTTAAAGAATCCTGCTGTGAAATACAAAACTTAGATATTAGACTTCAGAGATATGGAGCATGAGAACACCACATTTGCTACCCACTATTTTTACTAACCTTTAACACAATGAACAAATTCTCCCCGAATCCACCATACTCTTCTGTATTCTATGGACTTAATCCACTTGGCAACCATATACAACACTCATTTCCAGCTCTTTCTTTTGTGAAGCATTTGCACGTTACCTGATTTAATTCCTAGCACACACTCAGGAAGTAGATCTGTGCTTACCAAACCTAGGTGTCACAACTGCCCAGCTGTGTTCAGTTCGTTTGGTTTGATTTGGGTTTTGATACAGAAAGAAAGACTGAAATTCATACAGTGTAAAGAAGTGGACAGTAAAAAGCTCTCCCCTCTATCGGTTCAGAGATTTCATATTTAAAAAATATTCAACCTAACAACAAAATGGAGGGTCCGTCGTACATTAACAAAGGATCCCACACTTTAACATTTGACGATAGAAGTAAATTATCAGTAAAAATGGTCATCTTACATCAAAGTTCCCACTTTTCTTCTGAATTGTTCGAACTCTGTTGAACAAGACATCAAACTTTCCGTCAACATCTCCACAAGCCAAGCTGCAAACAAGAGATAAAGACAGCAATTCAGGAGACACAAATGAATGTGCTAGGCTTGGTATCCACGTACCTGTCTTCTGGACAAGAGATATGACGCGGGCTCTGCAGCATCTTCTACCCTTGGTGCGTTTTAACGATTCCTGAAGATCTCAGCAACACCTCCAACTACCCATTACTAAAATTTAGCTTTTCCTGTCTTCAAAACTGAGCCACCTCCTTCTCATTCCCAAGATTTGTAGACAGGTTTATCACCAACATAGCCATGAGGAATCAACAAGTCCTTTATTAAATTGGAATCCAAGTAAATCTCCAAACATTTCTGTAACCTTTCTCTCCTTCCTTCCGCCTACTACACAGCTCCAGCCATACTCCAGCAGACACAGACTGAACAGCTATGCTGTGCAAAAGCTCAATATGCTAAATGCTATTCTAAGGACATGTTAGAATTGTAACAGGAGGAAGGCTTTTTTAAAGTGGCAGAGAGTTTACAATAAGGGATTCTCTGATCATAAATGCACATGGAAGATGCTATGATGGGAGAAGACCATAGCGTTACAGAGCTGGAAGGAGAAAATGACAAGGGCTGAGGTTGATTAGGTGAACTACCGCAAGCTGGGAAGTGATGCCCTGACATCTAATTTCTGACTTTCAAATTCTGGTTTTCATGTTGGGGGAGGTATTTTACTGGGGATGGCACATATGTGCCACAGTGCTCATGAGGAGGTCAGGGGACAGCCAGAGAGTTAGTTCTCTCCCCTGCCACCATGTCTGTCACCAGGGATTGTACTCAGGTCATCAGGCTTGGCAGTAAGTGCCTCTACCCACTGGGCTGTCTCACCAGCCCTTACTTATTTTCTTAACGTCTTTTACCTCAAAATACCAGAGTTTCTATGGTTTTGTCAGTGTGTCTCTCTGGTGTTCTTTTATTGTTCCTACCACTAACATTTCCAAGCAGCACAATGATATGACTATACATGCTTCATCAATGCTTTTAATAACAGTGAATGATGGTCTGGAGGAACTACAACCCAAAAAAAAAAAAAAAAAAAAAAAAAAAAAAATGCAAACATGGGCAATGGCCAATGGGAACAGGGAAGAGAAAAACAGATGAGAGACTTAAGAGTCTGAACACAAATTGAAAAGAGAAGCAGGAATGGAGGAGAACAAGGCTGAGCAACTGAGAGTTACGATGCGGCAGAGGCAGAGGCAGGGTCAGACAAACCTAGTTATCTTGGCTGGGATACAGGGTAGACTTTGCAGATCCTCCAGTGCCTTCTCCTCTTTCTACTCATTCAATGTACAGCCATCAGCTTAATGTTCCTTCCTCAGAATCATCTCAAGGTGCCCACTTCCTATACAAAGTTTCCCTCAAGCCCTGGCCTGTCTTTCCAGTGCTTTCTCTTAGTTTTCCTAACTGAGCCACCCCCAAACTGCCAAAGGATCACTCTCTGTCTCTGCTCTTCTCTAGGGAGGGTCTCTCTAACAGCCCCACTTACCCATCCTCAAAGCTTTCCCCAGCCATCAAGGCCTAGTAAATCTCTGAAGCCTTCCTGGTGAGCTGTGAAAGCCACACTTCCTAAAAGTCTCCAAAACCTATGTACCACTCCAGAACCAACTGTCATAACCATTAAGTAACCTGATTTATTCTCCAAACGTCTCTAGGAATCTTTCCAGCCCCCACTGATTATCAATTTCTGGGAGACACATTCACTATTATCTGGTGTGGTCCTTTTACAGCGTTTTCTGGTCCCAGTGACTAAGACTGAAGCCTGTGACCTTACAGTGGGAGTTCCTCACAACCAAACATCTCCCTACTGATCACACCTGTTTTAACAAGCCATCAGTTCCTGAACGTCCCTCTGCCATGGCTCTAACTAATCCTACCTTCCTTCTACTTCCTATTTCCTCCTACCGATTTGTTTACCACCTTTCAACAGGATCACTTTCCACAACGAAAACTGGATCACGCTAAGGAGTTTTTAAACATTTCAATGACTTCTCTGGGTTGAAGACAATAATATTTACCAGAGTTAAATCCTCACTTTCTCAGGACGGCCTTAACTCCTTCCCTCTAAGCTAGATATCATTATATATCCTCCAGAACCGTCGACCTTTTCTCTACATTTCTGCATTCGTTGACACCTGTTCTTCTGGTCGAGACCATCAGCTATCAAGACAGGCGCCCGTCTGTGCAACGCTTGGCGCCATGAAAGACACTGCCGCTACTCAGTAGCCTTTCTAAATGAAGTCTCGTCTTCGCTAACCGGCCACACCACAAAGGTACGCCGGGGCAAAGGCAATGGTTATCCTCACTGCCAATACCCACCAGTGCAGCCGATGTCTGCAACTATTTGGCTAATTAATAAATGCCATGAGGGGAGAAATGAAATGGAGGTGATGTGTAGCGGGCCTTAAAAAAGAAGAGAAAAAAAAAAAAAAAAGGAGGGGGGAATGTGGCTCCGCAAGCTTTTTATCTCTCCGAGAGACCCTGAAGACACTAGGGTGGAAAAACAACAGGAGAGCAGGAAGACTCGACTCCAGCTCCCAGCAGCCCCGCGACCTCCCCTCCGTCTTCCCCTTCCGGTCTGGAGAACGACCCCAGCTTCTACGCCCGCCTCTCTCCCCTTTTCCTTTCCCCACTAGGTTCCTGAGTCTTCCGATGCAAGGTAACTCACAGACGCAGCGGCTGCTGAGCCATCGGTGATTACAGCCTGTGCTGGGCCAGTCACCCAAGGCTGGAAACAGGGACACGCGCTCCAGGTTAGAACGCCAGAGCGCGGAAATATGACGTCACTCGTGTCGGCCAATGAGAAACCTCCCGCCTACAGGGCGTGCAGAGGGACAAAATCTTTACTACGAGGTTTTTTGCTTTGAAAGGCAAACTATAAAATTGAAAGGGGTGGAGAAATGAAAACATTTGGAGCCTGGTGGCGTTAGCTCATGCCTTTAATTCCAGCACTCGGGAGGCAGAAGCAGGGGGATCTCTGAGATCGAGCCACACAGAAAAGCCCTGTCTAGAAAAAAAAAAAAAAAAAAAAAAAAAACCTCAAGTCTGTTCCCATACACTTTATTTCTGCAATGCTTTTTGGGGGACGGGGAGATATCAAATTATTTGCTTCATACATACTAATACCTCTGCTTTATTGGCAACGTAAACCTTTTACTTTTTGGATAATACAGCACTATCCTAAGAGTGACTTTCAAGACTAAATCTTGAAGATTGGATAATTTATCAAAATGAACAGCTAACAATTTCAGAGATGATAAAACAATAGTAAAATGTTTTACTATTGTTTTAACTTGTCTATGAAATTCTGTATTATTGTTGCAATTGTTTCTGTAGGTTCAAATCTATTCTCAAAGTGAACATTCATCCATAGGAATGAAAGGTAGCTAAAAATGGCTTAACACAGTCTAAGTGTAGGAATAATACGAAAGAGATTTTTTTCTTAAGTGGGGCCCTTGTATACATATGGATTGTAATTTGTGGGGCTGGAGAGACGGCTCCATGGTTAACAGCACTTTTGCTTTTGCAGAGGAGCTGGGTTCCATTCCCAGCACTCACATGATAGTTCATAACCACGGGTAACTCAGATTCAACACTCTTCTCTGACCTCCATAGGCACCAGGTATACATATGGTACACATACATACATGCAAACAAAACATACATATACAAAAAAAAATCTTTTATTAAATAAGGATAAATGGTGATAGTCTGTAGCAGTCAGGAGAGGTAGAAAGAGAAACAATAATGTCTTTTAGTGCCGTAGTCAATGTTCGGTTGCTGTGAGGAGACACCATGACCAAGGCAACTCTTGTAAGAGAAAGCATTTAGCTGGGGCTGGCTTACAGTTCCAGGGGTTTGGCCCATTATCATCATGGTGGGGAGCAGGCAGCAGGCATGGCAGACATGTGCTGGAGAAGTAGTTAGAACGGTACCCTGATCCGCAGGCAGAGACTTGCAATGGGCTTTTGAAACCTCAAAGCCTACCCCCATGACATACTTCCTCCAGGAAGGCCACACCCACTCAAACAAGGCCACACCTCCTAATAGTGCCACTGCCTATGGGCCAAGCATTCACACATATGAGTCTATGGGGGCCCGTACCTATTCAAACCACCACAGGTATATCACATTTCCAAATTAGAACAGATGTTAAGAGCGTCATCTTACCACCACACATCTGAATCAAGTAAAAAATGGAGCCTTGCTTAAAGGCCAAAGAGCTCAGCTTCTGGGGAGACTGAAACAGGAGGGTCAAAACTTTAAGGCCTATTGTATACCTCACAACAGGGGTTCTCAGCCTTCCTAATGCTGAGACCCTTCACTACAGCTCCTCATGCTGTGGTGACCCCCAACCATACAATTATTTCATTTCTCCTTCATAACTGTAATTTTGTTGCTATTATGAATTTTAATATAAATATCTGATATGCAGGATAGCTGATATTTGACCCCAGAGGGAGCCAACGACCCACAGGTTGAGAACCACTGCCTTAGAAGAGACCCAACCTTAAAATGAAAATGACTGGGGAAATAGTTCCCTGGTTGAGCACTTGAGTAGGAATACTCAAGGTCTAGGCTAGCTCCCTAACTGGGGTGGAGGAAGCTCTCACATCCTAAGTTATGAAAACACTCCTTCATGCCCTCTGCTCAGTCTTTAGGACTGGGCTTGGAGTTAGTTTAGGAGTTTCTGTTATTGGCAGTGTTATGGAAAAAGCAAATTACTGACACACACATTTGTTTTGTTTTCCTTTTTAATTTAGAATCTTGTTAACAATACATTAGCATCATCAATAGAAAACAAAATAGAACAAAACAAAAAGCCCCTGGCCATTTAGAAAATAATGTGCTACCTGACCACTTCCAGGGAAAGCACTTTCACTTGACTCTGGTGGCAAGCCCAGGTACACTCTGGTTTCCCTCTTGAATGGATGACCAGGCATTCAAGCAAAGGGGGAGGAGGAGTTCTGGTCTGAGTTTGTGAGGTGCCGCATTGGAAGAGACTCGGGAGCGGCCACAGCCCTCCAGTTCATCCAGCATTACATGGCTTTGGGATTAACCCCCACAGAGTTCTTTTGAGGAGTTGTGATGATTCGTCAGCCTCAAAAATTAGTGGTTATAAAACATTCTTCCATATTAAAACAAACAGACAGACAGACCACCTGATCCATACGAACATGTTTTCATCGCCTCTCCAACTTCTTGTACTTGGCTTCTGTTTGGGGAAGAAGAGGATTGCATCTTTCAACACTAGCTCTCACAAAAAAGATACTTTTTAGTTAGATTTTTAACCAAGTTCAGATCTACCTACTATACTCCTAAGAAGGCAGCAGCTCCCATCTCATCATCTACTCAAATGGAGTAGATCTTAGTCCTGCACAACTTGGAGGAGTCGATTGTATACACCCTGACTGAGTACCCAAACCAGTCACTAGGTCTAAGTCTATCAATAACACATGCTTAGATAGCTCAGACAGAATGAAGCAAGATCTACTACACTTGCCCTGTTGGGAGCCTTACAAAATTTGGGAAACTTCCCTTCCAGGAACAAACGCGAAAACTGAGTGGAAGTATAAATACATGTTTTGTTTTGGTATTTTTTTTTTAATGTCTATTTCTTTACTCTTCTCCCTACCCCTCAACCCCACATCAACCTAGCCTAGACAGGTCTCACAAATCTCAAGCTGAGCTGGGTGGTGGTGGTGCACACTTTTAATCCCAGCACTTGGGAGGCAGAGGCAAATGGATCTCCAGGTTGGAGGCCAGCCTGGTCTATAGATAGAGTCCTGGAGGACAGCCAGGGCCACAAAGAGAAACCCTGTCTTGAAAAACCAAAACCAAACCAACAAAAGGACGAGAACAACTCTAAAGCTGGCCTCAGACTTGCAATGCAGCCAAGGCTGACCTTGGACTTGTGAATTTCCTGCCTCCACGTCCTGAGTGTTCCAGTTACAGGCACACACCCCAGTGCCCTGTTTGTCCAGTGCTGGGTCAGCACTTAGCATCCCTAGTGTTCCAGTGGTTACGAGGTGGTGCTCTTAAACCTAGGACTTCATACCCAGCAAGCAGGCACTGTACCAACTGAGCTGCATGCCCAGTCCTTCTACGTCCATCTTACATCTCACTTTAGGAAAGCAATTTGGAAAAATACAAAAATCTAAAGATACAGAGATTTAAAATGTCATCGAATAAGCCTTTACAGTGCGTTTCTATTCTTTTTCTTTTTTCTTTTTTTTTTTTGACAAATTTTCAAACAGCCTGAGGTAGGGGGAGGGGGGTTGTCCTGAATTCCTGATCCTCCTGATCACCTCCCAAGGAATTAACGGCATACATCACTACACCCAACCCTTTTCTTGGCTTTTAAAATCTCAGTAGCACTTGGTATGATACCTTTTATGCAGTGAGGTTCACAGCAAATATTTACTAAATGTAACAACTGTGCATAGTAAAATTGACTGTTGATCTCTACTCCTATTAAACGGCCACTGACGATCTACTCTCTTGACACAACCAACAAGTATCAATGGTAGAAATAAAAGAACTTGGGGTAAAGACATGTTCATTACTCTTTACCAAGTAGATAACAGCCAGGGCCAGCAAGCAAGCACTAGCCTTCCCCTGAAAGAAAAAGCAGTTCTCTGGGAAACACATAGCCAGCAATTTCATTTTAAAAGGCATGTGCATCTACATTACTAAGGATAATTCAGCATGTTGAACCACAGTCAAGACCTTGGTACTAGGAACTAGAGAGATGGCTCAGTGGTTAAGAGCACTGACTGCTCTTCCAGAAGACCCGGGTTCAATTCCAAGCACCCACATGGCAGCTCAGAACTATCTGTAACTCCAGTTCCTGCATAGGTACTGCATGCACGTGGTGCACATACATACGTGCAGGCCAAACACATAAAATAAACCCTAAGTGATCACAATAGAAGTAAAAATAATTACCCAGTTTCTTTGAATAAGCATCCAGCTTGTAGGCTGCTTGCTCCAGAGCTGCCACCTGTTCCTCAATCATATTGATCTGGTCCAGATAGGGTTGTAATCCAGCATCTTGAAAAGCAAACCAAATGTCCATATATCGTCAGCAAGTATAGAGAAAGAGTAGAAAGTAAGAAAGCTGGAGTTTCTCCTGCTATGCCCAACAACGACCGGGGTGGGTGACATGAGTGTCGCTGGCAGATGCTCTGGGAAGACGCAGCTGGCTTATCGGGCACATCATTGACGCAGCTCGCGTTAAAGTTGTTCTTCTCAGATTTCCTTCCCTGGAAAGTTCTTACTCCTTAAGCAATGTTCCTGCTACTGACTCAGCATCTTGGGCACGCCCATACCAAGGATGTCCTAGTGACAAAGGGCATTTTTCAGTGGAAAAATTAGTCAGACCACTCTAAATTAACATTTCCAATCTATAGATTTTCTGCTTCTAGAGCAGTCCTTTGGGGGTTTCACTGTTAAATCAATTCACTAGACTCCTACCTGCCCACTCTCCTTCTAGGAATGTACTGACTAAAATCCAGGTTTAGAAACAGAAAGAACCATCCCACCAAAGAATGAAGAAATAGCCCTTGGTTGGTAATGCTTTCTGGAACTCAGGCTCCCAGGAAGCAGGGACTCCCTGTTCCCCGAGCACTGGAAACAAACAGTATTTATTCAAGTGATGAGTATTAGTACTCACATTTCTGGTTTAAGTCCTTTAGGTTTCTGCTGATGTTTATAGCAATATCTTTCATTTCAAGGTACTTCAAGCTTGTTAGCTTATTCATATTTTCCAGGAGTTTATAGTCTTCACTGGTAGCTGTAAAATAACAGAGAATGGGATGCCTCTAGGGTTTGCCTGAAGTTACTGGGATACAGACTTTTAAGTCAAAGGAGTCCAGGGAGAGAATACAGAAGTTCAAGGGACGACCCCCAGGTTACTTTTAATCTGTGACATTTATACTTAGCTTATACCCTGAATTTAATCTGTGACATTTATACTTAGCTATATCCTGAATGTCTAAGTAGAAACTCAGGCAGCAATCAGCAAACTAAACTAAGCAAGGTCTAGAAGAGTTTGTATTATAGTCTGTAGTGAGACAGTCCTTCTGTAGCACTGACCACGCCCACTGGGGGGTGGAGCCATGGGCGGAAGTGACCTGTGGAAGGAGGTCGGAGGGGGCCAGGAAGGCGCTCTTTCTGGCGTGACAGGAAAGGATCGGGTTGAATTTCCTGGTGTTCATCTGTCTAGGTTGTAAGTTATTTCTCCCTGAATAAACATCTATTCGGCCTATTTGTTTATCCTGATCCTTATTTACCGCAATAATAGTCAGAAAAGGAAAATGGCAAACTCTTGTCAAAGAAGAGAGAGGTGAAACAGTCTTGGTACGTCTGTAGAATAAAAAAAATTATGTGGGTGGTGGTGGCACACACCTTTAATTCCAGCACTTGGGAGGCAGAGGCAGACAAATCTCTGAGTGAGTTCCAGGACAGCCAGTGCTACACACGGAAACATGTCTGGAATACATATGTTAAATATATTTCATATATATATTAATATATCATAATATAATATATTAATTAGAGGATTTCATCATATTATATATCAACTAGAGATATAAACCTTCTATGTACATATGTGTATGAGTATATTGGGTATCAACTTGTGTGTGTTTGTGTACATAGGTGTGTACAGGCTAGAGGTCTTTGCTATCTGCCTTATTTCTTTCTGCCTTGCTATCTGCCCTATTTCTCTCATATAAGATTTCACTGAAACTGGAGTTCACCAATTTAGCTAGACGTGCCAGCAAGTTCTAGAAAACCTCCCCAGAATTCAGGTTCTCATTCTTGTGAAGCGATCAATCCAGATGGTGAAAGGTGAGAACTAACCCCCAAAAGCCATCCTACAACCTCCACACATGAACTATGGCACATGGCTATGTACACATGCATGCGGATGCACACACATGTGCACACACACACACACACACATTAGTAAATTAAAAATTTTCTTTTCAAAAAGTATTTGTACAAGAAAGAATGACCAGAGTGGAAAAATAACACTGGCTTAACATAGTTTTATAATCACTTAGAAACTTTGGAGTAATTATCTACAAATAATTATCTACAAAAGTTATTTAAAGCTTCGAATGTAGCTCACTGGGCAAAGCAATGGCTTTGTATATGCAAAGCCCTGGGTTCAGTCCCTAGCAATTCACAATGAACTGCTCCATCTCCTGAGATGTCAGTCTAGGCCCTAAAGAGGTCCATCTGTAAGCTCTTCCTTGGCAATCCTGTTTGGCATAGCCTCCACCCCTACACCCGATGCCTCCCCTCCCATCAGACCATGCCTCTCCTGCAATGATCACTCTCTGCGCTCTGAACTTCTATACACGAGGCACCTGAGTGTCCTCAGAAAACCCACCCAAGAGTGTCAGTAACAGCTAAAAACGGGCAAGCCAAACTGAAACAGTTCCCCACATAAACACGGTTCCTCTTTTCAGCTTCCCTATTTTGGTTGATGGTCCTACCCACCCTTAAAACCTCACAAGTGTCTTAGGATGCTCAATACCCACCTCAACAAATCCTGGGAGGTCTACTTCTGTCCTGTGTTCACACCCATACTCTCCATTTCGTCCTTTTTATCTCTTGACTGTTCTCAGACTCCCATTACTCTCTGAAAACTGCTCCCCCGTCCCTGTCCTCCTCCACACTTGCTCTTACACTGCTATCAAATCATAATCTCTCTAAAACAAGGGCCACACACTCGGAAGCCAGCAACGGAATGTGAACGCAGGAACGCAAGGGTTCATATAATAAACACAAGGAAGGCATTCGCTTCACAGAGCAGTATCTCCCCCCACTCAGCCCAGCACCCTGCTAACTAATTGTACAGCGCTGATAACAGAAAAACCAACCCAAAAAGCAACAAATGAAAAACCCCAGCAAAGAATGGTGCTAAACCACAAAGGACGCTCAGTCTCACTAAAGGAGAGGGACAGGCCAGTGGTGAAAGCAAACCACAGTCTTTGTAAGCGTCCACGACCCCCCCCCCCAACTTCTCTATTAAGCCTTTCCTAGTAGATTCTGGTTCAAAAACTGGGATCCCAGGCAATTGGGGGTGGGGGCTACAAATGGCTCAGCTGGGAAAAGCACTTGCTACCAAGCAAATGTGAGAAATGTGTGATAATCACGACCTCGCAAGCAGTCCTATGACCGTATGTGTGTCCTCTCTCTCCTCCCTCACTCCTCTCTCTCTCCCTCTCTCTCTCTTTTTCTCCTCTCTGTCTCGCAGTACATGTAATTAAAAAAAAAATCTGAATAAGTGAAACAGTGTAAGTTCTTCTGACAGTGCAAATGACCCACACGGTGCAGGCACACTGAATTAAATCTAACTATGTCCCAAGGGTGGATCTCCAAGCCTTCAGACGAGCCTTCTGGTCTAATCAAATTGCTTGCGGATTCCAGCTCTTTTACTAATTGTACCGTTTCCCCCTTTCGATTTCCTTCAACAATCACGCTTAAAACACACCTCCCGTAGGGAGGCACTTCTTAACTAAAATAGAGCGGGATTTTTGTTGTTAGCTATCGTTACTACATTAGAAGAGGCCTGCGATTTGTGTTTCTAAAGTGGGTCCTGAGTTCCCCTAGGGAAAGGGGTGGGGAGCTCTTCTTCCCCCACCCAAGCACTGACAGCGGCTGCTAAAGCACCTCTCAGGTTTCCGCCAAGCCAAACGCAACTCCACAACCGGATCAGCCAGGTCGGCGTCTCACCTGTCAGTTCCCCAGTCAAGTATGTGGCCATTTTGGAGAACATGTCTCGGCAGAGCTCATTGATGTCAGCTTCGGCGGGCTCCTTTGCTTCCTCAGCTGTCTCCACCGCAGCATCATCTGGCCGAGCCGGCGCGATGGGGTAGGGTGGAGCGGGTTGGGGTGGGAGTGTGTGTGTGAGCAAATATTCTATACCCAGACCTAACCCAGCCAAAGCGGCCTCTCCCTACGACCCTCCCGACCTGTGCTCATGCGGCCAGCAGCCTTTGTTCCCCACCTGCCACGATCTCAAGCTCCCCACTTGGCACTCGCCCGCCCGAAACGCCTACTCCTCCATTCCCTTGCTCAGGGGCCAGACCTTCATCTCAGTGCCCTGACGCGGCAGGCAGGTGCACCCGCTCCTGCATCCGGACCCAGCCCCCGAACTAGCCGCTTCGTCTCCATCCACGCCGGGTAGTACCTCTAGCCGGCTCCTCGCGTCGCGTCGCAGGGACGCCGTCCGCAGCCGCCGCCATGCCCGGCCCAACGCTGCTTCCGGTTCTGAAGCGTCTGCGCGTGCGCAGCGCGAGTGCCCCGCCCCGCCGCGCGCTTGCACCCTCCTCGCTTTGCTCATTTTGATCGAGTCACGCCTCAAAAAATAACTTTTTATCAAAGTGCAAGCATGAAAGCGAAACTGAAGCCATGACATGATTGTGAATCAACCCGCTGCTGAGAATCACAACCTGGTGTTGAAGAAGTGTTCATTTCTGCAGCCATACCCTACAACTGTCTCTTAGCTTGTACCAGCACAGCCACCTGTCCTGGGTGGTGACCCCACAGTGAACTTGTCAGCTGAAGTTACTGGAGACAGGTCTTCTTCCCAGACACTAGCACACTGACATGTTTTACTCACCAAAGAATAGCGGCAGGGAATGGTGGCTTTTGTAAGTTGTCTCCCACAAGCCTTCAGCCTGGATTCTTGACCATAAATATTCTCTCCTTTCCCCTGCCCACAAGCCTTGAATTAATATCTTATCAACTCTCTGGGTCGTGCTTCTTAAACTGCAGGCTAACCCCTAATGCGGTTTAACTGAAAGCACGTTGCTTGAAGGAAGCGTCCATCATAGCTGACACATTGGTTACCTCGATTGCATTTAGTTGTTACACAAGTCTCACATACTTAACAGGATGTGAGAGCAAGTGAGAGCGAAGGCATTGAATGAGAAGGTATACTGGGGAGCAACGGAAGGTGTAGAATGTAGGGGAATGGGGTCACAGGGGAGGACGCAGAGGTATAGGAGAATTTTCAGGATGCAGGCTCCCGAGCATCCGAAATCTTGGTGTAAGAGTTTCTTGTCTTATTCTTGGTTATCCTCCACCCACCCGTGCTTATGCACATTTACACACACACACACACACACACACACACACACACACACACCACAGTTCCCCCTCCCTCCCTCCTCTCCTCCCACACCTGCTCCCTCTCATCTATCCCTGTACTCAGTCCACTCCTCGGTCTGCACTCAGAAAGGGGCAGGCCTCCCATGGGCTTTAGCAAATCATGGCACATCAAGTTGGGGCAGAACTGAGCTCCTCCTCTAGCATCAAGACTAGGAAACATAATCCAGCAAAGGGAACAGGTTCCCAAAAGCCAGCTAAGCACCAGGGACAGGTCCTGCCAAAAAGCCCTACAAAGAGGTCAAGCTACACAACTATCATGCACAACTATCTGTTGGTCTGGAGTCCTTTAGCTCCACAAGCTCAGGTCAGCTGTCTCTGTTGGTTTCCCCAGCATGGCCCCCTGAGCTAGGGTTTCTTACTTCAGGGCTCCTGGGACAGCCAAGATCCTTGACATTGGGATGGCTCCCACTCCGGTACCTTCCAGAGCATGCACATGAACATGAATGTCCTACATTCATAACCTCCTGACTTCTCTCTAACCCCAGAAGCAAATACAAAGACCTGTTTCTCTAAAGAGTTTTATTGATAGTCACCGTGGAACCCCAATAAGAGAAACATATTCACCACATACAGGACATCCCCCATCACAGAAGAGTAAGATTTACTGTGAAGTAGGAAGACATATCTATTGCCTACTCTTTGGGCTTCTATCTTTTGACCAATCGTGGCTGTCTGAGTTCTTTAGGAAAGTCATAGTGGCCTCTTCCTTTTTCTTATTTGTTATTGATGTTACTCACTAAATAGCAGAGGTAAATGCACAGGAAGTGAGAAGCCAGGAAGGAAATGCTACTTTATGGAGCTGTGTGACTACATAGAGAAACACCAAAGGACAAGTCTAAATATGCTACCCAGTCACACACAAAAACATTGGCTCAAAAGGCCAGCCACAAGGTGGAACTACACAGCAGCTATCATGAGACATGCTGCCCTAGAAGGTGGGGGGGGGAGCATATGGAGAAGAGACTTCTGGGAAGGCATAGAGAGAGGAACTTGATGTCTCATGTTTTAGGATCCCTGTTCCATTCTCCTTACTAGTCTGGACTCAGGGACTCCCCCAAGAGGCCTGGAGTGATAACTAGGACTGGTTACAGGTTCTTCCAAACAGCTAGCTCCTCCTGTTGGAAGAAAAAGGAATAGCTCATTTGAAGGAGTCGTTTATTTTTCTCTGAATCTAACTACAGAGAACCTAGATTGCTATAGACTAATGTTTGTGTCTCCCCCAGTCTCTTGCTGACATGCTAATCCCCGGTGTGACAGTACTAGGAAACGGAGCCTTTGTGGGTGATGAGGTCATGAGTGTGGAGCCTGTTGCCATATGAGAACATAGCAAGAATTGAACAGTCTATGAAGCAAGAAGGCTTTCAGCAGGTCCTGAACCTGCTAGTTCCTCGGTCTCAGACTCTCCCCATCCTCACAAACTGTGAAAAGTGTATTTCTGTTGTCTATAAGCAGTCTGATGTAACGTGTATGGTTTTTCTGCCTGCCACCGCTGGTCTTGTAAGGCGTTTGGTTTTTCCTCCCACCACCTGGTATTGTCCTGCCACCGTGCCAGCCCCAAATAATACACAGAGACTATGTATTAAATATTATACTGTTGGCCAGTAACTACTTTCTTATCGGCTAGCTCTGTCTTAAGTATTAACCCATTTCTGTTGATCTATGTATTTCTCTTACCGGGGAGCCGGCGGCATACTGCTTTCTCCAGACTCTCCATCTTGACTCCTCCTTACCACTTTCTATTTCCTCCTTGTCTCCTAGTCCCTCCTATCTTCCTTTTCTATTGGCCAACAGTGCTTTATTATTAACCAGTATGAGAAACATATATACATAATGGCATCTCCCATCATCCTGATCTTTGATAGTTTATTATAACAACTCAAAGAAACTAAAACAAAGGCTCCCCTAAAAGATCAAGGAACTCTATAGGCCGACTTCAGCAACTTCCGGGTCTGCTCTCCACCTCTACTGATCTATGACCACTGTGAGCATGACTCCCCAGGTCTTTCCAGAATGTCCTCACTAACTGGGAAATAAGATGGATTCCAACTGTAAAGAACTCAGAGGACCTGGCCCTCACCATTCCTGGGGAGGGAGCCAGGTCCCCTCTCCTTTCCAGCATCTTCAGCTTTGAGCCCACAGCATCAACCTGGGACACGACTCCTTCCAGAACACTCTCCAGCTGCAGAACCCTCTTTGTGAGCCTGTAAGAGACAAAGAAAGCAGAAATATATGTCCGGGTGTGGGCAGGGGCTATTGTACTAGAGATAATACAGTGGTGCTTGTCTGGTTGGGAATGAGGAAGATGAGGCCCAACCTTGTAGGTAGAGTCACAGAGGACTGGAAATGGGACTAGCAAAGGGAATTTGGAAGGTGTGGAAAGATTCTCAAGAGAAGATATCACAGCCAGCCCTGGACCCCCGCCTCCACATACGTGTAGAATTCTTCTCCAGAAACCCAGCCTCCTCCTCCTCTGCCACCTCCTCTGACAGCTTCTGTGCCCAATTCACCTGGTGGGCTATAGCCAATGGACTGGCCTAGGTTCTCAATCTCAGCACTGAGGGCCACCTGATTAAGAAGATGGATGTTAGAGGGGATAAAATACACTTTATATATCTTTTATTTAAATTTATTTTATGTGTATTGGTGTGAAGGCATCAGATCTCCTAGAACTGGAGTTACAAATAGTTGTGGGTTCTGGGAATTGAACTCAGAACCTCAGGAAGAGCAGTCAATGCTCTTAAATGCTGAGCCACCTCTCCAGCCAGGAAAGCTTCTAATCCATTCTCTACTGGGTTCCCTTTCTCATGGCTGTCCCTCCCTCTCTGATAGCCCTGTCCTTGAATTTTTTTAACCTACACTGAATAGGGGTGGAGCAGGCATAGTAGGGTCCATGTCAAAATTCCAAGAGAACAAGCTCTCCTAGATAATGCCTACAAAGCAATGATTCTGAAGCTTGGCTGTGTGCTGAAATCGCTTTGGAATTTTTAGAAGGCCCCAATGTTTCAACCCTACCACCAAGAGTTTGAGGGCATTTAAAGGCTCTCAGGGGTATTTAATATGCACTGTTCTTGAGAGTTCTTTTCCGCTCATGTTTGAGAAGACATTCGAGGTGGGTTTAGTTTGGATATGCTGGGGAAGGAGCACACACAGGTGAGGGATGCGCTCACCCTGCCTCCCCACCAACTAGCCCTGCTTACCCTCTCCTCTTCCAGACCTTGTCGCTTCTGCGCCTGCTCCTTCTCGTCCAGAACGTGATTCCCTTCCTGATCAAACCTGGTGAAGGCAGCCTTGAGCTCCGAAGTCTCATCCTCTCCGAGTCTAAGGAAGAAGGTGAAGGAGTTACCGTAATCATTTAAATATGCCCCCCTTGCCCTTTTACTAGACTCTCGTTAGAGTCTTGATCTCTGGGTCTTGCTTTCTGGGGAAGAAGAGGATCACACAGACAAGCTAGGATCTTCAGGGTCTGGTGATTCTATCCCCAACAAGTTCTTTCATTTCTTTTTCGTATCCTGAATCTTGCTGGCTGGGTCAGGCCCTCAGGATCTCATTGAGATTATGACTTTTCTTTGCCCCTAGATAACCTGCTGCCACAGTCACAGCTTCCCTTCTACTCCATAATCTTGAAATCCATCCTCTATAAAGAGAATAATCAACATTTTAAAATGCAGGTTTAATACTGAACATGGTGGAAGATGTCTTTAAGTCTCAGGTACTTGGGAGGCTGAGGCTAGAGGAAGATCAAATCAAGTTCAAGGTGAACCAGGGTACTAAAATGAAACCAAACTCAAAAATAATAAAGAAAATGCACATCTAAGAGCACCAATCCCTTGCTATAAAGTCCCCCTAAGCACCCTATTCCTTGGTGATGTTCAAGGTTTTTTCCCAACATGGCCCTTGGCCATGACCTTGATTCTTCCTATAATTCACCATTCATTTGATATCTTAGCAATGCTCAGCTATCACACCTGCCTTCCTCTGCTTGTTCATGTGTAATCTAGACATTCTTTAAAACCCTTTTAGTCTTCACCTCTTACTGGAAGCCTTCCTTTGTCTCAAAGAGGATTGAAAACTCTTTTATTCCATGCCTCCCTCTCTTTAAGTCACTGCTGTTCTTGAATTTAGTCTGTCTTGGCTTGTTTGCTTACACAACTTTGAGCTTCTAGGAGACAAAGACTTTTTTTCTCATTTAATTATGTCATCCCCTGCTCAAGCCTGATCCACAGATGGTCTTCACAATATATTTGTCCAATTTTTTGGGTGGGGCCTATGGAATAGTAGGATAATTATACTGTTACATTAGGTATAAGAGTTGTTCAATAAGGTCCAGAATATGTATAGACTATGGTCAGGGATCTGTAAAGCAAGGCCACAATTCTAAAGGTCAGGATTAGAGACCAATGAGTCAAGGTCAGGAACCCATAAGTCAAGACCACAGGCCCATAGACCAAGGCTTATTAGCAATGGATATATAGTTGAGGGCCACAAATTAGATCAATTTGGAAGAAGGTTGGATTTCCAGTTGCTCACTCCCTCAAGGTGTTGGTGAGATCTTCAAACTGGATCTCAGGTTCCCCACCCTTCAGGACTTTCTGCACATCTGAAACCTGTTCCTTCCTCAGGCGCAGCTTTAGTAGGGTCTTCTTGTAGCTCTGAAAGAGAAAGGGAACAGACAGAAGTCCTCACCACCATCGGCCCCCACCTCCACCTAAAGATCTCAAGCCTCCAGGAACAAGTCAAAGGCACTCAAGAGCACAGATGCCTGCCTGCGCCAATCAAGAACAGACTGCATGGCACAGTGCCCCGGAGCCAAACCCAGAGACACATGCTGCTCAGACTGAGTAGTCACCTGTTTCAGGAGGTCAGAAAGCTGTAACTCATCCTCCTGGCTAGCCAGCTCCTCCTTGACCTCTGAGTATGTGTCATTGATGATGGCCAGGAACATGTTCTAAAGGAAAAAGAAGAGACATGGGTTTTTGTTTTGTTTTGTTTGTTTGTTTGTTTGTTTTTAGCAGGATCTTTCTATGTAGCCCTGGCTATCCTAGAACTTGCTATGTAGACCAGTGTGGCTTCAAAAACAGAGATCTGCCTGACTCTGCCTACCCTGCTGGAATTAAGGGTGTGCACCACCATGCCCAGCTTGTGACCCAGGTTTCTACCTTCAACCCCACTAAAAACACTGAGCCTCCTACACATGTGTTCTAAAAAGACAGGTGCTCTGCACCCACCCATACCTGCTTCTCAAGAGCCTAAAAGTCTTCCTTTTGGCACAATTCTGTTAAGGACAGACAATGGTCCCTTATTGATCTGAGGTTCCTCATTCTCAGATGCTGCAGTGACCTTTCTAAACAACAAGCTATCCCAGCATATGCCATGGATCTCCCGGTATATACCGCAGTCTCCCCTGCACAAAGATCCACCAGTTACTGAAGTCGATGCTTCAGTACAAGTGTGCTCTCTTCTTTACCATCGATGGACCTCAATTCCGTGTCTGTGCCTCCATCAGTTAAACAAGGATGCTTTCTGTTCGAATTCATAACAATCATACTCAGGGGATTTTTGGAGAGATGGCTTGGCATTTAAGAGCATTTGTTGCTCTGTTGTGATATTTTGTGTTCTGACAAATAAAGCTTGCCTGAAGATCAGAGGGTGGAGCTAGCCACTAGAGGTCTGGAGGTCTGTACAGACAGGAGACAGGAAGTGATAAGATGCAGCATAGACTGGATCTTAGCCCTCGGTCTGAGGAATTGGAGAGGTAAGAGGTAGGTGACTGTGACTGCTTCCTTACTTCTCTGATCTTTCAGCTTTTACCCCAATGTCTAACTCCGGATTTTTATTATTAATACTAGGATCAAGCATCATTGCTCTTGCAGATGACCAGAGTTCAGTTCCCAGCACCCACACCATAGCTCACAATCATTTGCAACTCCAGATCTGGAGGGTCCAACTCCCCCCCCCCCCGCTTTTTTTTTTTTAATATAACCTCTGCAGGCACCAGGTACATACACAAGGTGCATATATGCAAGTAAACACACATAGAGTAAAATAAATCTCAGATATTTCCCAGTTGGCAAGAAGAGAGAAAACTACCAGCAAACACTGGCAGTAGAAACCATCATAAACACCTCAGAGGAAGGAACCCAGGGAGAACAGGCACAGAGGCTTCCAGAGGTCTCTAGCCCTCCTCATGAGGTATTTCTACACCCTCTTTCTATCCTTGGAAGAGGAACAGTTGGTTTTCCTGGGATAATGTGCAATTGCCTTTATGTCCCACACGCCACCTGGCCATCTGGTATCATTGCT
Source organism: Phodopus roborovskii (assembly GCF_943737965.1). NCBI lineage: Eukaryota > Metazoa > Chordata > Mammalia > Rodentia > Cricetidae > Phodopus > Phodopus roborovskii. The sequence continues at coordinate 16,067,157 of NW_026126541.1, read as the reverse complement.
ACATTAACTGACTCTCAGAAAACCCAAAAGAACCCTGCCTCCACACACTTGCCCCCATGTTGTGAGAAACCCCTTATAATCCTAATTGGGAGGCATGTGGGGTCAAAACCCCACTTTGAAGGCCTCTAAGTCACCATCCCTCAGGAGGACCCTCACCAGGAGCACGAAGAAGACGAAGAAGACATAAGTGACGAAGTACACCGGGCCCAGGATTCGGTTGGCATTGTCGATAGCATTGTAGTCAAAATCACCGAGGATTATCCGGAACTGAGTGAAACTGGGAGACCAGATCTGGGTTTCACCCAGAGCCTAGTCAAACATTTGCCCCAATTCATGCCCCATCTCACTTTCCTAACCACGCACGGACCCCTCACTGCACCTAGAGCAATAAATGCAACATAATAGAAGCAGATGGCCTATACATTACTTGAGCACAAACCTGAACTTTAGGAGACTCTCAGACATGTTAAGCATTGACGCACCCACACACATGCCCCTCTACCCCAAGGTGGCACACACCCGGGGCGGGAGGGCTGGAGAGTGAGGGGCCCAGGGTGGGGACAGGACACACACATGCACTTGACGAAAGTGCTAAAGTTCTCCACTTGGGTCCCAAAAATCAGGTAGCCAAGCTGGGCATAAGCGAAGAAGACAATGAAGAACATGACGGCGAAGCCCAGGATGTCCTTGGCACAGCGAGCCAGCGTGGAGGAGAGCTGCGTCATGGTTTTGTTGAAGCTGATGTACTTGAATATCTGCAAGAGCCGTGGTGAGACAAGTGGAAGAAATAGTGGCAAACGTGGAGCACTCCGGGGACCGCTAGGGGCCCTGGGAGGCGCCAAATCAGACCAGGGGGACAAGACCCATGCCAGAGAAGGTGAGCGAGGGCACTGGGGTAGAGGTGGGAGGCAAGTCCCAGGTACCTTGATCCAGGCAAAGAAAACATTCACAGCATTCATATTGTTGTACTGCGTCTGCCAGAAGGCCAGGAACTCAAAGTCTGCATAAGTGTCTGGCTGCTGCAGGAGCTTTCCCATCAGCCGGTTTACTTCCAGGGTCCGGAATATGTGGAAACCCACAGCCACAATGGAGAGCTGTCACATAGGAGTCATGGGGAGTGTCGGAGAAGTCAAGGGAATCTCAAGGCAAGTTCAAAGATGAGCTCCCAGGGAAGAGCCAGGGCAAGAAACATTCCCTGCTGAGATGTTCACTACCTGAGGTTCAGATGGAACAGGGAGGGTGACCAGGGAACACCTTAAATGTCCTATAACCCAAGAGAAGGCTTGGGAGCCATAGGAAAGAAGGTTCTAAAGAACTACATGGAAGTGGTACTCAGGAACATGATGTCTCTCCATCCCTATTATTCCCAAGCTTTGGTCAAAAGAAATACATGTGTGAGCCAGTGAGATGGCTCCCCAGGAAAGGGTACTTGCTGCCAGGCCTGGCCACCTGCGTTTGATTGATCTCTAGGGAAGGAGGGAACCAACTCCCATAAGCTGTCCTCTGACCTCCCCAAGCACACTATTGCATGTGCACAAGCACACATGCGTGCACACACATCCACACAAATAGATGTAAAAATAAAACAAGTGTGTCTTGTTAGTAGGAAGGAGATGACAACGAAAGGACAGAGTATTCAAATAGGAAAGAGAATGGTAGGGTTCTCAAAAGGTCAGGTCATGGAACAGAAGGCAGAAGAGATTCTGAATAGAGTTGCATAAAGGAGAAAGGAGGGCCCACTCACAAGTGAGCAGGAGGGGCAAGTTTTCCCAAGGTCTGAGCCAGTGGGCATCAACCTTTCTCTTGAGGACACTTGGCACAGTGCTTCTACTAAGTCAAAAGGAGGGCTTGAGCCTCAAAGAGGAAGAATTCGGACTCCACCCCCCCATCAAAGCAGAGGTCTCTCCACCCTCCAGTATGTCCCAAGTCCCTCACCAAGATGATCACCAGGTCCAGAATGTTCCAGATGCTATGGAGGTAGTGAAACCGATGCAGGTAGATTTCCAGGATTTCCTCCACCACATAGTAAAAGATGAAGACACAGAAGATGACCTCACAGCCCACGATGAAGAAGTCCCAGTTACTCACATAGCGGATCAACTTAACTGTGCGGATTTGCCAGGATGGGATGCCCCCTCCTGTGGCTGGGAACTCTACCACCAGTCTGTGAGGAGGGTGAGATGGTTAGTGGGGACTTGGCTGGGACAGTTCCTCCTACTTCCCTGGCTCCTCACATCCACCATAGGGCACCAGGCAGGCAAGGAAAGATCTCAAGCACATCAGATGGACCAGGAACCAGAGACAGAGAGGTGCAATGGGGAAAGGGTGCTTACCTCAGAATACAGAAGAGATTGATGTTGGCATTGTAGACTGAGAAGTCAATGAAGACCACCCGAGTGCCCCTGTCTAGCCATAACCCCTCCCGAAGACCTCGGAGGACCTCCGCACTGGCTTGCCGGGACCCTGGAAGGTCTAAGTAGTAGCCACCTCCACTGTAGCTTGTGAGCCTGCCCCAGTGGGAGGAACCCCCCAGCTCATTCTGCGAGTGGTATGTCCACCTGGTGAAGGAAAAAACGCCATCTGAGAAAAGAGGTCAGAACCAGACAGAACCCCTAAGGCAGTTATGAATGCCTGGCCTTACAGGTCCACGTGCATTGTGTATCTCTACATATTTACTACGCTATACGTGACGACTATGTGTGCATATATTATATGTGATACAGAGAAGATATCAATATAGGACTCTGCCTTCCAGGGAGGATGGAAGCATTGCCTATGTGTGAGAACAAATCCAGAGAATGTGTCTTTTCCACTAATCTTCCTCCTCTACACCTGAGCAACACAAACCAAAGAGTCATTGTTGGGATTTAGGGAGCAGTCTCCAAGTCTCCTAAGATGCCCATCTTAAATATTTCTTTTAAGTTTCCCACCCCCTGGACCGATGGCAAGCTCAGAGGGGGTGGCCCTGCGCTTTCGGCAGGGGCTCACTCACGCTGTGCCATTGAGAGGCCCAAAAGGGAGTTGATCTTCCTTGTCTGGAGAGTAGACATCATAGCAGTTCCAAATCTCCTCGCGGAAGTCCTCATGAACAACACAGGAGTCATTGCGCACCCGAAGTTGCCGCAACCTCGGGACCCCCAGCAGCAGGTTCTCATAGTAGATGAAGGAGTGGGAGCCACGCCCCAGGCTCTGGCTGTTGTACCACTTTGACCAGTACAGACTGTCCAGGAGTGGGCCCTGAGCAAACTGTACCAGCATCGGGGCTGAGCCTGGTTCAGCTCCTTCTGACCCCAGTGCATGACCTTTGTCCTCATTCCCTGGCCCTCAACTTGCCTCTGACCTATTTTTTGGACCACCCCCCCCCCACACACACACAGCTGACCTCCAAAACATAATCACAATACAGTTTAAAATATTGTATTTTGAGGTTCAGCTTCCCTTCTGACTCTACTGCTAGTCCTGCTCCTGCCGGTCAACCCCCCACCCCCATCAACCTCCACCTGCATTCTAACCCAAGCTGTTAATTCATCTTTATCCTTTAATTTGCCCTGGTTCCAAACTGACCTCCTTGGACTCTGGCCTGTGTCTCAGACCATTAAGAAGGAGAGGGAGGAGTAAAGGCAGTGTCATACTTACGTCCCAGAAGTCTGCCATGCTGCTGATGGTCTGAAAGGAGACTCCAGAGTCTGATGAGGTGTGTAGGAACAGCTCAGACATCACTTTGGTGTAGTAATAGGCACTAGAGCTTGTCATTCCATAGGTCACTAGAATACAATCAAAGAGGCATGTTCTCAAGGTCTGTCTCCCCAGAGGAGTCAAGAAGGCCCACTGCCCCGGGGTCAGATGTGCACGTTGGTGGGAGCTCACAGCCCTTCCCTCTAGAACTGTCTGTGGAGGGTGATGGTTACACTAGGAGAGCCAGGGGATGCTTTCGGGAAGAGTGTGGCTGCAAGCTCACCTAGAGCAGCTGCACTGCACTTGGTAATTCTCTGTTGGCTCTGTCATTCTGGGATTTCACTTTTCTGCCTAGACTCATATCAACTGCCTAGCCTTTACTTGCCAGAGCAAAAGTCGCCTGCACTGGGAGATACTTCCCTTTATTTGTTCTCGATTTTTGCCTCTATATTCTCCAGTAGGACTCAGGCTAAACATCTTGCAATGGAGAGGAAACCTCCTGACTTCTGGAGTCATTGGCTCTACAGCCGTGGGAGTAGCAGATAGGGAAAGCGTGGGCACCGGTATCTCCTGGGAACAGGACTCATTGCACTGTGATCAAAAACAATCTGGCCTCTGCTCTGAATAATGGCACCTCACTCAGCCACGCTAATGCCCACAGACAATCCCTGTGTGACCATAATAGAGAAGCTCTATGTTTTCTTGCTTAAAGGCAGGATTTAAAATGTATATACCATTTATTTCATAGGTTGTCCCTCGGTTTGGGCTTGTCCGGTGTTTCTCTGGGATTAAATTCAGGCAGTGGGTTTGAGGGAGGCATGCCTCACAAGTGATGCAGTACCCATCACAGTGTGTCATGTCAGGAGATACTACTGAAGTCTAACTACTGAAGTAATCCTGCTCCCTCAAGATGATGTTTGCAGGGCATGGTGGCTCACGCCTTTAATCCCAGCACTTGGGAGGCAGAGGCAGGTGAATTTCTGAGTTGGAAGCCAGCCTGGTCTACAAAGCAAGTTCCAGGACAGCCAGGCCACAGAGAAACCCTGTCCTGTCTCAAACAAACAAACATATGGTGTCTGCTATGATTCTTCATTATAAAATTATGATTTTCATTTTTAGAAATAATACACATTTGGGGACATAGTTTGACACTATATAAATATCTTATTACTCATTCATCTTTCGCCTATGAGGTTAAAGTCTTCACTGATGAATTTTGCCTAATTATTACCAAGGTGACTATCAAATGGTGAGTTTCTTTACCACCAATTATTTCTTCCACATGAATCAGCTGATTCTGGTGGTATGAATAAAAATGGCCTCTAGAAGTTAATGTATTTGAATATTTCATCACCAGGGGATGGAACCATTTGAGAAGGATTAGAAGGATTAGGAGGTGCGGCCTTGTTGGAAGAATTATGTCACTGAGGGTGGGCTTTAAGGTTTCCAAAGCCCATGCCAGTTTCAGTCTCTGTGTGTGTGTCTGTCTCTCTATCTCTCTGTCTCTATTTCTTTCTCTCTGCCTGCAAATCAGAGTATAGCTCTCAGCTATTGCCCCAGCACCATATGCCATGATGCTATATGACGATAATGGACCAAACCTTTGAATCTGTAAGCAAGCTCCCCATTAAATGCTTCCCTTCATAAGAGTTGCCTTCATTATGGTGTCTCTTCACAGCAATAGAATAGTGACTAAGACACTGATTTTTTTTTTTCAGGAAGAGATTTTGTTTATCAGTTTGCACTTATGAATGCTTGGCTCCCCCCACCCCACACACACACCTTGTGGGTTCTAATTTGACATTATTATTTATTTACCTTGTTACTTGGTGCTTTTGTTTGTTTGTTTCATTTTGGTTTTGAGACAGGGTCTATGCAGTTCTGGCTGCCATGGAGCTTACTATGTAGACCAGGCTGGCCTTGAACACACAGAGATCTATCAGCCTCTGCCTCCTAAATACTGGGATGAAAGACATGCCATCACACCTGGCTGGGTTTTGAGGATTTTTTGTTTGTTTGTTTGTTTGTTTAACAAGGTGAAAGACTAAAAAGATAAAGATCACTTTATATTGATTAATAAAATAGTTCATTGAGAGGCTGTAACAATTCTAAACACGTATGCCCCAAATATGGTTGCACCCTATTTCATAAAACAAACATATACAAAAGCATAGATTGGCCTCAACACAATAAAATGTGTAGTAAAAAAACAATGATTAAATGAATGGAGAGGCAGCTTATAGCAAGGAGGGAAGTCTTTATTAGCTGTATATCTAATAGAATACTAATAGCTAGAATACATAAAGAATTTTGAAAAGTAAATAGTGAAACAATCTAATCAATAAATGTGCAAATGAAATGGACAGACAGTTCTCGAAAGATGAAGTACAAATGGCTAATAAACGTGTGAAAATATCCTACATCTTTAGCATCAGGGAAATGCTAGTCAGAACTACACTGATATTCCATTACACTCTAGTGTGGAAGGCCATCATTAAGGAAACAACAACAATAAGTGCTGACAAAGAATGAAAGTGGGGAAAGAATGCTTATATACAGCTAATGGGAACACAGATTAGCCCATCCACTATGGAAATCAGTATGGAGGTTCCTCAAAAGATTAAAACTAGAACTACAAAGTGATCAGGCTATCCCATCCCTAGGGATATCTTTAAAGGGATGCTGTTGTGGTTTCTTGTCCTGCCAGGTCCCACTACTTCAGCCCCAAATGAACACACAGAGACGCTACGTTAATTATAAACTGTTGACCAGTGGCTAGGGCTTCTTATTGGCTAGCTTTGTCTTAATCATTAACCAGTTCCTATAAGTCTATGTATTTCCATGTGGTCTTGGCTTACTGGAGAATGCCTGGACCTGTTATTTCTTTGCCAGCTACATGGCAACTCTCTTTTTGGTAGGCTCCCTTTGCCTACCTTTCCCAGAATCCTCCTCATCTCTTCACTCCACCTATCTTTCTTCCTCTATTTGCCAAACAGTGTTTTATTCTTCAACCAATAAGAGAAGTACATCCTACATCAGGATCCATCAGAGTCTGCTTCAGATGCACGCTTATTGTCTCAATATTACATGCCAAGTTACACATCACCTTACACATCCATCAACAGATGAATACCTAAAGAAAATACACATATATAATAAACTCAGCTGTAAAGAATGAAATTATGTGGTCTGTAGGAGAACTGATGGAACTTGGTATATATAATGATGGATCATTATACTAAGCAAACTAGACCCAGAAAAAAAACTATTTAAATATTTTCTCTCTTATGTGTGTCCTAGGTTGATTTTACACACACACACACACACACACACACACACGTGCGCACACACACACACACACACACACACACACACGGAGGGGTAAAAGGGGAGAGGAGTAGAGAAAGAAGGGGTAAAGGGGGAGGTTGTTGGGGAGTGCATATAATCAAAGTCTTTGATATTTTTGAATGAAGGTATTTTTATGAGGGTTTGGAAAACATTTCATAGGCCAAGCCTAATGACATGAGTTCAATTCCCATGACCCACATAGGAGACAGAGAGAACCAGCTCCCACAAGCTGTCCTTTGACTTGCACTACATGCTGTGGCATGTGTAGGCATGCACATACCTACACACAAGTGAAAACAGAAATATCTTTATGAAACATGCCACCATTAAAAAATAATAACTTTAACTTTCAGATTTTGGAGCATATTTTTCCTTTGCACCCAATTTAGGAAAAGAAGGATTTGGGTAAACTAGAGCTTGTCAACAGTGATCCCTGGTTACAGGGACATCACAATTCACCATTGAGGGCCATCAGCAAAGAAAAAAGCATCAGCCCTCTATTATCCCATTCCACTCTATTAAGAATGCCCAAGACACAGCTTTATTCCTAGTCGTGTCTGTGATTACCCATCCTTAGTATGTGGAGGAAGACAGGCAATGATCTGAGATGGGCTGGTGAGAGCCCACCTCACGGAACTTATGGCCCAGTGGACTTTTCCTGCTGACCTTGTTACACTGCTGAGTAGCCACTAGATGGTACTCTATGCTCTGGCTTTTCCTAGTCTAGTCTACATTACAGATCAGAACAATTGTAGCTCTGAATCCTTTGACAACTATTTGTCAGGGAATAGCTTCAGTCTTTGTTGTTTGTTTGCTTGCTTGTGTTAATGCAATCTCATGTAGCTCAAGCTGGCATTGGACTTGTATATAGATGAGGCTGGTCTAGAAATTAGGAACTTCCTGCATGCACCTCCTAAATGCCATGATTATAGCCACACATCACCATCAGGGAGTCTGCTTTCGTCTTCGTTTTTTTCGGTGCTGAGACTTGAACCCAAGTATAATAGGCAATAATCTACCATTGAGTTACATGTCCAGCCCCATAACCTCTGATTATTATCCAAGACAGTAAAAATTGTGTTTTCTAAGAAAAATGCCTTCACCTGGTCAAATGCTTGTTAACACACAGATATACAATATTTATTCCCCTTTGTGACTCTTTAATTAAAGTTTATATGCATAAAAGGACCAAGATAGAGCCTTAAAACCTTTCTAGATTAAAGTTCAAGCTCTGTCTTCCCACTCAGACGCTCTGAGTTCCTGGAACTTGGGAGACGGCTTGGGCTTTAGAGCGTTTATTTCCCTCTCAGATAACACAGGTTCAATTCTCAGCATTCACAATGTGCCTCACCACTTCAGTTCCAGGGATTCAAATATCCATTTTGACCTCTGAGGGCACCAGGCATACATGTATGTGTCATACATATACATACATGCAGACAAACACAAATGCTCTGTATTTCTTATTAATTTTTATTTATGAACATTGTATACTTTGGACAAACATATGCCTTATGATAGGAATGGTGAAATATTATACTTCAGTTACTGTCAAGTACTAATATGTGTGTTTGTGTAGAGGGAGGAAAAGAGAGATAACATGATACAATTAATAAGAGGTATTTTCTCTCACTATAGCCAAACTATTTCAAATATCATTGATTTTGATGTGGCGTATTATCAACCCAGATAATTATAAAGATGCCTTCTATATTAATTAGACATCAGCATTTAAAGTCTAACATTGTACAAAATGCTTTGCTAGGTGTCATGATTTTTAGTCTCAGAAAAATTCTATTGAGGAAAGTACATTCCAGAATAATACCTTTCATTAAGTTATAGAATATGAAGGCAACACATTCCGGGTGCATGGGTATAATAGCTGCTCGCTAAGCATCTAAGTCGTTCTACTTACCCTGACTGCATGTCCCCAGGGGTAAGGCCTTTCTTTCATTCATTTTACATAGTCCTTGGGTTTTGTGTGTGTGTGTGTGTGTGTGAGAGAGAGAGAGAGAGAGAGAGAGAGAGAGACAGAGAGAGAGAGAGAGAGAGAGAGAGAGAGAGAGAGAGAGAGAGAGAGGATCTCACTGTGTAGCTGTGTAGCCCTGGAACTCACTGTGAAGATAGGGCTGGCCTCAAACTCACAGCCTCTGCCTCCCAAGTGCCGAGATTAAGGCTTGTACCACCATACAGATAGTACTCAGTATTTAACAGGTTCTGAGTCACTGTTCATTGTGCTAGAAAAACAGTGGAAGAGGGGTTATTTATTTTATTAGTTTTAATTATGTGTATCTGTGTGTGCCTGTTGTGCGGGTGCCCATGGAGCCAAAGGAATAGGATCCCTTGGAATTGGAGCTATAGGGGATTATAAGCCACTTGATGTAGGTTCTGGGAATTGAACTCTGGTCCTGTAGAAGAGCAACCTCTTTAGACTTCCGGGGAAGATTTTTTTAAAAACACCAAAATACAGAGTAAAATGAAGTGAATCATTTTCAAACTGTATTTGACCTATGAGTAGTGTAATCAAAACAATTGAAGATAACGTTTGCTTAGTAGCCTTGAAAAGAACCTGGACGATCCCTTAATTTAAAAGAGAACAGTAATTCGTTCAAGACTTGGGGAAGATTGGTGAAGCCAGACCTTGGCTCACCTAACAGGAACTTCCGTTAACCAGCAACTTCACAGTGTGAGGTCAGTCTCATGGTCATTCATTCAGAAAACTGAATGAAGGCTTGGGCCGTTGCTGAATGGTAGAGCCCTGTCTAAGATGAACCAGGCCTGGGTTCAACACTTAGCATCTTCAAGGGCTTGAAGGGAAACACGGTTTTAAAAGTGAACACCAGATTTGGAGGCTGCTGTGTTCTGAGTCCAAATGGAGACCAGAGAAGCCCAGAGTTGCTCCAAGGGGCGGTGATTTTAGTGCCTGTCGCTTTCGCTCTTTCCATGTCCTACCTGTGAGCAACCTGTAGTGTGTGACATATGGGAAGCGTGTTACAGAGCACGTTGCTGTAGCACTGTGTGGGCCTCAACATGCGTTCTTCTAATAAGTCCCCCTGTGACATCGATGCTACAGGTTCAGGGGCCACATGTGGAGAGCCACCGCTGTGACCTGTTGCAATCAGGTGGTCAGGCACGCTTGTCTTTCCTGGAGACATCTAGAGGCTGTGGGTTTCCCCTTGTCTATTCCAGTGAGTCTTCAGATTAGGGATGGAAAGGAATTGTACCTTCCCCGGAGCTCTTAAAACCTCCCTGGAATTTGATGAGCATTTTCCCCAGAGGAAAATCACAGAGTCCATTGCCCATCTGAACCAGTAGATGCCACAGCATCACATCCTCAGGGCCACTGGGGTGGAAGAATACTGAAAACAATGTGTTGGTTTTTCTTAGAGTCTCTCCATTGCCTCCCATCGGTTTCTGTCCAGGTAATATAAATCCCAAGTAGACATTCCTATGAAGAAGCAGCTTGTCTACCCGGAACACCTGGCTCAGAAATTTCTGACAAGGACTCCACAGGTCCATCTCATCACCGTCCTCTTGTATCTAAGAAATGAGCAGAGTGCTCCCTCCTGCCTGTGCCCACCAATTCAGTGTGTCCCCTGGGCTGTGCACTTAACATGCTCTTTCACTTCATTTGACAGCAAACTATATGGTGAGTGCCAAGATGATCTTCATTTTCCAGCCTCAAGAGAGGTTGTCCCTTTCCCCGGGTTAAAATAATAACAATAATAATAATAATGATGATGATGATGATGATGATGATGATGATGATGATGATGATGATGATGTCAAGACTCAAACACAAATTTGCCTGCCTCCATAGTAAGCTGATTATGAACTGCTCTGAGAATGGAACTACATTCAAGAGTGAATTTATGAGGCAAAAGCTCAGGCTCCATAGGACAGCCCTTGTGAGGCACCACTGTCTTCTGAGGTGAAATGGTCAGGGTTTAAACACTCCTCTCACTCCCGAGAGTGTCAGCAAAGGGCTGTCTGCTGCCCTACCCGCTCTGCGTGGGGCTGGCCTATCTGGGGCTCTGGTGAAAGAGTGCATCGCTCTATGGACCTCAAATGGTGACACAAGGTCAGGAATGCTAGCAGTCACAGTTGTTCTCAGAGCGCTGGATGCAGTATGGTTTATTTTCTATAACATCAATCCGGGCAGGGTTTAGGGACTAGATAATGAGTTCATGAGATGCTGTGGAAAGATCAGAGACCAGGAGAAGGAATTACAGTCCAGCACCAAGAGTAGATAACATCTTCCTCCTCCTCTTCTTGACTGTGATGCATGCTAACTAATATTTCATTTCCATGGCCTCAGGATAAATTCACAGTTGACCAAACATAGTTATAAAATAATCACATTGATAACTGGTATCCTCCAAGCTGAGTATGCATTATCTACCACAAAGCTTACTAAAACTTGGGAAAGTAGGAACTACCATCTCCATTTCATGCCGATAAACTAAGGTCAAGAATGCTGTTAATAGGGCTGGAGAGATGGCTCAGGGGTCAAGAGCACTGCCTGCTCTTCCAGAGGTCCTGAGTTCAATTTCCAGCAACCACATGGTGGCTCACACTATCTATAATGAGATCTGGGCCCCCTTCTGACCTGTAGAGATACATGGAGTTAATAGTGAGTTCCAGCATAACCGGAGCTACATAGAGAGACCCTGCCTTAAGAAACAGAACAAAACAAAATAAAATGTAGTTAAATCACTCCTTCAAAGATCACAGAACTTTACTAATGGGACCCTGCTGAAATTCTAGGACATGCCTACCCTTCATCCTGAACATTCCCAAGCTTCTTTAAATTGGTAAAGCCAGACCTTTAGAATACAAAAACAAATTATAGATATCCATATATATGTGTGTATGTATATATATGTATATATGTATACATATATACTTTATGAGTATTAAACATGGATTAAGAAAGACAATTATAAGAAAAGTATCCCATTTTTAACATTTTAGGATCAATTTATAGTCCATATGCTGCATGTAAAAATGATCAACACCAATTCTCCTGAGGTTTACATCTCGTTGTTGACTGGAGTACTTCTCTTTTTTACTTCTTTAACCAACAATGAAAACTATGTAAATTGTTTGTGCTTTCTTCATTGCTTTGACTTCCCAAGAGCTTCAGGATTTGTTCTCATCAGTTGTTAGTTTTCAGGTACAATTTCTCTTCCTCGCCTATCTTTTCCTAATCCTTATGCTATGTCCTTTATTATAGTCTAGAGGGTTATATTTTATTATAGCTGCGTGTTTAATGTATTTATGTATGCCCCACCTATGTTCCTTTCAGATATAGGAGGGGCCTAAAATACATTGTTGTTAAGAAAGTCTGGGTGTTGAAATCATTATTAATCATCATCATCCGGAGCTTGGTGATAATCTGATTTGTACCCACTCCTGTGCTTGGAGAATGGACAATCTAGTCTTTTCTTTTGAACTGCTGGGAGATGAGCCCCACGCAGAGCAACAAGCCTGTGCTTCTCTTTCCCAGGAACTGCCATATAAGCCACCGAGTGCCACCGAGTGCTTTCTTGTCCCTATTTATGACTGGGTGGAACACAGCTGTGTCTGTCTAGCCTGTCTCTCCTTGGGCAGGATCAAGGTCTGTTCCCTGCACTAACTCTCAAGACCCTTGGAAAGTTGAGTCACCTCTGGCAGTAAATGTGTAGATCTTTTATGAACCCACTCTGTGTCAGAATCTGGGTGTTTTAGCTGGGGAGATGGTGTTGTAAGTTAAAGTGCTTGCTGCAAAAGCCTGATGGTACTGGCTGTCTCCTGGGTGGGATAGCAACCAGCCACATAAGCTTTGACCTACAGCCTGTCCTGCCTACATGATGTGCTAGAGTAAGAGTGGCCTAAATTCTAGAAATTTTTTTTAGAATTTATTGAAGGAGTGGCCAAGCAATGACTGGTCTAGCCTAAAAACCCATGCCAGGAGAGTAAGCCTACCCCTGATGCTGACTAGAGAACCAGGACCCACAGGCTGGTTGACCCAGAGACCTAGGATAGAACCAAACATAACTGGAGGAAAAGAATTTCAATGTAATGGTGCCTAACGATACTCTACTATACTCATTGATTGGTGCCTAACCCAATTGTCATCAGTGAGGCTTCATCCAGCAACTGATGGAAACACATGCAGCCCAGAGACAAACGTTAGGCAAAGCTTGAGGAATTCTGCAGAAGAGGGAGAAAAAGGGTTATAGGAGCCAGAGGGGATCAAGGAACCACAAGAAAACCCACAGGATCAACTAACCTGGGCTCATAGGGGCTCACAATCAGGGAGCCTTCATGGGACTGACATAGGCACTCTGCATATAGGTTATAGTTGTGAAGCTTGGTCTTCTTGTGGGACTCCTAACAGTGGGAGCAAGGACTGTCTCTGACTCTTTTGCTGGCTTTCAGGACCCTATTCATTATACTGAGTCATCTTGCCCAGCCTTAATACTTGGGGAGGTGTGGAGGTCCACAGAAGTGGCTCTACTCTACTTGACTTAAGGTCAGAGAGTTTGAGCCTTTTGAGCCTATTATTGCTCCGTCAAGGTTAAACCACAGGATGCTTGACCTAAGGTGTGACTACTCTTAGGTTCAGTCAATGGTTGTCTTACCTAAACAAGATATTTAGTTTAGGGTGAGGTTACTTGAGGCTTTGTATATTAAGGAGGTAATTGCATTTGTCTGTTCCTTGTATCATGGTAAGGAAGTCTTTTGTCTTCCCTCCCTTTTGATTGGGGTATATAAGAACTTGGAGTATTAAACTTGGGGCTGGTCACAGGACTTATTGGATGCCCTCCCAACTCTGTCTTCTGTGTCTTGTCTATTCCTTTCCTCAATCCACACTCCTCCTTTCAAGCACAGATCGGACAAGCCTGCTGGACCTGACAACATTACAAGGCTTTTATTGTATTTAAGTACAATTGACATTTAATTAAGTTCTAGGAGCAGGGTGGGAATGGAGGGAGAGACCTCTACTTAGAACTTCTGTTTCATGTCATAGACATGAAGGACATGTGTCCCTCTCTAGTTTCCTGCTTCCTGTGAGCCTGGCTGTGTGGCAAAGGTCTTGCATATTCATAGCTTGCATCCTTAGTGGCTAATATGTCATGCTCCAACAAATTAATACACCCAGGCAGAGAGCACACTCTGTTAGAACAAACAAGCAGGCAGATGGCAGTGACTTTCAGCATCCCTGACAATGTTTCCTCACACTTAAGTGGATATTGGCCTCTGAAACCTCAAAGACTCCCAGGTCTCCCCCATATCTTTGTCCCCTCCATCTTGTTGTGGTTCTGGACCAGTTTTCCACTGTAGCATCCATTACAATGGATGTCACCACTGATTACATGTCAGAGACCCTTGTTCCTTAAAGGCAAATGTGTCTGGTATATTTCGCAGCCCCTAGCAGCCATTCTAGGGCCTAGTATATCAGTGTTTGAGTGAACAAGTGTGTGAATGACCAGGGTCTCATTCTTGCCTCATCTGCTTCCCCCTCCAGACTACGAGGTACTCTCACTTGACCGACAGGCTGGGGTTGTAGTTTGGTGGCAGAGCATATGCTAAGCAAGCATAAGGCCCTGGGTTTAATCCCTGGCATTAAAAAAAGAAGATGATAAACATAATGCATGTAAACATAAATGACATTTGTACTTACAACTAATACATTTTCTAAAAATAAAAACCAATTTTTAAAAATAATTAATTTATTTTATTTTATTTGCATTGGTGTTTTGCCTGCATGTATATCTGTGTGAGGGTGTCAGATCTTGGAGTTATAGACAGTTGTTGGCTGCCATGTGGGTGTTGGGATTTGAACCGGGTCCTCTGGAAAAGCAACAGGTTCTCTTACACACTGAGCATCTACCCATCCCCAAACCAATTTTTTTTTTTTACTGAAAAATACAGCATTGTGTTAGAATTTACGTGTGCCTGAGTGCTGAGCTGAGTAGAAGATTGCTCAATTCTCATATCAGCTTTCGTAGTCAGTGTGTGGCAATCTGTTGCTTTGACTGAGGTGGAAGAAAATGCGACCTTACACAATGATGTCATTGGGTAAGAGAAGCCCTTGCACTCTTCGTGAAAGGGTCATAGGAAGCCCCAGGCTCCTCTAAACACACCTTTAAGAATTGCTGCCCTATCCCTTACTTCTGGGGCCAGAACCTCCACCCAGGCCTGGGACATCACCTGAGCCCGAGGCTGCTGCCACCACTCAGAACACCGAGTTTGTTATTAGAACTCCTTACCTGTGAACCTCATTTCATAGTCTCAAAGATCTTTCTACAGACTAACTCCCAACAGCCTGCCATTCACACTGATGACTCCATCTTACCCATTGCTAGAATCCAGCCAAGACTGGGGCTAAGGCCAAGGTGCCTGCAGCAGGCTACCTTTCTCCCCCTAGCATTCCAAAAAAGCTACCAATAGGCTCCCGACCAAGAGCCTGCTGCTGTGACTCCCTAGGTGCCCAGATGTCCCTTTCTGGAGCGAGGTTGCCAGACTTCTAGCATCAAAGGGTCTCTGCTGCTGTAATTAAACACAGCAACTCCTTGGGGAGGAAAGGGTTCGTTTCATTCTACAGCTTGTGGTCCATCATCCAGGGAAGTCAGAGCAGCAACTCAAGGCAGAAAAGGAGGGAGGTAAATGCTGTGGAGGGAGGCTGCTCACTGGCTTGCTTCTCATGGTTTGCTTAGCCTGCTTTCTTATAGCACCCAGGACCACCACCCGGGTGTGGCACCCCCTACAGCGAGCTGGGTCTTTCTACATCAAACATCAATTCAGAAAATGCACCCCAGTCTTTCTCACTGGCCAGTCTAATTGGGGCATTTTGTCCCTTGAGGTTCCTGCTTCCCAAACAACCCTAGATTATGCCAAGCTGACATAAAATAGTTAGTACACCACCCTACCACCCCACCACCACCCTATCGCCCTACCACCCTACTGATGGTGACACATGTCCCCTTTTAACCCTTTCCCTGCTGCTTGCTGTGAAATCAGAGGCAGCCTGGCTGCAGACTCCTCCAAGATCTGTAAGAGGCTATACTCTACCTCATGGACCTGAATTCATCAGAGTCCCTGCCATGATGTCTATGGCACTGAGGCCTGAACTCTCTTCAGAGCATCCACCATGCAGTTGTCCGTCTGTCCATAGTGTTAATTACTCTTCTAATAAACTTCTTTGGGTTTTTGCTTTGTTTTGTTTTTGAGAACTTATTTATTCTTATTTTATGCGTGTAGATGTTTTGTCTGCATGTATGTTCTAAGCACCACATGCATTCAATGAATGTGTGTTGGGGCCCCACATTGAGGGACCATTTGTCTGGTCCTGCCAGCTAGTCTAGTCCAGTCTGTGCTTACAAGGAGGAGTGTGGATTGAGGAAAGAATTTGACAAAAGACAGAGTCGGGAGGGCACCTAGTGAACACTGGGATCAGACCCAAGTTTAATACTCCAAGTTCTTATATACCCAATCAAAAGGGAGGAAAGCAAAAAGACTTCCTTACCAAGACACAAAGAACAAGCAAATGTAATTACTTCCTTAACACCCAAAACCATGCCCTAAACCAAATAGTCTATTGTCAAGGTAAGACATCCATTAGCTACACCTTAGGCCAAATATACTGTTGTCAAGGCTAGACACACAATAGCCACACCTTAGGCCAAATATACTGTGGATTTAATCTTGAAGGAGCCAAAACAGGCTTGAACTCTCTGACCTTAAGTCAAGATGGAATGATGTCATTCCTATGAGCCTGACATGCATGGAGGTCAGAAGAGAGAGTCAGAAACACTGGAGCTAGAGTTATAGGCAGTTGTGAGCTGTATAATGTGGGAGCTGAGAGTTGAACCTGGGTCCTCTGGAAGAGTAGCCAGTGCTCTTAACCACTGAACCATCTCTCCATCCCCAATCATCTTTGACTCACAAAGATAATCTGCTTCAGTGTCCCTCTCAAATGTTAAACTCCAGACCTTTCACTCATGAGCAAAGTTCTCTGTGAGTTGTGTTGTTCGGTTTCTGTCCTTTGTTTAGCATCATTTGGCAGGGTAGAGACTCACACTTGTGCTGTCTGATACTAGCAACCTCTTTTCTTTCTGGCCTCTGTACCAGTGGGGCCAGAGCCTGATCTCATCTACAGCAAGCCAGACTATGGAGATTTCAGTACCTGCCTGACTTGCACCTTAACATAGAATGGCAGCTGATATTGGTTGAGAGCCTAAGACAGACACTCAGCATCTTCTTCTTTTTTTTCCTACCAAATTCAGATAGGCAGACATCAGCCTCTCTTGAGTAGGAGATTAAGGCTCAAAGAGATTTATGCGTCCTAACCTATTTGGCTAATAACCTGTAGCACTATTTCTTGAATCAGGTGGCCTTATTAGGCCACCATAACAACCACACAGGGGCTCACCAACAGACCTTAGTTGCCTCTCCCATATATATTCTATTTCTTTCATCATCAATTCTAGAAATGTGCAGTTAAAAAAGAGTTTTTCCTAATATCTTGAGGATGCAAGAATCTACTTGAACCTTGATTCCCACTAAAAGAAAGCAGAGTGATGGATTGGTGAAATGGTCCAACAGGTAAAGGTGTTTGGAGCTAAACCTGACAACCTGAGTTTGGTCCCTAGAACCCACATGTTGGAAGGACAGAACTGACTCTGACAGGTAGACAGACAGACAGAAAGAAAGAAAGAAAGGAAGAAAGAAAGAAAGATAGATAGGAAGGTAGATAGACAGACAGACAGATATAGATAGATTTTTTTAAGGCAGAATGAGGAGAGGCAGACACACTTCTCTATAACCAACAGTGACAAGGGACAAATCAATCCACATTTATTGATGGGTAGACATGAGTCATGAAAGGCTGAGGTCCATATACTCCTCCCCAACTCCATGGTGACCAGATCCAACCTAGGTCATGGCTCAGAGACTCTCCTTTATAGGGACAGTCCCAGGTGCACCTTTGAGATAACAAAAATGTTTTCCAAAACAAACAGCCATTGTTTCCATACAAAGACCTTCAGTGTTTCCTCCATCAACAAAAGGCCACAGACATCCCTCAAAAAAGACAAAGGGCTGGAAGCTCTTTCATAAATATCATAATGGAAGGCGGGGAGGCAGAGAGAGGGTCAGGACCATCTGCTGGACAAGATGGACTCCACTAATATGAGCCTTTCTAAATGGCCAGTCATTCCTACACTATTCATAATGACAGGAATGACATTTTCCTCATCTTTTGACACGGGAATAATGATATCTATTCCTTACAGAATTGCTGTCGTGGTCAAGTGAGGTCATAGGTGTGAATGCTCTTTTGGGGGTTTCCAGGACTACATAATAACATTATGAGGAGATTGGTTGCTCCCCTGTTGCCTGACTAAAGACGATAGCTCTGTGTTAGCCAAGTGAGTCACCAGAGAGTCATCAATTTGCTAGAGCAAAACGTCAGGGAGAGGGCGTTGGGTCAGCTTGGCTGCCTGCAACACTTAGTTCACTGGGCTCATCCAGGCCCAATTGCTATGCAGGCAATGTCCAACTTCATAGGCAATTCTTCCCACTCCCAGAGTTCCAGGTTCAGAAATAAGGGCCCTAGTAGATGGTTTCCATCACAGATCTAACAATTCTTTATTCCTAAAATCCCGCTCTCCTCCCAGCAAATCTCTCTTATGCAATTCGTATAAAATGGATATGAATCACAAAGTAGACATAAGAAAATTGTCTATCCCCCATTATGAACCAAAGACAAAAAAAAAAAAAAAAAAATCAAGGCAGATTGATGTATCATTTTATACCTAGTTAATACTAAAAATTATTGATGAGGATATCTAGTTTTGATGGAGTCCTATACTGGTGTGATCTTATAGCCATTGTGCTATAATAAATATGTATAATACTTAACAGAGGCCAACAGCAACACACAGTACCAAGAAGATGGACCTATCTTTGGGCTTAATCTTAAAAATGCCCAAGGAACAAATTTAACAAAATCAAGAGAAGGCAACAAGTATGGACATACTTACCCATAACAAATACTCAAGTAATAAGATAAAATTAACTGTGATGGAACTGTAATCATAAAATTAAAATACATCAACTACTTAGAGAGTATTGCTGATGTAACTATATACAAAAGTGTAGAATGTGTATATGTGCAGATAAGTGTTGGTAGTATTAAAATTCTTTTATTAAATACCTTTGGACAGGGTGGAGGTGACTTTATAAATAAAAATGTTCTTTGGTGACTTTACCTCACGTTTTAAGTATTGCAATAGAAGAAAGAAATGTAGATAGCGGCATTCTCTTTAAGATTTTATTCCTGCTTGGGTAGGGAAGGGAGTTGATTCCAGCTAGATGACGATGGGAAAGTGCTTGGTCATGAGAAACAACACTTCCTAATCACTGAGCTAAGATGTGCACAGGTATCAACAAAATAACATTTGTGTCAAGTACCTAGTGTAGTCATTCAAAATCTCAACCTTGGAGAAGGCCCATCGGCTGCTGAACTGGCTTCCTGCTTCCTCCTCTCACTTCCTGTCCCCAGGGAGGCTCTTTGGCACACTGAAACTTTTCCTTGTTTGTGAAATGGAAGTAATAATTGAACTAGCGGTTGGTGACACTGTTTGTGGCTTGGGAAACTCATCAGTAAAGCCTTGCTGTTTCTGCTCTCACCAGTGGGGGGCGGTAAACAGAGGCCTTCTGGAAAATGGCTAACTTAAAAAGTCTTGTGTCTGGAAGGAACCAAATATGATACTTAAAGGTGTTTTCATATGTATTATTTCTTTGTTTTTATTTTATGTGAAGTGTTTTGCCAACAAGTATGTAAACGTAGCACATGTATGCCTGTGATGGCCTGAAGCGGGAATCAGCTTTCCTGGACTGGAGTTACAGACATGAAACTGTGAGCTACAATGTAGGTGCTGGGAACCAAACCTGGGCCTCTTCGATGGCTGCCAAGTTCTTAACTGCTGAGCCATCTCTCCAACCCCCTTCTTTATTTTTAATTTGACAGATAATACTTGCATGAATATATGGGGCAATGCAATGTTTCCTTCCATATCTATGGTGACCAAATAAGATGAATCAAAACAGCCATTACCTCCAATACTCATCATTTTTTGTTGTTAAACCTTCTCTTCTTCTTTAGTCATTTAGAAGTTTATAGTGCTTTCCAATTAAGTGTAAGGGTTATTTTTGAGGTGTATTCCATCACACCCACCTGATTTTGTTTTGGGGGGGGTTGCTTAAAGCAGTTTTAGGTTCACTGGGAAAATGAGTTTCCCATACTCCTCTGGGCCCCATTCCTATATAAAAATCCCAACCAGAAAGATACACTGGTTATAAAGTGAAGCTACCACTGTGTAACTGACACAAGGAGACCACCCAGAGTCCTTCAAAAGCCCTCTTTACTTATCTCTCTCTGCCTTCAAGCCCAGGCAACCACTGCCAGCTCTTAGTCTCTTCCAGAATGCCATGTAGATGGAATCACACATTATATGTTTTCACACTGACTTTTTCCTTTAAAGATTTGCGTTCTTATTCATTTTTAAAACTAGGCTAGGGGATCACGTGAAAGTGTTGTGACTCCACTAGAGAATACAGAGATAAATTACTTCCAGAGATTGAGTGAAGTTCCTCCTGCATGATAGCTCCAGAAGTAATTTTGTTATAACCTATAGAAAGGCAGGCTTGTAAAAAGGAAGTGGAGATGAATTTCCCTTCAGATAAATTGTGTCTGAAGACTCCCAGCGTCATGGCCTGAGGTGGGAGAACAAGGCTTAAGGTCTACAGAAGCACTTCATGAGGAAAGAGAAATGCATCATAGCCATAGGCAGCCTTGAAGGTAGGGGTAGGGCAAAGGGTAAGGGCAGGGGCAGGGGCAGGCAAGGCAGCCCCTTCAGTTTATAGTAGGTTTTCAGGGGGCTGCAGGTATAAGTACCATATCATGTGGCCTCTGAGGATCAGTGTCATATTTCAAGGTTACCTTGCATTTGGGTTGTAGGGTGTGAGGCAAATGGGTAGCTGCACGCAGGAGGGAGAGAACTCAGCTCTATGAGAACTGTCACACTGTAACATGCCTGCTTACACCAGAGGTAATGATGCCACAGGGTACTGTGCCAGTCAGATGCTCCTTGGTACATTTCTTCCAGTAAAGGGCATCAAACTGATCAGGGCTGACATTAGGCAACACACAGTAAGCACCCTGAGACTGTTGTCACAACATGCCAAGCTGAGCCAATGGCTCATGTGATGGCCACATAATCCTGTTGGATCAGGTAGGTATAGATGGAGATGCTTAGACTCAAAGGGGTTAAGCAACTAGTTCAAGGTCCCCCAGATGAGCCCAGACCTGCAAATGAAAAGCCCAGACTTCAATCTCTACATAAGCCACCCTTGGTCACTGTGTGGCAATGAATCCTTTCATGAGAAAGCAGTAATTCCTGGGCTTGGAGAACAGGCTGTACTGCACATTCACTCCAGCATTGGACACTGCTGCTTTGGAGCTGTACTGCACATTCACTCCAGCATTGGACACTGCTGCTTTGGAGGGTACAGAGAAATGCATCATAGCCGTAGGCAGCCATGAGGGTAGGGGTGCAAGAGAAGAAAGGTCTAGAAGTGAGGTTAGCTCCTGGAGTAGGAAGTCACATATATGCCTTCTGTCCGATACCAGGCACAGAGAAGGGGGGCTCCATAAACGGAAGAAAGTAGAGCTGTCCCATAGAATGGGCTTTCTGTGAGACAATGAAATCCTTGCGGGTATCCCCAGGGCGGGACTGGTGGGTACCAAACAGAGCCCTATGGGAGGGGTCATGATGAAGGGGCCCTGAATCATCTGTATCTTTGACCTTCACACTGTCTGAATAATCCTCTAGGATTCTCCAATAGCAAATAAGCTTGGCCCAGACCATTGGCCCACACCGGCAGACAGGGCTCAAGCTCCCATCCTTCCAGGAGTCAGGATAGTCCACTGTGACTCTGGAGAGCTGGAAAACTGCTAACCCTGTTCAAAGCTTGTGTGGCTGAATGACAGTTATTTGCAGAGAAAGGCTTTATTTGTGAGCTTTGGCAGCTGTCGCGGGTATAGGGAGGGGAGGAAGCTCCTGCCCTAACAGATGGTGACAGCAGAAAACACATTAAAGAACCAGTCCCTGGTAGTCATGTGCTCAAAGAGCTTGCATGGGGCCCACAGCCCTTGTCCTATCATCTCTGTCTCATGATGTGCTGCTCGCGGTAGGAGGGAAATGCTCCAAACAGCCCAAGCAAGGGCATCAGCCACCAAAGGAATGCACAGCTATTGGTGGCTGGCTTAGGTGAGCCGGACAGCAGTTCCCATCAACACCTGCATTATCAGACCTGCACATTCACTTGGCAATGATTTGTGCATCCTGAAAAGTGAAATGCTGATCAGAGGACCTAGTTAGGGAGGTGCTGCAGTTGGGGGAGTGCAAGCTGCAGCTTTGATGAACAGGCAGAACATTGCTGCATGAGGCCAACAACAGCTACTGGGCAGCTCTAATCAGTGATGCTGCACTGATTTCCTCATCCGTGGGCCAAGTAGTCCACGTGCTCCAGCTTTCTCATCTGGCATGTTCCTTGACGCCATCTTTCCACAGTCTACATCATGGTCTCTCCACTTACTTCTCCGAACCCGATCACCAAAGCGTCCAAGCCAGTGTCTCAGACTGTACCAGCTGCCTGTGTGTTGCAGGCTTCCCCACAGGACACCACCACACCATTGAACCCCAACCCTCTTCTTGGGAACCCTCTAGGACCTGAGTCATTCTCTTCCTGTCCCTAAGGAAATATGGATCTGATGTTATACAATAACCAATCACACAAAACCCAGTAAACAGAAAGGGCTTGAACATGCCCACCTGTCAACACATCATGGCTGTTGGCTCAGCTTTAGGAACTTGAGTTTGAAAACTGAGTTACCCAGTTATCTAGGAGAAGTGTCCTTTCATGAACAACCTCTCTACCAGCTGGGTTTCCTCCATTGCATTCATAGTGTGAGAGCTGTATATTGGTGTATATACAGAATTCCCAGGATCTACGCACCTCTCACAGATGTTTAAGCATTGCCTACATAATACTTGTATACAGACATTCCGCACATGCGTGCCTCTCACAGGTAGATGCCACAGGACAGTGTCTACTCACACAGGCAGATGTCCACGAGGAACACGATGTACACCACAAGCTCCCTCAGAGTGGTCTTGACATAGAGTTCTCTGTTCTCAGCTGTATTCTCAGTCAGGGTTGTTCCCCAGAGTCCTAAGGGAGTGGAAAGATGCTCAGGGTTCCCAACAGCACATCCTTCCAATTTTCCATTCCTACCTGAGCAGGACCTCACCCCATCTCCACCCTTCCCCATCCTATGACCCCTGGGGCCTGGCTACTCCACCCACACCCCTGCCTACCCTTCTACAAAGTCCCTGTGGGAGACAGGCTGAGGATACTGGATCAAGTGAAGCCAGGAAAGGGGTGGGCATTGTTTCGGGGGGTGGGCTCCACCTCAGTCTTCCACACAACACACTCCCCCACAACCTCAGGGTCCCCAAATGATGACTCTGCCAACTGACCTTTCTTATAGACCAAGAACCTAGCTTGCGTGTCCTGGGGCAGGCAACTCTAACACAAACAATTTGTAGACACCAAGATGTCTCCTTCTTGGGGCACTTTTGTCCCTCACCCCATCAAAACTTTATTGGTTCCTTTTCTGACTCTAACACCCCAGGGGAGCCTTCCCTCATGCCCGGTACCTCTGATGCTGTGACAGATATGGAGACAGCAGCTGGACACCAATGTTCTCTGTGTCTTCTCCTGGCATCTGTCTTCAGGCATCTTGGGTTGAGACTGGGGGAGTGCCCCACGGGAGACAGTGCAGATCCTCAGGGTCCCATTCGGGGAAGGGGGGCTGCTGTAGGCAGGATTGTCCCAGGCTCCACTCCCCAGTGTTTGCAGCTCTTGCCCCTTGAGACAGTCCATAATATTCACAGGGAACAAGGTAGGGACCTGACACCACAGGTACCCGCTCTCACAGGAAACACAGGGACAAAGGCCCCGCCTGGCTCTGGCAGCAGAGGACCCAGGGGATGGTGTCCAAGAGCAGCTGTTCTCACTTAGTCTCTGCCTCCTGTCTGGGGGGGGGGGCTGAGCTCACGTGGGGAGGGAGCAGGAAGGATACGGGGATGGTCATCAGTCCTGCCAGACTGAGAGAGAGAGAGAGAGAGAGAGAGACAGGGGGAAAAAGGAAAGGAATTGTTAGGGAACTAGAATTGGGATTTAAAGAAGGAAGAGAATGAGGAGTGAGGATATTATGCAGGCAAAGTAGAAGGAAGGAGGGAGGGAAGGAGGGAAGGAAGAGGGAGGGAGAGAGGCAGAGAGTAGTGCTGGGGGCAGATGGAACCTGAAATGGATGTCTAGACTTCCCACTGTTGAGATGATCAAAGGGCGGTGTGGGAGCTAGGGGAAGGGAGGGCTGCAGAACTCTGTAGTGGGTCTGAGTTGATATCCACTAAAGATAGATAGATAGATAGATAGATAGATAGATAGATGATAGAGAGATAGATGATAGATACACAGATAGATAGGTAGATAGATAGATGATAGATAGACGATAGATAGATAGATGATAGATGATAGATAGATGATAGATGATAGATAGATGATAGATAGATGATAGATGATAGATAGATTTTAGATGATAGATAGATGATAGATAGATGATAGATAGATAGATAGATAGATAGATAGATAGATAGACAGACAGACAGACAGACAGATGACTGGTGGAGCAGGGAGGAAGACTCACGTGGATTAGGGTGAAGACCAAGGCCATGGATGGGCAGGGTGGGAGGTGTTCCTCCCCACCAGTTCAGTCAGTGATCTCAAGCCCTTCAGTGTGCCTCCTTGAGCTGTCCCTTAAAGATTGGAGAAGGCGGATCTCCATTGCACTGTTATAGCTCAGGGAAAGATAGAGGCAAAGGGAAGCACCGCCCCGGATCTCAGAAGACCAGCAAGAGTCTCAGCTGGTGATGGGGACAGGGGCAGGACTGTGGAGCTCCAGGTTGGTTTTGCTTTCCTGAAGTTTGGCTTCATGGCTCATTGGTGGTGACAGAGAGAGAAAGAGATGTGTATTTCTTGAGAATGTGGGGCTCAGTTAAGGTAAACAGACTATGGTCTGGTAGGGAGGACATTTCACAGAGCCTAGGGAAAGGGTGAAATGACTTGGGACCTTTAGAAAATCTCTGTACCAGATGATCTAGTCACATTTTTCTGGGACATGACTTAGTGCTAGGTTTAGACTTCTAAGCTTGAGCCAGGCATTGGTGGCACACACCTTTAATCCCAGCACTCAGGAGGCAGAAGCAGGAGGATCTCTGTGAGGCCACCTGATCTACAGAGCTAGTTCCAGGACAGACTCCAAAGCAATACAGAGAAACCCTGTCTCCAAAAACCAAAAAAAAAAAAAAAAGAAA
Source organism: Phodopus roborovskii (assembly GCF_943737965.1). Classification (NCBI taxonomy): domain Eukaryota; kingdom Metazoa; phylum Chordata; class Mammalia; order Rodentia; family Cricetidae; genus Phodopus; species Phodopus roborovskii. The sequence goes on along the minus strand of NW_026126541.1, from coordinate 16,041,640 downwards.
GAAAGAAAGACAGAGAAGAAAAAGGAAAAAGAAAGAAAGAAATGTAAGCTTGAGCATGAAGTGGGTAGGAGAGCTACCAAGCTTGTTCTGCATTCCCTCTTCCTTGGCTTTCTGAATAGAGACTTGGCACGGACCTCTGCTCACATGCCTGTACCCAGCTCCAGTTTTTGCTCGATCACCCAGGTTTACCTATAAGCAAGAGCTTTGTCCAGAACAGGGCTAGTACTGATAGTATCAGGGTTATTCTACAGGCCCTTATCAGAGATGGCTGCAGAGGACTCTTCTGACCATGGTCCTTTACCTAGGGCTACTTTAGTCACATTGGCTTGAAGCCCACCTTCAGGTTTAGAAAGTATAGCAGCCTGGATATCTCCAGCCCTAAGTATTTCCAGGCAGAGATCTTGACCTGTGGAGGCTCCACTCCTTGATTAAACTGTGTCTCCTAAGTAGTTCTAAGACAGGGGGGAAGGTAGGTAGATGTCAAACCCTTGAACCTATCACACGAATTTCCTGCCCAAGGCCCCGGCACTGGAAAGGGGTGACTCCCTCCATAGTCTACATGTGAGGACTGTCTGGCCTCCCGAGAAGGACAAGTGTCCATCTCTCCCCTCTACCAGCCAGTGAGATGCACTGAAGTGACCGCTTTTCTTGGAGAAGGGTGGGGAGCTGGGCCAGGGCAGAGCAGCCGAGTAAGGAGAGAGGGAGCTGCTGGCTCTCAGCCAAGAGCCTTTTAAACAATTGCACAAGGACTCCAGACTTATAAAACTGGACCCTGGGACGGGGTCAGGACGGGGTGGTAACAGTGCGGTGCCTGCAAAGCAGAGAGAGGGACACGATGGTTTCCCATTCCCTTGGGCAGTTCTCAAATCTAGAGGAGGCCTGTGACTAGCAGGGTCTGAATGGACGTTGAGGACATTCCTCAGGTGACAAGTCTCCCCATTCTGAGGGCTCCAGACCAGGAGCCACTGTTTTATTCATAGTCCCCTCCCTGGGACCCATCCGATTGTTCTTCCCTGCTCGGTCCTGAATCCCTGTGTGTGGATCAGACCACACCGCCCCACAGGGCAGCTATGCAGCTCGGGTTGAGAAATCTCAGAAGGCATCTTCATTCCTCTGCTGTTCAAACATAATCAGAAGTCACAAATCAAATAGAAATCTCATGATATTTTGTTTGACATTTCTCCAAGTTCTCAAGCCTTATGTGCTCTTGACTCTCCTTGTTAAAAAAGGGCAAACAGGCTGGGCGTTTGTGGTGCATGCCTTTAGTCCCAGCACTCAGGATGCAGAGGCAGGCGGATCTCTATGAGTTTGAGGTCAGTCTAGTCTACAGAGCTAATTCCAGGACAGCCTCCAAAGTTACACAGAGAGACCCTGTCCCAAAAAATCAAAAAAAAAAAAAAAAAAAAAACCAAAAAAACAACAACAACAAAACAAAACAAAAAACAACAACAAAAACAGTGAGGATGAGGGAAGTGGGAAGCTTCAGCTTCAGGTTCAGGCTGCCTCTTGACCTCAGACTCTTGAATGTGAACAAAATTCCTGGATCTGATGCTGGCTTTCTAACTCGCTGTGGTACATCTCTGAACAAGAAGCTATTGAGGCTAGTTTACTGCAGTCAGAAGTTTCTCTCCCACCTGCAAGTTCCTGAATAATCACTCACAGGCTTAACATCACTTATAGATGCTTGACTGATGGCTCAGGCTTGTTACTAGTTAGGTCTTATATTTATTTATAAATTTTTTTTTGTTTGTTTGTTTGTTTGTTTGTTTAAGATGGGGTTTCTCTGTGTAGCTTTGGAGCCTGTCCTGGCTCTAGCTCTGTCGACCAGGCTGGCCTTGAACTCACAGAGATCCAGCTGCCTCTGCCTCCCGAGTGCTGGGATTAAAGGCATGCACCACCACTGCTCTGCAGCTCTTACGTTTAAATTAACCCATTTCTACTCATCTGTTTATGTCCATGAGGCCAATGGCTTACCAGTGCTCTGCCATCTTGCTCCTTGGGTGGCTGCTGACATCTCCCAGACCCTGCCCTTCTTCTCCTGTATCTCTGCTTGGATTTCCTGCCCCGCCATAGGCCAGAGCACCTTTATTTATCAATGAGAGGAACACATATTGACATCATACAGAAAGACATTTCACAGCACTGTGTACCATGTGCACAGTTTACCGTCTGCAGAGTGTTGAAGACAATAGCATCCCCAGACCTGGAGGGGTTTTCAGGCCTAAGACACCAGATGGAGACTTTATAAACTGTATTCTTAAAGCACAGCCAGACTTCATGTCTTCCTATAGCATCGGCACCTGTGCAGTCCACTCCCACAATTCCAATCAAGATGGACGCTTTCAGCCAGGACTATGTTGACATTGTCTCTGGCTGACATGGAGAATTGGCTGTGTCTGTGCAGCTCTGTCCTAGCAGTTAGAACCAGAAGACTGGGGTGATGCCCGTGGGCTGAAAGAGTTGAAGGTTGTTGAATGAGAGAACTGAGTCGACCAATGACAGGCCATGTGGCCCATCAGAACCAAAAGCCCATTAGCCCTCTTGGTGAGTCGGCCCACTGCTCCACGGGCATGAGATTTGGTCTGGTGCTATCCTGTGGTGGAGTGGGAGGATGGCCACCCATCTGTGTCACCAGCATGCTCCTGTTTCTCGCCATGGCCACCCTGGAAACTTCTGCAGAGCTTTCCAGGCTCACCAGACTCTTACAAGCTGGGGAGGGTTATGGTGAAATGTGTGCCGAGTGTGTGAAGAGCTACGTTGAGAGAGATGGCAGCCCACAGTGTTTCCAAGGAAGCAGGGTGAGTGGAGCAGGGCGTGGGAAAGTCATGAAGGGAAAGTGGAGGGCAACCGCACTGAAATGAGCTTCTCTGGTGGGTGACATTAGCAGAGGCAGAAAGTATGGCTACCATGTATCTACCACCCAGAGGTCAAGCACATAACAGCATGTTTCCTTAGTTAACTCTCACAGGAGCTAAGTGTTTGCTATCAGATAAAGATACCCGGGAATCACAATGAGAACCTCTTCTGGAATAGGGCGTAGGGGAAGTGACAGGATAAATTCGGTCCTTCAGCTGAAAGGCACTACGAAAGTGCTTTGTCTGTTGTGACCACCAGGTGGCAGCAGGATGTGGAGGATCCAGAAAGGAAGCAGGAAGTGAGGAAGGCTGTAGACTGGCCAGGTTCAGGCACCTTCCCTCTCCCCTGCTCCTTCCTGTTTCCTCCCCTTTCCCTATGGGGGAACTGAGGGTTCATGTCTGGACCCATCAATAAGTCTTAATCCCCAGGGATTGCTCATTCCAGAAGCTTCCTAGACATCTGTGAGGAGCTAGTTCCTCAAAGAAGCAGACCAAAGTGTAAGGCTTTTTTTAGTCAGGAGACCCCTGTGAGAACGCAGGAGGTGGGCTGAGCTCGCCAGGGGTGGGGGTGTGGCGTATCAGACATGACACTCCTATTTCTGAAGGAAGGTTAGTGAAGGACTGTGGTGTAACTTAAAAAAAAAATGGTTGGTGGAAACTTCAGGGAATCAAAACAGAGCACCTAGGGTCCTGGGCTCAGCAGTTAAGAGCACTGCCTTCTCTTCCAGAGGACCCACGTTTGATTCACAGCACCCACATGGTGGCTCACAACCATCTGTAACTCCAGCTCCAGCGTCTTCTTTTGGCCTCTGAGGATACCAGCGTGCACATGGTACACAGATATACACGCAGGCAAAACACCCACTCACATACAATAAAGACAAATAAATCTTTAAAAGGAAATAGACCATCACCAGAGCCCTGCATCCCCCAGGACTGGGCTGAGACCTTCCCTGATTGGCCTCTCTGCTTCTGGCCTAAGAGCCATCAAAGAGAATGTGGCCACAGGTAAAGGATCTTTGTCAGTGGCTCATATTTGGCTTTAGAGAAGGGTCAGTCTTGGGTTTTGGAAGTGTCTACCAACAGCCGTGCCTACCTCCCTATGAGAGGACAATTCATACATCTGCCTTCTGTCAGCTGCTCCCCAAAAACCAGGGCAGAAGTCCCACCCTCCCTGAATGGGAGTCTCCTGTTCTTCTGAACATCCGAGTCCACCCAAGCTTTTCCACCTCTGCCTTTGACTCCTCGCTCATAGTCCTTTAACTGTGGATGCCTGTTAGCTTCAGCCTCTCCACCCAGGCCCAGACACCAGCCTGCCCTAGAAGGAACCTGATTGGCCAACATCAGGTCCTATCCCCTTTCTGAACATCCAGGGTCACAGGTTACTCTGCAGCGGTACCAGAGTCATCAATGAGGTCACTCCCCTGGTGTGCTGGCTAGTTTTCTGTCAACTTGATACCAGCTAGAGTCATTTGAGAGAGAGGATCCTCGATGGAGAAAATGCCTCCATAAGATCTGGCTAAAGGCAAACCTGTGGGGCATTTTCTTGATTAGTGATTAATGGAGGAGGGCCCAGTCTATTGTTGGTGGGGCCGTGCCTGAACTGGTGATACTAAATTCTATAAGAAAGCAGGCTGAGCAAGCCAGAAAGAGAAAGCCGGTAAGCAGTGCCCCTTCATGGCCTCTGTGTCAGCTCCCACCTCCAGATTCCTGCCTTGCTTGAGTTCTTGTCTTGCTTGAGTCCTTCAGTGATGGACTATGATGTGGAAGTGTAAGCCAAAGTGTTTACTTTCATCTCAAGTTGCTTTGGTCATGGTGTTTTATCACAGCAATAGTAACTCTAACGAGGACACCTAAGCAAGGCCAAGTAGTTAATAGGACAACCACAGCTTTTCCAGGTGGCCCGATGACCTGGGGGCTCACCATTGTCAGTTAGGGGTACTTGTCTGTAGAAAACAAAAATCTGTAAACAGGGTGATAGGGGATGAGAATGCGGGGTTCCAGGCTTGTCCTAGGGTGGCCACAGTCAGGGTCACACACTCACACAGGGCTTCCGTGAGTGCCCTTGAGAATGGAAGCTCCATGGTGGGTGGCATCGAGGCCCCACTGAGTGTAGATCTGGATTTAGCTCCTCTCCTACTGTCGGTCCTCAGCTAAAGGGGGAGAAATGAGGCCGACCCTTTGCTGCTTTAACAGAGGACATGGAGAACCAGGACCACGAGACCACAGATGGGCCAGATGATATTGCAAATCCAGAATCAAATAATCCTGAACTTTGAAAGGAAATTCCCTAGCCCCTGCAGCTAAGCAACAAAGCAGAGAAGCCTGGCAATGCACGAGGGTTACAATTGCTTGTGCTTTGGATGCCAAAGGTAAAGCTGGTGCCATGGGGTTTTTCCTTTTCCTTTCCTGAGCAGGAAGAGATTGGAAGGCAAGCAGGGTCAGACGGGAGGTGGGAGGTGGTGGTGGAGGAGATAGAAGATCCCTGTAGTTAGCCTAGAGTGACTTCCAAACAGTTTCTTGCCTTGAGGTCAGGGCCACAGTTTCCAGGGTGTCTGCAGCCTAGCGTGGGCCCAGGGCACAGTGGGTTGTGGGACCAAGAGAAGTGAGACCTAATGAATATACATCAAACTTTCTAGTTAGCAAGTCTGTTCTCTAGTCGGAGAGAACCATGTACTGGGCAAACTATGCAAAGTCCTTGCATATATCTAGTAGATGTTAAATTCTTGTACCTTCTCCCCATGGCATTCCCAATGCCAGGAACTTTTCTGATCCTTGCAAGACAGCTAACATGTAGATAACCACGGGCAAATCTTCAGACCTCCTAGCACCGTGCACGCAAGAAGACATTTTAAAATGCTGCTCCATCATGCTACCTGAAGCCTACTCCCTTGTCCCACCTGATTCTACGTGTTCCTCTACCGAGAAAGCCCCTCTCTCCCTTCCCTATTTAACACACTGCGGCTGCGTTCTGCGCCATTACATGCTGGCATGTATAATTTGCTTTGGGGATTTGTTTCCTTTGTCTTAGAAATTTGTGTGCTCAAGCTGGGTGTGGTACCACATGCCTGTAATAACAGCACTCAGGTGGACGTGGGAGGAGTGGAAGTTCCAGATCAGTCTCAGTTACATAGAGAGTTCAAATCCAGTCTGGGATATATGAGACCCTGTCTCAAACAAACAAACAGCACAATAGAAAAGAAAAAATAGGGACCTGTGAGCTTCCGGGGGTGGCAGTGAACTTGGCCAAGTTGCCCTGCAAGAAGAGCGTCGACTTTCTGCCGGGCACAGGGAAGTCTCCGCCAATATTCACTCTACGGGCAGATGGGCGCCTTGGTGCAGGGGTATGGGATGGAGAAGAAGGAAACTCCCAGCTGTGAAATTCACCTGAGAGCAACCACAAAAGGAGGAGGAGCATTAGGTTAGGCCAGGTCAGGCCATGGCCAGCCGCTCGCTCTCAGTACTGACTCAATGCAAACACCAGACAGTGAGGTTGCTGTACGGTGAGGGGAAATGGGGGCAGTAGGCTTGCTATCTGTACTTCTGTGGCATCTGAGTACATGGAGAGAAAGCATGGGGCGAGGGCGCTGCAGGGGAGTGTGGGGCAGATTGTGGAGGGGGCAAGCCTGGGCCCCTAAAGGACAGCAGTGGCTGGCTTCTGCTTCTTGCACCTAAGGGAGAAAGGGGATTACTGCTTCAGGACTCCAAGAACATCCAATAGCTCTTTCTGGGTTCTGTGGCCACTGTTGGAAACCAATAGGAGATCACTGGAGGCCCAGGGCCTGTGTCTGCAGGCCGAGGAAAGTCCCCTACGGTCCACACAGGAGGGAGGAAGTAGCCTGGGGCCTGGAAGTAAGGGGCTCAGGCAAGCCTTGACCCTATCCTAAGACCTTAGTCCCCCAGGTCTGAGCTGCGCAGCTGTCCCCCCTTGACCACACTCTCTGCTCCCGAGATGTCACTTACCCAGTCACACTGACTCTGGTCTGCAGAGTGGGACCAGGGCTCAGAGACAGGATGGTGGCAGCCTGGCAGAGACCACTCCCAGGCCCCCACACCTGCCCCCACCCCCATCACACACACTCCAGTTCTGTGGTGGACAGGGAAGAATCGGAAAGAGAAGGGTGGGGGAGGGAAGAGAGATTGTGGACGACTCTGCATTGTGTGGACAGACAAATGTCTCACAACTCATGGACTTCACTGACTTCTTCACTATAGGGCCTGAGAGAAGCCACGCACCAGGGGTATTAGTCAGTGTGGTATCACTTAATGTCTTTTCGCCTGCTGGACCCTGAACCATATCATCTATCCTTTCCACACCTAATGCCGATGGCCACTTGGGATTTCACACTACTCTGCCATCCAGAACATCTTCTTGCTTCTCCCATGCTAGTCTGGCCTGTGCAGTTGATGACATCCTGGGCTAAACTCCATCAGGTGGACATGGAGGTTTCCTCCAAACAAGGCCGGTGACAAGTTCCTGGGAGGCTGTAGGAGAAACTGTGACCACCCTACCCAAGCCGCAGTTGCCCTGCGCCCCGCCCAAGCCGGCCAGCATGAGCTTGAGCATGCTCACTTCTTCCCTGAGTTAACCCTGCCTCTACGCCCAGAGCCTGCTGAGAGACACCTGACTCAGAGACACCAATGAGGAAAGACAACACAGCAGAGTCAGCGCCTGAGCCAATCGGACCTTGGAAGGGGGTATAAAGGCGGGTCTAACTCACTTAATAACGGAGTCTGCTGCCCGCTTTGCTACTCACTGACTCCCAGTGCCTGAGTCATTAGTGCTGCGGCTTCTCACCCCTCTCCCAAAGGGTGTCCGAGAATGGTTACTCAAAACAGGAGGCACATTCTTACCCCTGTGGTTGGGATCCCATGGGTACCCCATACTTATTCACAGAATGTCTGATCTGTATGCTCACAGTGTAGAGAGCCGAGTGCTCATTTTGTAACAGTGGGAGTCCCAACTCTGAGAGTTATAGCACATCAGCTTTTCTGAAGAAAACAAACGTAGTGGTGAAAAGATGAGATTTTAATCTGAGTGGCTAGTTTGGAAAGACAGAAATTGAGAATCTCAGCCCATCTTTGGGGTACTGGTGTTGACATTTAAATATAAGAAGACTTGAGATGGGGAAGAAGAGGTGAGTATACTTACAACGCCTTGGTTAAACTGTGGTTTGGTTGATCTGTATGTCCGTTCTAGTTCTGAAAGGTAGTCAAGGATAAGTCTCGGCCTCCAAAAAGATAACCCAGTTCCCAAGAGGACCGTGTCTGCTTAGGGGTGGTCTCAGCATGGGGTCATCTAGATCCACCTCTGCTGTTCCTGGTTTCCAAGATGGCTGTGGGTTTGGGACAATGACTGGAGCCTTTACAGGGATCTGAGGAAGGAAGCTCACAATAAAATACCTTTGCTTCTCTTACCCTTGTGCCTTTGGCTTTGAAAGGTTAAGTATGGCTGGCTTTTTGAAAGGCTCCTTGAGGGACTAATGTACCTCCTGCAGAGTATAGGAGGCACCTCACCAAGGTGACAGAGGAGATTCAGAATGGAAAGCTTTTATACTGTTTTTGTTTTTTAATTGTATTGATTTACATTTTATATATGAGTGCTCTGCACATATACCTGCAGCCCAGAAAAAGGTATCAGATCCTATTATAGATGGCTGTGAGCCACCATTGCTGGGACTTGAACTCAGAACATCTGGAAGAGCAGACAGTGCTCTTAACTGCAGAGCCATCTCTCCAGCCCCTTGTTTTTGTGTTATAGACCAACACGAGGAATTAAAGCTCTTTAGCAAAAGTCGTTCTATGTACTTGTTAAGGGCTGGCAAGGTGGTTCAGAGGGGAAAGACATTTGCTGCTAATCCAAATCACCTGAGTTCAGTCCCCAGGCCCAACATGGTAGAGACCCAATTCCTCAGTGTTTGTATCTGACCATCCACCTTTTCTAAGCCTCGTTTTCATACCCCACTTTCCTGCCACACACACGCACTCACGCATGCACGCACACACGAATAAATAAAGTACAGTTAATTTAAAGAACCTGTCAGCAATTCTATCCCATCTTTTCCGGAAGCCAGTGGGACTTAGGCAGGCTATAGAAAGGGGGGCTAGTCTGCACTCTTTTTTGGACACAGTGGGGCACAATCCACTTACACCATCTCTCCTGGCTGTCAGCTGTCTGGGACTTAGCTTCAATCACCGGAAAGGGAAAAGCTCTGAGTCCCAGGGGTCCATGGCTCGTGTCTCTTCTTACCCAGAAAACTGGCTGGGACTGACCCGGGACAGGAGCAACACTGGCTTCCATCCCTCCTTTCCTCTACTGCCCTCAGGTCCAGGGCAATAAGGACAATTTCTGCAGCTCTAACTTCTGGTTCCAAAGCCATGAGACCATGCTCAGTGTAGATGGGGAGATCTGTGGGGCTGGTTGCACAACACGGGATCTCAGTGTGCTTGTTTAAGCAAATTGACAATCTCAGCATCTGCAATTGCCTCACCAATAATAACTGGAACGGCTTTTGTGTTTGTTTGAGGTGTAAGCTCTTCACTATAGAATTCATCTATTTAAATAAAACAATTTAATGACATTTAGCTTATTCATAGAGCAATCCCCACATCCTCAAAGAAACCCTGCTCCCCTTAGCCAGCACCTTATAGCCAGCACCACCTCCAACCTCCTTCTAAGTTTCTAGAAACTTCTAATCTAATTCCTGTCCCTATAAAATTTCCTTTCTGAACATTTCCTACAAATACAATTGGGTAATAAGTGGTTCTTTACCTGGCTTCTTTCACTGTTATTTGAGCTTTAAGGCTCATTTATGTTTTAGCATATGCTCCATTTTTATAGCAAGTAAATACTTTATTTTTGTGGACACACCATTTATTACTATCCTTTACTTAGTGGATTAAGATGTATGTTGCTTCCATTTTGGATGCTATGGAATTCATTGACGGGGTGTGTGTGTGTGTGTGTGTGTGTGTGCATGCACGCACACACATGTATATCTGTTTTGTTTCTGTTCAGTATATACCTATGAATAAAATTTGCAGGATCATGAGTAATATTTTTAAGGAACAAGTAGAGTAGAAAATGGTTGGTGTGGTGTTTTGAATGAAAACAACCCCCATAGGCTCATAGGGAGTGACAGTAATTGAAAGGGTTGGGATATGTGGCCTTCTTGGAATAGATATGGCATTGTTGGAGGATGTGTGTTACTAGAGGGGGCTTTGGAGTTTCAAAAGCCCAAGCTAGACCCAGTGGTGTTCTGTCTCTGTCTCTGTCTCTCTCTTTCTCTACCTCCCCCCCCCCCGCTTCCTGCCTATGCACCCAGATGTAGAGCTCTCAGCTCCTCTCCAGCGCCATGTTTGCCTGCACGCTGCCATGCTTCCTACCGTGATGACAGTGAACTAAACTGATGGGAGATGTCATTCTGTAAATAGGTTTCTCTTATTGGTTAATGAATAAAGCCCCAGTGGCCAAAAGGAAAGCATGATAGGCGGGATGAGGAGACAAGGAGGTTTCAGAGAGAGGTAGGAGAGAGATTCAATATGTAGGACCTAGAGAGCACAATTCCGGGCCCTCTCTCTGATAAGGCCACGTGGAAATACTTAGATTAATAGAAATGGGTTAATATTTAAGACAGAGATAGCTGATGAGTAATGCTAATAACAGGCCAACAGCTTTATTCATTAACCAATAAGAGAAACATATTTACAGAATGACATCTCCCATCACTAAACCTGTGAACTGTGAGCAAACCCCAATTAAATGATCTCCTTTATAAGAGTTGCCGTGGCCATGGTGTCTCTTCACAGACATAGAACAATGACTTAAACAGATTGGAAAATGGAGAGCAAGTCAGCAGACATTACTATGCCTCCACCCTGTGGCTAAGATCAAGTGTAGGGAATAGCGAGAAGGCTGGGTGTGAGGGTGATGCACACCTCTAATCCTGGCACTGCAGGGGATCAAATAGGAAGAGTGTGCATCAAGACTGCTCGGCCTGGTTTAGATGATACACTCTTCTCCCAGAAACAAATTAAAACAGCAGCAGAGAGAGCAAGAGGGGAACCGGGGAGGAAGAGGGAAGGGACGGGAGGGAAAGGAAGGGATTGGTAAGAGTGGGACATGATGGCTTAGATTCTGCTGAGCAGAGAGGGGATTCAAGTCTGAAGAAGACACTCAAGGTCAAATCATGGAGTAATTTGAAGACCGAAGTAAAGGGGTTTGCATGTAGATGCAGTAGTAACGATCGCCACTCACTGTGAACCTAACTCTGTACCTACCGATCTACTAGATAGTCAGAGCAACCTTGCAAAGCGAAGTATCAGTTCCATCACACAGACGATGAAATTGCAGTACATAGAGTAGATTGCTCAAGGTTAAGCTGGTATCTCAGCAAGTTCCAGAACTGGGAGCTCAGCTTGGTGTTTCTTTTACCTTTCTCCTTCTATTAAACTGAGTTGTGCTATTGGGATCACATAAATACATAAGACTGTGTCCTATTAAGCTAGAAAGATGGCTTGGTGGTTTGAAATACTTTTTGCTCTTGCAGAGAACCAGAATTTAGTTCCCAGCACCCACATGGTAACTCCAATTCCAGGGGACCTGATGCCTTCTCCTGACCTCCTCAGGAACCAAGCTCGAATACGGTATGCATGCATATATGCAGCCAAATACTCATACAAATAAATAAATAAATAAATAAAATCTAAAATTTTTTAAGATTGTATTCTGCTTGTGAATATCACTGTAGAATGAACACAGATGTCTTCTGGTGCTTGGCTGTCAGCTTCCAGAACCTTGAGAAATGCATTTCTGTGCTAACTCAGCTTCACAAGTGGCTGGTGCAGCCACGGGTAAGCTTTTTGATCTCTCCACATCTCTCTTTTCTCCTCTTTAAGACTGATCCAGGGAGTACCCAACCCCTAGAGCCCCAGGGAGGGCTCAACAAAATTGTCTCTTGTGAATTTGTTTGCACGAACTGGTCTATACCTGCTCTCTATTCTTATTCCCCACACTAGTCCTTTGGACTATTTTGGGTTAAAACTCCTGCCTAATGCTTCCTGGAAGTGGGGCTCAGCGGTAGACTCTGTGCTTAACATGTACAATGCCCAGAGTTCAATCTCCAACACCAAACCTTCATCTCAGCAGGCAGAGGAATCTCACTAGCATGTTCTGGAAACGTGGGCACAGCGTGGGATTGCTCACTGGCTCCTGGTGGAGATGATCCCTTGCAGAGCATGCCTAGAGACCATGTAGATTATATGCATTGTCACTAGTAATGTCACTAGTTCATACGCAGACACACAAATCTGTGGGTCTGTCTGAAGATGTTGCCAGAGCCCCTAACCCAGGTGTCAGTACGCAGCGAAGAGCCATTTGAGCCACAGGCATGCAACTTCTGGACAGCAGTAGCTAAGGGGAGAGGCAGGTTCCACCCACACTTTGGCTCATGGCCTGGGGTTGGAGCCTCGGTTCCTCTTCCCAAAGGTTGGGAGGAATGGGAAGGCAGGGTGGAATCAGAGATGACAGGCAGCATGTCGGTTTCCTGTTCTCTCTTGTGCATCTGCTCCAGTGTGTGTGGTGTGTGTGGAGTCTCCTTAGGCTTGGACCCAACCCTCATTGTTGTACTCTGACCCCTCCGTCTCCTAGAAAGGAATACCCATGTGCTCCCGAATCCACAGGCCAAGAGGGAGGAAAACAAGGGGATGACACAAGAGGGACCAGCAGATCACATTCGACCAATGGCAGCAGTGGGGTAAAGTGGGACCAAATTCTCTTTGGCCAATGGCAAAGCCAGGGTTAACAAACATCATTTTCTCATAGCAAATGGCAGGGGTAGGGTCCATTGGGATATTGGCATCTGAGACATCCCATCCCTGTATTCTGTCTCCTGGCCGTTCCCACCCTCACCTCAGCCCAGGGCTGCCCTTACGTCACCCAGCTCAGCACACCTTACCCCTTATTGGCAGCAGATAAAGAGTATATGAAGAAATAGGACTAGTCACTTACTGCCAGGCAGAGGCTTACATCTGCAGCTTTGGGAGGTAACACGTGCACCAAAGGGGAACCCGGACAACCGTCCTGTATAAAAGGCACAGGGAGGGTTTTGTGGCAATACCTAACTTGTTTTTCTGTGTCATTGGGAGCTGGTAGTTCAGAGAAAGACTGACTCCAGACAGACGCCTACTCTGTCTTCCTGTCCCAGATGCCACCATTTTCAGTCCTCTGAAGATTATCTATCTCAGCATCCAAGAGCCAGCATGCCAGGGCACCTGCTAGAAGAAGAGGTAAGCTTCCATTCAGCGGATCCCCATCGGTGCATCTGATGTCAAAGGGTTGCAAACTCTTGGAGGGACTTGTCGGTCTTTTAAAGCTGTGCCATCTTCTACTGCAGGCTGCCTGCCATGCCCAACAGCCCTTATGTGAGTTCTGGAGATCTGAGCTCTTGTCCTCATATTTGTGTGGTAAGCATTTTAATCATGGTATCATGTCTCCAGTCACTGCCAGGCAGTGGTGGCACACGTCTTTAATCCCAGCACTCGGGAGGCAGAGGCAGGTGGATCTCTGTGAGTTGGAAGCCAATCTGGCCTACAAAGGGAGTTCCAGAACAGTCAGGGCTACACAGAGAAACCCTGTCCCAAAAGGGACAAATAGGTAGGCAGGCAGGCAGGCAGGCAGACAGATATTATAACAAATTTATTGGTTTTTTTTAAAGACATGATCTCTCCATATTAGAGTATGTGGGCCTCAAACTCACAGAGATTAAACTGCTTCTGCCTCTCAAGTGCTGGGATTAAAGATGTGTGCCAGTACACCTAGATGAGTTGGGATTTATTAAGAAAAGGTTTTATTGCTGGACGTGGCAGCACACATCTTTAATCCCAACACTGGGAAACAGAGGCAGGCAGATCTCCATGAGTTTGAAGCCAGCCTAGTTTACATAATGAGTTCTAAAGTGAACTAGAGAGAGGGGAGAGAGGGGAGAGAGAGAGAGAGAGAGAGAGAGAGAGAGAGAGCAGTACATCTCTGACATGAGCCTGGGCTTCTTAAGAGTGTCTTAGCAATAGCCAATACAAGTTTGGTTTTACTAAATGAGATCACAGGGCACACTCTGAGGAGCATTGGACAGTTCCATGTAGATAAGATTAAAACAACAACAACCAAAGATGAGTCAAAGAGTTAAAGAAATGAGCCCTTATAGGTCACAAGGGAATTAAGACATGATTTCACCGAAAACAAAGTTCATGATCATGTTAGTGAGATTCTCAGAGAGTTTGTAGCTGGCCAGGAATGTGTTCAGGTTGCATAGAACTTTACCTCTGAACATGGTTCACTGCTATCTATTTCATCATTCTTCTTTGAAATGTCTCTATTTAAATATATATCTATGGCTGCTAGGTGTATTGGCCCACACCAAACCTGAGAGGTAGAAGCAAGAGGACCAGGATTTCAGGGCCATCCTTCAAAATACAGTTGCTTTGAGGCCACTGAGACTCTATCAAAAAAAAAAAAAAAAAAAAAAAGACGATGGAAAGAATGAAGGAAGAAAGGAAGGAAAAGAATATTGACTCTGCATAGTAGACAGTCTTCACAGTGAATTTTGATAGTTCTATTGAAATCTTTAACTCTTAGAGATTTCAGCCAGTCCCTGGAGCCTCGTTTCCTTCCCGCACCTCTGTGATTTTCTGAGTATTGTGATCCTGCCTCATCCTGAGCAGTGAGCAGAAATCTCACTGCTCTACTGCTGCCATTGATGAGGGACTGATAGGGTCTCAAGGACAGCGTGAGACTGACACCTCAATCCACTGTTTTCAGTTTCTTATCCTCATTAAAAAAAAAAAAAAATCAACCAGAAAGGACCCATGAACTGCTTTAGTGACAAAGGGAAAATGCATCCTCCAGGAGTGAGCGCTGGGCTTCTCGGGGTGACTGCGCCCACTCGGGTTTGGACAGAGCCTCTCACAGCCAAGAGTAGTGAGAGAGGACTGTGTTTGGAAGGGTGAGGAGTCTTCGGATGTTTTGGCAAGAGGACTCCCTGGATAAGGTCCACTCCTCTTTTCTGTTCTTATGTGGGGTTTTCAGGTGGGTCATGTGGTTGCATGTATGATTATGTGGGATTTTCAGATGTGATTGTATGTATGATGGGACAACCAAGACCTGGGCTGGGCTCCCAGAACCCACATGGCAGCTCACAAGTATCTGCTGTGGTTCCAGTTCCAGAGGATCTGGAACTTTCTGGCCTCTGTAAGCATTGTACACGTGTGATGCACTTACATACATGCAGACAAACACACACATAAAGTAAAAATAAAATCTTTACTTTTTATATGTCTATTATGTTTTTTCTTATATTACATATCAATCCCAGTTCCCTCTCCCTCCCTCCCATGTCCCCCAATCCCCCTCCCCCACCTCCGCAGGGAGAGAGGATGATGCCTTCCAGGAGGAATCATCAAAATCTGTCAAGTCATTTGGAGTAGGGACTAGGCCCTCCCTCCTGTCTCTAGGCTAAGTGAGTATCCCTCCATGGGTAATGTGCTCCCAAAGTCCTTTTGTGCACCAGGGATACATCCTGGTTCCACTGTCAGAGGTCCCTTAGACTGCCTAGAAATTCTAACTGAGACCCACGTTCAGGGGGTGTGAGTTGGTACAATGCTGGTTTCCCAGCTATCAGTCTGGGGGTCCATGAGCTCCCCTTTGTTCAGGTCAGCTGTTTCTCGGTCTCTGTAGCCTGGTTTGACCCCTTTTCTTATCACTCCTCCCTCTCGACAACTGGATTCCAGGAATTCAGCTCAGTGTTTAGCTGTGGGCATCTGCTTCTGTTTCCAACAGCTACTAGATGAGGGCTCTAGGATGGCATATAAAGTAGTTATCAATCTCATTATCAGGGAAGGGCCTTTCCACTGTTGCTCAGATTGTTAGTTGGGGGTCGTCCTTGTAGATCTCTGAACATTTCTACAGAGTCAGTTTTCTCTTCAAACCTATAATGGCTCCATCTATTATTATGCTCTCTCCTCTCCTCTCCTCTCTCTCTCTCTCTCTCTCTCTCTCTCTCTCTCTCTCTCTCTCTCCCTCTCTCTCTCCTTCTTCTTCTTCTTCTTCTTCTTCTTCTTCTTCTTCTTCTTCTTCTTCTTCTTCTTCTTCTTCTTCTTCTTCTTCTTCCTTCTATTCGTCCTGGTCCCACATGTTCTCCTCTCCTCCCCTTCTCTTTCTCCTAACTCCCTCTCCACTCATTGCAACCCCCACTCCCAATATGCTCAGTGGATCTTGTTCCTTTCCCCTTCTGTGAGGGACCTTGTATGAATCTCTCAGGTTCCTCCTTATATCCTAGTTTCTCTGGCGGTATGAATTATAGGCTGGTGATTCTTTGTTCTATGTCTAAAATCCATATATATGAGTGAGTACATACCATGTTCCTCTTTTTGTGACTGGGTTACCTCATTCAGGATGGTTTCTTCAAGTTCCATCCATTTGCCTGAGAATTTCAAGATTCCATTGTTTTTTCCCGCTGAGTAGTATTCCATTGTGTAAATGTGCCACATCTTCTTTATCCATTCTTCAGTTGATGGGCATCTAGGTTGCTTCCACATTCTTGCTATTACAAATAATGCTGCTCTGAACACAGTTAAAACAGATGTCTTTGTTGCATGGATGTGGATCATTTGGGTATATGCCTAAGAGTGGGATTGCTGGGTCCTGTGGTTGACTGATTCCTGTTTTCCTGATCTCCAAAATGTCTGTATAAGTTTGCACTTCCACCAGCAGTGGAGGAGTGTTCCCCTCTCTCCATATCCTCTCCAGCATAAACTGTCATGGGTGTTTCTGATTTTAGCCATTCTGACAGGAGTAAGATTGTATCTCAGAGTTGTTTTGATTTGCATTTCTCTGATGGTTAAGGATGTTGAACACTTTCTTAAGTGTCTTTCAGCCATTTTGGATTCCTCCATTGAGAATTCTCTCTTCAGCTCTGTACCCCACTTTTTAATGGGGTTATTTGATGTTTTGGTTACTAGTTTCTTGAGTTCTTTGTATATTTTGGATATCAGTCCTCTGTCAGATGTAGGGTTGGTGAAGATGTTTTCCCAGTCTGTGGGCTGCCATTTGGTCTTGTTAATTGTGTCTTTGCCTTACAGAAGCTTCTCGGTTTGAGGAGGTCCCATTTATTAATTGTTGATCTCAGTGTCTGTGCTACTGGAGTTATGTTCAGGAAGCTGTCTCCTGTACCAATTTGTTCAAGGGTACCTCCCACTTTCTCTTCTAAGAGGGTCAGTGTGGTTGGATTTATGTTGAGGTCTTTGATCCATTTGGACTTAAGTTTTGTACATGGTGATAGACATGGGTCTATCTGCAGTCTTCTATACACCATCATCCAGTTGTGCCAGCACCATTTGTTGGAGATGCTTTCCTCCTTCCATTGTACAATTTTAGCTGTTTTGTCAAAAATCAGGTGTTTGTAGGTATGTGGATTAATATCAGGATTTTCTATTTGATTCCATTGATCTATTTTTGTGCCAATACCAGGGGTTTTCAGGACTATAGCTCTATAGTAGAGCTTGAAGTTGGGGATGACGCTGCCTCCTGAAGTTCCTTTATTGTACAGGCTTGTTTTGGCTATCCTGGGTCTTTTCTTTTTCCATATAAAGTTGAGTATTATCCTTTAGTGAAGAGTTGTTCTGGGATTTTGATGGGGATTGTATTGAATCTGTAGATTGCTTTTGGAAAGATTGCCATTTTTACTATGTTTATGCTACCTATCCAAGAGCATGGGAGATCTTTCCATTTTCTGGTATCTTCTTTAGTTTCTTTTTTTAAAGACACAAAGTTCTTACTATATAGGTCTTTCATTTGTTTGGTTAGTGTTACCCCAAGACACTACGTTGTTTGTGGCTATTGTAAAGGGTGATGCTTCTCTGATTTCTTTCTCAGCCCCTTTATCATCTGTATATAGTAGAGCTACTGATTTTTTGTTTTTCGAGTTAATCTTGTATCCTGCTAATTTGCTGAA
This sequence comes from Phodopus roborovskii, assembly GCF_943737965.1. Lineage (NCBI taxonomy): Eukaryota > Metazoa > Chordata > Mammalia > Rodentia > Cricetidae > Phodopus > Phodopus roborovskii. Next base: position 16,023,780 of record NW_026126541.1, on the reverse strand, counting down.
TGTGTTTATCAGCTGTAGGAGCTCCCAGGTAGAGTTTTTTCCAGGTCACTTATGTAAACTATCATATCATCTGCAAGTAGTGACAGTTTGACTTCTTCCTTTCCAATTTGTATCCCTTTGATCTCCTTTTGTTGTCTTATTGTTTTAGCTAGAACTTCGAGTACATTATTGAAGAGATATGGAGAGAGTGGGCAGCCTTGTCTTGTTCCTGGTTTTATATTGCTTTTTAAAAAGAGAGATAAATCACTATTAGGATTATAAGTGGAGATGTAGCCCTTTCCAGTGTGGGAAGCCAGAGACCCGGCTCCAAAGCTGTTCACCAAAAGGGTGTCTTCTACTAAGAAAAGAGAGCCAGCTGCTGTCCTAGTATATCTTCTTGGCCCTCAGCCACAAACAGTGTGCAAGGCCTGTGTAGAGGTGGTGTGGCAACCCTAAAGCTGGAGCCTTGAGCAAGACAATTTTAAGTTCTCAGAAGCCTTCCACTCTTGCTCCCAAGATGGAAATATGAAAGGAGACACCTTTGGGATCTGGGACTGTAAATACTGGGCATGAGCAGAAACTGGAGATAGCAAATTAAAGAGGTTAGGGACCAGTTAATGTAAAATAGTAACAGCTTCCCATAGAGCACGAAGGTCTCCATTATGCATTTAAAAGAAAAGAAGTCATTGGCGAGTTACAGAGTGACTGGCAAGGGCTGAAGGCCAGTAATGCAGCAGTTTACTGCTTAGGGGTTGAAGTTCCCCTCAGGCTTCAGGCATGAGAAGATATTGTTAGGAAATCATGAGCATCCTTCAGATATACACAACGGTGTGACTAGGACATCCCACCTAGCATACTTCGGAGCTAATGGGGGAACATGTAGAAAATGAATCAGTCCCTTGTCTCTTCTTCAAAAATGTATTTTAGCCCAGATGTGGCAGCATATGTTTTTAATCTCAACACTCAGGAGGCAGAGACTGGTAGATCTGTGTGTCTGTCTCCTTTTTTTTTTTTTAACATATGTTAATTTATATAATGTACTTCATTATGCCATGTATAATGTATGTTGATAACACTTACCCCTCAATACCCTCTCTTTGCTACCCCCAGTCTGTTACCTTATTCTTCCTAGCCAATCCCCCTTCTAATTTCGTGTCTTTGTAGATATGTGTGTGACCATGTCTTGCTGAGTTTAATTAGGGCTGCTTATACAGACATGAGTAAGGGATTACTTACAGTACCACTGACCTACACCAGTGAAGAAAATGCTGCCCAATAACCATTAACTGTCAAGGGCTATGGCCTTAAGAGCACCCCACCCACGCTGGGCAGTGGTGGCACACACCTTTAATCCTAGTACTCAGGAGGCAGAGGCAGGCGGATCTCTGTCAGTTCAAGGCCAGCCAGATCTATACAACTAGTTCCACAATAGCCAGGGCAACACAGAAAAACCCTGTTTCTAAAAAGCCAAAACAAACAAACAAAAAAGTGCCCCGGCCACAGCAACCCTCCCTCTTTACATTATTAAGGCAAGTTGAGACTCCCGAGGGACTTGGAAGGGGCCTCATGGCTCCTTCAGCTTTTCTCTGTCCATTGAGTCATCTGTTGGGATGCATCAAGGTCTTCTGTCTGTGTGGCTTGCCTTGGGAGTTCTGAGAGCATTTCTCTGTGCAACAATCCCTCCTCTGCATAATGTACACTGACTAGACTTCAACTTCTGGGGTCTCTACAGTGTCTGATCAAGAAGATGGGTGACTTACTTGAAGTATCGGATCCTTTGAGGGGTGTCTTATCGTGGTTTAATAAGGATCAGGATAAACAAATAGGCTGAACAGATGTTTATTCAGGGAGAAATAACTTACAATCTAGACAGATGAACACCAGCAAGTTCCACCGGATGCTCTCCTCTCCGCGCCCAGTCAGCCAGACAGCGTTCCCAGGCTCCTCCTCAGACCTAGTTCCACAGGTCACTTCCGCCCCTGGCTCCACCCCCCAATGGATGTGGTCAGTGCCACAGAAGCAGACAAAGTGAATATCCCACTACAGTGTCTTATTGCCCCCTGGGAACTGGATGACCTGGGACAGGGCCAAAACATTGGCTATCCTTTTACCTTCTCTATCCTCATTGGCTTCAGTGTCTCAGCAAGGTTGTTAACCACCCAGATGGTCAGAAACAACAGTCCTTAAAAAACTTGTAAGGAATTGTCTCAGTTAGGGTTTCTATGAAGAGACACCATGACCATGCAACACTTATACATGAAAACATTTAATTGGGGCTTGCTTATAGTTTCAGAGGTTTAGTCCATTAATGTCATGGTGGGACGTGGCAGCCTGCAGGCAGGCATGGTGCTGGAGAAGGATCTGAGAATTCTATATATTAATCTGCAGGCAACAAGGAGTACACTGAGACACACTATGCATAGCTTAAGCACAAGAGCCCTCAAAGCCCACCTGCACAGTGGCACACTTCCTCCAACAAGTCCACACCTACTCCAACAAAACCACACCTCCTAATAGTGCTACTCCCATGGGGGACCATTTTCCTTCAAGCCACCATAGAAACTTAAAAGAAAAAAGATTTATTTTTTATGTGTGTGCTTATGCCTGTATGTGGGTTATGTGAAGGAGCTTTAAGTTCTCAGAAGCCTTCTGCTCTTGCTCCCAAGATGGAAATATGAAAGGAGACACCTTCATGATCTGGGACTGTACCTCACATCCTCCCAACTTCACAGTTACAAAAACGCCATAAATCTCACCAATGTGACTACTTAAACATGAGCTGAACAAGGACAACCACATGCAGAATTAACATGGGCAGGGAAAATCCCATGAGACCTCAATCCTACCCAAAGACTACGGGAAACTAAAGAAAGATGAGAATGAAGAAAACACTCTTCCCCGGGGAGTAACACACCAATTTTATGTATGTAAAAAAAACAATCATTAATGAAAAAGGAGGCCATGAATTTGAAAGAGAGCAAAGAATTTGAAAGAGAATGCAAAGGATTGGTGAGGGGAAGGGGCATGACATAATCTCAAAGAGTAAAAGAAAGAAGTTTTAAAAGATTTCAGCAAATTACTATAAAAGCAACAAGATGACAGGAAATAATACACACTGTTCAATAATAGTTCTTAATATTAATGGTTCTCAACTCTCTAAAAGACACAGAACTAACTAACACATTGGGCTAAAAAAAAAACAAAAAAAAAACAAAAAAAAAAAAAAAAAAAAAAAAAAAAAAAAAGAACAGGATCTTTTTGCTGCCTCCAAGAAACACCTCACACCATCAACGATAGTTACCATTTTAGGGTAAAAGGATGAAAAAAGGTATTCCAAGTCAATAGAACTAAGAAACAAGGAGGCATGGCTATTAATATCTGACCAATTACATTTCAAAACAAAATAGTCAGTAGAGGTAGGAGGGAACTCCTTACTCATTATTGCAATCCTAAACATATACACACCAATTACAGGAGCACTCAATGTCATAAAAGAAATACAACACAGCGATAGTAGGTTTTTCAAGGCCCCACTCTCACCAATATACAGGTCATCCAGAAGAACAGAAATAAATAAACCCTGGAGTTAAATTAAAACACAACTCAAATAGACCTAACACATCTACAGTATATACAGTGCACATGCTTGATCTTCTTGGCAGCCCATGGAAATTTCCCCAACCTAAACTACATATTAGGACACAAAGGAATCCTCACCAAATGCGGGAAAATTGAAATCATATTCTACATTCCATCTGACTGCAATGGGGCAAAGCTGGATGTGAGTAAACAAACTCATGGAGACTGAGCAACATGCTATTGAGTGATAATTAGGCTGAGAATGAAAATCAAGAAGGAAATTTTTTAAAATTCCAGAACTGAATGAAAATGAAAACACAACCTAACAATGTGTATGGGACACAATGAAAGCAACCCTAGAGGAAAGGTCATAGGATGTGTGCCAAGATTGAAAAATTCAAGAGCTCAAAAATTAACAACTTAATGATTGATACACCTGAAGGCCTCAGAAAAACAAGAACAAATGTCCAAAAAAAAGAAAAAAAAATGAGGATGGGAAGAGATAATCAAAATCAGAGCTGAAATTAAGGAAATAGAAATGGAAAAAATAAAACCACACACACAAAGAATGAATGGGATAAGAGCTGATTCTTTGAAAAAATTAACAAAGTTGACTTTTAACTAAATTAACCCTTAGAGAATGTCCAAATGAGTAAGTTTAGAGATCAAAACGGAGAGATTACAACATACACTGAAGAAATTTACTACTTTTAATGCAAAAGATCAAGAGTGTGTATGGTATATCCTGTAGATGTTTTAGGTCTATTTGAGTTATGATTTCATTTAACTCCAGAGTTTCTGTTTATTCTCAAAGACATTCAGATGAAAAAGATCTGCCATGTGGATGGATAGTCCGGCTGTTTGAAACCCTGGTGAACATCTATTTGGTTTAGTTAAAGAAACACTTCAATGCTGGACGGTGGTGGCACTCACCTTTAATCCCAGTACTCAGGAGGCAGATTCAGGCAGAGTTCAAGGTCAGCCTGATCTACAAAGTTACACCAAGAAACCCTGCCTCAAAAAATAAATGAAAGAAACACTTCATTATTATATATACCCCCAAAAGTGGATGTGTTGGTATGTACCTGTAACGCTAGTACTCAGCAGATAGATGAAGAGGAATGAGAAGTTCAAGGTTGCCTTTGGCTGCACAGGTTACCTGGTTACAAGGTTATCCTGGGCTGAGAATCTGTCTCAGAAATAAAACAAGCAAACAAAACAGACAGATAGAACCCAACTTTGTAACTCTGTAACTCCTGTCTATTGCTGTTGTACAAAAGCACTACTTCTAATGGAATAATATAGATAATATAAATAGAATATAACCCACAGGACAGACAAAATTTAACTCAAGAAAGGACTCTAACTGAGGCTGACCTAAGAGCATCCTAAACTACTTGTTGGCATAAAAGGGAGTTTTAGTGACACTGACTCTTTAATATCTGTCACATCCTTTCTTAGGGTTTCTATTGCTGTGATTTAAAAAAAAGAAAAGAAAGAACAGCTTTGGGGAGGAAAAGGTTACAACTCTCAGGTCTTACTTCCATCACTGAGAGAAGTCAGGGCAGGAACCTGAAGTCGGAGCTGAAGCAGAAGCCATGGAAGAATGCTGCTTGCTGGCTTGCTCCTCATGCTCCACCAGCCTGCTTCTTATAAAACTCAGGACCCCCACAGTAAGCTGAGCCCTCCCATATTAATCATTAATCAAGAAAAGGCCTTATGGAGATTCCCACAGACAATCTGATGGAGGCATTTTATCAGTTGAGGTTCCTCTAGTTTGTGTAAAGGTGACATCATCATCATCACAATAATAATCCTCAACCAGGACACTCTCCAGTGTGGGGTAAGAACAAGCCAACAAGGACAGATCTAGAAACACAGACTGGCCAAATAAACCACTGGTTAACCAGTGATGTCTTCAAAGGAAGTTGTTCAAAGCCCAGGGAGAAAGCTATCAGAATGAAATCAATTTACACTGGGCATGGTGGTACCTGCCTGGGATCCGGGAAGTTGGGTGACTACAGCTAGAAGATGAGGTTGAGACTAGCCTGGACTTCATTGCAAAACCCTATTTCAAAGCCAGCAACAAAAATAGTCACTCATGCCAACCCTTCAGAAAACAACTAAGACCAAGAGGTTGTAGGTGGGAAAATGATTCTTATGCATGGTTATCAGACATTAATTTAATACATGCTGACCTTGGCTCCCACTTCTATTCTGTTTATATTTGTTTCAGAAACTGGCATAGTTCAGATTTTTGTTTGTTTTTTGAGACATGGTTTTACTGTGTAGCCCTACCTGTTCTGGAATCCACTTTGTAGACAAGGCTGGCCTCAAACTCACAGAATTCTATCTGCCTCTACCTCCCAAGTGCTAGTATTAAAGGCATGTACCACCACCACTTGGCTATATTTCTGAAAATGTTCTAGCAAATCCAACATATCACCCTAATTCAACTGTCTAAAACTAAAGAGGAAAAATTTAACTGCTCTGGTAAGAGAGGAAATAGTCTGGAGAGTTACTTGTGCCCCCCCCCCTTTGGCCATCGGACTACATGTAAATGGTCCATATGGCCCTTCACATAAATAAAGCCCAGGAATTAAATCTTTAAATAACATCATATTCAAAGGGTCCACACTTGGGAGGCAGAGCAAAAGCTGCCCCCCAGGATTTCTTCTAGATACAGTTTTATAAAGAACCAAAGCAATGACAACAAAGTTCAGACGTAGCCTTCTGTCCAGACGGACCTAGTCTCTGAGAGGTCCCTGCCCCCATCATCGTCTTTTCTAAGTTGTACTGCCATCAATTGGTAGAGATGTGGATGGCATTTTGACACTTGATTTCCCAGCCGGGCCCTGAGGGTACCTTCATGCGTACATGTAGGGCTTTCTTTGGCTTGTCCCTACTGCCCCTTCACATGGAGGTTTGACAACAACCCATCTGCAGATCTCTTCTTCCACAGCCCTTAGTCAAGCCAGACCCTGGGATACGGGCTGCACCTCTAATGCACCCTTCTGCCAGATGCATGCCAAAGGGAAATGCCTACTGGAATCTGCTCTCCTAATTCTCCACTCCCTATCCTTGTAGATGACCTCTTCATATATAACCACCACCACCATCACAGCACCTCTCTCCGGAAGCCTGCAGAATAGGTGGGAGAAGCAGAAGACAGTGCCCTTGTACTGGGAAGAAGACATCCGTCCCGAAATGAAAGAAGATATATACGACCCCAGCTACCAGGATGAAGAGGGGCCCCCGCCCAAGCTGGAGTACGTCTGGAGAAACATCATCCTCATGGCCCTGCTGCACTTGGGGGCCCTGTATGGGGTCATACTGGTTCCGTCCTGCAAGATCTATACCTGCCTCTTCGGTAAGCAGCTCCCTTCGTCTTGGGCCAGTACCTCTGGTTTCTCTTTGCTTTTTAATGAGGTATCTCTGACCCAAGGCAGTGAGTGGCCCCTCTGTCCAGATTTCTCAGGTCCTGGGAGCAGAGCCTTGTGGGACTGGGCATCCCTTAACATGAATTCTGGGTCCCTGTGCAGGGGGGCTTGGAGGGGTCTACCTAAGGCAGAGAAGCAACTTTCTCTAAACAAGCTTGTCTGTGTGAGTCACTTGCTCAGCTGCTTACTCCAGGCCCACGTGACTCAGGAGCAACGTGCCCTACCTGGGAGGCATGGGAATCAGGGCTAAATCTGAGGCCTTGTGGGTTACTGGTCTGTCAGAGCCAGGAACAGAGCCCGGAAAGGCTGCACTGGAGAGGTCCTTGAAAAGGAAAAGGGGGTGGTATTTACACAACTCTTCTGACCTCAACCCCTGACCAGATCAAGCTGGTTTGCTCTAGAGGAAGGTGATGTAGGCTTCTACAACACCCAAATATACAGGTGTGTGACTCAGCCACTCCAGGTCATTCTCCAGGGAGCAGCACCTGCCAGAGGCTGGAGATCATCCGAGGCCTCATCCTGGTTCAGAAGAATATGGCCAGCACTTTCCTGAGGATAGATGCTATCTCCGTGGTTGTCCTGGGGATCCTGTGGAAGGAATAGGATGGGACACAGGAGGCAAGAGAGGAGGAAAGAGGCCACTTAGAAAATGTTTACCTCTTGATGCAGAAGGACACATGGCAACTTGTACAATGTTTTGTGTCCCCAGTCTTGGCTAAGTTCTGTAGCATCTGAGGTTCTGTGGTTTCCACATGTCTTCTTGGGTATCTTACACTGCTTCTAACAAGACCTCAGCCCCATGTCCTAGTGCTACAATCAGAGGAACAGACAGGTACAGTGTCCTCTCCCAGTAGAGAGCCTATATGGTACCTCCTGATCTTGTAGATTCTAAGTTAGGATGCTCTGTTATTAGGAGATGAATGGTATAGCTAGAACTGAAACAGATTCTTGATAAAAAACCTACTTCCAAACCATGAGTCCACTTTTACCTCTCCCATGACCCTGGAAAAACACTTAGCTTTTAACTTCATCTACATACTCACCCAAAGAGGCATCTCTGATGACATGGAGTACCCAAGTATAGAGCCCTTCCAGCTCTGCTCTTGAGGGAATAGCTGTTTCACCGTTAAGTCTTTATGTCACCTCACACACGGTATTACTAGACTCCAACCCATTAGGATGGGCAGTGACTATGATAATGTTAACGGTCAGTAAAGCTTGAGCCTCCATGTACATGTGACTCTGTGCAGGATGGGCTTGTCCTGAGACCTGCTACAGTGCTGAGATGTTGTAGACAACAGGCGAACAGGCTCTGTATCCCATGAGTGTCCCCTTCAACCGAGAGCTCTAATTGCCGTTTTCCAAATGTTCTTGATAATGGGTGTTTAGATCAGGAGGAGGAATCAATGGCCTTGAATCCCTTGGAGAAAGGATCTGAAGGGCAAAGTGCCTGGGAAAATGTTCTGAAGGTCTGAAAATGACAACCTACCTTCCTTCCGGCGTCATCCTGCCTTTCTGCCCACTTTGTGCCTGGGTCTGGTTCTTCATGACTCATACCTGTTCCTAGATGGAGTGGTTTGAGGTGATTATGATCTTTTGAGGTGGCAAATGCTATGATGTCTCAGACACCAATGCACATACTCCTTCAAACCCAGAGAAGCATACTGTGGTATCAGGAGTGTTTGGATTTGCTTCTCCTGGTTGCACTTACCAGTTAGCTGACCCCAGCTGTTGTCCCAGCAGCATTTGTCTACTATGTGATCAGTATTGAAGGCATTGGAGCTGGAGTTCATCGCCTGTGGAGTCACCGAACTTACAAGGCTCGGCTGCCGCTGCGACTCTTTCTCATCGTGGCCAACACCATGGCTTTCCAGGTGAGCAGCTGGTGCTGTTCATTCTTGTGACTCTGCTGTAGGGGATGATCAGGGGCAGAGTGGAGAATGGCAGCACCCAGAGAGGTAGTCTTTGGTAGTCCTCTCAAGTGCATGCTTGGTACTGGGCTCCCCACTACACGGGACACCTCAGAGTCACTGGGGAGGGAAACAGGAAGTAGAACAGGCTCTCCAACATAACCATTATCACATAGTATGGCTGTTGTGGTCCTTTGGTGTAAAGGACCTTAGAGCAACCTCATCAGGACATGATTATGGTTTCCTAAATACACAATCAACAAAAATTCATGCTTTGCTCTGCCTGTCTTAGGACCCTACTATAATGGGATTGGAGTGAATGTGTCACAGACTCAAGAACTCTCTTGTTTCAGATAAGTGTAGTGATATATTCACTTTGTCCGCACCTGTGGCACTGACCACGCCCATTGGGGGTGAGGACAGGGGCAGATGTTACCTGGGGGAACTAAGTCTGAGGAAGGGGCTTGGGGAGTTCTCTCTTGCTTGCTGCACGGGGACAGAAGAGCATCCGGAGGTATCTTTGGGATCAGAAACCTGCTGGTGTTCATCTGTCTATGTTGTAAGTTATTTCTCCCTGAAATAAGCATCTATTCAGCCTATTTGTTTCTCCTGATCCTTATTAAACCCACAACAAATAAGAGCAAACATGTCTGTAGTCCCATGTGCTGGACACTGTGCCAGCATTTGACACAGGTTAACTCCTTTAGTCCTCACAACCACACCAGGAGGCAGGCCTTATTATTCTACCCACTGAACAGATGAGGAAACTGAGTCACTGTGCTATTTCATAAGCTTACCTTACTGTTCTGTCGAGGGCTAGCATGATGGGTAGGTCAAACACTGATGGTGGTTTGTAATGGATACATTTGTAATGGATAGATTTAGGAAATAGGGAAGGGGGACTCACCTAGCCATGGGCTGTTGCTTATAGTGTAGGACTTGACTTGGGTGATGAGGAAAAAGTACCAGGAAATGGATTAGTTATTTTGCCTTGATGATATCTGAGGTTCTTATCACATGTGTGTAATCACCTGATAACTTACATGGTGAAGGCTCTCAGTTTCTGTCTTTGGAGGACAAAGAGAAAGAAGAGAAACATTGGCACAATCTTGAAGAGATGGATAAGTTCAGAAAAGCTCCGAGGCCTTTCAGAAATGTGCTCAGGCTCATTGGTTACTTGTTGGTCCGGTTGAGTTGAGTGACATGCCACTTGTAGGCATTGACATGGAGTTTTTGCACCTTTACCACAGAGCAGAACCTTGGAGCCCAAGGCCTTCTGCTTGATAATTTCTCTGGATCAGACATCTCAAGAGGAAATCTGTCTCCTGTTACTTGTTTGAAGAGTCACCATGTCCTCTGCTAACGAAACTCCCTGAGCATTAAACTCACCTCCTGTTTCCCACCGTGCAACCCTGAGAAGCAACTCTGGGTCTTCAATTTGCTTCTCTACATAAGCTTTGGGGGCAAGTTGCTGGAGGGGGTGCTCCCCCAGGCCCCCTTAGCAGTCAGAGTCCAAAACTCTGTGAGTTGGACTGACACCTAGGCTCTTGCATTCCCCCAGAGGGCTTCTCTTCTCAATCCTGGGGTCCTCTTTCCTGTCCCTCCAGAATGACGTGTATGAATGGGCCCGAGACCACCGAGCCCACCACAAGTTCACAGAAACACACGCTGACCCTCACAATTCGCGGCGTGGCTTTTTCTTCTCTCATGTGGGCTGGCTGCTTGTGCGCAAACACCCGGCTGTCAAAGAGAAGGGCGGAAAACTGGACATGTCTGACCTAAAAGCCGAGAAGCTGGTCATGTTCCAGAGGAGGTGAGTCGGGGAGATGGATATTGGGAGGTAGGGTTTCAAGAGCAACATATTTCTCTTAGCACTTAGAATAACTGAATGAATTTCTAGATTCATATGACCAAAATCATGAGTTCAGCCAAGCGTGGTGATGCAGGCCTGTGATCCCCGCACCAGAGAGACAGAGACAGAAGGATCTCTGTGAGTTCCAAGTCACCCAGAGCTACATAATGAGACTGTCTCAGAAACAAAGCTACCCTGGGGACTGAAGAGGTGACTTAGCAGTTAAGAGCACTTCTTATTCTCCCAGGGGACCCTAGTTCAGATTCCAGAACCCACATTACTCCTACAACTGTAGCTCTAAAGAATCTGGCAGGGTGTCCTTCACAGACACACGTGCACATGTGGCATATACTCACACAGACATACACACATACACATAATTTTTAAAAACCTTTTTTCAAAAAAGCTGATTGGCCAGATGTGGTGGCACACATGTCTTTAGTCTTAGCACTGGGGAGACAGAAGCAAATGGATCTCTGAGTTTGAAGCCAGCATGATCTACAAAGTGAGTTCCAAGACAGCCAGAGCAACATAGTGAGACCCTGTTTAAATAAATAAATAAATAAATAATCATTTCAAACCCAAGTTTTTAATTGCTTGGATGTCCACAGTTGTGGGGTGTTGCTCTGTTGCTTTCTTTCTGGACTCTTTTCATTGAACCAATGAAATGCAGCAAATATTCACTGACCTAGCATAGCCACAGACACAATTCAACTGTGGCCTTACATTTCCAGAGTTTTTAGCATATAGATTGGAGGAATCATATACTTACCAAGTTACCACCAAGCAAGGCAAAATACTGTTGTAGGTGAGAGGCAGAAAGGGCCAGAGATAGCTCAGGGTGAACAAAAAGGGTTGAAGAAAATTTAGCACCAGAAACAATGGAAAGACCATGCCCTGCACATTTGTGTATAGACAGAAAGTACAAAAATGAGCTAAAGCCTTATGCATGATCCACAAACATAGTCTGTTTCCTTGACCTGTAAGGTATGAATGGAAAAAAGATGACAAACAGACCGATGTCATGAGTGTCTTAGACACAAATGGGATTGACACAGTTGGCAATAAGGAGCTTGTTTTTCCAACAGCAAGTGGCACAGTCAGAGCTGGACTTTGAAGGGGAGGTCAGGGGAGGTCAGAGGAGGTCAGAGGAGGTCAGGGGAGGTCAGAGGGGGTCAGGGGAGGTCAGAGGGGGTCAGGGAAGGTCAGGAGATGTCAAGGGAAGTCAAAGGAGGTCAGGGGAGGTCAGAGGGGTTCAGGGGATGTCAGGGGAGGTCAGAGGGGGTCAGGGGAGGTCAGGGGGGGTCAGGAGAAGTCAGAGGAGGGCAGGGGAGGGCAGGGGAGGGCAGGTCAGATCAGAGAAGTTCAGAGGAGGTCAGGGGAGGTCAGAGGAGGTTAGGGGAGGGCAGGGGAGGGCAGGGGAGGGCAGGAGGGCAGGGGAAGTCAGGGGAGAGCAGGGAAGGGCAGGGGAGGGTCGGGGAGGGCAGATGAAGAAGATATTGAGCCTGAGAGGTGAGGAAAGGACACAAGTTAGACTAGAGAGGACTCAGGTTAGGGAAGAGGAGAAAGAATGGAAAAGCTGGATTCAGGCACACCCGTGACTGCAAAGTTGAAGACGGGACTGCTGAAGAAAGACCAGTCAGTTCTCTCAGGAAATCAGTGGTTCAGTCTGTGTGGAAATGAGATTGGGGCAAGACCTGTAAAGGGACAGACCCTGCAGGTGATCGAGGGAGGACATCCATTATGCTTGTTAGAGCTTTTGCAAAGCGAGGGCCTTGAGGAAGGAAGTTAGCAGGAAGTGGAGATACATCAAAGACCCTGACAGGAGACAAAGCGGGGCTCAGGGGCAGATGGAAAACAGACCAGACATCCTACAGATTCAGGATGTGGTTTGGCCCTGATTTGTTAGGTAACTGGCCTCATCCCTCTACAAATAAGAACAATAGAGACCTTGTTCCATTGACAACTGGTGGGATTAGTTTAGGGCAGTCTCAGCTCAACATAGATTTATCTTGAAAATGGTAATAATACTCTGTACTGAAAAGATTTTCCACCCCCTTTTTTTCTTGATGGGCTCCCACCCAACACCTGCACTCATGGTGTAAGAGGAAAGGTAACAGCCCCCCCCCCATTGAGAAAGGCCAATCCTCTCTTCTTACTCAGTGTGCAATCTCTCCACGTAGGTACTACAAGCCCGGCATCCTGTTGATGTGTTTCATCCTGCCCACGCTGGTGCCCTGGTATTGCTGGGGTGAAACTTTCCTGAACAGCTTGTGCGTTAGCACCTTCTTGCGATATGCGACAGTACTCAATGTCACCTGGCTGGTGAACAGCGCTGCCCATCTCTATGGTTATCGCCCTTATGACAAGAACATTGATCCCAGGGAGAACACCCTGGTTTCCCTGGGATGTCTGGGTAAGTCAGCAGTCTATACCATTAGCACATTCAGTGGTCTCTTTTAGGTTTCAAACCTGAAACAAATTGCTGAGGTGTCTCTTTAACATATCACATGGCCACCAGGTTGTCCCTGCATCCCTCAGACCCTGCTTGCTACAGACCCACACCCCCACCCCTGCTCGGCACATCCCATTCCCTACCCTGAACTCTCCAGCCCAGGGTGCTGGGCCCCTCTTCCCTACATAATCTAATAATTTTCGTTCCCCTCTCTCCCTTGACCCTTCCCCTCCCCCTTCTCACAGCTCAGTCTAGTCCCATCCACTCTGGGCTCTCCCAGATGTCCTGGCCTCTGGGTTTGCTCTCCCATATAGCTACGCTAACCCTCCATCACTGCTGCCATAACTAGGAGGAGTCAAGTTCTCTTCTCTTCCTTTTCTTTTTCTTGTTCTATCCCATCTCCTTATTGGTGAGCTGTAAGGAAGATGTGAGGCATCTGTTTTTACAAGCACTGGGTGTCTCACATCTCTCACTGTAAAACTAGGGGTTGTGATATCGGGGAAAACATGAGAGCCAGGGAACATGTTTATGTAAAAAGGGCAAGGATTAAAAAAAAATTACTGCCTTTGATTGGAACAAACAAACCTCTAACTATCCCAGCTCAGTTTCTCTAGTCATCTCTGATTCATTTCTCTGGGCTGGGCTATTCCTGCCTGGGTCAGGAGACTCAACAATAGCAATAGCATCAATGGAGACTACAATGAGCCTAGTGTGTCATGACTAGCCATGCTATATAAAGAAAAGGAAGATCATGACTTTGTCCGTTGGACTTAAAAGTGTGCCGTTCTCAGAGAGGGCTCACTTCCCTAGTGTGTTTCACGGACTGCCATCACCCCCATCCAAGTTGCAGACACCACCGCCGCCACCATGGCTGTTCTTCCATTCACCATTGTTTAAGGAAATCTTATTTTAGATTCACTTTTAGACCGTCATAGAAATGGAACCCTGTGGACTGAGATATATTCTATAGATGAAACTGTAATGAACTTTCCCAGCTTCAGCCTCTCCATGACATGGCTGTTGTAAGGGACAGCCAGCACCTTGCCTTGTCCCTATTGTCATTTCTCCTCCATCCCTCATCTTCTGCTTTCCCATTTCCTCCCATTCCAATCTCAATTCCTTCTTCCTTTCCTCTCCTTTCCCTTTCTCTCCTCCCCCTCTCTCCCTTTTGCCTTTATTCCAATCCTCCTGAGTACTAGGATCTACACTTGCAGCCCTGTGCAAATGCTCCCTCACTGAACTGTGTTCCAAGCCTTATTTGTACTTTTCTACATTGTGAGTCAAGAGCTCCCTATGTAGTCTAGGCTGGCTTTGCGCTCACTCTGTAGCTCAGGTTGACCTTGATTTCTACCAATGAGCTATTTGCCCAGCTGGGTCCTCCCATCCCACTCAGAAATATGATTTTTCTAATTCATCCTGGTCAGACTTGAACTTTATCTCCTGGTTCAGCCTCTAGGAAGCTGGGATCACAGCCAGTGCCAAATAACAATACATAAATCTAGACCCAGCCAGTAACAATGTATACATCCAGACCCAGCTGGTAACAATGTATAAACCCAGACCCAGCCGGTAACAATGTATAAATCCAGACCCAGCCGGTAACAATGTATAAATCCAGACCCAGCCAGTAACAATGTATAAATCCAGACCCAGCTGGTAACAATGTATAAATCCAGACCCCCAGTGCCAAGTAACAATGTATAAATCCTGACTCCATAGTCAAGGATTTACCTGTGTTGTTGTATTTCATGATAAATCTTTCTATAAAACTTAGCACTTTACATGTAGATGTTATCTAATCTGCATTCCCACATATTTTTGTCTATGTACATAGAAGTTATAAAAGGAAGTTAGTTCTTTTTTTTTTTTTTTTTTTTTTTTTTTTTTTTGCTGTCCTAAAACTCACTCTGTAGAACTGGTTGGCCTTGAACTCAGAGATCTGCCTGCCTCTGCCTCCCAAGTGCTGGGATTAAAGGTATGTGCCACCACTGCCAAGTGATTTTTATACCTCTTGAAGCCACAGTTCATATTTCTTTCAATATATTAGTACAAATATTCAGTTAAATACCCAGTGTCATGCAAATAACATATTTTCATCCAAATCAGGGATTTTACAAAAATCAAGTTCTCTAGAGTAATAGGCACTGCCTATAAACAAAAAGGCCAAGAATCCAGTACTTGCCCAGCCCAGAGGCCAGATATCTCAGCTCGTCTTCCTTATAGCCAGAATCCCAAACAAGTGGGCATGTGAAGGGTCAGTCTTGCTATTGAGGGAGAGTGAGAGCAAGCAGCAAGGTTGAGAAAAGAGAGAAAAGCTTTTTTCCTCCATGTTCTTTCCTAGGCTTCCAACGGAAGGTGTGACCCAGGTAGAGGTGTGTCTTCCCACTTCAAAGATCTGGACTAAAAGTAGATCTTCCAGCTTCAATGATTTAGTTATGCAAAAAAAAAAAAAAAAATTCCCTTACTGGCTAGGCCGTGGTGGTGCAGGCCTTTAATCCCAGCACTCGGGAGGCAGAGGCAGAGGCAGGTGGATCTCTGTGAGTCTGAGGTCAGCCTGGTCTACAGAGTGAGTTCCAGGACAGGCTCCAAAGCTACACAGAGAAATTTTGTCTCAAAAAAACAATCAATCAATTAGTTAATAAATAAAAATCCCTCTCTGGTATGCCCCGTCATTTGTCGGATCTCTGAAGTTGAGGCCAGCCTAGTCTACAATGGAGCTCCAGGACAGTCATGGCTACACAGAGAAACTCTGTCTCACCCCCCTCACCCCAAGAACAGCCATCACGCCATCACAGTGAATGTGGCTGTGTGGCTGATGGGGAAGTTAGTATGTGCCACAGCGCATGTGTGGTGATATCACAAAGTATAATTTTGTACAGTCGATTCTGTCCCTCCACCTTTATGTGGGGTCTTTGTATCAATCTTGGTTTGCCAGGCTGGCTCCTACAGTTTGTGTTTCTTGCAATATGTTTATGTAAATATTTTATTAACTATTTAGTTTTATTTCCTATAAAAGTACCCGATTGTTATTCAAAAAAATCAGAAATTTCAGAAAAAAATTAAATAGCAGATGATACGAAAAACCTTTATTAAAGGGGTTCTATTTCATCAGGACCAAAGCCCTACACCGGGGCCACTGTGTCACTGTGTGACAGCCACTGTGTACCAGCAATGGCTGAGAGAAACGCCACCCTGGCTGAGTACTGGCTCCCTGACTTTTAGCTTCTGTTGCCTTTTCTGCAGTAGCTACCCACACTTACAGGGAACACCAGCACCATGGGGGAAGGTGTGCTGCCTGCTCTCCTTTGAAAGAAACAGAAACACCGATCTTCCACAGGACTCTCCCCCTCTTGATTAAACATACACAGTCCAGGAGCCTACAGCATCTCAGAGCATACTGACATTTCGGCATTTTCCGATGTAAAATATTCTCCCAGAATAATCAAACTCTTACCCTGTTAGCCTTGGAGACACATTTTCTTTCTGCATCCTTCCAAATAATAAGGACAACCAGGGCTTCTCAACTCACTGCTTCAGAGTAGAAGGCGGTGGGTTAACCATTCATTGAACAACAACAGAGTGTTCTCTTACCCACTGGGTGTGAGGTGCGCAAAGAGGAGGAGGCAGCAGTCACCGCGCCCCTAACGGCTCTCCTTGCTTCTGTTCCAGGCGAGGGCTTCCACAACTACCACCACGCCTTCCCCTATGACTACTCCGCCAGTGAGTACCGCTGGCACATCAACTTCACCACGTTCTTCATCGACTGCATGGCTGCCCTAGGCCTGGCTTACGACCGGAAAAGAGTATCTAAGGCTGCTCTCTTGGCCAGGATTAAAAGAACTGGAGATGGGAGCCACAAGAGTGGCTGAGTCTGTTGTTGTCTTCATTTCTATTCCCAAAGTCAGCTGAACAGAGGTTTAATAATGTTGCTTAAATACTGGAAAACACCATCCATGTTCTAACGAGTCTCATTTCAAGACTGTATTCTTGTAAAATATTCAAATATTAAATAAAAAGCAAAGCTCTCTTTTATGATCTTAGCAGCTATTTTCCCATCCTCAGTCTTCTGTTCCAAGGGTCTTTTTTATTGCCTAGTCCTTCTTACCTCCCTCTTCTTACTTTATCATCTTCCCGGTGAGCTGCAGGGGAGCAATAGGTTGGAAGACCTCTTGGGAAGCTCAGCATATATATCTGCAGGCCAGAAGAGGGCGCCAGATCTCATTACAGGTGTTTGTGAGTCACCTTGTGGTTACTGGGAGTTGAATTCAGAACTGAGCCATCTCTCCAGCCCCAAAGAGAACAAGAAAAAGAGATACCTTAATAGAGAGAGCCATTACAGGTTTAAAGAGAAATCTGGCACTAGGGAAATGTCCAGAGAGCCACAAGGATGACCCCAACTAAGAATTTAAGCAATAGTGGAGAGGCTACCTTAAATGCCCTTCCCCTATATTGAGATTGATGACTACCTTAAATGCCATCCTAGAGCCTTCATTCAGTAGCTGATGGAAGCAGAATCCTCAGAGATCCACAGCTGAGCCCTGAACCAAACTTCTGGAATTCAGTTACAGAGAGGGAGGAAGGATGAGCAAAGGGGTCAAGACCAGTCTGGAGAAACCCACAGAAACAGCTGACCTGAGCAAGTGGGAGCCAGTGGACCCCAGACTGATAATTGGGAAACCAGCATAGGACCAAACTAGGAAGCCTGGGCAGTCTATAGGGCCTCTGGCAGTGGAACCCTAGTGCACTTTATCCCTAGTGCATGAACGGACTTTAGGAACCCATTCCCCATGGAGGGATACTCTCTTAGCTTAGATACATGGGGGGAGGGCCTAGGCCCTGCCCCAAGTGACTTGATAGACTTTGATGATCCCTCATGGAAGGCCTCACTCTCCCCTGGGGAGTGGATGGGGGATGAGATGGGGGGGTCAGTGGGGGGCTTGGGAAGACAGGAGGGAGAGGGAACTGGGATTGATATGTAAAATAATAGTTTCTAATTTAAATAAAATTTATTTTAAAAAAGGAAAGCTTGGTAAATGCTTTAAAGAACACCGCAAATAGCACTCTTGCCTTAATCTCTCTTGAGCTTCAAGGTAGGTGTCTAAGCTAAAACTGCAACCAGATCCTCCTGGACATTGTCTATTAACGACAATCAGGCCATGGAAAAGATAAAAGCAGCCACACACACACACACAAAGAATACACACACACCACCCAAGACAGCAAAAACAAACAAACAAACAAACAAAGCACACACACAAACAAACCTTCCTTGGCACAGAGCTTGCATTGAGGTAAACTATCAGGGGAGAGTTAGCACGCTGGATATGGGCCTTAAGAGGGGATGGTGTTACATGGAAGGAGTTATAAAGTTCTTTCTGTGATTGGACCCAGCTTCTTCCCAAGCAGAGTTCTCGCTAGTGCGTGCATACACACACACACACACACACACACACACACACACACACACACACAGTGTCCTGAGTCCCAGCGCTTGACAAGGAAATTCTTCCCATTTCAGACAGAGCTAGAGAGGCTGAGGGATGGTGTCAGTGGGCAGCTGCTCAGAGATAACTTTTGAGGAAAGGCTGTTTGGATTGAAGACTTTCTGAGTGGCTGACTCAATGTCCTGAAACAGTTTCAAAGCAGGGTCCCTTTATTGGTCCAAGTTGCTCGTTGGATTGATAAAATCCAGGCATCCCTCCACAGTGTTTTGTTCCTTGCCTCATTCCTTCCTGTTAAGTTTTATGCTTGTGACTATCCTAGGTCAGTGAATATGCAGGCTGCTAGTGAAGAGTTTCCATCAAAGTCTTCCTGAGCTGTGGACCCTGAATTCAACAAACTGACCGGCCAAGCAGTGTGTTCACCACTACAATAGCAGCAAGTCTGTTGGGGGTAACAATGGCTTCCTGTGTGGATTTGAGACCCACTCATTGGAAACGATTCACCATCAAAAAGCCGTGGCTGAGGAGCAGGGAGATGGTTCAGAGGATAAAGGATCTTTCTGTGAAAGCCTGATGGCCTAAGGTCAACCCCAGAGACCATGTAAAAAGCTGAACAAAGTGGTACATTTCTGTAGTCCCAGCGCTCCCATGGAGAGGCAGGAACACAGAAAGGAGAATTCCCTCAAAGCTTGCCAGCCAGCTAGCTGGAAGTAGCTTGGCAAGAGAGACCCTGCCTTCAGAAGAGGGTTGATGAGCTGGCTCCCAAACGTTGTCCTGTGGCCTGCATGTGTACCCGACACATACACATATTATACACACGCAAATAATGATAGTAATTTTTAATTAACTTTTTTTAAGTCTATAGCTCTGGAGTTCACAGGCCTTAGTAAGGAAGCTACCATTGTTGTTTTCCTAAACAGACATAATGCATCCATCAAATTACCTTATGAACAACTATGGTTTTGCTCAGCTTTGGTCAGAGAAGGTTCTGTTTGTCGTCAGAGACCCTCTTTGTGTAAGGACTGAGAATATGTGCTCAGTCCTGAATCCAACATCCACACCAGCTTTTCCAAAGCTTCGGGACTAGTACAGAAGAGCAGCAGGAAGAACATTAGCGCCCGAGAGAAGGCTGCAATGGAACAGAACCCTGCTTTCCAGGCATGGCATAGCGCTTGTACTCTTGAACTTAGAGCAGTTGCGATTAACTCAAAAGATCTACCCAAGACTGGGCCTGCCACCATCACATCATGCCTGGGAGTGGGGCTCATGAGAGAGGGAGAGAGAGAGAGAGAGAGAGCTTGTCTCCCTTCCTCCCTCCCTTCTTCCCTCTATCTCTTTCTTGGTGTAGGTAGCCACTGGTAGAGTGTCCACACTTCTGGAAACAAACCTGTTACCATGATCATGTAATTCTAGTGAAATTTGTTGACTATATGAAAATAAAAATGAAAGTAAAAGACATGGAAATAGAAGGGGGCACTGGAGAGATGGCTTAAGTGGTTGAGAACACCACTGCTCTTCCAAAGGACTTAGGTTCCATTCCCAGAACCCATATAGCAGCTCATGCTGTAACTTCAGTCCCAGAGAGTCTGGTGCCCTCTTCTGGCCTATCTAGGTACTGCACAAATGTACACATACCATGCAAGCAAAACACCATACATACATAAATAAATACTTGTTTAAAGACTTGAAGGTAGGAGACTAGTTGGGAAGATAAAGGGACTGAATAAGAAAAAGAGCAGAACAAGACAGGGTAACAGAGGCCACAGGGAAACACACACAAAGTCTGGCATGAGTGTCTTCCCATAGATGATCCAGTAGCTTTCTAAGTTACCTTCCTCAAAGGACATAACTTACAACAAAGCTTGAAGACCAAGTGAGGCTTACATTTTTAAATGTGGTTTAAATTCCATGAGCTTGTTTATTTTCCTTATCTTAGAGAATCTTCTTTTGCAAATGGAACTGTAGGGTGGTCTCATGAGGCACGATGTTTTGATTTAGGGATAAGGCAGAAGTGCCAAGCCACAAGGTCACAAGCACTCTGGCCTTAAAAGAGTAGGTCTGTTGTTATGACATTGATGTCTGAGGTGTCCTGTAGAAAAGAGCATGAACAGGCAACTCTAGCTTATTGCTTGTTATGTTGAAGATTCTTGACTCACAGTGAGAAAGGCTTTCCCTTCTGTGTCCCCATAATGTGACATGCTCTACTTTACCGTGTCTTCCCTGCTATGATGGACCTCAGCCTCTGAAACTTCGAGTCCCGATCAATCCTTCCTCCATCAAGATGTTTCTAACGAAGTTGAGTTCTTTATTTGTTCAAATCAGTGAAGAAGTAGTTATTACAGAAACTTTTGCTTGCTTGCTTGCTTGCTTGCTTGCTTGAGACAGGGTCTCACTATGTATCTCAGGCTGGTCTTGAACTCACAGAGACCCATCGTCTCTGCTTCCCGAGTGCTTGGATTCATTAGAGTATGTTAACACTAAACCACAGCTGAGTTTGAACCGGCCTGACATTTGCTTGACTCTTTTCCAACAGTCCACCCTCTTACTTTCTCAGCTTCTCAAGGACACCTTCCTCTGCTGGAAAGCCTCCCTGTGCCTAGACAGTCAGTGCACAACACAGTGAAGACATCTCAGGGGTGTTTGGGTCTATCTCCACTACAGAACTTGGCAAATGCCACATGAGTGTGAGGCCATATGAGCGTAAGTCCAGTCTTGTGAGATATATTAACATTCTGCGATGTGGGCAAAGACTTATTTTGCTCACTGAATGTGGCACAAGGGTTTCTGATAATAACCACAAGGCACAAGAAATGCAGTATACCTTAGAGTTGCTGGAAACAAAAAGAACTTCCTCCTTGGGACACAGCTCTGTCCCACCCCACTACCCTCCCCAGGGTTCTCCACCCAAGCTATAAAGGAGCAAGTGGGCTGTGGGGATTCGTGGTAATTACGTGAGGGCCTGCTCAAAAATCCCAAAGGGGTATTCATTCTGGACCACTTCTTATAGGAAGCAGTACTATTTAAGGTCAGGAAAAGGAAAGCGAGTTCTTTTACAATGCCAGCAGAGGGCGCAAGAATGCCCAAAGCGCCTCATTTCTTAGCAAACTCTAGATGACCTAGAAGACACCACCCCACTTACACACACACACACACACACACACACACACACACACACACACACACTCTTTTTCTTGATGTGGGTTTCCACAACACAAAATTAGCTATTTTGATGTGGACATTCTATACAGACTGTAACCATATCCCCATGCCACACTAGTCCTGGTGTACTTGAGTTTTCCACAATCTGCTGGTCTGGATACACTGGTGGGTACAGTCAGTGAGCGATTGACAATCAGGTCAGAAACACACACTACTGGGATCCTAGGAGTTTTATCTTAGCAAGTTTCTTTCCTCCATCTTCCTTAAGACTTTGGTACAAGCTTTGGCAACTGCAAATCATTTAATTTTCTTCTAAAGTAAAAATGGGGGTGGGAGGAAGGTGGAGCAATGGCTCAGTGGTTAAAAGCACTGGCTACTCTTCCTGAGGTCCTGAGTTCAATTCCCAGCAACCACATGGTGGGATCTGGTGCCCTCTCGGGCATAAGGTTGTACGTGCCAGATAGAGCACCCATATACATCAAATAAATCTTTTAAAAAGTAAAGTACAAATGAGAAAATTAAAGCAAACCAGTCTATGGTATTTTGTACATTCACACTGTTGTGCAGCCAACACACCTAGTTTCAAGGAGGCACTACACCACCCAAACCCTGACCCTTCTCCCACTTTCCAAGCCCTTCCCCACCCCGGCAACAACTGATTTCTTTTTCTCTTGGTTTCCTGTAATAGTTCACAGAAACAGAATCATATGATGTGTGAGCTCTACATCTGGCTTTCTTTCAGTGTGTTTTGCACATCTGTTGACAACATAGCACAAATTTGCACTTGATTCTTTATATTTCTTATTAGCATCCCATTGTGTATGAATAGAACAATCTGTTCATTTCTCAGTGTTACCTAAGCCACACTAGCTGGCCTGCGAACTCCTGGGCATTCATCAGTCCCTCCTCCCCTAGCCCACTGTAAGAGCCCCACAATTAGAGATGGGCACTACTACATCTAGTTTTACCTAGGTTCTGGGATTTGAAGTCAGGACCTCAGGCCTATGGGGACAGGACTTGATCCACTGAGACACCTCCCCAGCACAGTTGAACAGTCGTCTTTCCCGAGTTAACCGTTTTGCAACTAGGCTTGCATACATTCTAGCTGTTTTCTATGGACTGTAAGATGAACAGCCACAGCGGGAAAGTAGAACCACACTTTTGGTCAAGCTGTAAACAGGTCCATTTTCCTTCCCCAATGTCTATTTCCTAATTCCTTGGAAATGCAGGTGTATCCGTTTTTTTTCTCCTGGCTGTTAATAAAATACAATAGAAACTTAAGGAAGTTTTCCTTTTGGCTCACATGAGAAGGGAGGTGCCCCAGCTCCACCAGCAGGGACATGAGGTGACATTGTGTCAGTAGTCAGCCCAGCTGCCTGCGACCTCCTTTTGCCTTTTTTAATTCAGTCCAGACGCCACCCAGCGTGTGTCGAGATGCTACCCACATTCAGGGTGCCTCTCCCCCTCCTCAGTCGGCCCATTCGGACACACTCCAGAAGTATCTCTTTGGTGATTCTCAATCCAGGCAAACTGACCATTAAAATTAATCACAATGAGAACACTGAGGTTGCAAGTTGATGGGCCCTGTCTGTGTGCCAGGCGGCAGACACTGCTATGCACGGTTACTGAAGTCTCTGCTTCCAACTGACTTGGGTGTGTAAGAGGGGTGGAGCTGTGTGCTCTTAACGATAATTCTTCAACCCTTCTGGGGTCACCGACCAGCTTGCCACAGTGTCTGAACCACTCTCCATCCCCACCAGCAGGATTCAAGCACACCCCTGACTTGTAGTCGAAACTGTCCCAGGACGGGTCTCCAGGCTCCTTACCCATCAAGTACGGGCTAGGAGAAGTCGCCTAGCCTTTTCCCGTTTGAAGCTGTTTACAGGAGGTGGCAGCCTGTCCTCCAGAGTCCCTAAGGCACACTCGCCACATCCACTCGTGGATCTCCATAAACTTCTTTCTTAAAGCCCTCCCCTGGACCTCACACAGAACCCCACTTAACTGCTACAAAGCTGGGACCCGGGGCAGGAGAAAGGACCAGCTGTCCTCAAACGCAGTCGCGGGTGCTTGCTCAGGCACACGAAGCCCCGCCCCCGCTCCCACGCCCCGTCTCTGCCCAGGCAGGCCAGCCCGCCGGGAGCCGAACGCCGCCGGAGACAAAGGGAGAGGCGTGCGGCTCCTCCCCGGGGTTACTCTCGGTCAGCACCCGCCCCCAAGGTTACTCCCGTTCACTCGGCCCACAACACCCGACCCCGAGCAGCCAATCAGCAGCCGCGCTGCGGCTCAGCCCGTGCCCGCTCCAATCAGGAGGCGCCGCCCCTTGCAGCCTGCACCGCGAAGTTGCCATTGTAGATGGAGGCTGGAAGAGCTGCCCAGGGTAGCTGCTTCTCTTGTCTGTGGGAGAGAAACGCGGAGCAGTGGGCTCCAAACCGCCAAGCCTGTCATGAAGCACAGGGCCATAGGGTTGGGCTTCAGCAGCTCGGGCATCAGCCTCACGTTTCTTCTCTGAATTCCTACTTCTACCATGTACTGGCTGGTGTGACCCTGACCAAGCTATTTGATAACTCCACTTGACACCTTAAAAACGGAATTATGGAGTAGCCACCTCAGAGGGTGAGGCGTCAACAAAATGAATCTCTCAGGGATCATTCCATTTCTGTTCTCTATTCTTATTCCATAGCATGTCTCCCGTCTGCTGCTGGGTATAAATGTCTGTGGGCTTCCTGCCTCTTTTACACAAAACACCTCAAAATTCTACAGAGGGCAGGCATCAAGAATCTCTTAGAAGTCCCAGTATGAGCTGGGTGTGGTGGCACACGCCTTTAATTCCAGTACTCATTAGGTAGGGGTAGTGGACCCAGAGGGACCACCGCCCTGGCAGAGAGTCCTTACCCTGCAGAGCCTGCCCTTTAACTAAGTATGGGATGTGCAGCACACAGGGGTGTGTGTGTGTGTGTGTGTGTGTGTGTGTGTGTGTGTGTGTGTGTACAGCATTCAGAACTGGTGAGAAGCCCAGTGCCATTATTTTTTCCCTGAGCTTTCCTCTACAGATGAGGGCTACAACTGAGCCCTTGGTGGAAAAATCACAGCTGGGCAGATGTTGGCGTTGTGAGTGCTCATTGCTACCGTGGCTTCCTCCTATGTAATTGTCTCCATTGCCCAACCATTCACCATGAGCTGGGGTTTCCTAGGGCTTGAGTTGCTGAACTAGATAGTGTTTTCTCAAATGAGATCTCAGTGTTCCTGTGCCCACAGGAGAGGCCCAGTACACTGGAAGGAGACAAGGAGTGAAAAAGGGGGGTGGAGTGGTAACTTAGAGGACAGAAGATGGAGTGAGCCTGTCACAATGGCTGGGTAAGGTAACATCAAT
This sequence comes from Phodopus roborovskii, assembly GCF_943737965.1. NCBI lineage: Eukaryota > Metazoa > Chordata > Mammalia > Rodentia > Cricetidae > Phodopus > Phodopus roborovskii. The sequence continues at coordinate 15,998,595 of NW_026126541.1, read as the reverse complement.
TAGTCTTTGACCAAGAGACCAGTGAGGAGGTCAGAAGTGTGAAATGCACTAACTTCTTTTTAAAAATTATTTTATTGTATGTGTATGTATGGGTATTTTGCCTATATGAATGTCCGGGCACCACATGAGTGCCTGGTACCCTCAGAGGCCAGAAGGGGGTGTAGAGTGCTTTGGAAATGGAGTTACAAACGGTTGTGAGCCACCATGTGGGCGTTGGGAATTGAACCTGGGATCTTTGGAAGAGCAGACAGCCAATGCTCGTAATCACTGAGCCGTGTCTTCAGCTCCACTAAACATTTTCTCGCGGGGAAAGACAACGACAGGATTTGGTGTCATAGTATGTTAAGATCACATGTGATGGTGTATGCAACATCATATTGCTCCGATTTGGCCAGGGCCTGTGTTTTTGTTCCCTGCATCCTCCTACCCTCGTCTTGCCTGAGGCTATGTAGGCCAGCTGCCTCTGCACACCTTGCCCCTTTTGGCAGTGGATAAAGGTGTATGAGGAAATAAAGAACTCGGCCATCCAGTGCCTTTAAATACACAGCTCTGGGCAACAGCCCACACAGAGAAGCTGAGCCCGGACAGCCCCTGTATATATACGACACAGGACAGGTTCTGAGTTTAGCACCTGACTTGCTTGCTACACAGCCCACACTCTGACGCAGAAATCCAGCTTCAGTCCTGGAATCCTACTCTGGTCTCAGCTCTGGTAAGTTCTGGGTATCTGAAAGCCAGCTTACTTGCAAAAAAAAAAAAAAAAAGGGGGGGGGGGATTTTCTACAAAGTAACTTCCCTGTTAGTGTACATAGGCTTAAAAAACATGGGACACCCCCCCCACACACACACATAGTAAACTATTATGTAACTGAGTACACGCTTACAGCAAGACTTGACATGCTGCTTAGTCGAGGTCTCTATGAACCAGATCACCTAAAGTCAGATAGACCAATGGTCAAGGTAATATTTGGGTTTGATAGGATAGATTGATATTTTATTCAAATATTAATTGTACAGCAACAGCCTGTGAAGTAAAAGAGATAGGCATGGGAAGGAGATGGGACCAAGAGTTTCATTGTGGTAAGGAGTTTTGTTCTGAGGCTTTGAGAACAGCTGTCCACAAACACAAACTTGCCACCTTTTTGTTTCACTGTATAATTAGAATGTCTTCTTATGTGTGAGATATTTTGGTGAATGCTGTGTGTGACCCACACATCAGGCAGGGGAGAGTTGTCCAGCTCTAGCCTGGGGGCTTCAGGGCCAGAGTAGTTCTCATTATTAGTGACTGGGTGAGACACCATTGAAATGGACACATCTGGAAATATTTGGGACCTATAAGAGGAAAACGAAGACGAGGGATGCAATCCGATGACAAAAGCACTGTGAAGCCCTCTCTCTGCTTTCCCACCGGCTCCCAGGTAATGGCACGGAGACTTGTTATTAATTGTGAAAGTTCCATCGTAACTTAGGCTTGTCCCACTAGCTCTTAGAACTTAAATTAACTCATTTATTTCAACCTACATTTTGTTACATGGCTCGGGTTACCTCGTCTCTCCCTACTGCTCACACCTTCCTCTGCATCTGTTTTTCTTCCTCCCCAAGTCCTCTCTGTCCCCAGAAGTCCCCTCTAACCTCTTCCTACCTAGCTATTAGCCATGCAGCTCTTTATTAAACCAATCACAGTGATACATCTCCACACAGTGTAAAGGGATATTCCACACAGAAGCATAATTTTACTCTCTATAGGCCACATTTCTACCAAAATGAGTTTAATATAATACAACTTTAAGATTTTGTGTTAAAGAAAAATAGTTAAGAAGGATTAAAAGTTCATTTATAAAATTTTTCTGTCCTGTATTTGTTTAATTAACTAATTTTAACTGCTCATGGAAAGGAAGGCTATTCATCACCCAAGTTGGGTTTTGTTGTTGCTTTTTGTTTTGTTTTGTTTTTTGAGACAGGGTTTCTCTGTGGCTTCGGAGACTGTCCTGGAACTAGCTCTGTAGACCAGGCTGGTCTCAAACTCACAGAGATCCGCCTGCATCTGCCTCCCGAGTGTTGGGATTAAAGGCATGAACCACCAATGCACGGCTCACTTGTTCTTGTTTAGGGGATGGAGTAGCTTTGCAACATCTTACTCCATAGTTCAGGTTGCCCAGGAGCTTGCATATAGGCCATCCTGGCTGTGAGGTCCCCATCATCCTGCCTCTGGCTTCATAGTGTAGAAATTACAGGTACAGCCAACAACTCCAGGCTTCGGTTATTTTATGACAGATCTGGGAATTACCATAAATATTGGTGCAAGGCCAGGTACTTCGGTTATTTTATGACAGATCTGGGAATTACCATAAATATTGGTGCAAGGCCAGGTAGCACTCATTTGAAATCCCAATACTCAGGAGGCTGGGATGGCAGGATTCTGATATGCTGGTCAGATAGATAACACAAGGCCTCATCTTAAAAACAATAATAATTCCTTGGGTCATATAATGCATAAGGTAAATGTAGCTACTTGTTCTCCTTTCTATTTCCATGACTAAGATATAGCAAGAAATTATTTTCACTGTGCAATCTGTTCTTAGCTGGTTTCATAGTTTGATGGGACTTCCCTTCCAACTAACCCTACTTAACCTGTGCTCGTACTCCATTCTTCACTGGAGAGTGCTGATTTCCCTTGTGCAACTCTCTACTGACTTTCCACTCCTTTTGTACAGATCGCCAGCTCCTACATGACCACCACGACCACCACCACCATCACAAAGCCCCTCTCTGTGGGGCTAAAGAATGAAGGGGAGAAATTAGAAAAGGTTCTCCAACAATGGGGAGAAGACATCCGTCCCGAAATGAAAGAAGATATACACGACCCCAGCTACCAGGATGAGGAGGGGCCCCCGCCCAAGCTGGAGTACGTCTGGAGAAACATCATCCTCATGGCCCTGCTGCACTTGGGGGCCCTGTATGGGATCACACTGGTTCCGTCCTGCAAGGTCTACACCTGGATCTTCGGTGAGCAGCTCCCCTTGTCTTGGGCCAATGCTCTTCATCTCTCTCTTATTCTTAATGAGGTCCACTCTGTCCCAGGTCAGCAGCCCTCTTCTGTATGGGATTCTCCTTCCTTTTCCCTTTGGTTTCCGAGGGATTGACTGGACTGGAAAAAAAAGCCTGGTTGGATTGGGATGCAAGAATGTCAGTTCTGGGAGTCCCTTAACATGGATGCTGAGTCCATGTGCATGGTGGCTTGGAGGAATAGACTTGAGACAAAGCAGCAACTGTCCCTGAACAAGTTTTTCTGTGTGAGTTCCTTGCTTGTCTGCCTGTCCTATCCCTGACTGCCACAAGAGAAGTAGGTACCCTCCTTAGGTACTGGCCCAGAGGCCTCATGGACTGTACTTTGAACCCAGTCAGCACAAAGCAAATGAAGATTGTACAGGGGAAAGCAGAGGAGAGTCATCCAGACAACTATTTGGACCTCACCCTCTGTCCAGATGAGGCTGGTTTGCCTGGGAGGAAGATGAAATGGGCTACCAAACAACTCAAGTACACAGGTGTATGGCTCCCCTATTCCATGTAGGTCTCCCGGGTGCAGCATATGCCAGCCAAGATGTTCTTAGAATGAAATAAGATTGCAGAAGCGTTTGATGCTCCATTCCCCATCCAGCCTGATGCTGCTCTGCTCATCTCATCTCTTCCAGTGCAATGGAGGCTGCACTGCCAAACACGTTTTCCCTGTCTTCAACACATAGTTCTTTAGCAGACATTATACCCTTCAGGCTGCTGGACTGAGAAAGTGTGTCCCTGGCCTGCCTTGGCTCAGGCTCTCTGGGATTCATGGGCCTGGGCTGATGGCAGTGCTACCCCTGATTACGTCTACAATGTCTACAGAAGTGCTTTGCAGCTGTTTTCCCTTGTGACCCCTGGGACCTGAACAGGAAGAGCGAGCAGGACCCGAATAGATGCAGGGGCTCTTGCTGCTCTGGCAAGTTCTCCTTGGGAAGAGGTTGTCTGGGGCAGCGTCAGGTGTGGGGACTTTCTGGGCATCCTCTCTTAAGGGTAGTGGTAGAAACAGGCTAGTTGGTCAGGTGTTAGCTGCACCTGCTCCAGTCCCCCTAGGTCTTATAAGTGGTGAGATCTGGACTCTGTAGCTTCATCTTGGAGATTTTCCAGGTGTCTCAGGGCAATGCAACTGGGAACATTTCCTTCCTCAAGATACTGTTCCAGTGTGGCCCGAAGCACACTTTCAGGCGGGGAATAGTTTGTTTCATCATGTGGTGTCACACTCCCACATATAGGAGTGTGGTCTGTCTGTGGGTCAAGGATCGTGGTGCTGCTGAGGTGGCTGAGTGGTGCCTGTCCTCTTCTGCCTCTGAGAATCCCAAACTTGAGCTGCAGCATAACAGTCCCGGAACATGGTAGCATTTCCCCACACTACGGACTCCCTTCTCTCTTCCTCCCTAGGAAGGACATCTTAAATAGTTTTGGCCTCTGCTGGTTCCCTTCCACCTTGGGCCCTGTTTGTGGGCCTCATTCAGTTCAGTTTTGAGATTGACCAAACTATCTGTCTGGCAGGCCTCAGTTGCTAGTGCAGGAAGTAGAATGACCCCCCCCCAAGGCTGTGTTTGCTCTCTTTTTGCTATCTTTCTATTAGTAATCTGTTATTTCTGGCTTCCAAGGGACATAGGGCCATTTATACAATGCGTGGGATCTCCAGCCTTAAAGTTCTGTAGCCTTTGAGGACCCACTATTTCCAGCTGACCCTTCGAGTACTGTACCTAGTTTTTTACCAAGGTCCCAGCTTTTATGTCAGCGTCACCTACCAGAGGAACAGTGTCTCCTCCCCCATCATGCATTATGCAATGCCTCTTGAGTTGTAGTCGCTGAGGTCAGTGAGGTAGGACAATGCTGGTATGCTGTGTGATCTGCAAGTTCATGCCAGAGCTGGAGCCAGAATAGACTGTTGCCAGAAACCCTAGCTGCAAACCATGGCTTTACTTTTACCAATCCTGTCAGACTAGAAAATCATACTACTCGCTCCATTTATTTCCTCAACTGTGATGTCATGTTAGCAGCACCTAACCCATTTAAGGTATACAAGAATAGTAATATCCTTAGCGAAGCTTGAGCCTCTGTGCAAACGTGACTGTATACAGGGCTGGCTGTCCCTGATCTAGCTGATCTTCTACTACAGTAGTGACATGCTACTGTACTGACTGTAATATAGTCCCAGTTCTACATTGCATGTGTGTCCCTTGCCACTTGGGTTTCTTCTAATTTGGCAAATTGAGCTGGCTCATAAACGCCCATGTTTGTGGCCCTAAGCCCTAAAATGTTGATGGCCTTCAACATTTTAAAGAAAGATAGCCGAAGAGCAAAGGACATAGGACCTGGCATAATGCCCCTGCACAAGAACAATGGCTGGGTCCCTATTCCCTGACCTTCCTCCTCAGTCCCTGGGCCTCCATAGCTCGTCTCCATTTCTGGGTGAACAGTCTGGGGTGGGGCCAGGGTATTCTCTTCAAGTGGTGAATGCTTTTCAACCTTAGAAAACAAAGCATCCCGAGACAGTTAGAAACACCCCACAGGACAGAGGCAACTGAACTCACAGGCCTTCAGCTGGTTGCTGGCTGTAAGCATGGCATGCCTGCTTATACACCCCCCCCCCTTTGTGTTACTTAGGCAGCTGCCCCAGCTTATGGACCTAAAGTTCTTCAGAAAGACGATGCATCTCTCCGCCCACATGTTGCCCCTTCAGTAAATCAATGAAGGCTTGACTCTCCCTTTGTTCAGAGAGCTGCACAAATCATAATGTCCTACCTATGTGTTCACATGTTTAGATACATCTCATTTCTATTGCTTTAATGTCAAAGGACCCTGTTTCTATTGCCATCCCAAGGATTCATGAGAGAACAGATTCCCCATCCCAAGCCTTACAAAGACTCAAGGGAGCTTTGGAAAGGTGTCCTACCTAACACTCTTGGCAGATGAACTTTCCCGTTGGTGACCTCCACTGTCTCTTCCCACAGTGTGTGTGTCCTATGTATTTACTGGCCTAGGCATCACGGCCGGGGCTCATCGCCTGTGGAGTCACCGAACTTACAAGGCTCGGCTGCCGCTGCGGCTCTTTCTCATCTTGGCCAACACTATGGCTTTCCAGGTGAGCATCTGGTCCTGCTCAGCTCTGTGTGTTACTTCTACTGACAATCCAGGGCAGACCAGTGGGAATCAGTGCCCTGAGAGGAATCAGCAAGGCAGCCACTGTGTCCCCCAAGTGTTCTGTGATCATCTAAAGTGTGCTTAGTTCTAAGGCTCACAGAACATCAGGTACTTGCCAGCGGGGGCAACTGGAGGAAAGGAAAGGGCCTCTAGTTTTCTCTTTCTGTTTCTTTCTTTTTTGTTTTTTTTTTAAGATTTATTTATTTATCATGTATACACTGTTCTATCTGTATGTATGCCCGCAGGGCAGGATAGGGCATCAGATCTCATTATAGATGGTTGTGAGCCACCATGTAATTGCTGGGAATTGAACTCAGGACCTCTGGAAGAGCTCTTAACCTCTGAGCCATCTCTCCAGCCCCAGGCCTCTAGCTCTTTTGCTTTCACACAGTGTGACCGATGTGGGCCTTCAGTAGAAAAGGCCATCCTATGGAAGCTCTGGACCTGGCTTCCTACACCGTCAACAAACATTCGCCTTACCCTTTGTGATGCTTGGCTTAGGTCCCACCAGGACGGGAATGAAATGAAGACTTGCAGACCCAAGGACCCCCTGTCAGACAGTAAATGCAAACATTTCTGATGGCAGTGACTCTGTGCCGGGCGCTGTGCTAGCATTTGGCATAGATGCACTCGTTAAGTCTTCAGGGTGTCTGAAGAGGTGGGTCATTACCCCTCGATTCAGATGATGACATTGTGTTAATAAGTACTTTCATAGACCAATGTTGGGATCCCAGCTGTGGCTGCCATGTTGGCTAAGTCAGCTACTGAGGCTATTTGAGGCATATATACGACACGGAAGGAAGGGAATTAGAGAAGGGAGCTTTACTGGTATTAGGTTAGAGCAACTGGCACCAGAGAGCTTGTCATCTGTGGGGGAGGGCATCGATGTGGGGTAAGAAGAAGAGAACAGGACACCAAATTAATTTTCTTGCATGGTAATACCGGCGGTTCCCAACCTGTGTGTATAATCATCTCTTCCCTGGCAGTTTACACCCTGAGCTCTTCTGCTGTCTGTAGGGGAAAGGGAAGAGGATGGTATTATTGGTGCATAATTAAAGGGTTAGGAAGAGCCCCACATAAGAGGTCCTTAGGAGATGTGCCCAAGCTCATAAGTTACATACTGGTTTTATTACTAGTTGAGTAACCTGTCATTGTGAAAGTATCAAAATAGAGCTTCCGCCATCCGTATTTGCAGACGACACTCCAGGCTGCTTCTGATTCCCCATCTCCAAGGACTAGGCCATTCACTGGGACCCTGTCCGACATTCTTTGCTTGAAGAACTGCTGTTCTTTTCTAACAAAATTGAGGGCTGTGATCCACCTGCCTCCTTCCTACTTCACAATCTCAGGAAGCAACAGTGCTGTTTGCTGACTCTGAGACTATAAATTGTTTTTCTGCATAAGCTTCAGGGGCAAGTGTGCTGGAGAGGGTGCTTGCCCCAGACCCCCTTAGTCCTGGGACTCTGTGAGTTGGACTGAGAGTTCCAGGCCCTGGCAGACACCTAGGCCCTTGCATTCCCCCAGAGGGCTTCTCTTCTCAATCCTGGGGTCCTCTTTCCTGTCCCTCCAGAATGACGTGTATGAATGGGCCCGAGACCACCGCACCCACCACAAGTTCTCAGAAACACACGCTGACCCTCACGATTCCCGGCGTGGCTTTTTCTTCTCTCACGTGGGCTGGCTGCTTGTGCGCAAACACCCGGCTGTCAAAGAGAAGGGCGGAAAACTGGACATGTCTGACCTAAAAGCTGATAAACTGGTCATGTTCCAGAGGCGGTGAGTCGGGGAGGGGGGGCGTGGGGCCTAGGACACCTGGGCTTTAGAGACCATGCCTTTATTCTTATATAATGTGTAAATAAAAGCTGAGAGATTGAATGTTTAAGACCAATTTTAATTGCTTAGGGGCCATAACGATACTTTACTATCTTGTTCAGTCCCTTGCCCTTTAAGCAATTTTCCTGAACACAATTAAATGCAATTTGATCTAACTATCACTGATCTAACTAGATAGGCATAGACACAAAAGTGAATGTAGCTGAGTCTTTCCCCTCAAGAAATTTCTAGGCTATTGAGATTGAAGACAAGGCAAGTATGAAATAATCACGATACAAGCAAAATATGCAGAATATTAATCCCAGCATTCGGGAGGCAGAGGCAGGGGGATCTCTGTGAGTTCAAGGACAGCCTTGTCTACAGAAAGAGTTCTATGACACCACGGCTACACAGAGAAACCCTGTCTTTGGGGGAAGGAACTTAAAGGTACAAGAACCCAGGCATCAGATCTCGGCTTGTTGTAGCTTGACCTGATTGGTTTGATGGTTTGACTAGTATAGTTTTGTGCTCCTGAGGAAAAGAATAATGGACTTCCTTCAGGAGGCAGGCAGTCCTATTCTTGACACACTGGCTTCTAGTGTTGTGACCCAAGGAAAGTCATTAAACGTGTCCACATCGCCTCATTTAAAAGTTTATATAAGACAATGTGTTCAACAGATTACCCACCCCATTCTCTCCTGATGGCTCTGCCCTTGCCCCTCCTCCATATCATAGTGGTAAGAGGAAAAGGACAGGTACACTGTAGGAGTGGATGCTTCCAGTGTAGGAGAGACCTCTCAGGGCTGGAGAGATGGCTCAGCGGTTAAGAGCACTGGCTGCTCTTCTGGAGGTCCTACATACATGCAGATAGAGCACATAAAATACACATGCATAAAATAAATATTTTTTTTTAAAAAAAGAGTGACCTCTCCACATTCAGTGTGCAATCTCTCCACGTAGGTACTACAAGCCCGGCATCCTGTTGATGTGTTTCATCCTGCCCATGCTGGTGCCCTGGTATTGCTGGGGTGAAACTTTTCTACACAGTTTGTATGTTGCCACGTTACTGAGATATGCCTGCGTGCTCAATGCCACCTGGATGGTGAACAGTGCTGCCCACCTTTATGGGTATCGCCCTTATGACAAGAACATTGGAGCCCGAGAGAATATGCTAACTTCAATGGGAGCTCTGGGTAAGTCAACTGTCTACAGTGTGACCACATCCATTAGTCTACTAGCTAAGATTTTCTGCTATCTGAAAGACCAGATAAAATCTGTTGTTTCTAAGTCAGGATCTTACTCTGTAATACTGGGCTGGCCTGGAACCCACTCTGTAGCCCAGGCTGACTTCAAAGTTGCAACAGTATCCCTGCCTCAGCCTCCAAAATGCTGGGATTGCAGATATGAGCCATCACAGGTGGCTCCTAAATTTGTTTTTAGTGATAATTTGTGTCTCAGTTCTTGTATCTAAAACTGGAGTTTATTAGCTGAGTACAAAGCCAGTCTGGTCTACATAGGAAGTTGCAGGCCAGTCAGGGTTACCTAGTGAGACCCTGTCTCAAAAATAAAGAATAACAAAAGGCTAGGTATTATATAGAAACCATATGAAAGTCAGGTTTCCAAATGCCATGTGAATCAAGTCACTTCTAGGAGAGGGGTTGAGGTTTCTCTGTATTGCTTTTGGAGCTTGTCCTGGTAGACCAGGCTGTCCTCGAACTCACGAAGATCCACCTGCCTCTGCCTTCCGAGTGCTGGGATTTAAAGGCATGCACCACTAACACCTGGTGAATTGACTCACTTTTTAAACAGGGTCTCACTATGTAACCCTGGCTGTCCTAGAATTTGCTATATAGACCAAACTGGCCTTGAATTCACAGAGATTCACTTGTGTCAGCCTCCCAAGAGCTGGGATTAAAGGTGTGAGCCACTACACCCAGCCTACATTAAGCCCTTTTTAAATTTGTCACCCTCCTGTCACCTCTGGTTGGCTAGGATCTCACTTGGTCTAGAAAGAACAGCACGGTCAATAGGGTAGACAGTAAAGCCCTGTGGTTTGCATTTAATCATGCCATGTAAAATGCAGTGAGTCATTCTGACTTAGTTCACTCGGCTTCAAGTGCACCGTTCTGATTATATTTTCACCTAGTTTTCTAAACAGGTACCTTCTACCTCTGAACACGCTCTTACTCTGACCCACCTGAAATAGACTGCTTTCACTCTACAATTACTAGATTTTCACAGAATAATGTGGCCTGAGATGTGTTTTGGTTTGTAACTGGATATGAGATGAGCGTCTTCCATTTGTGTCCTCATGACTGGCTAGCCAGAGTGGCTGCCAACCTTTTTCTTTATCCCATCATCATGTCCTATCTATTTTCTCTTTTGTTTGCTTACCTCACCCAGGATCTTCTCCAGCTGTTTCCTGCCATGATAGGTTTTTTTTGGGGGGGGGCGGGGGGCTTGAATTACCTACCCCACTGTCATATGCTCAAGTTATCTGAGAAAGTTGATCTCTGAAGATTTCTTTTTTGATGTCCCAGTTGATACACATAAACTTTGCCTCATCCTGTTTTAAATCTAACACTCAGAGTTACAGTCCTTTGTTAGCAACATTAGCCATGGGCTCTTCCACCCTGTGTCAAGTCTACGCTGTGGAGAATCTGGCGTGCAGATAGGATCATAACCATCAGGAGCCCTGATTAGAGTGTTTCTGTATCCAAAATCCCTTTATCTGCTTATTTTTCATATCACCCCTAATCTATCTGGAGATAATCAATTTCCAACTCTCTTAGTTGTTCTTTATGCTAACTTGATGATGTCAGTGGAAATCAGTCAGATTTACCACAGTAATTATCCTGAATCTAAAAATGTGTACTTTCTTTTCAAAGTGAATATGCCTCTCAAGAGTTCCCAGAATATCCATGGTTAGAAGGACTCTCTAAGCATTTTCAGGGTGATGAGAGCAGCCCCTGGGAACTGCCTGGAGCCTGGGGAACCCTGGTCCTTGGCCTCCCTTCCTTTGACCTTTGGCTGCTGTTGCCCTGCTGTGGGAGCATCCCACACTTAACAGGAAACACAATAGCATGGGAAGCATGAGCTTGCTTAGTTTTGATACATATCATCCCCTCCCCACCAGACCACATGCCTACAGACACAGAGCCCATGGGGTCTTGGGTCAGTATTCAAGTTTGCTCTGGCTTTTTCCAAGGTGAGTCACTTTCCCAATAGAATCGGCTTCCTTCATCCAGTTATCACAAGAGAAACATCCTTCCCCCAAAACCCTATATACCATCAGTGAGATCCTGTCATATATTTAAGATGCCTCTGGGCTCACTTTATTTCCTCCAGGTAGAAGACACCAGGGTCATCTGTTTAGTTAATGGCAGCATAGTTCTCTGAGGTTCAAGGTACTTTCTAGGTTAGAGGTGCGCAAAGAGGAGGAGGCAGCAGTCACCGCGCCCCTAACGGCTCTCCTTGCTTCTGTTCTAGGCGAGGGCTTCCACAACTACCACCACGCCTTCCCCTATGACTACTCCGCCAGTGAGTACCGCTGGCACATCAACTTCACCACGTTCTTCATCGACTGCATGGCTGCCCTAGGCCTGGCTTATGACCGGAAGAGAGTATCTAAGGCTGCTGTCATGGCCAGGATTAAAAGGACTGGAGATGGGAGCTGCAAGAGTGGCTGAGTTCCTGGTACAAATGTCACCTGGGCAGAAGTTCAGTGTTCTGCTAATAACTATAAAGTAATATTACCAGGATGCTAAAGATGACCTTGATCTACCTGGGAGCTCGTGCCTGTAATCTCAGCACTCAGGAGGCAGAGGCAAGTGGATCTTAGTGAGTTCAAGAACAGCTTGGTTTACAGAGTGAGTTGCAAGACTGCCAGAGCTACACAGAGAAACCTTATCTCAGCTGTCCTGGAATTCACACTGTAGAACAAGTTGGCCTTGAACTCAGAGATCACCTGCCTCTGCCTCTCAAGTGCTGAGACTAAAGGTGTGCACCATGCCAGCACAGCCCTGCTGTGTACAACACTCATACGCTCAAGTATCAAAAGGCAATACCTTTTCTTTATGATGCCAAGCTGATACACTTTTCGCCTATCCTTTCTCTGAATCTCCCTCATCTCTAACAGTGTCATTCATAAGTCCTTTCTCGTCTAGCATCCTTTTTATAGTCCAGTGGTAAAGTCTTTGTCTTAGAAAACCCTCACTGAAGTGCCCTGTACTTCAAGGTAGGCACAATAATCGAAGAGATGCAACAAAGTCTAGGTAGGATGTCTTAACTGTCGTGAACTTATGGTCTGCTAAATGGGAGAGCATAAAAACTTTATTTGACAGCTTGCAAAGCAGGCAGATTATAATGGGAAAGTGTTACTATGCCAGGTATGATTCTTAAGGAGGGATGGACTTACATGAAATGAATTATAAGGAAGTCTTTCTGTGACCAGACTCAGGTGCTTCTCAAGCAGAGATGGAGGGAGGGCATGCACACATGAGCGGGGAAGACCTCGTGCACGTGCACGTGCACACACACACACACACACACATACACACACACACACAGAGCGTTCTTCCTTTCTGTCCTGAGCCCAGAGCTTTGCAGTGTCAGAACAACTGCAAATCTGATATCTAAATATTCTTTAGAGTAAGGATCTAAAACAACTGTTTATGTAGGAAGTGGTCTCAGCTGGGAAAGGAGTTTGCTTTTCTGTTACAACAGGATCTCTTGTTTCATAGAACAAGAGGTATTCAGGTAGGGTGTGTCCAGAATGGGTGAGTAAGACATTCTTAGAGTTTTGAACAGTCCATGAGACACTGCTCGTCCAACTTCCTTCATTCTCTGCTCTGCCATCTTTAGGATACTGGATTGTCTCTAATGGTAGGGTTTGTAAACTCCCTAAGCAAGAAAGGAGTAGAAAGTAGAGATGGGCTGACAGGAACAGGTAGTTACCTAATTATTTGATTGTGAGTCTGAGTTTCTATCTTCAAAAGAGGTTCATAAGGAGATGCAGAGTAGATACCAGAGGGGGATGTCCGGGTCACCTGTTCCTTCCATTTCAAGGCAGTGATGGAGAGGATGAGGGGCAGTGTGGGAAGACAGTTTCTCAGAAGTAATTTCCTGGAAGGAGGTTCTACAAGATACCCAGGGGACAGTCAGCTTCCTAAGCAACTGAAACAGTTTCAACGCCCAGTCCCTTTGTTAACCCAAATTGCTCTTGGATTGATAAAACCTAGGCCTCTGTCTGCAGTGTTAGGTCTCTTCCCCACATTCCTTGCACTGAACCGTCGGCCCTGCAGTAGGAACCTCTGACTCATAGTGGTCTGCCTTCCTGGCTGTACTCTACCTTTCTCTGTCCTCCTGCTGGTCTGTTCTGTTCCTGGGCTTTTCTCCTCTTCCTGAATAGGAAGCCTCCACTATGTGCTCAGGGCAGCCAGGGTCTGCATCCCCACAGCTCCCCTCCTGTAGACAGAACACCTTGTCTTCAGTAGAGCTGGTTGTCTCCTTCCCAGGCCTTCAGACCCTCTCCACATCCACCTCTGGGGCTTCTAGCACCTTGATAACCCCAGACAAACTCTTGTCTACAAAACAGTTTCAGAGATATTGCTAGCCCAGACAATTTCTCTCTCATAAGTTGTGACCAATCCAGATGCTGATGAGTAGCTCTGAGCTGGCCAGGGAGCAGGCACTTGGAAGATAGCAAGAACATCCTTGGCTTTGGTATGACATTCTGTTCTCTGTACACTCTTCTCCCCAGCCCAGATGTTCTTTCTTCTTGAAACTCCTGCAGGAGGGCTACAGGGTCGAGGCCAGCCTCAACTCCATAATGAGACCCTGCATTAAAATTAAAACAGAAGGAAGGGCAAACATATAATGAAAGAAAATGTGTGCAAACCCAGTATCTTATAGGATGAGGCCTCAGAATACAAAAAGAACTCTTACACCTCAGCAATAAAATAGTCCAGTTCTAAACCAGTAAAAGTGTTGGAGCTCACATTTCTGCAAAGCAGAAACAGATATAGCCAATAATTACTAGAAAGGAGCTCTATATCAGTACCCACCCAGGTAATTCGGAGACACCCACTAAAATGGCTGTAACTATAATGCTTTAAAAAAAAATCCCAGCACTCAGGAGCCAGAGGCAGAGGCAGGCAGATCTCTGTGAGTTTGAGGCCAGCTTGGTCTGTAGAGCTAGTTCTAGGACAAGCTCCAAAGCTACACAGAGAAATCCTCTCTCAAAAAAAAAAAAAAACCCAAACCAAACAAAAAACCCCAGCAAAAACAAATGTTGCTAAGGCTATAGTAAAATTGGAACCCATTGATGAGAGGCATCTTAGATGGCGTACTGCTTTGAGAAACACACTGGCCATTCTTCAGCAAGTCAAAATGTCAACTACCATGTAATTCCACTCTTTGGTGTACCCAAGAGAAAGAAAACATACGTCCACAAAAACGCCATGTACATAAATGTCCACTGCTGCACTATGGAAAAGCCCGGCACAAAAAAACAACACAAATATCCCCACAAAACTGAATAAACAATGTAACACATTCATACGCTGGCATTTTATTCCGCTATAGAAAAGAATGAAGTCTTGACATATGACATGACGTAGCTGGACCAGACAAACACCATTCTGAGGCCAGAAGAAAGACACAAAAGCCCGTATATTGTATAAGTCCTTTTATATGAAATGCGCTCAATTCACAAATCAAGAGTTAGTTAATAGACTGAAAGTCGCCATGGGCGACTATAGGGGGAAAAAGGAAGTGGCTGTTAGTAGGCATTGTTTTATGAGAACTGATGAAACTGTTAAAAAGCTAAATCACTGTAGTGGCTGCCAAGCTTACTCACAGGGCCTGCACGAGGAAAAAATGTCTTGTACTTTTGTTGTCATTACCGTAATTTGTAGTTGAAACTCAAACCTAAATAAATTAATGAAGCGTCAGTTAAGTTCAAGTGTTTCATTAAGAGATGCGCGCTGTATTCTCACCACTGTAAGAGTGAGTTCTTCAGTCCCAGACTCTACAGGGAATCACACCAGAGAAGCAAGTCTCCTCACATCTAATTACAGTGGTCGGAAGACATTCAGAGTCCACCTTCAACGTCAGCTAAAAGGCTCAGGCACCGCAAACGCGCTAATTGCAGTTCCTTAGGAGCAGGAAACTCACATTTGGAGTCCGCTAGATGGAAGACATGGTCGAAACAGCCATGGCAGTTTTTCTGGTGGGATGCTGCAGGCTAGATGAGTACCATCTCACAGCATCAGCAGCAAGTGCTGTGACTGCCTAACGTTGACTCCTAAGGCGGCTGTGTGTGTGTGTGTGTGTGTGTGTGTGTGTGTGTGTGTGTGTGTTTGTATGTGTCGGGCCCCCTCGGGGTCCAGAGAGAGGCAGTGAGAGAGTGGAGGAAGGACTGCAGTGTGTCTCTAGATCTCTAAAAGTGCAGCGTTGCTTCCTAGCTAACCCGGACATGGAACAAAGGGCACCCTGGACTCCCCTGCTTCACAGGATACGGTGTCCTAGTGAGGGTTTCTATTGCTGCTGTGAAATATGACCAAAAAGCAAACTGCAGAGGAAGGGTTTTATTTGGCTTACACTTCCACAGCATAGTCCATCACTGGAGAAAGTCTGGACAGGACTCAAACAGAGCAGGAACCTGGGGGCAGGAACTGATGCAGAGGTCATGGAGGGGCGCTGCTTACTGGCTTGCTCCCCATGGCTTGCTCAACCTGCTTTCTTCTAGAATCTAGATCCACCAGCCCAGGGATGGTCCCACCCACCATGGGCTAGGCTCTCACCCATCAATCACTAAGAAATGCTCTACAGGCTTGCTCACAGCCCCATTTTTTATTTTTAACATGTATTCTTTTATATATAAGTGCCCTGTCTGCATGTGTGCATGTACACACGCCAGAAGAGGGCATCAGATTCTATTACAGATGGTTATGAGCCACTATGTGGTTGGCTGGAATTGAACTCAGGATCTCTGCAAGAACAGTCAGTGCTCTTAACCACTGAGCCACCTCTCCAGCACTATAGCCCACTTATGGAGGCATTTTCTTAATTGAGGTTCCCTCCTCTCAGATTTTACCTTGTGTCAAGTTGACATAAAACTATCCAGCACACCCAGTTACATCCAAAGGCAAAGGCTGGTGACATGGCCCTCCTCTTAGGCTGGCAATGGCTGAATTTGTGCCCAGGACCCCAGCACAAGAGTCTGTAACAGCCCATCTTGACGTTCAATCACACCTGATTTCAAGCGCCATCCCCCCTCAAACCACAGAAGCTAAGCTGACATTGTTCAGTTCTGGGATCCTCACATGCATCTTAATCTATTGGAAATGTCTCTGTCAGTACTCGGTGAAGTGGAGCAGAGCTCTCGTGACTTCTTTATATTATGCTCCCATGACAAACTCTGGGAAATGCCACAGGGTCCTCTTCTACTACTGGTAGTTCAGTTTCTGGGGCACTAGCAAAAGGCTGATTCTTGAACACTGATCTTGGGGCAAATGTCATAGGCTCCAGGATCTAAAGAACTGAAACTCTATTCTGAGATTGCTAGAGGTGGTTGACCCCACCCCTCCCCTTCCACTGGGGATGCTCAGGTTCTCCAAGCCACAGAGAGCTCCTTAAGGAGCAGTGTGCACTGCACTGACTCATGTTGGCTGTGGGCCCAGGTGCCGGCCTGGTCAGAAGGAACAAACAGGCCCTTTCCCTCTGGACCATGTCTCATACAAGCGCAGTGAGTAGCCCAGGCCAGGCAGCAACAAACACTGTAAGCACTGAGAAAGGAGGGAAAGGAAGACAGGGAATAGAAAAGCTAACTTTGTTTATTTCACATATTTCCACACTCTTAACTGAAGTGGAATTTCACAATATAGAAGCAATCCAAAGTGAGAATTCGATGCACTTCGTACGTCCACAACAGAGTCCAGTCACCATTTTTCTAAAACATTTTCATTACCCAAAAACTCTTAATAACCATTTGCCAACAACACCTAATCTCATCACGCACAAGCCAACCTCTTCCCACCGCTAGCAACAATGAATGTGCTGTCTGTGTGAATGTGCCTGCCTTATACTTCATAGAAATGGAATCAGACGATGTATAATCCCATCTTCTGTCCTACCCCCTGCACCTTGCTTTGGGCAATCACCCACTGTGCAGCATAAACCAGGAAGGTCAGGTTCAAAAGGAAACTTAGGACAAATGGCTACCTAACTGTAATGTGTGCCTATTGACACACCAAAGTGTCTGCTGGCCTCCAGGCTCACTCAGTACCTGGCTCCGGCTCCGCTGAGCTCTTACCCCATCCCCTACTCTAAACTTCTCCAGCTCTCATTCCTACAGAACCCTGCCCGCTTGGTCCTCTGGGCCCCATCTCTTACTCTTCCTGCCCCTCTCTTCTCTAGTGCCCATTCTCTACTGGCCATGTTTGGTCTATTCTTTCTCTGCTCCGAACTCTTCCAGATGCCTCTGGCTGCCCTCCCCTCACATTTACAATAAACCCCTTCTCCTCAACCGTTCCTTGGAGTGCTTCCATTACTTGAAGGAATGTCCCTATCTCATTGAGGTAACACTTCACTCCTTGTTAGTGCCACCTAAGCACTTGATGTGTGTACCGCAGCTGGTGTACCAATCCATCCACTGGAGAGCAGCTGAGTAGGCTCCACCTTTTGGCAAGTGTGAGAAGTGCTTGCAAATATTTGAGCGCAAATATTTGGGCATCTGCTTCCATTCGATTTGGGTGCATATCCAGGAGTCATCTGCTTGTATGTGATTTTGTTTAACTTTCTGTAGGGTCACCAAGCTGTTTTCCATGTCTCGGCCATTTTACTTTCCCACCAATAATGTTTAAGCATTCCGCTGATTCTTCAAATAAACGAATCCCTTTCCTCCTTCCAGGAAAGCCACCCCCACCCCGACACACACACATCCAGACCCCCCTCACACCTGAGACACAGGTTGGTAGAAGCTGCACCTCAAGAATCAGGATGGTCAACAGCCAAAGCCTCTAGCCTTGCCTTTCCCAGAACACGAAGTGTGGTCAGGAGCAGGGAGGGCAGGCTGCAATCGGCTTGGAATCTCTAAAGAGCACAGACCTCGGGCATTCCCGTAACCCCGGCAAAAACTACCCTCCTACCCCGCTAAAGTCCCGGAGCATCTTGAAGGAGGAAGGCGGCGGCTGCACGGCTGGCCTCAGCCCGGCTCTACCGCACCCGGTGCTCACACCCCGACCTGGCCGTCCGCCAACCCACACCTGGCCCAACCCAGGGAGCTGCCCCAAGTTGCGTCCATCACTCACAGCCCCGGGGCTACTCGCGTCCACTCTGCCCACAACGCCTGACCCTGCGCCGCCAATCAGCAGCCGCGCCGCGGCTCTGCCTGCGCCCGCTCCAATCCGGAGGCGCCGCCCCTGGCCCGGGAGATGCGCGCGCACCTTGCGGTCACCCTCTCCCTTTTTGATCGGAGGGAGAGTTTACGAGGGTTGCTGTTAACCAACCCCCCCACACACACCCACACACACAGGCCTTCCTCTCAGCAAGGAGAAACGCGGAGACCTCGGGTGTGGGCTCTGAGCCACCGCTTCCTTGGAGGTCTCGGGACCAGACTGAACAGGGCAGGGCGAGGCGGTCACGTAGGAGGCAGAGTGCCACCTCAACAGAGCGCAGGAAAGATTGAATCCAGGAAGCATGTGAGGAAGCATGCCGGCCAAGTGTTGAGGAGCGTTCCAGGCTGATGTCACCAGGGACGAAAGAATGCTTGCGTGTCAGGCTACAGCTGTTCTGGCCCATGTGGCAAGGGGCCCGTGTGTGTAGAGACAGACCACAGGTTGACAGCTAGCTAGCTTGCCTCTTGAGCGCTGGGACCTGTGACAGATGGCCTTCCACTTAAGCCATGCTTTTATGTGGGTGCTGGGGATCTGAACTCTGGTGCTCATAATTGCACAGCAAGCAGTTTTTCACTGAGCCATCTCCGCCAGCCCTTTACCTGGGTTTGTAAAGCAAACTGATAGCACTCCCCACCCTCTGTGTAGCTTTGTAGACCAGGCTGGCCTCGAACTCACAGAGATCCTCCTGCTTCTGCCTCCCGAGTGCTGGGATTGAAGCACCGCCTGACTCTAATAACACTCTTACATACAATGGTGTGGCTTTTCCTATTACCTTAACATATATGCCACAACCTTGAAGATTGAGTCTTTATAATTCACTCACTGGTCAGAGTTCTACACACACACACACACACACACACACACACACACACACACACACACACGATCTTTAGCCCTTTCCAGAGAGGTTTTCTGGAAATTATTAAAAATCCCTTTCCACTCCACTAAATTATGTGGTATTGAAGTTCAACACCACATCCTAGGCTGCCTCCCTGTGTGGGTGTTTTTGCCTTACCACACTCCAGTTCCCGGCAGTCCCCTGTGGAGCTCCTCATCTACATACACTGTAGGACCTGAAGGGGACTCTTGCACATTGGGGATTCCCTTCCTGACCCTGCATTAGGCACAAACCACACCCAAACACCTGTTTTCTCAGACAGATCCTTTATTAAGAGGGCAAGAAAATAAGTTAAAGCGGCTGCTTTCTGACTCAGGCAGGTGTCATTGTAAGAGGAGGAAAAACGGAGGAGCCGGGGATGAAGGAAAGGGGCAGGGGTATTTGGCCCAGAGACTGCCTCTGGGTAGAGGGGGGACAGATGTGGCACAGGGCCAAGTGGCGGTTCATAAAGATAAAGGGGAAAACCCCATGTTAGGATGAGGTGTTCAATTTTAATTGGGCATGTTAGGTAAACCAAAGGGGCCTTCTGATTGCTGGACTTTGGTAGTCAGCCTGGGGAGGAGGAAGTAGCCAAGGGAATAGACCTTGGTGGCTAGCTTTAGGAGTGTAATTTAATCTTTTGAGCGAGGCTGGAGGACTGGGGGAGAAGGGCATGGCCTGCCAGAGCCACATGCTGCTGGGGAGTGGGAGGATGTTAGTGGCCCCTGTCCATTAATGTGAAGGCATATATGTATACCTTGTTTACTCGATGCCGTTTGGACTGATCATGGTAAAGAGGGGGCGAGGTAGGAAGGATGGGAAAGAGGATAAGAAAGGAAGGAAGAGGAGAAGTGAGACATTGTTGTGATGGCCAAAAGCAAGCTGGAGAGGAAAGGGTTTATTTGGCTCACACTTCACAGTGCAGGAACTCAGACAGGGCTGCACCTGGAGGCAGGAGCTGAGGCCACAGGGAAGAGCTGCTTGCTGGCTTGCTCCCCACAGCTTGCTCAGCCTGCTTTCTTCTAGAACCCAGGACAACCAGTCAAGGGATGGGCCCACCCACAATGGGCTGGCCCCTCCCCCACCAAGCAATAATTAAGAAAATGCTCTATAGGCTTATGGAGATATTTTCTCCCTCTCTTGATGGCTCTGGATTGGGTCAAGTTGACATAAAACGAGCTGCACACAGAAGGTGGGAAAGGGTGATACTGATTTACTCGTGATTCATTTTTTCAGTACTTAGGTGTAGAAATCAGGTTCTCACACAGGCTAAGCAGGTACTGTGCCACTGAGCTGTATCCCCAGGCTTCTTCTCGTTCACTTTTTTTAATTATAAGACAGGGTCTGACTAAGTTGGCCAGGCTGGTCTTGAATTTTATCACAGTCTGAGTCTGCCTGCTTATTTCCTAGCTCCACTGCAAAAGCACTGTTATAACTATGAGTGAGTTTTTTTTTTTTTAATTACGCTTACTTGGTGCTGGAGAGGTAGTTCAATGGTTAAGAGCACTGTTTACTCCTCAAGGGGACTAGGGTTTAATTCCGAGCACTCACACAGTGGTTTACAACTGTCTTTAACTCCAGTCCCAAAGGATCTGATGTCATTTGTGGGCATCAGCTGTTCAGTGGGTGTACGTGCAGGTGAAACACTCGTATATGTATGTCCTAGTTAGGGTTTCTATTGCTGTGATAATTTACCAAAAGCAACTTTGGGGAGGGAAGGGTTGATTTGACTTATACATCCACATCACAGTCAATCATCAAAGCAAGTTAGGGCGGGGACTCGAGGCAGAAACTGAAGCAAAGCCATGGAGGGATGCTGCTTATTCCTCCTCATGACTTGCTCAGTCAACTTTCTATGCACCCAGGAACACCACCCAGAGGGGAAGGGCCCTCCCACATCAACCATTAACTAAGGAAGTGCCCCACAATCATAGCTGCAAGCCAACCTTGCGAGAACATTCTCCTCAGTTTTGGTTCTGTCTTCTCAGGTAACCCTAGCTTGTATTGGGTTGACAAAACGACAACGTAAAATAGAATTTTTTAAAATTTATGTGGCGCCAGGTGGTGGTGGCCGCAGCGGTGCAGGCCTTTAATCCCAGCACTAAGGAGGCAGAGGCAGGTGGATCCCTGTGAGTTTGAGGCCAGCCTGGTCTACAGAGTGAATTCCAGGACAGGCTCCAAAGCCGCAGAGAAACCATGCATTTGTGTGAGGATGAGGGATGCCTGTCATCACACATGTGCAGAGGTCAGAGGACAACTTGCTGGGGTGGGTTCTCTCCTTCCACCATGCATGGCCCAGGGATGGAACTCAGGTCATCAGGCTTTACAGCAAGCACCCTTCCCTAGTAAGATAGTTTGCCAGTCCCATGGGAGAGGTCTTTAGTCTCTCTGTCTTGTTTTTTGTCCATGTAACACCCCCTTTTAGGATCACAATGAAAGTTCGATAAAATTCCAATGGATAATCAGAAGAATCTGCCTGTTGTTCCTCTGGTGTTCTGGAAGAATGGGCAAGAGATTGGGACCTAGTGCCCATTTGTTCCTTGAAAAGTCCTCAAGGTACTGGTTTGATCCTAGGGTTCTGTGGGTTTGGCGATGCCATTACCCTTCCTGTTCCTTGCCCTGAGTGTCTGTTAGAAAGACAGGTTACATCTATGTCCTTGTCCCAAAACCATAGCCAAGTTTCTCATGGAATGTACCTGGGAGAATGGTGGATTATGAGTGGTGTACACTACCATGGTTTCTCTCCTATTTTCTGTGTGACTGCCCCAACCATTCTCATTGGCCTGGAGCTAGTCTAGTAGGCTGGCTAGCCAGCAAGTCCTAGGGAACTGTCTGTCTCCCCGCTCTGGAAGAGTACAAGTGTGTGACAGCACACTTTGTTCCTTGGGTTGTAAGGATCAAAGTCCGGGCTTTGTGTTTCCATGGCAAGCATTTTGTTTCTTAAGCTTGTTAAAAGTCAAAATTACAGCAGATTTAGTTATAGTTGACCTTAATTTTCAATTTACGTCTGGAGCAGTCCCCATTCTTTTAAATGCAGTAATAAAAACACCTATTTGTCAATAGCAGAAGCTTATGTTTGTTTTGGGGGGTTGGATGACTTCAGGCCACATGATAGTCGGGGTTTAAAGAAAGACTTCCTTCTAAGTAAAATGTAGTTTGTTGGGGGGAAATCTGTCTGCTTCCTTAAAGTTTCAGTTTGACAATGTGGCATTGAGCATGGGTGATGACATTGTGGTTTAATAGCAATCTTGTGAACTTGTGTCCCATCAGTGGGTTTCCTATCTGATGTCTTGGGATATCATAAGAAATTATTCCCTGTTGTCCTGGTTTGCGATTTGAATGTCTCTGCTGATGCGTGAATGTTTTAGTAAATCCTGTGTATGGTCCCCACATCAGGCAGGGGAGTGGCTCCCTAAATTTATATCTGGCTTCCCAACTCCAGTTCAGAGGGCTTCAGGACCTGAGCAGCTCATGTTCTTAGTTATTTTATGGGACACTATTACACTGGAGAAACATAGGAGGATTGAGGACCTAACAGTCATAAAACAATGAGCTGCTTTCTACTCGTTTCCTCTGAACTCATGTTTTTAATATAACTCAACTACATAAAATGTGAAAGTTGGAACAATTCGCTTATAAACATTTATCTTTTTGGCTGGGCAGTGGTGGTGCACGACTTTAATTCCCATAACTCAGGAGACAGGGACAGGTGGCTCTCTGAGTTCTACAGAGCCTGGTCTACAGATTGAGTTCCAGGACAGCCAGGGCTACACAAGAGGCCCTGCCTTGAAAAACCAAATCAACAACAAAACACTCATATTTTTTCATTTATTTAACTATTCATTATTTTAAATTATTTATTTGTGTGTGTGTGTGTTTGTGAGTGTGTGTGTGTGTGTGAGTGTGTGTGTGTGTGTGTGTGTGTGTGTGTGTGTGTGTGTGTGTACACCACATGTATGCAAAAGTCTGCTAAAGCAGAAGAGGGTATTCGATCCCCTGGAACTGGAGCTTCAGACGGTTGTGATCCCAGCCCTATAACTGCTGGGAACTGAACCTCTGCAAGAGTAGTAAGCACTCTTAACCAGTGAGCCATTTCTCCAGTCCTTCACCTAATTGCCCATCTCTGAGAAGTGACTTGTCCCAACAGGGACACAGTGGGAGAAGGGGAGAAAGACTGGATGAGGCGGAGGATGGCGGGGTTTGCTGTGAGGCTGCATCTCCTAACAGTGCCAGAAGCAACACCGTGAAGGCTCACCAACATGACAGCTGGGACAGGAACTGAACAAAGACAACAACAATAGACATGCTAACGTGGACAGAGGGAAAGCCCACGAGGCCTCAACCCTACACAAAAACGAGAGGCAGTAACGAAATGCTGAGAGCAGGAAAAATCGTCCTGAGGGAAAGACACCAATTGGTTACTGTTACCAAACAGTCAGCCCTGGAAATATACAGACAAGTAGTATTATATAGACTGAGCAGGTTGTATTCAGGTACTGATGAATACATATGCACGCGCGCGCGCACACACACACACACACACACACACACTTCATTAACAACAGTTAATGAAAAAAAAGAGGCCATAAATTTGAAAGATATCAAGGAGAGGTATAGGGGAGGATTTAAAGGAGAGCAAAGGGCAAAATGATGCATTTATATTATAATCTCAAAAAATAAATCATTTTAAAAGGAAATTATTCCATTTCTCCTTGGCATCAGTATTTCAGAAGCAAAGAGAATAAGAAGTTAAAGTTATTTTTCCCATCACTTCTCTATTGTCATAAGTGAAAAGCACAAAGAAATTAGTTTCCATTGTCCTGCTCAGTGGAGTTTTATGACCCTAAACATCTAAGAGGTGACACAGCCATTTACATAGTAAATCTGGCTAGTATTTAAAATCACACTTCTGTTCTAAGCAATGCTGACAGTTCCAAAGACATTTCTGTTCACAGTTGTGAGTTGACTAAAGCATGGGAAAAAAGATTCCAGGGCAAAATATTGTCTGATGGATGTTTGTTCGGGGAGAAATCACTTACACCAGAAACAGATGACTGCCTCAGGTTCCCATTGCAAGGATGACTCTGGATGCTTTCTGTCTCTGACTAGGAAGTAAGAGCGCAAGCTGAGGTCCCGGGACCCCAGACCTAGTCCCGCGGGCCCCCCCCCCCCGTCATGCCCGCACCTGTCCCCACTCCTCAATGGGCGTGGTCAGTGCAACAGGTGCAGGCGGTGTGGATGTCTCACTACAGTTGACTGTGTCAGAAATCTAGTCAGATATGTCTGCATCTTTCCACAATGTCAGACTTCATTGAACAGTGATAAATATGCAAGCTATGCCAATTTTGTTGGCTGTAACCGACCATCGAATCCTGATTTCACTCAATAATACGGCCACTGACAATCACAGATTATTTTATTTTTTTTCCTTGTTTTGGTTTTTTTGATATAGGGTAGATCTCTGTGGGTTTGAGGCCAGACTGGTCTTCAGATCAAGTTCTAGGATAGCCAGGGCTACATGGAGAAACCCTGTCTTGAAACCATCCCCCCCCCCCAAAAAAAAGGAATATGAACAACGATAAAGTATGATGACAACTCCATCAGACTGGAATGTGAGTGTTTGAACACAGATGTCACAGCTGTAGGTGACATCACTGGTGTTAGCTTTCTCTTGGCTTCTGTACAGGTTCTGACAGGGTCTCTGCTGTCACTGCTATAGTAGTCAGAACAACTGTGGACATCAGTGTGAGCAACATGATTCTCCCACTAATGTCCCCTAGTTATTCAGGTTGATAGTGTTGACTTCCCATCACTGTCAGGTATGTACCTTGGGTCTTGTTTTCCAGTGGGTGTTTCTGTCTCTAATGCCAAGCTTTCCTGTGAGGATATACTTTTATCCCTGGGTTTATAACTGTGAATAGCATACCTGTTTCTCATCGTTTCCAGTTGGTGTCTTTAGATAGGAGTTGGGCTTCCCTTAATTCCACACCCTCTCTAATTTAGACGGAAATATACCTGAAATATTTCAGCTGGAAAGGTGAGCATCCTGGTAATAATTTGTAATGAAATCTTTGTCTATACCTGTTGTTATGGGGTTATATGGTAAGTCAAAGTCCCGTCTCATTACATAGGCTGTGGTGCCCTGATTATAAGAGCTGCTAAGGTCTAGCTGCTTCAGAAACTAAATATAATCCTACATAGATGTCTACCATTGTTGCTGCATATTTTTGTGGGTACTGGTAACATACTGACCCTGTAAGTACCTGGACAAGAAGGCATAAAGTATCTGGCTTGTATGAATCTGTTGGCATTTTGAATGTGCATATTGTCAGAGCAGTTTGACATTCTTCATATCCTTGTATTGCTCTTTGCGGTGTATATGAGTGCATGTTTACTTACTATTTCCTGTCGTATAATTTTTAGCATGTGTACTCCCCCCACTGTATGCATGTGTGTGTGTGTGTGTGTGTGTGTGTGTGTGTGTACACGCACATGGGCATGCATGCGCCCACACTGAAGACTGAGCCAAGGTCTCAAGGATGTTAGGTAAGTCTTTTACCACTGAACCTAGCAAGTAGATTCCCTATCCATTTTCTTACCTTAATTTTTTTTTTTCCTGTGACATTCTAAAGCACCAAACTCCTCCAACATGGAGATGTGAGGTTTAGAGGTCTTCCAGGCCAGGTTTGAATAAAATCTGATTCCTTCAAGTAACATGTCTCTAGACACCCTAAATAATGGTTGGTAGGAGAGAGAGTGCCCCACCCAAGGTGGAGTATGACAGGAAATACACCATCCTCACAGCTCTGCAGCATGTAGGAGCTCTGCATGGGACCACACTGGTTCCCACCTGCCAGTTTTACACCTGGCCCTAGGGTAATCGGATCCCCTTGTCTGCAGGCAGTAGGTCAGCACTGTCCTTTAGTGGGGTGGTCTCTGACCCAGGACAGTGGCCCTTCTCTATTCAGGTGTTTCCACCTACTTCTCTTTGGTTTTAAGATTAACTGGGCTAGCAATAGAGATTAATGGGATTGGAATACAAGGCTGTCAGGAGTTTTGTTTGTCTGTTTTCGGTTTGTTTGTTGGGGGGTCTTTTAACGTGGGTGTTGGGGGGGGCAAGCCCTGAGCTCCAGTGTCAGGACCTTTGTGTGGGTGCACCCTATGACAGAGCTGCTGCTGTCCCTAAATGACCTTCGTTGTGTGAATCACTTGCTTGGCTGCCTATCCCAGCTCTGCCTGCTACAGTGAATGGAATCCTTAGCTGAGAGGCATGGGAACCAACTGCCATTTTGAGCTTAGCCAGAAGACAGAGCAAGAGGAGACTACTGAAGAGGGAAGACCATTGAAAAGGAGAGAACAGTAGGCAGTTAGCCACGAAACTATCTGGACCTCACCCACTGGGCAGTCCGGCTGGTTTGCCCCAGAGAAAGCAGGCTCTTGTATAGCTCAAATGGAGAGATACATAGCTTTGCTATGGGGGTTAGGTCCCCAGGGTGCAACATACACCAGTCAACAAGATAGTCTTAAAATGAAATAAGGCTGCAAAAATGTCTTGTGTTCCATTCCCCATCTAGTCTCCTCTTGCCGGTGTCTACTGAGGCCAAGAGATGCCAAGGACTGAGGACTTTCTAAAGTCAGTGCTTACTGGCTACTTCCATCCTTCCTTGGCAGGGACAGGAGAGCCTTTAGCAGTCCTTGTCTTCCAAACGCTGGACTAAGAGACAGGTGTCGCTCCATCACCCACCTGTCCTAAGTTAGCTCCTTGGAGGCCCATGGTGAGGGAAGTTGACACAGCCGCTCTATAGACCTACATGTGTTTTCACCTCTGACCCATGAAGACTGAATCAGGGAGGGGGAGCAGGACGTTCTACAGACCCAGGACCACTTGCTTCTGTCTGCTTGGCAGAGAGCTAGGGCATCTCCAGAAGACAAGAAGGTTTCCTACCCTGGTAGCTTTGTCTTGGAGGAAGTAAATTTGATCGGCAAGTTGGTGAGATATCCTGGACCTCTTAGGACCTGGAGGTAGGATGGTTTGGTCCATTTAAACTTTGCCTCTGGGAATCCCTTGGACACTCGAGCAAAATGAAACTGAGGAGACCTCCTTTCTCCGGGAAGTAATTTTCCCAGATGGCTATTATGATCAACCGGGCATTATTTTAGAGTTCAGAAGTCACTTTAGTTTAGTTAAATCATTGTATCACTGCCACAGAGGACCATGATGGCCACAGGCCAGATGCAGGCCCACTGACTGTTCCTTAGCTCCTCTGAGAGCCCAGAGGCTGAGTGGAGGCCCCCATGGGCCCAGAGCCACAGCTCAGAGGCTGAGTGGAGGCCCTACACACCCAGAGCCAGAGCAGCGGACTTTAGACAGCATCTCCACCCCTTCCTAGGAAGGGAGTCTTCACACCTGGTTTCATCTCCCTACAGCCTTGATCAGACTGCTTGTGCTTGGTAAACCTCAGTGGCTAGGGCAGGGAACAAAACACTGTCCCAAAGCCAGGGCTGTACCTTTCGGTGTTCTGCTGATGGGTGTGTGCTGTAACTTTGGAGAGAATGTTGCCACACAGAGCCTGCACGGTGACCTACTTTTTTCCTATGCCTGTATCATTTGATGAGCAGCGAGGCTGAAAGAATGACAATCAAGAAATGTGTGTTCTAAATCTCTGTAGTGGGACACCAAGGGCAGGTGATTCAGCTGTCTCCCCCTGCCCCGTGTCCCCCACCTTTGACTAGGACCTTTTCTTGTTACATCCCAATGAAAAGTGATTTTGGTCTAGCCTTTGCCTGATGTCCAGTCAAGGAGGGTTTAGCTCTTACATTTGCAGCTTCTCAGAAGAGCCCAGAGAGCAAAACTGAAGCAGTTCTGCCGACACAGGGCAGGACCCTCTGCAAATACCCTCTGAGGACATTGCTATGAGACCCTGCTTAACTCTCGGTATTGACATGAGCAGATGAGGAACAAAGCTAAATGACAGAGAGCTGTGGTTAGAACAGACACCAGAGTGCCTGGATTCTGGTCCCAGTTGCCATCAGTTCAATAGGCTGTGTTATTTTTAGGACCCTGGATCAGCGTGCTCTAGAGTAGGAAATTACTGTCGGTGATTTGGGGAGCTCAGTGGAGGGTTTCCATTTCGCTCCAAACTTTTCTTGCCTCCTGTGGCTACAGGGGCTCAAACTCTATGGAGGGTTTTCCATGCAGACTATGGTCAGATCTCATGTTTTCCATGCAGGCTGTGATCAGATCCCGTCCGTGGGGTGCTCTCGACCTAAACATGGTCAGAGGTAGCAAATCACCTTGGACTTTGTCCCAGCTCAGAGGGAACAAAGCCAGAGCTTTCCTTGTTCAAAGACTGACTCTGTGACTGTCCTGGGGATTCATTAGAAGGAGCACGCAGCATTCAGGAGGCAAGAACTGGGAGGGAGAAAGCTGCTTGAGACACTCTTGCCTCTTCTTGTGAAGGACACAGGGATGTTGCACAGTATGCGGCATCTCCAATTAAACTCTGTAGTGTCTGAAGATCTAGGGCCACTACAGTTTCTCCCATGGCTTCAACTAGGAAGAAGTGAGTACATCCAAGATCCTGGTATCCCTCCCATTCAGGGAAAAGGCAGATTTTTATCCCCAAACTGAAGAAGACACCATGGCAACAGGAGAGTGTCCCTGACACCTTCCGGTAATCCGGTAACGGGACCTGCCTGCGGAGGACTCCTCAAATGCTTTGTCCTGCTGCACTTTTCTGCTATTTGAGCCGTATGAATAGTTCCTTGGCAGCTCACTGCCCTTGCAGCCACCAAACCTGGAAAATGCAGTCACCTCTGAGGCTGTCCCTCATCATCTCCAGTGCCAGGACACTCCAGGCAATTAGCTGCCATTGCTCGGCTTCCTGTTCTTTTATAGGACAGCACTGAGGTTCATATTTGAGGTCACACCAAAAGAACAGACAACCATGAGATCCTTTGAAAATATGGTCATGATCATGAGTTCCACGCTGGCCTTGTTATCGGACTGGGTGATCCATCAACGGGAAGGTATGAAGACGGCAATCCCCACATCTTTATCAACAGAGCAACACTCCAGGACTCCGGGCTTGGTAAGTGCATTAGGGACCAGCCCCACACATCTTGAAGAACTGTCTGAGAGCTGTGACTCCTCCTCCCTCCATCCTCGCTCATGAAGTGGCAGAGCTGTTCTGATGCTCTGGGACTTTTCTACATAAGCTTCAAAGACAAGTGTACTGAGAGCAACCCCATCATGTTTCCCCTTTGGAGACAGAGTCTCCAGAACTGTATACAGTTGGGCTGAGAGGCCTAGGCCTTGCAGGCATCTTTGGCATTGGATTCTCTGGGAAAGCATTTCCTCTCAGTCTCTCTGGAATAGTGTTAATGAGTGGGCCTGGGAGCACTGTGTCCACCATACGTTCATAGAAACACAATTCCTGTAGTATATTTTTCTAAGTATGGGTTTTTTTGTTTGTTTGTTTTTTAATGTTGTTATGAGATGTTTTCCCCCGGCCAGTCAGGTCCCACAGCCACACCAGCCCCAAATAGCACACAAAGATGCTGTTTTAGATATAAAGCTGTTGGCCAGTTACTATTTTCTTATTGGCTAGCTCTGTCTTAAATATTAACCCATTTCTATTCATCTAAGTATTTTCACATGATCTCATCTTACTGGAGAGAGGGCCTGGACCTCTGTTCTCTCCAGTCTCTACATCTTGACTCTCTTCCCTACTACTTCCTCTCACCTCCTAGTCTCCTAGTCCCGCCTATCTTGCTGTCCTATTGGCCAACAGTGCTTTATTCATTAACCAATACAAGAAACATATTTACAGAATGACACCTCCCATCATAATATTTTTCTTTTTTTTTACTTAATATTTTTTCTTATTTTACATATTGATCCTAGTGCCCTATCCCTCCCATCTAAGTATGCTTTTCTATTTACTTATTTTTGTGTGTATGAGTGTTTTGCCTGCATGCATGGATGTATGCCATGTGTGTGCCTGGCGCCCTTGGGAGTCAGAAGAAGGCAATGGATCTTCCAGGAATGGAGTTGTAGATGCTTAAGGTCCACCCTGTGAGTGCTGCCAGTCAAACCTGGGGCTTCTAGAGGAGCAGCCAGTGTTCTTAACTATTGAGCTATTGTCCCAGCATCCTTTCCTTTAATTTAAAAAATTACACCTATTTATGTATTTGTCCCCATGTGTGCCACAGTTTACATGTGGCCATCAAAGGACACTTGATGGGTGTTAGTTCTCTCCTACCAGGTGGATCCTAGGATCAAACCAAGGTCATCAAGCTCAGTGACAAGAGCTTTTACCCACCGAGCCATCTTATGGGGGTTGCTACTGGTGGGAGGAGAGTTTGTGTGTACCCTGCTCTCATTCCCCCTACTGCCACCAGCCTCACTGGATTGGAGGCTTCTACACAGGCACCCAGCAGCAAAGAGAAGGTTGGTTTGGTAAACGTGTTTGTCCAAAAAGCTGAAAGTCGGTGATGTCCCATGGAGATGAGAGAAGGCAGGTGGAACCAGAGATGTGGCCCAGGCACCTGTGGTTTACAGTGGCCTTTTCTCTTAGGAATTCAAGACAATAGCTGAGTGGTTTATTTGTCTCACTTGTTCAATAACCGTTCTTTCCAACCTCCTTTTGAGAGAGGGAGGGAGAGAGAGAGGACAGATTAATAGCTTGTGGGTTATTGCTCGGCCCCTTTCTCTCTACCCTGTTTTAATGAAAAGAATGAAATGTAACAAATAGGCGCTGACCTAGTGTGGCCATCTAGGGCTCCTAGTCAAGTTTGTTTTCTCTGCCAGCTAAAGAATTGAAAGGCAGGGGAACCGTCAAGTGAGTCAGGAGCAGCAGGGGACTCTGCAGCACAGAGACAGAGTGAACAGGTGAAGAAGGCCTAGCAAGCTTTCCCACCCCCAAGCAGGTGTGGGGTCAACGGAGTCTAAAAATCCAGTCTCCCCTTGAGAGCTAGGATTAAGTCTTTGAAGGGTCTTCCTCCCCTAATTAGGGTTGCCAGCCGGCTTAAACAAAGACACAGTGGCTGATTAGCCCATAACTGTGGTGAAAACTCATCCTGATCCAGCCTCGAACTCAAGGAGCTGGCCCAGCAGCAAGGGGTGTCCTACTGGTGGGAGAAAAGCCTCTTGGGCCTTTGCTTTAAGCTGCCAGGCTTTTTGTTTCAAGTCAGGAGGGAAGATGCTAACTAGCTTAGCGATGAAGCTAGGCTGGCTGTCTTGGAAGTCTGGTGTCTTTCTTATCTTGTCATGGCCCCTCTGCCCTATCTGTCTGTTTACCAAAGAATCTAACTCCTGGTCCCTCACTAGGACAGACACAGACCCTACGGTGAAGGGTGCTGCATCCCACCCTTCAGGAGTGTAGAGTGTGTGGGAAGGAGGGCGAAGAAACAAGCTGCCACAATGCAGTGGACAACGTTGTCTCCACCTGAGAGGTAAAATGAGTAGAGAGATGCGAAAGAAAGGTTCTCTGAACGAAGAACTCATGCATCATTAGACTTTCCTGAATACGGGGGAGTAGGGACGGTGTATCAAAAGGAGAAGAGTGAGCGGAAGCCAGAGCCAATGCTTCTGATACACGTGCAGGGTAAAGACAGGCCAAGCCCTTCCTGTGGAGACCTAGAGGCCACTCAGGATCAACTCAGTCAGAGGGAAACCTAAAGGATTCTCCAGCAGCCGTGGCAGTGTCCGAGATGGATGCAGGGACTCTCAGTGACAAAAAAGACAAAGACGTCACCTGTGCAGTGATACAGGCAATCGGTTCCCTAGGAATGCCAGTGGCCTGGGATTTATGAGAAACAAGAGGAGGCAGGGTAAGGGCTGAGCCGTGTTGGCGAAGAACACCCAGAGTGCTTCCTGTGGGAAATACACCCAGTAAGTAGGAGTGATAGGAGGAAACAGGGTGAGACACAGAAGATCCAAACGGGCTAGAGAAAGAAGATATAACAATACACAAATAACAGCCTAGGCAGCAGCACTTGGCAAGCAAATTTGTGATTTGGCCCTAGTCTCTTAAACCAACATAGCCTTATTCCTATTAGTTGTTGTTGTTTTCTCTTTGGGGGCCCACCACCCAGCTCCCAAATAATCAAATAGAGGCTTATTCTTTCTTATGAATGCTCAGCCTTGGCTTGGCTTATTTATAGCCAGCTTTTCTTAAATTAACCCTGTCTACCTTTTGCCTTTGGGCCTTTATCTTTCTCTATTCTATACACCTTTCCTAACTTCTTACTCCATGGCCTGTTGTGTAGCTGTGTGGCTGACCCGGGAGTCCTCATCTCCTTCTCCTTTTCTTGACCCCTGATCTTTTCTTCCCAGATTTCTCCTCCTGTTTATTCTCTCTGCCTGCCAGCCCTGCCTGTCCTTTCTCCTGCCTCACTATGAGTCATTCA
The DNA here is from genome assembly GCF_943737965.1 of Phodopus roborovskii. Lineage (NCBI taxonomy): Eukaryota > Metazoa > Chordata > Mammalia > Rodentia > Cricetidae > Phodopus > Phodopus roborovskii. Next base: position 15,965,883 of record NW_026126541.1, on the reverse strand, counting down.
GCTCTTTATCAGATCAATCAGGTGTGTTAGCCAGGCAAAGGGACACAGCTTCACAGAGTTAAACAAATGCAACATAAAAGAAGGCAACACAGCCAGGTGGTGGTGGTGGTGGCGCACACCTCTAATCCCAGCACTCAGGAGGCAAAGGCAGGCAGATCTTTATGAGTTCGTAGGCCAGCCTGCTCTATGGAGCAAGTTTCCCGTTATGGGTTCCAATGCTACAGAGAAACCCTGTCTCGAATAACAAAACAAAACGCAACACATTTTTACATCATTTTTGAAATTATTTATTTTTATTTTATGTGCGATTTGTGCTTTTCCAGAATGTAGGATGTCAGATCTTGGAGTTACAGGCAGTTGTGAGCTGCCATGTGGGTGCTGGGAATTGAACCCCAGTCCTCTGGAAGAGCAGCTGGTGCTCTCAACCACTGAGCCTCTCCAGCCCACATCTTTACATCATTAAACAAATGTTCCCTAGCATAAACAAAGGTAACATATCTTCAACTAATATTCTATAACATTCCTAGGGGGAAAAAAACAATGAGTTTCTAGTCAAAAGATGGATGTTATTGGGGTGTGGTGGTGCATGCTGATAATTCTAGAACTTGTGGGTAGAGCCAGAAGTTCAAGACCAGTCTTGGTTACTTAGTGAGTTTGAGGCACTTGAGACCCAGTCTTAACTCTTCCCTTCTACTGGGGCCTAATGGGATGATCCTCCAAAGGGCATTTAAGTCTTAGCCTCATCAAAACTTAATATTTAACAAAGAGTTTCTAATGCCTGGTCCCCAAATCATCATCAAATGCTATTTACATTAGCGTTTTAATTTGCCACCCCCCCCCCGTGGTTTTTCAGGGCAAGGTTTCTTTGTATAACAACCTAGCTATCCTGTGTACATCTCCCATCCGTCCTGGAACTAGCTTTGTAGGCAAAGCTGACCTCAAACTCACAGAGATCTGCCTGCCTCTGCCTCCCATGTGCTGGGACTAAAGGCATTTGCCATAACCTCCCAGCTTAATTTGCCTTTCTCTAGTCACTTAGACTGCTGTCTTGTTTTGGGAAGGAGGTGGATAGATAGGACAGCAGGATCATTAGAGAGACCCACATTCTAGTAGTATTTCATACTGATCTATGCTTTATAGTGTATAGAGTAAATAACTGAGACATACTCCAAGGCACTTGTAACATGCCACTCTGAAAGAATTTTTATCTTTTCATTGTTTTATGACTGTCCCTTCTAGTTTCTGACACCTTCCCCTATTTTGCATGTTCTTACATTATACAGCCCTAATGTGGAAAAGCAGATGTATGTACTTTGGGAAGCTCTGGCTAGAGCTGTTTCCTTAATAAGACTTTTTCCTCTTCCTTATTGATTTGTATGTTTGCTACTCTAGCTGGGGGTATCTTTGTTCAACTATCTCTCTCATTACCTGTCGATTACCCTAACCTGATAAGTGCTAAGCATTGTTGGTGTTGGAATAGGTTCAGGGAGAGTAACACTGCCAATAATTGGCAAGCTACTGTGAAGTTTCCACATGGATCCACTATGCCAATTGTATTGAGTCAAGAATAACTTTATTTACCTTTCAGTCAAAGAGAAGAGTTAATCTGGAGAGTTCTCAGAATTTAGGCAGTTAGAGGGCATTTCGTCTTCTTCTTCTTCTTCTTCTTCTTCTTCTTCTTCTTCTTCTTCTTCTTCTTCTTCTTTTCTTATTCTTCTTCTTTTTCTTCTTCTTCTCCTTCTCCTCTTCCTCCTCCTCCCCTTCCCCCTTCTTTCTCCTTCTCCTTCTTCTTTTTAGTTTTTTGAGACAGGTTTTCTCTATGAAACAGCCCTGGCTGCCTAGAACTCACTCTGTAGATCAGGCTGGCCTCAGACTCACACAGATCTGCCTCCTGAATGCTGGGATTAAAGGCATGCACCACTACCCCTGGGCTTAGAGGGCATTTCTATGGCTTATGAGAGTGGTTCTGGGTTTTTGTTTGTTCTATTTTAGGAACAGGGTCTTATGTACCTCAGGATGGCCTCTAACTCTGCTGTGTAACTGAAGACCACCTTAAATTTCTAGCCCTTTTGCCTCTACCTCCTGAGTGCTGGCATCAGAGGTGCACACAATGGCCTGTTTATACTGGGTTAGGGATGGAACCCAGGCGTTGTGCATGCCGGAGGGACGTGGAGGCAAGAATCACTTGCACTACATTCCCAGCAGCCAGGGTGCTTTTGCTTCTGCCATCAAAGGGCCAAGGCTGAGATAATCAGTAGCGGCTGAAGGGACTCTCTGGTCACTGGCCAGACTGCCTTTCTTCTCTTCTGACTCTGCTGATGCTGCCCACTCTCTTGGAGATCTTTACAGGGAACACCAGTGCTGTGTGAAAAGATAAACTCACTTGTGATGACCAGACCTATAAGCCATGCGGTGGTGGCGCAGGCCTTGAATCTCAGCTCTTGAGCAGCAGAGGCAGGTGGACCTCTGAGTTTTGCCCAGAATGCTTCCTCGATTATTCTCCCAGTGCTATAGCTCTTCTAGCAGAACCAGTCCCCATTTTACACCTTTATACTTTGATAGAAACTTTCCTCTCACACAGCTCCAGGACTGGTCATGGATAACCAGGGTCTCTGAAATCCGTGGTTATGGTGCCTGGGATGGCAACTCATTAGAGTGGAAAATACTGGGTCTCTCCATTCATTCATCAGCATCAGGATTTTCCAAGGTTTGAGGTACCCATAGGTAAGAGGTGCGCAAAGAGGAGGAGGCAGCAGTCACCGCGCCCCTAACGGCTCTCCTTGCTTCTGTTCCAGGCGAGGGCTTCCACAACTACCACCACGCCTTCCCCTATGACTACTCCGCCAGTGAGTACCGCTGGCACATCAACTTCACCACGTTCTTCATCGACTGCATGGCTGTCCTGGGCCTGGCTTACGACCGGAAGAGAGTATCTAAGGCTGCTGTCATGGCCAGGATTAAAAGGACTGGAGATGGGAGCTAAAAGAAGGGCTGAGTTTGGGGTCATCTGGGGTCCCATTCTAAAGTTTTCTGGTCAGAGGCTTAATGTTCCAGGATGGTGAAGGTGACTATCGTAACCTGCTCCAGTACAGCACAGCAATGAAAAAAAAACGCGCAAAGCGGAAGGTCATGCTGACCTTGATGTATTTCTTCCATTTCCACTGGTCCTTCGTTTCTGCGTTCTTGCCGCCTTCCTCTGTCCTCTCCCTCACTGTCTCCCAAGCAGCTGCTTAACGTCTTCCAAATCCTGGACAGCTTTCTGGAGTTCTCCAGATGGCCCGGTCCCTTGAGGAAACGGAACACATCTCTGGGGAAGGCCTGTTGGTTTTCAAGAGCCCACATCTTGCTCAGTAAGAAGAGGGAGCTTGTAAAGCAGGTAAAGAATAAGAGATGAGAGGTAGCCCTCGGGGTAGGAGTCATAAATAGCGTTGGCTTTGAGCTGGAAATAAGCCACTAGCAACATGTTTCATGGCCTCTTCTCACAGCCTCCTCCTTTCTCTTGAGTGTGTGACAACAGAGGATGCTGGCAATGCCCAAGCATGACAGCACACACAGTCTCTATCTAACTTAGAAGCATTTCCTTAGGAGGAAACAAAGTCTGTGGCTAAAGGCTCTTATTGTCCATTCACAGCAAGCAAATTCCTTATTTTGTGAAGCAAGAAGTCCGCAGGTTGGGTGTGTCCAGAACTGCTGAGAACTGCTTGCAGAGTTAGGACTCATCCATCGTCTTTCATTTCTCCACCCTGACACATTCATGATGATCGGTTGCTGCTCTCACAGTAGTAATCCATCTTTAACATTTTCAGGCATCCAAAAAGAATAAGCGTGCTAGGTGTGGTGACCCATGTCTTTAATCACAACACTCAGGAGGCAGAGGTAGGTGGATCTTTGTAAGTTCAAAGCCAGCCTGATCTCTATAGCAAGTTGTAGGCCAAACAGGGTTACATAGTAAGACCCTGTCCAAAAAATAAAAATAAAATTTAAAAAAAAAAAAAAAAGCACTTCAGGCCGGGCAGTGGCACACCTTTAATTCTAGCTTGGAAGGGAGACACTGTCGGATCTTTGTGAGTTTGAGGCCAGCCTAGCCTACAGAGTGAGTTCAGGACAGCCAAGGTTACACAGAGAAACCCTGTCTAGAAAACAACAATACAAAGCACTTTAGAAGGTAGTGTTGAGACAACCCAAAATGAAGGTGAATGCTGTAAGTTGACCGCATCCTGAAAACGTTCCTACCCTTTATCTCTGATAGGGGACAATGAGGAAAGCAAATCTGAGGTAGAACGAGCTAGGTTACCTGTTCTTTACACCGCTGGGAGGATACGAGGCAGTTAGATATGAAAAAGGGTCTTCAGGCAGCTCCTTGTTTTCTGAAAGAAGACATCCAGGGATTGAGAATTTGCGAGTGAGTGGTGTCCTGATGAAACCAGTTTGAAGCTTTCACGAGCCCCAGTTTCTCTGTGACATTACTATTACCAGTATTTATATGAAAAGACATCCTAGCTGGGCACGGTGGAACACATCTTAACTCTGGCACAACCAGCCAGGGGGACACAGTTTCATGAAGCAACTGATTGTTTAGAGTGGCATATTAAAAAAGAAAGTTAAAAAAAAAAAAAGTGTGGCATTGAAAGTAGAAGTTTTTCTCCTGACTTTTCTCGTAGCCCAATTTCAGTCTCTGAACCATAACTCAAAGGGGTCAGTGTGGCATGTGAACAAGTCTGCCATCCTTTCCTGTGCTGTCAGTTCCAAAGCTAACTGTACTGATGTGAGTCTGTGAGGTTGGTCCCTCCCCACCCCATTTTTCTTTCCATGTTTCAAGTCGGCGTTTCTCTGTGTAGCTCTGGCTGTCCTGGAACTCACTCTGTAGACCAGGCTAACTCACTCTGCAGACCAGGCTGGCCTTGAACTTAGAGGTCCGCCTGCCTCTGCCTCCCCAGAGCTGAGATTAAAAGCTTGTGCCACCACCAACCTGACTGCACTGTATGGGAAGCCATAGGGCTTCAGTCACTAGAGTCTCCAGGGACCTGTGACCCATCACTCCTGCTCTCTTTTTTTTTTTTTTTTTTTTTTTTTCCCCTTTCTTTTTTGGTTTTTCAAGATTTCAAGACAGGGTTTCTCTGTGTAACAGCCCTGGCTGTCCTGGAACTCACTCTGTAGACCAGGCTGACCTTGAACTCACAGAGATCCCCATGTCTCTGCCTGCCAAGTGCTGGGATCAAAGGTGTAGGCCACCAACGCTGGGCTAAGTCCTGCACTTTTAACTATCAAAGGGAAGCTGAATCTGCAAAGATTGAGTCATCCCCCAGTAACCGACCCTTCCTAAGAGCAATGTGGGGTTAAACTCTGGCGGCAGGAAACAGAATCCACTGGCATCAAATCAAAGCTGACACCACAGCCTGGGGAAATGTCAGAGGTCCATGACTCATAGGCTCACAAAGGCTCAACTCTGAGGTCCTGGGAGAGGCTGAGAGCAGCAGGAGACCTGCCCAGGAGAGCAATTCTTACCTGGCAGCCCAGGCCAGGCAGTCAATTCCTGTCTACAGAATATCTGTCCCCAAAGAACAAAGAGTCCCCTCAGAATGCTGCTGCCTCTAACAATGGGAGAAAAGGAAATCAACCAGGGTCTGCATGTTCCTAGAACAGGGAGGACTTCCTGGCCACAGCAGGGGCAGATGGGGTTTCTTTTGTCTTGTTTTTGCTTTGTCTACTTGACCTGTGGAGGCAGGCTTGATGGTTTGTGGGAGCTCTGTATTTCTGCAATAGATTCCAGACCCGCATCTTGGCTTCTAAGAGCTACTAGAACAAGCTCTGCCCTTCCCTTCACTTTCTAACCTAAGCTTGGCCTCATTCTGGATAACATCATGACTCAGAACTATTCTGAAGATGGGTGTCAGTCACTGAGAATGCCCCACATCGGGCTGCAGGGATGGCTCAGTCGTTAAAGGCTAGGCTCACAACCAAAAGAGGAGAATGTCCCCCATCAAAGGTTATTGCACTGGGACTGAATTTGATGGTGACATTTATTTAATACTTTAAGACCTGGCTTTCTAAGTGCACGCACACACACACACACACACACACACACACACACACACACACACAGAGCTTTAATTGCATTATTTGAAACAAACCAGCATACTCTGTTTTTTTTGTTTTTTTTGTTTTTTTTTTTTTTTAATTCAAGACCAAATAGATTAAGGAAACACTGACGAAGCCCAAGCCTTTGGTTAAAGGAAATACTCAGTATTCCCTAAATTCCAGTGTTGTGTAGCATGCCATCTCAAGGGTAAAGAAAACAAAGACTAAAAATATGCCAAAGGCAGCTTTAACCTGAAGTCTAAGAAGGCACTTGCTGCCATGGGAAAATCAAGACAGCATGTTCTACACTGGCAAAGGAGGTACAGGTAGGCCATGGCACAGATCTAAATACAGTTGTCTTTAGATTGGGAAGTATATGTTGAGTCTAGTAGACTGCAGGACAGCATGATAACATCAATGACATTTGTCTAGTCAGATGCTTCATGGCAAGCCAGGGAAAGCATCATTTTACCATATCAGCAGCAGGTACTATCATTGACAGAACTGAGTTCATGATGCCGGTGAGTTCCCCCGGAGAAAAACAGTAAGAGAGTGAGGGGTCTGCTGTGGTGTGTCTCCAGAACCTTGGCTTTGTCTCCTGTGCTGAGCAGAGGACAGAGGACTTGCACAAGCATCTTGGTATACCCATTACCTGCCAGTGGTACCCAGTTATACCAAGAAATGAAGCATGCTCTCTGCCTGGGAATGGACGCTGGGAGGCTGGGCTCATGCAATCATCTGCACAAGCCCCCTTTCTTCTTCAAGAACCCAACTTGCTCTAACTTCATAGCCATCTTAATGTCCAGCCACCCCTGAGGTTTAGGCTGTACTCTCAAATCACAGGAAAACCAGGTGTTTCTTCTCTGCTTTTCTAACTGAAGCCTATTGTCCCTTAAAGTCCTTGCTCAAGGCTAGCTTTCTTCTTGTGGGGAGCATGGAGATAGTAGAGACCCAACTCAGGACCTTGCACATGCTAGGCAAGGGCTCCACCAAAAAGCCACATCACCCAGTCCCAGTTTTCTCTTATAAAAATATTCCCCTGAACCTAAATGGTCAGTACTCAAAGGGATCATGAGATGATATCATGGGTTCCCTCTGTGCTACAAGCTGTTGGAAATGTCACAGACTGGGAGCATGCTGTAACTAGCTAAATCTTCGTGGCACAGGCAACTAGCCGCTCTGTACATTCACAGGGGTGAATACCCAGGCAACCACCACAGGCTACAAGGAGCTGGGACTATCTTGGACATACAAACTCCTCTCCTTGCAAACTTCCCCAGCTTCCCAGACCCATGTCACAGAGGGTTCACAAAGGGGGCTCCATGCTCAGTGCTGGAGTACCTGCCTACACGCACAGGGCTCTGGGCTCAACACCCACCACCACAGTAAAACAACACTATAGCTAATACAACAGATGGAGATTTAGGCTCCCATGGGATCTTGGGGGGACCAAAGGGACATCTGCTTCTTGGCCACTTTGCACAGGGAACACTGAGTAAGTAACCAGGGCCAGCCTCTAAGACCTATGAACAAGGAGAGGAAATGAGGTAACGGACGGTGAAAGGCAGAGAAGGACCCAGAATGACTCGGGGCTCCATACTTGCCCCTCTCTTAGAAAATTCTGGAGGGCAGCAGAATTCCCCTGTAGTCTGTGACTTCTGACACATACACATACTTAAACTAAAGTGGCTCTCACCGCATAAAATTAGCTATATTAAACCAGGAACTGCTGTGACATTTAATACATTCATAATAAAGAGCAACCATAACCTTTAGTCCTAAATTATTCTCATCGCCCCAGAGAAAACAGTGGCTCCCCACAACTCCAGCTCCACCCAGCTTCTTATGCCTTTAATAGTCAATATCCTGTCTCTAGGATTTGCCTATTGGTGCTATTTCACAGGAATGGAAGCACACAGCCCGTGGTATTCTGTGGGTCTCTTCTCCCATTGTGACTTTTTGGGTGCTCATTCATACTGCATTGCCTATCAGTCATTCATTGCTCTCTGCTAATCAGTACTGGCTTGCAGTCTATGCCCCCACTGAAACACCCTTTGTTGGTGTACAGTCGTCTGAATCTTCCGGTAAGTGACATGTGTTGCTATATTTCTGCGCAAATATTTGAGAACCTGCTTCCAGCATTCTCTGTACCCAACCAGAAGTGGATTTCATTGCTCATAAAGTACACTGTTTCTTTTTGTGGGATCATCAAACTTACTTTCACAGTGGCTGTACCATTTTATATTCCTACCAGCTATCACTGTCCCCCCCTGGAGTATTCATGTGTTCACACATCTGTTCCTTTTCTCCTCCTTCCTTCCACAAAAGCCAGTCCCCACAAATCCTCCGACCCTCATCTTGCTCCGAGAACATAAGGTGGAGGAAATTGCACCTCTGGTAGCGACTAGCCTTGTCTTTTCTACGGGCAGGGAGGGCAGGCTGTCAATTTCCTGGGTCGTTAAGGTGCACACTACAGTCTTTTGTGTGACTCCTGCTATGCTCCAACACCTCTGTGGTCTTTCTAAACTTCCCATGAAACTCCCAAATAAGGAAGCTTGGGACAGAAGGAAGATCGGTGTGGAAACCCGAGTTCCAAGGCACTCACGTCCCAACCGTGTCCCTCCTCCCGCCCTGCCTGTCTGAAGTGGGCGGACCCGGGGGCCTGGACGCCTAGAAAGACCCTGGGAGAGGAGGCCCCACCCCGGGGTTACTCTCGGTCAGCACCCGCCCCCAAGGTTACTCGCGTTCACTCGGCCCACAACACCCGACCCCGAGCAGCCAATCAGCAGCCGCGCTGCGGCTCAGCCCGTGCCCGCTCCAATCAGGAGATGCCGCCCCTGCCGCCGGGCTGCGGGGTCGTTGTGGTGCCTCTTCTGCGCCCCCACCCCACCCCACCCCCACTCCAGCCTGGCTCTGCGGGAGCTGGGGATGCGCGCGCGCACCTTGCCATCATCTTCCAGGTGGAGCTGATGGAGAACTTCCTGAGGGTCCCCACCCCCACTGTACAGGCCTCCTTCACTAAGGAGGAACGCAGAGCTGTGCCCCACACAGCCAGTCCTGCTCCGTGGATGACCTTGATTATGGGTTCTGGTCCCCAGCTCCCTCCTCCATTGGCAGTTGGGGGAGAAGGGCTTGGCTAAACAGGTCTCAATCTTACTGCTTTGTGCACACTCCTATCATGTAGGCAGCAGGGTGCCAGTTCAAACAAACAAACAAACAAAAAGAAAAACCCAGTAGTATGAGGTGGTAGGAGAAGATGTTACAAAAAAGCAGAGAACAAAGTGTTTAGAAAGGATTGAGGCTGGCGTTCCAGGGCCTGAAGGGGTGTGGAGAGGAGAATGTGCATGGGAGGCTGTGAATGCCAGCCAGGCACGGAGAGTCTAGATTACTCGGTGATAAGGAGTCATGAGATGTACTCAGACCGGACAGGAAAATCTGTTTCAGAAAGTTACTGAGGTGGCCATGGTAGAACTGAGGGAACCAGATTAGCCCTGGGAGGCCGGATCCAGGCTTTGTGACCTTCCTGTTAGGGCGTGGGACCCTCGAATCTTAATGGTGCTAGTGGGAATGGCAAAGGCCAACGGAGTCATTTGGGGGCAGAATTGAGGATGGCATGGAGAGGAAGAGAGGCTGAAGGAGAGGCTGACCCAGAACCTCTTCCCCCTCCTGAGTGCTGGGATTACAGGCCTGCTGCACTGGGTTTTATGCATCTCTGAGGATCAAACCCTGGTCTTTGTGCATGCTAGGCAAGCACTCCACCCACCGTCCTACATCTCCACCTGTGTGTATTTGCTCCCGTACTATGGCCAGGTTGAACCTGTACATAACTTACAAGACAGAATAATTTCATTGGACTTGTTTTGGACATAGTAGTACCCACTTTCCTCCCGATTTCGTGCCCCAGAGGAACATCTTGGAATTATTTTTAGCTGACTCCTGGCATTCCTTTCTGTATTTCTAAATGCATGCTTATACCACAATGAATTGATTTCATTTGCTGTCCTCTCGCCTTGGAAGATGGAAATATTTTTTAAACCACCACCACTATGATGATCACCACACACACTCAAGCCTTCGTAGGAACTCGCATAATTCATTTTCACCATCCCGCAATACAGTATGTCGTAATTTCCGTTAAATCAGTAACTAGTATATGTACTATGGTGACTGTGTAAATACCATTCGAGCAGTGTTTCCACGGTTTCACAACTTTTCTTTGTTCTGGACCTGGTCACTGCTTTTCTTGTCCTGCTCTTTTACACATTATTCATTAATGCCACTTGACCCTTCCACCTCCTCACTGGCCTCTGCCACCGCATTTGGCAGCAGTCAAAGCCCAGCTACTCTGTTGTTTTGGAGAAGTACATTCCCTACTAATCATAGGAGAAACTATTTTTAAGATATGTTATCTCCCACAGGTGGTGGTGCATGCCTTTAATCCCAGCATTGGGAGGCAGAGGCAGGTGGATCTCTGTGAGTTCAAGACCAGCCTGTTCTACAGAGTGAGTTTCAGAACAGCCAGGACTGTTACACAGACAAACACTGTCTCAAAAAAAAAAAAAAAAAAAAAAAAATCAACAGCAACAACAATCCCCCCAAAAACCAACCACAACAAAAGATATGCTGTCTTCACTTTTTCCAAGTTTAATAACTGTATTGTCAATAACTTTCATTTGGTTCCTTCTTCTGAGCATCTTTTAAAAATGTAATAATCATTGAGTTCCTCCCCACCCAAGTTTTGTGTGCGTTTGCTTGTTTTCTCTCTGAGTTTTACAGCTACTTGTTCTATGTTCAAGAGAGCCCATGCCAGAGGCTGAGTGTGGAAGCCGAAGGACAATGTCAGGGATTCTCTCTCCATCAGCGGACTCCAGGGTCACACTCAGACCTTCAGGCATGGCAGCTGCGCCTGCTGAGCCTTCTCACCAGCCATGTTTGATCTTTTAGGACCCTGGTGGCCCGCCCACTGCCTGCGTGTGTACTGGCATTCTTTTTATTTCCTGGCCTCTCTTTTTCCCTCTCCATGTCTCTCTCTCTCTGCCCTCACCTTCTACCTCTGTCTTTCTCTGCTTGTGCTCCAAAATGTAAAATAAAAATCCCTTCTTCCTGCCTTCATTTCCGTTTGGTTGTATTTGTTTTTCTGAAGCGCACATGGCAAAGCCTTCTTAGAACTGCATTTGACAAGCAAAAAGCTAAGTGCATACATACCTCAGTCTCCTTTCTCCCCATAACAAACTCCTCGCCAGAACCAAAAGAAATTCTCATTAACTCTGAGAACAGGGCCCTATAAAGTGAAAAGAGACTAAGAAAAGAAAAGGGAAGAGGAGGAGACAAAAGAGTGTCTTTAAATCCACTTTCCAGAAAGATACAAATTTGGCCAACTTAAAGTGTGAACTTGGGATAAGTTGACTATTATGTCCTGTAGAGCAAAGTGACTCACATGGGAGGTCATATCCCACAAACACAGTGAGGGACAGTCTAGACTGGGCCATGACAGGGGCACATCTGTCCCAATATGTGGACGGTACATCCCACTACCCAGGTCTGGCAATCTCTATTTGTGACCTCTGGCTCTAAAATGACTGCCTGGCACATGTTTTTTTCCATACCTGAATTATCCCTGTGCCGGCTGTTTTATTAAACACTTAACAGCAATTTAGAATGAGGTGATTAATGGTAGGACTGTTTGTTTATTTTAGACATGGTTTCACAATGTTGCCTAAGCTTGTTCTGAGTTCCAGGTCCTCCTGCCTGAGCCCCCCCCCCCAAGTATGGTAATCACATGGGTGAACAACGGCACTAAACTTTTTTCTTTTGGTGCTGCTGACAGAAGAGGAGCCTTGCATGCTACGCAAGCATTCTAACACTGAGCCACATCCCCAATCTATAGACAGCTTATTAAGTTATACATTCTTAGCCCGGCATTGGTGGCGCATGCCTTTATTCCCAGCACCCAGGAGGCAGAGGCAGGTGGATCTTTGTGATCTACAGAGTGAGTGCCAGGACAGGCTCGAAAACTATATAGAGAAACTCTTCTCAAAAAATAAAAAATAAAAAAAAGTTATAAATTCTTAATTTCTCTTCTAAGAATAATGAAGCAGAGAACAAGATACCAGGGGCCTAGCAAGAGAAGAAACCCAACAATGTGGGTCTATAGAGCAAGATAGCAAACTTTTCACTAAAATAAGAATAGACTGCCCATTCTACCTTAACACTCATCCCTTCCTAAACTTGAAAGTTTAGTCTTGAGATTTCTCAAATGGTTCAGAGTTCTTCAGCAGAAAGGAATGAACAGGCAGAGCTGACTTTCAGCCCCTATCTAGTCCCTTCCAGAAACTGTGAAAGATCCCCTTCACCAAGCAGTCACCTTCCTCACTGGGGGACCCAACACCCCGAATCAGGATGCTCCTCCAGGGGTGGGGATGGGATGGAGTGAAGTGTTCCTTGTTTCTCCACTCAGGCTTCAGTACCAAAACAGCATCCTGAACAAGGATTTTTTGGTGGCTTATGCTGCAGCACCTAATTCTAGACACTTCTGTGCTCCAGAAATCTAACCACCCAGAGGACAAATACCTTACTTAGCTGATGCCTTCGGATTAAATTGTTCATGAAGGAAAGGAAGGGCAGGGAAAGGTAAGGGAAAGAAGGAGGGATGGGGGGAGAAGGGGAGGGGAGGAAAATGGGTGGAAGAGGGCATTAAAAGATCATTATTAATTTACATTCCTTATGGCACTTATGGGAATAGCCTGACCTCATTCCACATTAGAAAATACTTACTTCGTATCTGGACATGATAGTGGGTAACTGCTTACAGTAATTTTTATTCTTTTCTCTCACTGAGAATAATGAGTTCACGCTGATGAAAGGTGTTTTTCTAGCAAGGGCTTGGCCTAGCTAGGATGAAGCCAGCTCAGAGTCAAGTGTGTTGCTCTCTCCTCCTTGCCTGGCTAGCTCCTGCCATTGGCTTAGAAATGAGAAGTAAAAAAAAAACAGAAACAAAAACAAAACAAACACAAACAAAAAACAGGCCACAATGTGAGGCTGACTGCAAGGTCCCAAAGTGATGCTAGACAAAAGACTCTCCATTCAGCCACATCTCCACTCCCCACTCCTCCAAACCTGGAGGGTCCCAAGACTTGCCATCCTGGTTGAGAGGTAGAGAAACAATACACACCTCGAAGGCTCATCTTTTTGAAACAACCTTTGCTTTAATGCTTGCCTATTGTTTAAAAGAGAACAGTCCTGGAAGAGATAGTAATGAGGAAATATTTCAAATATCTCCTATTTACGATGTACGTAACAAGTTCAATGAACAAACGCCCACTCAAAGTCCAGCTTGGGTCAGGTACTCAAGCCCGACCTCCTCGGAAAGTCCCAATACAAATATCAGAAGAGTAGAAACTACAAAAGGCTTAAAGACCGAAGAGTAGAAACTACAAAAGGCTTAAAGACCGCAAGGCAGGGAGAGCCAGCCTGGTAAACCATTGGGTGATTTAAAAACAAAACCATAAAACAGTAAGGTCAACAGTGGGTAAAGGTTGGAGGGGACCGAATGCTCCCGGCAAAAAGGAAGGAATATTTGCAGGTTTTAACAGTAAAATACCAAGGGACTGAAGAGAAATGAGGACATTTAAGGGAAATACATAAGCAGGGGAGGTTCACGGTCCAGAAGGCCTCCAAAGTTATGGAAAGAAATACATGCTTCATCCCAAGGCCAATAGGAATGCCTGTAGTTAAAATTAACTTACTTATTTAAGATGCCTAAGTGGGAGGTATTTAATTCTTACTCTCTTGAGTTGAAGGATCAAAATTAAAAACTGCCATAACAGTTTGTGCCCCTTTCCATACAGGGATGTTACGGCTCTCACCTCCATCTTCCAAACATGTGCATTGTTGTGCCTAAACAGCTCTTACCTGCATCACTGCAAGCTCGACTGTAGACAAATGTTCATGACATATTACCAATAACTTTTAATTTGATGGTCACGTAATACTTTTTGATGCCAAAGCCTGACGCTGTCCCTATACCATTCCTACCACACAGCTTTATTTTGTGCTCAGTCGGGGACTCCTGAAGTTGGCAGGCATGAAATGAACCAGGCAGCATCCTCTCCCTTATCAACAGTTACATTGTTCCTGTCTTCTTTCTTCCTGGAACTCATTCTCTCGAACTCAGCCCTTTTCTAGGCTCCTAGAGCTTTCTCCCCAGGGCAGCAACCTGTCTTGGAGAGAAATGTAGGACTCCTGTTCTACACTGTTGTCTTGGCAATCCTCCTCTAGCTTTCTCTGATAGACAATGAATGCAATAGCAACTGGCTTAAGGAACATCGCCAACCAGCGCTAGGTATTGGTGCCAGCAGCACGGCGGGCTGCCGGCTGAGGAGTGCAAGGGTAAGTTTGTCCCATAGAGCAGTCTTCCACAGCAATTAAGGCATCCCAAAGGAACTCTGAATCTTCTACCAGAAAGAGGGCAAGCAATACTTTGAAATCTGAACTCTTATGGTGAAACCTCATCAGTATTTGGGATGGTGGCTTGGAAGAGGGATGATATTAGTGTCCTTATAAAAGAAACCCCATGGGCTGCAGATACAGTTCAGTGGTTAAGAGTGCTTGCTATTCTTTCAGAGGACCAGAGTTTGATTCTTAGTACCCACATTAAACTGCTGAACTCCAGCAGCAGGGGATCTGCCACCTCTGGCTTTGCAAGTATCTGCATTCATGTGTACATACTCGCATGCACACATACGTCCACACAATTAAGATTAAGCAAAGCTTACCTCTCCCCTCCCCCACTGAAGACAGAGAAAAGATGGCTACCTATGAATTAGAGACCCATGCTTGGCAGACATCAAATGGCTGGCGCTTTGATGTAGATGCCGAAGCTCCCAAACCGATTCTGTTGTACATGCCTCACAGTCTAAGGACACAGCTGGTAAAAGAACTAAGCCAATCAGACATCACACAGACAACCCAAGGGGTAGTGGCACCTACAGATAACTTCACACAACACTTTTGGACCACCGCAACTCAACTACCATTTGCTGAGAACACCTGCTCCCATTCAAGCATTCCTAGCTAGCACTGGCCAGCGAGGCCAGGCCTGGAATGGAGGTGTCCGGTCACTAGCTAGAGAGCTGGCAAACTCCTGACAACCAGGAGGCAAGATCTCTATCTTGCTCCCAGGAAATGCCGCCCGCCATCTCTCTTCTTGAGTAGCCAGGTGTTGCCCCAATCTCTACCATGCCCCTTTCCTAGAGGAGGTGGGCAATGCAATAATGGGTCGACTGCACAGCCTGCCAGGCTACATGTTCTCTCGATAGTTAACACAGACCCAGAGAAGATGGGGTCATGAAGGGCAGGTCTCTGAGATCGGAGCACCTAAGGGTCCAAGGGCCATAGGGTCCCGAGTAGGGGCTGAGAGCTTGGGCATCGATTTCATGTCGCTGTGCTCAAGCCAGCTCCACCACTTACTGGCTGAGGAGATCACTCACCAAGTGATTTCATCTGCGTCTGTCACGTTCCTCCTGTTTAAAGTGGAAGGATGGAGTACCCATGCGAGGCTACAGTGTAGCTTACAGTAGCCATTTAACACCCGTTCTCTGTTCCTACTCCACTTACGAGTCCCCCGGCCTGCTGTTTTCTGGTCTTTTCCATAAAACTGCAGAATTCCAACCTGACAGAGGAAGAGTCTCCCAAAGGTGCTACGTGCATTCGGAAGGCATGGGGATGGGAGTGGGATTGGATACTGACAACCGACGGTGGCTGTGCCCTCGGTCTGGGCATAGTGACCTTAGTAACTGAGCCTAATGTGAATGGGCAGGTCGCAGATCTACGAGAACTTGATTATGGCACTAGCGCTCCGGGTATTATCTGGTAAGCATCCTGGAGCTGGTGGGAGAGGCAGAGCCATTGTTCCAGCAGGGTCTACAGAGGCGCCTGTTGAGGAGGGAGGCGGGTCTGCAGGTCCCTTCTCAGCTTTGCTCTCTGTTGGTGGTAGCCATTTCCCCTCCCACGCGCCTTCCGAGACCGGATGGAGTTATGAGTGGTCGTGGCTATAGTGGCTCCCCCAGCTGTGCAACCTCTGAGTACCACGCCGGGTCTTCCTGGTCTGGAAGCCAACCCCCACTGCTGGATTGGGTCTTCTCTCCCAGAAAGAGCGCCGAAGCGCCCCCGTGGCAGGGTGGGGGCTGGGTGGTGGACCAGCGGGGGATGGGTGAGAAGCCAAGAGGCAGAAAAAGAAGGGAGGAGGGGGGGAGGAGTTGGAGGCAGAGGGAACAGCAGATTGTGCAGAGCCAATGAGAGCAGCAGGACGAGGTGGTACCAAATTCCCATCTGCCAATGACCAGCCAGAGTTTACGAAAGCCTCATTAGCATCTCCCCCCTCCGCCTGGCTGGGGATGGGACAATGCGGTGTTGGTGTCTGCAGTATTCCGACTCCTGTACACTGGTAGCTGCAAGCGGCGATTTTGGCGTCCTCTCATTTCCTATCCTTATCTCCGCCCGCTGCTGCCTTGGCCAGCCCGCTTTTGATTCTGTATCTGGCCATTGATCAATAAAACGAACCTAAGGAAATATAGGACACGATTACCTCACTGCCAGCTCTGGCCCAGGGCTTCTGCAGAGCTACAGGGAGCTCAGGGTTTCTGCACAGTGGGCTGCAGAAACTTAAGTCATAGCACCCTCAGTCCCTGAGGTCTGAAGCTCGCTGCACATTCTCATCCCTGGGAGCGTGACCCCAGCACCCAACGCCAAGATGCCGGCCCACATACTGCAAGAGGTGAGCTACCCGCATATGGCCCCTCCCTCTCAGGTTGGCGGGTGCAGATTGGACTTCTAGGTGGGTGGCTGGTTGGGGGTTGGAGGGAGTTCAGAGCAGTTGGGAGCATCATTTTCGAGTTTCTCTCCCTTGAATGATTGCTTCTCTAACCCGTTTTTTTACTCAGGGCAGTTGGTCGCCTAACTTGTGTTTCTTAGTCTTTAAAGTAAACCTGACCCTCGTCGATACTTGCAGGGTCTCCTTTGTGAATTACTAAGGGTGCTGCTAATAAGACATCTCCCCTGCCCCATCAGCATAAGGTTTATTCCTGCCGGTCTGTGCATTTAAGGAAACTTCCCCTTGTTCCGTTTCGTCATGCAACCTTGGCACTGGGGTCTGGCCAGTATTGCATCCTTCCCGCAGTTACGTTACAGGGAAGTACCCCCTGCTGCCCCCACGCGTCTGCATTCCTAATTCTCTCCCTCCCCTGGCAGATCTCTGGCTCTTGCTCAACCACCACCACCACAATCACAGCGCCTCCCTCTGGGGAACAGCAGAATGGAGGAGAGAAGTTAGAAAAGAATCCTCACCACTGGGGAGCAGACGTTCGCCCTGAAATAAAAGATGACTTATACGACCCCAGCTACCAGGATGAGGAGGGGCCCCCGCCCAAGCTGGAGTATGTCTGGAGAAACATCATCCTCATGGCCCTGCTGCACTTGGGGGCCCTGTATGGGATCACACTGGTTCCGTCCTGCAGGGTCTACACCTGGATCTTCGGTGAGCAGCTCCCCTTGTCTTGGGCGGTTTCTCCTTGCTCTTTAATGGGGTGACCTCTGGCCCAAGGCAGCAGCCCTTTCTTTTTGGTTCCGGGTGGAGCAAATGGGCTGGGAAAAGAGCCTAGTGGGATTAGGAAGGTGGGCTTGAATTTTAAGAGTCTCTTAACATTGATGCTGAGGCCACTGAGCAGGCTTTTCTGTATGAGTCACTTGATGGCACCTGTCCCAGCCCTGCCCGCCACCAAAGAAGCAGGCCCTGCCTAGGGGACTTTGGAGCACAGGCCTCACGGGTGGCAACCTGTTGAGCCCAGTGAGGGGACAGAGACAGGGGAGGAGATAAGAGAAGGAGGTTATGAACATAACCCTTTGGACCTCTCTGCCTGGCCAGCCAGAGCAGGCTGGTTTGACCTGGAGGAAGGTGAAGCAGGATCCTGTATGGCCAATTACAAAGGTATATGGCTCCAGGGTTTCGAACAAGGCAGCAACAAACCATTCTTAGACTAAAGGAAGGTTGCAACAGTGTTTCGCCTTCTTTTCTGCCTGCTGCTGCTTATCTCCTGTGTGCACATAATGCTGTGGAGCCTCCCCCTTCAGTCTCCACACCTAATAGTGCCTCCTTGGCAGGCAACAGAGCCTTGAGCAGCCCCAACCTTCAGATGAACGGGATTCTAACTCAGCTCCACGGGGGGCCATGGGTACCGGCTGGTGGCGGTGCTGCCCCCTGGATACGCACATGTGCTTTGCAGGTGGTTTTGTCTTCAGTATTAACTGCCTCTACCTCGGTCCTCCTAGGTCTTACAGGTGTTGAGATATGGTCCTTGAGAGCTTCCCAGGTGTCAAATATGCCACTCATAATCTAAACAGCACATCTTTGTCAAGAGTAGGGATGGGAAAGTTCTTTAGGTTAGCTGTGTGTCCTGCCAGCCTTGTTCCTGTCTTGGCTGTACCTTCATGGACCATAACCCCAGAGCTAAATAGACATCTTTGCCAACACTGTGAGAGCCTAATGGACACAGTTTCTGATTGTAAAGCTGAGATGTTATATACCCGCTATTGGGGACACTTCTCTGGGAGGCAGGGAAGGGATCTTACTCTCCTGAGTGCGAGACTGAGAGGTGAGCAGAAGAGGGTTAAGACTGCCTGGGTTCTTGTGTGGGCTCCCTGTGCCCTGTGGTCACCCTCCACTGTCATACCCCTCCCCCACACGCACATTGAAGTGCAGGTGTCCCCTTGGTGCTGGGATAAGGCTTCTGCTTTGCCCAAAATGCCCCCCCCCAGGGCTCTGGTTACCTTAGTATCTTTCCAGACATAGGTAAGGTCTTTCATCCGATGGCCAGAACTTCTCTTAGTATGCTATCTATTGCTCCCCTGGGATCATGTAGGAGGGACAGGAAGGGGGAAGGAGAAGAGAGTTCTTAGGAAACTTATCTGTCTGCAGAAAAGCACAGAGCAGTTTGTACAATGTGTGGTATCTCCAGTAGCAACCAAGTTCTGTAGCCTCTGAAGGGCCTTTGTTTCTTGATGTCCCTTGGAAGGGAATCAGTGTTAGCCTTTTCTACCAAGGTCCCAGCCCCTGCTTCTTAGTTCTACTAATGGAGGAGACAAATGGGTGAACTGCTCTCCTCTTTCCCAGTTAGTGGCCAGGGAGAGACAGGAGAACTGGGCACAGAGATCTCAGGGACCGGATAGTAGAACTGAAAGAAGGGATGGGGGACAGAAAATCCTTCAAACAGAATCTATATCCTCAACAGGAATGTGTGGCATTAATAGCACCCACCTTGGTCAAGGTATGTGGGGGAATGTGAGACTCTTGTCCTCGCTAGTGTTTGAGCCACTCTGCAAGTCTGACTATCCCTTATACTGCTATAGTGTCCAAATGGTTTTGTGTCCACTGGTAAAAGCCTCATGTGTATAGTTCGCTATTCAGTATCACCCCGTGTTTTCTCCAACTAGCCATTGCCCAAACTGCTCTGGCTGTTGCTTCAAAAGTGCCCCTGGCTGTGAGTTCTAGGCTGAGAAATGCAGTTACCTGACCAGAACATCTTAGAGGACAGCTAGAGGTCAAAGGAGAGATAGGTCCTGGGATGGTGCCCATAGAGACTCGTGATGACCAGTAGCACAAAGTGGTAAAATCTCTGAGGTTTTGCAGACTAAGGCATCCCAGGGCTTGGGGAAAACCAGACCATTACCCACAGGCTGAAGGAGAGGCTAACTGGTGCTAGGAAACTGTCTTTGGCAGATTTCCATTATGGAACTGGCCTCTTGGTTACAAACCCCACTGTCTTGTCCCACAGCATATTTGTACTACGTCATCAGTGCCTTGGGCATCACGGCCGGGGCTCATCGCCTGTGGAGTCACCGAACTTACAAGGCTCGGCTGCCGCTGCGGCTCTTTCTCATCTTGGCCAACACCATGGCTTTCCAGGTGAGCAGCCGGTGCTGTTAGCTGTGTCTACCCCATGGCTGGCAGTCTGGGATCTTAGGACAGCCGTTGCCCTTTTGGTCACCAAGAGTGCAGACGTAGTGCTGAAGTTCATATACCAGAGAGCCCCTGGGAAGGGAAATAAGAAAGGGTCCCCAAGTACTAGGTCAGTTTTCGCCTCAAGGTCCCTGTGGTGTCACACAGCTTGACTGTTGTGGGTCTTCAGTATAAAGGATGGGCACAAGAGCCAGTAGTGATCCCGATTTCCTAGACCACAAGAGAACCAACCGCTCACACATTAAGGTAACTGTCTAGGACTACACCACGGTGGGAGAGAAGGTGTGTCCTAGACCCTGGAGCTCTGTTGTTTTACAACAAACATTAATCATTTAACCAGATTGTCCTCACAGCCATTGGAGGTAGCAGATACTGTTGCTGCTGCTCTTTCAGAGATGAGTAGATGCCCAGTGATTGGCTCTGTCAACACTGCGGTGCCGTGCGCCACTGTGGAGGGAAGTAAAACATCTTGACGATTGTTCAAACAACAAGCTTTAGCAGAGCAAGGATAGCGAATTGGGAGGGGACTCTTGTGGCTTTAAGGACACAGGATGGCCAAGGGTGGTGGCTTTAATTTTTGCTGCAAAAGGAAACTAGGAAACCCAGTTAGTCCCCTCTTGTTAAGATTTGAGGTGGCCTAGCAACTTTACCTTTGAAAGATCTTGGGGGACAAAGGGAAGGAAGAGATACTGGTATATTTTGAAGGGACCCAGACAAGTCCACAGATCCTTTGGAAACATGCAATGCTCATTCATTAATGCTGGCCTTGGACGGTCAGTTTCTATAGAGTAGCACCCCAGGGCCCAAGGCCACTTGCCTCATACTCTGAGCCAGAAGATAGACACTCCACATGCATCTGTCACCACATGCACCCTATTCCATAGTCATTGTTTGAAAAGTTGCTCTGGGATAGTCAAGATGGCTCAGTGGCAAAGGTACTTCCTGTGCAAGCCTGACAACCTGGGCTTGAATCCCCAGAACCTGCTGTGTGGAAGGAGAGAACCGAAACTTGTCCTCAGACCACACACAAGCCATGGCACATGGGCACATATATGCACGTGTGTGCACGCGTGCACACACACACATAAAATTAGCTTTTTTAAAAAATCTGAGACTTCCTGCTTTCTCCTTCCATACAGCCTCAGGAAGTGGCCATCCTATTCTTATGCTCTGGATCTTTAGGTTGCTTTTCTATATGTACTTCTAGACAAGTGTGAAACAGAGGAGAGCCCCTCACCTTACCCTGTGCAGTCTTGAGCCAGAGTCCTGGGACTCTGTGAGTTGGACTGAGAGTTCCAGGCCCTGGCAGACACCTAGACCCTTGCATTCCCCCAGAGGGCTTCTCTTCTCAATCCTGGGGTCCTCTTTCCTGTCCCTCCAGAATGACGTGTATGAATGGGCCCGAGACCACCGCGCCCACCACAAGTTCTCAGAAACACACGCTGACCCTCACAATTCTCGGCGTGGCTTTTTCTTCTCTCACGTGGGCTGGCTGCTTGTGCGCAAACACCCGGCTGTCAAAGAGAAGGGCGGAAAACTGGACATGTCTGACCTAAAAGCCGAGAAACTGGTCATGTTCCAGAGGAGGTGAGTGAAGAGGGGTGGTCCTGGGAATGTGGGGTTTTACACTCTTAAGAATTGTAAAATTAAAGCTGTGACTTTTTTAAACCTATTTTTAATTTCGTATGGGCCACAGAGATAAACTAATTTTTCTTTGTATGTGTTATCTGATTGGAACCAATTAAATGCAAAACAAAATAAAAACCCTGTTTATTGACCTAGAAAAGAAGACAGAGAACTGAGTGTAATGAAGACCTTATCTGGAAGGAGTAGGTAGCCTGGTTGGGGACAGGAGGGACAGAGGACACAGTAGCCTGATATTAAATCATGCTAGCAAGCCAGGATATGTTTATACCTGACAGATATAAAGAGCAGGACGATTGCTTACTGAAGCTCAGGGAAGGGCCTAGGAGAAGTGGTGTTGAACCCACAGTTGCATGGAGACATCACAGTTGTTCCAGAGGTATACTGTGCTCTACAGGCAGAATGCACTGAGCTAAAGCCTCAAGAATGTTACAGGAATGAAGGCCTCCGCTTGAAATTGAGGAGGGAGGGAAAAGAGCGGTCAAGACATACTGTGATACCCTTCCTGTAGAAGCTGTCCTACATGCAGACTTAAGAGTAGTTCAGTTAGCAACAGAATTACTAAAGGGTCTTCTAGGAGCTGCTGCCCACTCGTGGGGAGGGCACAAAGTTAGATAGATGGTGGGAGAGACCTAAGCTAAGGAAGCAGAGGTCAAAGTTGATGGAAAGGAGTTTGATGCGGGGACTTACCGGGATGCAAAAGTGGAAGACACTGGAGTCAGGTTCCTTGGAGTATCTGGTCTAGGATGGAGAGGGCTAGTGTTGCTATAGGGTCAGAGGCCCGCAGTTGGTCTGGGACATTCAGTGTTTGGGGGTGGGCCAGCGGAGCTAAGAATGCTGGTAGCAGGAAGGAGAGGCTACACCTACTGCACCTCAGTGTCCAGTGGTCATGATAGCAAAACACAGGGGCGGGTAAAGAGCAGTCCTGGAAGCAATTGTGATACTGGAGTCATTGTATCCATGTTGCCCCATCTAAACCAGTGAGATAACAAACAGCATTTGCTTTCAAATTTTGCGCCACAGTTGTTTTGTTTTTTGTTTTTTTTTGTTTTTTGTTTGTTTTTTGTTTGTTTGTTTGTTTGTTTTTTATGGGGGTAGGACTGGTTCCTGCTAGCCTTACTCATGGTACAGGGGAAAAAGCCCTGCCTGCCGGGACTGGACAGTCCATGGGAGTGTGAGAGTTCTCTTTATACTCAGTGTGCAATCTCTCCATGTAGATACTACAAGCCCGGCCTTCTGTTGATGTGTTTCATCCTGCCCACGCTGGTGCCCTGGTATTGCTGGGGTGAAACTTTCCTGCACAGCTTGTGCGTTAGCACCTTCTTGCGATATGCCGTAGTGCTCAATGCCACCTGGCTGGTGAACAGCGCTGCCCACCTCTATGGATATCGCCCCTACGACAAGAACATTAGCTCTCGGGAGAATATCCTGGTTTCAATGGGAGCTGTAGGTGAGTAGGTCCCCATCATGACCATATCTGGTGACTTGCTGCTAAAGATACTGGGCCAGGAGCCAGAAGAGTCAGAATGATCGGAGTTTTGTGTATTTCCCACTATAACACTGGGGATAATCTTCTCAGGGAAGCCTTTTGAGAGGCCTTGACTTCTGTGGAAAAGGAGAAAATCTGCCTATAACAGGTTTCTTTGAGTTTTTCCCGTTTCCTAGTTCCTTCTGGGGGCGTGTCTGCAATCTCGTTTAGGAAGGGGGGAATCATACATAGGAAAGTAGAGTCATCTCCATGAATGTAAGTCTCATGTTTCTATTTAGCTATGCTGCATAAAAGGCAGCTTTATAAAGTCTATTTAGCGCAATACGTTTCGAGTATGTTACATGGATAACACTTGTATCTCTATAGTGTACTGGACGTGGCTCGTCCATTAGTGATGCCTGCGTGGTGGCCATTAGCACACGTGCCTTCGCCCTCCCTTCCGTCCTCTCCCCACTTGGCCTTTATTTTTCCATTGTCTCCTGTTTTGTGCTAGAGCTCCCCTCCCCACAGCATTACATGGGGAATCCTACCAGATCATTTGAATTGTAGTTGATCCAGCCTAGAAATCTGGTCCCAGCATGCCCCTGATACCTGTGCCCACATCTTCCTGTCCTTTCTAACAGAATTTGACAGAGGCCTTGAGCTAGGTTTCCCTACGCCGAGCCACGGCTTCTTTCCTTTGGCGGTAAGAGGCATTGGTGGCTCATCCATGTGTAACACTCATTAACTTAGGCTGTGTTGGATAGTATTCATAGTATCTTTTCTGGGTTGGCATGGTAGTTCAGCAGGTATAGGCACTTGCCCATCAAGCCTGACCAACCTGAGTTTGATCTCAGGGACTCATAGTGGAAGAAGTGCAAATTGTCCTCTAATCATTGCTTGTGTTCCTTAATTCAAGCTTGAAATAAATTACCCACACTCTACAGTGCTAATATCCTCATAGAAATGGACTAATTGGGATAAGATGTGTAGATCCCATAATATCGGTAGAACTATGATGCCTTTGAGGGTGTCTGTTTGTAAAGAAAAGATACTGGATTTATCCATTCATTCACCTACAGTCTGATTCTCCCATGTTTAAGGAACCAGTGGGTACAAGGTGCGCAAAGAGGAGGAGGCAGCAGTCACCGCGCCCCTAACGGCTCTCCTTGCTTCTGTTCCAGGCGAGGGCTTCCACAACTACCACCACGCCTTCCCCTATGACTACTCCGCCAGTGAGTACCGCTGGCACATCAACTTCACCACGTTCTTCATCGACTGCATGGCTGCCCTGGGCCTGGCTTACGACCGGAAGAGAGTATCTAAGGCTGCTGTCATGGCCAGGATTAAAAGGACTGGAGATGGGAGCTGCAAGAGTGGCTGAGTCTGGGGTCTTCCAGTTTCTGCTTTAATAGCCAGCTTGGCAGAGGCTTAATGTTCTGTTAATTAACTACTGAGTATTGCTTCCCAGATGCTAAAATGATGACGTTAACCCATTCTGGTACAGTATTGTTAAATGGACATGTATTGGAAGTCAACAGCTCTTCCCTTTTGATGCTAAGCTGATCTTACCTGCTCTTTCCTTTCCCCAGCGTCTTTTTCTTTGCTTTGTCCCTCTTGATCTCATTTCTCGTTGCCTCCCAAGCCCGGCAGCTTCCCTGCCACAGTCAGTGTTTCCCTTCCAAAGCATACCAACCTTCCAAGGGTCTAAAAGTAAAAGGTTTGTGCCCTGCCCCCAACTCTTAGCTGTTCTGAGTTAGAGATGCAAGAAAATCTTCAGAGATTTCTCCTGTTATTTTTAGCCCAGGTTTTGCCAGATGGAATGGAAAGTAAATCTTACGGGGCCAAATCCAACATGCAGGCTGTGATTCATCAAAGATGTGGGAGACGAGGATCTTTTGTGCTCAGGCTCAGCTCTTGTCTCCCAGAGGCAATGGAGCCCTTTCCACACAGCATGCCTCCTCTCCTAATTCTGAGTAGGTGACAGCCACAGAACTTTGTGGCACTAGAGTACAAAAACACATATCAGCATCTCAGTGTAGTTTAGGCTGAAGATTTTTTTAAAAGTTAAAAAAAAAAAAAAAAAAAAACCAGAAAGACAAAACGCTGTAGGGAAAGTGGTCTCTACTGAAAAGGGTTTTCTTTTCCTGTAATAAGGAGGACAGAGGGTCAGGTGTGGTGGGTGGCACACGACTTAAATCACAGCAGATCTCTGTGTTCCAGGTCAGCCAGGGCCAGACAGTGAGGCTTGGTCTCAAGTAAATAGATTACAAGGATATGCAGAGCAAGACATCTTCAGGTGAGGCATGTTGGGAATGGACGAGGATAGTCACTCATACTTTTTGATCATTCTGTGGGTTACACACCCAAATCTTAATTCCCGCTCTTCCCTCTGGTTGCCCCCATAAATTGAGGGTGGCTGTGGTGCGTTCATGCATCAGGCAATGGAAGCATTTGAAGAATTGAACTTAAGCCCCAGTTAAGACCGAAGAGACATTAAGTGTGTCCTGAAACCTACAAATACTAATTAGAGTGCGTCCCTCAGAAAAGAGACACTAAACACGTTGTCTGTTCCTCCCACTGTTGGGCAGCAGGAGGAAAAAGTTGGAAGACACTGCAGGCAGCTCTTAATAACTTTTCAAAGGAGAAACTGCGAGGAAGGAACACACTGCCAGGGGCTTTCAGAGTTTCAGGATGCTCTAGTGAGACAGGTTAGATATTAGCTCTTCATTCTTTAGCACAAGGCTTTCCCTACAGAACTGACTCATGCCTCACTGGCTCTTTGACCGTCCAGCCTACATGGAGGACTCTGCCTGGGACACATGGCCTAAAAATCTCTTAACTCTACCACGTCTGCTTCTTTTTCCTACCCAATTTTGTGGTTTTGTTTTCTGACATTTTGTTTTGCTCTAAGCAGAAATGTCCTGTGTTTACAGGCACTAAATTTGTAGCCCCAGCAGCTTCCTGGGCAGAGATACAGTGCTTTATCAGTAGTAAGTAGAGCTGGCTGTCCATTTCCAGTGGATTTCAGATCCTCCACCTCTGCCCCTCAGGCTTCTGATATTCTGGAAACTGTAAAGAAAAAGTTTGGCAAGCTTTCTAGAAATATCCCTGACTCAGAGAGGCTCTTTGTCTCGTGAGTCGTTCCAAAACAAATGTTCCTGTTGTGCCAGTGTGCCCGGGGACAGGACAAGAAAGACACGGTTCCTATTTTTCAGCCTCAACATGCTCATTACTCCCGAATGTTCAGCAAAGCTCTAGGCTCATCAGTCCTCCTGGGTGAGGCTGTGGTGCTTGTAGAAGGAGGAGGACGTGTTAGCTAAATGGGAAACACAAGAACCAAGGTCTTAAGTGGCTCAGTTGGGATCCCATAGACTGCAGCCACAGTCTGTTGCCAAGCTTTGGCTAAGACAGGAGATCTGAGATGCCATGGGCTTTGCATAAGAGATTTTATTCAGCAAACTAATTGGCCTATCTAGCCCTGCTGTTGTAAGTTTGGCTGTACCAAATGCTATATATACCCTGAGCCCCAGTGGTTGGATGGAACAGTCTTCCTGTGTTAGTTGAATAGAGGCTTCAGAAGCTCTATGTGCCCACATAATAGCAGCCTTATCCTTTAGCTGTTCATTAAAATATGTGACCCTATTCCTTGGAAATGCCTTTTGGGTCATTTTAGTTCCACTGGTTATCAGGTGCCCACTTACTATGTGAAAAACAAAGCAACTTTCTCTTCTAAGCCTGCCCCGTGGATCTGAACCATGCTGTGGCTGAGGACCCATCATATATGTATCTGATAATAAGGGTGGTGTACCAGCTCACTAAGGAATACAATACTTCTTTCAAGATTTTAAAGCTCAAATCATGTGATACATTAATAAGAAACTAAGATCTGGCTGAGTGACTTTCTAACAGTCCTTGCCTTGTGGACACGCTCAAATCTGACTTGGGTGCCTTACCTCTTCTCTAATCCGTTGCTTGTGAGCCTGCACTCGCTTCCTCTGTGGGGTCCCTTAAAACCAGAGAGGCCTATAAATGTGGCGGGTGTTAGCTGACCTGGCTGGAGGATTCGCTGTACATCAATTTGCAGTATTCCCAATGGGGGCTTCATTTTGGGGACTTTCCTTAGGGCTGTCTTGATGAGTGCCCATAGCTGATGGATGGTGGAAGTAATTTGAACGTGTGCGGTTCGTAGGTTTTGCTCTTTGTTTTAAGATTAAACGCTGGTTGTAGCATTTAAAGAGAAAGCTTTTCTTCATGGTTTGCTAGTATCCTGAGCGTCTTCTTTAGTTGAAATAGGTTAATAGAAAGTTAAGAAAGCAGTGGCCATGTTATGCTGGTGGTGCAGGCCATGGCCTCCTGCCACTCAGTGTTCTGTAATGGTCCCACTCTTGACAATAATGAATTCACTCCTTGGATAAGGATGTTAACGAGGGAAGCGCCCTCCTGACCTAATCAGCTCTTAATGGTCCCAGCTGTCAACACTGTTGCATTGGGGATTAAGTTTCCAACCCATGAACCGTGGGACAAACTCAAACCATAGCACTGGACATGTCACTTACCAGTAATGTGACTCGGTATTACTTCTGTGAAACTGGGATAATAATCCTGGCCTACCTCAGTGGGTAGGTTTGAGCATGACCAAATGCTCTTTATAAAACATTTGGGGACCCTCTGCAGAGGAATATTTAAGTCCTGCACATTTTTATAGTAAATGTCCACCATGGACTTGACACGTGCCTATGTCCCAGATGACATTGTTAATCTACGTCACACTTTTCAGAGACTGAACAGATGCGTTAGATAATGTATACTCATTGCTATGAAAACATGCAGGACTCCATTTCCTTCCTTGGGTGGGATTTTTCCTTTATTATGTGCAACAGTAGTTATTTGTAATCTAATAATTTTCATTAATACCAACTCTGAAAGTATTTCTACTCATCTGAGGTTGTGTTTATTCATAATAAAATGAAATGGATCTGACTGCAACATGTCTCATAGTGTTTTGACTTGAACACCATTCTCCCAGGATCTGTCTGGTTCATCACCCGACCCGTGTTCTTCACCTTCAGGAGAGAAAAAGAATTTAGAAGTCACACGGTTTGAGTCATACCCCAGTAACCTGCTCTGCCTTTCTTAGGTTTAATTTGAGGCTCAGTTCCGGCAACAGGAAACCAGTAGTCAGTTGGCGGCAAACCAAAAATATCGCCAGCTGACAGACACCTTGGTTTGGAAAAGTGCCAGGTTTCTCTGTATCTCATGGCCAAATGGATCTAACCAACCTCGCCTGAAGGGCAGATCTACCCTTGTAGCTCAGGTTGAGCAGTCCAGCTCATTCTTGCCTTGGGAGCATCTTGTCTTCAAGGCACAGGTAGCTTCTGAGCATGCTAATGCTCTGTAATAACCAGTAGAATGCAGCCATCCAGAAGGGGTTCGGGATGGGACAGGTGGGATTTGCTTCCTCTTGTTTAGCCTTTTCTACTTTTTCTGAAGCTACACAGTATGTATACTTTTACATATGTCCAAGACATTTTGTATATTGATACAATTTAGGATATTTTTTATGTTGCACTATACATGAAGACATTTTAATTCTACCTCTGATATATATATATATATATATATATATATATATATATATATATAGCTAAAATCATTGTCCTTGGTAATTACTTAGGGAAATTTCAACTGTTTGTATAGCTATGTTCCTGAGTATTACAGATTATCTTCACCCATGTTTCTTATACCTATGAGATTAGTCAGACATAGTTGTTAGCTAACACTTCATAGACCTGAAAAACATGACATTTAAATGTTTTACTGTTAGTACTCCCTTGACATGAGACACTATTGCTCCTGACAGTACCGAGCTATTTATGTTGGGCTATTTATGTTGCTCCTTCTGGAGTCTGTCCTCTCCCCTTTTGGGCAAAGAACTTCCCCCACCTCAACCACTGACTTTGGACAAGCTGTCCTACTGTGCTTGCAGGAGACAAACAGAAGGCTGCTGAATCTTGCCAAGCCAGGGTAAGACAGCCTTTCTACCTCCCTGCTTCTGTAGTGGTCTGTCGGATACTCTAGGCCTTAGCCAAAGCTGGCTGCCCCAACCCTGCTGTGAGACTTTGGGTGACTGTCCAGGTAGCCTGCTGTTTCTGCTGCACCTTTTGGAAGCTGCCCATCTGCACTTCCTGCCCACCCTAGTATTGTCATCCTCCTTCTCAGGTCTTTGATGAGGTTGAAGTTTAGACTGTCATAATTATTGTCTCTCTT
This sequence comes from Phodopus roborovskii, assembly GCF_943737965.1. Lineage (NCBI taxonomy): Eukaryota > Metazoa > Chordata > Mammalia > Rodentia > Cricetidae > Phodopus > Phodopus roborovskii. The sequence continues at coordinate 15,936,412 of NW_026126541.1, read as the reverse complement.
TCTAGATAGAAATATTAGGTAAGAAATGTTAAATGAGAAGAACACCTTGCACGTTATTGTTTAGTGCTGGTAGAGGCTGAGATTCAAATGAAGACTTCCTAAAGAAGCACCGGCGAAGTTCAAGACTTTGATGGAAGGACACTGCAGTGATGTGGTTGCAGATCTCAGACTTGAAAAGCACAAGTTCAAGACTTTGATGGAAGGACACTGCAGTGATGTGGTTGCAGATCTCAGACTTGAAAAGCACAAGCTAACCACACGACAAAAAGCAGCTGCTATGATGTAGATTCTGAGATGACAATCTTGCCACATCACACTACAGTGGTTGGGAAAAGCCAGATACCATCTTCATGAGTGAAAAGGGTTTGTGCCAAACAAATCCAAACCCAGTATCTTTCGAAACTGGACAGTCGAGTTCTGAGTCTGCTAGGCTGGAAGATGCAGTGGTAAGCTAAAAGCTGAAAGATGCCCCATCTCACATCAGAAGCAGGTGATAGGACCTGCTTGGCTTGACCCATGTGGCAGCTGGATCCACTTAGAAGTCTCGAGTGCTGTGGTGCTCCAGTCTGGTTCCAAGCAGTCACCATCACCCTGTCTGAACTTGATTAATGAACCAAGAAACCCAACTCTCTCTCCTCCATGTTAAGTACCTTAGTATTGCACCACACCTGAAGTTTCTAGCCACTTATTTATTTATTTTGGTTTTATGAGACAGGGTTTCTCTGTGAGCTTTGGAACCCATCCTGGAACTCACTCTGTAGACCAGGCTGGCCTCGAACTCACAGATTTCCGTCTGCCTCTTCCTCCTGAGTGCTGAGTTTTAAGCTCACCTCTCAGACCATCGAAATAGTGCTGAGCCTGGCCTCAGGTGCAGTTCTGAGCATCTCATGGGCAGCTTCCTCTATTGCAAATGTCTCCCCGCACCTCAACAGTGGTACTCAATAGTGAATGTCACAGGAAGTGGGAGCCCTGTTCTGTGACCTATACTTAATGTTCTATGCCACAAAGAAAGCACTGACCTTTTGAGCAAATGCCATAAAGCCCAAATGATAAGCTCCCCAAGGGACAGATTCTATCTGTTGCTGCAGGCAGAAAGAGGCCTCCTCCTCTGGTGACCGCCCCTCCCACACTATCTTGCCCAGCCTGCTCTGCCCAGGCAACAGAGACCTCACAAAAGAGCTGTGTATGCTGTGCTGATTCATGGTGCTGGGGACATCCAAGAGTCCATTAGCATCTTGGCAATTTCCCACAAGGAACAATGTGTAGTCAGGGCCAGGCTGCAGAAGATTCTGTGAGCAAGGAGAGGGGATGAGAGAGAGGTGGTGGTGAAAGGCATGGCCAGCCCAGAGCTTCCCTCCACCGTAGAAGTGGAGGGTGGGGATAAGAGGAAGTCTCCTCTGAGTCTATTTGTGTTAGTTACACTTGTTAACCGAAGTGGCTTTTCCTCAACATAGAAGTTAGATGCTTTATTGATTGATTGATTGACTGATTTTTAAGGCTGCTAATGTAGGTAGAACTCTTGTCATGCATGCAGGATACTTTGGATTACATTCTCAATATTGAAAAACCTAAACCAAAACCACACACACACACAAAAAAAAAACCCTAACTGAATTAATGAATGACATTATAAAGGCACAATATTAAAGGCCACAATTCCATGGCACATAATATATTCCTAATATTGCTTAAGCACCATTATTGTTAATCTCCTCATCATCTGGTTTGTTTGGGCTTTTAAAGTATTCTTTTAAATGTTTTTATATATGTGCATTGGTGGCTTGCCTGCATATATATCCATATGAGGGTGTCAGATCCCCTGGAACTGGAGTTACAGTTATGAGCTGCCATGTGGGTGCTGGGAATTAAACCCAGGTCCTCTGGAAGAGCAGCCAGTGCTCTTAACTGCTGAACCATCTTTCCAACCCCCATCATCTGACTTTTTGAGACAAGGTTATCTCTGTAGCACTGGCTGTCCTGGAACTCACTCTGTAGACCAGGCTAGCCCCTGCCCCTGCCTCCCTAATGCTGGGGTTTAAGGTGTCTCTGGCCTCATCATCTTCATCACCCTTACCCCAAAAGAAAACTCCATACTCAGAAGACTCCTCATGGCCTTCACACTGCAGCAGCTACTAATATGCTTTCTACAGACCAATTGTGCATATTTCAGAGAAACAGTCATACAGTGTGTGTCTGCTGCTGTCCCAGCATAGTGTCCTGTGTGTCTCTGAGTAACAGGCTCCCAGACCTTGGTAGGCTCTCAGATCATAACACAACTGACACCATGATGGAAATACTATTCATGCCTTGGAACCCAGCAAGGAGGCAGCAACACCTGGCAAAATGAAAAACAAGACCCAGTCCACCAAAGTCTGTAGCTCTGGAAGTCTCTAAACGTACTAACCTTGTTTTCTGGCTTCTGTAGTTCCCCTTGTGGATAACCATTCTTGCTTAGATGTGTCTGCCAAGGGCATAGCTTTTGTACGCATAAGTTCACCCTTAGAAAGGTTCAGGGCTACGCTGGGGAACACGCAGTGTGGTCGGTCACCAGTCAGCTAATCAAGATTTCCTATTGACTTAAATCTGTGTCCAAGTAGTCTTCTCCAGTTCATACCTCACACCTTCACATTCACTCCTCTTTATTACATTGTATTTGTGGTCAACATTTGAGCCCCCCCCCCCCCCCCCCCCTTTGGTCACTATGAATAGTGCCCCCTTTTGGCCACTATGAATAGTGCACATTACACATTCATGTACAAATATTTTAGCACCTGCTTTCTGCTAATTTGTGTTCACAGGAATGGGATTTCTCCTGTGATAATTATGTTCATTTTTTGTGGGGTAAGCAGTTTTCTTTTACTTTTTAATAATTTATTTTAAATTCATTTCGGTTGCATTGGTGTGAAGGTGTCAGGGTGCTGGGAATCGAACCCAGGCCCTCTGGAAGGGCAGTGTGTGTGCTGTTTAACCACTGAGTCATCTCTCCAACTCTGGGGTAAACAGTTTTCAACACCAGCAATGACACCCTTGATCCTTCACCATAACATTTGTCCCTTTTTTCTTTTTCCTTTGGGGAAGACCACCCCTCTTCCGGTAGGAAGAAGCTGCGCTTGTACTAGCAGGATTCCTTTAGCAAAAACCTCAGGCATGCCTTCAATCTCAGAACCTTCAGTTCCAGAACAGGCAGTGTAGCCCCCCTCCCTGGATCGCCAAAACCCCCACCTACCTCCCCATACAAGCACACAGAGCCATGTGATACCATAAGCTACTGTCCTAGAGACTTCACACGGAGCCCTATTAAACTCCAACACAGGTTAAGCCGAAGACCTGAGACAGAAGGAAGCAAGCAACGCTCTTCTTCCTCTAGTCCTGGCCCTCTGCCAGTGCCCGCCCTCCGAGGTCCAGCTAGAGCGAGGGCAAGGAAGGGGCAGGCGAGCAGCCCCTCCCGGGGTTACTCTCGGTCAGCACCCGCCCCCCCCAGTGTCACTCCCGTCCACTCGGCCCACAGCGCCTGACCCCACACAGCCAATCAGCAGCCGCACCGGGCTCTGTCCCCGCCTACCCCGGAGGAGCCCGCGGACAGTGCGGTCACAGATGCAGCCAATGAAGAGATTCCTAGGGATGCAGCGCCCTGAGCTCTGCAAGGCCAGCCCTGCCCCTCCTGTGACCTTCAGTGTGGGCGCTGGTCACCAGCTGTCTCCAGGGGTGTGTGTGTGAGAGAGAGACAAAACAGCACGCGTTTTATTTTCGTCTACACAGTACAAATGCTTATGGTGCATAAGGCTGAGCGCCAGGAGTTAGCCAACAGACAGACGGCAATTTGGGTAGGGCTGGAAAGCACAGCATTGAAGCGTTGAGGAGCTTTCCAGGCCAATGTCACTGCACGAAGGGGCGTGGAGTGGGCAGTGGGAGGGGGAGGATGCTGGGGAGCCGGTGAGAGTTTGCCTAGAGTCTTACAAGGAGTCAGTCCTCAAATAATGTTCAAGCGATTCAGGCAAAAACAAGAAGGCTCGATATTTAAGAAAGTTACTGTGACGGCAGAGGGGAACCGCATGGGCTGGAAGGCTACATTCAGGCTTTGGAAAACTCCAGTAAGGGGCATGGGAATGGAAAAGGAAGGACACATGCGAAAAGTGTTTTAGGATCAGAATAGACATTCAGTTGATCAGTGTGTGAAGTGGGTGCGGGGTGGGGGACATGTACACGAAAGGATTTTGGTTGAGTGTTGTAGGGGCAGCCTCTGTATCAACTATAATAGGAAGCTTGGAACAGAAGCAGGTTTGGACTGGGACTAGGGAGTCAATATTTAACGCGGGAGTGGAAAATACACACACACACACACACACACACACACACACACACACACACACACACACACATATATATATATATATATATATATATATATATATATATATATATATCCAGAAATGTTACCTAGTTGGCGCCTGAGAATCAGGATGTGGGGTCTGGAAGACCTATACCAGGCATGGTGGCCCATGCCTTTAATCCCAGCACTAGGGAGGCAGAGGCAGGTGGATCTCCATGAGTTTCAGGACAACCTGGTCTAAAAAGTGAGTTTCAGGATAGCTAGGGCCACACAGAGAAACCCTGTTTCATAAAAGAAAGGGAAAAAAAAACAAGGGGGGGGGGTGAGATCTAAAGAGTTTATAGTCACACAGGAGAAAACTGATTACATAGTTTCCATGGAAGAAATCCTAGAACAAAAGCAAACAGTCTGGGGAGTTGGAGCAGGGGTGTGTGCATAGAGGGCTGGCTTAGTTTATGTGGGGCCCCGGGTCAAGACTGCTTGCAGAAGTAAATGGGTAAAATGCAAATGAAAAGGCATTTGGTTACTTGAGATGGTTATTAAGTTACTTGAGATAGAGTATTAAGTATGAAAAAAAATAATGGTTATATTTACAAAAGAATCTGAGCAAGTAGCAACTCTCAAAGGGGACACAGCAAAATGAGGAAGTGCCAGAAATCTAGGAGCAAAAATGTAATTTCAGGAAGTGGGAGCGAGACTAAGAGGCAGGTGGATCTCAGTGAGTTGAGGCCAGCCTGGTCTACAAAGTGAGTTCCAAGACAGCCAGGTCTGTCACAGAGAAACCCTGTCTCAAAAAAAAAAAAAAAAAAAAAAAAAAAGGAAAGAAAGAAAGAAAAAGAAAGAAAATGTGTAAGCAAAATTAGATGGATATAGTAAGGGGATAGCAATGAAATCATCAAAATTTTAAAATAATGTAAAAGTATAGTAAAAGGGAATCATAGGGTTAAAAATCAAAGGTGGAGTCTTAGGTCAGCTCCTTTCTGGGTCCTAAATAACTGAGGACTAGTTGTAAGCTTGGAGGTAGAGGAGGGTCAGCTGAGCGCATGGACTCTTGCCACCGCTGCGGTTTATGCTGTGGCTATTGGGTTAGTGTTTGATTTCTGCTGGCTGTAAACTCACCCTGGTAGCTTCCCTCCACTGCACATTAGCAACCTCTGCTGGCCACACTTATGTTTTAGTTTGCAGTCTGGTTGGATTTTCTTACCCTCCTGAGATTACCCACATTGTAACTCCAGGTTTGGGTGAAGCTTTAGCTGGAAGGTGTCTCCCACATACCTTGGGAGTGTGTATACAAATCACAGCATTGCCGGGTGTTGGTGGTGCATGCCTTTAATCCCAGCTCTCGGGAGGCAGAGGCAGGAGGATCTCTGTGAGTTTGAGGTCAGCCTGGTCTACAGAGCGAGTTCTAGGTCAGGCTCCAAAGCAATGCAGAGAAACCTTGTCTCCAACGAAAACAAAAAACCAAACCAAAGCAACAACAAAAAATCACAGCATTGACCTTGGTGCCTGCCTTTGTGAGTGTTGACCCCTGCTGGAGGGATGCAGTTTGGGTATCATGTACACTCTGGGCAATCAGTGACAGATGGAAGGCCACAGAGACTTACCCACCCACTGGCCTCAGAGCCATTAAACTCCACCCACCCATCTTTCTCTATGCAAGTCCAATGGAGCTGAGCCTCCTGCCTCCTGTGCCCTTCAGCTTACCAGCATCTGGTTCCCTTGCTCCCCACAACTGCCTCACTTTCCCGTGGCAGGCCAACTTGAGGTCCTGACCTGTGGTCCCTGATCCCACGACTCTAGAGTAGTCAGTTTCAAATAAAGGAGTTGTAAAAATGGCCACTGCCTCTAGTTCATAGATTGTGACAAAATGGGATTTCTAGTCACCTGGCCTGACTGCCAGAGGAATCCAAAGCTGCAACTGGATTGAGAACCTGTGAGGGCCATGGGTTTGCCTGACTGGAGGCCTGTGAGGGCCATGGGTTTGTCTGACTGGAAGCCTGTGAGGACCATGGGTTTGCCTGACTGGAGGCCTGTGAGGGCTGTGGTTTGTCTTGAGGGTGGGACTGCCAGTCTGCTTTTGTCAGGGCTACCTGGTTTACCTTTTGAATGCTACTTCTGTCTTCCCCCCCTACCAGGCAGCTGTGCAATTGAAGATGCCGCCGCTGCCTTGCGTGTCTTCCTCTTTGGTAGGCTTTCTGGATTCTGAAGCTTCCCCGCTGCCTCTCTTTGGAATAGGGTCTATTTATTCTTACTCTGACTACTTCCCTGGCTCACATAGGAGCAGCTCACAGTCTGTCAAGCATCTGTCTCTCCTTCCCTCCTTCCCTCCTTCCCTCTCTCCCTCTCTCTCCCTTTCTCTCTCTCTCTCTCTCTCTAAGTGCCGGCATTTCTTTACCAGGCCAAGGTCCCCTGATATGGCAGTGAGGGATGACATCACGCCAGATTGATGGGACCACAGCACAACTGAGGCTGTGACAATTTTTTTTCAGACTTTTTATACCTTTTCTAGAAGCAAAATATAATGGCAGTTGCCAGGATCAATACAGTTGCAGTTGCCAGGACACAGTGACATTTGCAAGTCATACAGGGTACATAAGATGAATGTCTAAGACCAATTGTCCTGTCAAGCCTCCATGTTTCTCTGACTTCTGAGGGGACATACAGAGAAGAGCAGAGCAGGCTGAACGCTTCACTACCTGAGGAGTGCATCAGTCTCTCAGGAACTGGAAGGCACATTGTACCCCAGGAGCCACAGACTCCAACCTGAGAAACCTATGATGCATGTCTCTCAAGGCAGCTAGGAAAGGCCAACTCCATGGTTCCCTACACACACACTCTCTCTCTCTCTCAACAGGTTTTCCCTATGTAGCTCTGGCTGGTCTGGAACAAATTATGTATACAGGATTGCCTCCAACTCACAAAGAGCCACCTGCTTCTACATTCCCCAGTGCTTGGACTAATGACATGTGCCGTCACGCCTGACTTAAAATAACATTTTAGATGATATCAATTATTAAAAGATGTCCGGGCAGTAAGCCAGGCAGAGATAGTGAGGAGTGGGCAGAGGGATGAGGAGGTAGTGTGTTGATGGTTTCTTAGGCTGGAAAGGGAGGCTGCATGGTAGGTGAGGGGAATGGAGCATTTCTGAGCTGTTTGGTAAACGTGGTGTATCGTCATGCTGGCTGCACTGGATGCTAATGCACAGGTTTTCCCACCCGACTTGGACCAAGGCCTCCCCCACTATTAAAGAGTCAGTCAAACAGAATTGCTGGTTGGTAATCTCCAGCGTGGATTATGCCATTAAGACCAAAGTTTGAAATCTGCTGTAGGAAAACAAGTCAAGCGTGGAAAAAAACTGCATTGGGATCATCTTGATCATGTTGGAATTTTATTTTCCTTTTAAATCTATTTTTAAAGGAATAAATTTGTTTCTTTTTTTTTTTTTTTTTTTTTTTTTTTTTTTTTTTGAGACAGGGTTTCTCTGTAGCTTTGGAGCCTGTCCTGGAACTAGCTCTTGTAGACAAGGCTGGTCTCAAACTCACAGAGACCCGCCTGCCTCTGCCTCCCGAGTGCTGGGATTAAAGGAGTCAGCCACTACCACCAGACTAGGAGTAATGTTTTTAATGATTTATTTTATTAATTAAAATAATTTTTGACACAGGGTTTCTCTGTCTTTGAGCCATGGCTGTGTCCTTCCTGGAACTAATTTTGTAGACCAAGCTGGCCTCAAACTCACAGAGATCTGCCTGCCTCTGTCTCTCAAGTCATCACGCCAACTTAATTTATTTTTATTTATGTGCATTTGGTGTTTTGCCTGCATGTGTGTCTGTGTGAGGGTGGTGAATCCTGGAGTTACAGTCGTGAGCTGCCATGTGAGTGCTGGGAATTGAACCTGGGTCCTCTGAAAAAGCTGTCAGTACTCTTAACCACTGAGCCATCTGGCTAGCCCTATCATAATAGTTTAAAAAAAAAAAATCTGTTGAAATTGTCATTATGATCTAGAATAGATAATGCCTAAAGTGTGAAGATATACTTGATGCCCACTAATTCAGAGTCCAAACCCTAACCCTAACCCTAACCCTAACCCTAACCCTAACCCTAACACTAACCCTAACCCTAACCCTAAACACTCTATAAGCGCCCAACTCCATAATCTGGTCCACATGAATCATCTTTATAACCAGTCTTGCATTAACAATTTGTTCAATCTTAATATAATTTTCATCATAATGATGGGATGGGCCTTTCCCCATCAATTACTAGTTAAGAAAATGCTCTACAGTCTTTCCAAAGCCAGATTTATGGAGGCATCTTCTCTCTCTCTCTCTCTCTCTCTCTCTCTCTCTCTCTCTCTCTCTCTCTCTCTCTCTGAATTTTTGAGACAGGGTTTCTCTGTGTAACAGTCTTGGCTGCTGTCCTCGAACTCACTCTGTAAACCAGGTTGGCCTCGAACTCACTGTGATCCTACTGCCTCTGTCCCCCAAGTGCTGGGATCAAGGTGGGCGTCACCATCTCCTGGCATGGAGGCATTTTCTCAACGGAGGCTTCTTCCTCCCCGATGACTTTAGCTGGTGTCAAGTTAGCATAAAACTAGCTGGCACAGCCATCAAGTGTTGACATTTGTGTTGATGGAACCAAAGCAATAGTGGGTGAAGTCTGCGGTGACAGGTGAGGAGCAGCTCCAGAGTGCTTGTTCTGCCATACTCCTCGCCACCGCCACTGAGGATTCAATGGCAGTTCTGATGGTCCTCACTAAAGACGCAAACCTCATTCAGAGACTTCAATCTTGACCCTTTATAACACATCTTTTTAAAGGTCTGTGTCAGGACTCAGACGTGTACATGAGGGTTTCCGCTCTGAATCAAGGATGTATAGTCATCATGAGTGGAAATGTGATCATTTTAATTGTCAGCTGAATTGACTTGGGGGTTTTTTCTTGCATAATGTGGTGGTTTGAATAAGAATGACCCCCATAGGTTCATATATGTGAATGCTTAGACCCTGACGGGTAGGAAGGATTAGGAGGTGTGCCCTTGTGGGAGGGGCTTGTCGCTGCGAGGTTTCAGCGCCCATGCCAGGCCCAGTCTGTCTCTCTCCTTTCTCTCCCTCTTTCTCCCGTCTGCCTGTACATCAGGATGTAGCTTTCAGCAGCTACTCGTGGTGATGTATTGTTTATGATTTAATAAAGCTTGCCTGGGGGTCAAAATGCAAAGCTAGCCACACTAGTCAGCCATAGATGTCAGGCAGTGGTGGCACATACCTTTAATCCCAGGACTCAGGAGACAGAGGCAGATGGATCTTTGTAAGTTCAAGACCACCCTGGGCTGCACAAGAGTGAATCAGTCTAAAAGAGTAGCAGAGCTCATGCCTTTAATCCGAGCTCTAGAGAGGAAGAAGCAAAGGGTCTCATGGGAGATTCAGTTTCCTGTCACAGGGAAGGCAGGACCTCCATTTCAGCACTGGTAGAGGTAAGAGCTACTGGCTGGCTGCTTTGCTTTTCTGATCTTCAGCTTGAAGCTCAGTATTTTTCTGCCTGCCTGTCACCATGTTCCCTACCATGATGATGATGGACTAATCCTCTGAAACTGTAAGCTAGCCCCCAACTAAATGCTTTTGTTTTTTATGAGTTCCTTTGGCCATGGCATTTCCCCACAGTAATAGAGCAATGACTAAGACACATAATGTCCATGTTACTTGAGAAAGAATGACAGCCAGTGTGTTAGTCCATCACAATAACAAAATCAGCTTACATGACGTTTTATTGGGACTATGGCTTCAGAGGTATTGGTCCATAGTCAGCACCAAGGCCTTTAGCCCTTGGTAACACAGAGCATTAGCATGTGATAGAGAAAAGCTCCTGGCTTCCATATTCTAATAATGCCATTTGCGCTTTCAAGTGAGTTAGAAACATTTTATGTGGCCCTGAGCTTAACAGCCTCTCAATTATTAAAGACTCTCTGGTGCCAGGGAGGATGTTAATGATGTGACCTTGCCCAGTCCTCTGCAAGAGCTTAGTCCCCTTAACTGCTGAGACATCTTTCCAGCCCCACAAACAACTTTTAAAGACAATTTTCTGAACACTTAGTGCTGAGCGTTTTATTGAGTTTATGGTTGTCCTTCTTCTTGTGAACAGTCACCCGGGGTCTTCTCCATTTCATTTTTTTAATGAACATTTTCGACACAGGAGTTTAAAAGTATCCCTTGTAAATGTTAGATTCACACAATGTAGCTCTGGCTGGCCAGGAACTTACTTCACAGGCCAGGCTGGCCTCAAAGTCATAGAGAACCAACCGCCTCTTTCTCCCAAGTGCTGAGTAGGATTTTAAGTTTTGTTTTTGAAACAGAGTCTGGTTTTGTAGCCCAGAGTGTCCTCAAATTGATGACCCTGCTTCAAGCTCCTGATTGCTGGTATTAAGGCTCTCGCTCACAGGGCTGATGACATGTGAGATCTAATTGTTTGACCTAGTTGCTGGTAATCTCTTCCAACTTTGTGTTGGAGTGTTAATCTGCTGCTCTGTGATTTTCCCTGAAAACAATAGGAAACAAACCCCATGAAATTTCCAACTACTCTTGCTGGGGCAGGAGGATTCGATGTTTTAAACTAGCCTGAACTACATAGTGAAACCCTCTTGAAAAGCCAGGAGCTGGGGAATGTAGCTCAGTGGTAGGACATGGGAAAGGCCACAAGTTTGATTTCCTAGTGCTGAAAATTGTACACACACACAAAATAAACAAACAAACAAACAAACGCAAAAATTGCCACATTTAAAGTTACTGAAGAAAATAGTTTCTCGGGAGTTGCAATGTTTAGATGATGGAGTATATACACACTTGCCTTTCTTAGGTGCGAATAGATTATTCTTCAGTCAGAGCAACTTCCAAGCCCATAAGCAGTGTTCAAGTTTCCATTTCTCTACTTTCCCACTAGCACTAGACAATGCCATACCCACACCCACTTCTTTAATCGCTGTGATAGGTTTCTTCAATTCTTATATACGGATTGGATTTCAAGCAAATTATAATACTCTCTGATCCCTCGTCATATCTCGTAACTCATCTCTCTTCTCTGGGAAGTGTTTATTGAGTAATTAATTCCTGTAAGAAATTCTGTAATGAGCTAGAGAAAGCAAAGAAAAGTCGGGGTTCTTTCTGTAAAGGAAGCTTATAGTTTATAGATAGGTAAGATGTGCTTGCAAACTGTGTGTGTGTGTGTGTGTGCGCACACGCGTGTGGTGTGGTTTCTCTTTCAGAGTTTTTTTGTTTAGCCCTAGCTGTCCTTAAACTCACTCTGTAGATCAGGCTGGCCTCAAGTTCACAGAGATCCTCCTGCCTCTGACTTCGCCTCTGCCTCTCAAGTGCTAGTACTACAGACATGTGCCACCACACGCAGTACAAAGTTCTCAATATACCTGTGAAAATTAAATTGTGAACAAAGCAAAATGAACAGTGGAGTCCCCCACCCCCCACTTGACAACTCGGGGAGGGATGGAGGGTGTCACAGAAGCTGTCACAGAGTGAGAAGTTGGACATGCTTGTCCTCTTACACTTTCCTTTGCCTGGAAGAAAAGAAAGCGTCTGTCTCAGGAGACCCGGTGAATGCAAAGCTCCCAGTTTGAGCTTCCCTGCTCTGCCATGGAGCTAGTGAGGATGCACTGTGAAATCTATTTGCCTGGCTCTAGAGCAGCATCATTCTAAGCAGAGTTTAAGAGCTTGGGCTCTGGTATCACAGTACTGTGAGCAGTTTCTAGCTCTCCTGGGACTACGGGCAAATTAGCTGATATCTCCACATCTCAATCTCCCCCTCCTTAAGATGGAATCTTAGGTCATGAGGAGCCTTTAGCAAAAGCTTTTAAGTTAGCTTGTAAGAATCACTAAGCACCTGCTTACAGCTCTTATTCCACAGGCAAACATTTGCCCCTCTGCTGCCTGTAGACACTTGGCTGGGATTCCTGCCTTTTCCTTACAGAAGACTCCAAAATTCCAACCTGACGGGATAGTCTTCATGCCTGCCTGCTGAAGCAGATGTTCTGGAGGCAGGCATCTAGGGAAGGGATTGGATACTAACGTCTGGAGGTGGCTGTCCCCTGTGAAACATGTCCTGTGACTGAGCGTGGGCTCAGTCACTCAGCTCTGTGCATGTGACTGTAGGTGTGAGCTGGTCAGAGCCTTCTGGATCCCTGGTGAGCATCCTGAGGAGGTGGGCGGGAAGGAGCCGCTTCAGCCTTCGGTGCTGAGCAAGAAGGCGGCCATGCACCTGCTCTTGTCTCGGGACCCGGGGGCGGTGGCCAGTCCCCACTACACACACAACACACCTGGGGAATGGAAAGAGAACACGGAGCTATGATGGGCGCCGATAAGAGGTCCTCACTGTGCAGCTGCCCCAGTGTGACACATTTGCCAAGCATCCATGATAGTCCTGAGCTTAGACTAGCTCTCACCCCAAGACTCGCTCTTCCATTTTGAGAACAGTTTGCACACTCTCTGAAGCAAGAGAATTAGACCCTAGCTTCTCTGAGCTAAGATCCCCGCAGGCACCCAGGGTCCATAGATTGAAAGCAAGGAAAGAGGAACAAAACCCCAGGGGAACAGCAGACTCCTGGGCGCCGAAGCTGGGAAGACCAGAATTCCCCTGGCCCAAGTTTGGCAACATTCTGAAAATCTCTCTCTAGGAACTGGAACAAAGGTGATTCTCTCTTAGTATGTGCAGTACCCCATGGCCTCACCTTAGGTGACTGCAGGCTCTGCTGGCTGTCCCCTCCCCTCTGCCACCTTCAGCCTTCGTCTCCTCATGGGGCAGCCTTGACCAGCCAGGTCTGAACACTTTATCCCTTGTTGGCAGACATGAAGCATGTCTGAGCAAATATCAGACACAGTCACCAACTGCCAGCCCTACCCACCATTTAAATCCTGAGCCTGGAGAGATCCACACACAGCAGGACTGAGTGGTGGCACCATACAGCTGGCCAGGTACACGGCACACGGTGACCTCTGGACTCCAAGTTTCATCCATCCTCAGTCGGATGCAGACCTGGATCCCAAACTGCATTCGAAGCCTTCAGAACTTCCAGGCTTCCAGGATTTAGGCTTCCGGGGAGCAGAGATGTCGGCCTGCTTGCCACGAGAGGTCAGCTCTTCACCAATGACACCCCCCCCAACCCAGCTCAGGAGTTTTGGTACCAGGTGGGATTCTGATGAGTGGTTTGTAGGGGCCAGACCTGGGAGCCACCGAGGCATCATGAACATCTTTTGGGATTTGTATGACCTCCAAATGAGGGATGTGGAGTTTATTTTGGCAATTGACTTAAAGAGAAACTCCTTCCAGCCAGTTCCTTTCTGTATACATGGGCATTTTCTTTTATATATTATTTTAGGTACAAATATTGTACCCCCACCCCTTCATCTTCACCTTGAGGTTTTATTTGTTTGTTTGTTTGTTTATTAGATTTTTCGAGACAGGGTTTCTCTGTGTAACAGCCCTAGTAGTCTCAGAACTAGCCCTGTAGACCAGGCTGTCCTTGAACTCACAGAGATCCGCCTGTCTCTGCCTCCTGAGTGCTGGGATTAAAGGCGTACACCCCCACTGCCCTGCTAACTTGTCAACACGTTGTGTGTAGTTTCTGGGAACTTTTCTCTGTTCCATCTAGGGGTATACTCTATCTTCATACGATCTGGGCTCCAGGGCCTGTATTACAGGGGAAATAGACTCCCTGGTACCCCCAAGCACCTGTTCTTAACCCTCCACCCCCCCTCTTTGAAGATCCCCAGCAACGGTGGCATTACCACTATCATAGAACCTCACTCCTTGGGTCAACAGAGCAGAGAGAAGAAAGTGGAGAAGACGCCTCTCCACTCAGAAGACATCCGTCCTGAGATGAGAGAAGACATACTCGACCCCAGCTACCAGGATGAGGAGGGGCCCCCGCCCAAGCTGGAGTACGTCTGGAGAAACATCATCCTCATGGCCCTGCTGCACTTGGGGGCCCTGTATGGGATCACACTGGCTCCGTCCTGCAAGGTCTACACCTGGCTCCTGGGTAATTGTCCCAACCCCTCTGTCCTGAGCCAGTACCCCAGCTTTCTCCCTACTCTTGAATGAGATAGACTCTGACATGGCTGCTCTGTCTAGATTTTTTGAATTGCCTCTTCCTTTCCTAAGATACTGATAACTAGACCGGGAACAGAGCCTCATGGGATTGGGATGCGGGAGTGTCAGTTCTGGGAGTCCTTTAGCAAGGATGTTAATATGAATGGAGAAGGAGACAAATGTATAGCAAAGAATTGGCAGTGTTCGAAAGATTTCCTGTTAAAAATGCTTCCTGTCTCCGCATTGCCTGCCATAAGAAAACCAAGGCCCTTACTGGGAGGCATGACAGCCTGATGAGGGACCCATGGGCTGTTTGCTTAATCAGGAGGCAGAGCAAGGGGAAACTGTTCAGAGGAGGTCATCGGAGAGGAAGAAATAGAAAGGATAACCCACAAAAGGTATCTGTACGTGATTTCAGCCAGGCTGTGCTTGTTTGACTTAGAGAAAGATGAAGCAGGATCCCTGAACAGCCCAAGTGCACAGGTGTGGCTCTGTTGCCCCAAGTAGGTCCTGTCAGTCAACAAGATATTCTTAAATAAAAAAGGAGGTTCAGAATCAGTTCACTTTCCATTCCCCGAGCAGCTCGCTCTTGCCCTGTCTCCAGAGACTGTGTAAGACAAAGGGCCAAGAACCTTCTAACACCTTCCCCTGTCTCCTGTCCATCCCTCCTTGCCAAGGACAGCCAGGCACAGAGAATGGAGTCTTGAGAAACCCTGGCCATCAGGCTGCTATAACAAGAAGATAGTTGTCACTGTGTCCCTTGCCGGTTAGCTCAGCCCCTCAGGGATCCATGGGTATGGGCTGTGGTAGGGCTGCCCTGGGACACACACCTGTGTTTTCAGGTGGTTTAACCTCTGACTTCTGATTCTTGGGTCAGGAAGAGGAGACAGGACCCTGCAGGCTAGGCCCCTTACTGTCCTCTGAGGAATGGTGAGCCAGGGGTCTCTCTCTGGAAGACACAGGACTCTTCTGGTAGCTACCTCTGGGAGGGTAGCAGTGTAGAAGTTGGCTGCCCTTTCTCTCAGCTTCTCGGAACCTCCAGCCGACAAACTCTGGTCCTCAGAACTTCATCTTAACTGTGGGTGACAGGGAAATACAAGAGGAGGACCCCTCCCTCAGAAACACGGTTTTCCAGGCACCAAATGAGGACATCAATGCTTTGTCGAGATTAGGAAGGTCACATCCCTTAGGTTTGTTGTGTGTTTTTCCAGCCTTTCTCCTCACTCGGCTACTTTGAGAGCCTCCTGTCCTTCAGGGATGTTAACACAGAGAGCCAAAAGGGGAAAACTCTCTAGCCCACTTCTTAGAACAATGCTACAGCATGCTGTTTAATGACCACCATGGCCACAAGCAGCCCTTCCCTGGGGGTCCTGGATCTAGTCTATTTGAACTGAGCTGTCTATGTGACAGTCAAGGGGTTGAGAAGGACAGGCCACAGTGTTTAGGTTTTTGTCACAATCCCCTTGTCCTCACTGCTCGGGCTTGCAAAGCCAATGTGCCAGGGACACCTGTGACACAAAACTAACACGGTCACTGTTGGGTGCTCCACTGAGGGCTTCTGCTTTAGCCACAGCCCTTTCTTTCCTCCTGTGATTGCAGGACTCTGGATCCTCTGTGGTTCAGGGTCAGATCATATCTGTGGGAAGGGCTCAATCTAAACACAACCACAAACCACTGAGGTCTGGTCCCAGCTCAGAGGGACAGAACTTTCCCTGGCTGCACACTGGCTCTGTGGCCTTTGTGGTGATCCCAAGAAGGAATGGGATGCGTCAGGAGGGGGACAGGCTGTTTGGGAAACTGCCATTTCTGGGTCTAGAAGGACAGTTTATACAATGTATTGTAACTTCAACCTGAACTACCCTCCATGGCCTCCAAGGGGCCATGGTTTCCAGCTGCCGGCAGGAGTGAAGCTTTGTTGAAAGTCTCCTTCATGCCCTCATGGATACAGCCTTAGTCAGGGGACAGAGCAAGGCCAGACTGCTTCCTTCCCTATTAACACTCAAAACTTCTAAGCCTTTGACTTCAAAGACAGTGAGGTAGGATGTGATAACCATCCTTAGTCCACTATACAAATGTAACAAAGTTGACTTGCCCTAATGTAGGCACCTCCAGCTGCCTGCTTAAGTGTTACCCAACATTGTATTGGCAGCAAGCATTCAGACTGACAGAGGAACGTGGTGAAGGAGAGGTTTGGGAACTTGGGGGATGGATAGTGGAGCTGGAACAGTGCCTTATTAACAGAAAACTCAGCTTCAGTCAATGGCTACAGTTTTGCTATAGTGAAGTTCTGGGTACAACACTTAACCTTTTCTATGATCTACTTCTTCAAGATGAAGGAGTGATCACTTCCCAAGGTGTGCAGTAATTGTGAAAATATTAATATTGTTGGTACAACTCAGGCCACTGTGAAAACATAACTCTGTGTAGGACTGACTTGCCCTGTTATAGGCATGTTGCCTGCCATCATATTGAAATGTTGTTGTCGCAACTAGTGAGTTGGCACAGACCTGTGATCCCTCAGTATCTCTCAAAATTTGGGGTTGTTGTAATTGATCACACCAAATTGCTGTGATTGCTGTTTTTCAAGGCACAATGGACTAATCTGTGGCCCTGAAGAACTTAGAGGAAGGTCAGAGTTGACAGGTTCAGGGGTACTGTTCTGCAGATGGACAGGGAGAGTCCTGTTGCCTGTCTTGATTGATTCCTTTCTTTTTGGGGGGCTTCTCCATCTCTAGATAGGGAGACCTGGGTGTAATGGGTACACAAGGCCACCAGATCACAAGACTGGGGCATGTCAGGGTTCAGGGGAGAGGATCTCACTAACTTCTGAAGAAACAGTAGACTAGAGAGTCAGCGAAAGATCCTTCCACCCTTCCAAACGGCTGGTGACTTCTCTGCTGTCTCCTGATAGGGATATTCTACAATATAGTTGCCGCTTTGGGCATCACGGCCGGGGCTCATCGCCTGTGGAGTCACCGAACTTACAAGGCTCGGCTGCCGCTGCGGCTCTTTCTCATCGTGGCCAACACCATGGCTTTCCAGGTGAGAAGCTGCCGACTGAGGCTCTGTGTCTACCCTGTGAAGGCTGGCGTAGCATACAGCAAGCACCTCGAGAGGAGCTAACAGTGCAGCCATTATCCATCCCATTTTCCCATAGTCACACACGAGCATGTTCAGTGCTGAGGTCCCCACAGCACGGGCCATCTGGGAGTCAGCAGGATCGGAAATGGGAGTTAACTGGAAGACGCTCTGGTTATAGGGCCACTGCTTTCCCTGAGTCTCCCACGTAACAGTGTGTTGTATGGGATGCTATGCTGTGGTTGCTCAGCTTAACATATGAGCCGTGGCTCATTAGCCAATCACTGACCCTGGTTGTTTTGTTTGTTTGGTCTGGTTTTTTGAGACAGGGTTTCTGTGTAGCTCCAGCTATCCTGGAACTCACTATGTAGACCAGGCTGTCCTTGAACCTGGAGAGCCAGCTGCCTCTGCCTCCCAAGTGCTGGGACTAAAGTCATGTGCTTGACTCTGGTTTCTTTAACACTCGGTGAACAATAAATGCATACTGTAAGGTACCTATCTCAAGAGTCCCAATGAGATCAAAAGTAATATGTCACAGATTTGGGGACTCTGTTGCAAATAATAACACTTTAGTGGCAAGCAGGATGCCAGCATCTGTGATACAGAGGAAATCATTAGATCCTCAAAATGTTTTAGGAGATTAAGGTCCATTTTGCACTTGGTCACTACTAAGAGGCTGGCCAGGTGAATAGTGTGGTCCTATGAGTGACATAGTGGGCAAGCCAAGTCCTTGCTGCGGTTAGAGCAGAAAGCAGTGAAAGGGTGTTAGACTTCAGTAGGCACTGGCTTCTCTTCTCCATCCTGGGGTCCTCTTTTCTGTCCTCCCCCCAGAATGACGTGTACGAATGGGCCCGAGACCACCGCGTCCACCACAAGTTCACAGAAACACACGCTGACCCTCACGATTCCCGGCGTGGCTTTTTCTTCTCTCACGTGGGCTGGCTGCTTGTGCGCAAGCACCCGGCTGTCAAAGAGAAGGGCAGAAAACTGGACATGTCTGACCTAAAAGCCGAGAAGCTGGTCATGTTCCAGAAGAGGTGAGTCGGGGAGGGGGGCGTGGGGCCCCAGGCACCTGGTGTTTAGAAACCCTACTTTTTCTAATAGAACACACTAAATAAGAGCTGAAGGATTTTAGTCTGTTTGCATACTCACAATCATCCTAAAACAAAATTCACTAGTGTCTCATAGACCCACAAGCACAGAGTATTGCTTTTTCTTTTCTCTCTGAGATATTTCCATGAAACAAATCGAATGTGACAAATGTTCTCTAGCCTGGAATAGTCATGAACGCAGTAGGATTACTAGTGCAGTCGTTTCCTTTGAAAGGCCTGCAGCCTAGGCAGGTATATGCCACGAATAACCAGAAGCAAGGCACAATACTGTTTATACTGTGAAAGTTATTAGAGGTCAAGACTGCTTAGTGGAGACATAAGGGAAGATCTGTCATAAAAAGCAGCCTCAGAAACAACAGTAATTCTGACATTTGTGTGTGAACAGGTATGACACAAACACAGTGCACAAGACCAGCTAAAGTCTTAAAATAGAAACCTTCTCGGTGAAGAGCTCCCTTAGCATCACGGGGCAGAGATAGGCTTCAGAGAGGCATCCCCAGTACAGGTGAAAGCAGCCCTTGATTGACAGGTGACGGTCAGGGAAACAGGTTAGATGTGGAGACCCAGGCCAGGGAAGCAGAGGTAAGAGCGGAAAGGGAAGGAGCTAGATGCAGACAATGTGGTATAAGTTGAGCATGAGAACTGTTTCACAGGTGTCAATCAATTCCCTTGGGTTGTCAGTGGTCTGGGGAGTAAAACCTCCTAAAGGACAGAGAGCTGTAAGTGGTCAAGGGTCCTCAGTATGTCTCTTGGAAAGCAGAGGGGGGATGGTAGCAGGAAATGAACGCTTGTTTGTCAAAGATGGAGGTGGACACAAGAAGCCATCCCAAAGGCAGCTGGAGAACCCGGGCAGTGGAATTTAGCAGACGAGTTGTGGCTTCATCCCGACTTGTTTGACCAACATGGCCTTACCCTTTGTGAAAATAAACAATGGATTTCTAGTCAGCAGACCCACGGCCTAACCCATGTCCCACCACTATTCCTCATCTAAAGATAAGCCTGGAGGGATGACTGGACAGGTGGAGGGCACCCACATACCCACCTGGCGCCTCTGGGTCCAAGCTGGCTGAAGATACCCACAGGCCCATATAGCGAGTCTTTCTGCGCTGCCAGTCAGCTCCCAAATAATGACATTGAACTTCTTAATTATGAACGCTCGTGTTCCTAACCAGCTCTTACAACTTAAATTAACCCATTTATATTAATCTGTGTTCTATCATATGGTGTTAGCTCTCCTCCATTTTGTACCCCCAGTTTCCTCTCCATGTCTCTTGGCATCTTTCATGAGCCTAGACTCCTCTTCTTCCTTTCTCTCCCTGGAAATCCCACCTGTACCTCCTGTCTAGTTATTGTTGGCTATTCAGCATTTTATTACACCAATCAGAAGGTGTCTTAGGCAGAGACACATCTTTACAGTGTAAACTAATATTCCACAACAGGCCTACCTGGCTCTGCTCGACTGGAGGGTGAGGGTGTGTGTGTGTGTGTGTGTGTGTGTGTGTGTGCAGAAGACTGGAGAGATGCCTCAATGGCTTGGGTCCTTCCACCCACATACTGACTGGCTCTCAACATGTAAATTCAGTTCCAGGAGATCCAGTGCCGCCTTCTGACCTCTTTGGGCACCTCGCCATCTGTGATACACACACATACATGCAGGCAAAGTGTGTGTGTGTGCGTGTGTGTGTGTGCGTGCGTGCATGTGTGTGCATGTGTATGTGTGTGCATGCGTGCGTGTGTGCATGTGTGTGTGCTTGCGTGCATGTGTGCATGTGCGTGCGTGCGTGTGTGTGTGTGTGTGTGTGTGTGTGTGTGTGTGTGTGTGGAGTGGGATAACATATACCCTTTCTGTGCTGATAGTGTAGAACAGACAGGCCAGCCCAGTGAACATGAACCTCTCAAGTGTGCTCGTGACCCCTCTCCACAGGCTCAGTGTGTGATCTGTCCACACAGGTACTACAAGCCAGCTGTCGTGCTCACCTCCATCGTCCTTCCCACACTGGTGCCTTGGTACTTCTGGGGTGAAACTTTTCAACACAGCTTATACATTGCTACTTTCTTGCGGTATACCATCATTCTCAATTTCACCTGGCTGGTGAACAGCGCTGCCCACCTCTATGGATACAGGCCATATGACAGGAACATTGGCGCCCGAGAGAATGTCCTGGTTTCAATGGCATCTTTTGGTAAGTCATCAGTTCACATTGAGACTACTCGAGGTAGATTATTGATTAGAGCATTAAGGCTAAGAAAGAGATTATGATTACTTTGGATTTTATGTTTCCACTCCAAAATGAGGGCTAATCCATTGGTTTTAATTTCCCAAATCATCATTAATTATGATTGAATTCTTTTTGTTTGTTTCTGTTTTTCGAGACAGGTGTGTGTGTGTGTGTGTGTGTGTGTGTGTGTGTGTGTGTGTGTGTGTGTTTGTGTGTATGTGTAGCTTTGGCTGTCCTGGAAATAACTCTGTAGGCCAGGCTGGCCTTGAACTCACAGAGATCTGCCTGCCTCTGCCTCCTGAGTGCTGGTATTAAAGGGGGACAGCAGGTGCATAAATAGAAGAACAGTACCAGTGGAGAGGCCAGGAAAGCATAGTGCTTTATATATGTAAGCCTGCTGCGTGTGGGAAAAACCAACAGGAACCTAGTTCAGTCAACCGCAGCAGCGCCACAGAACTGTCATTTCCCGAACCTTCCTGGAGCTTTCAGGTACTTTCCAGCAGTGCATGTAGTCTCATTTGACCTGTGCTTAAAAGCACAAATGAAAACACCTGTCCTTTAAAGTTCTGATTTTCATGGAAATGGCACACCGTAGGCTGATATGTGTCCTGTACTGGTAAGGGGTCTATACAATGAGTTTCCCCAGCTCCAGAGTCCTGATGAGCTCAAAGTGGCTGCCAGCCTCTTGTTTCATGTCTGTTGTTATTCTCCTCTCTATAGCTGCTCTTCTATCCCTCTCATCTCATCCGTGGCTGCCCTAATCTTTTTGTGTTATTTAGTCACCTGCCTCATACTCATTGGCGTATGCTCTTTGACAAAGATGACCATTTTCCATTGCTTTCCTGGGCTTCTTTTCCCGTCCCACCCCCTCCCTCCCCGTGTGTGTGTGTGTGTGTGTGTGTGTGTGTGTGTGTGAGAGAGAGAGAGAGAGAGAGAGAGAGAGAGAGATAGACAGAGACAGACACAGAGAGAGATTCCACTTTAATTGTTAAGTCTCATTCAGAGACTCCCTGTTAAAACACATGTGGAAGTTAGCAACTGTATGTCAGTACCTTAGCCACCCCACACACAGCCGAGTATATAGGAGTATAGCCCTTGAGATCATCATTTTTGTTTCCAATGTAACTCCCATTATCTTGGGGAGTATTTTGGTGTCTTATTTTTTAGTCCGGATCTTACATGGTAGCTCTGGTTGGCCTGGAATTCACTATATAGACCCTGCTGGCCTCTAACTTACAGAAATCTGCCTAACTCTGTCTCCTGAGTGCTGGGGTTAAAAAAAAAATGTGCCACTACACTCTGCTTTGGGGAATATTTTTTAAAAGATTTATTTATTTTTATGTGCATG
The DNA here is from genome assembly GCF_943737965.1 of Phodopus roborovskii. NCBI lineage: Eukaryota > Metazoa > Chordata > Mammalia > Rodentia > Cricetidae > Phodopus > Phodopus roborovskii. Next base: position 15,914,241 of record NW_026126541.1, on the reverse strand, counting down.
AGTGTTTTGCCTGTGTATATGGTGTACACCATGTATGTGTTTTACCTGTGTATATGGTGTACACCATGTGTATGTTCCTGTGTATGTGGTGGACACCATGTGTGTTTTGCCTATGTGTATATGGTGGACACCATATGCATGTGCTACTTGTAGAAGCTGGAAGAATGTGTTAGATCCCCTGGAACTGGATGGTTTTCAGCTACCATGTGAGTGCCAAGAACTATACCCAGGCCCTCTGCAAGAACAGCATGTAAGGAGTATGGCCCCACGTTGAGCGCCATTTGTAAGGAGTATGGTTTTCCACCCGCCCCTGGTCTTGTCCCGCCGTGCCAGCCCCAAATAATACACAGAGACTCTGTACTTGATACAATGTTGTTGGACCGGTTACTTGTTTCTTATCCGCTAGCTCTGTCTTAATTATTAGCCCATTTCTATGTATTTCCACGTGGTCTTACCAGGGAGAGGTGGCTGGCGGTTCTACCTTCTCCAGACTCTCCATCTTGGCCCCCCTTCCTACTTCCTATTTCCTCCTTGTCTCCTAGTCCCTCCTATCTTCCTTTCCTATTGGCCAACAGTGCTTTATTCATTAAACCAGTATGAGAAACATATACAGAATGACATCTCCCATCAACAGCAAGTGCTCTTAACTTCTGAGTATCTCTCCAGACCCTGGACTATTTTTAACTTAAAAATGTTTTAATTAGTATATATTAATTACATATAATTATGGTTGACATTTTCATGCATGAACATGATTTCATTCTAACCCCTGTGCTCCTTCTTCCCCCCTCCTATTCCTGCTCATCCCCTGCCTCTAAGTAGCCCTCCTGCTTTAATGCCTTTCCATGTGTCGGCGGCCTGATGACCTTAACCGGTGGCTCACAGGAGCACAAGCTGAACATTCAATTCAGAAGTGTGGAGCTGCATATAAACCCTCAGGGAGGGATGGGGTGCCATGAGCCCTTCCATTTGCCGTGTTGGAATGTTGAAGAGCTCAGTCTTGTACAGATCTTGTGCCGTTAAATCACAGGCCATGAGTTCAAGATTGGTGCAGCCACACCATGCCCAGAAGACAGTATTCCGCAATGCATCCTCCCTCGCCCACCACTTCCTGCGGCTCTTAGCGTTCTTTCCACTCTTCTGACTTCTCTAGGGTGGTTTGATCTCCAGGGGTGCAGTGTCTTTTCTTGGTCACTGTCTCTCCCAACCTGTATTGTCGGAATCAGTTCAGAAAGAAGAGCCATGCAGAGAACAGGAGAATCCACATGGATTGCAGAGATAATCTTGAATCCAGAATCTCTGTTTTCCTTTATCCTCCAGGTTGCCCATCCTAGGAATTTCAGGACCTCAGTGTTAGAGAGAATGTCTGAGTGCTTTTCAAGTTCTCTTTTCTTAATGTCTCCTGTTCCAAGGTCAAAGTTCAGAGAATTAGCAGCCAGCACAGTCTCTAGTGAGCTTGGAGTGGCTGAGGAAATGCCTGGCATTGGCCAGGACTCCTTCCTGGTAAATGTTGGTAGCTACTGTCCACCCTGTTGGAACCTCCACCCTTACAGAGAGCAGAAGTTCTTGGGGAATGGTATGGCTTACTCCATCTAAGGAACACAGCTACAGTTGTCCCCTCTCCTCTGCCCTGCTCTGGCCACAGGCACCTAGGCACAGACTCTGTAGAGCTTGGGCCCTTTTTCCTAAGGCACTGATGGTACTTTCCATCCTGAAGTCTGTCCCCACAGACCCAGCTTCTCTCCCATCTTAAGACAGAAACTCGATTTGACAAAGGCTCCCAGACAGGCGTGTGTGAGCAGAGCCTGTCAGCTGGTTTCCTGAGATACCGCTGAGGGCATCTATTCACTTTAGAATATAAGACTGTGGGTTCATCTGTTCGCTCAACAGCGGGGTTCTTAAAGGATGGAGGAACACAACAGGTTAGAGGTGCGCAAAGAGGAGGAGGCAGCAGTCACCGTGCCCCTAACGGCTCTCCTTGCTTCTGTTCCAGGCGAGGGCTTCCACAACTACCACCACGCCTTCCCCTATGACTACTCCGCCAGTGAGTACCGCTGGCACATCAACTTCACCACGTTCTTCATCGACTGCATGGCTGCCCTGGGCCTGGCTTACGACCGGAAGAGACCATCTAGGGCTGCTGTTTTGGCCAAGATCAAAAGAACTGGAGATGGGAGCCATAAGAGTGGCTGAGTTTGGGGTCTTCTGGGTCTCTATTCCATAAATCAGCTGGGCCAACATTTAATGTTCTGATAACTACTGAATAATGCTACTAATGTCCACTCCTGAACAATTTTTTTGGTGGGGGGGTTAGGGTCTCTCTCTGAGTTTTATAGACCAGGCTGACCTCAAATCCACAGGGATCCTCCTGCCTCTGCCTCCCAATTCTCGGGATCAAAGGCATGCACCACCATGCCCAGCTCTGCAGTGTTCTTGTCAACTGTTCAAGGCAACTCTCCTTTATGATACTAAACCACAGACCTCCCCCTCTCTCTCCTAGTCCCTCCCCTAAGCTTTGTCCCTATTATGCTTGTCTTTGCTTTCTCCCTGAGAAGTAGCCGGTGAGCTCTTGGTCCACCCCCTCAAAGGCTTCATGACTTTTCTGATGTCTCAAAACAAGGACCTTTATCACAGATGGTTCCGTCTAGGTATTTTCCCAAAGCTAGTGACACAACAAAACCTTTGCAAATGTCTTGTTCGTTGTTTTCAATTCACACTTCACATAAGGAAAGGGAAGATGTAATATTTGTCGTCATAGAGGTGCTGAAACTGGTAAGTCACGGGTGGGGAGGCATGCAGGGTGTGGCCCAGAAGCAGGGATGAGGTAAGGCAGGAAGCAAAGCAATAGGAAGCGCCTGCCAAAGTCAGACCTAGCGCCTTAGCTCCTCTCAGACACGGAGCCCTGAGCAGGTAATGGCCATTGAACGTGGCCATGCTAGAACTCGATGGACTGTCTCTGTAACTCAGTGTGGTTCAGGCTGAGGAGAAGTAAAGAAAAAGTATTATTTAGTTAGTAGGAAAAGAGGTCTCTGCTGAACTAGAATTTTTTTCCCTATAATGATAAGGAGCTTTGTTATGCTCTAGAAGAATCTTCAGATGAGATGTATCAGTAAAGCAGCAACTCAGAAGATTTTAAAGAGTCCGTAAACTGCTCATCCAGCTTGCTTCATCTTCTATTCAGCCTTCCTTAGGGGTTTATTATTATTATTATTAATTTTCTGCACTCATAGTGGTCAGATAACTATAGCAATTCCAAACATCCAAAACAAGAAGGATTGTAGGCAAAGCTGGGTCAAACAAAAATACATAGACACATGTGATCATTGTGTAGAAAATGGAGATGTAGACACACATGATCATTGTATAGAATACAGAGATATAGACACACGTGATCATTATATAGGACATGGATATGTTTCACTGAGATGTTCCCCTCTGAGAATGTTACAGAGACTTATGGAGCAGAGGGTTATATAGGTTGCCTGCTCCTTCCATCACTGACAAGAGATGGAGATTTTGATGGGCATCTTTGCACGGGGAAGGCTCTGAGAACACATTGCTGTGGATTCAGAAGTTGCTGAGTTACCGAGCACCAGAATGAAACTAGTTTGATGCTGGCAGTCTATTCATTGGTCTAAATTCCTCATTGGAAGATAACCAACCTCTTAATCTCCTCATTCTTGATTCTCTCTCTCTCCTCTCTCTCTCTCTCTCTCTCTCTCTCTCTCTCTCTCTCTCTCTCTCTCTCTCTCGGCTTTTTGAGACAGGGTTTCTCTGTGGCTTTGGAGCCTGTCTTGGGACAATCTCTGTAGACTAGGCTGGCCTCGAACTCACAAAGATCCACCTGCCTCTGCCTCCTGAGTAGTGCTGGGATTAAAGGCATGCACCACCAACGCCCTGCTAATTCTTAATTCTTGATTCCCCCATGTTTTCCTCTTCTCCTATTGATCTCTCTGGTTCTTGAACTTTCTCCTTTCCCTCAACAGGAATCTCTTGTGTACATTCAGGGTGGTCCTTCTCCTCCAGACACAATGTTTGTGGGCATAGACTTTCTATGTCTCTAGCAAGAAAAGTTGTTGGACACTTCAGTGTGGCTTTTATATCTGCTCTCCTTCTCCCTCTGTGTGCCTTGGCCACATGAATGATTTTAGAAAGTTCAGCAAACATTCTAGAAATGTCTCTGGCTCAGAAGGCCCCTCTAGCTCATGAACCCCAAAATGCTCACATTATGCCCCTGAACCACTAAAGAAGAGGGTTTTTTGTCAACCCTTCCTGTGTGGTCCAGCGCAGAGAGCACAGTCAACACTCCCTGCCTAGCCAACAATGTAATCCACAGGCACCAGTGCCCCTAGATGATGGTGTGATGTCTGTGGGATGAGGAGTCACTGGGAGGAGTCTAGTCATCACTGGGAAGGGAAGCAGAGAGCTGGGTGTCTCACTCCAAGAAAAGGTCTCAGTCCTTGAAGCCAGCCAGCAAGTGCTGCAAAGCTTTGATGCAGGCTCTGAAATGCCAAAAACTCTGTGGGACTGAATGTCTTTCCTCAGACTAACCAGCATCCCCTACCATAGGGCCTGAGGTGGACAATGGTATGGAAAAGTTACGAAGAGATTATAACATCAGTATTTTGAAGAGCATGGGCCTCTTCTGTCTCTGGTGCTCAGTAGGTAGGTGTAGGCAAGAGCTTTCTCCCTGTGCTAATTGAATAGAGACTAGAGAAAGCAACCTGCTCCAAGGCAGCCTTGCCTTTGAGGTCTTGGTCTCTGAGAAAAGAACTCACAGATAATCCTTGTAGGTCAGAGCAGCTGACCTGCACACCCTTTGATAACGTCCTTTGATAACATCTGTAGGGAGGTTGTAATTCCACAGGTCATCAGATGCCTGCATAATAGCATATGGATGAGCCCAGCATGGTGTTGCATGACTTTAACCTCAGTGCTCAGAAGACACAGGCAGGCAGAACTTTATGAGTTGTGAGGCCAACCTGATCTGCATAGAGAATTCCAAGACAGCCAGGGTTACATAGTGAGACCCCATCTCAAGTAAACCCCTCAGCCCCCACCCCCCCAAACAACAAGAAGAACAAACCCTATGCATAATAAATGCCTTTTCCTCTTCTTCCCCTCCCAGTTCTGTTCATTGGTCTGATCCTTGCATGTCCCTCTGCAAGTCTGGATGGATATTTCTGGCCCAAGTGTGTATTTCAGAGTCACCTAGGAGAATGATATTCCAATAAGGAACACTAATTTTGAGACACCCCCATCCCCACCCCAGACAGGGTTTCTCTGTGTAATAACCCTGGCTGTCCTGTAATTCAGATATCCAGCTGCCTCTGCCTCCCGAGTGCTGGGATCAAAGGCGTGAACCACCATGCCCAGCCTGTTTTCAAGGTTATAAAACTCAGTTCAAGAGACATATTAATGAGAAACTCAGACGCGACTGTGTAACTCAGAAAGTCATTTCCTTGTGCGAGTTCTCAATACTGAACCTGCTGACTATACCCCCTCCACAGAGTCTCACTAGACCTGAGATCCTGCCAGTCTACCTGCTGTAAAAAGAAGCCCACCTAAAGAGTTACCAGTTAGTGAGTTACAAGATTTCCTTCTGGGTTTCAGTTTGGAAACTTGCTTAGAGTTGTTTTTGTTAAGTGGCTACATTTGAATATATTTCTTTTCTCTCCTCCTCCTCCTTCCTTCTTCTTTTTGGATCAAAAAAAAAAAAAAAAAAAAAAAAAAATCATAGTAGTATTGTGGGTCCTGATTTGGCTTCTCAAACTGACCAGGCTACAAGACAAAAATCCCACTACTTCATCTTCTTGCTTCCCCTCCTAACCAATTGGAGACAGCCACCCCAACCGTCTTTGGGGGACAGCCCCTTCCTTCTTTTCCAGTGCTAGAGCCCTTAAAATGCCCATGTGCCAGACAGCCATTGGTGTCTTTGCCTCGCTGAGAGGCATCTAGCTTACCCTTCTGGGGTAATCAGTCTCATCTGTGCTGAGGATTTGGTGTCTGTGCCCACGCCGAGGCTCCCTCGGGTATAGAGAACCATCTCTCCCAGCCCTGGCTTCAACAACCTCAGTGTCCTCTCTGCAGAAAGTCCTCATTGAGGCCTGTGAAGTCTCCAAAGCAAGCGCGCCAGCCTCCATCTCAGGGCCAGGGCTTGAGCTTCCACAAGAGCAGAGACTTGCAATGTAACACTTGATCACAGCAACTCTAATAAAGGAAAACATTTCATTGAGCTTTCAGTTTCGGAGGTTCAGTCCATTGTCATCATGGCTGGGGGCTTGGCTGCACACAGGCAGACATGGTGCTGGAGAAGGAGCTGATAGCTCTACTTGTGGATTTGCAGGCAACAGGAAGAGACAGCTGCTGGACTCAGCCTGGGCTTTTAAAAGCCTCAATGCCCAGCCCTAGTGACACACTTCCTCCAACAAGGTCACACGTTCTAATCCTTTCAAATAGTGCCACTCCCTGGTGACTACGTATTCAAATCTGTGAGCTTATGGGGACCATTGTCATCCAAACCATGGTGACCTCTACTTTTATAATCAACTCACTGGTGACTGTTACAGTGGAGGCTCCTCCCGAGCCCCCTCCTCTATCTCCCTCCAAACCTTGCTGCATCTCAGAGAGCCCGACAAATGATGATCCCTCCCCCACAGATGCTCAAGACCACTCCCACAGGTCATTTGAACTGTCCCCCCAGAAAACAGACTCCCTTCTCATCTCCTCTCTCAGGGAAGGCCATCGGGGAGTGTTACATCCATTAAACTTGGGCCTTTTCTAATTCGGTTTGATTTGGTCCAATTTGGATTGCTGCATCGATGGAGAGGCTTATCGGGCTGTAGAAACTTTTCAGTGACAATGAGTCATGTCTGCCAAGAACATCAATCCATTCCTGAGGACAAAGTGTACCTGCGCTAACAATCCCCTAAAGGTCTCATCTCTACAGTTGTTACAGCAGGGATTACACTTGCAAAGCATAAACTTTGGGGACATGTTGAAACTGTTCCACTGGACATGTTATTTAACTATACCCCTACATAGTGTCTACACAGTGAATTGTAGGACTGCTAGGGCTACATAGTGAGACCCTGTATCAAACAAACAAACAAAAGTATATTCATTGTGTGGAGCCTGTGTGTAGGGGGTGATGCTCCGTAGCCCTCTGATACCACAGCCTGACAACCGAGGTTGTGAGTGACACTCCGCCCGCCTGGGATCTGGTGTATTTATAGAGTCACAGGTAGGCAGGGCAGGGGCTGGTGGTGGTGGATGGAGGTACACTTGCCATTTCTTCCATAGCAGCTGTAAGAGTTTGCTGTGAGTGAGCTTTCCTGCCACCCTGTAGCCTCCAATCCAACTTTCACATGGGAAGCTCGTTCTCCTGCTCCCCACCCCAGGAATGCCGTGGATGCTTCATCTCCTCTAGTTCAGAAGCTATCGTCTTGTCCTGGCTACTCATTGTTCCCGGTAAGGAATGTCTTGAAAGGGATAGGATTCTCGGAGCCTTTCCAAGGGCCTCACCTGGGGCAAAATCTACCCTTACCCAGTGTGTGGGGGGGACATACTGCCCCCATTTGAGCCCTCTGTGGCCCAGTACTAACGTGACAGAGGACAGTGGGCAGAGGGCAGATCTGATTAGATAAGGAAAATTGTGACTTACCCTCTAGCAACCTCACTATAAAGTGACAACTTATATCGTAGCCTGTGGTCACAGGTTACAGACAGCACTCCTTAGGGCATTTCCCACCAGATTGTAGCCTTTTATCCCGTGTAGACACAGGTAGACATTTCCACCAAGGGAAGATGGGGTGGAGGAGCTAAGAACTTTACAAGAGGGTAGACGATGGTTGGAAGAAACACAGCAAATGTCAGGTGAGCTTCCAGGGCTTGAGAGGAGAGCCTTGTGTGCTTGAATACAAGAGTGGGTCACAAGGGGGAGCAGGCTGGGTTCTTAGAGAACGAAGGTTGCTTTGTGCAATGTGACTGCATGAGTTCAGCTCCCTGCTGTCCTAGAAGACAGGCCTTATCAGGCTTTGCCTTTGACCGTAACAGTGGGTCTCCACATGGAACCATGTCTAGAAGACCAATGATGTGGGTAGCAGAAGACTTTTCCAGGCTATGAACAAAGAGAATTTATCAAAATACACTGCAAGAGAGTAGTGGGTAAGCCCGGAGAGAGTGGCGCTCAGTGGAAGGGAATGACTTAGAGGGGTAAGGTTCACAGAATCAAAGGTCACCCCTAATCATCACAGGACACATTGCCTCCTGCTTATAGATGGGTCAACCAGGGACAAAGCCAGCATCTGCCAAGGGAATTTGTTCAGAAGGACCATGAACAGAAACCCAAATTCAAATAGAGAAGAGTTCAGTTCCGAAAGCACAACAGTGTGCCTGGGCAGAATGAGGAACCCTAAAGCAGCTGTTTTCAACCTGTGGGTCTCAGCCACCTGGGGTAGGGTTGGGAGCCGAATGGTTCTTTCACAGGCGTGGCCTAAGACCATTGGAAAACACAGGTATTTACATTGCGATCTGTAACCGTAGCAAAATTACAGTTATGAAGTAGCAATGACAATGATTTCATGTTTAGGGGTCAGCACAGCGTGAGGAAGATTGAGAACCACTTCTCTGGAGAGACTCATGTCAGGTCTACTGGTAGCTGGACTGTGGAATCAAGGCTCTCCAGGGAACTGGGACTCCTCCCAGGGATCTGCTAGAAGAAGAAAAAAGCTGAAGCCTGGCTCCAGACAGCGAGAACTTGTCTGCCAGAAAGAGATCCCACACAGAGCAGGAAACTTGTAAGATCGCCTCACAAAAGGCACTTCGTGATGGGCCACTGAGGCTCAGCACCATACTTTAGCCTAGACTTCTTTACACGTGTTTCTTGCCGTACTTAAACTTTGTCCTCATGTAGGGACTCTGAGAAGAGGGGCATGAGGAGTCACTGGATTTCTTTGTCCTTCCCTGATGGGGGACGTCCTTCTGTATATATGTTTCTCTTATTGGTTGATGAATAAAACACTGTTTGGCCAATAGAGGCAGGAAGATAGGCGGAACTGGGAGGAGGAGAATTCTGGGAAAGGTAGGCAAAGGGAGACTGTGAGGAGATACCATGTAGAGACCGGGAAGGATAGGACATGGCAGTTCTCTGGTAAGATAAGACCATGTAGAAATACATAGATTAGTAGTTATGGGTTAATAATTAACACAGAGCTAGCCAATAAGAAGCAATTGGCTAGTTTTATAATTAATATAATTAATATAATCAATATATTAATTAATAGAATCAATAATAAATTAATAATTTATAATTAATATAAAGCAGTTTTATAATTAATATAGCATCCGTGTGTTTATTTGAGGCAAATCAGCTGCAGGACCAAGCTGGGAGAAAAACTATAGCAACACTTCCCAAAGCAGCCACATTGACTAAATCTCCCTCTCTTGTTTCAGATTTGCGTTTGTTTCTTTATCGGGGGAGGGGTGCATGCGCTACAGAAGGTGTGCGGAGGTCAGGGCACAACTGCTGGGGTTGGTTCTGAATTTCCCCTCGTGCAAGCATATCAGCCCACTCTTCTACTAGCGTCTTCCACTTAAGAGATCTAGATCTCTCGGACATAGGTCAGGGCACTCCGCATTTTCTTCTTCACATGTCTTCATCGAAGGGCCCACTCGCTGAGAGCTCTGTCACTGCTGTCACTGGAATACTGTCCTTCAGCTGTGACCCAAGGCCTCTGGCATTCACCTTGGAAACGGCTCTGCGAAAGCCTCTGAGCCGCTATATCTCTGTGGTTTTGTTTTGTTTTGTTTTGTTTTTGTTTTTGTTTTTGTTTTTGTTTTTTTTACAAAGATAAAGTGAAGAGATTTACAATGAGTCCCCATCACCTGTCCTCATCCATTACGAGCTGCTGCCAATCGGGTTTCACTTACACTTTCTGCAGCATTTTTACTGGCGTGCATTTCTATTAGTCCAAATCTTCCATCACTACTGTCTTGCGGTATCTATTGCTGTGAAGAGACACCATGACCATGGCAACTCTTTATAAAGGAAAACAGCAAAGAACTGACAAGGTCACTTGGCCAAAAACAAAACAAAAAAGCTGCATAAGATAAATTTTAAACCAAGCAAAGCAGTCCTGAAGCAATGACTATGGTGTCTGGGCTCCACAGTATCCTTGAATTGAAATGAAGAAATTCTAGACAGTTTGGTGTGAACAGGCCACATGCTTTCTGTTGCCCAGGCTGTTGGCATGGAATGGAGCTCCCAGAGACTGATAGGGTGAGCCAGAAGGGTCTGAGTACGAGGAAAGGGCTGAGACTTGGAGCGGAAAGGAAGTTGAAATACCGGAGAAAGGAGAACTGTCTCCTTACACAGAAGAAGACTGCCTTTCTTGGAGTTGGATAGAAAGTCTGACCTATTGGACATCTTCTAAGTGCAACAGAAGATGTCTTCACTGGAAAAACAAGCTATTGTATTTGGACCGTTGCCATAATGATGGGCTTAACTGGCCCCTCATGGCCTGAATTTCTCTCTGCCTGGAGAAAGGGCAAGCCTGTGAGTCTCAGCTTATTTCAAATGGGAACAGTAGGACCGCCCAGCCCGATCCTTCGCTCAGAAAAAAATAAAATAAAATAAAAAGATTTATCCTAAGAAAACTTGTTCAGCTCTGACTCCCTAAGCCTTATGGAACCTCCTCGGCCTCTCTGATGGAAATAGAAGAAGAGCCCAGGGGAAAGGGACGTATTTCTGTGTCACATGTGGGCTTAATGGCTGCTCACTCCTTGTCTGGAAAATCACAACCATGGCAGTTTTCATCCTTCTAGCCACACCCTCAGCGACTGCTGCTGGCAGAACAGACTGCCTTCCCTGCTCTCTCCTCCAGCACAGTGTTGGGAATTAAACCCAGGGCCTTGTTCGAGACAGGTACTGAGCTGCATTCCTGAGCTTCCATTCATTTATTGTGATAAAAAAAGCACATAACATGAAACACAACCATTTTAAGTGTTGTTAAATTTATCTATGTTGTTGTGAAACACATCTATCCTACTTCCTCTTGTACAAAATATGTTTCTCTCTTTACAAAAAGAAAGAAGGAGAGTGGGGGAAGGAAGGAAAGGAGGGAGGGAGGGAGGGAGGGAGGAAGGAAGGAAGGGAGGAAGGGAGGGAGGGAGGGAGGTTGTATCTGCCTGTGCACAAGTATGCAGATGACCACAGGGCCAGAGATGTCAGGTCTTCTGGGGATGGATTTACATGTGGCTGTAAAATGTCAGAACTCAGTGCTGGGAACTGAACTCAGGTCCTCAACAAAGGGAAGTAATCACTTTTAACTGCGGAGCCATCTCTCCAGCCCACTACCTCTTTTTTGATACTCTGGCTTAACAGCATCATAAACCATGTGGTTTACTGTGCCACAGTCAGGAGGAGAGCAGATGGAGGGTGTGCCCAGCCCTTGGCGCTCCCCGCCATGATTGACAGCCAGGTTTATGCTGGACTGGTGAAGCACGCATGCCAGGCAATGCTGTGCCCCTGCTGCCCACACCCTTAGCTCTGTTTTATCCCTGGGATTCCTAAATGGGATTGCTTTAATGACATCTTAAACAATCAGCTTATTCTTTTTCATATTTTCTTGTCATTTTGTGTTTGTCAGAGTCTCATTTCCATGCCTGAGAGTCTATCTTCCTTCCGCTTGGCTCATCCTGTTGGCCAGGCTTGCTGTTGAGGTTTCATTTGCCTTGTTTTGAGATAGGGTTGTCTGGCCCCTCACTCTGAAACCCACCTGCCTCTGCCTCCAGAGTGCTGGGATAAATTAAAGGTGTCTGCTCCAAAGTGCTTTGTTTGGTTTTGCTTTTGAGTACGAGTCTTTCGGGTCCTCCTGCTTTGGTTTTGAAAGACAAAAAAGTAAAGTTAAAGAAACCCCTCACTTGAAATGAAAGACTAACCTGGAAACCAATATCTGTTCCTTGGAATTTGCTAACTTCCCCTCACAAGGTCCTGAGATAACAAGATACCAAGAATTCACACTGCCCCTCCTTTCTTGTGAGTCAGCAGGTGGTAAATAGGGTCCTTAAGAAACAAAGAGATAACTGCACCTCCGGTTTGCCCAGACAAGATTAATTAGCACACCCTGAGGCCCTAAGGTCTGTTGACCATAATAGCGAGACCATCAGGCCTCAAAGGGTCACGTACTCAATGGATAGAGGGTCCCACCCCCTCCCTAAGCTTGTGGTTTTTGCCTTTAAAAACACCTGTGCGGGGGGTGGGGGGGCTGCTTCTCTCTAGCCTGTGTGCTGGAGGAGCCTGTTTGCACAAACGTTTCCTGTTCATTAAAGCCTCTTGCGTGTTGCAGCAACAGGACTGGAAATTGAGTTCTTGGGGTATCGACCAAAACTGGGAGACTCCTCATTCTGAGGGTCTTATAGTTTTTATGATTCTTATACAACTGCAGTGAGACATCTGGGCTTCTTTCACTGATTGGATTTTTAAAATGAGCCATATTCTTTTAAAAACCGAACATTGCATCGTGTGTATGTATATAGGAATCGTGTGTGAGTGCAGGCAGCCGTGTACCACAGTGCACACATGGAGGCCAGAAGACAGGGGTGGAACTCAGGCCACCAGGCTTGCACAGCAAGAGTTTCTAACTGACTGAGCTGTCACATCAGCCCATCATTAACTATATTCTTTCATTTGAAGTATTTGCAATATTCCAGAGGAGACTAGGCTGTGGTAGAGCTGAATAATCCTTTAGAAGTTGACACTCAGTTAATGGACTCAGGTATGAGCTCTACACGGCTCCCAGAGTGGAATATTAATCTTTCTGGCCTTCTTCTCCGAGGGCAATTTCCTAATCTTAGAAGCAAAAGGATAAAAGCGTCCAAGATAAAATCAACACTTTGTAGATGCAAGGCTAAGCCGCTGTGTGGGCTGGAGAGTCCTGTGCGCCTGTCACCTGAGCTGGGGTAGGACCCACTATCGGGAACAAGCAGTGGTTAGGACAAACACGAGGATCAGACAGGCTCATTGCTGGGAGCAATCTCCATCAGGAGCATGGCACTGGCTGGGGACGCCAGTTTGGGTTTGATTCCCAGCACCTACAAATATAGAGGGAAGCCATATGGGAATATAGCCTGGAAGTCCAAACTCTATAGACTGTCATTTAGCTGGAGACTCGTGTTATACTGCGCAGCTTTGACTCAAAGATCCTTCCCTGTGATCTAAAAGAGTTCTGTTGCCCGGCTTCCCGTGTGTCAGAGCGTTGTCTCGTGATTGTCGCTCTGAATTTCTCCAGAACACGGTTCATGGAGTTGCTGGCTGTCAATCCATCTGTGCAGCAAGGATCCTCTCTAAATGACAACTGATTGTCGCTCTGCTTCACTGAAGTGCCAGGAAGAGAGGGTTTCCAGGCTGCCCCCCCCCCCCCCCGTCAACCATCTTGTCCGGCTCCTCCCGTTCCCTCTCCACCCCGCCCCCTCACAACTGTCTGTAGCTAGACTTTTCCAAAGTGGTAGAACAATTCTTTTTAGTTTTTAAGTCATAGTTCCATGTAGCTGGCTATAAACTTACTATGTAGCCAAGGATGGTCTTTAACTTCTGATCCCTCTGCCTCTACCTCTCAAGCGCTATGATTACAGATGTGCACCCCCATGGCGCTAGGCAGGCGTAGCATACATCAGTCAAACACAGACCAACCGAGCTACACACCCAGCCCAACACCTCACATCTCCATCAGCAGTGTCGAAAGTGCTAGCTAGTGGCTTCGCCCTTGCCAACACATGACATGGGTTTGGCGGGTCCTTGGGTGTTCGGCCCTTTATTGAGTGTGTTCGTGTTTCACTTACTCATGATGTCGAGCATCTTTTGCATCGCTTACTGTTAATGTAATCAACTCTTTTCCTCATATTTTATACCAGTTGGTAGCCAGGAGTGGTGCTACACATGCATAGTCTGAGTGTGTTCAAAGCTGAGGCAGAACAACCATTGGTTCTAGCCCAGCTCGGCTACACAGCAAGATTCTGTCTCAAAAAAACTCACACAGAACTGAGTATAGTTGTTCATTCCTCCAATCTTAGCACTTGAGAGGGCAAAGCAGGAATGTTTCTGTCAATTTGGGGCCTGCCAGGGCTACAGAGTGAGATCTTGGTTTTTGTTTGTTTTTTGTTTTGTTTTGTTTTTAGCAGTGGAGTTGGGCAGCAAGCAGTGGCCATCAAGCCTGACCTGCATTCTATTCCCTGAACCCACAGGGTGGGAGGAGAGAAGGGTTCCCTGCAAATTGTCCTCTGACCTCCATGCCTATGCCCTGGTGTGAGCATACACACACACACACACACACACACACACACACACACACACACACACTCACACCTTCTCCCCCGACTCCTGCCATGAAGCCGGGAAAGAGTAGGTCCCCAAGGGACCTCTGCAGGAGGCTCAGGCTCCTCTGTCCATTGTGTGGGTCACTGAGCCAGTCCTTTCCCTCCATAGGCTTTGATGCAATTTTTATTTCTTCAAGAACTTGTTTTAAATGCATTATGAATTTGGTCTCAAGTGTGAGAGGAAACTGTCACACATGCGCATTATTGCTTGGCCCCTGAAAGCTGGTGAGCATACCCTGGGACTAGGAAAATCTTTCTTTTAGGTGTTTCTCTGTGTAGCCCTGGCTGACCTGGAACTCACTATGTAGACCAGGCTGGCCTCGAACTCAGAAATCCACCTGCCTCTGCCTCCCGAGTGCTGTGATCAAAGGCATTTGCCACCACCGCCCTGCTAAGGACTAGGAAAATCTTAAAGTGGCGATTCTCCAATCGTGATCTGAGTGGTTGTTAAATTGTGGGTGCCTGGGTCCGAACCAGGCAGACTTGGCTGACTCACTCAGGAAACAGCACTTTGAAGCATGTTTTGCTGAGTACCAGTATTTGAAAGCCTCTGTGGGGTTAAGCTACAAAGATATTTGGAGCGAGAAGAATGGATGGACAAATTGTTACTACCCACCTGTCTGGATCCCCAGGAGGATGGACACTGCTTTGCTTTCTTTTCTTCACAGGATGCTGGAACTGTCCTCAAAGCAGGACATACAAAACCACATGATAGTGAGTTCAAGTCACAGGGTGGGGGCTTTGCAGAGACCAGGCATCACACAAGCAGTAAGGCTGTCCCCACTTCTGGGACACCACAGGAAGCCAGGGTGCTCAGGACACCCGGGATCACATCTGAGCCTTACAGTAGCCTCTGAGACAGGTGACTGTCTCCTAGTGCAATCAGGATTAGGAAATGTTAGGGGACATTTGAAATCAGCCAGCAGATCCCTAGGGGATAAGGTGTCATCCTCCATAGTGGTATGCCTGTCTTCTGGAGAACGCGTCTGCCTCCGTTGTCACTGAACCGAGAAAAGGAAGCTGTGTTCACAGAGACCCACAGGGACCAAGCTCCTTAAAATGGTCACTGCACTCACATTTCTTTATAAACCACACATCTGGAGAGATTTTAGTGGGAGGAAACTAGACATCTCCCCAAATTTAGAAACCAGAGTTTGTTAGGATGCAATGTGAGAGTCTGTAAGACTCTCCCCTTGCAAGTGTGTGGAGAGCCAGGTTTGGGAACTGTTGGGTGCATCCCAATAGTGGCAGGAGCTTTCCTCATTGGAAGGGTCTGGGGTAGGGGCTAAGGAAGCCCCGTGGGCAGAAAACTCATTCGCTTTCTTCCCGGACCTCCCCCCTTTTCCTACCTCCTTGGCATCCCTTTTTATGCCCGAATCCTCCATGAAGTTTTCCCTTGCCCTTCTCTGGCAGGACAGTGACACTTGGCAGCGCCGCACAGTGGAAAGAAAAAGCACTACAGCGCTACGCGCACCGCAGCACTGTGCTGTGAAAAAGCCTGGGGTTGCAGGTGATCGCTGTTCTGCAGGGGGCAGCACACGCCCAGGTGCTGACCTTGCCGGCCTTCCCCACCCCACCCCACCCTTTGGGTGCACCCGCTGTGCCAGATCAGAAACCAAAAACTACCACGTTCTGAAACTAGACTAGAATAACGTCAGACGAAACGAAGAGAAGCTTGGCAAAGCCAATGTCTGTAATCTTCCCCTCGTAGGTAAAATATGGGTTTCCCTAACCTCCTGTGTGACTTTAAAAACGAATATTGGGAGCTGGAGAGATGGCTCTGGCGGTTAATAGCGTTTGCTGCTCTTGCAGAGAACTCGGTCGATTCCCAGAATCATATGGCAGCTCACAACGGTCTGAAACTACAATCCTACGGTCTGACCAGGCAAGCATGTAGTTCACTTCCGTACATGTAGGCAAAACACAGATGAAATAAAATAAGAAACACAACAAAGAACACGCTGACATGTGCACCTTTGGCAAGCTTTGGGAACAGTTATGTTTGTGCTGCACACGACTCAGGCATTACCTCTTGTCTGGTGACATTTTGGTCTGATGACACATGGGTTTGTGTTGACAGAACAGGGCTGGGCCACTGTTTCTTCCAGTTATGTGTCATTTGCCTTAATTTCTAGCACAGTCACCCTGCCTCTGTCTGCCTCCTCCCCATCTCACACAGACGCAGGCTTTGAAGGTTTTCTGACATTTATGTGGACAAAGCTCTTACAGCGCCTCGTTCCTTAATTAACACAGCTAGAAACAACACTACTAATGCGTACATAAGACCACCTGTCTACCTGACTGCTTTCTCTTTTCGAGCACTTTTACTAATACAATGATTAGACATATTTATGGGGTAATGTGATGTTGTGATTAATGTATACACTGTGTGTTGACTGTATCAAGATGATTAGCAGATCCATCACCTGCAACTATTTTTTCATATTTATTTATTTATTTATTTATTTGTTTGTTTATTTCTTTAGAGACAGGATTTCTCTGTGTAACAGTCCAGGCTGTCCTGGAACTCACTCTGTAGACCAGGCTGTCCTCAAGATCGCCTGCCTCTGCCTCCTGAGTCCTGGGATTTAAGGCACACACCACCACACCCAGAGGGAAAGTATTTTAGAAGAGTGAAAATTAAAGGGAAATCAGGGGAGAAGGAGAAGTGAGGTCAGTAACTCTACTGCACAGGCTCACTCAGGCAAGAATAGGATGTGGGTAAGACTGGAAGGTGGGGGAGGTCTAAGCAAGGCAGCATGGAGGATGCTGGGTCTGGTGTTTTCACAGAATGGCCCTTCTGAGCGAGCATCCTGGCCAAAAGAATGGCTTGTCCACTAATTTACGAAATAAATGGGCCAGAGGGTATCTGTGAGAGAAAACCACAGCTTAGTGTTGCTTTATTTTGCCCGCTTGTGTGACAGGATCTCCCTCTGTAGAGTGGCCTTACCACCCCGTCCCCAGCCCAGACTCCTTAGTGCTGTTATTAAAGGCGCACACCACCATGCCAGCTCCATTCCCGCTTTTGCGGCTTTCCAGTTATACATATATTCAAGAGTTTAAGGAGCATCAGGCTTCTCCATCGTATCCCTGACTTGTTACTTGGCAGAACAATTGTGTCAGGTGTTCCCATTTGTCTCTGGAAGCATTTTGCCCAGCTGGAAGATGAAAGAATCTATTGATTTCCACGCTGTAAATGTGAGATGGTGGGATCTGGACCAGTGGACCTGGTCACGGTTGAGAAGAATAAGTAAGTCTGGAAGGAGTATCCTAGCGCGGAGCACATTGGTTAATTGGGTTTCTGATTAACTATGGGTTAATGAGAAGACACTTTTTGTCTGAAACCTCTCTAAATTGCCTCAGTCCATTTCCTTGCTTTAATAAGTTGCTTAATGAACATAATTAAATCTCCTCTTACCGATTCAGCACCCTGCAGGGTCTCAGGATCATCACTCTGAACACAATATATAATTCTATCCTGCGCTGTAGCATTATGGTGGCTCCTACATATTTTCTTTCTTTTAAAAAAAAAAAAAAAAAGTGCCCACGATCAGTACCTTCATTGTGGGTAAATTTACCTTAGTTAAGCAAGTGCCGGTTGTAAATCATAGACCATATCCCATCCTTCGGCCCAGAAGGGGACTTTGAGATTGTGAAATGTAATAACTTGGTATAACAGTAGAGGGAGGGAGGAGGTGGACAGTTAGCGAACAATAGTGTGTGCTGACTATGCCTGCACAAGGTCTGTCCCCATGCAGGGGACACAGCTGTGCATTGCCATGACACTCCTACCCTGCCTCCAACTCCCCCATGCTTATTTGACATGTTTTTGGTGAAATGGAAGTAAATTCCACTAAAATGTCAGAGCGAAGAAGCAAGGAGCAGCTACAGTTCTGTTCGTTGATAAGTTCTCAATGCATAGAGTAGGCCGCACCTTGTACACGTTTCCCAACACTCGCTGGTTGAATGAAAAAGTGAAGTGAATATTTATTACGCATAAGATAGCTTGACTTTGTGGCGGCATGTAATATTTAACCCAATAGAGGAACACAGGACTAAAGGTTACAAAGCACAGAGATGTGACTATTGGATATGCATTCAGACTGTCAGCATACATGCCACACCTCAGACAACTTAGAAAACAAACCAACGTTTCACTGAGAGTCAAATGATCTGACCGAAAAGAAAATGTCGAAATTCCACTTTCAAACGTGAAATCACAGGAAATGCTGATGCTGTACCCGGTGCTTATTGTCAATCCTGCCCTTGCTCTCAGAGTTGGCCTGTGAGCTCAGAGTGCCCTCCACTCAAGGAAACAACGCCTCAGACACAAACCAGGAGGGAGGGGACTGCAAAGTGCTTCCCCCAGGAGCCAGTCTACGATGGGTCAGCGCAGGCATCTAAGGTTGTATAGATGCTGTATTTGGACACAGGCTCTTAGTTTTGATAATACAGCTCAAAAGATGGCACTTCCCTACAGAGGTGCAATCACCTTTCTGTTCTAGAAAATGCCTTGGGCTTCCAAAATCCTTTGAATTTCTTTTCCCTTTCATCATGGCTAAACCTAAGTTCATTGACATTGAGAGCATTTGTTGACTGTGTATTTCAGGGACCCACTGAAGGTCCCTCTGCTGTACTAGAATGATCGGTGGAAATTTAAAACAATGAATGTGTGGCGTTTAGAAAGCCATTCCTGGGTAGAAAAGATGGGTGAGAATATGGAAATGAAAAGCTGTCTATTTTTTTTTAAACTTATTCATTGTGCATGGATGTGTGTATGCCATGGCACTCATGCTGAGGTCAAAGGGCAGCTTGCCATTCTCTCCTTCCACTAAGTGGGTTCCAAGGGTCAAACTTAGGTCATCAGGCTTGGCAGCAAGTGCCCTTATCCCATGAGCCATCTCCCTGGCCCAACACTTGCATTTTTAATTAAGCTCCAGGCTTGGATGATTTTGAGCACACCTCTAAATATCTCTCTTTTTGTTTTTTGTTGTGGGGTATTTTGGTTGCACTTTGACTCCCGAAACTGCCTGGAATCAGAGGGTGGAGTTAACATTCAGCTGGCCAGACACAGATTAGGATAGAGAGAGACAGGAAGGAATGGGGAGAGGCTTAGAAAGATTCATGGGCCTTTTGGATCTGAGGGTGTGGAGAGGCAGGGTCAACTGATTTCTCCTCCATTGCTCTTTGGATCTATCAGGGTTTTACCCCAATATCTGACTCCCAAGTTTTGTTTAATAAAAGAACAATACTAGTAATCACTTCAGTTTGTTTGCTGTTTTGTTTTGTTTTGCTTTGTCTTGTTTTTGAGACAGGGTTTCTCTGTGTAAGAGTCCTGGCTATCCTGGAACTCCCTTTGTAGACCTCAAACTCACAGAGATCTGCCTGCCTTTGTCTCCGAGTGCTGGGATTAAAGGTGTGAGCCACCACCAACAGGCTTAAATCTCTTAATCCTCATTGACTCAACTGTCCACTCGAAACAGCTTTGTGGGAACATGGTCACACAAAACAATGCTCCCAGATGCCACTGCCCACGGAAAACATCTGCTATCATTTCCTTATTCCTTGGTGTCAGCTGGTTTCTGAACACACCTAATAAGAGGCTGCCATGTGCCCTGGAGAGTCTGTCCTCTGGGGAGAGATCCAGCTTTCTGCACCCTTGAACTCCGGTGTCTGCTCAACCCACCCTCCCCTCCTCCGAGCCAGCACTTTTGGAGCTGAGGGAATGACAAGATGCTGGAGTGACTGGACATAGACCGTGCAAACGAGGGGACTCTCCTGAGCCCCTTCGACTGGAAAGAGCCGTCAGGGAGCAAAGGGGCGAAGAACTGGCTGCCAGGTGAATGGTGCAGAGCAGGGGTGACTGGTGCAGAGCAGGGGTGACTGGTGCAGAGCAGGGGTGACTGGTGCAGTGCAGGGGTGAATAGTGCAGAGCAGGGGTGACTGGTGCAGTGCAGGGGTGAATAGTGCAGAGCAGGGGTGAATGGTGCAGAGCAGGGGTGAATAGTGCAGAGCAGGGGTGACTGGTGCAGTGCAGGAGTGACTGGTGCAGAGCAGGGGTGACTGGTGCAGAGCAGGGGTGACTGGTGCAGTGCAGGGGTGAATAGTGCAGAGCAGGGGTGACTGGTGCAGTGCAGGGGTGAATAGTGCAGAGCAGGGGTGAATGGTGCAGAGCAGGGGTGAATAGTGCAGAGCAGGGGTGACTGGTGCAGTGCAGGAGTGAATGGTGCAGAGCAGGGGTGACTGGTGCAGTGCAGGGGTGTGTGTGTGAATAGTGCAGAGCAGGGGTGAATGGTGCAGAGCAGGGGTGAATGGTGCAGAGCAGGGGTGACTGGTGCAGAGCAGGGGTG
Source organism: Phodopus roborovskii (assembly GCF_943737965.1). Lineage (NCBI taxonomy): Eukaryota > Metazoa > Chordata > Mammalia > Rodentia > Cricetidae > Phodopus > Phodopus roborovskii. The sequence continues at coordinate 15,893,518 of NW_026126541.1, read as the reverse complement.
AATAGTGCAGAGCAGGAGTGAATAGTGCAGAGCAGGGGTGAACGGTGCAGAGCAGGGGTGAATGGTGCAGAGCAGGGGTGTGTGTGTGTGAATAATGCAGTGCAGGAGTGAACGGTGCAGAGCAGGGGTGAATGGTGCAGTGCAGGGGTGAATGGTGCAGAGCAGGGGTGAACAGTGCAGTGTGAGGGTGAAGCTGTACAGTGCACAGGCTGCTAACTACAGGCTGTTTGGATCCAGGGTCACTTACAGGTCAGTCTGAGACTTGGAAGGCAGGGGTGTTTTGAGGGCCTGGTTTTCTGTTCTATAATCTTTTTATTTTGTTTGTTTGTGTGTTTATTCAGACCGGGTTTCTCTGTGTAGCTCTTGCCGTCCTGGAACTCACTCTGTAGACCAGGCTAGCCTTGAACTCACAGACATTGCCTGCCTTTGCCTCCTGAATGCTGGGAGTAAAGGTGTGAACCACCACCGCTGACTCTGTTCTATAATCTTGGAAAGACACATTTCTTCCTTTATTTAAAAAATGTGTTTATTTAATGTATTTTAATGTGTTTTCTGCCCATATGTCTGTGAGCCATGTGGGTGCCCCATACCTGTGGAGGCCAGAGAGGACTCTCACATCCCTGGGACTGTTAACAGGTAATATGGGCTACCATGTAGGTGCTGGAAATTGAACCTGGGTCCTCTTACCTAAACATTCGTTAGTCTCTCTGTTGGCTTCCTCGACCACACAGGCTAAGCAGCTTACAAGGATGCAGAGATGTGTTGATGTCTGGATAAAGGCATTACAGAGTCTGCCTGTGAGAGGTGAGCTCATTGGCCTTCCCGGTCTTCACAGTAATTTTGATCTTTGTGGAAGGTGAGGATTTGACTGACCTAAGAGAAGTGATACAGCCATCAATTACCTCCATGGATCCCTCCCACTCAGTTACCTCCACAGCCTTAAGTCTCCTGGCAAGGGCTCATAAGACCTTTTTTCCTTTTGGGGGGGGGCGTGGAGGCTAGGTCTCATGTAGCTCAGGCTGGCCTTGAATCTGCTACATAGCCAAGGACAACATTGAACTTTAGCACCTCCTTCTATCTCTCAAGTACTGGGATCACAGGTGTATGTCCTACCATGGGTTTAGGCAGGGTAGAGAGTCAAACTCAAGGCAATTTACTAGGCAAGCATCCAGTCACCTGAGCTCCACCCCAGCCTGTCTCAAGCCGTTCATAAGTGACTGGTGGAGGCCCTCAGTAGCTGGGGCTTCCTCGCTGGGGTACTATACAGCCTACCAACCACATCGCATCCAGAGTGAGTTTTGGGAAATAACAACCCTCATTCAGACTCCCTGTTGAAAACTCTCCCTTGGTTTCTGCTGAGCTTGGGATGAAGTCTGGTTTGTCCTGTGGACCCTCTGGGGGGGGGGGGGAGAGGTGCCTCCCTGCCTAAGCCTTCCCCTCATCAAAGCACCCTCCCTCTGTTCCCATCATGCTCCCCTGATGATCCTGAGAATACCCTTTCCTCTCTACCCAGAGCAAACTGCTGGCCCTGCCCCTCCCCCCCCAACACTGACCTAGCTAATTTCTCCTTTCTTCAAGTCTCTTGATTACCAGGCTGCCTCCCTGATCAGATCCGCTCTAAGCCTCCTGCAGTTGCTGCTTTCATCATATTTGTGATTGTGTCTGAATTGTTGTTTTCCTAACAGTACAAGGACCAAGGTGGGCTTCCATTGGGCATTTATTCCTTGACCTTGAACATATAGCATGGGAGATGCTCAAAGAGTTCTTTTTTTAAGCCCCACCAAATTTCAGACAATAAATATACATTATAACAGAGATCTCAATGGAAGCAGCAAACTGAGCGATGTGTCTTGTTTATCCATCTGCTTCCAAAGCTAGGTAACAAGTCAGGAATTTCACCGCATGCAGCAGGCAGAGTGGCGATATGACAGATCAGTTGGGAATATTCTATCGAGGGGGTATTTGGGGCCTCTTGGTAAGTAAGCGTCAGATCACTGTGAAGTGTTAAGTCTGTCATTTCTAGACCAAGGACATGCAGAGTTAAGAGGGCCTCGGCCTCCAATTGCCTCCTCTCGACTCACTGCTTCTTAAACCACAAGACTGAAAGAAAACCCTTTCTCAGCATAATCTTATCTTCCCAGCAAGGCAAAAGGATTAAAAGTTAGTGGGGTGATACACATTTTCACTTTCTGATTCGAATCAGAAAACTTTCTAATATGTAGCTAAGACGACCTCGCTATGATTACCACAGTCTCCATAATAAATCAATGTTGATCTCACTCCCCCTCCTCCACCTTCTTCCCTCCCCTCCTCCCTCTCTTCTTTCCCTGTCCTCCTCTATTCCCTCCATATGGTTTATGAACAATTTCTATCCAAATCCTTTAGGTGTCGTCATGGAGCAGGTTAGATGAGGTGCAGAGACTCCTAGAGATCAGGGTTGCGCATTAGACCAGAGGTCTTCATGTATGGGGCCAGGGTGGGCAAACAGATCACCCTGGTAGAGGAGACACCTGTGTGTGCTTGTTGGGCCTCAAGTGAAAGTTGGAGAAGAAGGAGATGTTTGAATAATCCTGCAGAATCTTCCTAAAGAATTATTGCTTTTTGTTAAAGTTTACTTATGGAGCCGGGAAGTGGTGGCACACGCCTTTAATCCCAGCCCAGCACTCGGGAGGGAGGTAGAGGCAGGCGGGTTTCTGCCCCTCCACACCTCTTGCTGTGGAGTGCTGATGGTTGAGGAATCAGAATCCATACAGAGCCTTCAGAATTAGGGACGCATAAAACCTCAAAATAAGAGGAAAGAACGTATGTTTATTTTACTTTACATAACAGTCTGTTCCCAAGTCTTATAAACCTACACACCAAAGCCTCCCTTTGTTCCCCACCTGAGACTCCACAGATGGAAAGGTGGGTGAGATTGTTGCAAATCCATGCAGATCCACGTCCATGTGTTTTCCACCTTGTTATTCTTTTTTTTATTTATTACTTTACATGTCAATCCCAGTTCCCTTTCCCTCCCTCCCTCCCTCCCTCCCTTCCTTTTACCCTCTCTGCCCTCTCACATGTACCCTAACCACCCTCTCCTCCCATCCCCCACCCCAATTCCATAGGTAGGGGAATGCCATCCAGTTGGGGTCATGTAGATCTGACAGGTCATGTGAAGTAGGGACTAGGGCTTCTCTCCTGTCTCTAGGTTAAGGCAGTTATCCCTCCATGGGGGATATGTTATTCTTAAAGCAGAAATTAGGCAAGTCCAGTTTAAAAGGCCCTTGGGCCTGGCTCTGCCTTTCAACACATTATTATAAACTGCCGGGAAACATTTCAAAAACTAAGTTGGCACAAGGTTTATTCAGCTTTCAGACCAACCGGCATCTACCAGGCAGTCATGCTAGGGCCAAAGGTCGTGACTGGAGAAACCTCGAGTGCCACATGCCTATCCCAGTCTCAGAATGATCGATGAAGATCGTGCGGCTAACTCAGCTCTGTGCACTGATCCTCACTGCTCTTGTATGTGATCTGCTTGACTCTTTCTCCTTTCTCTCCCCCATCCTACTCCCCCCCCCCCTTCTTCTCTTCCACAAGGCACTTAGCCCAGGCTGGCCTTAAACACGGGATCCTTCGGCCGCTCTCTCCCAGGGCTCCTTCTTTGCAGGAGACATTTGTTCCCTGGGGAGGGAGTGTTGTGGAGATGGAGGTGATGTTTCTTTTGTCTTGGAAAGTAAAGGAGCTCTTTAGGAAGTAAACTAAGTTGGGCACCCAGTGGTCTGGGACTTTTGTTTGTCACCTCCTCGTTGTAAAGAGGGTCCAGCCTCCAGCCCTTCTGCAAGCTCAGGCCTCTTTCACATAGGTAACCGCTGGGACGGTACCTTCTCAGCTCAAAGGCAGAGGCTATTTGAGTAAGCTAAACATAAATGGAAAAGTACAAAATGGCACCTGGATACATTTTGTTTATGGACAACAGCATGAAAGCAGTTCATTGTGAAGAAGAAAAGCAAAACTACAGATCCCAGAGGGCATTTTTCCAGCAGCCCAAGGCCTCACAACAATCGCAGGCAGTTGTAGCCTGTCTGATTACGGAGAAGCAGCATGGAAGGAATTGGGTCCCAGAGACTACTTCATATAAAAGGCAGATTTTGGGGGCCAGGTCTCATGGGAAGCAGGACTGAAAGGCAGTCATAAGACAAAGGGTCCTTCCAGTGAGAAGGTTCTAGGATTTTTTTTTCATTTTTATTTACATATTTTGCGTGTGTTTAGAGAGGAAGGAATGTTACAGGTGAATCTCAGGACCTCAGGCTTGATCGAGGCAGGAGACTCTTACCATCTCTCTGGCCCAGATTCTAGAATTTCAACATTTGGGGTGGGGGAGACCTTTGACACTTGGGTTTGGCTGAATTCACACTGGAAACGTCATTGTAACTTGGGCTTATGTTAGCTGTTCTCGCTGTCTACATACAAGATACGGGCAAGCATGAGCTTCACAGGCCTAGGAAGAGGCCTGGTCAACACCCTTAGTGACTCATTTAATACCAGGCTGCTGAGAAGCAGGCACTGTAGACACCTGAGGCCAGAGATAACTGAAGGACACCTCAGGCGGTTAGGTAGAGCGAGGGAGGGCTGACAGGGCCAGGGGTCTCTTCCTCCACAGGGCTCTGACAGAAATGCAGATCTCAGGAACTGTTGCGGGAGGCAGCTCCCTCAGCCCCTGCCCTGGCTGCAGGTCTGCCCCTGCCCAGCCTGTCCCCACTGAGGCTCAGAGCCTGCACCTTGAAGGGACCCTGGCCTTGGCACTCCAGTGTCCTGAGGAACTCCACTCTCTCCCTCTGAGCCCAGTGGCTGAGGGAAGTGTCTGCCTCACCTTCAACACTGTCCTCATCCTGAGAGAGAAAGGCCAACTCCTCCTGCCTGTTTCCTCTGGCTCTCCAGGAAAGGAAATCCAGGCTTGTAAAGGAGTGTTTTGTGAACTCTGGAAAGGAAGTAAGAAACACTGTGGTTGTTATGCAAATGTACTCATAGGGACCTCTTCCTCCTGTTGCTCACCTTGACCCAAACTGGATGCTAATGAAATTTCCTCTTGAAGGAGGTCAGAGAGTCCTTGCAGGATTGTAGATCCTGGCCTCTGCTTCTCCCCTGGGAAGGGGCATCACTCTGAGGGCTCTGCATGTCCCTGTGCCAGGAGATGTTGATTCCAGGCTCAGCTTGCACACCTGTGTCCAGGTGACCTGGTGACTCGGGACAAGAGAGACTCTGGCATGTGTTTGTGTCAGTCCCCATGCTAACCTTGAACCTGGGAGGGATGGGGGTTACCATACAGGGCATGGACAAGCCGATCCGGAGAGATTTCCATTGACTTCCCCTAGCTTTCTGATCCTGTCTGTATAGATGCTGACATCGGGTGGATCTGTATACAAAGCTTTGGGAATACAATCCTGGCTCTGAGGAACTGGAGTTAAGAGTGGGCATATGCAGCAGGGTGGTGGTGGTGGCTGGGGAAGCGGCCAGGTACACCATCAATCCCAGCATTCCTGAGACAGAGGCAGGAGGTCTCTGTGAGTTTAGATCAGCCTAGTCTACAAACTGAGAAAAACCCTGTCTTGAAAGACAGAGGAGGCTATGTCTCCCATAAAACCTGAGGGACAGAATCCCCTTTCCTGCTCCTGTGTGAGCAAGTGCTCTTAACTACCAAACTGTCTGTTGCTCCAGTACCAGATTTAAAAAAAAAAGATGGAGCGAGGGGCTGGAGAGATAGTTCATCAGTTAGAACACTAACTGCTCTCCCAGAGGTCCTGAGTTCAATTCTCAGCAAACACATGGTGTCTCACAACCATCTGTAATGGGATTCATGCAGACAAAGCACATACATAAAATACATAAATAAAACTTTGGAAAAAAAGAAAAGAGGGGATCCACTTCAATTCTAAAGACTCAGAAGAGAAAGAAGCAAAAACAAAAGGGGACAAAAGAGACCATCACTGAATGAGTCACAAAGACATCCCTAGGTGTGAAGAGCAAGCATTTTCCTCTTTCAATTATTTTTTAATTAATGTATTGAGTGTATGGGTGCATGTGTGTGCAGGCATGTATGTGGGAGGGTGCGTGTGTTTGTGCCTGCATGCATGCATGTGTGAACATGCATACCACAATGTATGTGTAGAGGTCAGAGGATAACTGGGTAGATTTCCAGACTTGTTTCTTCCCTTCCTTCTTGTTGAGACAGAGTCTCCCCTATTTCTGCTTCTATGGCTCCCAGGCAATTCTCCAGTCTCAGCCTTCCATTGAAAGGTCGGAGTGCCTGGATTACAGCTGTGTGTTGCCACATTTGATCTTTCACCTAGGTTTCCAGGATCAAACTTCAGTCATCAGGCTTGTGCGTTGTGTAGCTGGTGCCTTTACCTGCTGGGCCGTCTCCCCAGCCCAAGAAGGAACATTTCTTGCCGTGAAGGTCTAACAAAAACTCTTGATAATGAAAACTGTTCTAAACCAAGGCATGGCATCACAGACATTGGGAAAACTACAAACCTAGAGAATGTCTTTTTAAAAAACACTCTATTTCTAAGAGCTTAATAGAGAATGCACACTTCTTAGAAAAGCTTGATACAGAGTATGCAAGGAAAAGGATCACGATGACCCAGGGACGAAGCCCGAGACACAAAAGGGAAGATGAAAGGAGAGTAGGACCCTGCCAAGCCAGAGCAGAGCAGGCTATAGGGGAGGACCCTGGAGGACACTGGGATTGATGCAACCCTGACATATTATGAAGAGATGACACTGATGAAGAGGCTGGGCTGAATTACTGCTAAATAAACGTGGAAATAAAACCACATTCTGGAAAGAAATGTGCAGAAAGAGAAAGCATATGAGTATCCAAAAGAGATCACCAATGCCCTCTTCCCTAAAGACAGCTGCTGTGAATTTGTGGATCCTAATGTCAATGTCTTGTTGTAATAACTTCCATGGAAGTGTACACAGCCTTGCAATCCATTCACTTGCTCAGATCACCTCAACTTCTAAACTCTTTGGGGACAGCATTTGAACTCCACCTCAGTAGGATATTCTTTAGCCTCAGCCTAATTGCTGTAACCCCTACACAACTGACCATCTCAGCCGCTCTAGATTCTGGGTCACACTACAGTGAATATATCTGCCTATAGAGATTTACTGACATTTTAGTTCATAACTCAGATGGATTCCCAGAAATGGAATGAGGAGGCCGAGAGTAGAAACATACCTAAGGCTCTTAATACCTTTTTTTTCCAACTTGCTTTCCAAATGGGTCAGATTAATTTATATTTGATTAGGAATCTATAAAAACATTAAACATGGCACACCCGATCAATGTTTTCTTTTTAAAAATCGGTGTTTACTCAAGCCTTGCGGGTCAGGTGAAGGGTGTCTTTGACCGTGTCTCCTTCCAGCTGTCTTCTTCTGCCAGTCTTCCCTGTACCTCAACACACATCTGTCCAGTAGAATATTTGAAACATGGTGCTTGCTGGTTATATGCTTTTAGTGCTATTTTCCTTCTCTTGGAGAAAAGCTTGCATACTTTCTGAGAAGAGACAGGTGGTAGCAATGTTAGCCTTTTTATCTGTGCTGCAGCTGGTGATCTGAACCCAGAGGCTGTAGCACTAAACCAGCATAGGCAATATGGAAGCACATGAGTGCAGCTGTGTGCCAATAAAACTTTATTTACAAAAAAAGAAATAACCATCAGTTGCTGATCTCTGGTTCTAGACTGAATTCCTTGGGTTCAGGGCCAAGGAGATGCCGCAGCCCCTGGAATGACCAATGCAGGATTAGCCTTGGCAAAGTCTAGGTGGGAGGCTGACTTTTCAAGACTGGACTGACTTTTGATGAGCAGAAAGCCATTAGTCCACACAGCTGCCTCCGTTCTCACTCGAACTTGGTCTTTCTGTTGGGAAGAGGGAGCAGAAAACGGAGGACTGTTCCCTTGTGACTTAAAGAAAAACTATGGCCACTTTCCTCTGCCCCTCACCCTCACCTGATCCCAAGGACCTTCAGACAAGGTGTGGAGCAGAGTCACAGGCAAGTGAAAGCAGTGTCAGGACAGCTAAGAGTATTTATTGACCTTGCAGAGGTCAAAAGTTCAGTTAAGTCCAGTTCCAAGGGATCCAACGCCCTCTTCTGGCCTCTGAGGGCAACTGGTGTCAGGTACTGATCTTTTCCATGCATATCTCAGTTAAATTTTTCAGCGACCCTGCGGGGTATGTCATAGGGGTGGGGGAGAGGGGGGTGGTTCAGGGGGAGAGAGGGAGAGAGAGAGAGAGAGAGAGAGCTGGGACTCAGGCCTGATCACACGCCAAGGTGCATGCTGAAAATGCATCAATGTTGGCAAGTGTGTATTTGAAACTCGCAATTCCAAGAGTGGTGCACAGACATCTTCCAAGAATTACCAAACCGCCTGTTAAAGTGCTCCTCTGCAATCCTCTTCCTGCCAACCCTTGCCGAAATCTTCCAAAGGTAACCACTGCCTATGAATTTTGCTTTGTTTCGTAGCATTGGGGATTGGACCTGCAGCCTCACACGGGGTGGACAAACACTCAACCACTGAGCTACAGCCTCAGACCTGCCTATGCATTTATGGACCAACATTTGGACCTTTATGTGGTTTTTGTTGTTGTTGTTATACATATAACGTCATGTTATAAGCACTGTTTACACATGTTCCTTCCCCCCCCCCCCGCCTCACTTACATCTTGAAAATCTTTCTATGTAAGCAGGTATGGATTTGCATTTGCTTAGACATTATCTCCTACATGCTAAGTGTTCATTTATATCAGTGATCTACATTCCCAGCCCATTTAAAAACAATTATAATTTATTATTAGTGCGAGAGAGAGAGAGAGAGAGAGGTGGGCTGGAGGAGGGCATGTCACAATGATGCGAAGGTCAGAGGACAATTGTGCAGAGTTGGTTGTCTTCTAGCTTTATGTGGGTTCTGAGGATCAAGCCCAAGCTGCAAGGCTTGCTCAGTGAGGTCCTTTACCCACTGAGCCATCTTGCCAGTCCCCCCCCCCCCCCGATTATAATTTCATAGCTGTAGACTATTCCGTCAGGCACCATCAATCTTCCTAACATTTTGATCAACATGGATATGTTGCCTTTTGAAAAGGCCTCTGCTGCTCCTTCCGTCATCACTCAACACTCTTAGAGATGCCAATTCCTACGTCCTCAGCAGATGCAGGAATCCCCGCTAACCATCCCGCCCTTTCCTGTTTAGGACTCACGTCTTAATTCCCTGCGATCTGTTGTGCCCAAACTCTGAACCCCTAAATCACCAAGAGACCCATTCCTATGCAAAAGCAAAGTGTCTTTTATTGTTTAATGAGTTAACCCCATTAACTCGGGCCCTTCGTGCATCCAACACTGCCACTGGTGTGAGAAGGACCCCAAGAAACCGCGAAGGTGGGGGGTGGGGATTGGTGCGCTTCCGGGCTTGGGCGACCTGTCCTGTGTTGATTGGTTAACTGGTTGTTATGGCCTACAGGCCCTCCCAGGGCGGTTGCTATGCTCTGCACATCACTAGTATGCCAATTTTACCGTAAAGCACTGTAAAGCACGCCAAGAACCCACCAACTAACTTTGGATTGGTTCCTTGCCAAGTTGGTATCTGACCTCCTAGTGACTGGGAGGAGGGGCAAGGTCAGGCAAGCACAGGTTGAGTCTTTCCTGCAGCCTATCATGGCTGCTAAAGCAGGGGGCTGGGTGAGGGTCTGGTCCCTTCACTATCCAGCCACTGTGGCCATACCATTTTCCTATATGGGGGCCCTTCCCCTGGATGACAAGTTGTTCCCTACAATGAGATATGGATATGTCCCTAGTAGCCACTGTTTAATATTTATTGGGAGCTTGCCGTATGCTGGACCCACACAACAACCAAAACATTCCAGTTTGTGAGCAATTAAATTGCACCAGGAAGCCTTGTATCCTTATATCATCCCCTAACGACTTGGGCTGAGGGAGGTGGATCCAAAGAACCCACAGCTGGTGAAGTATCACCAGAAAGCAACTGGCTTCATCCCCGCACCTCTGGAATTAGGCACCCTTTGAACAGCTTGCAGATATGACAAGGATCCTGTAAGGATTTAGGCATTATACTGGCTTGCCCCTGTCACCTGGCAGAATGCACTCAGGCAGTATCCTGATCAGCCCAGGGTTCCAGGGTTGCTTAGTCTGCATGCAGGTGCAAAGGACCCCTTTAAAAGACAGACCCCGCCCACTTGCGCTCTCTTTCTGCCCCCCCCCCCTCTCTTTCTGCTCTTTTCCAGTTCTCTTTCCCACTCTCTTCCCCATTGAGGCAGACAGGACTCTTCCTATCTCCTCTCCTCTTCTGTCCTCTATGTCTTCGTGGAACTCTGCTCTGAAATAAAGCAAGGAACCTTCCTAGTTTCCCAGTAGGAAAACAAGGTGGTCTGCACGGGCCCTGGGAAGTGATTATAGGGACCCAGGCCTGTAACTAAGTATGGATTTTCACATGTTCCTGCCTGTCATAGGAAATAGCCTCTCCCCCCCCCCCCCATCTTTAGACCTTATGTTAGTTTCTCTTAAAATTAGGAAATTGGACCGGAATGAGTGCTCTCCCCTACTCCGTCCTTCTCAGTCCAGGCTTGCAGTACTAGACACTGAACCCAAGGCCTCACATGTGCTAAGTAAGTGATATGCTACTGAGCCAAATCCCTAGCCCTTTTTTCTTTATTTTGAGACAGGTCTTGCTCCGGAGCCCAGGCTGCCCTCGAACTCTGGAACTTGCTGCCTTTGTAATCAGAGTGCTGTGATTACAAGTGTGAACCCCTATGCTCGGCCTGAATCAGAACAGTTTCTGAGGCTCTTTTATTGTGTGTGTGTGTGTGTGTGTGTGTGCACGCACGCATGTCTATGTGTGTGTGTGTGTGTGTGCGCGCGCATGTCTATGTGTGTGTGCATGCACACGTATATGCTAGGGGAGCAAGCACATATGTAGGCATGTATGTAGACGCCGGAGGTTGATGCTGAAGATCTTCAATTGATTGCTCTTCAATTGATTGGGAGACAGTGTCTCCCAATCAAAACCAGAGCTCACTAGTATGGCCAATCTTTCCAGCCAGCTTCCTCTGGAGATCCCTAGTCTCTGCCTTCTGGAGCTGGAATTACAGGTGGGTCACCATGCCTACTTGGCATTTTACATGGTTTCTGGAGACCAGAACACTGGTCCTCACATTTGCACAGCAAGTCTTTAATCACTGACCCATCCCCAATAAGGTTCTCTTAGACTCAAGTTTGTATAGCTAATGTGTCTTTCTACCAGTTGCCTTTAAAGACAAAATGTAACTATCTTGTGACTTGGTACCCTCTGCTCTGTGCCAATTTTGATCTTCACAGACATCTCCCTAGGTAGAATTTTCTCCATTTTAAGTGAAGTTCAGTGATCTGTCTGAGGTCACATAACTAGTAAGTGGCCAAGTCAGGCTTTGGAAACTATGGCTCTCTAGTCCCAGCACTTTGCTGTGGCCAACCTGGTGTTACACTTGTAAATTGTTCTTTGCTTTTTCTTTAGGCTTGTATAGACTTCGGTGCAATGTCTCTAATGGTGTAGAATTTTTTTTAACATCTGCTTTTTTAATTTTTATTTATTTATTTATTTTTTCGAGGCAGGGTTTCTCTGTGTTGCTTTGGAGCCTGTCCTGGAACTTATTTTGTACACCAGGCTGGTCTTGAACTCACAGAGATCCACCTGCCTCTGCTTCCTAAGTGCTGGGACTAAAGGCATGCACCACCAATGCCTGGCAACATCTGTTCTTTTAGATAAACTATCACTAATATCCAGGCTATATTTGAATGTAGTGCACTCAAGCTGGCCTTATACTCACAGCATACCTTAACCTCCCAAGAACTAGGATTATGGATGCTTTTTATCACATCCAGGTATTCTATAAGTTGTATTTCTTTAAGTTTATTACATTTATAATCAGAGTATAAAGAATCACTCTAGAACTGAATCTAATTTTTAAAAATGATGAAATTTAAAAAAAGCAGAGAAAAGAGAAACAGAGACTGTTGGGGTGAGGATTTGGTCCATGCTTCTCTTAATTGATAGTCCTTTAGTGGGAGAGAAGATCTATGCTTTGACCTAGAATGGACTTGGGGTGGTAGGTGCCCTGGCCATTTGACAATTACATTCTGTGTATGTGAAGGAAGCTTCCCCTGCCGGCACAGAAAGCTACACTCAGTTGGCTTCCAATTCCTACAAAGGCCAGAGGCAGCAGCGCCCCCTGTGGCTTTAAATGCCAGCATCTCTTCATTTGCTAAGGATGCTGTGTTTGGTAAACTCTTTGTCCTGGAATTCAGAGGCTGTTTCACACCTCCTTACTGAACACACATTTGGAAGTAATTATCCAGCTGCTCGAGCTGCTTTTGTTTAGTGGCATGTGTTCTTGGTCACAAAGTAAGTTTTCCTTTGAAAATAAAATACAAGCAGGCCAAAGAAAATATACCTTCTGTCCTACCACAAATAATCATCCATAATCTGTTCCCCTGCATTTTTTCCAACACCTTGTATGTGAAAGAGTTGCCATGAACCAGATGTCTGTGTCCCCAGCATCAGCGTATTAAAGCGGTACACCCAGTGTGATGATAGACTTAAGTGAAGCCGGATCCCTCAGCACGGAATTAGTGCCCTGGTTGGAGGAAGAGACTGGAGCTCATGTTATGATCTGAGTGTAATATGTGCACTGCAGGCTCATGTGTTTGAATATTTGGTCCCCAGCTGCTGATTCTGTTTTGAGAGGTCATGGAAATGTTACAGATGGGACGTCGATGGAGAAAGTGGCTCACTTCCTAGTGGCCAGGGGGCGATCTTGAGGTTTATAACCCAGACCCACTTCTCATCTTGCTCAGCTAGAAGTGTGGGGAGGATGAGCAATTCCACACCACCATGATGGACTCAAACCATAAGCCAAGGAGATAAAAGGAGAAAATAGAGGGCTAAGGCGATGGCTCAGCGGCTCAGCACACACATTGCTCTTACAGAGGACCCGAGTTTCGATCCCAGTTTTCCTCATAGTTGCCTGTAACTCTAGCTTCAGGGGATCTGACACCCTCTTCTGGTATACATACATACATACACACATACACATATACATACATACATACACACACACATATATACAAATAAGTATGTTTAAAAGAAGAACCAAAGTAAACAGACCAGAGCAAGAAAAAGCAGAAGGAGTCGTGCCCATCCCTTCATTGTACCTGTTCCATGGTGAAGTTTATCAACTTTAAATGCATCCCCCCAAAGTCCATGTGCTCAGATGGCATTTGGAGGAGGGGCTCTTGGGAGGTGGTTAAGCTCAGATGGCTTGAGGGCTTTTGTATCTTTATGAGAAACAGACCTGTAGAAACAGAAGTGTGATTCCCTCCACTGTGTTACGGCTCAGAATGAGACCCTCACTAGATACGAAGCAGACATCTATCAGGGACTCCTCAGCCCCTACGACCATCAACAAAGCCTCTATTTTTCATTTGGGTGTGTTAGTTACAGCAAGAGAAAGCACGCTGAGACACTTGTGAATAGCTGGGATGAATTATTTGAAGTCACAGAGCTAACCCCAAAATGCAAGAGAATGATGCATCCTGGTTTTCCTTAGATAATTGCTGCCCTACCACTAACAGGCTGATGGGTAAAAATGTAAGGTTTTATTAAAGGAATGGAGACAACAACCCGGGAGCTGATAGACAACCCAACACCTCTCTGGAAGATGAGAAAGAAATGGTTGTGAAGAGACGTGTTGGTGTGCTTTGAACTAAGGATGCCACAGACTGCAAAGAAGGGAGAACAGGGCTTGAACACAGGATGAAAAGGTCTGTATATGTCAAACGTCACCGCCCCACACTTACACCACACCTACCACTAAGCAAGTAGAGCCATACAACTGCATCCCACAGATGCTGCGCCAAGAGGTAAAAGAAACAGATTAAAGGGACTATGGGACACCCTTTAAAACCTGAACGGTTTGCTTTACCTACAGGATGACAGACTTGGAGGGAACCCTTGTGACAACTGACCCTCTTGCCTCCCTTGCCTCATACTTAGATACAAACGAGCAACTGACACCTGAGGAAAGCCTACACTATGACAGAGAGGTAAAGTGTGCAAGCATATTCCAGGGGCTGGGAGATGGCTCAAGAGGGGACGTGCCTGCCACGGAAGCATGGGGGCAGGAGTCTGGACCCTCAGGACCCCTCTAGGGTCCATCTAAGAAAATGGAGGCAAAGAGAAGGAACCGCCAGAGCAAGCTGACTAGGTAGACTGGTGGGCTAGCTTAAGATCCAGTGAGAGAGAGACCCAAGGGCAGCTAATGCTGTTCCTAAGTCACACTGCTAACAGACAGATAAGCCTGACGCCTGCCACCTGCCATGCCCGAGTGACCAGAGTACCGAGCTTGGCGGTGGGTGTCGGGATTGAAACACTTAACAGACTACCATGAGAAGTTAAGAAGAAGCTGCTGCCACCACCGTTTATTACAGAGAGTAATGGGCTTATATACCCAAGCCAGGGGATGGGCTAAGCATAGGAGGAAGTCATGTACCACCCACACCTGGGGTCAAGGCACCTGCACTGTGCACCAGAAAGTTCTGAAAACAATCTTGTTTGCTCCACCTTATTTGCACAGAAGTTCTACATCTGGGTGGGGAGAAGAGAGTGTGAGGGACAAGTACTTACATTTCCCAACAGCCACCCTTTGCAACCCCTACACTGGCAGGTGTCTGAGGTGCTGCATACCTAAATGCACATCACCAGATGTTTGCAAGAGCCACATTCACAATGAATGGATGCTGCTCAAGCTTTGAAGTGTTTTTTTTTTTGGGGGGGGGAAGTAAATGGTTTTTTTTTTTTTTGTTTGTTTGTTTTTTTTGTTTTTCAAGACAGGTTTCTTTCTGTAGTCTTGACTGTTCTGGAATTTGCTCTGTAAACCAGACTGGCCTTCAATTCACAGAGATCTGCCTGCCTCTGCCTCCTAAGTGCTGGGATTAAAATTGTGTGATACCCTGCCTGATTTTCAGAACTCGTTAGAAGACAAGAATTGTGTTCGATTGCGCCCATGCTTTGTTGTTGTAACATGGTTCATGTAATTGAAGCCGTTACATGAATTATAGTCTCAGTATTAAGTTGCCTCCCAAAAGCTCAAGTATTTGAGCATTTGTGACATTGCCTTAGGGGATTATAGAACCTTTGTTACAAGGGGTCTCGATGGGAGATGTGAGCCTAAGGGACAGAGATAGAGGATTAGTGTGTCCCTAGTTTTTAAAAAATGGCCCCGTGTTTCAGGAAGCTGCAGGTCACATCAGCCCCAGTGAGGCCCAGCTGCTGTGGGGAGAAATGCATCCTTCTCCTAAGTCACTTCCATTGAATATTTTGCCCTAAAGATCAGAAAAAAATGACTAATACCCAGGGGAAACATTTCCTTTCCCTTGTCCTTGACCCTCTGGCTACAACAGCTTTGGTCCCCTAAAAGTACCTGGAGGTGATACGAGTGAAGATTCCTCTAAGTTCTCTGGGCCACCGAGAGCACATCTGTGACACTAAATACACATAGTAGGCATTAACAGCAAGGGCTGGGCCTGGCTATCAAAACCCACTGTCAGAGCAAAGCCAGGAAATATTGTCCTGGTGACTCTTCGGGTTTCTTTTTTCTTCCTCCAGTTCAGAGAAAAAGTACTGCTCAACTAGATCTTTGAAGTATGTAGCTAGCATGATCCCTTGACATATTACAGGAAACATTGCAAACAAGCTCTTAAGAGTTAGTCCTGGACACTTCAGAGGTCCCTGCTGGACTTGGGACAGCTGCTTGCCATTGGAAAACAACTGAGAGACATCCTCAGCATGTTTGCTTGTTTGTTTTGGGTTTTGGTTTTTGAGAGAGTCTCATGTAGCCAAGGCTGGCTTTGAATTTTGTGTGTAGTGGAGACTGTGTAAGACCCTCCAGGAGCCAAGAGTGGCTAGGATCTCCACCTTCCAGGCTCCACACAAAACACTCTAATTGCCAAACACTGAACCCAGTCCCTCAAGAATCCTCCAGATTCCTCCAGAGTAAAAATCCCAAGCTCTACATGGAGGCTGGAGAGATGGCTTACTGGTTGAGCACTGGCTGCTCTTCCAGAGGACCTGGGTCCAATTCCCAGCATCTACATGGCAGCTCACAGCTGTCTATAACTCCATTTCCAGAGGATCTGACACTTTCTCACATGCAGGTGAAACACCAATGAATATAGAAGAAAATTAAGGTATTAAAAAAAACAACAGCAAGAAGATAAACTTAAATCTTCTAAGGAAACCAGACCAATTTTCCTAAAGAACACATCCTCTTTCAGTCTTGTCTGTTTTTCCACATAGATGTGAGGCTAAATCCTCTATTTCATTTCCGTAAGCTGATTGTCACATTCAAGTTCAGTTTCTGTTAAAACACAGGTGGATAGTGTAAATATGATCTGACAGCTGATACCTAGTGTTGCTGAGACACTGGCTTCCACAGGTGCCACGCTTGTTGTGTAGACCAGGCTGGCCTCAAACTCAAAGAGTTCTGCCTGCCTCTGCCTTGAGTGCTGGTCTACACAGCAAGCTCCAGGCCAGTCAGGGCCACATAGTAAGACCTTGTCAAAAAAGAAGGGCACTGTTATAGGTAAAAGTATGCTTTGAAGCCATAATTAAGAGGAATGCTTGGTGGCCTTGTTCATACTCTGTTATGAGTAAGGTTTTTTCCCTGCCGGCCTGGACCCACCGTGGCGGCAGCCCCCAATAACACACTGAGACATTGTATTTGATATAATGCTGTTGGCCTGTTACTAGTTTCTTATGGACTGGCTCTGTCTTAAATATTAACCCATTTCTATTAATCTAAGTATTTCCACGTGATCTCATCTTTCCGGAGAGCGCTGGCATTGTGCTCTCCCCAGTCTCTACATGCTGACTCCTCCCTACTACTTCCTCTTTCCTCCTTGTCTCCTAGTCCCGCCTATCTTGCTTTCCTATTGGACAACAGTACTTTATTCATTAACCAGTATGAGAAACATATTTACAGAATGACATCTCCCATCAATACGCTGCAGTAACCAGCTATAAAAGACATTTGAGGTTGGAGTGGTGGCGCACACCTTTAATCCCAGCACTTGGGAGGCAGAGGCAGGTAGATTTCTAGTCTACATATCACATTACAAGCTAGCCATGGTACACAGTGAGAGCCTGCCCCCCCCACCAAAGGGGGAGGGGCATTTAAGAACAAACTTAAGGCATTAAATATGTATTAAGTATTAGATAATTTTCAAAGACAATATTAATAGATGAGAAATGGCACAATAAAGTCTATTACTTTGTATACGAACCTAAAACATTAATAAAAAAGGAAAACGTTATTTGGACTGCATAGGACATAGGAAAACATTCTTTTCGTTTGTTTTTAATTTTTGTTTATTTTTATGTATTTTGCTGTGAGTTCCTATGTGGGAGCTGGGAACTGACCTCTGGTCTTCTGAAAGAGCAGCAGTGTTCATAACTGCAGAGCCATCTCTAGTCCAAGTGTCCTTATTCTTTGGAAATGCATAGTGGACAGGAGGCCGAGGCAGGAGGATTGTACATTAGAAGCCAGCCTAGACTATAGAGTGAAATGCTGTCTTAAAATTAAAAAAAAAAAATAAGAAAGAGAGGTCTATATACAGCAAGACTGGAGGTGTGGATCAGTGGACATGTGCTCGCCTAGTGCACTCAAGACACGGTTTCATCAAAAACCTTCCCCACCCCAAAACACAGAAATAAATACTAGTGTGTTTAAGGCTCTGGGAGAGCTGTGCAGTAACAGTTATTTCGCTTATCTATTTATTGGTAGCACATGCTGTTTTATATGTGCAGGTCAAAGGACAACCTGTGGGAGTCGCTTCTTTCCTTTATCATCAGGTGGGTCCTGGGGATCACACTCAAGCCATCAGCCACCTTTATCTGCTGAGCCATCTTGCTGGGCCCAACAGTGAGCTCTCTGCGTGGGTCACAGGCCAGTTGCTACTCTTATTGCCATCTCTCAGGTGGCATGCAGGCTGAAGAAACAGCCGTGGCTGGGATATGCTGGTGTAAGGTGAAAGAAATGAAACATTGGACCTGGAGAGAGCTGGCTCAATCAATAAAGTTCCTGCTATGTAAAGAAGCCAGCTATGATGTGCACATCTGTAATCCCAACCCTGAGATGTGGAGGCAGGAAGGTCTGGAGTTCAAGGTCATCCTTAGCTATACATTAAGGCTGAGGCCAGCCTGGGTTCCATGAGATATGAGAGAGAGAAAGAGAGAGAGAGAGAGAGAGAGAGAGAGAGAGAGAGAGAGAGAGAGAGAGAGGGAGGGAGGGAGGGAGGGGGAAGGGAAAGAGGAAGAGAGGGAGGGACCCCTTGACTCCATATGTAGGAGAAAATGACCTTTGTAAAATGTCATGAGCAAGCTAAGTCTTGGGTTTGGTGTGTACACCCACTAGCCAACCTCCAGGTTAAGTTCAGAAATTAAAACTGGAGAGATGGCTGTTATTAAGAGCACTGGCTGCTCTTTGAGCGGACAGACCTAGGTTCAATTCCCAGCACCCACATGTCAATTCACAGCGCACCACAAATCCTAAAACCGTATTTTAATGACGGCATAGTATTTCTTCAAATGTTAACCAACTTAGAAAAAAAATGAAGCTATTACTTGCTGGAATTAATTTTTTTTGTGTTGTTTTTTGTCTTTGTTTTTGTTTTCCTCCAACACAGGGTTTCTCTGTGTAACAGCCCTGGCTGTCCTGGAACCCACTTTGTAGATCAGGCTAGCCTCGAACTCATTGAGATCCTCCTGTCTCTGCCTTCCAAGTGCCCCATGGGATTAAAGACATGCACCACAAATGCCCAGGCTGGTGCAATTAATTTTTAATTCCATGATACTGTAGCTTTGTGGCTAGCTTGTTTTGTTTGGGAAGGGTTTGTTTTTCAGCTTCTCCTTTCTCTATTATTCTATGCTGTGTACATGTAGGGTTGCCATCCTCCAACACACTGGAATTCTTTTATCTTTTGGTTTTTCCAGACACGGTTTTCTCTGTGTAGCCCTGAACTCACAGAGATCCGCCTACCTCTGCTTCCGGAGTCCTGGGATTAAAGGCGTGCACCACTACCGCCCAGTTGAATATTCTTAATGTATTATCTCTCTAGCTTTACTACAACCTCCCTAGATTTTTTTTCTACTTCTCTTTCAAATCCCTGATTTCCCCTCTTTCGATATCCTGATTTCCGGGAGCCTCCTGAGTAGTTATTTCCACACGCATGTAAAATTTCTTGCAACTCAAAACTCTCATGTCAGAAACTGAATTCCCTTTCCAAATCTGCTTTTCAGACACCAATTTCAGTTAGGGCGAGCGCTATCCTTCCATCATGTTCTACTTCTCTGCAATGGCGAGCTATTGACTCAATCCAAAACTCCTCTCAGAGACCCTTCTTTCCAATTCCACACTGATGTTCTTTTTTCTAAAAAAACAGCGAGAAACAAAACTATGGCGGGTGGTCACGGCCTCTCCTCTGCATTATTCCCCTCCTACCCTCCACTCTTCGCTCTTTCATCCCCTGTGGCATCAGCCTGGACTCTGTACACTGAGAAGTGGTGCTTTCCTGGTCTGTTCTTTCCCATGATCCAGCCTTGAAGTCTGTTTTGACGTGTGAGCGCTGAGCCCTCCTTATCTGCGCCTGCGGTATGCAGATAATCACGAATGCATCCTACCTACAACTTGCACCTAGAAGGCAGCTGTGGACCTGAGCCCACGAGATCTCCACCTCTCTAGGAAGATCTCCTAGGGCTCCGGACCGCAAAGTGCGCGCGCATCTCCGGAGCCGGACGATGGGAGCGGACGCGGCTGCTGATTGGCTGCGCCGGGGTCAGGCGCTGTGGGCCGAGTGAACGAGAGTAACCCCGGGGCGGTGCTGACCGAGAGTAACCCTGGGACTGCGAGCCTCACCCTTGCTGGGCGTCCGCGCCCCGGACCCGCCCCGGGCGGGAGGAGGCAAGGCTGTGAGGCTGATGATCCTACGCCCACCACAGGCGAGAAGGCGGAGCCTCTGCGGAGAGCGGCTTCCCCCAGCTTCAGGCCATCAGCTTCCACACGGAGTTTAATGAGGGTCGCAGTGCGACCGGAGGTGGGGCAGGTCACTGGGAAGGTGGTTTATGGGGTTAACGAATGGCTATAGTGGCCGTGTGCCCTACTGACCCGAATGAGGTGGCACCTCCTCACGCTGTCCTAATCCTGGTTGGAAAGGCAAGTCAGGAAACTTGGGCTAGCAGAGACAAGTTACTGAGAGTGCAGCTTCTCTCCTCGAGTCGGTGGGGACAGACTGAGGAGGAAAGGGACAAATGAATACGCATGCAGAATGAAGGATGACACGCAAACATGGGTAGTGAACACTTGAAATGGTTGCCCCGCTATGGGAAAGCGTAGTAAGTGAGCAACACTCCTAGCCATGTGCCCAGATCAGTTGCAAACATCTGCAAGGTTCTTAAGAATTTTTCCACACATGACTACAGCAGCAGGACCATTCCCACTTACCGCAAGATGGAGGCAACTGGGATAGTCAGCAGATGAATCAGTGGAGCAGCCTAGAATGTTCTGGAGCTAGAGTTAGTAAGCACCGTGTAACCGAACGGTGGCTGTGTGTGTGTGCACACTGTGTATGGTATATGGCCCTGTGCATGCGTGTGTAGGTGAGTGTGTATCTTCAGGCATGTGTGGAGGCCAGAGGTTGACATCCAGATGTCTCCATTGCTCCACCTTAAGCTTTTGAGACAAGGCCTTTCACTGAACTTGGAACCCATTTTCACATAGACTGGCTGGCTAACAGTTGCCCCGTTCCCTCTTCCCAAAATCTACCCGTCTCCAGCTGCCAGCTTTGGGGTAACAGATGCAGAAGGCTACTCCAGGGGACTTTTACATAGATTCTGGGAATCCAAACTTGGATCCTTTAATTTACCCACTGAGCCATCTCCCCTGCCCATAAATGGTTCTTTTTATGTGGTACTGTTGATTCCCCTTCAAATTATATGTATGGTGTATGCATATGTGAATATATATGTATATGTATGTATGTATGTATGTATGTATGTATGAATTAAAGGGGATCCTTTCTTGGTCTGGATTCTATAGAAAGGACTAAGAACAGAGCATGAGCAAGCTTGGGCCATTTGTGGCCTTCTCCACTCATGTCTCATTTTTTCAAGTTGCTCACAGGTCTTTCAAAACCTAGGTGGGACATGGTCAAGACAGAGTTTGCGTCACCCCTCTGAGAAGAGTCTCATTTATATTCAGATCAATGAACACACAGTACACCCACTGTGGCTTGAGAGGAAGAGGCTGGATAGGAGGACAGTAGGGACAGGCAGAGCTGGATCGTTAAAAGGGGAGTGTTCTGCCTCCTGGAACATCAGGAGAGTCTTAGCAGCCTGTAATTAGGGCTTGTGGCATTTGCCCTAAGGTTCATGCTCAAGAATCAGTACTTTGTCCATAACATAGAAAGTTAACCTAAGTCACAGAATAGAACTTTCCTTCCTTGTGACATTTCCCACAGTTGGTAGCAGAGTTAGAATTAAAGAGAAGATGAGAGATAGTTCTTTGCATAATTTTATCCAGTATTATCTGCCTTAGGGGCAGGGACACATTTCTAATACAGGAAGTAATCTTTTTTTTTTTTTTTTTTTTTTTTTTTTATGGTTTTGTTTTTAGAGAGAGGGTTTCTGTCTGTAGCCCTAGCTGTGCTGGAACTCTGTAGACCAGGCTGGCCTGGAACTCACATATCTGCCTGCCTCTGCCTCCCAGGTGCACCACCCCTGCCAACTTGGGAAAGGTAGTCTTGAGGGTCTCACAACTTGACTGGAGAGTGCAGGAGCAAAGGGATTGAAACTGCCCAGTGCTTGAATGTTAAGGAGAATGGGGAAGTTCCTGCTAGGTAACTGGGCAGAAGTTTAGCTTTGCACCACTGTCAGCCAGGGAGGAGGGCCACACCGCCAGGCTCAGTGTACTAACTGGATACCACCAGCAGGGTCCTAGGAGGAAGGGAAATGGCAGGCATGCCTGTACTGTCCCCTCTTCCATATGCAAAATAGCCAGGAGGTAGGGGGACAGTGGTTTGTAGCCAGACCTCTGCACTGATACATTTTTCTCTCTAAGGGAAATCTGCCACATAAATCAAATTTAGGCTTTTGTAGCATGTTATACAGAGATGACATGCCACCTAGACCACGGCCCAATTTTTTTGGCATTATGTCCTCCTGTGAGTGAACTCATAGCTTGGCTTCTTCAATCCTCCCTGGGGACGACTGTCCCTCCTGCTCCTTTAATTGCATTCCTTGCAATCCTTGCATTGATGTCTAGTAAGTTCTTTGTGTAGGGTTGAGCCCTCATTAGTTTTCCTGCATCCATGTTAGCATGTCCTTGTCCTTGTCCAGCTCACGTTTAGGCAGTCATGTTGGGGAGAATTTATAAGTGTAGCTTCCGACGTAATAGTGCTCCTTTAATTCATTTAGATTTCAACTTTAAGTACAACTAGTAGGTATTACAGAACACAGATTTTTTTTTCTCATATAATTTTAATTTCGATACAATTACTATACTAATGTCACCCTTTACATAATATACAAAAATGAATATAAAGTGTACAAAATCACCCTTGATGTTGTATTGAAGGGACCAGACCCTCACCCAACCCCCTTCTTTAGCAGCCATGACAGAAAAGATCCAGCATGATGTATACCTCTGGCTCAGCAACATGTGCTAGCCTGACCTTGCCTGACCTCCTAGTCATTAGGAAATCAGGTACTCTCCACATGGCAAGGAACCAACCAGAAGTTAGCTGGCAGGCTCTGGATATACTTTCCTGGTAAAAGTGGTGTAACAGTGATGTGCAGAGCATAGCAACCACCCCGGGAGGGCCTGTAGGCCATAACAACCAGTTGACCAATCAACACAGGACAGGTTGCCCAAGCCGGGAAGCGCACCAATCCTGACACTCTTGTGGACCCCTAGACACTCCCCTTGCTCTGCCAAATACATTCTCCACCTCGAGAGGCCCCTTTGGGTCCTTCTCTTTCCACCAACTGTGATGAACGATGTAGGGCCTAAGTTAAGGCAGTTAACTAGTTAAACAAAGGCTCTGTTTTTGCATCAGAATGGGTCTCTTGATGATTTGGGGGTTCAGAATGTGGGCACAACAGTATACTACATCCATTTTTATATATTTTAGTATTGTGCAAACAATACCACAATACAACCTTTGAATGTTTTCATGGCACAAAACTCAGAGCCCGCTTCCCTCCCCTCAGCACCTGGCAGCTGTGCTACAGCAAAAGTTAAGAAGGAAAACCGGGTGGCACGGGCAGGGTTTGGAACCTTCATACACGGGCTGGGAAAGTGTGATGGCCACACTGCCCTGGAAAAGAGTCTGGCACAGTGTGAAAGCAGAGATACTACATGATTCAATAATTCAGCGTCTAGGAATATACCCAAGAGAAACAGGACACATGTTCACACAATAATCTGTATGTGAATGCTCATAGTTGTGTTAGAAAATTGTCAACAGGTAGAAAAAAAAAAACCCTTTCCATCAATAAATTCATAAATACAATGTATTTATAAAATAGAATGGTAATCATTTATAAAAAACCCTTTCCATCAATAAATTCATAAATACAATGTATTTATAAAATAGAATGGTAATCATTTATAAAAAACAGTAACATGCAGCTAAGCGTGGTGCCACACACCTTTGATCCCAGCACTCAAATGGCAGAGGCAGGTGGGTCTGTGAGTTCCAGGCCAGCCAGAGCTACACTGTGGGACCTATCACAACCCTCCTCTCACACAGGAAAGAACAGGAAATACAGATACATACCAGAGGTGGGTCTTGACATTATTTTGAACTTAAATGGTAAAAGATACACGCTTCCATTCATATGAAATGTCCAGGATAGATATAGAGACACTTGAAACTTGAATATTTCCCTGTTTTGTAGGTTGCCTCCCCACTTTGACTGTATCATATATCCCAGGCTGGCCTTGAACTCTTCATGTAGGTGAGGATCATCTTGAAATGCAGGCTCTCCTGCTTTCCACCCTGAGGATTAGAGATGTAAACAACCATACCGACTTGTACAGTGCTTTAGATCAAACCCAGGGGCTCCTGCATGCCAGGCATTTTACCAACAGGGTTACATTTTAGCCCTGTTTTGTTTTTTCCTTTACTTCATGAGTGCTGGAATGACTAACACTTGTCACCATTGTCAGTGAAGATAACCTTGGAAACTGCCAAGAGATAAGCAAGGTAAGACTGGCCCTCCCAAAGATGTGTATGTGGTGTATAGCGCTCTGCACACACACACACACACACACACACACACACACACACACACACACATCACAGGTCACGCCATCTGCACGTGACAGTTTGTTCTGCCTATTTTGGGTGCTTCTTTTACTGCTCCGGCAGACGTTTTGAGGGGCTATCCTGATTCTTGATAGCCTCCATTGGCCTCCAAGGAATTCACTTTGTCATTTCTCCATTATTTAAAAGCACTTTTTTGATTCAATTTTTGTGTCTGAACAGGACCTGTGGTCTCCTTGTCCCTTCCCATATAATGTCTCAAAAACGGGATTCCCCGTTTTGCCCTGTAGGGATTCCCACCGGATTTACACTCTCAGAGAATGGTCACTCTCTTAGGCTCTTGCAGTTGGAAGATCTCACCCTTCCCTCCTTTTCTTTGGAAATTTTACAAAGAAGAGCAAGGAAAGAGTCTGTTGTGCAAGATACCATGCTTCCTAGGAACAAAAAGGAGTGTATAAGCCGGGGGGGGGGGGGGGACAGCAAGGGATGGAATAGGAGGGAATGAGGGACAAACATGGGCGGGCGGCATTGTTGATGTAATGCCAGTTCATGGGAACCAATCTAGAGCAGTGGTTCTCAAAACTCCTAAGGCCAAGACCCTTTAATACAGTTCCTCATGTTGTGGTGACCCCCAACAATACAATATTTTTGTTGTTACTTCATAACTGTAATATTGTGACTGTTATGAATCAAGGTAAATACCTGTGTTTTCTGTTGGATATTAGGCAACCCCGTGAAAGGGTTGTTCATCCTCCACAGGTGGAGAGCTGCTATTCTAGAGCAATTGAAAAGCTATTCCAGGGATTGGAGAGATGGCGTAGCAGTTAAGAACGCTGGCTGCTCTTCCCGAGGTCCTGAGTTCAATTCCCAGTACCCATATAGTGGAACCTGATACCTGCAATCTCTGTATGCAAACAGAACACTCATACATTAAAGAAAGAAATCTAAAACAAAACAGAACAAAATACCAACAAAACCAAAACCCAGCCTGGAAAAAAAAAAAGTGTTTTTTGTTTGTTTGTTTTTTGGTTTCCCGAGACAAAGTTTCTCTGTGTAGCTTTGGAGCCTGTCCCAGCACTCACTCTGTAGACCAGGCTGGCCTTGAACTCACAGAGATCCACCTGCCTCTGCCTCCAAAGTACTGGGATTAATGGCATGCACCACCACTGCCTGGCAGAAAAAGAGAAATTATTCTGTTGTGATTTAAACATGCTATATTAATAAGGAAAAATGTCATCACCATCAACTTACACTACTAAGGTCTGACAAAATTCAATGTATACAAATCTTTAATTCTAGATACTCAAACAAACAAACAAAACAAACAAACAAACAAACAAACAACAACAACAAAACCCACCAGTGTGAGAAAGCTGGGTATGATAGCAACTTTTCCCCCAGTTTTTTTTTTTTTTTTTTTTTTTTTTAACAAGATAGGGTTTTCCCATATAATAGCTCCTGGAACTTGCTTTGTAGTCCAGGCTGGCCTTGAATTTAAGAGATCCACTTAGCTCTGCCTCCCCAGTGCTGGGATTAAAAGTATGAGCCCCCATGGCTGGCTCAAAGCCGCCAGTAATTTTTAATCCCAGCAGCATTCAGGAGGTGTTAACTCTGCTGGAATATGGAGTTCATAGAAACTCTAAAACTCCTGCCCTTCTCCCTATCCCAGGGGAATTCTCAAAGTGTTAAAAGCTGAAAGTTTAAGAAACAGCAAAGCAGCTGGGTGGTGACGCCTGCCTTTACTCCCACCAGTCAGGAGACAGAGGCAGGTGGATCTCCATGAGTTCGAGGCCAGCCTGGTCTACAGAGTTCCAAGACAGCCAGGGTTACACAGAGACAAAATCCTGTACCACTGGCCTTGTGGCCATGATGTCCTTTCTCCTCGGGACCTGAGAGCCTCTCTGGGCTGATTGTTTCCTCCCAGTTGTCAGCCAGCGTTCTTAGCTTTCTGTTCCCTGGAGGCAGAACATTCCAGGAAAAGGAGCAGGACTTCTCAGGGCCGAAAGCTAACAGCTTTTCCTGGAGCTGTATGCTAGGTCTGCTTGGCCATGTGACACACAGAGACCTGGCAAGTCCCCAGGCTGGTTGTCAGCTGATGCTGTGTTTTGACTCAATGCCTGTAGACTCTGGTTTCCTGCTGCTGGAGGTTAACCTCTAGTTACCCTTAGGAAGGGCAGGCAGGTTACTGGGGTATGACTCAACCTTTTTTTCTCGTTTTTTTTTTTTTTTTTTTTTTTTTTTTCTCCTCTTGATTTCAATCCTTTCTATAATTCCAGCAAAGGCAGGCAGATTTCTGGGACTTCCAAGGTCAGCTAAGGCTACATAGTGAGACTGTGTCCCCCACACACAAGTTCACAAGACAGATGTGTCTCATTTGTAAGAGTGCTTGCCCAACATGTGGAGACCCCTGGGTTCCATCCCTAGCACGGTGTGTGCAGGAAATGGATATTGTGACCATCATAGCCAAAAAGCACCCAGACAGTAGAGCCAGATTCGCTTTTATTAGCAACAAATACAATCTCAATTAGTACAATTAGATTCAAGAGTTTATGTTAATGGGAATCATCCCAAATTATGCTTGGGTCACAAATAACTATCCCACATAAAAAGGAGAAAATATTATTCAGACAAGGAAAAGGTTTCCTGTGCCATTTTCGTGGCAGTGAGTAGGCGTTCTTTCTCTGACTGGTCATATCCCACCTCCTCTGTGAATTCTGTCACTCTCTGGGAAGAGCAATGTGGACTAAAGATGGTATCTAGAACATATGGCTGTGTGAAGCTTATGGCACACACTACTTCTATAAAAGCCTGTATGAGAATCTCTGCAGAGGACCCTCAAATACTTAAAAGAGCCCTAGTCACCTCAAAACTGCCCCTTGAGGTAGGTGAGTATTAGCTCATTTTATCAGAAGGATTTGCTCAAGAGTGATATTTTCAGGGTGTCCTCCAGAGGGGATGTGCTGGACACTCACTTTACGATGTTTGGGAAATGAGACCATCAGGTGCTTGGCACAAAATTGGAAGACATTAAAGACGTCATCTCTGGGAAGGGTTGTGATAAAGTAGCTAAGCCACCAGCAGACGGCTGGCTGCTTTACTTTGCTCACCTTTCAGAGCTATACTTTCTGAGAATACACCCAGAGTTTAGCAACCCAAGAACACTTCCCTGAGCGCCACTGCCATGGTCCCGTTTAACAGTAGTAATGAGGGCGCCAATACAATCAAACTATTCAAGTTACATTTCACATCAGATTAGAGCATCGACTAAAAACAGCTCCAGGAAGAATTTTCCCAAATGAAGCCTGTAAAAGATTTCTGCAAATCACTGTATCGATGATCTCCCTGGCAGCCTCTTGTTCATACCATCTTCAAAGTTTTAGGGTTAGGGAGGGAGGCGGGGCTCACATGCACTAAAGATTAGGTACCCAAAGCTGTTAGCACATTAAATGGGAACTGTTAGAAATTCACCTTTGAGAGGATCTGAGAAATAGTGTTTTTTAACCTAAACATTCCGACAGTCTACCTAACACCCACAGATACTGGGACCTCAGCCTGTGGCCTCTATGTAACCTTGTGTTGTGACATGGCCTGAATGGAATAAAATTAGAAGGCTGGGGTTTTTTGTTTGCTTGTTTGTTTTATTTGTTTTGTTTTTGTTCATGTTATAAATCAGGGATCTGATGACCTGGGAAAGGGAAACCGCCCAAAGGGATTTCCAGAGGACGAGGAATCCAGGCCAGCAGCAGATCTACAGCGATCTTTTACAAGATTTTCTGCTTCAATGAACAACCGAAAGCTTGTGTTCACTCAACACAGGCTCTGATCCAATCCCAAGAGAACAGAGCAGTCCTAACAGCAGAGCCAGGCTTCTAGGTCAGGCAACAGGGACAGGAGAGGTTGATGGTTCCAAAATACTGAAGTGATATTTTCTTCTAGCCTTTTCTGTACCATTGCCTGCCCTGGGCTGTGTGACAGGGGATATTTGTTAGTTCATGGCACCTGAGCTACCACACTTCGGTTGAAGCTTTTGCATCACACCCTAGCTTCAGGAAGCAGGACCTCTTCCTGAGCAATTGCCCCAGCTTCTAATGTTTTTACAGAGATAAAATGGGGAAGCTCACAAGCGTTGTGCCACCTGCCTGTTTTGATCAGCCACAGCCACCTTGCAGAGTGTACAAGAAGCCAATGCACTCTCTATTCTAACTCACAGAGATGAAAAATGAAGCGTCTTTGTCAGCAGTTACCTCACTGAGGCAATGTGAGCTTTCGGTTGAGCAGTTCACTCACCTGAACCTAGGATGTTGCTAGAGGGCCTACCATGCTTTTCTGAAGGCATGGCAGAGGCACTTGGGATAGAGGTAGAGAGAATCTAAAGGCCACAGAAAAGCAACACAGCAGTTCCGCGCCCATGGAGTGTTGCATCTGTGGGAGAGGAACAGGCCTAGCTAGCAAGTCCAGAGTGCTCTGAATACACTCAGGCAACTTGCTGCCTGTGCAGGGAGAGAAGAAAATGTCAAAGAACAGAGAGCTGGGAGAAGAATCAATATCAGGGTAGGTAATAACCTCCCAGGTAGCATGATGTAGGCTGGCTGCCCACAAAGCAAAGACTGCAGGGAAGGACTCAGCTGAAGGAGGAAATCACAGCAATGGGTGGAGCTAATACTACTGGATCCCTGGCAGTGTGTTCCCCAAGGGCTTCATCTAGAAATCCACCTCTTAGCAGCTACCTACAGATGCTGACCCTCAAGCTCTCCACTTCCTGTCCAGCCATGAAAGAAATTGACAACCCAGACAACTCCTCTTGTCCTTCAATTTTTCAAAGTGAAATATTTTTACGTGAAGATTTTGTTTATAGCTACAGTTTTATACCATATCCTCAAAACTCTGCCAGCTACTTAGCTATCTGTTTTAGACACACTTCACATGAAGACCTTTTCTATAAAGAAATCCTCTTGTTGCTAAAAGCCAGTCCTTCCCCTCAGCACAGACCATGCATCACTCTTGGACACCTGATTTAATTATTCCAGTGTCACCAAACTCTGAAAGGAGGCATGCTGTAGAGAGGGGCCTGGTGTCTCTGCTAAGGAGGCCACCTTTTCCAATTTCTCTCCCAGTCTTACTTGTGAACACAGCATGAATGATAACTCTTGTCTCCAGATGATCTACTTGCCACGTATCAAGTCAAGAAAATTTCCCCATCCCATCTAGCAAAGCCTGTAATGAAGTTCATTAGTAGGCAGGGAACTTCCAGGAAGGTTTTGTTATGTTTCTAGTTTGAGGCAGCAGCAATCTGGAACCTCAGAACAAGGAAAGAAGTACCTAGGAGGAAGGAGCAATTATTTCAGATACCAGGAAAGTTGTCTAGGCTTTGGAAGGTGGACACAGACCGGTGGTTGGCCAGCTGTTTGTCCAGGAGGCAGTGAGAAAGAAGAGCAACCGAGCAAGATGCAATGCAGACAGGGGATGAACACTGGTCATCATCTCGGCATCAAACAGTGTGTCTGCTGGCTTTTAATACTCTGTATAGAATGTTCAAATTTATTGTTACTATTTAAATTGAGTGAAATTGTATATGCATTTATTGTGTATATGTTTAGAAGGATATATATTGTGGCATGGGTTAATCCTAGCTAATTAAAATGTGTATTACCTCAAAATGTGACCAAAGCGTTCTCATTTTAAAAGAATACTGTGCCCGAATAGGTTAAATGCATCATTAGCATCCTGGTAGCATTCTCCTGGAGTTAACAGAATATTAAATGTCTGCCCAGATAACTTTTGGAACAGGAACTCAGGAGCCCCAGACTCAGCTACTCTTGTGGCTCCCATCTCCAGTCCTTTTAATCCTGGCCATGACAGCAGCCTTAGATACTTTCTTCCGGTCATAAGCCAGGCCCAGGACAGCCATGCAGTCGATGAAGAACGTGGTGAAGTTGATGTGCCAGCGGTACTCACTGGCGGAGTAGTCATAGGGGAAGGCGTGGTGGTAGTTGTGGAAGCCCTCGCCTGGAACAGAAGCAAGGAGAGCCGTTAGGGGCGCGGTGACTGCTGCCTCCTCCTCTTTGCGCACCTCTAACCTGTTGTGTTCCTCCATCCTTTAAGAACCCCGCTGTTGAGCGAACAGATGAACCCACAGTCTTATATTCTAAAGTGAATAGATGCCCTCAGCGGTATCTCAGGAAACCAGCTGACAGGCTCTGCTCACACACGCCTGTCTGGGAGCCTTTGTCAAATCGAGTTTCTGTCTTAAGATGGGAGAGAAGCTGGGTCTGTGGGGACAGACTTCAGGTGGAAAGTACCATCAGTGTCAAGAGATCAGATCCAAGATCTCACAGGATCTGTACATAAGTGCGTGTGTTCAGGAGGGGAAAGGAGGCCAACAAAGGGGGATCTAGGTACACTTCCCTAAAGTTACGGAGATAACACACCTTCCCCACATGCTGATGCTCTCTGTAAGGATAGGGTGTGTTCTAACAGGAGGGGCAGCTGCTGCCAACCCCCCCCCCCCGAGACTGCTGACTCTTGAGTCAGGAGGTACTGAGAAAACAAAAAACGCTTTGAGAGAATATTCTGACCATTCCCGAGAATAACATTTTGAAAGAAGGGGGAAAAAAATCTGAACTCAGGAGGGCTTCTGCAGAGGACGTTGTGTTGTTTACCAGCTCTAACCAGAACTCTTCTTTCTGAATAGATTCCAATAATACAGAACCCAGAAGCGCCAAATGCCCTCTTCTGGTCACTTCGACACTGCACACACATGGTGCACAGCCATGCATGCTGGCCAACCACTCCCACACAAAATAAAAACACAATTTCAAGAAGAGAAAAAAAAAATTTGTTTTTCTTTAAAGATTACTAGTTTTTACACGATCTCACAAGGATGTTCCAAGTGAGTACTTCCCAGGCATCCGTGTCTTGATGTTTATATGAAATAGGAAACCCATAGTGACATGGGAAAGAAAAGGAGGGAGATCATGGGGCAGCGACTGGAGCAGCGAGAGAGCCGAGGAATGCTCCAGGGAATGGTCAGAGAGCACCAGCTCAGCTCGTGACCTGAGGGAAGTAACTCAAGAAGATGATGAGCGAGATAGGAAGAGCTGGTGGAGAGCAATGGGGAAGATGTGAACTGGTTTGGAGTAGTAACAGCCAGACAAGGGATGCTGGCAGCCATTTGGAACTGATGGTCACAAGGAAGGCTCACTGTAGAGCAATATAGGGCACTGTTTAGAGTCCTCCTTTCTATGGAAACATCACATTTGGGTACCGTAGGGTTCATTTCAAAATTGATCAAAGTGGCAGCATACCAAATTGTGCCCGAGCAGAGGATGGAGAGACATAGAATCCAAAAAGAAACTAGGTGGGGGTGGGGCTTTAAATAAAGTTAGAAGTACTAATGAGTGATGATAGGCATGGATCTGTGAGCAAAGTGGTCCCCAGGTTGTCAACAGATGAGCAATAGCTCTGGCCACTGACGAGAAGAAGGCCCTGGATCCTCACAGGGAAAACTAGCTTAAGGATTCAGTTACTGGGAAAGCAGGATTGGTATTGGAGAGGAAAGCATCCAGGAACAGTCAACATCAGATCACACACAAGGAACTTCTCACAAAACTCCCCTCCATCAGGGACACTGGGGAGGAGTCCTCAGTATGGAGCAGCCAGGAGAAAAACAAGGAGGGAGGGATGGTGGTGGGAGTGGAGGGAATGAGTGTGCTATTCAGTGACGTACAGGACGATGCAGGACCCACAGCGGGGAGGTAAATACAAGCGTGGCAACCTGAAGATTACTGAACTAAATTACCACTCTTTTACACTGTACACAGCACTAGGCAATGGCCTAGCTGGGTGACTGGTGTTCTTTATATATGCGCGGGGCTACAAACCTCCCAGGGGACTGGAAGAGGGAAACTCAGAGGCTTATTGTAGGCAGCATTTAGAAACTGTTTTACAACCTTTAAGCCAAAGCAAAACTACTCTTTGCTCTTTCCATTTTACATTAAGAATCGTTACTTGCCCAACTCTCATAAGGGTTTTCCGATATACTCCTCCCCAACCCCCCAGGTTTATAGCGGAAAAACCGCACTATACAGTACTCATAAAACAGGTCATTCTGGTTCCCCTGGCTCCTAAACAAATACCCCAACCGGCAGGTCCCTAGATATAGAGTCATGCTGAGGATTAGTGACTTACCCACGGCTCCCAGGGAAACCAGGATATTCTCTCGAGATTCAATGTTCTTGTCGTAGGGCCGATATCCATAGAGGTGGGCGGCGCTGTTCACCAGCCAGGTGGCATTGAGCACCAAAGTGTATCGCAAGAAGGTGCTAACAAACAAGCTGTTCAGGAAAGTTTCACCCCAGTAATACCAGGGCACCAGCGTGGGCAGGATGAAACACATCAATAGGAGACCGGGCTTGTAGTACCTACGTGGAGAGATTGCACACTGAGTACAGAGAGACTCTTATGCCTACACAAACCATCTTTTCTAATCAGGCAGGGTTGTGTCACTTTTATGGCTGAGGATGGGACAGATTATCAGCATGAGGAGGTGGCATCCTTTTTTAGATAAGGATCCACGGGTGTAACAATATTCTAGGATCATCCGACTGGGTAGAGTGTGTCTCTTATCACTTCTTTTCCTGACTACAAATCTACTTCTTTCATAGGAGCAATAAGGTCACACTGGTCAAACTGATCCCGGCCTCATCAGCCAATTGCGCTGCGGTTGTCTGTCGGTCTGAGCTCCTTTCTCTTGCCTGTTGTGGTCTCCAGCAGCTTATGGCAAGTGTCATGCAATCATTTCCTGCTAGCACCTTGTAGGTCCTTGATCTGCTTTTCCCCCAGGGGGCCCATCATCCTTGATCATCTGCAGGTCTCTGTCCCTCTAGAGGCCCCGTCCCATTCCTCGTTTCCCAAAACAAGGGGACCGACTTCCCTCAGCAGTTATGTCCATTACTTCTGTGACACTGACATTCCCTCAGTCTAGTTCCTTTCCATTCTGGTCACTGCTTCCCTCGCTTGAGACTTCCTTGGGGTCTAACCTATGACCCTGCCCATCACCTTCCTGGATCCATGATTATTTTCACCTGTCTTGAAAGTGGCTTCTCCAAAGCCCATCTGACTATGCCCCATGCTGCCAGAGAATGCTTTGGTGGTCCCCCAAAAGCGTCTGAATTAATATTGATTCTGAGCCTGTCCTTGCAGTCAGTCCTGTTCCTGTCACATGCTGCATTTCACAGAGAAGGACTGTGTTTCAGGAAATGCCATGTTGCACTGGCCCAGCCCACCGCACTGACGGAGCCTCGCTCTTCGGCTAAGGGGTCCCTTTTCATTGAGCTACATTTCCACTTTGTACTTAATCATGGTAAACAGTGTTATTCTATCTTAGGCAGTGATAATTGAGGTTCATTCCTCCAGCCCCAAATAGGCTGACAATTCCTTGGTAAACACTCAGCTGTGTGTACCATGTTAGGACTGATAGAGTTCTTGGTTTTGTCAAGATGGCTCAGGCAGAACACCAGGTAATTATGGCTGTGAGCCTAATGGATGCTGGATTGGAGACTTAAATGATTTTGAACTCATCAACATGGCAAATAACCCAGTTGTTATTTTATAAGTCCTAGGAGAAAAGGTGGAGACCCCCAAGTCACAAGCTCCTCCAGCCCCAGCTACAACCCCCACCTCACTCACCGCCTCTGGAACATGACCAGCTTCTCGGCTTTTAGGTCAGACATGTCCAGTTTTCCTCCCTTCTCTTTGACAGCCGGGTGTTTGCGCACAAGCAGCCAGCCCACGTGAGAGAAGAAAAAGCCACGCCGAGAATTGTGAGGGTCAGCGTGTGTTTCTGAGAATTTGTGGTGGGCACGGTGATCTCGGGCCCATTCATACACGTCATTCTGGAGGGACAGGAAAGAGGACCCCAGGATTGAGAAGAGAAGCCCTAGGAAAACCTAGTACCCAGATATCTTCAAGAGACTCCAATCCAACTCAACAGCCAATAAGACCTTAGCTCCAAAGGGAGACTGGGGTGGGGGCTGTTCTTTTGTACACTTGTTCCTAATGCTTATCTGGCAAAGGCCCAGAGCACACTGAAGGTTGTGCGTGGGGGAGAAGGAAAGTCACAGCACTCACAAAGAACACTGCAGTTCTTGAAGGAAGGAATGTGGGAATGTGGGGGCAGACCAGGAGGCAGGTGGCCTTGGATCCCAGGGAGTCACTCTGGGGAAAAGATGCAGGGCATGCCACTCTGATGCTTTCACAAGTGACAGCCCACCTAACCTAGTTGTAAGGCCAGCATATAACTAATGAGCATGAGCACATTTCCCTCAGACCTCTCAGTTAGTCTCGGACATGTGGGAAACACTTCACATATTGTCACTAAATAGGACTAATTTGATTCCCGTTTTTCTCTCATAAGCCTCACTCCACAAGTCATCCTGTGCCCACTGTTTCTCTTCCAACCCTCCTCATCTACTATAAACCAACTTCAGTACCTGACCTAGCCAACTCAGCAACCTCAGCTAGAACGAGGTTGGCCAGTCAGCCTTCCTGGTCTATAGAGTAAGTTCCAGGCCAGCCACTGCTACACGGTGAGATCCTATCTCAAAAATAAACAAACAAACAAACAAACAAAAAAAGCCCAACAAAGCCATGGGATACCAATAATATTCACCAATATGCCTGTGAGCACTTAATGGGTTAACTGATTCCAAGTGCTTAGCAGTGCCCAGCACAGCCAGCACTGTATAGAGATCCTAATTCTGTGTCACATGGCTTTCAGTGCTGTTGTGGTGGTATTCCAAGACAGTCACAATAAAGCATAGTTTACTTCCCAGTAAGAGTCCGGGAACCCAGAGCCAGTGCAGACAAATATACTGTGGCCTTGAAGTCAAAAAGCGACCCAAACCGGACAGCCTTTCCTATTTGCCTCCCACTTATCCTCCCAATAACCTAAGCCCCAAACCTGTAAGCCCTGAAAACCAAAAAGAGCAATCCATGGTGGACCTGAGAATTCTCTAGACCTGATCCCCACTGCCCACCCAGATCATCCATGGGGTAGACACAACTAACAGCAGCAGCTACTCACCTGGAAAGCCATGGTGTTGGCCAAGATGAGAAAGAGCCGCAGCGGCAGCCGAGCCTTGTAAGTTCGGTGACTCCACAGGCGATGAGCCCCGGCCGTGATGCCCAAGGCACTGATGACGTAGTACAAAACCCCTGCAAGACAAAGACAATGTGGGGGGGGGCACCAGCCGGCAAGTTTCAGCAGTGGAAGTAGTCAAGAAGGCCTCCCCAATGCCAGTGTTTGTCTTTGGGCTTTGGCTAAGGATGTTTTCCACTGAACCCTAAGAATCCCTTGGTCTCTGAGGCCTAATAGCCTTGCCACTTAAATGGGCAGAGCTGCAAACTCTTCTAGCAGAGCTCAGGATAAGCAAGAGCATTGTGAACTCCACTCCGAACACTGACCAGTTAGAGAATCCCTAAAATGTAGAGGACATTCAAGTGGTGCTGCTGATAGTCACATTTGAATGGGAAGGAACTGTGGCCACATAAAACAGCTCTGAAAAGTCACATTTGCAGTGTCCCAAGCTTTGCCAGTGACCTTAAGACTCTCAAATTCACAGAGTGGGTGTCACTAATCCTGTGTGGTGGTACACACCTTTAAACCTAGCACCCTGGCAGATCCCTGAGTTCGAGCCCAGTCTAGAACATCCAGAGCGACACTAAGAAGCCCTGTCTCGAAAACAAACAAAACAAAGCCCCTATACTTTACATGAGGAAGATCCCAACCTAAGAGAAGTGAAATGTAAACAGGGTCACACAGCTAGTCAAATAGGAGCCCGACACCAGAACATCTCTCTGCTTCTCCATCTTCTGAGCCTGTAGGCTTAGAAGGCACTAAATTTGATCTCCAGCGGGGAAGGAGATTCCGCGTGTAACCAGCTCTTTTCTGGCCAGTGCTAGAATGTTGGGGCAGAGACCTTGATAGATACTGCCCTAGGGAGTGTCAGCAACAATGGGTCCTCAGTGGCCATTGACCTTAGTTGCAGTGGAGAGAGACTACATGTACAAACTGTCGCATGTCCTTGTAGCAGATAGCAATTACCTAAGCAGCTTCCTGCACTCCCCTATTTTCCTCTTACAAAATACTTCCAAACCACAGTCAGTGTCTGTCCCTAAGCAAAGCTCCAGCCACGTTCTCTCAGAGCTGGGATTGTAGCACCAGATGCTTCCGACTCATGGTCATGTGGCAATCTGCCTGCCCTATGTACAAGATCTGACCACACTATACCAGAGTCCCGGAGAACCACTAGCCATCAACAGGAAGAAAGAAAAGGTTTGGGGCAACATAAAAGCCCTCGATTTTGCACCAGTGAAGCATCCATGTTGGTTTCATGCTGTAGATGGCCCAGGCACAGTCTGGACCACATATGATACCATTTAAACAAGAGAATTGGGAGGAGAACCCAGTCACCCCAAAACAGTCTTCTACTCAGACCTCTCAGTGAATGCAGGTAGATGGTTCAAAGCACTTAGACGACCTCCCCACCCACTATTGTGTCCACTTGGTGGTAAACGGGACAGCTCAAGAGTTGTTTTAAGAACTCTTGCTGGAGCCAGGCTGCACACCTTTAATCCCCAGGATTTGGGAAGCAGAGGCAGGTGGATCTCTGAGTCTGAGGCCAGCCTGGTCTATAGAATGAGTTCCAGGACAGCCAGAGCCCCTGCTTGGGGGAGGGGGGAGTGGGCTGGAGCTGGGTGTGGTGGCTCATGCTTTTAATTCCAGCACTTGAGAGTCAAGAGGCAGGCTGATCTCTGTGAGTTCAAGGACCAAAGTCAGCCAAGGCTACAGTGAGGCCCTGTCCCCCCCCACCCAAAAAAGGGTGGGAGAGGGGGAGAAGAGAGAAGAAAAGAAGCAGATTCTTTGGCCCCGCGTGTTATCAGAGATCTCTCCAGAACCGCGTCCTCTTGTAGAGTTTGCAAAGAGAACAGAAAGGCTCTGGGACCACCTGCCTCAAGAGAAAGACTAGGAAGCGGCTCAGCTAACCCAAACAACACGACCTTCCCAATCCTGGCAGGGCATTGTTGCTACTGGGAAACCTGCCGTCCCACGAAAGAGGATCCTCTCGGATCTAGGGCATCTGGAGAAGTTTTTTTTTTCCGAGACAGGGTTTCTCTGTGCAGCTTTGGAGCCTGTCCTGGTACTCACTTTGTAGACCAGGCTGGCCTCAAACTCACAGAGATTCATCTGCCTCTGCCTCCCGAGTGCTGGGACTAAAGGAGTGTGCCACCACCACCCGGCCCAGGGAACTTCTAGGATTAAGCTCCCAAGACCAGATCTAAGCGCTCAGAAGAGCTAACAGTCCCAGGGCAGGGGGAGCCGATACCTGGCTAGCCATCCTTTCACACCCTTACCCTCTGAGAGAGCTGCTACTAAGAACCCATACTGCTCCAGAGAAACCTCCACACAATCCCTCAGAGGGCAGCAAGTGGTACTCTCCCCTTCCTGACTCAGGTTTCATAGATGAAAACACATGTAAAGAGCACAGGCATCTTAGAGGTGGCCTGGCTGGCAGCCTACACCCAGGGAATCCCTGGGTCGGGGGCTGAATTAAGGCTGGGGCTGATGAAGGTTCTATTCTATTAGAAGGTTTTATTAGAAAGTTTTGGGTTCTTGGCACTTATGGTGTCAGGAGACAGGGCAGGAGCAGGCTAGATGAGGAAATGGAATGGATGTGAACCTTCTTCCATTCTTTTGGTATCTTGTTGACTGGCAGGTCTGCTCCCTGGAGAATGACCTGGAGTGGCTGAGTCACACACCTGTATACTTGGGTGTTGTA
Organism: Phodopus roborovskii; assembly: GCF_943737965.1. Classification (NCBI taxonomy): domain Eukaryota; kingdom Metazoa; phylum Chordata; class Mammalia; order Rodentia; family Cricetidae; genus Phodopus; species Phodopus roborovskii. Next base: position 15,855,272 of record NW_026126541.1, on the reverse strand, counting down.
GAAGCCTACATCACCTTCCTCTAGAGCAAACCAGCTTGATCTGGTCAGGGGTTGAGGTCAGAAGAGTTGTGTAAATACCACCCCCTTTTCCTTTTCAAGGACCTCTCCAGTGCAGCCTTTCCGGGCTCTGTTCCCGGCTCTGGCAACCCACAAGGCCTCAGATTTAGTCCTGATTCCCATGCCTCCCAGGTAGGGCACGTTGCTCCTGAGTCACGTGGGCCTGGAGTAAGCAGCTGAGCAAGTGACTCACACAGACAAGCTTGTTTAGAGAAAGTTGCTTCTCTGCCTTAGGTAGACCCCTCCAAGCCCCCCTGCACAGGGACCCAGAATTCATGTTAAGGGATGCCCAGTCCCACAAGGCTCTGCTCCCAGGACCTGAGAAATCTGGACAGAGGGGCCACTCACTGCCTTGGGTCAGAGATACCTCATTAAAAAGCAAAGAGAAACCAGAGGTACTGGCCCAAGACGAAGGGAGCTGCTTACCGAAGAGGCAGGTATAGATCTTGCAGGACGGAACCAGTATGACCCCATACAGGGCCCCCAAGTGCAGCAGGGCCATGAGGATGATGTTTCTCCAGACGTACTCCAGCTTGGGCGGGGGCCCCTCCTCATCCTGGTAGCTGGGGTCGTGTATGTCTTCTTTCATTTCGGGACGGATGTCTTCTTCCAGGTAGAGGGGCACCGTCTTCTGCTTCTCGCGTCCATTCTGCAGGCTTCCGGAGGGAGGCGCTGTAATGGTGGTGGTGGTCGTATAGGAATTGGAGATCTGCAAGGACAAATGCAGTCAGGGAGGGCAGTTCTGTGGAGGCCTGCGTGGGGCAGGAGTGTGCCATTTTCCTCACGCTTGTGCAGCGAAAGGTACGGCAAAGGCACGGAGACAGCCCCGGAACTCAGTCTGCATGGGGGCGAGATGTACTCTGAGACAGATCGGAAGTTTCCAGAAACTGTACAGATTTGTTGCGGGGGGGGGGGGCAAAACCTCAAGGTGAAGGACCAGTAGGGGTTAAGAGTGAAACACAAACACACACGTTTCCGCACGACTCCCTTTTCTTTACTTTAAAGCGTAAAACACGAAAAGTTGAGACTCAATTGCCCGAATTTCAATTCATAGCTCGCAAACGACTTGGCCGCACTAGAACTCGAGAAAACCAAGTAGTCCCAAGAACTCTCAACTCTCTCCTCCGCGGACCCAGTTACCTAGAAGCCCAGTCCGCGTGGCCGACGCGCGGGGCGCGGGCCGCTTCTGCACGCTCACCTCTTGGAGCATGTGGGCAGGCATCGTGGCTGCCGGCTGCTGGCCTCACTTTCCCAGCGCTGAGACGGAGCGTGGACTTCGGTTCCGGAGCCCACTGGTGCGGGCGATTGGCCGAGCTGGGCTCGGAAACCTGCGCTCCTGTTCCGCGGGATGAGTGTTCAGCCCGACCTGGCTGTGCGCAGATCTTCCCGGGATGGGAATTTAAAGCGGAGAGCAGGCGATGGGATGACGGTGTTTAGTATTTCCTCAGACCCCTTTTATCCGCTGCCAGCAAAGGGCAAAGTGCGCCGGGCTAGCTAGCCAAGGAAGCCAGGCGTGGAGGTGAGAGAGGGAGGGACTAAGAAGGGGAAAGAAAGCCAAGTAGATTCCCGAGTAGACCTCCGAGGCGCCGGGATGCTAAAGGCTTCTACACCGCGCGGCTCCAACCCCCTGCCTCGGGGCAAATGCTAATGCGCCTCCTGCAAAGACTGTCTTGTCATTGGCCAAAGACAATTTGGTGCCACCTCGTCCTGCCTTTTCCATTGGCTCGACGCAATCTGCTGTTCCCTCCGCTACTAGCTCCTCGCTCTCCCCCTCCCCTCTTTTTCTCCGTGTGGTCTTTGCGGTGGGCTGATGAGTGACTTTTCTTTAAGAAGAGGATTACTTGCTCCTCTGAAGGGGTTTTGTACATGCCTAGGATTGTCTCCGGGCACTTAGCGAATGGTTCGCTGGAGAAACTGCAATTCTAGAAGTGAGGAAGTCATGATGGCTACTGCCACTCACAATTCGGCTCAACTTCACGCCCACCCCCATTTTCACACTCGTGCAAAGAGGAAACTGGCCTCTACCCGGGAGACGGCTGGGGCGGGAGGGCGCGATCCGCCTCTGGGTGTCTAGCGCCCACGGCTCTGGCCTGGGGAAACTATGGTTTATCTCGCTTGTCAGCACCGGGATGCTAACTTCAGACACAGCGATCTGGGGTGCAGAGAGCTAACTAGCAGAGTGAGCTCACTCATTGGCCGCACTCTTCAGGGGACCGCCTCTGCCGGGAGCCGGAGCCCAATCCTATCCCCACCTTCCGAGCGGGAGGTTTGAGAGTCTTTCTGATCCTTAAATTGGAATCTGGGGATCTTCCAGGGAAATGGACTAACAAACGAGGTATATTCACACAGATGCATTCACTCTGCAACAAGTCAAAGGGCCTGCACGTGCAGTAGGAGCAGCGAACATGCAGCGGTCCCTAACAACTAAGCACAAGAAACATTTTGCTGAACCCACACTGTGACCCAGGGCAGTGGGTACTCCTTGGTGATGATGAAGACTGGTTTCTTTTTAGACAGGATCTCTGTAGCTCTGACTGTCCAGGAACTCACTATGTAGACCAAGCTGGCTTTCAGCTCTCAGATCTCCGTCTGCGTTTGAACGCTGGGAGTAAAGGCACACCACCGCCACACCCAGCTCCTTGCTCTTTTTATTTAAAGAGGAAGTAAGTGAGACAAAGAGATGATGAAGTTACGGGTGGCCTTGCTTAGCAAGTTTGTGGTGGAGCTAGAAATAGAGTAGAAAATGAGTAGCTGCCTCATCAATCTATTTTAAAGTCGGTGGGAGGGCACGCTGTTAGCCCCAGCATTCAGAGGCAGGTGGATCTCCATGAGTTCTGGGCAGCCTAGTCTACACAGTGAGGTTTTTTTGTTTTCTTTTCCAGATATGGCTTCTCTGTGTTGCTCTCACTGTCTTGGAATTCTATTTGTAGTCTAGGCTGGCCTCAAATTCAGAGATTCACCTGCCTCAGCCTCCTGAGTGCAGGGGATTAAAGGCCTGCACCAGCATGCCTAGTTTACATAGGGAGTATATATATACATATAATTTCATGTATGTACATATATAATTCAGCAGATATTTTAATATAGACGAGTGGAAGTACAAAATAAGCTTGAAAGATAGAGATAGGCATTAGAAGTTTCCTGTAGGTACCATGACGTTTTCGAGATTCCAAGAAATTGAAAAGAGAACAAGAAAAAAAAAAAAATCCCTACTTAGCTCTCCTCAGTAAACAGGCCTTCTCAAGTGGTCTTTGTGCATTTATTCAGACAAGACTGCACATATTCAGGGCAGGTCTGGGTGTGCAAAAACTACATGCTTGGGAAGCCTCTCCTGGGTCCCAGCCATTGCTCTGGGTGCCCCTATCCCACAAAGCACAAGGTGACTCAATTCACCCGGAGGGGTCTTCTGAAGAGGATGGTGTTAGATAACCATGTGTCACCCACATTTGAAATATTGCCACTGTTGAAATGGACCGGCCTAGCACATAATCTAGGGTTGAGTGGTGTTCTGTTTCACCCACCAAGCCATCCTTCTTTCTTGACATAAAAGACCTGGCGGGCCCTCATAGCTGGAAAAGAACTGCCTTCAGTTCATCGTTCTATTTCTCCAACTAGGAAACTGGTTCCCCTTAGAGCAGGGATAGCCTCTCAGCAGAGACTCTAGACTCAGTAGACCTCCCAAATGGCAGTTGCTAGAGTCCTAACAGTTATGGAAGGGAAAATTATCAGTCTTTTTAAAGGGACTTGTATAAACTGACAGAAAACTCAAAATGGTTAAAAGCAATAGAAGAATTATAATCTATAAATAATCTACAAATATTTAACTTTATTAATTATTTTTAAAGCATTAATTAATGTAAGTTGTTACTATGAAAGACCTGACAATATTCACAGGCTGGCCCTGAACTCATAGCGATCTGCTTGCTGCCTCTCCCCTCCCCCATCCTCCCCCTGGTCCCCTTGGGATTAAAGATGGAACCATCACACTTGTTTGAAGATTTGTTGTTATTTTTAATTTTTTGTGTGTATGTGAGTGTGTGTGTGTATGTGTGTGTATAGGTGTGTGAGTGTGTATGTGGTGTGGGGGGGATGTGTGTGTGTGAGTGTGTGTGTGTGTGTATGAATGGGTGTGGGTGTGTGGGTATGTGTGCAAGCTCACCTGTGCAGGTCAAGCCTGTGGGAGCTGATTCTCTCTTTCCACCATGTGGGGCATGGGAATCAAACTCAGGTCGTAGGTTTAGCAGGAAATGCCATTACCTGCTGATCCGTCTTGCCAGCCCATCAGAGAGATGTTCTTTAAGTAATTTTCCTTCATGGTGCTGCAGAATCAAATCTAGGGCCTCCCCTATCCTAGGCAAGTGCTGTACCACTGAGCTACGTCCCAGCCTATTGAACTGTCACACAAGCATATGCAATAAACATTGCAGAACTATGCAATATATGTGCTATAGCTATGTCATAGTTTACATTTGCCATTTATAGATTTGATCTAGGACTTGTTTTCAGTACAAATAATGTTGTGTTTGTAAATTAAGTTATTCTGCCATCAGCAGCTTTAAAATACTCATTTCAGGGGGCTGGAGAGATGGCTCAAAGGTTAAGAGCACTGGCTGCTCTTCCAGAGGTCCTTAGTTCAAGATCACAGCAACCAAATGGTGGCTCAAAACCATCTATAATGAGATATGGCGCCCTCTTCTGCCACAAATACTCATTTCAGGGCTCAGACAGAGCATTCACTTAGAGCACACAAAGCACTGTGCTCAGTACTCAGTACCAAGTGCTTACCACCACATAAACCAGACAGTGCACGTGCACACACACACACACACAGACACACAAACACAGACACACAAACAGACACACAGACACCGAAGCACACACACACACACAGACACACACACAGACACACACAGACACACACAGACACAAACAGACACACATACATAAACACATGCATACACAGAGACACACAAACATACACACAGAGAGACACACAAGGCACACACACAGGCACACACAGTCTCACACACAAAGAGGCACATAATAAATTTAAATAACAACAATATCTGAGCGAGGCATGGTAGTTCATACGTGCAGTTCCAGCACTTGGGAAATGGAGGCAGGAGGTTAGAAGTTCAAGACCCACCTCAGCTAGGTGAGGGGTTTGAGACTAGCACAGAGTACAGAAGACCCTGTCTCCAACAAAACAAAATCATCTCTGGTGATCCCAAAGTGTGTTCACATTGTGACAGAATTCACAAGCAGGACATGAACATACATTTTTAAATCTAATCTCAACCAAGTTAACTCATGTAGTAGAAAGGAAAGGAAAATAAGAAGTTGTTTTGAAATTTACCAGATTCCAGCCTAACTTGGGACAATTTATTTTGTGAACTTTGACTCCCTCAGCTGGAAGAGGGAGACAGACTATTCATTAGGAAAGGTTGCTTGAACTGTTTTACAGTGTATTGAGAAAGTTGTGATTGTTACATCCAGGCCCCTGCATTCTGGATTCAAAGCACATGAGGTTACCAAATGCCATCCTCAGGCCCCAGTTCCCATTCCTACTTCATAGCTTATCCCTTTGCCAAGCTACATGCATAGCTCTCGATTTCAGCCACCAGGTAGAATCACCACAAATCCTCCTCACGTCTAAAAGCAATTCTCTGTTTTCCCAACTTTTCCTCACTCTACTCTGTCAAAATACAGTCATTGCTATGTACATACGCAAGAGAAATACCTCAGGAATACGTGTACATACATGTAGGAAAGGACAAGGGATCTCCCCACACTGTTTTAAAGATTAAAGGTTTTGTTTTTGAGATAGGGTCTCATTGTGTAGCTCTAGTTGGCCTGGAACTCACAAGTAGGCCATACTATTCTCAAACTTGGTTCTGCCTGCCTCTGCTTTTCAAGTGTCTGAATGCTGGGCGGGAAGGCATGGGCCACCATGCGCAGCCAATGTGAAGGTTCTTTTCATGGGCTGGAGAGATGGCTCAGGAGTTAAGAGCACTATTGGTCTTCCAGGACACCAGGGTTGGATTCCCAGCACCCACATGGCAACTTCACAAACATCTGTAACTCCAGTTCCGGGTGATCTAGTGCCCTGTCTGGCCTCCTCAGACACCAGAGACACGCATGGTACTCAGATATATATGCAAGCAAAACATCCATACACACGAAGTAAAAAAAAAAAAAAAAAATATTTCCAGGGAGATGCATGGAGATGGTTTTCAAGCAGCCAGGCCCTTTTATAATGCCAGCCACTCACAGCAGGGGGAGCTGGGTAGAGATTTAGCAGCCTGCAGAACAAAGAAAAACCCTTATACATTTATAGATGGTACAAGAGATCTTTGAGCTCAGAGGGTAGAGAGCTCTGAGTGTAGCAGATTACTGAAGGTACTAGCTAGGGTATAAGGCCATACTTGTTTTTGTTTTTAAGCATTTATTTATTGTCATTTTATGTGTATGGGTGTTTGAACTACCTGTATATCTAGGTAACATGTGTGTGCAATGCCCTCAGAAGCCAGAAAAGAGCAGCAAATTCCCTGGGACTGGAGTTACAAATTATTGTAAGCCTCCTTGTGGGTGTTGAGAACCAAACCCAAGTCCTCCACAGAAGGGACAAGCACCCTTACCCTCTGGGCCATCTCTCCAACTCCAAGGTCATGATGTAAGAAACTAATCCTGGGCTAGGCATGGTGGTGCATAGCTTTAATCCCAGCACTCAGGGGCAGAGTTCAATACCAGCCTGGTCTGCGTTCTACATAGTGTGAGCCTGTAAAAGCTAATTCTATTGTTCCAACCTACCTCAGGGCCACATGAGTTAGGACTTAAGCAACTTAGGGAAATTACTAGAGATTCAAGCTGTGGGTGATCCCTCTACTAGGTGGCCTCCTTGATCTAACACCCACAGTGGAATATTATTGGAAAAACAGAAGAAGGAAGTACATGCACAAAGGAAGATAGAAATAGAATGCCAAGTGAAAGAGGCCAGTTCCAAAGACTGCACGCTGCACGGCCTGTTAATGTAAAATGCCTTGGGTAGTTAAACCTCTATCTTTATTATTGTTGTTACAATTTTTAAATTACATATACTTACTCATTTGCCTATATATTTATTTATTTGTGTGTGTGTGTGTGTGTGTGTGTGTATGTGTGTGTGTGTGTGCTCAAAGAAACCATGGGACACTTGGATATTAGAGGACAACCAGTGGGAGTCAATTCTTTCCTCCTATCTTGAGGTCCCAGGGATTGAACTCAGATCTCAGATTAGGATTAAAAGCAGATGTCTTCATCCACTGAACGATCTCACTGGCCCTGTTAATATTATTATCATTATCATTATTATTTCGGTTTTACGAGACAGGGTTTCTCTGTATTGCTTTGGAGCCTGTCCTGGAACTCGCTCTGTAGACCAGGCTGGACTTGAACTCACATATCTGCCTGTCTCTGCCTCCTGAGTGCTGGGATTAAAGGCGTGCACCACACCCAGCTATTCTTATTATTTTGTCTCCTTTTTATTTTATTTTTGAAACACGGTCTCATGCGCCTCTGGCTGACTGTGAACTCCCTGTACAGCCAGGGAAGACTTCAGACTTCTAGTTCTCTTTCTTCTGTCTCTCAAGTGCTGGGAATACAGGTTTGGGCCATCTTCCCTGACCTATGAACCAAACTGAGGACTTGTACGTGATGGGCAAGCATCCTGTCAACTGAGCTACGGACTCAGGTCTCTGTTATTTGCTTGTTTGTTTTAGATACTTTCACACTTGCCTGGAACTCATTATTGTAGCCCAGGCTGAATTTGATCTCATGGATGGCCTCCTGCTTCAGCCTTTCTGGTACTTGGATTGCAGGAATGACTCATCACCTCTGGCTCAGAATTTAAAAAAAAAAAAAAAAAGAAGTATAGAGAAAGAATGCAGAATAGTGGTTGATGACTAAGTGATGCAGAGCATTGGGCGGGGGTAATGAAAACATGTTAAAATTGACTATTGTGATTAACTTTGTGAATACACTAGATGCCATTAAAGCTGTGTGTCTTTAATAGACAGAACCATGTCATGTAGAAATAGTTCTTTCAGTCTGTGTCACTCCGGCCACTGCAGATGCTGAGATTAAGTGTGAGTTTGTTCAATAAACAAGCACACTGAGGCTTGTTATGCAACCAGCCCCACAGATCTCCCCATCCACACTGAGCATGGTCTCATGCATTGGGACCATAGGTCAGAGCTGTAGAAACTGCCCTCATCACACCTCAGACTTTCTAGTGGCAGAGGCCACAGTGGGGAAGGAGAGGCAGAAGTCAGCACTGCTCTGACAGGGTCAGTGCCCAGCACGGGGGCGGGGCCAGAAGAAGGAATACAGACCTCTGGGGCTGTGGGCTGTTCCGTGTTGGGTGGTCCAAGCTAAATCCCAGGAAGCAGACATCTGGAAGAGATGGTGTAAGAGGGCTTCATCTCCCTCTGCCCAGGCAGCCGGCAGGAAGCGTCTGGAGGTCCCTACTCTTGGAGTACCCATTCAGCATGTGTTCCAGGCTGGGGGACCCTCAGAGGGTCCCATTTGTCATTTGTGGGGAACCTCCACATCTGCAGCAGACAGAGCTCAGCTTGGTAGTCACAGCCTCTGGTGTCACCAGACCAGCCAGAGGGAAGCAGGGTGACTTTCTGGGGTACAAGGCAGTGTGAAATCCCAAAGAGCCATCGGAGCCAGACCTGCGAGCAACAAGTAGCTGTTCAGAGTCCAGCACAGGGAAAGGGAATCTAATATGACAGACAGCACACTAAGAAGTACCCTTGGTTAAGAGCAGGAAGACCTGGGTTCGAGTCCCAGCACCCACATGACAGCTCACAACTGTCTGTAACTCCAGTTCCAGGGGACCTGACACCCTCACATAGACACACATGCGAGCAAAACACTGATGCACATGAAATGTTTTCTTTTTTTATTAAAAAAATAAGTAGCCTTGGTGCAGGCCCTGGGCTAGAAAGTGTGGTCTTTCACTAGGGACGAGGCCAGTGAACTTGTCCAAGCCCATGGAAGACAGCCATGTGTCTGTCCACATGGCACAAGGAACTGTCTCCATACCCTCTCGCTTCCACCCATCTCTCTGCTTCTGCCCTTACAGTGTGTGTGTGTGTATGTGCATATGTGTGTGTATGTGTACATATGTATGTGTCTATGTGTGTGTATATGTGTATGTATATATGTGCATATGTGTGTGTGTCTGTATATGTATGTGTGTGTGTATGTGTGTCTATGTATGTACCTATGTATGTGTGTATGTGCATATGTATGTGTGTGCATATGTATGTGTCTATGTGTGTGTCTGTGTGTATATATGTGTATATATGTGTATATGTGTGTGCGCGCATATGTGTGTGTATATGTGTGTGTCTGTGTGTATATATGTGTGTATATGTGTGTGTGCATATATATGTGTGTGTGTGTCTGTGTGTGTATGTGTGTATATGTGTGTGTCTGTGTGTATATATGTGTGTATATGTGTGTGTGCATATATATGTGTGTGTGTGTCTGTGTGTGTATGTATGTATATGTGTGTGTGCACGTATGTGTGTGTATATGTGTATGTGTTCGCCCTGCACATGGACATGTTTGCTGCATAGCTTCTGGGGCTGGGGAGAGTGATCCCTGCAGGCTGTGACCACCTATCTCTGGGTTCTGGTCTAGCTCTGTAGACCAGCATGAGTATGACTGGGACAGCTGATGTCTCAGGAGCAGAATGTGTGATCAAGGGCTGATAGCCTGTGTAGCTCTGGCCTTGGAACAAAGGTCTCGGAATAGGGCCACTGGTGTCATTTTCTGTGGTGGCCTGACTCTCTCTGCCCAGGCTCCAGGCCACACCCTCCCTCCTGTGCATACCTGCCAGGGTTCTTCCCCCACTGCAGAGCCTGAGTGTGCGAGCCTTCCGCGTGGCCAGAAACAGAGAACAGGTCGACACAGGCTCTGGGCCTCCGGTGACCAATTAATCCATGGAAAGGAATGTCTTTGGCCTGTCTTAGTTTGAGGGACAGAGATGATGCACAGGGAGGGCTGCGCCCCTCTGTCTTTGTGGTTAGAGAGAGGGTCCCCCATTGGATTTCTTGCAGCAATCAAGAGTGAAGGAGATGTTGGCCATTCTGAGCCCAGAACCAGTACCTCCTTTCCCTACTCAGGTGCAAGAAACAGATTCCAGCCTTTGCTACCTCCCCTCCAGGTGGGTTCTAGCCACCTCCACCCCTTTCCCTTCAGGGGCCTTTCCTGTAGCCTTAGCTGCCACAGGAGCGTGGGTAGCCAGTCCAATTGTCCTCGCCTTGCCTTACCCTGTAGTAACCTTGCCCTACTGATGTCACTCTTGGTTTGTACTGACACAGCACAGAAAAAGCCACAGCAGGGCTATGAGGTCCAGAGGGCAGCCGGCCATGGCCTAACCCCAGCTTCCCTTGAGCATTTCCCAGCCAGGAGTCTGTGACTCCCCCACTCCATCCTCTGTGCCAAGGCAACCACCCAGGGCCTGAGCAACGACTAAGCCTCCTCTGTGCCCAGCAGAAATCCAATGCTCTGCCCTGTGCAGAGGGACTGAGCCAAGCTCCCTGCCACCTCGCCGAGCTCACAGATTTCTAAGAGGCACGGGACAAAGCACAAAAGCCACCCACACAGGATGCAAACAGCCTATCAAGTGGGACAGGAGTTTAGGGAAGGGGAGAGAGGCCTTCTCAACAGAGGGACCCCTAAAACTGGACAGGGCAAGGAAACAGGCTTGGGATGGAGTGACAGGGCAGCACTGAGCTAGGAGCAATTACCTACATGCTATCTCTGGTTTTTAAGCCTCAGAAAACTTGCTGGGGCTGGGGATGCCATGGTGAGAAGGTACCAGAACCTGATAATGTATGCAGAGACTTTGCACAATTGGCACAATTTCCAACACAGAACAGAGCTGTGTTAGGTACAGTTGAAAGTAATCGCCAGTCCCTTCTCTTGGTCCCAGGGACACACTCCAGGCAGACACCCTGGTCCTGACCCCTAAGTAAGGGACCGTTTGAAAGTCCCCTAGGCTAACTACAGGTGTTTTCTACTCTGCTTTCCAATCCTGTTTGCCTTCTTATCCTTCTCTGCCCAAGATGGCGAAAGGGAGGACTCACCCACACCCTCAGACTTGCCTTTGGAAGCCAAGGTACAAGCGAATGTAACCCTGGTGGATTTACGGGCCTGCCAGGCTGTTCCCCACCAGGGTCCGCCAAGATTATTTCCTCCCCTCTTCCCCAAGGGAGCCTGGGTTTGCAATGCTGTTTGCTTCAGGCAGGCTCGTGCAGTCTCTGGTCTCTGCTAAAGCCGTGAAAGGCTTCGAGTTTGGAGTCCAAGGGGGAAGCCGAGGCACACTGTCCTTTCGGGCAAGAGATTCATAAATGTCACGGACAGACTGACAGACAGACAGACAGCAGCATGCATGGTGGAGGCTCCAGTGTGAGTTTAGGCCCCAAGGCCACAGGTAAACAGAGAATATGCCAAGGAGCTACAATGAGAGTTCAGGCCTGTGTGGCAGAGAATGTGTCCCTTTTTCTAGGTCTCAGAGGAGGGGGAGGGGAGGCTTCTTATGAGTAGCCTATAACTCTATGTTCCTGGGCATTAGAAGGTGAGGAAGGAATTCCTGTGTAGGAATTGTGTGTGTGACTTCAAGGCTGTGTGGGGAAGGAGTCGCATTTACTTAACCTGTACCCATCATGCAGGTGGGGGATGTGACGCCCTCGGAAGCCCTCCGATGTCCTGGAGTCACTAAATTTCCTTGGGAAAGTGAGAATGGGGAGTGGCTGTTAGTGGCTCAGAGATTCACAGCCAGGCTCTCAGTGTGTGTGTGTGTGTGTGTGTGTGTGTGTGTGTGTGTGTGGTGGGGGAGGGGTGGTGACAATAGCTGAGGCTAGAGAGATGTTGTGTGGCCTGAGCGACCCCCAGCTCCGAACCAGCAGTTGTGGAGGAGTCCATACTGGGAGGGTCTCACCACAATACTTCCACCCTGACGGACAGCCACAGAAACTCCGAGGAGGCTCAGGACAAGCCAGGGATTCAGCTCTCTTCCCCGACATTCTCTTCACAGAGTGTGCTAGCATAGCCTCCCCGGTGCTCACTAATTACCTCACCCTCTGGGTCAGTCACCTGGCAAGGCTGTCTGGCATCTACTTGGTCTTGCCCAGGGCAGTGACCTCATTGTTGACTGATACAAGGTAGAGTGACCCGAGAAGCCAGTGTCCACAAAGGGCATGGGACCCGGTGCGGGTAAACTAGCCTCTTGTCAAGGAGGCTGGTGCCGGGAGAGGGGAGGCTGAAGCTGACAGGCATCCACAGTTAAGGACTGTGACCAAGAAGCAGCCGAGGCAGATAGATGCAGGAGAGTCAAGGCGGACTTGTCTGGATGTCCAGCAACAGGGTCCCACTCAGAGGGGTGGGAGGGGCCTATCATCTGACTGCTGGGAAGGAGTAAACAAGAAGCCATGACCTTCAGCTCAGGAAGTGGGAGGTAAGGACTGAATTGTCCCCAGAGTGCTAGGTGGACACTCCCAAGAGCCAAGGCTGCCGGGGAGCCTGGAGGCCACAAGGACCTGTATCACAGACCTCCAATTGCAGAGAGAGCCACTGACTGGGAATGCTTTCTTGAGGCCACACTCTCTTTGATAGCTTTTGGCCCAGAAACAGAGAAGGAGGGGGTAAGCCCAGTCCCCGGAGACACAGGATCCTGGTGGCCCTGAAGATCCCCCCTCCACCTTTCAGGCCATAGTAACTCATTGACCCTACCACCCATCTCCCTCACTCAGGGACAGACATCAGAACTGCCAGTCCTGTGAACTCAACCCCATCTCTTCACAGGAAGCCCTGTGTGCAGTGTCGGCTTCTCAGAACGCCAGCTCCACACAGAGGACAACTAGACCCCTGGATCTGTTGACAGAGCCAGACATGAGCCTTCAGCTACCCAGAGGAGAGGGGAAGGTAGCAGGAAGCAGGCGCTGGGGAGAGAGAAGATGCCAGTTTAGGACCCCTTTGGAGAGCCTTAGTCTGGACAGAGATGGGGGCTAGGGTCCTGCTGCCACCTGGTGGCTGTGCCAGGCAAAGCACCATTATTGTCTTCCCATGCAAATCGACCATTTTTTTTTTTTTTTTTTTTTCTTTGTATCCCAATCCTGGTTCCATTTAATTCCAGGGGAAGTTATCTTTCTGAATCTCAGTTTCTCTTCTGAAAATAGACCCCATAGGCATCGGGAGTGTGAGTGTTGAGCTTGAGAGATGGCTCAGCATGCAAGGCACTCTGTGTGGCAGCACAAAGCCTAAGTTTCGATCCCCAGCACCCATGTGAAAGCCAGGTATGATTTGAACAACCACGGGGGTGGGGTTGGAGTAGAGGCATGGGGACCCTGGGACTCACTAGTTGTTCTAGTATACTTTCTATTGCTGTGAAAAAGACCATGGACTACAGAGTGAGTTCCAGGACAGGCTCCAAAGCAATACAGAGAAACCCTGTCTGGACCCCCTTCCCCCTCAAAACAAGGCCATGGCCAAAAGCAACTGGGAAAGGAAAGAGGTTATATGGCTTACAACTAATCATAGTTGATCATCGAGGGAAGCCAAGGCAGGAACTAAAGCAGGGTAGGGACTGAAGTAGAGACTGTGGAGCTTAGCTTAATTGTGAGCCCCAGATGCAATGAAATCTCTCAAAAACAGAGTGTAAAGCAATAAAGACAGTCGCTGCCAACTCCTGCCTCTCATGGTCATTTGCATCTACACCTACACACCCTTGTATACAAAACACACACACACACACACACACACACACACACACACACACAAACGATCATATGAGTTAACATAAAATAATATGTTGCAGCTTGCTTGGACTCTGTGTGGAAAGTGCATAGTAGCCATGCTTGCTTGCTTGCTTGCTAAAAAGCTCATCTCAACGCCATTCCCTCCAGCTTCCCTCCATGACCTTCCACTTCCTGTCCTGTGAGAAAGTTAAATGCTGGAGACTGTTTATGTTTTCACTCCCCTAAACGTGTCTGTTTGACCCATCTGCACCTGTACAAGATGTGCCTGATCACATGTGCGCAGGCGGTCTGTGGGGCAGGAAATACCTCAGGGTTGTACGCTCACCTCTGATTGGCTGTAGGAGGTGAAGGGTGGGGGATGGGAGGGGTGTGTGTAGGCAGGAAAAATGTGAGGATACATACTTGCCCCTGACCGGACCTGGTGGAAAATATGGTGGCCTTGTGAGGTTGCCTTAAAAAGCCTCTGCAAGGTGTGACTCGTGGCCATTTTCTGGGAACCCAGTTACGGACCTGGCCAGAGAGTCCACCAACCTGGCCGGTATTTAATTAAAGCTTTCTTCAAATTTGGCTTTGAACTGTGGTCGTGGTCTTATTCTTGACCTGTGGGATGAACAGTCCATCCCTCTGAACGACTGTGAGCTGCCATCCCTTTCAATATGTTCCCAGTCACACTCACCGCACATTTCTCACTGGAACATGCTGGGAGGAAGCCATTAACATAACATCCCCACCCAGGCATGGAGGACCTCCACGGTAAGAACTGAACCCCATGGCGGCCTGCTGAGCTGAGTGTAGGACCAAATGAGCCTCCAGTCTCAGAAAGACAGACGGCTTCCTTGTCATGGGTTTTCCAAATATGAAAATATCAAATGTGGCAGAAAAATAAAATTGACCAAGCTGAAAAACCTGGAATTACATTGTTTGGAAATAACTTCCACTATTTTAAAATTCACTTTATTCTATGTATCCATATCAGTGTAAAATACATACAAAATTTGGACTGTGCTATACTGTAGGTAGGTATATCTAACATACAATAGGTGGTGAGTACTGTCTTACGACACCAAATATCATTCCAAAACAGTTACGTTCTCCACAATCACTCACTTCAAAGCTACATCATTATTTATTTAGCCTTTTTTTCCTTGTTGAAATTTATCACCTTAAAAGAGGCTGTTACCAACAATGCTGACAGAGGCCTAGATTTGGAATCGGAAGGTCAGCGAGATGAAGAGATAAAAAGCTACCACTTCTCAATTCTCAGTCAGAAACCGAATCGCCGTGTGGTTTCGCCAGCTTGTCTCGATCTTTCGTGAATGTCAGTCTCTTTTCCAGGTTCTAAGGAGATAACCCAGTTTCGGAATGGAAATGAGGTTGGATGAGGACCTGAAGGGAAAGATAGGGTGCAGGCATCCAGACTCAGCTCCACTCAGGTTCCTGTAACCACGAGGGGTCCTGGCTGCTGCTCAAGCCAGACTTTATACGGACCTCTGGCTTTGGTCTTAGAACTTGGTCTGTTCTTCTCTCTTATGGGCAGTAAACTATTTCTCAATCTCTGGAAAACTCAGGTTTTCACAACTTTCTCCACAGAGCTGGAAATTTCCAGGGTCTCTTAGCCAGGCACGGTGATGCACACTTGGAATCTCAGAACTGAGTCAGGAGGATTGCTGTGGGTTTGAGGCTGGTGTGAGCTGTAGATGGGCTTTTGCTTAGCTGGTTAAGAGGCAGCCTGAATTTGAGGTTCCTCACTCCCACCACCCACCGTAGCATTTAATAATTTAAATAACAATGCATAATTTAGATAAATAGACACTTATTTAGGGTGAGACAGCTGCAGATCAACCATCCTTAAATTGTGATTCAGGCTGAAGCCACTTCATAAACAGCCGGGACCAGGACATCCACAGATCTCAACTACACGATCACTTCTGCACCCATCCTTCCCGAGTAACATCCTCAGATTCTGGTCAGGGTAGCATTTATCTCCTCATATCTCAGCACTGTTCCTTAGGCAGGAGCTGATGCCTCATGGTCAGGCCTTAATGCAAAACACCCTGTCACTAGGGCTCTCTGGAAGCCTTCTTCAGGGTTCATTCACATCTGCAGTCTCGTAGTTAACTGCAGTGTGTTGACTCCTGAAGAGTTATAACACATCTGAATACCATCTAGCCTCGCTTGGCAACAGCCTGTCATTTTGAACTCTGCCCTTTTAACAAGAGAAGTTGAGTACACACTGAAGCTTGAGAGCTTGGAGAATTACCGGGCAAAACTGTCACAAGATTCCTCTTGATTACCACATTTATGACTTCTTGGGTAAGTTTAAACAGCAGAGGAATGAGATGCCTTCTGAGATTTCTCAACCCGAGCTGCATAGCTGCCCCGTGGGGCGGTGTGGTCTGATCCACACACAGGGATTCAGGACCGAGCAGGGAAGAACAATCGGATGGGTCCCAGGGAGGGGACTATGAATAAAACAGTGGCTCCTGGTCTGGAGCCCTCAGAATGGGGAGACTTGTCACCTGAGGAATGTCCTCACGTCCATTCAGACCCTGCTAGTCACAGGCCTCCTCTAGATTTGAGAACTGCCCAAGGGAATGGGAAACCATCTTGTCCCTCTCTGCTTTGCAGGCACCACACTGTTACCACCCCGTCCTGACTCCATCCCAGGGTCCAGTTTTATAAGTCTGGAGTCCTTGTGCAATTGTTCAAAAGGCTCTTGGCTGAGAGCCAGCAGCTCCCTCTCTCCTTACTCGGCTGCTCTGCCCTGGCCCAGCTCCCCACCCTTCTCCAAGAAAAGCGGTCACTTCAGTGCATCTCACTGGCTGGTAGAGGGGAGAGATGGACACTTGTCCTTCTCGGGAGGCCAGACAGTCCTCACATGTAGACTATGGAGGGAGTCACCCCTTTCCAGTGCCGGGGCCTTGGGCAGGAAATTCGTGTGATAGGTTCAGGGATTTGACACACTTTTTCCTCACCATCCTAGAACTGGGCACACTGATTTATCCAGGGGATGAGCTGGTTGTCTGGCATCTCTTTATAGTGACGCTTGATGCTGGAGATTTGGATGGAGATTGCAAACACCCTGTCCCTTCAAATCTGAAACAGGGTTGACTTCTGCTTGTGTCTATTCCCGTCATCAGGGCAGGTTGAGAGGGGGGAGTCTTTTTCTCCATTCACTAGGGTACAGATCCAGGGGACCGCACAGAGGGACCGGGAGACCACTGCTGAGCTGGTGCAGAGGAACACCTCTTGCACCGCCACCAGCCTTGGTCCCCACCCCAATCCGTGTGGGCGCTTTCAGGAGCTTGTAGGAGATGCTAGCTTAGACCCACCAAGATGTCCCACAGAATCCCTTTCCCCAGCCCCTCACTGCCCTTCGACCATCTCTACAGTAGGATGTCTAGACATCACACCCAGGGTCCGTCTGACCCCAGCACTGGCTTCTGTCTCCTGATCCGTCTTCTACTCTGTCTGGACAACACTCCCACGTCTCTTTAACTCCTGCCTCAGCTCCTCATAGCTCATGTGTGGGCCCTGCAGAGAGCGGGGAGAGAGAAAGGGGGAAGGGACAGAGAGGGAGAGGGAAGGGAAGGAGAGAGGGGACAGAGAGAGAGGAAGAGGGTTAGAGCCATCCTACCCCCCTCATCATCATCCTTCTGCCCACCAGGGGATCTCAGCTTCCCCACCCAGACCACAGGCAGAGCCTGCTCTCAGCTGCCATTCCCTGGGCTCTCTTATCTGTGTCAGGCTGGGCCTTTGTCCCTGTTTCTACCTTAAGAGTGGGAACATACTTTCCCATGAATGCTGTGGAAAGTCCCAAGGGGCAGGGACTGTAAGTATTAGGGGAAAGCAGAGCCTGGGATAACCCCGCTTACAGCAGCGCTGCTCCCCTGAATGGGACCCTGAGGATCTGCCCTGTCTCCAGTGGGGCACTCCCCCAGCCTCAACCCAAGATGCCCGGAGACAGATGCCAGGAGAAGACAGGGAACACTGGCATCCAGCTGCTGTCTCCTTATCTGTCTTTGTGCCATAGGCTTCTGGCTGGGGAAGGGCTCTTCTGGGGTGTTCAAGTCTGAAGGGGCTTGATCGGCTTTGTGAAGGGCGGGTGATCAGAGGAAAAGTGAAATTGAAAATTTGGTGTTTCTGATTTGCCTGTGTTAGAGTTGCTTGCCCCAGGACACAGAGGCCAGGTTCCAGGTGCACTAGAAAAGCCGCTTGACACAGCCATTGCTTGGAAATCCAGAGGGTGTGTGTGTGTGGGGGGGTGCACGAGGGACTGAGGAGAGGAGGCCCCAGCTGAAACAATGCCCACCCCTTTCCTGGCTTCACTTAATCCAGTATCCTCAGCCTGTCTCCCACAGGGACTTTGTAGAAGGGTAGGCAGGGATGTGGGTGGAGTAGCCAGGCCCCAGGGGTCATAGGATGGGGAAGGGTGGAGATGGGGTGAGGTCCTGCGCAGGTAGGAATGGAAAATTGGAAGGATGTGCTGTTGGGAACTCTGAGCATCTTTCCACTCCCTTAGGACTCTGGGGAACAACCCTGACTGAGAATACAGCTGAGAACAGAGAACTCTATGTCAAGACCACCCTGAGGGAGCTTGTGGTGTACATCGTGTTCCTCGTGGACAGCTGCCTGTGTGAGTAGCCACTGTCCTATGGCATCTACCTGTGAGAGGCACGCATGTGCGGAATGTCTGTACATTGCAGATAGTATTCATCTCTGTGAGGCAAGTGGACCCTGGGAATTTTGTGTATGCAGCAACATGCAATTCCTGTGGCTTTTTAGCTTAAGAGATTTCACTGAGAAAGAGTTATCGCTGAGCACAATGGAAGAGGCCCAGCTGGTAGAAAGGTGGTTAACAAAGGAAGCTTCTCTCAAATTCCCAGGTAACCCAGTTTTCAAATTGAGTTGCTGAAGCTGAACCAGTAGCCATGGTTTGTGCTGGTAGGTGGAAATTTTGTGAAGAGTGAAGGATCTTCCTCCCTTTTTTTTTTTTTTTAATGGATTTTGTATGTTTTTTGTTTGTTTGATTTTTGTTTGTTTCTTTGTTTTTAGGGGAAGGAAGAAATGATTCAGGTCATAGAGGTTCCTGAGAAGAGAGTTGGGGTTCAGTGGTGTGGCAATGCTCTGTGGGAAAGCTCACACCATCCAGGCAGCTGATTCAGTTTCTGTGGGACACTAGCTGGAACCTTTGGTTCAGGCTCAGAGAAGCTAGTGGAAAGATCATGGTATGGAATGTACAAAAAAGACATCAGAGAACATGGTTGAGAAAGCTGGAGCACATGGACTATTTGGCCTGTAGGTGCGGGAATCACGGATGTATTCAGTTGACACAGCTTTCCTTTAAGAGGTGCACAGCAAGTGGTGTTTGCTTCACACAGCAAGAGTGTTCTAAGTGTGGTGGTTTGTATGCATGTTGGCCAAAGTGGCAGTCTGAATCACTGTTCTTGATCACTGTTCTACTGTGTGGAAAGATGCCATGACCACGGCAACTCATTAAAGAGAACACTTATTTGGGGCTAGCTTACAGTTTCAGAGATTTATAGTCCATTACCATCATGATGGGAAGCATAGTGCAGACTAGGGTTGGAGCAGTAGCTGACAGCTATATCCTGATCTGTTGGCTAAGACACAGAAAGAGACAATGGGCTGGACATGGGTTTTTGAAACCTTAAAGCCCACCTCCAGTGACATACTTCTTCCAACTAGGCCACACCCCCTAATCCTTTCAAATAGTGCCACTCCTTGGTGATCAGACATTTAAATCTATAAGCCTAGGTGTGGGGGCAGCGTTGTAATTCGAGCCAACACAGCTGGGGATTGCTTACAGTTCCAGAGGTTTAGTCTGGTGACTTCATGTTGGGGAGCATGGGGGCACACAAGCTTTGCCGCCTGCCATCATATATTTTCTGGTTAGTGATGTTGGAGAAGAAGCTGAGAGTTTTAAAACCAGATCTGCAGGCAGGAGGAAGAGAGAACATCCATGGGCTTGGAATGCGCTTTTTAAGATGCCAAAGCCCACCCCCAGTGACACACTTCCTCCAACTAGGCCACGCCTCCTAATCCCTCTCAAGTAGTGCCGTATCCTGATTTCACATATTCGAAGTATGAATTTACGGAGGGTCATTCTTATTCAAGCACTACAGTCACCAACTGCAGTGTTTCCCACATCTGTCTCTGATGACAGACATGTGCTCCCACATCTGTCTCTAACATCTGTCTCTGATGACAGACAAGTGCTCCCACAGCTGTCTCTGATGACAGACACGTGCTCCCACAGCTGTCTCTAACATCTGTCTGTGATGACAGACACATGCTCCCACAGCTGTCTGTGATGACAGACACATGCTCCCACAGCTGTCTGTGATGACAGACACGTGCTCCCACAGCTGTCTCTAACATCTGTCTGTGATGACAGACGCGTGCTCCCACATCTGTCTCTAACATCTGTCTGTGATGACAGACGCGTGCTCCCACAGCTGTCTCTGATGACAGACACGTGCTCCCACAGCTGTCTCTAACATCTGTCTGTGATGACAGACACGTGCTCCCACAGCTGTCTCTGATGACAGACATGTGCTCCCACATCTGTCTCTAACATCTGTCTCTGATGACAGACACATGCTCCCACAGCTGTCTCTGATGACAGACACGTGCTCCCACAGCTGTCTCTAACATCTGTCTCTGATGACAGACACGTGCTCCCACAGCTGTCTCTAACATCTGTCTCTGATGACAGACACGTGCTCCCACAGCTGTCTCTAACATCTGTCTCTGATGACAGACACGTGCTCCCACAGCTGTCTCTAACATCTGTCTGTGATGACAGACACGTGCTCCCACAGCTGTCTCTGATGACAGACGCGTGCTCCCACAGCTGTCTCCACACAGGTTCTGGGGATCTGGACTCTTGGGCTCACGTTTTGTAGCGCTTGATCCACTATCTCCCCAGCCTGAGAAGTTTGTGTTTTGAAGGTTCCTACAAAATCACTGAAACAGGACCCCATTCATTCCCTGATGCCCTTCTCTCTGTCTTTGTCTTCTCTCAAGAGAATCTTCGGTGAACACGGGGCCTTGAGCAGGGTCTCAGCTACTTTGGAGATCTCCAAAAGGCTTTCTGTTGCCTTCTCTGGGTTCTGGTCTCAGTGAGAATGATAGATTCCCGAAGGGGGTGAAAGTACTTAAACATTACAAAAGGCCACTGCCCATAAGCAAATACAGACTCTCTGTGTATTAAAAATCTAGCTGGGGGGAGGGCTGAGCAGGAAGGAAATGTCTACAGAGGTTGATAACCAGCTCTCCTACCTATGGACGGAATGCAAGTCTTGGCATAGAACTTGCTCCATCAGGATGCTGCCCTCTGAGAATTGGACTGCCATGCCTGTGTCTATGCCTCTTTGTGGTGTGATGAGAGATGCCATTCTGTAAATATGTTTATCTTATTGGTTAATAATAAAGCACTGTTGGCCAATAGGAAAGCAAGATAGGCGGGACTAGGAGACAAGGAGGATTTGAGGGGGTAGAAGGGAGGAGTCAACATGTAGAGACTTGAGAAAACAGAGGTCCAGGCCCTCTCTCCAGTAAGATGAGACCACGTGGAAATACTTAAAATGAGTTAATATTTAAGACAGAGCTAGCTGATAAGAAACTAGTAACTGTCCAACAGCTTTATGTCTAATACAGCGTCTCTGTGTGTTATTGGGGCGGCGCAGAGGTGGGACCAGACCGGCAGGAAAAACATACTCTTAACAAAAGTGGTGTGCTTGACTCTGAGAGTTCCCGTGACTAGTTCAGATACTTGAAGACACTAGACGTGCCTGTCATGATAGATCCTGCAGTCTGGTGGAATGATAAGAACACTGTAGTCACGGCTTCAGGTACTAGCTGTGCCACTTGCTCGCTTTGTGACCTCGGGCACGTCCTTGCCGGTAAAACAAAGAAAATAGTACCTAAGGAGATAGCATGCATAAAGAGTCTCACTCAGCTGTTGACAGTAATTATATTTTCCAGTGAAATTTCACAGTGCTCACTTGGTCCTTTAAACCGATTGTTTAATGGTGTGTGCATGTCCACGTGTGTGCACATGTTCCGGCGTACTCTCGGAGGAGCCGTGCCTCAGTCCTTTCCACGTAAGCCTGAGGACCTGAGTTCAGATTCCCAGTGTAAAAAGTCAGGCACACACTCTGTGGTGATGTGAAAGAAAATGGCCGCCAAAGGGAGTGGCACTGTCAGAGGGCGCGGCTTTGTGGGAGTGAGATGTATTGGAGGTGCCAGAGCCGTGGGAAGGAGGTGTGGCTTTGTTGGAGTAGGCGTGGTCTTGTTGGAGGAAGTGCGTCACTGTGGAGGTGGGCTTTGAAGTCTCATATACGCTCAAGCCACACCCAGTGAAACACATCACTTCCTGTTGCCTGCAAGTCAAGATGTAGGACACTCGGCTACTTCTCCAGCACCGTGTCTGCCTGCATGCCGCCATGTCTGCATCATGAGGATAGTGGACTAAATCTGAAAATGTAAGCCAGCCCCGTTAAATGTTTTTCCTTATGGGAGCTGCCATGGCCATAATATCTCTTCACGGCAATAGAAACTCTAAGACAGCACCTTTTTAATGCAAGCACTGAGGTAGTGGAGACAGGTGGAGGCCCTGGCTTGCTGGTCAGTCAGTCCAGCCCACCAGTAAGCTTCAGGTCAATGAGAGACCCCGCCTTAAAAAATAAGGTAGGGGACTGCCATTGCTCCATGTTCGTGTCTGACGGGGGGAGTGTGGATTGAGGAAAGAAATAGACAGGAGACAGAGACACGAGTCAGGAGGACATCCAGTGAATACTGAACCTCCCATGTTCATTGTTCCCAGTCCTTTCTACCCCCATCAAAAGAGGAGGGAAAGACAAAATACTTCCTTACCAAGATAAAAAGAACAAGCAAGCATAATTACCTTCTCAATACCCAAAACATCGAGTAACTATCTCCTGAGCTAAGTATTCTCTTGTTTGGGAAGGACGTGTAGCAACCATGTCAAGTAACTATTTCCTGACTGAGGTAGTATATTGTTCAAGCTGGCGGGCAATGAAGATATCCTAAGTGAAGCATCCTGCTGTATTTATTCACATCTTAGGCCAGACATCCTGTTGTCAAGGTAAGATGCACAATAGCCACATCTAAGCCAAACATTCTGCAGTTTGACCTTGAAGGAGCAATGGCAGGTAGAAACCCTCTGACTTTAAGTTACAATGAAATGGAGTCACTTCTGTGGGTCCCCACAGAGGACAGTTAAAGAAGACACCTCATGTCAGCTTGTCACCTCCTTATGAACATGCCCACATTCAGTAGATGGAGGGAGAGAGAAAAACTTTAAGGGGGAAAAATCAGTTTGAAAAGGCCATATATTAAACCCACATTTCAGAAGAGGAAAAACTACGCAGACAGCAGATGCAGGAAGACAAAAAGGTGAGGCTCAGGGGGTTTAGGGTAGCCAGTGTCCTCTGCATGGTAGCAACACAGCAGCTGCACTCCATCCATTTATCCAAAGGCATACTCAACAGGGTGGGAATGAGCCCCCTGAATGCTGTGGACTTGGTGATGGTGATAGGGTACTTTATTTAAGTCTGTCTGTGACAAATGTATCCTTCTATAGGTCCTTTATAAGGGCAGACCATATCAAAGCAAGGGCAGAAGAGTTTTGCCGTAGCCCAAACTGTTCTTTTCGAAAGCCTAATTTAGTGGCTGGAGAGAAGGCTGAGCAGTTAAGAGTGTGGCTGTTCCTGCAGAGGACCTGAGAGCTATTCTAAAGGCCCACATCCTAGCCACCTGCAACTCCAGTTCCATGGAAAATCCAACTCCGGCTTCTGCAGGCATACGTGTTCTCGCACACATACCACAACCACACATTCACATGAAAATAATTAAAAAGGAAACTTTTCTAAAAAGCCTGATTTTAAAAGTGTCTTTATGGACTGGAGAGACAGCTAAGTAATTAGTGTATACTGCCCTTCCGGAGGACACTCATTTGGTTCACAGCACTCAGAGCAGGCAGTTCATGGCTGCTTGTAACACCAGCTTCGGGAACCCAAAGCTCTGTTCTGCTCTCCAAAGGCATCTGTGTTCACATGTACATATACATATACAAACATACACATATATACATAACTTAAAAAATAAAAATAACATATTTTTTGTTTGTTTTTTCAAGATAGGGTTTCTCTGTGTTGCTTTGGAACTTGCTCTGTAGACCAGGCTGGCCTCAAACTCACAGAGATCCTCCTGCCTCTGCTTCCCGAGTGCTGGGATTAAAGATGTACATCACCAATGCCCAGCTAAAAAAATATAAAATATTTAAAAAATTTTTTCAAGGATTTATTTATTATGTATACAGTGTTCTGCCTGCATGTCTCCCTGCAGGCCAGAAGAGGGCACTAGCTTTCATTATAGATGGTTGTGAGCCACCATGTGGTTGCTGGAACTCAGGACCGCTGGAAGAACAGCCAATACTCTTAACTTCTGAGCTATCTCTGCAGCCCAAAATAAAATATTTTTAAGAAGTATATTTAAAAATAATTTGTTGTGGGGGCAGGCTGGAGAAATGGATGAACAGTTAAAAGTGCATACTGCTAATCAGAACTTGGGAGGAAGAGGCAGGCCGACCTCTGTGAGTTGGAGGCCAGCCTGGTCTACAGAGTCCCAAAACAGGCTCCAAAACAATACAGAGAAACCCTGTCTCAAAAACAAAACAAAAAAGTGTATAGTGCCTCTAGCACTTGGAAGGCAAGACAGACAGATCATTGTGAGTTTGAAACCTGTCTACTAGTCTACATAGTAAGTTCCAGAAGAAACCAAGTTGGATTCCTAGCATCAATGTCAGATGGCTCACAACTGCCTATAACTCCAGCTCCAGGGGAATCTCGGCACATGAACACATAATTAAACATAAATAACACTTTTAAAAAGAAAGATGACTTTAAATGTTTTCACACATAACAAATATATTTGAAGTGATAGATTATCAAGTCATTAGCCTGATTGGATCAACCTAAAATGTATTTATGGAGCATCACATAGTATCCATTGTCTTCATGGCAGGGAGCGTGGTTGCATGCAGGTAGACATGGTGCTGGCTAGATCTTGATATGTAGGCAATAGGAAGTAGACTGTCTCACCAGGAGTAGCTTGAGCATACAAGACCTCACCCCCACAGTGACACACTTCCTCCAACAAGACCCACATATATTCCAACAAGGCCAGACTTCATAATAATGTCAATCCTTTTGGGGAACATTTTCTTTCAAATTACCACATTCCGCTTCCTGGCCCCCAAAGGTTTTTGAACATATCAAAATGCAAAAATGCATTCAGTCCAATTTTGAGAGTTCCTGTAGTATATCACAGTCTCAACAATGTTTAAAAGTCATAAGCTCCAAGTTTCTTTGAGATTCATGCAATCTCTTAACTGTACTCTCCTATAAAACCAAAATTAAAAAAAAAATCATTTACTTTCAACATGTAACAATGAGGATATATATTATTGTTCCAAACACAGGGAAGGGAGAAGCATAGTGAAGAATACTAGATGAACGCAAGACCAAACACCAGCTGGGCAAATTCCAAACTCTGCATCTCACTGATCTCCAACTCCTTTTGGTACTGTTGACTGCAACCCACTTCTTTCTCCCGGGCTGGCTCCACTCCCTGATGGCAGCTCTCCTCAGCAGGCATGCCATGGCTCTAGCATCTGCAACATCTTGGGTTTTCCAAGGCAATCCAAACTTCAGTTTCACAGCTTCATGCAATGGCCTCTGAAGGCTCCATTCAGGGACACCCTGACACATGCCTGGCCTCAGCAGCATTCCTTAGTCACTGAAGCATATTCCATAATCCTTTTCCTCTATCCTTAAAGCCAGACCAAATGGCCAAAGCTGCCAAGATTTGCTGCTCGCTGGAGCTGGAACATGCCCTTCTCATTCAATTACATCTTCACTAGCTTTGTGGTTTCTTTCACTGCCTAAGTTTGGCTGATCTGGAGCTTGCTGTGTAGATCAGGGTGGCTTCAAACTCAGAGATCTGACAGCCCCACCTTCAGGAGTGGTGGGATTAAAGGTGTGCACCACCACACCTGGCTCTAAACTTTTCTTTAACTCCTTTTCACAATTGGAAACTTAGCTGGGTGGCATCTTGCCCTAGGGTCACCACTCCCTTTATTCCGTTTCTTAATCCGTTTATCTCCTTGAACACAGGATTTAGCTTCATTCCGCTTCTTGGTGCCTCTTTTCTCAATCAGTTCATTTTATACTTTATTTGCTTGCTTGCTCCTTTTCAGTATAAATCTTCATCAGAGATAACCACATGACAGAGTTTACACTCAGCTGTTTTGAGTTTTCCTCTGCCAACAGAATTAATCCAAAACTCTTCACTTTAGCCTCAGGCAGACTCTTCCAACAAGGGCAAATAGCAACCACATTCTTCACCAAAATATCAAAAGAATGACTCTAAAGCAACATACTAAATTTATTCTCCTCTGAAACCTCTTGAGCCATCACTATCCCCCATCCTCCCATCCCCTCACCCCTCTATTCCCATTCAAATCACTCTTAGAACCACTGTCTTCTATGTTCTTAATGGTTTGGCCCATTAAACAGAGCTTAAAACACTCCACTGTTTTCCTAACCCAAACACCCAAAGTCCAAATTCCTCCAAACTAAAGCACAGTCTGTCTTAGGGTTTCCATTGCTGGAAGAGACACTACCAGCATGACAACTCTTATAAAGGAAAAACATTTAATTCAGGTAACTAACATTTTTCAGAGGTTCAGTCTATCCATTGTCATCAAGGCAGGGAGCATGGTTGCATGCAGATAGACATGGTGCTGGCTACATCTTGATCTGCAGGCAACAGGAAGTGGACTGTCTCACTGGGAGTAGCTTGAGCATAGGAGGTCTCAAAGCCCACCCCCATAGTGACACACTTCCTCCAACAAGACCACACCTACTCCAACAAAGCCACACCTCCTAACAGTGCCACTCCCTATGGGGGCCCTTAAAATAAAGGCATGTTCTTGAAGATAGTTGTTCCCCACCATTGTCAATAATTGTACACCGACACATTTTTGTTGGTATTGTTTTTTTTTTTTTTTGTTTTTTGTTTTTTTGTTTTGTTTTTTAGGCAGAATTCTACTGTGTTGCCCTGGCTGGCAACTTGTTATATAGATTAGGCTGACTTTGAACTCACAGAGCTGTACCTGCCTCTGCTTCCCAAGTGCTGTGATTATGATTTCTTTCTTCTTTTTTTTATTTCTTTCTTTCTTCTTTTTTTTTATTTCTTTCTTTCTTTTTTTTTTTTTTTTTTTTTTTTTTTTTTTTTTGAGCAAGGGTCTCTCTATGTAGCCTTGGTTAGCCTAAAACTCACTATGTAGACTAGGCTGGCTTTGAATTTCTCTTTTTGTAAATACATATATTTACTTATATATGTGTATGGATGTTTTGCCTGCATGTATGTCTGTGTACCATTTATGTGTCTGGTGTCCTGGGTAGCCAGAAAAGGGCATTGGATCTTCTGTAATTGAGTTTATAGATGGTTGTGAGCCACCATGTAGGTGCTAGGAATTTAACATCTGGAAGAGTATATAGTGCTCTTAATCATTAAGCTATATCTCTCCAGGCCCCTCTATCTCTTTTTCTAGATAGGATTTATCTGTGTGACAGCCCTGGCTGTGCTGGAACTCACAGAGATCCACCTGCCTTTGCCTCTTTGTTGGTATTAAATTCCCAGCTCCTGTCTTAATTTACAGAGCAAACTTGTTTTGTATGGATTGCATGTGATAGGTGTTGAGTAGACAAGTGAGGGCTTTTAGGAAAGGAGCCTCACCAGGAACAAGTGCCAGCCGCTGGGGGCCTTTCTTTCTAGGAACTGCATGATGGCTCTTCTTGATTGTCCACTTGACCACATCTGGAACGAACGGAAACTCTGGTGGTTGGGCGAAATGATTAATAAAAAGAAAGGTGAAGTGGGCTCCCTTCAGAGGGCCCCAGCAATGTGTGCCACACACAAGAGTTAGTGCAAGAGGGTTATTGGGGGAGCGGGAGGGGGAAGTGAAATCGTGAAAGGTCACATTGGAGTGGGGACACGCGAGAGGCAGGCAGACAGACAGACAGACAAGAGGAAGAAGAGAGGCAGGAAAGGAGCAAGAGGGGTAAGAGAGGGGCAAGAAGCAAGAGAGGAAAGGAGGGGCAAAGGCAGGGGTAAGAGGCAAGAGACAAGAATGTGAGCTGCGCTCTGGCGGGCACTTTGAGGGCACATGCTGCATAGTTAACTGTGGAAAGGCCATGGCAGCAGGTGATGACTTAACTGCTTTGGCAGCAGAGGCAGGCTGCTACCACAAAGGAAACTAACATCAGGGACACCTTTGAAGGATTTTTTTCTGAATTAAATCATTGGAAGTGGGAAGGCATATTTCTAATTGGGATTTTTTTTTTTTTTCATTGTTTTGAGACAGGGTTTCTCTGTGTTACCCTGGTTGTCCTGACCAGACTGGCCTCGAACTCACAATGGTCCACCTGCTTCTGTCTCCAGAGTGTTGGGGTTAAAGACACGCACCAATTCCACCTCATTCGGATCTTTCAGATAGAAAGACCACCTTTAATCTGGGCCTCACCTTCTGCGGGCAGCCCAGATGAAGAGCATGGAAGGAGGAAGTATGCTGTCTCTTTGCTTGCTTGCTCTCGTCTTGCCAGAAAGTCCTGTTTCCCCACAGGCTTTAGAGACTACTGCTTTAGGATTCTGGTTTACACTGAAGATCATCAGAAATAACTGACCCCATGGAGGCCATCTGAGCAAGGCTGGACTCTTGGACCTTCCATAGGTGGACAGCTTTTGTTGTACTAGTGGACCACAGCCTGTAGCCTATAAGCCTCTCTCTCTCTCTCTCTCTCTCTCTCTCTCTCTCTCTGTGTGTGTGTGTGTGTGTAGGTAGGTAGAGAGAGAGAGAGAGGGAGAGTTGCATTCTATACGTTCTGTACCTCTAGAGAACCCTGGTCATAGCACACTGGGGTCCTGGGAGTGGTAAGGACAGCCAATGAAGATGGACTTACCTGATGCATTAGCTGCTTTTCTGTCTCTGTGGTAAAACACCATGACTGAGGCAACTTATAGAAGAATGAGTTTATTTCAGCTTATAGTTTGAGCGGCCTAGCGTCCATAAGAGTGGTGCCAGCATGGCAGAAAACAGCAGGGACGCTGTCAAGAGCAGGAAGCTGGGGGCTCACATATTCAAATTGCACACATGAAAC
The DNA here is from genome assembly GCF_943737965.1 of Phodopus roborovskii. Lineage (NCBI taxonomy): Eukaryota > Metazoa > Chordata > Mammalia > Rodentia > Cricetidae > Phodopus > Phodopus roborovskii. The sequence goes on along the minus strand of NW_026126541.1, from coordinate 15,826,132 downwards.
CATAAGAGCAAACTCCAAGTGATAGGGGATGTCCTTCTAGATGCTGTGAATACATTTGTCTTATTGGTTGATGAATAAAGCTGTTCTGGCCAATGGACAGTCAGGATGTAGCCAGGCATGAAGTGTAGGCAGGAGTACCAGAACAGGGCAATTCTGGGAGAGGAACACAGAGAGAGTTTCCAGGAGACACCAAGTAGCTTCCAGGAAGGTAGGGTGCCTGAGTATTCTCAGGTAAGATAAGGTCAAGTTATGAATTAATAATTAAGAGTTAGCCAATAAGAAGCCTGAGTCATTGGCCAATCATTTTAATATAAGTCTCAGTGTGTTTATTTGGGACTAAATAGCTGCAGGACCAGGAGGGACAGAAACTTCTGCCAACATCCAAGTATTTACTTATTTACACTTTTACTCTCAAAGCCAGTGAACTTTCTCCAGTAAGCCTGCCCTACCTAAACCTCCCCAGACAGTGCCACCAACTGGGGACCAACTATTCAAATGCACAAGACTATGGGTACCATGTCACATTCAACTCACCATACCTGAGTGCCAGTCGGGCCTGGATGAGCCCAGTGAACTAAGTGTTGCAGGCAGCCATGCTGACCCAACGCCCTCTCCCTGACGTTTTGCTCTAGCAAATTGATGACTCTCTGGTGACTCACTTGGCTAACACAGAGCTATCGTCTTTAGTCAGGCAACAGGGGAGCAACCAATCTCCTCATAATGTTATTATGTAGTCCTGGAAACCCCCAAAAGAGCATTCACACCTATGACCTCACTTGACCACGACAGCAATTCTGTAAGGAATAGATATCATTATTCCCGTGTCAAAAGATGAGGAAAATGTCATTCCTGTCATTATGAATAGTGTAGGAATGACTGGCCATTCAGAAAGGCTCATATTAGTGGAGTCCATCTTGTCCAGCAGAGACGCACGGGGGACTGAATGATGGTCCTGACCCTCCCTCTGCCTCCCCGCCTCCCATTATGATATTTATGAAAGAGCTTCCAGCCCTTTGTCTTTTTGGAGGGATGTCTGTGGCCTTTTGTTGATGGAGGAAACACTGAAGGTCTTTGTATAGAGACAATGGCTGTTTTGGGAAACATCTTTGTTATCTCAAAGGTGCACCTGGGACTGTCCCTATAAAGGAGAGTCTCTGAGCCATGACCTAGGTTGGATCTGGTCACCATGGAGTTGGGGAGGAGTTTATGGACCTCAGCCTTTCATGACTCATGTCTACCCATCAATAAATGTGGATTGATTGTCCCTTGTCACTGCTGGCTGTAGAGACCTGTGCCTGCCTCGCCTTACTCTGTTTCTTTGTTGCTGTTGTTCTGTTTGTTTTATATTTATTTATTTACCTGTCCCCCCCCCCCAGGGGAGCATATAGGTATAAAGAGAAAACTGTAGGGCCAGTTCTCTCCTTCCATGGTGACAGGGTGTGTGTGTGTCTGGGAATTGAAAGGTTGTCAGGCTTGGTGGCAATTACCTGTACCTGAGGGAGGAGGCTTCTTGCCAGCTCTTTGCTCTGCTTTCTTTTAGTGGGTTCCAAGGTTTCAGTAGGATCTTGCATCATCCAGAGAGGATGAAGTAAGCATGGAGATTAGGGAAAAGTGTGGGCTTTTTGATTGGACATTTCTAGGGTTGACAAGAGAGAAGATAGACTGCATTTAAATCAAACCTCCAAAGCAACAGATCAGATATAAGAGCTGCAATGAAAATCTAGTTGTCTTCTATTGAGCCAGACATGAAGAAGACTCGTAAACACCTAACACGGTGCCACATTTCTCAGTTACAGTGTTCTTTTACTTTGTTGTAGAATTGTCTACAGAGCAGGATATTCCTTCCCTCCTTCAAGTTACTCTATTTTGCCCTGTTTGTCTAGAGTGACAGCTCGCCCTGGGCTCCTCTATTTTGAGCACAATAGTGAGGTAGAATGACCCTGCATTTGCTTATGCAGATGAACAGCTCCCAACTGGCCAGCATAACCTTAACTTATAGAGTCCGAAAGTCTCATTTATGCCATCAAAGCATTAAGCGTATTTTAGGATTAAATCAGGAACAAATAGACACCGGGGTTTACAAGACCATATCAGAGAACTCCAGGCTTGTGAATTTACCAAACACACCAGGCAAGTGACTGGTGTGACCCCTTCATCAGGACACAAAGAAGGAAAGCAACGCCAGTCCACAGCATGTCACTCTGTCACAGACTGCCTGGTATATTCATCACAGCCTACATACTCATGTGCCTTAGGCTGGCCTCAAATTTGCTATTTAGTTAAGAATGACCTTGAACTTCCAATCATCCCAACTCCAATTCCTGAGTGCTCTGGGATTGTGGATATAAACCACCACAGAGTATGGTTCTGGGGGTCAAATCCGGGGCTCCTTGCATGGGAGCAAGCCTTCTACCACCTGAGCTACACAGTCAGGCGTATAGCCCCTCAAAACAAAGATGGTACTTGTGCTGACATCAGACTTATAATCATCATTTTTGAATGATTTAATTAATGAATTAATTTAACCGATTAATAAATTGATGCATTTTCCTCGGTTTTATTTTGTAAATTTTCAAGGGGGGTCATGAAAACGAAACTAGTGGTAGAGAGGTTGCATCTGAGCTGTCTGGGTGACTGAGCTGTCTGGGTGAGACTGTCTCATAGCATGGAGGAAAGGAACTAATAGGGAGAGCTGTGTAAACGTGGGCTCCATCTGCGTTAGGTTTCCAAATACCTTAGAAATAATTCAAGGGAGAAAGGATTTATTCGGGCTTGCTGTTTTAAGAGGTTTTAGTTCATCACTACACTAAAGATGTGGATGGTGGTCTAAGAAGGCCGTATTTGCTGTCTCAACCCGGTTTACCCTTTATGTAACATGATAAATAAATGACCCAGGGACAGATATTGGGGTTCAACCTGAAGATCAGGGAAGCAAAGCAGCCAAGTTACCAGAGAAACTTGTGTCTCTAAAAGTGCTGGGGTGTTCATATTCTCAGTGTGACTGGAGAATGAATCCTAGATACTGAGACCTTGCTCTCTCTTATATACCTCATGGGTCCTGGGATTAAAGGTGTAAGATAGAGTTCCCTTTTAGATTGATTCAGTCTTGTGTCCATCTGGGCGACCTTGGGTTTACAGATATTCGTCTACCTCTTAATCCTGGGTCCTAGGATTAAAGGTCTGTGCCACCAATTCCTAGCTTCTGGCTGCTGGGATTAAAGGAGTTTATCACCACTTCCTGGTCTCCATAGCTTGAGACTGACTTTGCTTTCTGAATCTTCAGGCAAGCTTTAATAAATCATAAATAACACATCACACTTTACATTTCATTCACACCTCCAGCCTATGGACACTTTCGCCCATAGTTAGGGTGGGCCTTCCCCTCCACCTTAATTAATCCTCTCTGAAGGGCCCTCACAGACACACCCAGAAGTGTGTTTTCTTGGTCTCCTAGGTTCTTCTCAGTCTATTCAAGTTGGCACTCTTAACCATCACACATTTAAACATGTATGAAATTTTACTATGTGCCAGTTGTGAGGGCAAGTGGAACAGGACTTTGAAATGCATGAGGCAAATTCTCTATCTCCAAGGACAAGGGAAGCTGACATGCAAAGAACATGGACATAAAATATGAAAAGGGCTACTACACAGGGTCACTCGGACCAGGGAGACCCAGAAGCTCATGTAGGTCCTAGAGACAGAAATTCCTAAGTCCGAGGACTGCCCAAAGCCAGTGCTGTTGGCTTGCTTGTTTGTTTTAACAGTTTGGATTTTACCCTGGACTTTGGTGGGGTTGGAGGATGAATCACTGGCCAGCTAAGACCTCGGGCTAGGACTATTTGAAAACTTCATTGCCTCAAAAGACAAATAAAATGGTAAAATGTTGAACAATAATCCAATTTCATTATGAAATAACGAAAACAAAACTGGGAATACCATTATTAAATGTTTACGTTGTAGTCCCTGTCCTAGGTAAAATGTCAGATCCCTCAGGGAACAGCAAACCTCTATTTCACCACAAGAAATCCGGTGCACACCATGCTGCTATTTCCAGATGCTCATACAGCTGTGTGAGTTTATACAAGAGCCATGGTGACTTCTGTTTGAAAGGTGTGCAAAACGCCACACTGTTTGGTAGAGTGCTTTCCCGGTGCCCTAAAGTGGTCCTTCCTGCCTGCTGCTGGGGGCTTCTGGGAATAGCCAGGCTGAGCAAAGCTCCTGGTGCCTTCAGGAGCAATAAATCTCCCTTCAGATTAACAACAGGAGAAGTGCTTGTCAAGGCTGGACCAGGGACTGCTTCCTCCTGAATATTTGTAAGTCCTGGCTTGGCTTTCCCAACATCCCCTCCACTCTCTGCCTCTGCCTCGGCCTCTGCCTCTGTCTCCGCCTCAGTCTCTGTCTCTGTCCCAGTCTCTGTCTCTGCCTCAGTCTCTGCCTCAGTCTCTGCCTCTGTCTCTGTCTCTGCCTCTGCCTCAGTCTCTGTCTCAGTCTCTGCCTCAGTCTCTGCCTCAGTCTCTGTCTCAGTCTCTGTCTCTGCCTCTGTCTCTGCCTCAGTCTCTGCCTCTGTCTCTGCCTCTGTCTCTGCCTCTGCCTCAGTCTCTGTCTCAGTCTTTGTCTCTGTCTCTGCCTCAGTCTCTGCCTCTGTCTCTGCCTCAGTCTCTGCCTCTGTCTCTGTCTCTCTCTCCTGTCCTCAGCTTTGGCTTTCTCATTATTCTGTGGTGCTCTATGCCACTGCCTCACAGGGGCAGAGGTTTCTTGAGGACTTTGTTTTCTGAAACTTTGGGTTCTTGTCCTCTGCTCTCCTTTTTGTTGATTGCATATATTATGCTTTGATCAACTTCACCATTTCCCCCTTCCAACCCTCCCCATTTCCCCACTTCCCTTATTTCCTCCCTTCTGATAAGCCCTGTCTCCCCATTTTCTCCCTCCCACCCCCATCTTCCCATTTCTGCCCTTCCAAGGCTCTCATATCTCCATCACTGCCTCTCCCGACTTCATGTGTTCTTTCTCTCTCTTTTTAAAAGTTGCTGCTTGTATGTGCATAGGTTAGGACAATCTACCGGGAGAAGGGGAGCCTCTTTAGGGCTTCAGCTCTGAAGAATCCTGGCCTCTCATCTCCCAGTACCCATCAGTTCCAATAGCTCCTTCACTGAGGGCAACTTCACCAGACCCTCTCTCATGCATGCTAGGGTTTGGACTGGCTTGATCTTGTGTGGGACTGGTGCAAGCAGTCACAGGTACTGTTAGTTCCTGTGTGCAAAGGTCCTGCCATGATCAACCCATTTGTTTTTCCATGCAGACATCCACGGCCTGTGGTTTTTGTAGTCTTTCTTGCCCCTCTTCCACAATGATCCCTGAGCCTTTGGTGTAGGGGATGAGGAACAAGTGTCCCATTTAGACTTAAGCACTTATTTTCTGCACATGGACCAGTTATGGGTCTCACTTTGGGTTCTTGAAGCCCAATGAAAGCTGGAAAATGTGTTTCAGGAAGTTCATGTCTTTCCAAGGGATGATGATATAGCTTCTGCATACATCCCTTACATTTTCTAAAAACATTTAAATAATTAATAAGCGAACACTTATTTACTTATCAATAATTATTTAATTGATAATTAAGAATTGAATAAATTAATAGCAAATAATTCGACTGATTTCTTAATAAACTCCACTAAGAATTGAGCAACCATCCAGTAAGTCTATAGCACATTTGTAAGCATCCATCACTTGTGTTCGCTATTGTTTCTGCATTCTCATTCTCTGAGTGGGTCTGGTACACTGACTCAGCATCCGTATGCATATTGGGGCTGCTCTTCCTGCTCTGCCGAGATTGTGGGCTACTAGAACCTTTAGAGAGATTGCTAACTAGTTCTGGCAATGGCCCAAAGACATTAACCAGAGCTTGTTGGTGGGAGAGCAGTAGGACAAGATTGAAAGTCAGGTGTGATGGCACACTATCCCAAGAGAACAAGAATAAGAACAAGGGAGGATGCTGTCCATTTAGAGGCCAGCCTGGGCTACACAGCAGAAACTTGTCTCAAACAAATGTACAAACAAAACCAGCAAACAACACCCTAGGAGAACCAACCACTAATAAAAAGTTTTCATTGGAACTGGCTAATAGTTCAATGATTCAGAGTGCTTCCTAATCTTGTAGAGACCAGCATTTGATTCCCAGTGCCTATATTGGGTAGCTCACAACTGGAACTCCACATCCCAGAGATCTGATGCTTGCTTCTGGCCTTGGAAGCACTAGCATACATGAAGCATTCACTCACACAGACACACAATTGCATACATACACCTGAACAAAAAGAATAGATATTTTATTAGTGCCATTCTAATTCTTCTCCTTGGCCCCTCCCTCCTCCCCTTTCGTTCTCTTGTTCTTGTCTCTGGAGACTAAACCCAGAGCCTTATTCATGCTATACAAGCCCTCTACCGCTGAGCTGCATCCCTAGTCCTTTTAGTTTAACTCACTATATGGTTAAAAAAAAAACCTTAGTGGGGAAAAGAGACTTAATGGACTAAGGACGTGGCTCAGCAGTTAAGAACACTTGTTCTGCCAGAAGTTTTGAGTTCAGTTCCCAGCACCCACATAGCAGCTCGTAACCAACCCCCTGTAACTCCAGTTCCAGGGAATCTGACCCCCACTTCTTGCCTCCATGGACACCAGGTGCACGTGTAATGTGAAGACAAAAATGCAGACAAAACACCCATACACACTCACCACACACACATATAGGGGAAATCCTCATATACACAAATTAAAACAAGTAAATCTAAAACCTTTTGAAAAAGATGTAGTTATAACAACATTGATACCATTTCAGTTACTCTACCAAGTGACTCATGGGTATACAATTAGCTTCACAATTGCCCAACCCTGGATTTTTCCATTTGAAGTAATCTAGCTTTGTTGCCCATGTTGGCCTTGAACTTGGCCTGTTTCAACCGTGGGAGAGTTGAATTTACCGGCTTGTCACACTCTGGACTTGGAATACGGCTCTTGATACAGATTTACCCATCTGACACCATGAAGACTTTTTAAGCTTCTTTGGTGCTGTTGTTTGTTTGTTTTTAACCTTACCAAGTGCTTTCTCAATTCGTCCTCTGACTCACATAGGAAACCCTCCAAATAGTTTGGTCATGCGGACACCTTATAAGCATGCAGGATTCCGAATATTTGGAGTGACATTTGGTAGAGTCAGAGTCCTTTATCACAGAATGTAGGTTGTACAGTGATCCATTTGTGTAGTGCAGAATGGCAGTTAAACCCCCGGCCTTTGCAGTGAGGGGGAGGCGAGTTGGAATTCCCCTTCTGTTGGCCCGCTCTGTGACTTTTGGAGAGGTTAGGAGGCCTGGATTTCAGGTTATCTACATCAAATGAGGCAGTAGTTCCTACTTTCTCAGATTGTTGTCAGCATTGTGGGAGACAATGCTTACCAAACCGAGTGAGCAGCAAGTGTCAGTTGTGGGGTTATTATGATGCTTGCTGGGGCAATCGTGAATTTGACCTAAGGCTACTACAAGTACGATACATGATTCAGCATAGGTAAAGGAAATTTATTTTTATTCAAGAACAAAGAAAGTGATCTGGCCAACCTCTCCAGAGCATGTACATTGTTGGTCCAGGCTGTAAAGGCGGACTAGAATGATGTTCTAAAAAGGTAGTTGTCATACTGACACACTGGTGGTTGACACAGAGTGCGGCTCCTTCCAGTCCCTGGCCTGGTGTAACCCTTAGTAATAAGTAAAGTGATCCACCCTTCACCAGAGCTGGAAGAAGCAGAAAGGCCAACCCCACCCAGCACAGGCAGCCTGCCTGCTTAAGCAGTGAAAACCGTCTGTACACTTGCCCGCAGTTCAGGACCGCCTTTCATGGAGCCTGAGTTCTGCCTGTAACTTCACTCCTTGGATATAGTTCTGTCCTTGGAGCCAAACACAATCTGTCCCCTGTGGAGGGAGGCAGACAGATTTTCGATTGAATCCCAGCTTTATTAATTTTCTGCCCCTGGCCTGGGGCAAGCCACAAACTCTCCTGAGACTGGAAAATGGGGGTCATCGTGGCACTCACAACATAGGGCTGTTTCATTTTTTTATGAGATTACTTTTTTATATGAATGTGTGTTTTGTCTGCATGCATGTCTGTGTTCCACATGTGTACTTGATGTCCTTAGAGGCCAGATAAGGGTGTCAGATCTCCTGGAACTAGAATTATAGATAGTTGTTGTTAGATGCCATGTGGGTGCTGAAAGTTGAACCCCAGTCTTTTGGAAGAACAGACCCTGTTCTCTTTAAACATAACTTTAAATTTATTCTTCTAGAATTTTATATGTGCGCATGGTGAATTTTGACTGTATTTCCCCCCCTTAAGTTCTGAATTAACTCCCTCACATTCCTCCCCCATTCTCGTGTGATGTAATGGATTTGGTCACTTATCTCTCCTTGGTAGGAAGAATTCATCCTAAGTGGTCTGTGTACTTTGTTAAGGCTCTCCGGGGCCCAGGAAGGCTCTGAGCAACCTCAGAACCCACAGCCTCTTGACTTTTCCACAGAGGTAGCGCCTGCTGCCTGATCACTGGGTCAAGGCAGTGACTGTCAGCATGGTCCCATAGCTCCGGTGTTCCAGAAGAACCAGCCAGAAATGAAGAGGTGGAGCCCCGCCCATACCTCCGGCAGTGTGTCATTTAATGAGTCACAGGCTGGTTTGGTTAGCCTTGGGGCAAGGATGGGGTAGTCCCCGCTCTGTGGCTCAGCCCTGGGTTTTTCCTGATCTGAGTTTGGATTCCAATGACAGCAGCCCCCAAACCCGAGGCCCACCTTGTGTGCTGCCAATAGTCCTCCATTGAGCTCCATCCTCAACACCCACCCAGCGTGTTGGTGGATGACTTCTTTGGGAGGCGAGTTCTCCCTCTTTCTCTGCAAAGGTTGCTGACAACTGTGCTTGCTTGTTAGGGCAGCTAAGGTCTGGCTTCTTTTTTTTTTTTAACCCAAGACTTGGACTTGGTGTTCCCCCTTTGGGTTAAGGAATGTTCTAGCTTCTTTCCAATGCCTCCTGAACAGAAGTTGTCTTTGACTGTGTTTGATTGCATTGCTATTAAGGGTCCAGTGTGAAGCTGTAACACAGCCTTGTATGTGAAATCATGGACTGGTTTCATTTTTCGCTTCTTCCCTGTTGGCTCAATCCCCAACCAGCAGTAACCGAGACCCTGTTAAATTCCAGGCACTGTGCGAAACGAATAAACTACAGGCCTTATTCCCCAGGATCATGCAGTAGGGAGAGTAATCTATTTGTTGGAGACCTATTCTGTTCTATGCTTTAGTCTTAACATTGTAAGAAAGATACTGTAGCCTCCATTTTATAGCTGGAAAAGCAGAATTGAAACCCGAACCTATTGCGGTAAATAAGGATCAGGATAAACAAATAGGCCGAATAGATGTTTATTCAGGGAGAAATAACTTACAACCTAGACAGATGAACACCAGGAAATTCAACCCGATTCTCTCCTGTCCGAGTCACGCCAGTAAGAGAGAGCACCTTCCTGGCCCCCTCCGACCTCCTTCCACAGGTCACTTCCGCCCATGGCTCCACCCCCAATGGGCGTGGTCAGTGCCACAGAAGGAGACAAAGTGAAGATCCCACTACACGAACCTATACCATCAGTGGGGTTTATCTTGGCCCACGTCCATGACCATTCTACTACACCGAGTTTACTCAGGGCTTGTCTCTCCCATCAGGAGCACACAGGCCTCACCACCATCTCACCAACACGCCACTCCAGAAATGGCTGGAGAGATGGCCCAGCTGTTAAAGACTCACAACTAACAGTACAGTAAAAGGGACAGACAGCTCAGGAACCATTGTGACCACATATTTAATTGTGTTTGTGAGGGGCCCATGCATGTGTGTTCACATGGGGAAGGTTCATGTACATGCACGTATGTGAGCATGGATGTGGATGCCAGAGGACAACTTTGGACCTTGGCTATCATCCTCCTTTATCCTGTCTCTCTCTCAGAGACAGTCTCTCACTAGGACCTGGAGCTCACTGACTAAGCTAGGCTAGCTGGACAGTGACCCCTAGGGATCCACCTATCATCCTCCTTTATCCTGTCTCTCTCTCTCAGAGACAGTCTCTCACTAGGACCTGGAGCTCACTGACTAAGCGAGGCTAGCTGGACAGTGACCCCTAGGGATCCACCTATCTCTGCCTCGTACAAGTGGGGGCCATCACACCTAGGTTTACTTTTTTCTTTTCTTTAATTTTTTTTAATGTTGTTTATTTATTTGTTCTTATTTGTGCATCACTCGCAGAAGGAGGTGGTAGATCCCCTGGCAATGGTGTTATAGATGGTTCTGAGCTGCCTGGCCTGGGTGCTTAGACCTGGAAGAGCAGCCTGTGCTCTTAAATGCTGAGCTGTCTCTCCAGCCCCTCCCCAACCCCACACTAGCTTTTTTTTTTTTTTTTTTTTTTACAAGACAGTAAGAGCCACATTTATTTTTTAGTTATTGATTGTTTAAAAGAACCACACAAATGCAAGGGGGAATCAAAATCTCAGTAGTCGACATTGTGATTCTAACATAATGAAAGTATTTTCACACCTCAACCAGGTTTCTTTTTCCTATTTTTTTAGTTTAATTAAAAAAATAATTGCATTATTTCCCCTTTCCCTTTCTCTCCTCCAATCCTTCCTGGGTTCCCTCCCTTATTCCTCTCAAATTCTTGGTGTCTTTTTCTCGATTATTGTTACCTGTATATGCAAAACCATAGATACAACCCGCTGAGTCTATCAGTGTTGCTTACCGGTGTTTGATTTCAAGGCTGACCATTGGTATTAGATAAGCAGTTAGGGGCCTCATCTCTAGGGAAGGCTATTTCTCCCTCTCTCAGCAGCCCTTAGCTGCCTATAGTTCTTTGTGAGCAGGGCCCCTGTGAGAATTCCCTCTTCCAGGTCAGCACAACTGGTGGTGTTGTCCTTTGCTTCTTATTTAGGCATTCATGTTGTTGAGGTGTTACTGTGGATATAGTTTCCCAGTCTTTTCTAGAAGACAATCTCACAGTGTTCCATAGTGTTACGTTTTTATTATCCATCGTCAGTTGAAAGATATTTAGGTTGTTTCCATTTTTTAGCTGTTGTGACTAGAGTAGCAATGAACTTGAATGGGTAAGCATCTGTGGAGTAGGATGTCAAGTCCTTTGTGCCTAGGAGTGATATAGCTGGGTTATCTGGTTTATTTTTAGCTTTTTGAGAATTTTCTACACTGATTTCCAGAGTGGCTATGTAATATCACTTTGCAATTCCACCAACAGTGAATGAGGACTCGCCTTTTCCCTCAACATCACCAGCACTTGTAGTTAGTCGTTTTGTGGATCTTAGCCCCTTAGTCTGTACATCCAACTTTCTACATAGGTTCTGGGGCTGGGACTCAGTTCCTCATGCTTTGAGGGTTATTACCTGTTGACTATTTCAGCTCCCCATAATCTTTGTTTACTTAGTCTCCTTATATCTAATGAGAATATTTTAGTCCTTCTTTGTCTACCTGTAGAGCAGAATGTAGTAATAACAACACATTGTAACCTAGAGAGAGAACATCGCCAGGAAGCATGTGCTGGGGCTGATGCTTAGAAATGATTGGAAGATTGGGGAAGAGAGGAAAACCCTCCTTGCAAAGAATGCCATTGAGGAACTGGACAGGTCAGTGGGCTTGGGCTGCTCCCACAGAGGACTGGAGTTCTGTTCCCAGCATCCACATCAGGTGACTCAAAACCATCAGTAATTCCATCTCCAGAGAATACAACAGGGTTCTGCCTCCATGGTACCCCCACTCAAACACACACACACACACACACACACACACACACACACACACACATACACACATACACACACATACACACACACATACACACACACACATACACACACACATACACATATATACACACACACACATACACACACATACACACACACACACACACACACACACACACACACACAGAAATAATAGAATGATGCCAATAGGAAATGCAACAGCAAGAACATTGGAATAAAGGGCTGCCACTTCATAACCATAGTGTGGATTAATCCTTATATAAAAGATAATATGGCTTTTCTATGCCTTGAGTTTGTATTTATACCATTCTCCACAATGATACAGGTATGTATAATTACAGGCAGACACTGAGTTTACTTCCAAGTTTTTGCTATAAATATTTTACTTTTTTCTTCTTTTTCTTCCTTCCTTCCTTCCTTCCTTTCTTTCTTTCTTTCTTTTTTTTTTTTTTTTTTTTTTTTTTTTTTTGAGGCTGGGTTTATCTGGGTAGCCTTGACTATCCCGGAACTCACTCTGTAGATCAGGTCGGCCTTGAACTCACAGAGATCCAACTGCTTCTGCTTCCCAAGAGCTTGGAAAATGGCATGTGTCACCACAGCTGGCTTATGAAAATATTGGCGTGTCACTAGGACCGGGACCTGGCCTGTGGGACCTGAGTGTCTCAAGAGATACGGATGAACTGATCTCCATGGCTGCTGTGCCAGCTCTCAGCCTCACTAGGGCAGGAGGAGTTTCCACTGCCCTACATCTCCACCAACACCCGATCCCATAACCTCCCACCGCCCTACTTCTGCAGCCTTAATTCCTATGCTCCACTTCATGAATCTTTTATCCACCCCCCACCCTTGCCAGACCGCACTACCCTCTGGCCCCAGAAGGCACGCTTTACTTAGTTTCTTTTCTCCCTCAAGACGTTATCAAGTGGGCATCACAGTCAGGAACCCCACTAAATGTCAGGGAAACAAGCATGGAAGAGCAGGGTTTCCTCCCTAAAGGAATTTGAAGTTTACTGAGGCGGCGGCCTTGCTGTCACTGGTACAACCTAACTGCACAAATCACATGAAGGGGTGAGGGCCAGCTCACAGAGGAGGGGCTTAGACCCCGCCTCCACCCTCCCAGCCTCCTTTTCCTTTTCTTAAAGCTGTACTTAACATTTTGCTGGGGGTATGTGTGTGTCTGTGCCTGAGTATATGTCTTGTGTGCCATGTGCAGGTGCCCTCCCAGTCTAGAAGAGGGCATTGGAGTTGCAGACAGGTGCGAGCTGCAATTGTGGGCGCTGGGAACTGGACCCAAGCCCCCTGCAAGAGCAGCCACTGCTCTTAACTATTTTGCTCTCTCTCCAGCACCATCCCTGTGCTGTGACTGTTACGCTCTCCTCCTGTTCATGCTCAGCTCCAGGGCCAGCTGCCCACATAATGACCACCACGCCATGGAAGTTCCAGGCGGATGCATCTTACCTCCTCTGCTGAACTCTGGGCTCGTTAGTGGGAGGCGTTGCCCGTTTTTTGTCTTCACTTCTCCCGAACTGCCTAGAACACTGTTGGCATAGCGTAAACATTCGTGGACCGAACGATTAAAACAAAGAAGGTCTGGGGAGACAGCTCAGCAGTCAAGAGCATGTACAGCTTTGGCAGAGGCCTCGGGGTGAGCGCTCAGCACCCATCTCCAGTGGCTCCCAACTGCCTGTAGAGGGCAGGACACCTCTCTGAGAATACCACTGAAAGGACTGGACCAAGTCTTCAGCACAAGGGAAATTTATTTGCCCCAGAGGGACAAAGGACAGGAGACAGGGGATGAGAGAGAAAAGAAAAGAAGCAAGGGAGAGGGGGAAGGGAGATTTGCCCCAGGGGGACAAAGACTGCCTCTGGATAGAAAGGAGGCAGACATGGCCCATTGGCAAATACAGTTTCGAAGGGAAAAGGGGAAGCCCCATGCTAGGACGAGGTTTTGATTGGGCATGTAATTAGGGCAGCCAAATGGGACTTTTCATAGTTGAATCTTAATGGTCAGCTTTAGGAGGAGGAAGTGGCCAAATAAGGGAATAAACCTTGGGGGCTAAGTTTAGGATGTAATCTAACGCGTACCCCCCCCCCCCACACACACACAGGGTTTCTCTGTGTAGTCCTGGCTGTCCTGGAATTTGCTTTGTAGATCAAGCTGGCCTCGAACTCACAAAGATCCTCCTGCCTCTGCCTCCCAAGTGCTATCACTACCGCCCAGCTAATCTAATGGTTTTTAGCAAGAAAGAGGGGATGGGGAAGGGCGAGGCCTGCCAGAGCCATGGTTGCCATGCTCCAGCCTAGGACTCTTCACCTTCACTCCCAAGCCTTCATCCCCCAATCCAAACAGATGCACATAATTCAAAACACATCTTAAAAAAAAAAAAAAAAGCAGAGGTGGCTGCATTTTTGCCTCTCAGTCTCCCACATGCTTGACTCTTCAAAAATGTTGAGCTATTGCTCATTTGGAAGTCCTGTTGTTCACTGCTGCCAGAGTAACAAAAACACAAAACAAAACGGCTCTTCCCAAAGTCCCGTCCCCTAGCTCCTTGGTCCCATAATCATTTCATGCAGTCTTTAACATCTTACCGATCCATGGAGCTTGCTCTGGTACTCTGCTCTTTGCTTCAACCATGCCAAGTTCTCACTTCCAAAGACTTAGCAGTGTTATCCCATGACCACTGTAGCCATTAGCTGAGGAGCAAATACCGCCTGCAGTCTGCTTCAGCAGTGGGCAATGAGGTAGGGACCACTTTTGGGACATGGGGTCTGTAGACTCTACAGTGTAGACTCTGCTCTCTAACAGCGAAGGGCAATCCAGCGGTATCTGCTTTGAGCTTTGTAACACATACAGTAAATTTGTAAAACTGCATTGTGAGCTGGGGCTGAAGTCAGTTAAGGTGAAGCTTGTAGCCTGGTGGTGCTGCTGCTCGCCTTTAACCCCAGGACTTGGGAGGCAGAGGAAGGGAGATCTCTGAGTTCGAGGCCAGCCTGGGCTACAGAGTGAGTTCCAGGGTAGCCAGGACTACACAGAGAAATCCTGTTTTGAAAACAGAACAAAAACAAATCCAAAAACTAAAACCCAAACCAACAAAATCTAAGCTTGCAGAAGTGTCTTCACTGTTCTTGGACTTTGTTGAAAGAACAGATGCCAGAGAATTGGTAGAGAGAGATTGGTCTTTACACTCAGGGATGGTGGCTGACCTGCCATTCTGTCTCATCTAAACTCAGCTCCCAGGCCCATTAGGAGCAGTGAGGTGGATTCTGCCCCAAGATCTACCAAGCTGCATATGCCCACTCTTAACTCCACTTCCACAGAGTCAGGGTTGTATTCCCAAAGCTTTGTGTACAGATCCACCCGATGTCATCATCTATACAGACAAGATCACTTTGTGTAGAGATCCAGCATCTATACAGACAGGATCAGAGAGCTAGGGAAAGTCAATGGAAATCTCTCCGGATCGGCTTGTCCATGCCCTGTATGGTAACCCCCATCCCTCCCAGGTTCAAGGTTAGCATGGGGACTGACACAAACACATGTCAGAGTCTCTCTTGTCCCGAGTCACCAGGTCACCTGGACACAGGTGTGCAAGCTGAGCCTGGAATCAACATCTCCTGGCACAGGGACATGCAGAGCCCTCAGAGTGATGCCCCTTCCCAGGGGAGAAGCAGAGGCCAGGATCTACAACCCTGCAAGGACTCTCTGACTTCCTTCAAGAGGAAATTTCATTAGCATCCAGTTTGGGTCAGGGTGAGCAACAGGAGGAAGAGGTCCCTATGAGTACATTTGCATAACAACCACAGTGTTTCTTACTTCCTTTCCAGAGTTCACAAAACACTGCTTTACAAGCCTGGATTTCCTTTCCTGGAGAGCCAGAGGAAACAGGCAGGAGGAGTTGGCCTTTCTCTCTCAGGATGAGGACAGTGTTGGGTGAGGCAGACACTTCCCTCAGCCACTGGGCTCAGAGGGAGAGAGTGGAGTTCCTCAGGACACTGGAGTGCCAAGGCCAGGGTCCCTTCAAGGTGCAGGCTCTGAGCCTCAGTGGGGACAGGCTGGGCAGGGGCAGACCTGCAGCCAGGGCAGGGGCTGAGGGAGCTGCCTCCCACAACAGTTCCTGAGATCTGCATTTCTGTCAGAGCCCTGTGGAGGAAGAGACCCCTGGCCCTGTCAGCCCTCCCTCGCTCTACCTAACCATCTGAGGTGTCCTTCAGTTATCTCTGGCCTCAGGTGTCTACAGTGCCTGCTTCTCAGCAGCCTGGTATTAAATGAGTCACTAAGGGTGTTGACCAGGCCTCTTCCTAGGCCTGTGAGCTTTCCAGTCTCTTGTATGCAGCCAAAGATGACAGCTTTTTGAAAATCCTGTATTTGTAACCTGTGTGACCACAACTGATGTAAGCTCAAATTAAGATAATGTGTTCAATGTGACCTCAGCTAGATTGGGCTGTGTCAGAATTTATTTCAACATGAGCAGATGTCAGTGGAATCTTTCCTGTGCTCACCTGAGCACCAATACTCCTGAACTCTCAAATATCAGGGTTCCAGAATCTCTGAGCTGGAGGAAACTCTTTTTTGTGTGAGATTGTTTCTTGGTCTTGCTATTCTTCAGAATTGTCTTTAAAACTGAGTCAATCTCAGCCACAGCCAAAAGTTTTGGGGCTGCTGCTTTGTAATGCAATGCTGGAGAGTTCTGTGAGGGTGGAGATAGGCCTGGAGTGCGCAGTGTGACCCTGCTGTCTCTTCACAGTGTGCTGTTCTCAAGCTGTTTCTCATGAATAAAACATCTTCACATGACATTTTGTACTTTTCCTTCTTCATTCAGCCCACGCAGAGAGCCTCTTTTTTTGTTGTTTTGTTTATATAATATATACACATACACATATGCATGTATATGTGTATATATATTTTTTTTCTTATTTTACATACCGATCCCAGTTCCCTCTCTTTCCCACCCTCCCTCCCATGCCCCCCAACCCTCCACCTTTCCCATCTCCCCCCCCCACTCCACAGGGAGAATGATGCCTTCCAGGAGGGATCATCAAAGTCTGTCAAATCATTTGGAGTAGGGACTATGCCCTCCCTCCTACCTCTAGGTTAAGGGAGTATCCCTCCATGGGGAATGTGCTCCTAAAGTCCTTTCATGCACCAGGGATACATCCTGGTTCCACTGTCAGAGGTCCCTTAGACTGCCCAGGCCTTCCAGCTGAGATCCACGTTCAGGGCTCTGAGTCAGTCCAATGCTGGTTTCCCAGCTATCAGTCTGGGGGTCCATGAGCTCCCCCTTGTTCAGGTCAGCTGTCTCTGTGGGTTTCTCTAGCCTGGTCTTGACCCCCTTTTCTTATCACTCTCTCTGCAACTGGATTCCAGGAGTTCGGCTCAGTGTTTAGCTGTGGGTGTCTGAATCTGATTCCATCAGCTACTAGATGAGGGCTCTAGGATGGCATATAAGTTAGTTATCAATCTCATTATTAGGGAAGAGCATTTAAGGTAGCCTTTCCACTTTTGCTCAGATTGTTGGTTGGGGTCAGTCTTGTAGGTCTCAGGACATTTCAGAGAGCCACTTCTACAAGAGCAAAGATCAAAGGACTATCCACTCAGCGTGGTTACCAATGACAAAGAAAGAGCTCGAAGAAGCTTCTGGACTTGTGAAGGGACACAGACCCCCTTAACATGAAATGGTAGCAGGACTCCAAGGCTCCAGGTGCAATAACTGGCTTCTTCCCTATAACTGATTTCTTCTTCTTCCCCCTCCCCCCAAGATGGAAGAAATTTCCATTCTTTTTTGTTATTGCTTTGTTTTTCTGTACCTGCTTGGCTAGAGGGAAGGAGGAGTCAAGAACGGAGCAGAAGAAATGGAAGGACAGACAGTATCAGAGTGACTTCAGATTCATCTTTCAGAACAATATCAACTTTGGCCAACTAGGAAGAGCCTGTCTTTGGTAAGTGGATTTCCACACTTGGTTTCTGCAGTGCAAGGTGAGTCACATACAAGATCATGCACAAGAGCCATGAGGCTCAGTCTGCACAGGGTTGAGCCAGTGGCCTGCTCATTCTGAAATGTAGAAGGTACCCATGGCCCTCAAATCAGGTCAGGCCATCTCCAGTCATGACTTCTGGCTCTAAAGTGGCTGCTCGTCAGAATCTGCCCATTCCCAGAGCGGAATTAGCCCTGTGCCAACTTGGCTTATGAAATGTTTACCAGCGGTTTACAAGAGTGTGGCAAAAGGCACAGCCCAGGCCCAAAGGGCTTTTAAAACTACTTGCTTAATTTCTGCTTTTATAATAACGAGTAAGAAAAGTAAGTTTCCCGGAGAAGAGTCTCAACAAGCCTGCCCTCCGGATCATAGGACCTCAGCCAGAGAACCAGAGAAGGGCTCTTTGCTGGTGTTTCTAAATCAAACTATCAAACTGTCAAAGTACACCCACCTTGGTAGCTTTGGATTCAATGCCTGGATTTAGAATCCCCTAACTAGAACAGGATGTAGAGGTGTGTTTCTGTAATAGCAGCCCCCCAGGGGAAGAGAGGAGCATCTGGAGTTCCAGCCCAGCCCAGGCTATAGTGAGACACTTTCTTAAAACCAACGTTCTGAAACTGCTCCAGTTCCAGCCTCCTGTGAGGCTTCTCAGTGGAAACATTCCTAGCCCAAGGCTCTAGTCCCTTCCAGGACCATTGGAATATGCCCCTGTCATCAAATGTTCGTCATTCTCACTGCACTTGGGGGTTCAACACTACATGCAGCTGCCCCTCCACATGGGTGTTCTTGTTATTCCTCTACAGCCCCAGGATCCAGGGCCAGGCAGTCCACTGCACAAGGGCCACTCATCTGATTACATTAGATTCTAGTCACCCGGGGCCTCCAAATCCCAAGCACAGCAAAAAAAAAAAAAAAAAAAAAAAAAAAACCACCCTACCTTGTTTACCCAGGGAGAGAGACAGAAATGAGAGAGAGAAGAGGAAGGAAGCAGAGGGAGGTGAGGAGAAAGATGGTTGTTCTCATAGGCTTCCATCATGGAGAACATGGCAACAGTCAGTTCATTTCAATTCCACATTTGAGAACACTTTTATTGCATCTGAAAGTGGTAAAGAATGATGACTTGCATTGCCTTTTAGTTCTCTCTCTCACTATCTCTCTTTCTGTCTCTCTGTCTCTCTCTCTCTGTCTCTCTGTCTGTCTGTCTCTCTCTCTCTCGGGGAGATGAGCTCACATTGGAATACTCACCTGTCATGAAGAACAGAGAACGGAGTTTCTCTAGGCCAGTGATGCACCGAGCTAGGAGGAAACTGGATTCATCTCTACTTGCTCCTGGCTCACTCCTGACTTTGATTTAAAACTAAGAGGTGGCAGTAGTAACTGCACAGCATGCTTTGGGGATGGCTGCAGGACAAACCCTTCCATGGTGACCTACCATCTCGTTACTCTCCACTTCCGAAAATACTGAGTCCCATCACTGGCCACTTGTTTGTGGAAGTAAACAGAATCCCATGCTTGGTCACTGTTGCCAGAAAGTCTTTGTTAGAATACATATCAATTGCCGAAAGAAAGGACCTTTAAGCATCTTTCATCTGTGGCTTATGTAACAAGCTCCAGGATCACATACATATTGAAAATCTGTCTTGTGCCCTGTCACTAGGGAGACAACAGTGAATGAGACAGACGTGGTCTCTGCTCAGACAGCATGTGATACAGGCAGAAGGAAGGTCACCGGACAGAAACCACACAGAGCTCAGATGGGATCTGGTACGAGGAGAGAGCCTGCTAAACCTTCTAGAGACCTGAAGAAAACAAGTGAGAGGCTCCTGGGAAGCCAGACGTGGTGGGTCATGCCTGTAACCCCAGCATTCAAGAGGTCAAGACAGAAAGATCAGAAATTCTAAACCAGCTTGGGCTACATAGTCAGCTGCAGGCTAGCTTTGACTGCGTGACAAGATGCTACCTTTTCTTAACCATGTTTATATTTTGGCTTATGATATAATTACATCCTTTCTTCCTTGCACTTCATCTCTTCAAATCCTCCCATATGCCCCTCCTCAGCCTCTTTCTAGCTCCTGGCCTCGTCTCGGTCTGTGTAACTCTACTTGCATGTGTGTGTTTTCAGGGTTGACCATTTGGTACTGGATACCCATTTGGGGCGCTGTTCGCTGGGGAAGACTCCCTCCCACTGTCAGCCTTCCTTACTTGCCTGTAGCCCTTTGTATAGGACTGGGGCTTTGGGGGCTTCCCCATACCCACATCCGCATGTCTATTGGTGCCCCCCTCATTCAGCTCATGTTTAGGCAGTCACACCGGTAGACTTAATGGGTGTAGCTTCTGACATTCCTCTGGGATATGATCTCACATCAAATTCCCCGTTCCTCTGGCTTTAACCATCTTTCACGATGGTCCCTGAGCCTTAGGTGCGGGTGTTGTGTTGTAGTTGTATCAACTGGGACTGGGCTCCACAATTCTGCATTGTGATTGGTTGTGATTTTCTATAACGATCTCCATCTGTTGCAAAAAGAAGCTTTCTCGATGAGGGGCAAGAACTACACTCATCTGTGGGTATCAGGACAAATGTTTAGGATGTAGTTAGAGACTATGGTGGTTTAGGAAAGAGGTGGCTGGAGGTTCTCCTCCAGGATCCATGGGTAGTTGTCTGTGGAGGTTACCAGTACCAGGCGTGATTTCTTTTCCTTCTTGTTGTGCATCTTCGGTTTTGTTTTTTGAGGTATAGTCTCGGCTCTCAAGACGAAGTATGGTGGAAGTAAAAAGAGTGGTTCGAGGTGAGCAAAAGACCTAATCTGGGAAATGCCCAGTCCGCGAAGGATCCAAGGTCATGGTGTTAGCAGAGGGGCACTGGGAGCTGGGTGCTGCCAGATGACTCTGTGTCACCATTAAAAGGGTCCACCAGTCAGTCCCCTCTTCTTGCTCTTCTTGTCTGTCTGTCTGTGTCTGTCTGAGTGCCTCTCTCTGTGTTCCCACTCTAGGAAGGCCTTTGAACTTTCACCTCCCCTCCCCCACCCCAGTAAACCTCTTGCACTGATTCTGTGGCCTATGGCTTGTTCTTTTAGCAGCACACCTTGGAAGGGCCCACCTAGGGTACCCTCTTCACCATTTTTTATCCTTTCATATGGCAAGACCAGACTTGACTTCATCTCAGGGGCAGGAGATCCATGAAGAGTTTCCAACAGCACCTGTGAGACATCTAAGAGGAGATGTCGTAGAAGCAACCAGGGATGCAATTCTAGCTGGGTGTGGTGGCTCATACCTGTGACCTCAGCACTGGGGAGGCTGAGGCAGAACCCTGATTCAGGCCTGAGGTCAGTCTGGGCTCTGTTGTGATTTCCAGGACTTGGACTAAACAAAGAGACTGTCTCAAAAAGCCAAGCCAAGCCAAAACAAACCAAAATCATAGCATATGCAACTGCTGGGAAGCAGGACAGGCAATTGAGTGGGACATCCCTAGCACAGAGAAAGCAATCCAGGCTATGGAGCTTGTGATGAGGCACACTGAGGTGAGAATAGAAACCAAACCCCTGAAGAACACTAGAAAGTAAAACCAAGAGTCACACTGAGGTATAGAGCCAAGACAAGGGACGCCAATGTTCTGGCTTGGAGAAAGTGAATAGTCACAGGACTTAAAAGAAGAATGGAGGAGGGACTGGGAAGATGTTTGAGTCAGTAAGAGCACTGTCTGTGCAAGCTTGAAGGAGACCCAAGTTCAGCTCAGTGAATAAGAGTGCTTGCTAAACAAGCATGAGGACATGAATTCAAATCCTCAGGTCCTGCTGTGGAATATTCCTTTATACTGTGTGAATATATGTTCCTGTGATTGGTTTAATAAGGAAGCTGGCTGGACAATAGCTGAGCAGATAAGGTTATGCAGGAGAAGCCACACTAGGAGAACGATGGAAGGAGGGTGGAGTCTGGGGTCACCAGCCAGATGCAAAGGGAGCAGGAGATAAA
Source organism: Phodopus roborovskii (assembly GCF_943737965.1). Taxonomy (NCBI): domain Eukaryota; kingdom Metazoa; phylum Chordata; class Mammalia; order Rodentia; family Cricetidae; genus Phodopus; species Phodopus roborovskii. The sequence continues at coordinate 15,804,352 of NW_026126541.1, read as the reverse complement.
CATGCTATGTTAATAAAGGTACTGCCACATGACAGAGCATAAATAAGGAATATGGGCTAACAAAGTGTAAGAGCTAGTTAGTAATAAGCCTGAGCTATTGGCTGAGCATATGTAATTAATATTAAGCACCTGAGAAAAACTCTGCTCACAAGCACCCATGAAAAAAGGCAAGTCATGGTTGTGTGTGTCTTACCACACCAGTAAAGTGGGTGGAGATAGGTGGGTCTGAGGATACTGCTGGCCACTCTAGCTGAAAAGGCTAGTTAAGCAAGAGACTGCCTTATGAACTGATGGACAAGGCCAGAATGATTTGGGTGGAAGCTCATTATCAATTGACCAGCTGATTTATGTTTTTGTGCTAAAGATTTATGATATCAATGTGCCAGGCAGGAGCTGAAGGTTTTCTTCAGGATAAGGAAGATGGCTCTGTAGGTTAAATCACTCTTTAAGACTTGACTTCAACCCCACAGCTCATATGATGGAAAGAGAGAACTGATCTCCACAAGTTGCCCTCTGATTCTTGCATGTGCACTCCCACACAAGAAGTATATAAATTAAAAATACATAAGTAAGAAGTTATGTTCAGAGAGGAAAAAATGAACAACTAAGGTTTTTTTTGGTTTTTTTGAGTGCCAGGTGTGGTGGCACTCAAAAGGCAGAGGCAAAGGCAGGTGTATCTCTGTGAGTTCAAGACCAGTCTGGTCTATGTAACAAGTTCCAGGCCAAGGCTACATAGTGAGACCTTGTGTCAAAACACAAAAACACCCCTCACACTGCACTATTCACCCCTGCACTGCATGATTCAACCCTGCACTGCACTACCTCACCCCTGCACTTCACTACTTCACCCATGCACTACTTCATCCCTGTACTGCACTACTTTACCCCTCACACTGCACTACTTCACCCCTGCACCGCACCATTCACCCCTGCACTGCACCATTCACCTCTGCTCTGCACCATTCACCCCTCACACTGCACTACTTCACCCCTGCACTGCACCAGTCACCCCTGCTCTGCACCATTCACCCCTGCTCTGCACTATTCACCCCTGCACTGCACCAGTCACCCCTGCTCTGCACCATTCACCCCTGCTCTGCACCATTCACCCCTGCTCTGCACCAGTCACCCCTGCTCTGCACCAGTCACCCCTGCTCTGCACCATTCACCCCTGCTCTGCACCATTCACCCCTGCTCTGCACCAGTCACCCCTGCTCTGCACCAGTCACCCCTGCTCTGCACCAGTCACCCCTGCTCTGCACCATTCACCCCTGCTCTGCACTATTCACCCCTGCACTGCACCATTCACCCCTGCTCTGCACCAGTCACCCCTGCTCTGCACTATTCACCCCTGCTCTGCACCAGTCACCCCTGCTCTGCACTATTCACCCCTGCTCTGCACCAGTCACCCCTGCTCTGCACTATTCACCTGGCAGCCAGTTCTTCGCCCCTTTGCTCCCTGACGGCTCTTTCCAGTCGAAGGGGCTCAGGAGAGTCCCCTCGTTTGCACGGTCTATGTCCAGTCACTCCAGCATCTTGTCATTCCCTCAGCTCCAAAAGTGCTGGCTCGGAGGAGGGGAGGGTGGGTTGAGCAGACACCAGAGTTCAAGAGTGCAGAAAGCTGGATCTCTCCCCAGAGGACAGACTCTCCAGGGCACATGGCAGCCTCTTATTAGGTGTGTTCAGAAACCAGCTGACACCAAGGAATAAGGAAATGATAGCAGATGTTTTCCGTGGGCAGTGGCATCTGTGCTCAGTGTGTCAGTTGACTTCCTGTTGCCTGCAAGATGTAGAAATCTCAGCTACCTAGGCAGCACCATGTCTGTCCACATACCACCATGCTCCCTGCCATGATGGTAATGGACTGAACCTCTGACCCTATAAGTGAGCCACCCCAATTAAATGTCTTCTTTATAAGAGTTGCTGTGGTCATGGTGTCTCTTCACAGCAATAAAAACCCTAAAACAGGGTGTGTGTGTGTGTGTGTGTGTGTGTGTGTGTGTTTGCTTTCTTTTCAATGTTGGGACCTGAACTTAGGGCCTGGCATGTGCTAGACAAGTGCTCTACCACTGAGCTGTATTCCCAGCCCACACATTAATTTGTATGCAAGTATCACCAGTCCTAATGAATGTCCAATAGTTTAATGTAGAGCCACATGATATAAAACACAGGCCATGGGTTTATTTGCTGCGTGCTCCAAAGTCGTTACCTTGTGCCTAATAAACATCTCATCTTCATCTTATTTGTTCATGCCCTTAGTCTTTATTAAGGGGTCTTATAAGGGGCAGGCATTCCAGGTCCTGAGAATATATCACTGAATGAAGCGGACATATGCCCCTGCCCCATAGAGCTGGTGTTTTAGTGGGGTTTATAATCATTCTTGAATAATTCATTTTGAGAAGGATTCCATTTTTGTGGGGGAGGGAAAGAAATGAACAGAATATTATACCAATGTACAGTGGCAACTCAACAGAGCAACAGGGCGTTTGGGTTTTCGGCTAGCAGACTGCATTTAGCACTGGCCGTAAACATCCTTTGCTATTCTTGGTTCTAGGTTTTTTTCTTTTCTTTTTTTAAATGCTTTATGAATGGTGTTAAATTTCATGAATGTGGAAGTCCCAGCAGAATGCAGGATTGGTCTATTATTCCGGGCATTTTTTTTTTTTTTTGTTTATCTAAGATAAATTTACATACATTGAAAGACACAAATCCCATAGATTCATTAATTTAATATTTGTTTACTTATGCCATGGATACCTGCCTGCCAGGCAAGTGTTCTGCAACTGAGTCACATCCCCAGCCTGTGTTTACATTTTTAAGTAAGAACATGTGAAACCTTCTGCAGCTACAGTGCAGGATAGAATTACATATCGTGTTCAGAGTGATGATCCTGAGACCCTGCAGGATGCTGAATCGGTAAGAGGAGATTTAATTATGTTCATTAAGCAACTTATTATAGCAAGGAAATGGACTGAGGCAATTTAGAGAGGTTTCAGACAAAAAGTATCTTCTCATTAACCCATAGTTAATCAGAAACCCAATTAACCAATGCGCTCCGCGCTAGGATACTCCTTCCAGACTTACTTATTCTTCTCAACCGTGATCAGGTCACTGGTCCAGATCCCACCATCTCACATTTACAGCATGAAAATCAATGGATCATTTTGTCCCCAACAGCATGAAAAAGCTTCCAGAAACAGTCACCTCAGAGACTGGAAGCTGTTCTGCTTAGAAACTGACACATGCAGGTCTGAATTTTGCTTTAAAAGCACTCTAGAAGTAGCATATCCAGTGTCCTAGTCAGGGTTACCATTGCTGTGATAAAACATCAATAAGCAAAACAATCTGGGGAGAAGGACTTATTTGGCTTACACATCTACATCATAGCTCTCTACTGAAGGAACTCAGGACAGGAACTCAAGCAGGGCAGGACCTGGAGGCAGGAGCTGATGCAGAGGTCATGAGAGGTGCTGCTTACTGGTTTGCCCCCCATGACTTTCTCAGGCTGCTTTCTTATAGAACCCAGGACCACCAGTGTAGGGATGGCACCATCCACAATGGGTTGGTTACTAATTAAGAAAATGCCTTAGAGGCCTGCCTACAGATCTCAATAGAGGGTCCCCTCAGATGACTCTAGCATATGTAAAATTGCTACAAAACTAGCCAATATGATGAGTTGATGCAAAAATTAGTTAAACTACCGTTTTCCAAACATGATTTTAAGTTGGCATACAAAATGGCATTGCACTGTGCATTTTCATACCTGTACATACATAGTTGGCTCGTATTCACGCCCTGTAAACAATGGTCCTTGTGCCCTTCCAGGCCCTTTGCTTCATGTTCATCTCCCCCTTCCTTTCCTACACAAATGTGAGAAAAATGTGACAATTACCTTTCTGTTTGGCTTATTTTACTTAACATAGTAATCTCCAGTTCCAGCTGTCTTCCTGAAAATGACAGCTTTATTCTTTTTAACGACTAAACAATACTCCATGAAGTTTATATACATTTGCTTTATCCATGTTGATGGAGTCTTTGGCTGATTCTATGGCTTTGCTATTGTGACTAATGTGCAAGTACTTTTATAGTAAGCTGTGATTCTTGGGGGCATATACCTAGATATAATATTGCTGGATCGTGTGAAAGTTCTAGTTTAAGTATTTAGAAGTGTCCATGTTTTTTTTTTTCCATAGTGGCCAGACTTAGCTGTTGCAGTGTAGTGATATATTTATAATTTATTAAAGCTTGCCTGAAGGTCTGAAAAGCAAAGCAGCTGGCCACAAATCCTTACCTCTATCTCAGGCTGAAAGAGCTGACCCATGAGCTCTCCTCAGCATGGCTGGAGACTGAATGCTCCTATCTTCAGTGTGGCTGGAGAATGAATGCCTCCTACTTAATATTGAAGACCCTGCTCCTATCTTTTATACCCCTTTAGTTCTGGGATTAAAGGAGTGTGATCTATTACTCTTTAAGACTGATTCAATCTCATGAAGATCTTAGTGGCCTTGAACTCACAGAGATCAATCTACCTCTTAATCCTGAGTTCTAGGATTAAAAGTGTGTACCACCACCTCCTAGCTTCTGGATGCTGGGATTAAAGGTGTGTGCTGGCTTCTAAGGCTTGTGGCTGACTTTGCTTTCTGAATCTTCAGGAAAACTTTAATGTATCACAAATAATATATCACCACATTGCAGTTTAAGATGTGAACCTTTAGCTTATGCTCCAGCCACCATGCTTGCTTTTGGCTAGCTTCCTTAGCATGATGGGCTCTTATCCCTCTAGATCTGTAAATCCAAAAAATTACCATGGTTGTGGTGTCTGATCACAGCAATAGAAAAGTAACTAAGACAGAAGTTGGTACCAGGAGTGGGGTGTATTGTGTTTTGAAATGAGGAAGACTTTGGAATTTAGGATTAGGAAAGCAGTTGAACATTCTCATCAGAGCTTAATTGTCCATCCTAGTAAACAATAGTGCTGAGAGATATGTAGACTGAGGAGACCCAGCACAAGAGGTTTCAGAAGGAGCAATACTCAAAACGGCTAGATATGATTCTTGTGACATTCAACAAGAATTATGGCTGCTTTTTTTGTCCTAAGACCTTGCCTGAAACTAATTTTTTAAAGACAAAGAGTAAGTTATTGGCAGAGGAGTTTCCAAGATAACCTCATATTAACTCTATCATATGATTATCAGTGATCACTCTCACGGTTTACAACGAAAAAGATCAATGATGCAGGAAAAAAAAAGTACAATTTAAAGAAGAAAAGAGCACCAGGAAACTTTATGTTGTAGCCACCGATTGGGCTGAATGAGATAAGGAAAGGCCTGATCTGCATTGGAATAAAGGGAAGGCTGCCCTCAGGGAAAGATGCCACTTGGCTAAACCTCCAACTTGGGAAAGGAAAAAACCCAAGGACTTTCCTGATCCTAAAAAGCAACTGCAAACAAAGGGTGATGCTAATGTGGTTTCATGGGGTGAGGATCCATCCCATGCTGACAGTGTCATCCACATGGCCAGGACTCAGAGTACAGGGGTCACAGGATCTTTATTCCTGTTTTCAGAGAGCTCAGCGGGTAAGAGCATCTGCTGTGCATGCTTGAGAGCCTGAGTTTAAATTCCAAGCACTCACATAAAAAGCTGGGCATGATCACATGGCCCTGTACCTGGAGTGTAGAGATCCTGGGGTCTCACCCCAATAAAGTAAAAGCATTTGGCATGAGCACACACACCTGTAACCCTAGTGTTGTGGGGCAGACACAGGGGGATCCTTGGAGCTCACTGGCCAACCAGTCTACTCCAAATAGCAAGTTATAGGTTCATTGAGAAGCTAAGCCAGAAAGTGATTGAGGAATACATCCACCATCCTTCACTGGCTTCCACGGGCACATGCATGGATACATAAAACCAGTATACGTGTACACACACATACCCCCACACACATGCACACACACACACTTAAACATAGGTGTGCAATCCCAGCACTAGGAAGGTTGGGGCAGGAAGATAATAAGTTTAAGGTCACCTCAGCTATATAGTAAGTTTGAGGTCAGTGAGGCACATAATAAAACAAACAAAATACTCAAGTACTGAAAGACCCCACTCCCGGAGATACCTGCACTCCTGTGTGAATTATACTATCATTCTCACAAGCCAAGATATGGAAGCAACCCAAATTCCAATCAAGGGCTAAATGGCTAAACAATTCAGTCAATCCAAACAAACAAACAAAACAGAACCTTATGGTATTAAAACATTGTGGAATGCTGTTCAGCCATGAAAGGTGAAAATGGCTCAGTGGTAAAGAACTCCAGGGTAGCTGATGCTCTCTTCTGGTCTCTGCAAGCACCTACACACACACACACACACACACACACACAGAGAGAGAGAGAACAGACACATGTGCATACATATAGATGAACTAAATACACATGCCTAAAAAATAATATAGATAACTCTTTAAAATATCCTCATTTCCCTTTACCTCTTCCAGTTTGGATTGCTGTTATCCAAGAAATAAAAGAAACAACAAAACCCCGAAAGAAAGTTGTTACAAAGAACATAAATTATGACAATCATAAAAACAATATGGAAATTTCTCACAAAACTAAAAATAGAAAGCTCCAGGAATCAGTGGCTCCACTACTGGTTTAAGTTCATGCATGCCCACATACATACACAAATAAATTAATTAATGCAACAAAAAAATGTTAAAGAAACAACTTACATTTGAAGAGAAGGAAATGTTTATTATCCTGATTTGATTATACATTGTATGTCTTGAATTACCATAAATTACCATTTGTGCTATATAAATATTATGCAGCATAAAATGTAATTAGTTAATTTTCAAAAAGAAAACAACCAGGTGGTTGACAGATTTATGTAACTTTATTATATGTTCATCCCAAGTATATTAATTTAACTGAATCACTAAGCATGTCTTTGAAAGGAGTGAGTCCAAGTACAAATATCAGAAATGTATAATGGGAGGTGAGGGGAGAGGGAGGGAGAGAACTTTGCCAGACGAGAACCAATAAAAACAAGCTTAATATCCCAGCACTTGGGAATCAGAGGCAGGAGAATCTCTGAGTTTGAGGCCAGCCTGGTCTATGGAGCAAGTTCCAGGACATCTAAGACTACACAGAACAACCCTGTCTTGGAAAAACAAACAAACATTAAACTAGATGTTGTGGCAAATAGCTTTAATCCCAGCAGAGGCAGGTGGATCACCAAGTTTGAGGCCAGCCTGGTCTACATAGCAAGACCCAGGACAGCCAGAGCTACATAATGAGAGGGGGTGGGAGGGGGGAGGGGGAGGGAGGGAGAGAGAGAGAGAGAGAGAGAGAGAGAGAGAGAGAGACTGTCTAAAAACAAACAAGCATACTTAAAACAACGTCAACTTCACCGGGGCTGGAGAGATGGCCAAGTGCAGAGGCCTGGGCTTCAGTTCCCACACTCACATCAGGAGCTCACATTGTAACTCCAGTTCCAGGGGACAAGAGCCCTCTGGCTTCTGAGGGCACAAGCACCCGCGCACACACACACGTGATACTCATAAACTCATGTATCCTCACATATATTAAAGAAAATCAATGAATAAACCTTAAACAGACCCACCCCACAACAACAAAACCTAAGTCTCCCAACCCTGTCCCACCAACATCAACCTACATGTCATAGTGTTGAAATATCACTAGAAAAGACACCTAATATATATTAATTAATGTCTGATTCGAGTACATTTGAAAAGGAATTCTCTCCAAGGAAACAGAAACGCTGGTGGTAGCAACGTCTAACGCCAATCACTACAGTCATGCACCATAGGTTTAACTTCAGGACAAGGCTTGTTCATGCCGCTGCTCCCGTCTCTTCCAAGTTTATTCTAGCCTCACAAGGTGGAGGAGGATTGAGGTTTCAAAGCTAGCACAGATCTTCAACCTCACGTCCTCTGCAGAGATTCCCCTTGAAATCATGCACCCAGGACTGCCAAGGACTGCCGCACACTTAGGGGTGTGCTGCCCCCTGCAGAGCACGCGCACACCTGCAGCCCCTGATTCTGCTAAAGAGCCATCCTGCTGTAGCGCTGTCGTGTTTGTTCCGTTCCACTGTGAGGCGCTGCTATTCCAAGTGTCAACTGCCCTGCCAGCAAAGGGAGGAAAGCTACATGACTGCAGGAACCACACGCAAAGAGGGGGATGGCAGGCAGGTAAGAGAGAAGGGAGAGGTTGAAGAAGAAAGCTCGCGGGTTTTCTACTGGTGGGGCTTCCTTAGGCTCCCCCATCTGACCCCTTCAAGGAGGGAAGCTCCTCCCACTGTTGGGATGCACCCAACAGTTCCCAAACCTGGCTCTCCAGGTTTGCCAGGGGAACTGTCTTAAAGACTCCCAAATTGCAATCCAAGAGATAAATTTGGGGAGACACCTGGTCACCTCTCCCTAAAATCTCTCCAGATGACCTTAATGTGTTGTTTATAAAGAAAATCGAGAGCAGAGGCCATTTTAAGGAGCTTGGTCCTTGTGGGTCTCTGTGAAAACAGCTTCCTTTTCTAGGTTCAATGACAATCGACAGAATTTCCCATATCCAGGCGTGGTCTCCAGAAGACAGGTGCACAGCTATGGAGGACGGCACCGTGTCTCCTAGGATCTGTTAGCCGAGCACAGTCTGTTCAGTTTCCTGCAGCCCACTTAGTGCAGTGGCCCTGTGGCCCACCACACCGATTCCGAGAACCAGCTCCCACTGTGCCCCTCTGTGTGCTGAGCTTCCTAGGGAGGGGATTAGGGCAGGGCCTGGCTGTCGTCAGCACCTTCAGACCTGGGTTTGAGTCCTGTCTTAATAGCTGGCTACCTGTGGGATGACTTAAAATGTCTCCTAACATTTCCTAATCCTGACTGCACTGGGAGACAGTCACCTGTCTCAGAGGCTGCTGGAAACCTCAGATGTGATCCCGGGTGTCCTGAGCACCCTGGCTTCCGGTTGTGTCCCAGCAGTGGGGACAGCCTTACTGCTCATGTGACGCCTGGTCTCTGCAATGCCCCCATCCTGTGACCTGAACTCACTGTGACATGGTTTTGTGTCCTGCTTTGAGGACAGTTCCAGCATCCTGTGAAGAAAAGCAGTGTCCATCCTCCTGGGGATCCAGGCAGGTGGGTAGTAACAATTTGTCCATCCATCCTTCTCTCTCTCCAGGTCCGTCTGTAAGAAGGGGCTCTTGGCGCGCTCATGTGGTCACTCGACATCACACTTCTCCATAACAGGACGTAAGCCGAATGGTCTCCACTTGTTTCCTCGATGTGTCTGATGAGTCACAGCTATGGTATTCTTCCCTCCAGCCTAACAACACTTGCTGTCACCACACAATTCTTCATAAAAAAAAATACTTTTTATAACCTTAGCCACTTTAAGTGTTGCAAATCCACATGCTTGTGAAACAATTCTGTCCCATTTATTTTACCCTGAAATCATCCCTTTTCATTATCTGTCTTCCTCATGGTGTAAGATTGAGCATTGATCCCTGAGAGCTTCCGTCCCACTGACGAACACCGTTTCTGCGGTGTTCTGTGGGTTTATCAGCCTCTGGGATACCTTTCATCTTATTGCTCCCTGCCCGATTCTGGCAACACCATTCTAATCTAGATCTTTATGACCCCACCCCCAGCCCGTAGACCGCAAGACTTTTCTAAGTGCTTTCCCTGTCTCAGGGGCTCTCAGTCCAGTCTTCATTCTATTACCTGGGGCGGGGAGGAGGCACGGCAGGGGTAGAAACCAGGGACTCACCCCCTATGGAATAGTCCTTTACACTGGGTGAAGGTGTGTCACTGATGGGTTTAATAAAAAGCTAAATGGCCAACAGTTAGGCAGGAGGTTTCAGCAGGAGTGGCGGACAGAGTAAATGCTGGGAGGAAGAAAGGGGAAGTCACCAGCCAGGCAGCGGAGGAAGCAGGATGGGAACAGGGAGATAAAGCATGAGCTCATGGAAGAACATAGGGTTTTTGTTTCTTTGTTTGTTTTTTAAATGGGTTCATATATGTTAAAAGAGATAGTTAGAAACAAGCCTATGCTAAGGCTGAGCTTTCATAAGTAATAGTAGGTCTCCATGTTGTTTTTTTGTGAGCTAGCGGCCCAAAGAAAACTCCGTCCACTCACTAACTCACTCTGTTTATAAATGCTTTTTATTATGACATTCCTCTTTCATAAACACCTTCATTGAAGCTGCACGTGGGGGCACATGCCTGTAATCACAGTACACAGAAGGCTGAGGCAGGAAGAACAAAAGTTTAACACCAACATACATACTACACAGTGATACTAGGCCGGGCGTGGCTGCGTGGCAAGACTGTGTCCCCAGGGGCTAGAGAGACTTCTGCTCTTCCAAAGGATCTGTTCCGTACCATACAATGGCTCACAGCCATCTGTAGCTTGGAGATAAACGTGGTGCACATGTAAGCATGCAGAGTAATTTATTATTATTATTAAAGATTTAGTTTTATTTTCTGTGTGTGTTTGGCCTCCATGGATGCATCTGCACCAAAGCGATGCCTGGTGTCCACAGAAGCCAGCAGAGGGCAGCAGATAGCTTGGTGATGGAGTCCTTGCTTAGCTTGCACAAGGCCCTGGGTTTCCAGTGACACAAGCTTCTGTTTGTCATGCTCTGTCTCATCCTTCTGACTTTATTTGCAATAGGCATGGGCGGTTTCAGGGACGTGACCAAGAGAAAGAGCCATTGTAACGAGTACGGTTTTTCCGCCTGCTGCCCGGTCTTGTCCTGCTACCACGCCAGCCCCAAATAATGCACAGAGACTCTGTATTTGATACAATGCTGTTGGCCCTGTTACTTGTTTCTTATCGGCTAGCTCTGCCTTTAATTATTAACCCATTTCTGCTGATCTATGTATTTTCACATGGCCTTCTCTTACCACAGAGGCTGGCATCCGGCTCTCTCCAGATTCTCCATCTTGACTCCTCCTTCCTACTTCCTATTTCTTCCTTGTCTCCTAGTCCCTCCTATCTTCCTTTCCTATTGGCCAACAGTGCTTTATTATTAACCAGTATGAGAAACATATACAGAATGACATCTCCCATCAAGCCATTGCTGATGTAAGAAGCATGAATCATTTCCATCACGACTCTCCCCAACACCACAGTGACACTGGAACTCTCATTTCTAACAATGTCCTTCCAAGCCTCAACGATGCACACACCCCATTTGGAACACATCGCTATAAATGGCTCTCACAGATCCTGATCTGGTGGCACACACCTATGAATTCCAACACTCACGAGGCAGAATGGAAGAATTCTCTGTGTTTGAAGTCAGCCTGGTCTATATACCAAGTGCCAGGACAGTCAGGACTAAATAGAGAGATCCTGTGGCAAACAACAACAATAACAGCAAAAAAAAAAAAAAAAAAAAAAAAAAAAAAAAGTGCTCACACGTCAGATTGTTTTAATTTTAAAAAACATAATAGAAAAAAGAGTTCCTTTTAGAAATGATGAAAACTTGTGGAAATTTTTTGCTGTCTACTTCTTCTGCCCTTGGCAAAATCACCCTTGTGGTTCACCTGGATGACAGCAGAGCCTCCCTGCATGGTGCTCCCTGCCCCTGGACCACTGTAGAGCCTCCCTGCATCCCTGCATGGTCCTCCCTGCCCCTGGACCACTGTACAGCCTCCCTGCATGGTCCTCCCTGTTCCTGGACCACTGTAGAGCTTCCCTGCATGATCCTCCCTGCCCCTGGACCACTGTAGAGCCTCCCTGCATCCCTGCATGGTCCTCCCTGCTCCTGGACCACTGTAGAGCCTCCCTGCATCCCTGCATGGTCCTCCCTGCCCCTGGACTACTGTACAGCCTCCCTGCATGGTCCTCCCTGCCCCTGGACCACTGTAGAGCCTCCCTGCATGATCCTCCCTGCTCATGTCTCACGAGTCCTTCGATCCCTTCTTTGCACAGCAATCAGAATACATGTTCCTGAATACAAGCCCCGTCATCATACCACTGTGCTTAAAGCCTCCCTGATGCTTCCAAGTGCTCTTAAAACAAGACCTAAGCATCCAGAAGGTTCTTCCCTTCTCTTGAGTCACTGTGCTTCACACACAGCCATTTCCTTACCACCCCCTCCCAAACCTGCCTAACTCTGCATTTTTGTGCCTGTCCATGGCATCTCTTCCCTAGGTCTACTCAGTTATTCCTGTTTCTCAGCTTCACTATCACCCCAGAAACCCATTATTTCACACATCTACAGTAGGCCTTTGGTTAACTCGCCGTAAATCATCTTCTTCTCATACTGTGTATCATATGAAACCCTTGGCCATTGTTTGCTTTTCCACCTCCCCGTGACAGCACTAGTTCCATGACAACAGGGTTACATTTGCTCTTCACAGCTGAATCCCTAGTGCTCAGACAGCACCTAGCATGTCCCGGGCGCCCATGACATACATGCTGAGTGAATGAACAGACTATGTTAGACTATGTTGGAGCAATGTTGATGGAAAGCATCCTGCTTTCTCCTTGACATCTACAGAGAGGGTGGTACTTTTTATTTATTTATTTATTTATGTATTTATTTATTTGATAGTTCATCCCAAGCATCCAATCACTTTTACTTGCTGGAAGGTCCTGCTTTGGAACCTAATGTCCCCAGAGTACTTGCTGCCCTTCCTGTTGTTCTGTCCTCACTGAAACTATTATGTTACTCTGTTGCAGTCAGCAATAACCTCACAGTACCAGCTGTGGCCCTCAGGATGCTAACATTGCTGTTCTCTTACATTCCTTGTCAAAGTTCTCTGGGACACCAGTAGCCACACAAATATCCTGCTTGAAATAATGGCCATGCAAGAAAGATTCCACTTCTAAGTACCCATCTTAGAGAGTGGTTCTCACTATGTGAGTTCTTGGTTGGCCTGTAACTTGCTGTGTAGACCAGGCTGGCCTGGAACCCACAGAGATCTGCCTGTTTCTGCCTCCTCATGCTGGGATGAAAAGCATGCACCATCATGCCCGACCCTTATCCCTTTCTTAATCTTTGTCTATGGGTATTTGCCTTTGTGAACATGCTTGGATATTCGCAAGAATCAGTAGGCTCAACAGTGTAGACGATTTGAAAGTGCCGAAAGTTGCAGATCTTGAAATTTGTCATCTGTGTTTTGGCCACTCCACTCAAAACAGGGTATAGGACTGGACTATGATGGCACACTCCTTTAATCCCGGTACTCAGAAGGCAGAGGCGGGGGAACTCTGAGTTAGAGGCCAGCCTGGTCTACAGAGTGAATTCTAGGACAGCCAGAGCTACAGAAACCCTGTCTTGAAAAGGAAAAACAAAACAAAACAAAACGAACAAACAAATAAACAAAAATAGCAATGAGAACAACAAGAAAACCGAACAGGTTACAGGAACAGGTCTGAAATCTGAAATTTCTGTGGTCCAGAGGCCCAACAAATAGTAAGGGGGTGGCTCAGTGAGTAAGGGCCTTAGCCACACTGGCCTGATGACAGGAGTTCAGTCCCTGGAGCCTACACAAAAAGCAAAATGAAAAAGTGACCGCCCAACACAGAAGCAGACATCTATACTGTCAACACTCCTGTGACAAGATGGGAGACAGAGACAGACTTGCCTAGAGCAGAATTGTTTCGACCATTTAACACAGCTTCTCGGGTTGTGGTGCCCTCCAACCATAAAATCATTGTCATTGCTACTTCATAACTGTAAGTTTTGCTACTGCTATGAATTATAATGTAAATATGAGACATGAGCAGTACTAGCCTAGAGGCTTTACAGCCCAACTAGCCTAGAGTGAACCCCACATCAGCAGAAACAAGGAAGGCCCTGCTTCGACAGGGGGAAGGCAAGAGTGGGTGCTGGGAATCAAACCTGGGTCCTCCGAAGGAGCAGCAAGTGATTTTAACTTCCAAGTCACATCTCCAGCCTCTGCTCAATACATCTTAAACACTGCTGTGAGAAGTCTATGTCTCTAAACCCAGTAACTCATAGTTATTTATTGTTATTTCCTCCTATCTACTTTTCTATTTTTAAATTAATTTTTGTTAACAAAGAGATGGATCTCATTGTGACATTTTCATGCATATATATCATTATACTTTCTCATCATGCCCTGTGTAACTATCGATGCCCTGCTAGATGTGTAGCTGGCAGATATGTTTTCCTGCTCTGCAGGCTGCCTCTCCACTGCGGGCTGTTTCTGGATCTGTGAAGAAGCCTTTTATCCCTGCAAGCTTATCCACCGGTATTTGCTATTATTCCTGTGACTCCAAATACTCAAAAAGCCCTGGCCAGTGTCACAGGAAGCACGCCACCTGCATTTCCCTCCGGCAGTTTCAGAAACACCGATCTTTGATCCAATCTGAACTGATTTTTGTGCGGGGTGAAAGATAAGAATCCAGGTTCATCCTTTTACACGTGTGCCGCTGCATTTTTCTCAGTACCGCCTGTAAGAAGACTGTCTTTGCTACATGTGTAATTTTACACCTTTGTCAAAGGCTGACCAGTCACAGCTATGTGGGCTTCTTTCCCGGGCCTCTATCCTACCCCATTTCTACCTGCCTGCTTTCTTCACAGTACCATGCTTTTGCTACTGGTGTGACCATGGCTTTGCAGTATAGTTTGAGATCCAGTATTGTGATACACCTAGCATTGCTCTTCTGCTAAGGATTGCTTTGGCTATTCTAGTCTAGTCTTTCATGCTACCATATACGTTTTAGGATTGTGTTTTGCTACTTCTGTGAAAAATGTCACTGGCACGTTTGTGGGCATTGCTTTGAATCTATAGATCACCGCTCTGTAATACAGTCCATTTTACAATATTAATTTTGCCAATCCATGACCATGGGAGGATTTTCCATCTTCTAGAGTCTTCCTGCTTCTTTTTTCAGTGTCTTAACATAGAGTTCTTTTACTTTCTTGATTATGTTTATTTGTAGGTTGCCGTTTTTAAAAATATGGTTATTGTTGTCACCTTTTGTGAGGTTTTTCTCCCTAAATTCTTTCTTGCCACATTTTTTTGTTGGTGTATAGAAACGCTACTGGTTTTTGTATGTTGATTTCTTTACTCTGCTATTTGCTGAAAGTGCTCACCAAATCTAAAGTTGTCTGGTGGAGTCTTCAGGGTCTGGCAAGCAGAGTTCCATGCCATCTGCCTTTCTCTTCCTATTAGTGCCCCTTTCATTTCCTCATCTTGTCTTCCTAGCTAACTCTAATCAAGACTTGAAGCATTCTATTAGGAACGGAGAAGGCAGGAAACCTTGTGTGGTTCTTGATTCTAGAGGAAATGCTTTTCCATTTTCTCCATTTAATATAATGCTGCTGTAAGTAGATATGTATGTATGTACATATGTACACATGCACATGTGAAGAAAAAAAAAACCAAAAGCCCAAACAAAGCAATACTCGACCAAAGTCCACAGCACCACTGCATTTGCTCTGTGCTGGCCTCTACTACTGACTTGATGGTTTCTTTCCTTCTTCCTTGGCTCTGGAATGTGATAGCATTCTATTCTATTTTATGACAATAGACTCTGGCAGAATAAGCAATGAGCCCATTTCCTTCCTTCCTTCCCTTCTTCTCCTTCTCCTTCTCTTTCTTCTTATTATTTTTTAGGAGACTCTTACTGGTTTAAACTTAACTTGTTTACATCATTTAATCTTCCTGATTTAAGTTTGTAGGTCATATATGTCTAGGAATTTATCCCTTTCTCCTAAATGTTTTTTTTTTTCTGTTTTCAAAATATTCCCCAGTGATCATTTGGGTTTCACTAGAATTGATTGTAGCACCCCTTTTTATCATCACCAGTTTTATAAGTTTCAGTTCTCTCTCAGATTGGCAAGGGATTTTTTTTAAATCACAAGACAGATATCAGAAAATTGCCAACTGATGGACAAACAAATATACAAGACTAGTACTTCTGAAAATTGTCAAGGTCATCAAAAACAAGGAAAGTCTGAGAAACTATCAGTCAAAACGATTATAAAGGAAGCATTTCCACTCAGTATGACCTGATAAGCTGGATGGATCCTAAAACAGAAAAAAGATATTTAAACTAAAGCTAAGTAAATAAGAGTATCTTGTAGACTTCACCTAGTAATATTGCACCATTATGGACTGGATAAATGCATCATATTAACTTAAAATGTTGGCATAGTGTTGAAAATAAATCTGTTTTTAAAAGCAAAGGACTTACGTGGGGCTGAAGGGGTAGCTCAGTGGTTAAGAGCACTTACTGCTCTTCAAGAGGACCCGAGCTCAGTTCCCAGCACCCACTTCTGGCTGCTCCCAACCACCTGAGATTCCAGCTCCAGGGGATTCCTCTGGCCTCCATAGGGAGGCTCCCCCCCACACACACTTCTTTTTAAAAGGAGGGGTTGGGGAGATAGCTCAGAGGTTAATAGCATTGGCTGCTTCCCCAGAGGACTCAGGTTGGATTCTCGGTACCCACATGGCAGTTTATAATCAACTCCAGTCCCAGGGGATCTGATGTCCTCTTCCCACCTCTGCAGGCACTAGACACACGCATGGTACACATATGTTCATGTAAGCAAAACATCAGTGCACATAAAATAAATAAGTGAATATTTTTAAAATTAAAAGAAGAAGGAGAAGGCTGGCAGAGGCTAGTAGGCCACTGTGGGAAGGTGATGATGGATTACCCTGTTCCCACCCTGACTTCCACATCCTCCACTTCCCAGGGGGTTCTGCCTTCTGCTTCCTCTCTGCCATGATGTGCGGCCTCACCCCAGCAATGAGGCCAAGAGACAAGTGCTTGAGAACACTGAAGCCATGAGCCAAAATAAACCCACTTTCCAATAGAGTGACAGAAAGCCGACTGACACACAAGCGGACATTAAAAACACCCCAAACACAAAGGCAACAGACTGGCATAAATGGGAGCTAGGAAAGTAGAAATTTTTAGATAGTCGAGGGCTTGCAAGTTGGCTCAGTGGGTAGAGATGCTTGAACACAGGCCTGATGTAAGTTGTTTTTAATCCCAGTAATACTTACTTTACCATTGAAAAAGTCCAATATAATTGATCACATTTGCATGCTAAAGATAGATAATCCACTACATGGGTAAACTGCATATAACAAAAATTCAATCCATTTTTTTATTTTAATTTTTTTCAGTTATTATTTTATTTTATGTATATGGGTGTTTTCTCTGTATGTAGGGTTGTGCCTCTAGAAACTGGAGTTTCAAATGGCTGGGGACCATTATGTTGGTGCTGGGAACTGAACCCAGGTGCTCTGCAAAAGCAGCAAGTATTTTCAACCACTGAGCTATCTCTCTATCCCCCATTCATTAAAAAGAAAACCGTGTAACACCAGGTACAGACGTGCACACCTTTAACCTAATACATTCCCTGCAAACCTTGTATTAGTTATCCATTGGCGCATGACAAATCAGTACAAAGCTTCACAGAGTAACCTGGTGATAAGCATCTGTGTTCTGTCTCAGTTTCCATGGGCTGGGAATCAGGGCAGCCTAGCTCAGAGTTTCTCATGCAGTCACAGTCACAGCCACCTGCAGGCTTGGTTGGGCTGGCCCCAAGGGGACTTATGTTTGGTGTTACTCACTGGTGCTGGCTGCTGGCAAAAGCATCCTGGCTGTATTAGTGCCACCAAACAGATGCTTAGGTGATGGGAGATGTCATTCTGTAAATACGTTTCTCATACTGGTTAATGAATAAAGCACTGTTGGCCAATAGGAAAGCAAGATAGGCAGATCTAGGAGACAAGGAGGGAAGAGGAAGTAGAAGGGAGGAGTCAAGATGGAGAGTCTGGAGAGAGCAGGATGCCAGCTGGTTCTCCGGTAAGATAAGACCACGTGGAAATACATAGATTAACAGAAATGGGTTAATACTTAAGACAGAGCTAGCCGATAAGAAACAAGTAACTGGCCAACAGCATTATATCAAATACAGAGTCTCTGTGTGTTAATTGGTGCTGGCACAGCAGCTGGACAAGACCAGCGGCGGGAGGAAAAGCTCTACTTCTTATACTTAGGTGTCCTATCAACACTCCCAACATGGCCTCCCCAGGGCAAATGAGCCACAAAAGCCAGGTAGAAACAGCACACCTGTTATACCCAGCCTCTGTCATTTTTACAACTTAACTTAGTTCTGGTTTGGGATATGAATGTCATGCAAAGATCATTAATGCTACGTAGTCTTACTTTGGTTTTTGTTGCTGTGAAGGAAGGAAAACATTTTTGGGGGGCTTGCTTACAGTTTCAGAGGTTTAGCCCCCTAACATCATGGTGGGAAGCACGCAGGAGACATGGTGCTAGAGAAGGAGCTGGGAGCTCTACATCTTGATCTGAAGGCAGCAGGAGACTGTGTGCCACACTGGGTGTAGCTTGAGCATATGAGACCTGAAGGCCATCATCCCCACAGTGACACACTTCCTCCAACAAGGCCACACCTACTCCAGCAAGTTCACACCTCCAGCAAGGCCACTTCCATTGGGCCAAGCATTCACACAAGAGTCTATGGGGGCCACACATTCAAAGCACCACATACAACCAGTATCTTTTAAAAATTAAGTGTACGTGTGGGTATATCAGGTGAGTGTTGGTGCCAGTGGAGGCTGAGGGTAACAGCCCCCTCCCCCAATCTGTAGTCACAGATGACTGTGAGCTGCCTGGTGTGGGTGCCTGGAATCAAACTCAGATCTTCTGCAAGAGCAACCCATAGTCTTCACTGCTGAACCATCTCTCTGCCCCAGTATGGAGTATCTTATTTCATGGTAAAACAGGAAGATTTTCCAGTTTAATTTCACAAAGAAGTCAAAAGTTATCACTATCACCATTTCTATTCAACACTCATTTAGCATTCTTAGCTAGTAAAATAAAACAAGAAAAAGCAAATAAACAGCAACCCCCCCAACTTGACAGAAGACAAGTCTGTGGCCCGTTTTCTTCATTAATGATTGACATGGGAGGGCTGTAACAAACGACCACAGACATGGTGGCTTACAACACACATGTATCTTTATTTTGGATTTTAGAGACAGGGTTTCTCTGTATTGCTTTGGAGCCTATCCTGGAACTTGCTCTATAGACAAGGCTGGCTTCGAACTACTCACAGAGATCGGCCTGCCTCTGCCTCCTTAGTGCTGGGATTAAAGCCATGCACCACCACCGACTGGCAACACGTGTATTTTCTTACATGGATGAGATCAGTTTCAATGGACCAAACAAAGTTAAAGTGAACATAGGACTGCGTTCTCTCCAGATGCTCTGGAGGGGAATCTGTTTCCTTGCCTTTTCCTGCTCTAAGAGCTGCTACGTTCATGGACTCACGGCCCTGCCTGTCTTTAAAGCCAGCAGCAGTACACATTCAAATATTCCTCCTCTTCTGTTATCACGGAGCATCCTGCCTTGAAGCCAAACTTCCCTCTATCTCTCCCATAAAAGGACAACTTCAGATTCAATGCTGAAGAGACATAAGCCCAAGCACAGACAGATAAGCAAGAATTTCATACACCCCAGGAGAAAACAAACTAGTGTGAACCCTCTGGCGAAAAATTAGGCTAAACCTGGAAAGGCTAAAGACCACATTTTAGACCAAGAATTCCATTTGTAGTTATGTGTTCTACAGAAACTCTGAAGTTTCATTCAGTTCCAGAGACGAGACCACAAAAGTGAATAAATACGTTATGCGCATAAAAGGAAGACCCTGTAGCAGTCTGAATAAAAGAGCTAGGTGTTGAGCTCCCTGCTCTTTCAGAGTTCGGTTCCCACCACCCACCCACATCAAGCTGCTCACAGCTCCAGCTCCTAATGGTCTGACACCCTCTTTTTGCTTCTATGGATACCATACAAGCACAGGCATGTGTGCATACGTACACACAGGCACACACACACACACACAGAGAAAGAGAGGAAGAGATTGAAATCAGAAAATATTTAAATGAAGAAACTGGGATGTAACATAAGAAATTGAAGCTACAGAGCTGGACAGGAATATAACTATGTCTACATATGCTTCAGAAACATACAAAAGAATGCTATATATAGTTACAAATACATGTGTAAATATGGAGTATGCATGGGAATTACAGGTGCCACATCTGGGGGAGAGGGTGCAGGAAGAGAATTGAGAGGGAGGATGGCGGGCACTTGAAGTCTGGGACATTGGTTTATTTAGCTTTCAAGTGAGGAGAGGGCATACAAGTGTTTGGATTTAGTGGAGCTGGATAATGCACACAAGTATTTTTATGTCACAGTTCTAAATGTACTGAATTTTAAAATACTTCATATGGAGAGAACCAGACAAGAGTGATATTTAAAGAAGGAGAGTGGTCAAGGCAGCCAAAACTCTTCCCCTCCTGACCCAGATAACTGCCCGTGAGAGTTCTCACCAAGCGCACTCCTAGAGATCAGAAACAACACTGTGGAGCGGGTTTCCCTCCATCTTTATGTCAGCTCCTGAGCTTGAACTCAGGTCTCCAGTCCTACCCAGCAAGCACCTTTACCCAGTCAGTCATCCTGCTGGCTCAAAGTAGCAGGTTTTAATAGCTTCATGTATTTGGTATTTCTTTTTAACACAATATGGTGCAAATATTCCCATCAGTCTTTCTATTTGGTTTGTAAAAAGAGGTTTTTGTTTCAGGGGAAATTTCAATGCCTGGCTAAAATTTAAATGATGTTTTTATTTAAGTAAATGCCTAGCAGCCTGGTCAGTGACCTAGACCTGGTGCCCTCTGTTCACTACCACATGACAGCCTTTGCCTTTCCTTTCCTGGATTTCTGAAATGGGGCTAAATTGTCCCTGGTCCCAGCCATCTCTCACAGCTGCTGAAAAAATAGCCTCTAACACACACACAATTCTATGTTGCTTAAAACTTCTGATGGGAGCTGAGGAATGGCTCAGAGGCTAGGAATACTTCCAGCTCTTCCAGAGGCCCAGTTTGGTTTCCAGAATTTCTGTCTGAAGGCTCATAACCACCTGTAATTCCAGTTTGGGGGATCTGAATCCTCTTCTGGTCTCTGCTAGCACTCCAGGCATGTGCAAAGACACTCCCTTGCATACAAATGAATAAATAATAAAAATTTAAGTGTGTGTGTGTGTGTGTGTGTGTGTGTTTCTCTAGTTTCCAGCTGAACTCCAAACTCCTTAGCACAGGGTCCATCCATACCTGTACCAACCTAACATTCTGACCTGTTCCTATGCTACTCATACTTCTGTCACATGACTCATACAGCTCCCCCAAAAGAGCACGGCTGTCTCACAGATTTTATTCCCTTTCTGCAAAGCCCCCTTCTCTGTCACTATCATCGAGCTCATATTCATTTTTTTCTCTCTTAGACTCATTCAGATCTTGCATCTTCTAGGCAGACATTCTGTCTTGCCCCTCTGTTCCTTTAGTAACCACTTCCACGTTCCCTGTCCCTCCATGTAATCTCTCCTTTGGTTTTCCATTTGTTTGTCGTTTCTTTTTGTTTTTGAGATAGAGTCTATGTAGGCCAAGCTGGTCTTGAACTTCAGTTTCCCTCGCTTCAGTCCTCTGACAGCTCCATGGTTAGGAGTGCTTGCTGAGCAATCAGGAAAACCAGAGTTTGGATCCCAGCACCCACATAAAAGCCTAGAGATGTGCACAGCTCCAGCTCTAAGAATGCAGCATCCTCTTCACACACACACACACACACACACACACACACACACACACACACACACACACGAATAAGTAAAATAAATCTAAACAAATACAAAGGTCCAGGTATGGTGGCTCATACCTTAATCCCTGCACTCAGGAGGTAAAGGCAAATTTCTGTGAGTTCGAGGCCAGTCTGGCCTACAGAGCAAGTTCCAGGTCAACCTGTAAGGTCTTACACAGTAAGACCATGTCTAAAAAAAATTAGAAACTAAACAATATCATATAGTGTCAGTATTCGTAATTTAAAGCCATGACGTCACTGGGTGGGGTCAGTATGTTGCTTCTTGGTTGTCTACCTTAATTGTCACTCTTTAGGTCTAAAACAATTTCATCGTCCAAGGAAAGTAAACTAAATAGACAAAGATTGAGAAAGCTAGTTGTAGAGAGGGACTAGGGAGAGAACATGGGAAAGTACAGGGTACACAAGTATGGGAATGTCAAAATGAAGCCCAGTTTGTACAATTAATACACAGGAATAACAATGTCGAAGTAAAAATTGGGTTGTAAACTGCTTCAGTGTATCAGTTTTGGGTATATCCCAGGAGATTAAAGAACATCTAATGTTCTCAGCCAGGTCTGGTGGTGCACTCAGGAGGCAGAGGCAGGAGGATCTCTGTGAGTTTGAGACCAGTCACTTGCTACAAAGTGAGTTCCAGGATAGCCAGGGCTGTTACACAGAGAAACCCTGTCTCTAAATGTATGTATGTATGTATGTATGTATGTATGTATGTATGTATGCATGCATATATATACATATATATATATAGTTTGTCTCAATAATAGTAAAAACTGCTAATAAATTATGCAAATGATGAAGTTTACCTTGGCCTGGGGCCCCTGACTTGAAGCAACAGGAAGGTCCTCCAGCCCCGGGACCTGGGGATGATGAGAGGGAATTCAGGGGGCTATAAAGGAGAAATAAAAGCACAGGGGGTCCCATGTCCATTTGATAATCTATTGTATCTAATCCACTGAGACAGGAGCTTTATCTAACTAAGTCACTGTATTTTATTCTATGCCAAACTGACTGAAGTAGCAATACTTGAAACTGAAATGAATTTAAAAGTTAAGTCCTTTATTAGAATAAAAGCAAGCCAAATATTCAGCAAAATAACGTTTATCACACACCTGACACTTCACATGACCTCAATCTTAAAGCACAAGTGTGCAGAGACTGATCTCAAATACTCAGCAAAATGAGATGATTTGCCTGGTTCGGTGGCTTGGACCTGTATCCCAGAGCTAAGGGGGTTGAGACCGGAGAGTTGCTGTGAGTTCAAAGGTAGCCTGAACTACAGTAGGAAACTGTATCTCAAAGAGAAAGTGAGAGTATGTGCAGACTTGGTGATTTACACCCCCCCCCCCAGTGTTGAAAACAAGCCAACAGAAAGAGAAGCAGATATTCACTCCCAGTACATCTGCCGCCACCTTTCTGCATGGGGACAGATGGACAGACCCAAAGTTGGTCATATGGCTGAGCTCACTGTATTCTCAAACGAAGACCTGGTCTGGAAGGTTCCAAGTGGACAATACATTTGCCAGATGCCAAGGGCTGGATCTCTAACTCATCTGGCCTGAACGATATGGACAGCGATTCAGCTGGATCATTCTTTGGCTTGTTGATATCCGTCTGGCCAGAGAGTTCCGGTACAAGAGAAGCTGGGAAACAAGGCGGGCAGGGATGCTCGGATAGAAGACTCGAACCATGAGTAAGGTTGGAGTACTCTGAGGAACACCCACACTAAGACTGAAGCTACTATTCCTCCCTACGGGAGCACTCAGAGCAGTGTGAGCACTCTGAGCAGTGTGAGCCAGAGGAATTGTCCTGGCTCCAGCTTGGGCATCTGGGGCCACTTTCATCTCCTTGTTGAAATCTCATCCCTTCTTAGAAACCCAGACTTTATGTCCTTCAGAAAATTCCCTGAACCACCCTGTGTGATTTACAAGCAGTCTGTTGCTGTGTAATACTTCATTCCACCACACCATCTCATTATCACGGTGCTAGGCATAAATATATTTCAGGTGGAGATCCTGTGTGTGCGCGTGTGGGGGAGGGGGTGCGATTTTCACAGTATCTTTCTTGCACTGGGGTGAGATTATAGCAGGAACTCAGTTATTGATGGAAAAGTCACCGCGCCAGCTCCCCAAAGTTCCCAAACTTTCTTTTCAGCTGGAAAGATGCTTAGCCAGCCACGCCAGATCAGGGGGGTCTGCGGCTCCCCAGGGCAAGAGGAAAGCTATCCCAAATGCAAATTCAGTCTCAAAGTACTACAAAGGCCATCTAGGAAAGCAGGATCAGTGCTAAACCCCTCTTGGGGACCAGGCTCTCCCTGCGTGGATGTGTCTGTGGATACATGTGCTTGGCGAGGGGACAGTTGTAGTGTGGTGGCAGAGAAAACAAGAGAGGGCAACTCCACGCAGTGACTATGTGGGGGGATTTGCTATGTCTTTCTCCCCCTCCCTGCTTTGTCCCCATTCTCCTCGTCCCCTTCTGCATTTGTCTGGGAGGATCCTGGAGTGTTCTTTTGATCGACTCAATCTTTCTCTGGCTCTTGAGTTCTGATTGGCTGAAGGACTTAGAGGGGGAAAAACTTTAATTAAGTAGATAATCTCTTCTTTGGATGTTAGGTAGCTCCATTTCATCTCCCCTTAACTCTGCTTGGGATCGCTTACACACCAAGGAAGTCGAGCTCTGAGGAGAATTCCATCCCTCTGCCTCCGACGAAGAATACTTCCCATGGCCCCTGTCTCCCAGTTTTTGAGAATTTCTCCCTCTGTTTCTCAGAAGACCATGTTCCTTCTGAAGCCTGTGTGCGTCTTTCTTGTCACTTGTGTTCTCCACCTCAGCCAGGCCTGGTAAGTAACCTACTTGGATGTGGGATGTGTAAGGGTGTGTGATATGTTGGAGAATGCTAGCTTTCATTTCTGATCAAGTAGGAGGCCTTGAGCTCTCTTGGGAAAGGTCATTCTCTGCAGTAGGGCTTGCCCTAAGTGTGTAACTGGCCTCAGCAAGTCTTTAGGATTCTTGCCAATAAAAGATTGGATTTTAAAACATTTAAAAACAAGGGGCCTTGTATATTTTTGTAAATGACTATACTACACATTTCTAGTGATTGGTGGGGGGGGGGGGAGACAGTACCCTGGAATGCTAACCCCTGCCCCTGTTGTGGCTCAGGGAGATGCTTCAGAGCAGGCTGGTGTGGGCTCACCCCCCTGGAGACAGAATGGACAGGATCCGATTCTGCACTTTCAGACTTTCCTTCATGATATTCTAAGAAACTACTCACATTAGCATTGCCTAGACGTTATAAGGGAATTAGAGCTATTGGGGCATTGGGTCAGCAAAAAGGTCTGAAGACAAATGCTCTAGAAATCTGAGGTTTCCTACAAAC
The DNA here is from genome assembly GCF_943737965.1 of Phodopus roborovskii. Classification (NCBI taxonomy): domain Eukaryota; kingdom Metazoa; phylum Chordata; class Mammalia; order Rodentia; family Cricetidae; genus Phodopus; species Phodopus roborovskii. Next base: position 15,779,296 of record NW_026126541.1, on the reverse strand, counting down.
ATATTTAAGTTGTTCAATGTACAGAAATTCCTAAATCCCTCTGAAAACCAGATAACATGTGAAAGGTGCTTTGCAAACTCTAGGACAAATGCTAGATGATATTATCTTGGGTCTTGGGGACCATGAAAAGCATCTGCAAATGCAATTGCTAATAAGCAAGAATATGATAATACAAGGAGGCCCACCCGAGGGATGCAGGCAGCTAGGCAATGTGGAGTTCCTCCTCAATTCAGAGGCTCAATCAACCCCCACCCCGTCAGCTCTCACTTCAGCATCCATTTAAGATACGAATCCAACTGCTCCACATCCTATCCAGCAAGCCAGAATAGAAATGCCTTTGCTGGAACCTGCTTCCTGTGCTAATTGAGAGTGTATTCTAATCGTAAATGAGCCTAGCCATCTCTATTAAAGTGTTGATTTCAAAGTTCGCCAACTTAGCATAACTACTCACAGCTAAGTGTAATGATTTGCAACATTCCTGATTGTGAGCAAAACCGCCAAATAATTGGTCAGTTTTAATTGGCCTTTTAATTGAATATTTCAACATGAAAAGGGGGGGGGAAAAAGCCATCTCTGCCTCATGAGAACAAAACGACAAAAGAGCCGGGAGACTATTTCAGGGCGTTTTTCTGGTGCCCATCGTGCTCTTCAGCTGATTTAATATCAGCAAAAGAGAAACACGAGATGCCCCTCCCTAGTCTCCAGGGCAGTGTGAAGAATTGTTCCATTAGAAAATACCTTTACTGTGTGTCCCCTCCCTGCTGAAGGGGTCATGTGCATTTCATTTCGACACTGACACAGCCACACTGAAAGGTGGCCGGGTCGCTTGTCTGTCCAAATTCAAGTGTCTGGATTCAAAAAGAAAACAAGAGAAAAGAAATGTGAAAGTTTGTTCTAATTTAAACACGGGATTTGAGAACCCTCCCTGCCTGGCCTGACTTAGAGGGGAAATGCCCAAACCTCCAAATGCAATGAACGCAAACTTTAGTTGCTTTTTCCTGTAAGCCTCAGTTGGAATTAAAAAATGTAGGCTTTGCCCACATTCTGCTTTTAGGTAACCTGTGAGAAGTGATTTTTAAAATTCAACATTTTAAATATTGATTATCCCTCTAATGAAACACTCTGGGTCATCATCCCCATTGTGCCAGCGCAGAAATTTGACCAACCATGGCCTTTGACGTGTTTCTCTTAAAACTTCATTATCAGCCTTTTATGTAAGGGCCTCAAAAGCATTAGGAGACAGGGAGCGCAGTTTCTGCTCGGTTGTTCAATTGTCGGGACGCTTGAAATTACAGTCTAAAAGAGTCGGGCAGCAAGCATTCCAGGGCGTGAAAAGAATACCCGTGACTTTCCCTACAGCATGCAGCTTCTCTGAGCAGGCAGCGCGAGAGGAACTTTAAAATGAGGGTTTGCCACCCTGTCCTCCATGGTGGAACTTTAAAATGAGGAACTTTAAAATGAGGGTTTGCCACCCTGTCCCCCATGGTGGAACTTTCTGAGGAACTTTAAAATGAGGGTTTGCCACCCTGTCCTCCATGGTGGAACTTTAAAATGAGGGTTTGCCACCCTGTCCTCCATGGTGGAACTTTAAAATGAGGGTTTGCCACCCTGTCCTCCATGGTGGAACTTTCTGAGGAGTGGTATTTCTCAGTAACTGGAGATATGTTTTCTTTGATTTTTCTTAATCTTTATGGCTCCTTAAAATAGAGAATAGGGATGCACGAAATAGCCCAGCAGGGGTACGACAGCTACAGTGGCCTCAGAAATGAACTGAGGTCACCTTCCTGATACACTTTCTCTTGGGAAGAAACAGGCATAAAATGTTTTCCTTAACCTGTTCACCCTACTTCACTCCAGTTAACATCCCATAATAGCAATGAGTGATCAGGGACACCCTGTCCCTACTTCTTCTCATCCTTTGCCTGTTTTCCATGTATATATCTATATATATCTATATATACATATCTATCTATATATATCTATATATATATATATATATATATTCCATGTCTATTCTGCAACAGAGTAAGAATTTATGTGAAGTTATTGGATTGTAAGACAATATTTGAAAAAACACTACCTCTTGGGTCTCAGTATTTGAGTTTTTATCTGATATTAAGGTGCTGGAGCCCTGATCAGGAAATGGATTAGTTTGGGGGGGTTGTTTTTGGCGATGCTGGGGATTAAACCCAGAGTCTTCTTGTGTTGGGGAGTGATTCTACTCCTGAGCCACGGCCAGCACAGGATCAACTACTCTCAGAGGATCTTTACATACAGTCTCACCAAGCATTGTGTATAGCTATTATCACTGGTCTCTAAATACATCTGCCTCTATTTTTAAATGGATGTAACAGAAAGTAAAGTACAAATTATGTCAGGTGTGGTGTTGCACTCAGGAGGGAGAGGCCAGCCCAGCCTGGTCCACATAGTGAGTTCTAGGACAGCTAGGGCTACATAAAGAAACCCTGTCTTAAAACAAAATCTTCACAAAACAAATAAAGACAAAAAAAATACAAACTTAAAGCTATTGCACTTATAATAGTTTCTTGGCTGTATTATATGCTTATCACCGTGAGTTTTCCCACTAGCAGAAGCAAAAAGAGGAATTTGGCCAAAGGCAGGTCCACTAAAGCTCCAACAGCAAGATGTGCTCTTCCTCAGAGAGCCTAGTGATCTCTGAGGTCACAGCTGTAAGTGAGATGTGAGGAGCTGCAGGGGGAATCTAGAAAAGAATCTGCTAATGTGAAAGATACCCTGACCAGTAGCAACCTTGGCCTATCCACGCATACATACATGGTTCCAAACCAGCCAGGATGGTGGGGCAGCTAGGAGGTGGCCAGTAAAGCAGCTGCAAGGTCAGCATTCCAGCCAGAGACAGGACCAGCAAAGGTCAGCTCCCACTAACCCTTCTTTTCCTTAACAATGGGAACCTGTGTCTTCTTTCACCGCTCTATTCCTCCTATCCTGGATGGCAACAATGATAATACTATTACAATAACTGCACCAAACTCTTAGGTTCTGAGAATAGACAGGACTGTTGTTTTTCTTGTGATAAGGAGACTGCTTGGAGGTACATGGCGTGTGTGCGTGTGTGTATGTGCCTGTGTGTCTCTGTGTATCTAGGATAATTTGGCACAGGGGGATCTCTGTTTTGGAACATTATGTAGATATAAAGAAGATCAAGAAAGGACCAAAAACAAAGGCTTTTCACCCATGTCCACTCCCTTCCATGCTCGGAGACTGTTGTTTCTTTCCTCTGGCTGGACAGCTGGACAGCTGGACAGCTGTCAGCCGATGCTTTCTCCCATAGTTCAATTAATGAAGTTCCTTTTTCTTGGTCGCCAAGGGCCCTTTCCTATTTCTATCAGAAGGCAGAATTCATATGGCGTAGAGAGTGAGGTCCAGGCAATATTGTTTACTATAACCCCGCCCCCCCTTTTTTTTTCTGAAACAGGTTTTCTTACTAAGCAAAAGATCAGGCTGGGTTAACAGCTAGGGGAACTGGCGTGCTCCGTTCCTATCCGTGCGGTCCCCATTGCTCTCATTTGAAATATGTCCAGACCCTGAAGCCTCTTGAAAGAAATGGCCATCCACTTCAGATGGGCCTGTGGCCTCGTTGAGAGCCAAACTTTTATGGTTTGTTTTCCCTCAATCTTTTCTGCAAGCCCCTGGTATTGGTCATGTCGTTTCTTTCTACCCTTCTGAGGTTAGAGTCTTCTCTCAGGAAAAACAACAACAACAACAACAACAACAACAACAACAAAAACAGACCATAAGGGGGCATTTAAACTCACCTCTATCTAACCACTCCCAAATCCATTGTTTTGAACAGTTTGTTTCCAGTGTCCCCATCCTCCATCCCAATAAGCCTCCATAAAAAGGCAGATGCTAATCTTTCAGTCAGACTCCAGGGATGGCAGTCCTACCGTCTCCGGGCCAGACTGAAGCCATCCACAGAAGGAAGAACTCCCCCTACTAGGCACCATGATGGCTGCTAACCACATCCCATCCTCACACTCAGACCCTCTGGCTCCCCGTCAGAATCTGCCAGTTCATGACAACAGCTGACCAACAGGCTGCTGTCCCTGTCCTGCCTGGCATTCTTCAGCTTCATCAGGGCGTCTGTGCGCTCAGGCTGCGTAGGTTTATTGCTTCCGGAGCATTCTGTTTCATTGTAAGTTTGTATTGTGGACTCTTCCTCCTTCTTGGCTTCCTTCTTCATAAAAGCAGAGTGGGCAGATACGCAAGAAACCCCGACACTAGAGCTTCATTCAACCAGTGTCAATCCCTGTCCTGACTTTCTGCAGCCCTTCCAGCTACATAATTGCTCTTACCAAACAGTTCAAAACAGGAAGAAGGACACGAAAAGAAATCTCAGGTCATTCGGGGTGTTGGTGGTGCACGCCTTTAATCCCAGCACTCGGGAGACAGAGGCAGATGGATCTCTGTGAGTTCTAGGCCAGCCTGGTCTATAGAGCTAGTTCCAGGACAGCCTCCAAAGCAATACAGAGAAATCCTGTCTCGAAAAACAAAAACAAACAAAAGAAAAAAGAAAGGAAGGAAGGAAGAAAGAACAGAAAAGAAAAAGAAGTCTCAGGTCTTGCATATGAGAAACATAGGGTCAGCAAGGAGAAAGAATCTTGGGGGACAGTATGCAGTTATGATTGTTCTTGAAGTAACCCAGAGCAGTCCTTAACGAAAGGGGGAGATCATGTGGACACAGGCTCTGGTTTATTTGTGCTCTCAGTGGCCTGGGGAAACCGAAAGACGGATGCTTCACTCTCCATTTGAATTTAGGTCCATTAGGTAGTAAAAACAGTCCTAAAATGCGGACATCTGTTGGTTCTGCTGTCTTGAGCCGATCACCTGGTGGTTTGGGGTGGGGGCATTCACTACAGTGACACAAGGCTTCTTGTGTTGGACATTGGTGGTTTTGTGTCCCTCTGTGCAATGGATAGGAATACTTTCAAGCCTAGGGCACGGAGGCCTAGGTGACACAAACTGCCTGCACAGGGACTGGGCAGAAGCTGCAGCAATGCCTGGCTTCTGGCTGAGGACAGTGGCCTGGACTGCTCCTCAGCGACCTTCACTTGGAGGCCAGGGAGAGGGTGGCTGCTCTGTCCCTTCCCTCATTTAAATGCCAGGTGCTGTGGGCTTTTCTACAGCTCAGCTTTTGGCTTTCTTGGCAGAGCTTGCTGCAATACACAAAGGAGGCTGGAAATGGGGGCTAAGGACAGCCATGGTGCGCTGTAAGGTCCCCTGAACTAATGGCACGTCCCTTAGCAGGGAAAAGACTACTCTTGGAAACTAGTTATTTCCTAGGTCAGGGGGAGGGGGAAGAAAGAAACCCTACTGCACCTGCTTGGCAGAGTTTCATGGCTTGAAGCTGTCCCAAAGGCACGGGTCATTGGCCTCTGCCTATAATTTGGCAAGGGCTGGGTTTGAACTGGCATTTTAAGGCATTTTTAACATAAGAATGGCCATTGAAATGGACACTCCTGCTTAACATTCTGTTTCAGTCAACTAGCTTGTCAGACTAACTTTCGTATATAATGTTTCAGTATTGTATAGAAAATTCACATTCCTAAAAGTATGATTTAGACTTAAGTTGTAGACCCAAAGCCGTGAACTTCTGATGGCCTTTAAAGCCATCTTGACGACCACAGACCCTTCCTTTGGCCACAGTACCCGCCAGATTCTGTCTGCTTTCTCCTCTGGTGGCCACTCCTCTCCCCAGTCCACACGCGCTGCCTTTTCTGGTTAAAAACTCCGTTCTCTGAATGCAGGCTTGTGTCCCGTACCCCGGAACAGGATCTTGTCCATAGTAGCTCCCCTCACCCCTGCCTCCTTCCCTGCTCCCCATCCAGTGAAGGGGATGCAAGCTAGGGCTTTCCTTGTACCCCATCACTGAGCTATATCTCCAGTTTCCTTACAATTTTATTTTTCTCTTTTTGACACATTTGAGAATATCTTTCTTCCCTATAAGACATCAGATACATCCGTGCCTTCTCCTTTCCATTCCTTTCCCCCAGCTATAATAGGGTCGTTTCCATACTTTATAGTTTACAGTGTGTAAGAATTAGTCACCCAAATGATCTGTGAAAACCTTTTACTTTTTCAACTCCTTGTGTAGTGGGGGAGCTCCCAGTTTAAATGTCAGAGGGCTGTGAAAGAACCTGCTGGAACTCTGGAATCCAGTTCCACAGTTATCAGTGAGCCCCTTGTCTGTGTAATTGTGTGTGCTTGTATAGGTATGCTCTGGAATACAGAGAACCATTGGGGAAGATCCCAGAAGGGCTTGACAGCTCAGCTTTCTCCAGCCCCAGGCACGATGTGAACTCCCTTCAGAGAGAAAGTTGTGAGGGAGGCAGCTTCCAGCTCTGGGGTCTCCAGCCCTGTTCCCTGTGCATCTCTGGGTGAGAAGTATAATCCACACTCACCAGCATAGCCCCTGCCTCTAGCCTGCCACCCAACTTAAACAGCCTGAACCAAGAGAGACCATGGGAGTCTCATGACCTCCAGACTTTTTGTGAATGTTAAGAGGTGCTAAAAGATGAGGCAGAAGCTAAAGATGTCAAAGTTCTATAAGGAAATCAAAGGGAGGCAGGACCAAAGTGGGGCAGAGGGGGTTAGGATGAAAGTTCTGGATATTGGATATAAAACATAACATTCTAGAAATTCACACAAAAACCTTTGTCTTTGAAAAACTTGAATGGGGACAGAGCAAAGGGGATCTGGCCTCATTTCTAAGCTGCATCCACTGGACTTGAAGTCAGCCGGGCACAGTGGCCTCCAGGGAAGCTCCCCATGGGGAGAATGAGGCTGAGAGGCCTCCTGAGTAGGTGTAGGTACAGAAAGGGGAGAGGGAGCCAGGTGCCTGAAATCAGCCCAGTTACAAGCTCCTTGTCATGCTAAGAGATCAGAGCAAGTCCAAGCCCATCAGTAAGACCACATGGCTATCTGGGAAAGATGCTGTCACCAGAGCCAGCTCAGGCACCTGGGAACATTGGCAGAGCTAGAATCTATTGAGGAATTATGCTAATCTGGGGGTCCCAGGTACCCAAGGGTCCACTTTGAAGTCAATGGAAACTGCCAGTCTCGCAGTGGTTCTCCAGTGTCCGTGTAGAACGTGCCAAGGCTGATGGTGCCTTGCTCCTGGTGCACAGTTTCCTGTGGTCCCCCAGGGCTGAGCCCAGGAAGTGCAGCAGCAGACACCAGCTCCCTTCACAGCATTCCCCGAGTTCCCCTTTCCTCTGCAAGAATGCCACTCTTTGAAAGGACTGCCCTTTGTATGGGCTCTGAGGTGGGTACTGCTTAGATTAGGCACATCTGGGCACACCTAGGACTGAGGCATAGGTTTATCAAAACCAGAGATTGAGGGCTTACTATAAATACATTTGACCTAACGGGAAAGAACTGAATGGATCCAGCATGAAGTGCTCACATGGTTTTCTTAGCAGCCACTCAGTCCAATGAAGGGCTTGGAGGGTAACTAGAGGGAGCACTAACAAGCAAAACTCACAAGAACTGTGCTGAAACCTCCTTACCACCTCCTTCTGCAGAAATGACAATATAGAAGCCCACACAGGAAAATTAAACTCCAGGGAATAAAGACATTTGTCCCTACTTTAAAAGAAGCCAATCTACGTTTTTAAAACAACAGTTTCATGTTTATAGAGAAAAACTGAGCAGAAAGTGTATAGTTCCTTTATAACCCGCACATCTCCTCCCATCAACCCCTTGTTCACGTCTGTGATGTCTACACTAGAGCCAGTGTGGGCAGCATCAGCTTTGGGGGGATCTGGTAGTTCCCAGAACCCTTGCCCTTTGGGGCATGGAAACTTCTGGAATGGAGCGCTGGAGCATCAGCAAAAGAAAAAGTGGCCATCCTCTGGGCTTCTTTCCTGAGCACAGGCGTCAGTCACTCAGCACAACGTTGCTGACACTTCGCAGTCACATCCATCATGACTTCTACACAGGGACTGGAGCAGAGGAGATTCAAATCACACTTCAGCAGTACATGGCCTAGAACAGAGGCTCTCAACCTGTGGGTTGCAGTCTTTGGGGGTCAAATGACCCTTTCAAAGGAGTTGCCTAGCAGATATTTACATTATAATTCATAATAGAAGCATAATTACAGTTATGAAGTGGCAACAAGATAATTTTATGGTTGGGGTCACCACAGCATGAGGAACTGTATTAAAGGGTCGCAGCATTAGGAAGGTTGAGAATCACTGTGCTAGAATGAGACAGCACAGGTTCCAGACCCACCCCCGAACCAGTGTGGTATATTGCCTTGACATACCTCGATGCAGTTTGTGTATCTGTGAAGTGGAGAATAGACTTACTCTATTTTCTATAACTGTTGTGGCAATTGCATGAGCTTCAAGTATTAAAATACTGACAAAGGATTTGCTGTGCACAACATAAACACTATGCTGGGTTGTTAAGAAAATCTGTAACATGTTACAGATAAAGTATGACTACCCTGACATATCTGGTGATATTAGCTGTCAATATGTGACACGAACTGCATTTTATGCGACATCATACTTTCCTGGGACAGGATCCCATTATGGAATCCTGGCTAGGACTCACTGTGTAGGTCAAGCTGGCCTCAAACTCAGAGATCTACCTGTCATTGTCTCCCAAGTGCTGGGATTAAAGGAGTGTGCCACCATCCCTGGGACTGTGATATCATGCGTTATACACACACATATATGTATATAGATTATATAACATATATAAGAATAACAAGAGGAGAAGAAACAATAAAATATATACTTGTCAATATAAAAAAAACTACAGCTACTCATGCAAACTGCTTGCCCCATTCGTAATTACCGTAAACAATGGTGGTTATCCGTGGCACACACTGGTGCTATGGATGCATCTACACCAACCACTATGTGATTTGCTCAGTGCCCCTGGCTTTCATCCTTGCTGTATGAGCAGCTGCTCAATTAACAAATAAGGGGGAGCACTGCTTGCCCCAGACTTCTCCCTTGTATCCCCCAAAACTTTTCTATGTCGAACATTTTAGTTAAAAGAGTAAGTGCTGCCTGTGAACGTCCTGAAAACAGCATCCCAGTATAAAAAGCCAAGATCTGGGTCAGGCACGATTCTAGGTTTGTAGGTCTGTTGGGGGGGGTGCTTTTGGGGCTGAGTATGCCAAGGTTTTAGAAAGAATGAAAAAGGAGCCCCTGGGTTTGCAGTCTGTGGGTTCCTCTCTGTCTCTTCCCCACAAATCTTCCGGTAACCCTCCTTCTTCTCAAATTTCCCATTGGCTCGAAGGCGCCCTTCATTACCTTTCCTTTCCAGACCCTTTGAGTCAACGCATGTGTACAGAACACTCCCTATGTCCAAAGTAGTGTATGAGGAGCTGGCGGGCGTCAGAGACCACAGGCAAGCCACACTTGTGATCAGAAACAAGGCAGCAAAAGGAAACCAAGGCTAGCCTGGGCTAAACAGTGAGACAACTGTTATCCCTGTACTTAGGAAGCCGAATTTAAGGAGCTGAATTTAAGGAGCTTTTCCTATAAGCTTAATCTTAAAACCTTCCAGATGCGCCCTCCCCAGTGCTGGGATTGCTCGTGTACAACACCATAGCCAACTAATTAACAGGCTTTCCCAATAACCCAGACAAAAGATGGTGATGGTTTGAACCAGGGTGGGACCAGGGGAGATGTGGAAAACTGGTTACATTATGAGCTGCAGTCAACAAGATTTGAGGAAATATTGAATACAGATTAAGAAGAAAAGAGTCTCTTATCTGAGCAAGGAGGGACTTTCCCGTTCTGATAGAGAAGGTTAAGGTGAGGGCAGATCAAGAGTTCATCCCGAGGCAAGGTAAGCTGGGCGCCTACCAACTCAAGGATGTAGTTGAATGTACAAGTCTGGCGATTGGGCAAAAAGGTCTGAAAATAGTTGGGTAAGTGCAGGAAGATAAAGACTCCTTTGAGTGGTACTCAGTGTGGGCATCTGCAGCAGTAACTGTGTATTTCCTGGGGAATGGGAAGGTGCACCTCCACCTGAGAGTATACATCATGAGCCACCCATAGAGAAGCGACCATCTACTAAATACAGTCCATGTTTGTGGGGATGCCTTCCCTTCAGTCATGTGACTTGTCTACAGACAGCACCTAGCCCATAAAACACTTACATGCCTTCCTTCTTCATCCTTTCCATCTCGACACAGCACTCATCCACTACAGCTTCTGCAATCTTTGTTTTACTGGTTCAAAGGACATCACACCACTCTCATTAACCAAAGCGAATCCTACCCTGCTTTGGCGTTCACCACGAGGACACAGTGTCTTTTCTTTATGTTGGATATTTTGCATACAAGTGAAGCAGTCACATAGGCCAAGTGTATTTACAAATAACAACATAAGCATGGGATGTCCACTAAGTCTATGCCAAGGCAGGTAGGTGTTCAGCTAAACCCGTCCCTTTAATTGGCTCAGCTGGCAAGCATGTTACACTATCTTCTTACCATAGGCTCTCTAGGAGGAAAAATACTCCAAGTCCTCCATCCCGTCCTTGCCCGTTTTTGTTATGAAAACTCTTACCCACCAGCCTGGTCCCACAACCACATCAGCCCCAAATGAATACTCAGAGACTTAATATTAATTATGAAACTGTTGGCCATTGGCTTAGGCTTCTTATTGACTAGCTCTGTCTTGATTATTAACCGATTTCTATTCATCTAAGTATTTCTACGTGGTCTTACCTTCCAGAGAACACCTGACTAAAGTCCTCTCCTCCTGGGATCCTGCTACTCTGCCTACACTTCCCAGAATCCTCCTTGTCTCCTAGTCCCACCTATCATTCTGCCTCATTGGCCAAACAGTGTTTTATTCATTAACCAATAAGAGAAACATATTTACAGAATGACATCTCCCATCATGTTTTCCTAACTTAGATTCTTTCATGGAGAGAATCTTGACCCAGGCTCAGTCCTGGCAAAGCATTGTCCTTTGTCAGCCATGTTTTTTGTTTCATTATGTCTTCTTTCCCAGTAATATCTGTTCTGTGAAATGGTAACTATTCTGTCTGGTCTGGTAAGGTCTAGCTTGCAAGCTTTTCTGGATGTAAAGAATGCTCCTTCTAGTGAGTGCCTCGCTCTTCCTGATATCTCTGGAACCAGACTTCAAGAGCAGAAATTTAGCTCTGAACCAAAATGACTTTGACAACTGTGAGCTCTTTGAAATCATCTTGAATGTCTGTGAGCTCTTTGGTACAGATCCCTCAGCAGAGCATAAGCTTTGTTTTAGTTGACTTAGTTGTCTGCCAAGCTCTAATAGACTGGCCATCCTTTTGTTCAATTCTGCAGATTTGTGGTTTTCTATGCTCTTTTTTCTTCTTTCAAAATTTCCATCTTTTCATATGATAGCCTTACAATCGGCTAATATTGTTTCTCCAAAACTACCCACATTTTGGATGTTGTGCTTCATGTGGAGAGTTCACCAAGCCCATTGGCCACCAATAAGAGAATGGCTTTATCTATTTTGTTTCTGATTTCCTTTCTGATGTTTACCACCCTTTCAGCCTTCAGAATTATAAAGCCTTTGGGGTACAGTCCAAGGATTCCCATGTTACTTGCCTATGACTAAAAGTTAATAGATAGTATATATTTGACTGATATGAAATAGCTGTTTTGAAGTCATTCTCCAAAACTCGAAGACTTCAGGTCATATATGTGTTTAACTTTATATTTTTATATAACTATAAATTTTCAAAAATTACGAAGAAATTTCAGGAAGTTTCTGTACACTGTCCACAAATTTCCCCCATCTTACAATTATTATAGAGTAACCCTAGAGCTTATTCAGACACCAATTTACCACACCCCTAGGCTCTTATATATTTGTGTGTGTGTGTGTGTGTGAGACAGAGACAGAGACAGAGAGAGATTCTGATGCAAATTTGCCATGCTTGTACCCTTGTGTAACCGTGACCCTGGTTAAGACACTATCATTAAGGCTCATGACTCTTAATAGCCGAATCCATCTTCCCATTCCAAACTCCTGGAAAATAACTAACCTGTTATTATCTACACTACTCTGTTTTTAGCTCTATAATCAAATTGTTTCAGTATTGTTACATAGATATCCCCCTTTTGTGCTACTGAGGATTGCACATGTTTGGTGAGTATTTAAATTATATCTGCAACCTTCTCTTTTTTACATGAGAAAAAAAATCTCATAAATTGACCACTCTGGGCTTGAACTTGCTCTGTAGCTCTCGCACACCTTTAACCTGTGATCCTCCTGCCTCAGCCTCTCAAATAGTAACAATTATAGGACCAGACCCAGAAGAACACATTCTTTTGAAATTAACTTGTTGGGGGTGGGTATGTGTGGTGTGTGTGTGCACGTGTATATGTATGTTCATCTGTGTAGTAATGCCTATGCATATAAAGGTCAGAGGATGACATCAGGTGTCTCCTTAACTGCTCTCCATTTCATACAGTGAGAGAGACAGGGTCTCTCGCTGAACCCAGAGTTCATGGATTCAGCTAGTTGGCTAGTCAGCTTACTCTGGGGATGCTATCTCTCTCTGCAATCACACACATGGCTAAGCTATCACTCCAGCCTGGGATTGATTTTAATCTAATCTCCTTGAAGATCATCCAAGTAATTGTGTTTATTGATAGTTTGTTCTTTCTATTCCACGGTGTGGATGTAACAGTTTGGGGTTTTGGGTTTTTTCAGTACTTGGTGATTTTTTGTTGCTATTGTAAGGACTTTTATTGTTGCAGTGTTAAGGCTTGACTCAGTGGCCTTGTATATGATAAGTAAGGCTATGGGGTTTTTATTTGCTTGTTTTGTTAGTTTGAGACAGAGTCTCAAGTAGTCTAGCCTGGTTTGGAACTAGCTATGCAGATGGGGCTGGCCTTGAACTCCTGCCATGTGCCTCTCCCCCTCCCCCACCCCAGTGCTAGGGTTACTCGTGTGCACCATCAAATCCAACAAAGGGTAGTTTTTAGTTTTAACTTTCACACTCACAAGTTCATACACACACACACACACACACACACATATAAATTTCTAAGTTTAAAAGTCTCCATTTCTCAGAGATAAAGACCTAAGATCAAAGCCACTTAGTTGTTCAGTAGAGACGGAGTTGATTCAGCTTTATTTTGGGATTCAATTATTGAAACCCTAGACAGATAATCCCACTGTTTACTCTTCCTAACCAGACAGGCACCTGTCTACAATCCAGTGAAGTCAGATAAAACGGGGTCAGACTCAATTCCTCACTTCTTAGCTGGGTGAGCCTGAATGTGTGCTTAGGTCCCGTGGACAAAACAGAGATAAAAATGTTTGGGACCTAAATGATTTAAAAGGGCTACATATGAAACAGTGAGTAGTGTCTGGTACCTCACTGTGAGTTAGTGCTAGCTCTGTCCCCAGCCTGTGACAAAACAGTAATCAAACGTTATTTCCATTTTTATGGTATTAGAGACTGTAACCTTACATTTTAGGTGTTGGAAATGATAACTGACCTTAAAAATCTGGAGAAATGAGGCTGGAGAGATGGCTCAGTGGTTAAGAGCACTGGCTGCTCCTACGGAGGACCTGGGTTCAGTTCCCTGCACCCACATGGTGGCTCCCAACCACCTGTAACTCCAGTTCTAGGGGATCTGACAGCCTCTTTGGTATGTGGTGTGGCGTGCATACCACACAGAGCATATATACACAGAGGCAAGCGCTCACACACACTTGAAATAAAAAGAAATCTTTGTTCAATCTGAATGAATATACTACTTTTGATTAATATTTCTAACCTAGTGGGCTATCTTTTTAAACTTTTAAATTATTTTAATATTTATTTATTCTGTGTACACATTGTTGAAGCCAGCATACATGCTGTAGCACATGAGTGGGGGTCAGAAAATCCTTGCAGAAACTGTTCTCCCACGTGGGTTCCCAGGATCGAACTCAAGTTGTCAGGCTTGGCAGCAGGCACGTTTACCTACTGAGCCATCTCACTGGTCCTGAGCCGGTCATCTTTATTAGCCTTGTGACAAGGTGTAATAACGTCTCTTATGAAAGCTAATTTCCCTTTCCTTCTCTCAATGATATTGTGGAAATGATCTCTATGACTCTTGGAGGCAGAAAGAAACTGGTGTCTCTCCACTGTGCTTTCCCTTTCTTCTAGGTCAGTGAACAACTTCCTGATGACCGGCCCAAAGGTAAGGAGGTCTTTGATGAACTCGGTGTCACTAGTCTTAACTTGTTGGTTGAAGCTAACACATGGTGGTTTCGTTACATCTACAACTCCCATTATACTGTGGTGTACAGCACAGATGGGGACCTGCCCAAAGCCACTCAGCAAACTGTCAGAACTCGGATGAGAACTTGGTTGTATTGTTACTGAATTTATGGCTGGAATCTCTAGAGCCAGAAAAGCCATCATCTTTAACAACTGCAGTGTCCCTTCTAAGGTTCAGGAACTGCACTACATGGCCTCTACCGGGCAGGGAAGGTATTCCCCAAATACCAATCCTTAGCTGATAGTGGGGTACAAATACCCGAATACCCGAAACTTCAACAATTATGTGAATGGGGCTCATTTTTGGAGAGATGGTTTAGTACAAGTAAAGACTGGTGGGAACCAGGGTTTGATAGAAACCAAATTTCACCCCTCCTGTTGCTGTCTGCTGACTGTGAGGCTCTGAGCAAAGGACTTCTCTCCCAGCCTTGGTTTCTTGACCTACACGGTGGTCCCTGTCCACAGGGACACTGGCACTATTAAATGAGGAAGCATATTTAGAAAGCTGGGAAAGTAGGGTGTAAGAGAGTTGCTTGGGACAAAAGGCTCCTATGCTGAGGCTAAATTTTGAGCCCATGTTCCTGTAGGCTTACCTCGTCTACTCTAGCAGTGTGGCAGCTGGCGCCCAGAGCGGTATTGAAGAATGTAAATACCAGTTTGCTTGGGACCGCTGGAATTGCCCTGAGAGAGCTTTGCAGCTGTCCAGCCATGGTGGACTTCGTAGTGGTAAGGAAAGCCTTGACCTCTCTTCCAGGAACCCTGGTCATAGCTTGGGCCCCCTCCTCCTCCTCTACATCCTTAATTTTCATCCAATCTCTTTGTTCAGGACATTGCTCTCTTCTGAGATCTTCTCCTCTCTCTCTCTCTCTCTCTCTCTCTCTCTCCCTCTCTCTCTCTCTGCTTAATACCCTCTGCCTCATCTCCAGTTGGCCAAAGGTTTCGGTCACAATCCAAGCAATACCAAGAGGTAGGTTAGGGCTATAAATCCTCACACTGCTTAGTCTCTCCTTTCTTCAGCTTAGAGAGAGGTGCTAAGCCCAGGGAAACTTGGAGACCAGGTTACCATAGAGAAGATAAATAATAGTGAGAAGGCAGCCCATTGGGGGAGCTTTTTAAGACTGCTTTAGACTTTCCAGGAGTGCATGGGGTGGGGTCTTTGCCTCCAGAGTCATCTCCACCTCTTCCTTGGTTCTTTTATAAGCATGTCATCAGCAGTCTAGCTAATCACTCACAAAATGTGTGATTGAAAAGGGGGGAAGGAAGGAGGCCAGGACTGAGAGCAGGACCCCAGAAAGGAGTAAGAGAGACAGGATAGAGCTGTATGTGATGAAGGCCTTCGAGGAAAGTAGCACATTAGCATTTCTTTGGGCTGCAACCTCTTCTTCTAACCCTCGAGGGACTTTGGCTCCCCCAGCTAACCGGGAGACTGCGTTTGTGCACGCCATCAGTTCTGCCGGAGTCATGTACACCCTGACTAGAAACTGCAGCCTTGGAGATTTTGACAACTGTGGCTGTGATGACTCCCGAAATGGACAACTGGGTGAGTAGAAATTTGGGCATGAGGAACGCAGGCAAGCGGGGAACACAACAAAAGCGTGGTGGGAACTTGGAGGAATAAAACTGGATTCTTCCAAACATGAGTTTGGAAGACATTCAGTGACAACTGCCCAAATGGAGTTTAAGGCCCTGTTCTCCTCCCCAAACCTCCTAAACTTAAACACAATAATAACGGGCTAGTATGTAGACTCAATCATTGGTCCTTCCCAAGGGGACTTTTGCCTGTGTCCTTGTCCTGTGTTTGTCCCTCGTCCCACACTTTACTGCTGCCTTCCTCATCCTCTGTCAGGTTCCTCTTCCTCTCTCAAAGGCTGAACTCTTGTCCCTTCCTAGACTTCAACCGTCTGCCCGCCAGCCACGTGTACCGTCCTACAGAGGAGCATGCAGGCAGAATCCATGTGACAACTAGTTATGTCATGAAGGCCTGAGAAGGAGATTGGCTAGGGCTGAAGGAGGACAGAAAAGGTGGCAAAAACAAATGAAGATAGGAACCAATCCAGAAACAGAGCACTGACCCAGCCTTAAGCCTTTCCCATCCCAGACTCTCCTCCACCCATCAACTTACCCCACCCAATTAGAAACAAGAGCCCAGAAGTTTTGGACTCAAAGGCTTTTCCTGCTCCTGCCTTTTCAGGAGGCCAAGGCTGGCTCTGGGGAGGCTGCAGTGACAACGTGGGCTTCGGAGAGGCGATTTCCAAGCAGTTTGTGGACGCCCTGGAGACAGGACAGGATGCCCGGGCAGCCATGAATCTGCACAACAATGAGGCTGGCCGCAAGGTGAGTCCCACAGCCCTTGGCTAGTTAGCTGGCTCCAGCCACTACCAGCTTCAACACCTTCAGAGTTTTTTTTTTTTAACAGACTACCCAATCGACTGGCCACTCCCTAGCTAGGCGCTTTGCAACTCCTCCTTACGCGCAGCTCTCTCCCCAGGCGGTCAAGGGCACTATGAAACGCACGTGTAAGTGCCACGGCGTGTCTGGCAGCTGCACCACGCAGACCTGCTGGCTGCAGCTGCCTGAGTTCCGGGAGGTAGGCGCACACCTGAAGGAGAAGTATCACGCGGCGCTCAAGGTGGACCTGCTGCAGGGTGCGGGCAACAGCGCGGCGGGCCGCGGCGCCATCGCCGACACCTTCCGCTCCATCTCCACGCGCGAGCTGGTGCACCTAGAGGACTCCCCAGACTACTGCCTGGAGAATAAGACCCTGGGGCTGCTGGGCACTGAGGGCCGAGAGTGCCTGCGGCGCGGGCGTGCCCTGGGCCGCTGGGAGCGCCGCAGCTGCCGCAGGCTGTGCGGGGACTGCGGGCTGGCGGTGGAGGAGCGCCGCACCGAGACAGTGTCCAGCTGCAACTGCAAGTTTCACTGGTGCTGCGCGGTCCGCTGCGAGCAGTGTCGCCGGCGGGTCACCAAGTACTTCTGCAGCCGCGCCGAGCGGCCGCCGAGAGGCGCTGCGCACAAACCTGGGAAGAAACCCTAAGGGTCTCCTCCTGCCTTCTTCCCTGTTCGCCCTCGGCTTCGTTTAGAGACCCCGGAAATAGAGGGACCCAGAATGGGGACCTCGCACTCCCTAGCCCAGCGATCCTGACAGGGGGAGGTAGCAGTCTCTCCACCGAGTGCCACTTTCAGACTGTTTCCCGGATTCCTCTGCATGGTCTTCGTAGCTCACTCGTAGGTCTCAAAACTGTTGTAAAATTCTACAAAATTGTTCCAGAGAAAAAGGCGAAATCAGGCGATTCTCTTCACCTCACCCTACCCTACTCCAGCTGTCTTAATGCTGGACCTGGCTATTCAGGCCAAGGAAAGAACCCTCTCAGAAGGCAGGGTTCAGGTAAAGACAGCTGCACCGCCCTCCTGGGAGCCAGAGCCTCCAGGGCTTACAGTCTAGACCTAGATCCCCTGATGTTGAGTCCTCAGGAATCTAACACTTTGCTCATTTACCTACTTGTCCTGGAAAAACAAACAAACAAACAAAAGAACTGGAACCGAGAAAGCCTTTGAATTTGGGGGAAGAGGGAACCCCAGAAACCACAGCCATGACATCAAGTCACTGATGCGGACTTTATCAGCTGAGCAGTGACCTTCCTAAACACCAAAGATACTTTAGACACACCCAAGAGATCTAGCAGAGGCTGAGGTCCACAGTGGGCAGGCTGGCAATAATTCCTGAGCACAGCAGCCATCTATCTATACCTCCTCTCCTTCTCCAAAGGGGCTTTGACCCTATGAGCCTTAAGTCAGGGCGTAGGAAGGAAAAGTGCAGTCTCCACACCTGGTTCTTAAATAGGCAGGCCCCAGAACATTGGATACTTTTCTCCATAAGTAATCCCCCTGCTATGAAACTGTTGCTAATAGGATGTTCAGACCTTGACCTTTTAATTTATTTCTGTCTCTGATACGCACTCCTCCCCCTCCCCTCAGAACCTGAACTCACAGGGATGGTGAGGGGAAGGCAGAGTAGAAATGTAACCTCTAAGCTCTCTCCTCCCTCCCACTTTGGCAGGGTACCATCTCCCTGTAGCCTCCCCTGATGGCCTAAGTAGTTAGCTTGATTTGACGGGTGGTTAATCTGCCAGGATTAGTAAATCACCCACGTAAACCTTCCACTAATGCATTCACTTGGAAGCCAAGAGCTTGCTGCTTCTGAGCCTGAGGTTTCTTTCACAGAGAGGACAGTCCAGCAGGGACTTGTTTATGAAATGGGGATCTGCTAACAGAAGAGCCAGTTCAGCCCAGACCTTCCCCATAGCGGCTCCGCCCTAGGCTAGTCCTGGGTGTGGGCACCCACAGCTCTTCAACTCTGCTTCATTTCCCTTGTCCTAACAAACGTCAAAGCCTCCGGGGCTGCCCTGGAAGAGTAGACTGCCTGCCTCTGACGTGGGCCAGTCTATGCATCTTCTGGCTCTATCAACACTGAACTGGGGCTGTCTCTCCTCTCCTTTAGGGGAGGGTATGCTTCTCTTGGTTCTTCACTTCTAGCTCTATCAGTAAAAGGCCCCCGCTTTTTTTTTTCCTCCCTCAGTTCTTATTTAAGACTTCTTAGTCTTCCAGATTATCCTTTCTTTTCCCTAACCTAGCAACAGTATGTGTCAATCCCACGGTCTCGCCCAGCAGTTACTTAATAGTGAGCAGAAGAGCACATGGCAACGCGGATGAAAATATAAAGTTTCCACGTTGGGAAGTAAAGCTGTATTTTCCAGACTCCCAGCATAAAGTTGAAGCACTGTGCTTCAAAGTTCAGGACCTTAAAGTCAGACTCTGGACACACGGGCTGTCATTTCCTTCACAGGTTGCTTTGTATCCCTGAGTGGGTATGACTGACACCCAATTCATTCCAGTTCTATAGAGGAGATATGTGCCCCCCCCCCAGTGCATTATGCCTTCATGCACTGTTCGTGCAATGAATTCTGGAGTGGAGACAGCTAACAGCAAACACATCAGCATCCCTCAGTTCACAGCGTCTTGGCTTATTCTAAAACACGGCAGCTGTGCAGACAACTCTAGAACTGCTGACTGAAAAGTAGGCACCTCTCAGGCCAGCTAGTCAAACCTTTTGCTCTACACATTTAAGCCAATGTGAGAACCCTGACAGGCTTGTAAGTTAGTGCGGGGTGGCAGAGCCACTCAGGCCCCTTCCTTCCTCTTGTGTGCTCTCGAGGGGCCCATCTGTCTCAGTTTGAGGACGGAGGTAGAGGGAGGTCCTGAGAAGTGACTGGAACACTGGGTGGGGTGAGCAAAACACGGTCTCCTTCCTGTCCCTGGCCTGTGAACCTACACATAAGCAGGGCTTTCTTTCCTTTGAAAGAATCCCAGCCTCACTTGGCCTTAGGAGCAGGTCAGTGCAAAGAGAGAAAGGGTCGTCCTTGGCACGCTGGTAGCGCGGGTGGTGGTGGGAGGGGAGGGCAGCTGGGGCACTCGCCTATTGTCGGTCTGGATTGGATGCTTCCAGTCATTCGTTTCCTTTTAATTAACCCACATTCCTGGAGGAGAAATATTTATGTTGGCTCCCATAGAGGCAATCCTCAGACTGGAAAGAAGAGGGAAGAAAGCCTGTCTTAGCAAAACAATATCTCTAAAGAGCTCAAGGAGAGAAAATAGGGGAACAAAATGCCATTAAAACAGCCTTCTACCCCCGCCGGAGTCAATGAAAACTTCATCTCACTTGTTAATCCGCCACTCCGCCCCCTTCTCCCCTCACAACACCTTTTCCGAAAGTGTTTGGGAAAAGTCTCCACAGTTAGTACACAGCTCCCTGCAGCTCAGACTTCTCCTTGTGTTAGTTCAGGGCCCCAAGTGGGGCTCTCGCTCCGGCAGCCGCTTTTTTTCTCTCCCCCCTTTAATTTAAACAAAGACTTCAGAGTTCATCAACCTCCCACTGAAATTCACAGCTGCTGAACAAACTAATCCCCTCTCCCGGCCTTTCTTCCCTTCAATGGGCTCCTGGCTTCAAAGACACTTTGGGAAAGGACTTTGCTGGGGCTCACACTGCTTCATCAATAGAAGTTAGCACACGTATTATCTGAAGAGCAAGTGGCTTTACAAACAAATACTGCCTAGCAATCCCTCCCTCCCAAACACACACATCTAGCCTGCAGGCGTGATGGGATCGACAACAGGGTTAGAGCTGGTACCCTGGCTTCACACCCAGGCCCTTTGTGCAGCTGAGCTCAGCCCTGAAGTGCTGTGGGGGAAACCCTGCAGCTAACTGTCAGGCACAGATGGAGACAGACAGAAGGACAGACAGACAGACAGACACACACCCCACACACACCAAGCACTGCAAGACAGACACTGCAAGAAAAGGTCTGCAGCACAAGTCCATGGGACTATACTTAAAAAATCATTTCCTTGGGCTGGAGAGATGGCTGCTCCTCCAGAGGACATGGGTTCAATTCCCAGCACACACCAGATGCCCTCTTCTGGCCTTTGTAGGCACCCAGCACTAAACATGGTACACAGACGGACATGCAGGCTAAACACTCATATACATAATTTTTAAAGTTCTTTTCCTCAATATTTTAGTTCTTTTCTCTCCCCAGACCTCTCTGCTGCCTTCCTACATTGCGCAGGAAGCAAGGCCTCCCTGCTCTTGAAAGGGAAGCAGCCGCAAAACAGGACCCGGAGGAGACAAGGATTGGGAAAGGACTCTGGAAAACAGATCACTTTATTGCCCTGTTGAGAGGTCAGCATGAAAATGTGACAGAGAAGGCAGACAGAAGGTAGCTGAGGGGAAGAGGGCCCTGGATCCTTTGAGAAGCCCGGCTCTGATTCCAGAATCGGGCTTAAAAGTCACAGACTGGGATGGTTTAAGGCCTTGGGCAGGCTCAGGCCTAGGTAGTGTCAAAGGTCACTCTTTGCAGCAGGAGTCTCAACCTTCCTAATACAGTTCCTCCGTGTGACCCCAACCATAACAGTATCCCCTTGCTACTTCATAACTGTAATTTTGCTGCTGTTGTGACTGTAATATAAAGATCTGTGTTCTCCCGTGGTCTTAGGCAGTCCTGTGAAAGGGTCATTAGACCCCCAAAGGGGTCATGAGGCGCAGGCTGAGAACTGCAGCTCCACAGGCTTCTACCTCATAGTCTAAACAAAAGGTGCTTCACCTCTCCCACCTAACACAGCCCACCCTGAGTAACGCTAACACAGGAGAGGTTCCATGTTTAAAGGGCCAGTTTCCTCTCTTGACTTTACTCAACACCCACACTCAATTCTCATGCCCACGACATGTTGTTCTCTCCAGATCTCTGGGGTTATAATAAATGTGGACCTTAAAATACAAAGACAGAGGCCGAGGGGAAGTACAGAGACTCAAACTCCAGAAGCGAAAGGATAAAAAGACCTATAGGATGGGTGGTTGCGGAGGCAGACTGAACTAATGACACTGTTTACCCTCTCGGGAGCCATCTGAACAGAACATCCCCTGTAAGACATTCTGTGCAGGCCCAATTGGACTGCCACATTAGGGAAAGTAAGAGCCTACTCTATGCTTTACCTCCCAGGCTGAAAGCACCTGGGGAAGGCCAGGGGTCAGGCATAAAGGGTTAAGAAACAGGCACTCAGCTGGTGTGGAACCAAGCCCCCAGCATCGTATACCTGGCAGCAAGGGTAGAGGACTGGGAGAAATGAACAGTCTGTTGAAAGACTCTCCCTTCCGGCTGCCTGGCTTAGCCCTGCAGCTTGTGTGCGATGGTGAGGACAGCCTTCAGGGCGGGCATGAAGCTGGACACCTCGCTGAAGCTGCTACAGCCCGCCACCTGGGCATGCACTGCAAGGCCCTGCTCAAAGCTGCCTGCATCCACACATCGGGCAACTTCGTGGAGCCCAGCCAGGACGTGGGGTGAGAGCTGTGGAGGGATTGACCCTGAGATCAGATGAGCCCAGCCCAGCCCCAACTGGGACAGCATAGAAAAAGGGTAAGAGGACTCGAGACCCAGACCCAAGTTCAGGAAGATGGCTCTGAGACTCGTGGGCAGAAGGGACACTGGGAGACCCACCAGGCAGAGGAAGCCAGCCAGGTACTTACTGTCCCCTCACAGAGCTTTTCATATAGACCTTCTAGGCGCTGGGTTGCCTCGTCCAGCTTCCTTTTTGTTTTCTGTGGGGAGAACAGTGGATGCTGACCCCACCCCCAAGGTTCATCCTATACAGTGCTATGAGCTATAACAGCTAAGATGGCTCCGTGCTATTTCCTTCATTCCACAGAGACCCAAAGATGGCAAGAGGCTTGCTCTGGTGACGCAGCTAGTGAGTGGATGGCAGTTTGTTTTTCTCTGCCAACTCCACCCATTTTCTAACAGCCGTGCTGTGGAAAATCCCCATGCTCTGTGGTCCTGCTATTGAGACGTGGGACTCAGGGCAGACTCCTGGCCCTCCCCTATTCCATTTGGCTATCAAAGTACCAGATAGAGCCAATATGCCCCGGACAGGAAGGGAACTGGTCTCCATCTGAGGCCAGCGTGGCCAGGAGGCGCCACAGCGTGGCCAGGAGGCGCCACGGGAAGGCTCAGACTTACTAGGTCAGTGGCAGACAGGGAACAACGCCCCAGAAGTGCCTCAAAGCTGCTCTTCATGCACTGGTGCTCTGGGGGCAGCTCCTTCTTCTCAGGAGGTGGTTGCTGGAGTTGGCAATTCGGGGATAGTGAGGAAGAACCAAAGGCAAGCTGTTCTCGAAACTCCCCTAGGCTTAATCACCAGTGACTCAAGGTCACGCAGAGCTCAGAGCCCCTTCCCCTTCTCCGCAGGAAGAACACCCTCAGCTCAGGGCCAAGTAATCTGGTTTCTATGATCTCGCTTTTCTTGCCCAAGTAAGGCTGGGAGGCGTCTCAGGGGAGAGGACTCACCATTCCTGTTCTCCTCACCTGCAGGCAGCGTTCTCCTGGGGCTCTGGGAGGAGACCAGCCCACACTGGAGGCCTGGGGCTGGGGCAGCAGGGCCTGTGCGGGCTCAGGGCCAAGGCACATAACTGGAGTTGTAATCGGTGCCGGAGGCATAAATGTCTCTGGCAACTAAGGAGATAAGGAAAAGCGTATGAGTGAATCATGAGACACTACAGGCTCTGATTTTGAACAAGAAACAGGATGGTGAGTAGGCAACTGGAAAACAGAGCGCTATGTGCTGGAGGAAAAGAGGGGGTTGCTGAGAGGGACACACTAACTTGGAGGAGAGTAAACACTGGAAGGGAGGAGCTGAATTCTTAAAGAACTAGAAAGTGGATCACTGGGTAGGGAAAGATGCAATGACCTTTCTCCTCTGGAGGTTTTCCTGGGTGGCTGGAGCAACTTGCCAGGCATCCTGGGATCCTAAAGGACAAGAAATGGGGGATTTTAGGGACATGGTCAAGGACCTTGGAAATGTTAAATCTAAAAGCTGGGGAAATTATTTTAGTTAGGCTCGGCCATACTTCCCTCTGTAGATCACTCATACTCCTAGCTGACAAAGGGTTAGGAGGAAAAGACTCCCAAAGTAGCGGTGGCAGCGGGAAGACAGGTGGCAGTGACCCCCCCAGAAGGAGCATGGAAAGAAGACCGACCTGGAGGAGGAGTCAAGATGCCAGTGCTCAGATGGATACTGGAGCACGGAGCCCCTGGCCCTCCAGGAGGGTAAGCCACAGGAAAACTGGCAGGAGAGGCTGAGGGCAGGGAGCTCAGAGGGCTGGGACCTGCTGGTCCCACTGGAGGCAGAGGGAGTAGTCTAGGAGTCTCAGGCAGGGGGGTAGAGCCAGGCTGCATGATGTCTGGGGATGCCGTGAGTGATGGAGGACCAGGAAGAGGCCATGTCCCAGAGCATCCGACCGGCTTCACAGCCTGAGCATTTTGTCCTCCTAACAGCTGTGGCTGAGATAAAGCTGAAGGAGAATAGAAATCGATAATTTATCATCAAACTTCATTTTAGGAGAGACTTAGAGAATTCCATTCAGGGAGAGGTCAGTAGCACAAGTAAAAGAGAGTGTGTAATGAGACACA